>NC_086319.1:385752844-387134094 GCF_036172605.1 Pelobates fuscus | reverse complement strand
AAAGTCCATGCCCTGTATATAGTACAAACAGCCCATCACACACACACACACACATACCCAGCTAAGTATTTGTATATTGCACATAAATATATAGAGAGATTAGTCATTGGATATTATACACACACACACACAGTCCAGTTTTTGTCTAATACTCATGCACACACAGAACAGTCTAGCATCCTGCATGTCACATACACAGGCACAGCAAGATTCCCCAGATCTAATATGTCTACACAACGTAATCACTGACAGGCATCACAAACACACAAGCACAATCCCTACATAGCACACCACACAATCAATTGCAAGCCAGCTTCTAGTAAACATACAACACACACACACACACACAGTATACACATTATACAATTACACTCCTACATCACACATCCCTATAAAGTCGGGCACTGCTGTCTCACACACCCAAGCAGACAGAAATCGGACCACAGATCCACATTAAAGCCACTTACCTTGCTGATGCCACCCCCTGCCCACAGCATGCAATCAGCACACACCATGACAGCAGCACACAATGCAATGTGACAATTGTCAGACAGGATTTACCTGAGATTCAATGATTATTCTCAAATGTCTCTTTTCACATCCACTCTCCTGCCTGACTCTCCCTCCCTCTCCACAGCACAAATGTATCTCTCTCCTTCTGTCAATGTATCTCTCTCCTTCTGTCAATCTCTCTCTCCTCCCTCTCCTGGGGTCAGACCCCCTCCCCAGCTGCTGCCAATACCCCTCCCTTCTCCCTCTGAAAATCTCGCGAGGTCCCTCCCTGCACCAACTCTAGAGACAGCCAGCAGCACCAGAGACAGCTCCCAGAGAGCCCACCTCAGGTCCAACTAGCCATTAGGACCATAGACAGCAGCTAGAGAAACATTCCAAGTCTAACCATCAAACCCCCCAGAAATGTAAGGAAACAACTGATAGCCAGCAGACACAACTGGAATGCCATGGAGGGGTGAGGGCAGCCTTGGCACTCCAGATGTTTCTGAAATACATTTCCCAGCATGCTTAGCCATCCTTAAAGCTAGCATCAATGAAATAAAGCAATGCATGGACCTATACTCCAGCATTATTATTATTATTATTATTATTATTATTATTAATAATAATAATAATAATAATAATAATTCATAATATTAAAAGGAAATAGTTCATATATATATATATATATATATATATATATATATATATATATATATATATATATATATATATATATTTACAACAGGCTCATCATCACAATTAAAGTCATCTAGACATAGAGTCGAACAATTTTATGGCACTTGATAGTGGGAAGTGGAAGTCAGATGGTTAATGGCCTTTCCAGTTACAATGTTGATGGAAAAAGGAATTGGCCAGCAATCTTGATGATCCAATAAGCACCAAGACACCAAATGGAGACTGGGGGACACTCTTTATCTAGTCTTGAGAAGAAGTGCTGGACCACGCTTCTACTGCAAACCAGTTGCCAGTTGTGGTGAGATCAGCGTCCACGCTTTTGGTGCCTGCTATGTTTTTATCGTCATACTGTGGAGGAAAACAAAAACGCTGTTCAGGAGTATCCCTTTATTACGAGAGACAGATAACCATAGCGCCGCTTTGTTTTAATAAATATACCTATACCATCTTGCCGCTGAAGGTGGTTTGGAAATATTAAAATTTATAGAATATAGACATCCTGATTTATTTACTAATTTGAAAATTGAAAGTGAATTCAAAGTGAATTTCAAATGTAAGGCCTGAGTTGCATTGAAAGCAATATTTTTCCAATTCCTTTATTTTGGAATTCACGTTGAATTCTAATTTAGTAAACAAACCTGAGAGTGACAGACTAGTGATCAGTCTACGGAAGACATTGGTCTGAATTCATAAACAGATATAGCCAAGACTCACAAGTAGACTAGACAAAGTCAGTTCCAAGAAACAAAATCAGAGTCAAGACAGACAAACCTTGTGACAGATCTCAAGGACATCAGGATTAGAAATATCACAAGGGCTTTGAGACCAAGCAACATTTTGTCCTACCAGGTATAATAGAGATTAGCTGAAACCCATTTTCAGTTTACATGGTGTCAGGTGAGAAACGTGCTAAATGTTTTGTTTTATAGAAATGTAAGATAATTTCCTCTTCCTAGGAGAATCTATTTGAAAAGTGGACGTGTCATAAACTACACACCCCTCCTCCAAATCACTTATTTAAAGAATAAGCAAAGCATCCACCTTGAAAAACACGGAATAGGACCTGTCATGTACAACTAATTACATGGGCTGAAGAGTGCTAAAGACAGGAACATTCATCAATTGACAGCCCATAGACTACATATGCCTGCACACTTTACAGGAGTGAAGAAACAGTCCATTTACAAATATAGGTCTACCACAAAAAGCATCTGACGAGGCATGATACACCAGTTCATTTAAAAATAATGAGGCCTTTAGTTTTCTGGGGATTTCCACCAGATGCTGGGATATTGCTGTGTAGAGCTTCTGTTTAGCTACACGCATTAGCAAGTTCTAACAATGTTGTAGGAAAATTCCAGTACATCACAAGAGTTTGAAGGAATCGAGGTCAGGGAACTCTGCAGGCCAGGAAGGGTCTCCTTGTCTCAGCAACCCATTGCTATATGGACTGCCTTATTCATGACCATGAAACAGGGGAAAAAACTGTGTAAACTGTCTTTAAACTGTTGTCACAAATGATCATTCACAGACTATTCTAGAGTGCCCTTGTATATTGTATTTCTAAGATATCACTTCACTGGAAGAAGACTCCATAGCCTAAGTCATGAACATCCCCAGATGATTAATACTCCTTCATCAAACCTTACGGTTAGCACTTTGCAGTCAGGCCGGTAATTTTCGTTCGGCATATTTTAAGCCCAGAGTCATTACCCAGAATGTGAGACTGATTTATTATTATTATTATTATTATTAGATAGAAGCCATTTCTGAAGTCCAGTTGTATTATGCGTTACGCTACTCTGCCCAACGCTTGGCAGCTGGTTGGAAAGTGGGCATAGTTAGCAGTGCCACATTGGAAGTCAATGGGGTCTGAGGAGTGACATTGACGTAATCTACAGAAATAACACCAGGATAAAGCTTGCTGTTTTGATCTATTTTACCAGAGAGTCAGTGTGGAATACCAAATTATGAAGTGTTTACAGACACACGTAGGACACACACACACAAACACACACACAGCAATGTACATGACAAGCAGCCTCTGTGTAGGTAAAATATTATGCATTGCTGGGTTCTCACTTAGCAATACTCCTATCCCTGTAAAATTTCTATAGCATAAATCAAGGATTGATGGCTAACTGTTGTCCCTGCATATGTTACAGACCACATATCCCTTAATACTCAGCATAGTCCGCAACAGCTGCTGGGCCAAAGGTTAGCCATCACTGTTATATATCATCCTGAAAGCCCTGTCCATTTTGTAGACCTTGTCACTAGGAACTAGACATCCCTGTTGTAGGTTGATTGACAGCCCTTGCAGTAACACTCACAGTGAGGGAGACAGTTGGTTAAAGAGCACACGTAAACATTCCATTTATCTAAACAGGGTTACAATATGTTCTAAATCCTCTCTTTTGAAATATAGCAAGCTGAAAGGTAGAAAACAAATAGTATGGCCTCTACAAGACAGCAGACTGCATCAAACTGCCTAATAGACAGCAGGCCAACACAGTATAAGAAAAAACAGCTCCGATCAGAATATATCAGACAGTTTATAAGACAATAGTTCAGCATAATATATTAGACAGTTTATAAGACAATAGTTTAGCATAATATATCAGACAGTTTAAGAGACAGCAATTCAGTATACTCTGTCCACCTTTCTAAGAGACAGCAGTGCATCATAAATCCTCAGACACTCTAAGAAACAACAGTCCAAAATAATATATCAGGCAGTTTAAAAGGCAGGAATAAAGGACTAAATATATTAGAATGTCTAAGAGACAGCAGTTTACCAGACAGATTTAATCAGACAGTCTAAAAGACAGTCACCCAGCAGTAAATATTAGGCAACGTGAGAAACATCAGTGCAGCACAAACTATCAGGCAGTATAAGAGACAGCAGCTCAGTAGAATAGATTGTCTGTGAGACAGCTATTTAGCAGAATTTAGAAATTAGACAGTGAGTAATACTAATACGTTATTTAAAATGTATATATATACCTAAATAAAGATAGAGACAGGTATTCAACAGAATATATTGATCTGATATTGATATTGACTACATTAGGCTACCTATCTGAGATAGGTATTTGGAGCACAATATCTGACAATCAATAAGACAGATATTCTGAACTTCATAAAAGTCTACGAGACTGCCTATATCAGGCTAATAAATCCAGAAGAATATTTTATATCGCCTGTGAGAAAGCTATTCCACAGAATACTAAACTGTCTATTAAGCCACTATTCATTAGACAATCAATTATATGGGCATGTTACAGTCCATATCAAGCCATGACAGTTATACAGGGAATATACTACACCGTCTATGAGACAGCTCCACTGCAGAATAGTTTAGTATGTTAAGAAGTCTACACTGCAGAATACATCAAACCGTTAATGACCCAACCATTGGGCGGTCTATATTACTTTATGATTTCATGGCAACTATTCAGATCAATATATGACAGACTGTGGAACGTCTATTTGGCAGAATATATGAGACTGTCTGTGAGACAGCTATTTAGCACATTAGGCAGTCTATGAGACAGTTACTCTAAATGAAAATTTAGAGATAATGTGCAGTCTATTATTAGACAGTCAATGATACAACTGCTTGGCAGATAATGTGATCCATGGTTTTGAATACAAGCCAGTATGGCTATTTACTGTATTTTGTGCAGTCATGCTTTGGCAGTGCAAAGCCACCACTCTAGCACCGTAGTTCACTGTAGTTGTTATGGTGCTATATTTCTCTAGGACTAGAAATCAGGCATAGGCAACCTTCTGCACTCCAGATGTTTTGGACTACACCTCCCATGATGCTTTGCCAGCATTATGGGTGTAAGAGATTTATGGGGGATGTAGTCCACAACATCTGGAGTGCCGAAGGCTGCCTACTCCTGGTCTAGATCCTATCATTGGATACCAGTGACCACCAGTAATTCAATTTATTTTTTTATGGACTTATACGTGACTTTTTTATGGACTTATACATGTTGTTGGCTCAGTTACATCCACATACAAATACTTTCTGGCCTTCAGCTGCCTTCGACGTTCATTACTCCTGATAACCAATAACTAGTCCACCTCCATTCACTGCTAATGAAGAACACACGGCACTGGGGTGAAAAAGAAAATTAGGAAGAGAGAAATCAAGAGAAGAAGAGGTAGAAGGAATGATATGCTATAAGCTATAAATATCTGTATTCCAATATACATTTGCAGGTCCTAAATTGTGTCACCCATAGTGGCATTTTTTGAAAGAGAAATAGGATTTCTATGGGATTTAAAAACACTGGCCACTTTACGTCAGTAATTTCTTTCTGATCTGAATTGTGTAGTTTTTATACTTCAGGTAAATAAAAGGATAACGGCTACATAACAGTAAATCATTAGAATCCATGTATGCTGGAATCAGACAGCAGACAGTATTTCAGCATTACAGGTCGACACATAACACAATATATGAATGAGTTATACGCCACTCGGCAGACAGGAAAAAGATTAAGACTCAGCAAAGGACAAAACAATTCAAGCCAGACAGAAAGAGTGTTCCTTATAAGCTCAGGCAGTATCACAATATGTTAATAGCAATCCATGATTCACATATAAATGAAAAGCTGTTTTTCTAATTCGGGTCCACCTCTTTACCACTATAGATCACTCTCCTCTCCAGACTTTATTTTTATCAGCTACGTCTTTCTTTATATTTAGCTCCTCTCTCACTGACTATTTATTTTTCTCTCTCTGCAGGAAATGATTCTCGAGAAAAACTATTAATAACATCCTAACGGAAGGGAACCTCCGGGAGACACCAAAGAGACAGAGTGAAATATATATATATATATAGACTGAACAAAATTATAAATGCAACACTTTTGTTTTTGCCCCTTTTTTTCGTGAGCTGAAATCAAAGATCTAAGACTTTATCTATGTACACAAAAGGCCTATTTCTCTCAAATATTGTTCACAAATGATCTAAATCTGTGTTAGTGAGCACTTCTCCTTTGCTGAGATAATCCATCCACCTCACAGGTGTGGCATATCAAGATGCTGATTAGACAGCATGATTGTTGCACATGTGTGCCTTAGGCTGGCCACAATAAAAGGCCACTCTAAAATGTGCAGTTTTATCACACAGCACAATGCCACAGATGTCGCAAGTTTTGAGGGAGCGTGCAATTGGCATGCTGACAGCAGGAATGTCCACCAGAGCTGTTGACCGTGAATTGAATGTTAATTTCTCTACCATAAGCCATCTACAAAGGCGTTTCATAGAATTTGGCCTCACAACCGCAGACCACGTGTAACCACCCCAGCCCAGGACCTCCACATCCAGCATCTTCATCTCCAAGATCATCTGAGACCAGCCACCCGTACAGCTGCTGCAACAATCGGTTTGCATAACCAAAGAATTTTTGCACAAACTGTCAGTAACCTTCTCAGGGAAGCTCATCTGCATGCTTGCCATCCTCATCGGGGTCTCGACCTGACTGCAGTTCGTTGTCGTAACCAACTTGAGTGGGCAAATGCTCACATTTGATGGCATCTGACACTTTGGAGAGGTGTTCTCTTCACGGATGAATCCCGGTTTTCACTGTACAGGACTGATGGCAGACAGCGTGTATGGCGTCTTGTGGGTGAGCGGTTTGCTAAGGTGTCAATGTTGTGGATCGAGTGGCCCATGGTGGTGGTGGGGTTATGGTATGGGCAGGCGTATGTTATGGACAATGAACACAGGTGCATTTTATTGATGGCATTTTGAATGCACAGAGATACCGTGACGAGTTCCTGAGACCCATTGTTGTGCCATTCATCCACGATTATCATCTCATATTGCAGCATGATAATGCACAGCCCAATGTTGCAAGGATCTGAACACAATTCCTGGAAGCTGAAAACATCCCAGTTCTTGCATGGCCAGCAAACTCACTGGACATGTCACCCATTGAGCATGTTTGGGATGCTCTGGATCGGCATATACGACAGCGTGTTCCAGATTCTGCCAATATCCAGCAACTTCGCAAAGCCATTAAAGAAGAGTGGACCAACATTCCACAGGCCACAATTAACAACCTGATCAACTCTATGCAAAGAAAATGCACTGCGTGAGGCAAATGGTAGTCACACCAGATACTGACTGGTTACTGGCCCACCCCGGCCCCGCCAAAACAGTAAAACTGCACATTTTAGAGTGCGGCCAGCCTAAGGCACACCTGTGCAATAATCATGCTGTCTAATCAGCATCTTGATATGCCACACCTGTGAGGTAGATGGATTATCTCCGCAAAGGAGAAGTGCTCACTAACACAGATTTAAACAGATTTGTGAACAATATTTTAGAGAAATAGTCCTTGTGTGTACATAGAAAAAGTCTTTGATCTTTGAGTTCAGCTCATGAAAAATGTGGGCAAAAACAAAAGTGTTGCGCTTATAATTTGGTCCAGTGTATTTACAACAGCAAATATAACCTGTCACCAGTTGGAATTTGTTGTAATGGAGCTGCAGTACTTTTGCTAGATCCCCTCCGATTCTATTGTCCAGATCGAGTATTGCCTGTTTAGCACTTTCCCCAAACATCAGCTGAGACTTGACGAAGGGTGAAACAAGAACTCTTTATTGTACAAAGCCACACATATTTATACAGGTCACATGTATTTGATCTGCATGGTATGATTATGATAACACCGCCCTGGTGCTGTCAGGTCCAGAGCTAATGCAATCTCCCACTGCAGAAAGAGCACAGAGAAATCGGAGCCCCAAATCCCCTTACCCAACACAGAGCCCCCACAACACATACCCAAACAGCTCACCCCCTTAGCTACCCACTATCCAAAGAGCGCCCTGATTTCACATACAGTGTCCAATCACCACCCGGTTAAAGGTTTGACCAGCTGCAACTAAGCTCTAAACTAGTGTATAGTTCCATGCGGCCAGGTAGCACATCTGCATATCACCCTGGTCTCTACCAGGATGCTAATGCAACCAGGTGTCTGGAATCCTGGGTGCTCAGGGTGGCTGCATCTGCTGGGCAAGGTGGGGGAGACTTCAGATGGCAAGAATAGTTGTTTTGGTGCTTTTTTTTTATCATATTCTTTCCTCCCAAGAGTAGACTAATCAGGTACCTGATCTCCAATTGTTCTGTGCCTGAGTCCCAAAAAAGCCCCAAAAAGTCTGTCCACTCTTACAGTCCATATAACGCAGCTCCCTAACACAACTTCACTCATTGCCATTGAAGTTCTTCCTGGAGGTGACAATGGTGTGTCAGGTCCAGGTCTCATATCCTAGGAGTGTGTGACTATTCTCGGGGGTTTCCAGGAGCCACACAATCTGTTGCTGGAGAGGAAGGCCCCCTATCTCCTTACCTTTTGCTGACACTGGGAAAAGAGGCTGACTACCTTCTTGAGAGAGGAGAATTACCTTATCTCTCTCAAGCTCACTGTGCCACTAGAGATACTACTTGAATCTCCCTCTGCTGCTTGGTAGATGAATGCATCCCACTTATTCTGCAACCTCCATTCCTCAGCCATGGGTTTCTCCAGTTCCTACTAGACCTGGCAGATAGCCGTAACCTTAATTTCTTCCATTTGTCTGGCTTGGATCTCCCAGAACAAGGTTTTTTGATTCAAATTGTCTTCCTCTTGTGCAATGGTGTAACACAGGGACTCAAGGCTACTGTGGACAAAGGCCTGTGTTGGGAAGTGCACCGCTGGCATGCAGTGGTATTTGTTACAGGTTCTGGAATGTAAGGCTCTATACTGCTTTCCAGGAATATTGTAACCTGGCCATGTATTTGCTACAAAGGCACTAGTCTTCAGCCTCTTTTGCCCAATGTTACCTTAGCCCAACATCCAGGGGTTGTTACTATCACCCAATTTAATTTTACTCATTTTATCTACCTCGGAAGGATGAAGGGCTGAGTCAACCCTGCCAGGATTTGAACCTGCGACCCGAGGGTTAGAACAGATTCTGCTGATGCATTACCCCACTGAGCTATTTCACCGGCCTTATTATGCATTCTTTTGAAGTGTTTTGAGACACTAATACTCTCTATCCATTTTTTGATGTTATAGATGTGTTCTCTAATTCTTATGTGGAGAGGGTGTGTCATCGTTAATTTTGCGCACCATCACTTTTATGTGTTAATTCCTTTAATTCTTATTACCAAGATTTTGCATTACTTGCTGCATTTCAAAGAGAAACTTGCAGATCAGTGGCTCATACAAAGTGAAGGGTTTTTGTGTGAGCTTTGTGAGGCTTGAGAAGATCTAGTGAGATCCTGGAAGGATGTACCTTAATTTGTGATTTACCATGCTAGTAATCAGGACTTTTTGGAGATTTGGTTAAAAGTAATATCAACAAGAGGAGATAATTCACCCTCTCCATACTATGCAATGACTGTCACCTGCTACAGGGGCATTAACCGGAGACCAAAAGTTTATTTTACAAATCTGAAAGAGGTAAAATTTGAGTGCGTGGGGGGCAAATCCAGAATGTAGGAACCCTCAAATCATACCTATGTACATGACTTATGACATAATAGGTTCATCAAACTCAGCTTTTAAATGGTGTGTTCTCATTCACATTAAAAAGCTCAACAACAGTGAGAATGACGGACATTCATCAGAATGAAGCGAAATGCAATGAAAGAAATATGTTTTCCTTTAGCTCCTCTTGGTAGCAGATATTACTGCTATACTTCCTACTATACGCAAATATTTGTTCAGCATGCACATGCCACACAAGTTCCCCTGATATTCATAGCTTACTATGAAGGAGCCCGAGCTCCACTCATAAACTGTAAATGGAATTCTCTGTAAGATGATAGCAGCATATGTGAAGAATGCCAACTGTTTAGCTGGGTAGAGGTTTTTGGAAAATGCTTAACTCAACTGGAAAAAAAAAATAGAGCATTCTGATTGGTTGAGTCATTTTTCAACAAGGGTAAGTATTTATTTTTTATAATTATTATTTTTTTCATAGTCTGATGGTAACCTTCAGCTTGGACTGTATAGTTTTTTTAAAACCTCTTCTTCTAATGAAGAAATCATTTCACCATTTAGCCACTGTAGCCATAGTTGAACCATATATTCTGATGATATTGAAGATGGTACCGTAAACATGGCAGAAGCTAAATGTATACATTTTTTTTTCACCCAGCCTGAACTCATAACCTCATCTCACAACAGATCTTCAAGGAGTGATAAAAGCCTCTACCGTACCACCCAATAAAATATCTACTTTCACCAGTGACAGAACAGAAGAGTGCTGCATACGTGTGTATTAAATACCCCTTATAAGCGATAGATTTTACACAGTAATTTATCTGCAGTTTACATCATTTGGCACGATTCCCAGAATAAGCTCTCAAAAGCTTAAAAAAAAAAAAGCAAAAAAACCCAAACCTTAAGGAATTACGCAGTTTTTTTTTCTAACAGTCCAATAAACAATGTTATCTTTTGCCTGTCCACAAGATGGATTCCAGACATCTGTGCAAATTTACACACATTCCAACTTGTACCTTTTTATGATTAAACATAATTTAATGTTGTTTAAATGATTGCTCTAATAAAACCTGTGAAGCTGACAGGTACAAGCAGTCTATAGGTAACTGGTCGGGGTCTTTGCACTTGCGTCCATTTGACTGGCCCTATTATAAAATTATATATAATATCTAGCTTGTGTTTCAAAACAACTGAACTCTTCTGCATGATACAACATATGCTCTCTAAATCAGGTCACTCTTTGTGACTGAAGTGGTAAAAAAAAGTGGTTAACACTGTGATCAAAGGTTCTTCCTTTCAAACTCATTCTTGGACAAGGCTCCTGAGCATTGCAGCTTGAAAAGTGAATTTCAAATTTAAGGCAAGAAGAGTTAAAACGAAAGCATAGCCATCTAAGAGAATGTTAACATTTTGATTATATTGATCTTGAAATTTAAATTTTTTTGTTCTTGAAGTGAATGTAAACACAGTGCGACAGCTTGAGACCTTTTTCACAAAACATTTTACGCACTCCAATTTTAAATAGATTGTACAGATTCGACATTATCCAATTTCTTTTAATCCACACTGAAATGAATCAATCCGCTGGAGATTTACCTGTGGGGTGTTATTTATTAAATACACCTGCAGCTGTGGATTAAATGGAATTAGATCCTGGGGAACCACTCCAAATTAATTTTTGCCTACTATTCACACTATTCTAGTCTAGTATTCATGATGACTCCATCATATTCATGTTTTAATGTCCTTCAGTTTATATATTTTGGCAACGCGCAAGAGATTAATTAGATATTATTACTGAACAGATAATACTGATGGGTGATTTTACAGAAAGGTCAGCTATACTGCCTTAAACTTGGTATTGTTCGTTGTGTTAAGATATAGGGCTCTAGTGGCAGAAAGACTACATGTGGACATCAGAGTTCTATCAAAACAAATTCCACCAATTTTTCTGTTGTAAGAACTCAGTTTCTCATCCCTTGATTTTGAGCTAAAGAAACAGCTCAATGAAGTGGTCTGGGTGCAATGTCCCCCAGGTTTTAACTCTTCACATGTAAACATAGCAGTTTCAGAGACAGCTGCTAGAGGCGCTTCTGCGACGCTGGATGCGAAACTCGCATCCAGCATGCAGAACGTCCATAGGAAAGCATTGAGAAATGCTTTCCTATGGACTGTTAGAATGCGCGCGGCTCTTGCTGTGCATGCGCATTCCGCTCCACTCTGGAGCTGACGTCGGCAGGGGAGGAGAGGTCACCAGCCCTGAGGGAGCCCGGCGCTGGATTAAGTTAAGTGGCTGAATGGGTTTTAATGAGTTTGTTTTCCTGACACTATAGTGATCCTTTAAACTTTGGAAAGGTGGGAACACGACACATAATGTACATGGGCACCATATTTAATTAAAGCAGCCCCCCATTTGTAGGATCACCCAAAAACAAAATCAACCCAAGCAAAAAGAAACCATCATTCAGGGAAGCAAAGAATGTCATGCAGTATAAAGGTTTGAATAATTGTTCCAAGTAAAATGTGCTATCGGCTGATCCTACACAAATATGTGTATATAAATGCTGCTTCCTTACTCCATAAATTCTCTACAAACCTATGATTACCCCCATACACACATTTACCTCACTCCATTAGCAACACTGAATGTATGGCAATTCTGTTTTGTTTATCCTGAGATCCCTGCCGTGACATTATACATCATATATCTTACTGCTGTTTTTTTTTTCCAGCCCCATGTCAGTCTTCCCTTGCTCTCCCCCTATCCTGGGCTCCCTCCATCTCTGCAGTAATTTAATAAAGTGCTCTGCAGATTAGCTCAGCTCGTAACAGGATTTATTTCGAGAGCTGCAATGCAGGGGTCAACAGGACCACAATGCATTGCAAGATATAACCCAAGGATGCTCTGCAGGATACAGGGCAGGCCCAGAATGCATTGCAGCATCAACATCAGGACCATAATTTATATTAGGACACTGGGCAGGACCAGAATGCATTGCAGCATAAACATCAGGACCATAATTTATTCTAGGACTCAGGGCAGGCCCACAATGCATTGCTGCATCAACATCCAAGAACGGTATTTATACTAGGACACAGGGCAGGACCAGAATGCATTGCATGACGAATACAGAATCTGGACTCATGTTTGCACTGAAGCAAGTCCGGAATGCACTGCGAGTAGGATTGCTATTTCACCAGTGTCTGTTTAAGACAAATATGAATTTTAAATCCTTTCAGAGATTGAAAATGCTGCCGGTAAATATGTGGAATTCAGGAATCCCCCAGTTTGAAATCAATGTGTAAATCATAGTCCGAATCCCAAAGGGAATGCAGTGATTAGTAAAATGATTGATTTACCACCAGGAGTGCATCAAGCACTTTAAAATCCCTGAGTATGTCTCACTTTTGCCCTAATAAACTTGGGTTGTTTTTGCCTTTTTGTTAAACTTAATTAGAAATCCCTTTATTAAAAAAAACAATGATTCTGCTCCTAAGTACTACAATCTGTTTATTATCTGTAGAAATCCGAGTACATATCCCCCCAAAAAACTATTTGCACCAAAAAAAGAAAACATTACACGCTGCTCATTAAGAAGTTTGTGCTACAGCGCAAAACATGTTGGTACACTATGTGTACCATGGGAAAAACTATTTAGAAAACTGCTGATATAATATTTATATATATGTCAGAACCAGTAACAATGTAATAAAGTATCAAGCATAGAAATACTCTTTCATTACTTGGAACAGAGAGACTATTTCCTTCAATGGAATAAAGGGACTCTTTTGCTCCCCAGTAAAGGGACACTTTAGTCCCCCAGACCTTTTCATCTCATTGAGGTGGTCTGGGTGCAGTGCTCTTTTCCACCTTCATCCTGCAATTTACAACATTGCAGTTTTAGAGAAACTGTAATGTGCTAAGACAGCCACTATAGGTGCTTCCTGTAGTTTCAAGGAGTTTGACTAAAACCAAATACTCTCGCGGCGCTTGCCATTAGGTCTCCCTCATTAGATGATGTCCGAGGAGGCAGTGAGTGACCCAGCGTCAAGGGAAGCTGGTGCTGGAATCAGGTAAATGAATACAGGGTTTTAAACCATTATAATGCGGGGTGGGTGGCCACAGGGGCTGAGGATTCTGATGAATAGGTTAATGTTAGAAATACACCTTACCACTAAAGTGTTCGTTTAAAGTGTGTAGCAATTTGTATTTAATTTATTTCGGATCAGCTCCTACTGGTGTAGACCATAGCAATCATTCCCTTGTAGTTATGGTACTCAGTTAGAGAGTTAGAGTGCAGCCACAAATAGTCTCCTCATTCTCAATCCATCTCACTATGGCTCATCACTGAGCACCTGACCAGAGCTGGACCAGCTGGGTAGATAGCTCGTGCTGGACCAAGGCGAGTAGATGGTCACAGTTGGACAACCAGGAACACACTGCCAGGGCACATATCACACCAAGCCAATACACCCAGCACACAGATTACACACAGCTAACACACCATCACACAAAGTTAGCACACACACTACACATATCACACACAGCCAACACTTCGTCACACACATCAAACACAGCCCCCACATACTACATCATATCACATTGTAAGGTTTAGTGATGTGGAGCTCTGTGATCCTGTCATACAAAATGCCCATTACACCGTGTTTTATAGCTGCAGAGCTCTGAGAGACCCTACTATGCATTTTACTGTGAGTTTAATTGGGAAGAAGCTTGGTTTGCGATGAGTTGCTGCAAAATGCACCTTCTCCTGTGTCATCAAAAATCCCTCCACCCGCCCTGCTTGCATGGGGCAGAGACTCTTTCCTTGCATGGTACACAGAGACTGTTTTCTTGTGTCAAATGGACCAACCACTTCTTGGCGGGACAGTGACTGGTCTGCTTTCTGCCAGAATGTATTTTTTAGAGTCTGAGTTACAGTAAGATGGTGGAAATGTCAGCAATTTTTTTCACTCCAATCTCATTGCATTTTTTAGACTGTTTTGCTTGTGTTTTTCTGCAGTGCTCATTCATTAACACATTTTTGGTGCCAGAATATCTTGACAGAGAAACTGCTGCATACTGGACAGAATCTCTTCTCAATGAATATTTAAAAAAATAAATATAAACAAACCACTACGGCTCATATGATACTAGCCAGGGCTAGAAGTCAATCACCAATGCAAACCTTCTCCCCTTACATGACCTTCGATCTAAAAGTTAACCACTGGAAAGTTGCAGAACCAGTTTGTCATTATTCCTTTTTTTTTTTTTTTCATTTTGAAATAGAAAGGATTAGAGAGGAACTTATATGTGTTTACACAGTTCTTTAACGGTACATGCCTATCGACATCAGACATGTAACCACTGTTAATATACAAAGGCAGGGGTGCCCAAAAAATAGATCTGCAGATTTTTTTAAACTACAGCTTCCATGATCCTTTGCCATTCTAAAGCATTCTAAAAACATACAAAGCATCATGGGAGTTGTAGTTCTACAACATCTGGGGATCTACCTATTGACCACCCCTGTACTAAGGCTTTTAAATGGCATTGAAGATCATCACATGACTTGAGAAGAGCCTAATGTAACAGTTTATGCAATACATTTTATCACTAATATATTTATCGGCCATCTTAAAACCAGCATACAACCCGCCGTACTTTGGCTTGATACAATATTGCAATATAGTTTCACTAAATCAACATATTTGTTAGTGGAAACAGGTGTCTTTAATTAGTCCTGTAAAATTTGAATAATAGGATGAAGGATTGTCAAAGATCCTGGACCAAAGGGCATTTTTACCTAATATCATTAACTAATAGTGACGGTGGGGTCCAATCTCATCTGGGCCAGCAGAGCGCTCTGCTTCCTTTTTTAAAAACGTTTAACATATCCCCGTAGCATGTAATGTGACGTAAAAAGAGGGAACAATTGAATAGATCTTTTCTGATTTTACAGAAGATACTGATGGTCTTCCAACATTTATATTTCATTTAATTATTCTCTAAAGTCAAGGGGAAATTAAGATTCTTTCAAATTTGGGCAGCTTGGCTGCTTGTCAGAATTTCTCATGTCAATAGCGCCATATGGTTCTACTTGGAGTGCCCAAAAAAAAGTTTCACACCCTTTTTGTTTATTCAAATGTTTCCCAAGCAGGCCCAGACTGGCCATCGGGCAAACCGTGCAAATGCCCAGTGGGCCGTGATGGCCGTGGACAGAGGCCGGCAGTGGAGATCCTTTTATCTCCCCTGCCAGCCCATGCAGAGGCAGTCTTACTGTATATGATAATTCAAAAAAAATTATAGCATCTCCTCCCCTCTCACACATCATAGACCTTAAACACACAACACCCATACACACTTACACAGCACCCCTAAACACAGAAACAGCACCTCTGCACATACAGCATTCCTCACACACAGCATCCCTCACAAACAGCACCCCTCACAAACAGCACCCCTCACACACACTGCACCCCTCACACACACTGCACCCCTCACACACACTGAACCCCTCACAAACACAGTACCCCTCACAAACAAAGTACCCCTCACACATATACTGCACCCCACACACACAGCACCCCTGCACACAAACTGCACCCCTCACACACACAGGACCCCCCCACACACACATGACCCCTACATAAAGAGCACCCCTCCACGCACAGCATCCCTCCCAACACACAGCACACCTCTCACACACAGCATCCATCAAACACACACTATACCCCTCACATACACTGCACCACTACACACCTAACTCACACACACTACATCTTTTATACACACACTGCACCACATACACTACATCCCCTACACACAGTAGTTCCCATTTAGACACACACTACACCACCTGCACACATATTACATTCCAAACTATCACATGAACAAGTGCCAGATATCGCTTCCAAAAAATGTCAGTTTAAGGAAAGTCAAACAACTGTGCCATGTGCAATTCTAAATTTATTTAGCCCGGTCATGGAAGGCAGCCTACAAGCAGAAGAATTGGGTTCCCTAGGACCAAACACACCATGTTCCAGATTTTGTTTCTGCTTGGCTACTTGTTTCCAAGGGACTGCCCTTATGGGTGGGATCAGACTGATATGATAAATATGTTAAATTTTTTATAAATTGTGTATTAATATTGTTTTTGTCAATGCAATGTTTTGTGGACCCAGGACGAGAGAAATCTCAATGTATCTCTCCTGGTAAAATATTTTATAAATAAATAATGTATAGGTTCTCTTTGTAATGGCACCAGTGAGCAAAATTTATTTTTGAGACCTGATCGGGGCCAAACTGAGGTTTCTCTAAGCTTTAGCCTGTTCCCATGTTCTGTTGCAAATTATTTCCTTGGGCTCTACCTATATTAAAAATGAAATCCAGATATGGACCCCGTGTTCACTGTGCCTAGAGGTGTTCAGTTACAATTCACTAATGAGGACCAAAAAAGGCTAAAACGATTGTCCAAGGTTGCTGTATCTCTCGTACAGGGAAATTTACCAGCATTTTGGATCTGGACTGTAGGATCAATCTGTATGCAAATGGTATAGGTTCTCTTTATTATGACACATGTGGGCAAATACAATTTTGAGACCTGAGCTCGACTAACCAAAGGGCGATCTATTGAGCTTTTTTTGAGTATTTGCCCATTCTCAGAGTTCTCATATTCTGTTTTGTTGCAGATTTTATTTCTAGGCTGCTAAAAATGAGGGCATGCCCTTTTTTTTATCTTTCAATCAAAAGAAAAATATTTGGCTTTATAAATATCCTTCCTATTAACATCATCCTAACATTTAAAAATGAAAATCCTGTCCCTGCTTTTACGGCACTGTAGAAAAAGATATATTGATGCTTGTGTGAGCAGGAATTATTTAATAACTCCACATGCATGCTTCATTAAAAGAAAGAGCCAGAGCCAATAATGATCTTGTTTGTGAGCTGCTTTGGCATAGACGCCTACGAAATCTTACAGCACAGGGAGAGCGTGAGAAAACAGAATTTGCTGGGAGAATTTTAAACAATTGTTGACCCAGGATTTAAAAAAAAAGTTCATGTGTTAAAAAGGGCAACATTTGTGTTTCTGTCCATGAGAACTAAAAGAAAACAAGAAAAAAACTATAGAGAGATTTTTTTATGAAATATTTTTGGCCATGTTCTTCTGGGTGAAGTGAGGTAGCCAATTGTTGATTGGAGTTAGTTTTATCCTCGGTGTATAGTCCTGATTTTAAATAGCACTTTAGGGTCAGGAACACAAACACTGACGTACATACTGCGGTCGCAGGGGTTGCAGGGGTCGCAGCTGAGACCGGGCCCCGCCCTGCGACCCGGTATGTACACCAGTGCGGCCATAGTCTGCATTTTATCAGCCTCTTCTCCTGAGGGGCCCAGGAACTGGCCACCTCAGGGCCCGCAGGCGCACATGCACTTGCGAGGGAGCAATCTACCCTAAGCTCTCTCTGCCCTGCTCCCTCGCCGCCTGCAGTGACCGGCCGCCCAGCAGCCCCACTGGACCCCAGGGAAAGCTGGAATCCCCTCAGCACTCCCAAAGGTACGGAGGCTGGGTGTTTAAATAAAAAAAAAGAAAATGTGAGTGTGTATGTGTGTTAGTGTGTGTGTGTCAGTGAGTGTGTTACTGTGTGTGTGTCTGTTACTGAGTGTGTTAGTTTGTGTGTGTCTGTTTGTGTGTGTCTGCTAGTGAGTATCAGTGAGTGTGTGTGTGTTATTGTGTGTGTCTGTTACTGAGTGTGTTAGTTTGTGTGTGTCTATTATTGAGTGTGTGTCTGCTAGTGTCAGTGAATGTGTGAGTTTTTGTGTGTCAGAGAGTGTGTGTGTGTTATTGAGTGTGTTTCTGTCAGCAAATGTGTGTGTCTGTTAGCCAGTGTGTTTGATAATAGGATGAAGGATTGTCAAAGATCCTGGACCAAACGGCATTTTTACCTAATATAATTAACTAATAGTGAATGTAGGGTCCAATCCCAACTGGGCCAGCAGAGCGTTCTGCTTCCTTTTAAAAAAAGTTTAACATATCCCAGTAGCATGTAATGTGACGTAAATAGAGGGAACAATTGAATAGATCTTTTCTGATTTTACAGAAGATACTGATGGTCTTCCAACATTTATATTTCATTTAATTATTCTCTAAAGTGAAAGAGAAATTAAGATTCTTTCAAATGTGGGCAGCTTGGCTGCTTGTCAGAATTTCACATGTCAATAGCGCCATATGGTTCTACCTGTAGCGCCAAAAAAAAGTTTGTGTAAGCGCTGGAGTGAGGTGGGGGGAAGGGGGCACGGATCAGTTTTCGCACCGGGGGCCCCATGGATCGTGTCTACGCCACTGAACACAAATATGTATTCTTTACTCTATAGTGGCAAAATCACTGTCTAGTCCACCTGGCCCTCTCATGCCTCCCTAAATAAAATTAAATCTTACTTGTATTCAAGTCTTCAGCTGCTGGTTCTGCTCCTGTCTGCCTCTGACCTGCCTGCTGTCTGCTGACATCATCAGAAGTGGTGGTCTGAGCCAATCACAATGCTTTCACATAGGATTAGCTGAGATTGTCAAGAAGGCAGATCAGGAGCAGAGCCAGCACAAGTCAAACACAGCCCTGACCAATCAGCATCTCCTCATAGAGATGAATTGGGTCAATGCATCTCTATGAGGAAAGTTCAGTGTTTCCATGGCAGTCCCCAGGAAGCACCTATATCAGCCATCTGAGGAATGCCCAGTGAAGTTATCCCCGGGCCGTAATGTAAACACTGTACTTTCTCTGAAATGACAATGTTTACAGCAAAAAACCTGAAGGTAATGATTCTACTCACCAGAACAAATGCAATAAGCTGTAGTTGTTCTGGTGACTATAGTGTCCCTTCAAGAAGGTGGTATTTCAAGTGTTCCATACCCTCTTACTGATACAAGTTAATTAGCAATTACTCTTATCATTGAACTCAAAGTGCAGGGGTAAGAAAAAAAATCTAAGTGAATCTCTTTTTTTCTGTTATCTCTTAAAACTGACACTTTTCCTATAACAACAATTAGATTTACCACCTCCAACTTTTATTTCCAGTAGATGTTTGGATTGCACCCGAGGGACTATTTTTATCTCAGTGGAATGAAGTGTAAAATCTTTGTACATTTTTTCTATCTCAAATTCTTTTTACTTAGTCTCACTCCTCCTTGTAAGTCTTCCAGAACAGATCTGCTTCTACCAATATTGTTTAATGGGAGGATAACCAAGTCCCTGTATTAAATATATCAACTAAGACCAGAAGTGTATTAACTAAACTGGTGACAGGCAGCAGAACACCCCCCTCTTACCAGAGCAGGCACCTGGCTACCTATGGTGGTTGCAGCGTGCCATGTACAGATTCAGACCTTGCAGGCAGAGCTCATGGGTGGCAGGGGAGCTGCTTAGATCAGTCTGTGCTCTGGCTGCAGAGCTCACCCGCCATCCTGAATGGATGTCAGTAGCTGGGATGTAACATCACACCAGCCCAAGCATTAGTACAAAGCTGCAGGGAGCTGTACATTCAGAATAATCCCACCAGCAAACCACTAGACACCAGGGTTACTGAGGAAAATCAAAGTCAAATGTGTGTCAATGTATGAATGTGAGCATATGTGCACACGCTCACACTTATATACACATACTCAAGTTCACACACACACACACACGAGTGTGTGTGTGTGTGTGTGTGTCACATCCTGTTCCTAGCTGTTCCTAGCTGCAGATCATTCTGGCAATGGCTTCTGGTATCCGGTACTCTTTTTACAATTCTTGTTTAGTTTTTCTTGGTTTTTCTGGTTTTCTATTCTATGTCTGGTTTTCTTTTTGCTGGGTTTTCTGGGTTCATTCCTGTACCAGACCCTGCTAATCCACTTCCACACTGCGACTCCTACTTCAACATCAGGCATACTGGGTCCCGGTTGTCTGACCGCCGCCCAGACAGTGTCTGGGTCCTCGTCACCGGACAGCCACCCTGACAGTGTGTGTATGAATTTGAGTGTGTACAGATATGAATGTGAGCCCCTTTGAGTGTTTCTTACTCCCCACAGCCCCTTTAGTGTCTAATTTCCCCTTCCCCAGCCCCTCTGTGAATCTTTCCCCATCCCCTGTGTATCTCTCCCCCAGCTCCTTTGTGCATCTTTCTCCCCCAAGCCCCTCTTTGTGTCTCTTGCCCCAAGAACCTTTGTTTGTCTCTATTTCCCATTCCCAACATATAGTCCTGATTTAAGAACCACTTTGAAGAGAAATAAAATGTATGATAGACATTTTGACAGTAGCATTTTATGTGGGTGTTATTTCTAGTACTCCATACCCTCTTAGTAATTAGCCAAGCCATTACTGTTATCATTCAACTCACAGTGCAGATAGGGTAAAAAAGACAAAAAAAAGACTATAAGTGAGTCTTTTTTCCTGTTATCTCTTAAAATTGCCAATTAGATTTACCACTTCCAAATGTTATATATATCCAAATGTTTATCTCAGTAGGGTGAGTTTCAATGGAATGAAATGTAAAACCCTTGTAAATATTTTCCATCTCAAATTCTCTTCACTTTTTTTTCACTTCTACCTCTAGAACAGATCTGCTGCTACCATTATTGTTTCATAAGGGATAGCCGTGTCCTTGTATTAAATATATAAACTAAGACTAGTAGTATGTGAAGAAACTACTCTTTGTGTTCAGTAATTTAGATTTTTCTTTGTTTGGTAGATAAAACTACCAAACACCAACAACCCCCCCCCTCCCCCCCCGGCTAATTAACTACAAATTAAGTGCTCTCTCGAAAAGAGACAGCGGGACTTGGTCGTCGAGTGTCTGGAACTAAAATTGGACACTCGACTTCCAAAACGCCGGTCAATTTCGCAAACGCCTGCTTCTTTTTACCGACCAGCCAGGAGAGCGCTATTTGGTAGGTTTGTTCCCACAAACTAGGGGAACAAATGCTACCTATGAGCCAGGGGATTTTTAGACTTCCCGAAAGAGACAGACCAAATTAAAGGAGCACTATAGGGTCAGGAAAACAAACATGTATTCCTGACCCTATAGGGTTAAAACCAACATCTAGCCACTCCGAGCCCCTCATGCCTCCCTAAATATAGAAATTTTACTTATATTCAAGTCTGGAGATACTGGCTTTGTGCCTGTTTCCTTTAGACCTGCCCACTGCATGCTGACATCACCAGAAGTGGTAGCCTGATCCAATCACAATGCTTCCCCATAGGATTGGCTGAGACTGACAAAGAGGCAGATCAGGGACAGAGCCAGCATGATTCAAACACAGCCCTGGCCAATCAGCATCTCCTCATAGAGATGAATTGAATCAATGAATCTCTATGAGGAACGTTCAGTGTCTGCATTCAGTGTCTGCATGCAGAGGGAGGAGACACTGAATGTATTTTAGGCAGCCATGACCCAGGAAGGATCTCTAACAGCCATCTGAGGAGGGGCCAGTGAAGTTATCACTAGGCTGTAATGTAAACACTGTATTTTCTGAAAAGACAGTGTTTACAGCAAAAAGCCTGAAGGTAATGATTCTACTCACCAGAACAAATTCCATAACCTGTAGTTGTTCTGGTGACTATAGTGTCCCTTTAAGACTTCCATGGAACTCCCGAACCCCTGAACCGATCTGGGTGATTTTTGAATATGTTGGTCCCCCAAATCAGGGCTATCAGGGGATATGACTTTTGTGTGGTTTCCATTGAGGTTTGGGGTACTTTCTGTGTTTTGTGGAAATGTGTGTTTTTTGGTTTGGAGATAGTAGAGTTTAGTATAGTGCTTGACTAACTTATCTCCCAGGCACAGGGGAAGGATTATACTATTTTATGTAGGAGTGTCCTGGACCTGAGAGCAAATGTAACTGCAGAATGTATTTTGGCATTGTCCCCTCTCAGGTCCAGTGGGGAATGCCCCTGGAATATGTCACCGTAAACCCTGTACATTTGTATATATATAAACCGGCCAGTTGGCCTGAATAAATAAATTCCTGTTGTACCCTTCATCTAGTCTAGGCTGATGTTTGGATATCTGTCTGACTTGCCTGGTGAATATACTTGGATGCTGTATTTCGTCTGGAGAACGTTCAAATCAACACCAGAACTGCGAGCTATAATCACTCTAGCAGTTCGTGAGAAAACGGACATCTGGACAACGGTTATCTGAAATACCAGTGTTTGTTACATATTGTATTAACAATAGGGGTCTTCCGGCCAGGTGACACGCAGTAGAGCACCTCACTGGAGTTTGCTTGAAAGTAGGCTAATTAAAGTAGTCTCTTTTAAGTAGGAGTTAAAACAACAGGAGTTGAAATCAAGAGGGTAAATATTGTTTTTGCTCACTTGTGTTTTTGTAACTGGGGATGAGTGCTAGCAAGATTACAAGTTTTACTCAGTGTACATCCTGCTGCATGTATGCATGCCTGGATAAATCTGTCCAGGGTCCATACCTCTGTGGTGGGTGTGAGCGAGTGGCTTTTCTGGAAGCTCAGATTGGAGATCTGGAGAGGCAAATTGCAACACTGAGGGAGATTGATAATCTTGAGAGGAGTCTGCTGCTCACTGAGCAGAGTTTAGTAGGTGCAGGTAGTGGAGTGGGAGGAGATGAGGCAGTTGGAGAACAGGCACATAGCTGGGTAACAGTGGGGCAAGGAAGCAGAGGGGGAGGGAAGAGGAAAGGTTTAGCTAGTCCTGATCTAGTGCAGCCTAACAGATTTGCCCGTTTGAGTGAAGATGTTGGGAGCATCAGTTCAGGAGTAGCTGTACTGCAGGAAGCTGTTCCTTCTAACAGCCGTGGGAACAGCCCCTCTAGTACAGGTGGGGTTGAGAGGGTAAGGAAGTCTAGACAGGTTGTGGTGGTAGGGGACTCTATTATTAAGAGAGTAGATAGGGTAATCTGCCACTCTGATCGACTCAACCGGACAGTTTGGTGTCTCCCAGGTGCTCGGGTCCAGCATGTTGCCGACAGAGTGGAGGGATTATTGGGAGGGGCTGGGGATGATCCAGCTGTCATGGTCCATATTGGTACCAATGACAAAGTCAGAGGAAAATGGAAAGTCCTAAAGAGTGAGTTCAGGGATCTAGGAAGTAAGCTAAAGAAAAGGACCTCCAAGGTAATATTTTCAGAAATATTACCTGTGCCGCGCGCTACAGCAGAAAGGCAGCGGGAGATTAGAGAGGTCAATGCGTGGCTGAAGTCTTGGTGCAGGCAGAGGGTTTTGGGTTTTTAGAGCACTGGGCCGATTTTGCGCTTGGGTACAACCTGTATAGTCGTGATGGATTGCACCTAAACGGAAGAGGGTCTGCTGTGCTGGGGGATAGGATGGCTAGAAGGTTGGAGGAGATTTTAAACTAGTAGTGGGGGGAAGGGTCAACGCAATCTAGAAAATGGAGATAGGATAGAAATGAGATGAGCTTTAGGGGGTGGAGATGGGGGGAGGGGGAAGCTCAGAACAGAGGAGGTATGTAATATTGATAATTCACAAAAAGTACAAATGACAAATGGTAATATTAAATGTATGCTTACTAATGCAAGGAGCCTATATAACAAAATGGGGGAACTAGAGGCAATAGCATACACTAAACAATACAATATAATAGGCATAACAGAAACATGGTGGGGTGAGACACATGACTGGGCAGTTAAATTAAATGGGTACACGTTACTTAGGAAGGATAGGAAAAACAAGAAGGGTGGTGGGGTATGTTTGTATGTCAACCATGAGTTAAAGTCAAATCTTAGGCATGTGGAGTGTGACAAGGAAAATGTGGAAGCTTTATGGGTAGATATCTGCTTGGGGCAAACAAAGGGAAATACGTTATTGGTTGGGATATGTTATAAACCACCAAATATAAATATTAATGAGGAAGGACTGCTGTTAGAGCAAATTGGTAAAGCTGCAAATCAAGGTAACACGTTAATTATTGGAGATTTTAATTACCCAGACATAAATTGGGATAGAGGGAGTAGTACTTCAGCAAAGGGAATCCGGTTTTTGAATGTGTTAAATGATACCTTTATGTCACAACTGGTACAAACACCAACTAGAAAGGATGCTTGTCTGGATCTCGTTATAACAAACAATGTTAATCTTTTAACCTACATTCAAGTAGGGGAGCATTTGGGAAATAGTGATCACAATATGGTCACTTTTGAAATAAACTCAAAAAAGCAAAAGCACGTGGGGTATATTAAAACGTACAGCTCTACAACATATCGACTGGCATTAACTCCTTAGTGATAAAAACACTGAGGATAAATGGAAACTATTCAAACAAATATTAGAAAGGTACATTTCACAGTATGGACCATTGGATAATAAATATAAAAGAAACAAAGTAAAACCAATGTGGCTTAGTAGAGAAGTAAAACAAGAGATTAAAAATAAGAAAAGAGCTTTTAAAGCATTTAAATCGGACAAATCAGAGGCATCCTATATAAGATATAAGGAAGCCAATAATACTTGCAAAAAGGCAATTAAAGTGGCTAAACTAGAAAATGAGAAATTGATAGCCAAAGAATGCAAAACCAACCCCAAAATGTTTTTCAAGTACATTAATTCTAAAAAAACAAAAAATGAAAGTGTAGGTACACTGAAAACAGAAATGGGTCTGTTAGTCAATTAAGACCAGGAAAAGGCAGAATTTTTAAATAACTTTTTTTCTTCAGTATTTATTAATGAGGATCCTATGGCAAGAGATATGCAAATGATTGCTGCAACAAACTTGCAGATAACTTGTGATTGGATAACTCGAGACAAGGTGCTACAGCTATTAAAGAAAATTAATGTAAATAAAGCTCCGGGGCCTGACGGTATCCACCCACGAGTACTTAAGGAGCTAAGTGGGGAAATAAGTGAACCTCTGTATTTAATTTTTCAAGATTCTTTTGTTTCAGGTATTGTACCGGAGGATTGGAGGAAGGCAGATGTTGTTCCTATATTTAAAAAGGGTTCAAAATCCTTGCCTGGAAATTATAGACCTGTGAGCTTAACTTCTGTGACTGGGAAATTATTTGAACGGCTATTAAGGGATAATATTCAGGAATTCATTGGAAAGAACTGTGTTATTAGCAATAATCAGCATGGTTTTATGAAACATAGGTCATGTCAAACTAACCTAATTGCATTCTACGGTGAAGTAAGTAGAAATATAGATCAGGGTGTTGCAGTGGATGTGATCTACTTGGATTTTGCCAAGGCATTTGATACGGTTCCTCACAATAGGTTAGTCTTCAAACTAAAAGAAATTGGTCTAGATGAATATTCTTGTTCTTGGGTAGAACATTGACTTAAGGATAGAGTACAACGAGTTGTCATAAATGGTAAATTTCCAAGCTGGACAAAAGTGGTAAGTGGTGTCCCTCAGGGTTCTGTTTTGGGACCGCTTCTATTTAACATATTTATAAATGATCTTGAAATGGGCATTGAAAGCCATGTATCAGTGTTTGCAGACGACACAAAACTTTGTAAAGTAATAAAATGTGAGCAGGATATTGCTTTGCTGCAGAGGGATTTGGATAGATTAGGGACTGGGCACTAAAATGGCAGATGAAATTTAACGTAGAAAAATGCAAAGTTATGCACTTCGGGGTTACATAGTTACATAGTTACATAGCTGAAAAGAGACTTGCGTCTATCAAGTTAGGTTAAGAACACACAAGCAATTTACACCCTAAATGGTAGTGAACTAGGGATAACCACACACGAGAAGGATTTGGGAATTGTTATAAACAATAAATTAGGTAGCAATATGCAATGTCAATCTGCCGTTGCTAAGGCCAGTAAGGGTTTGTCATGTATAAATAGGGGCATAAATTCTCGAGATGAAAATATAATTTTGCCTCTTTATAAATCGCTGGTAAGACCACACCTTGAATATGCTGTGAAATTTTGGGCACCTGTTCTAAAGAAAGATATCATGGCACTAGAAAAAGTGCAGAGACGAGCTACAAAATTGATAAAAGGAATGGAGCATTTTAGTTATGAAGAAAGGTTAAAAAATTTAAATCTCTTTAGTTTGAAAAAAACGGCGTCTGAGAGGGGATATGATAACATTATACAAATATATTCGGGGCCAGTACAAACCATTATCTGGAAATCTATTCATAAACAGGGCTATACATAGGACACAAGGTCACACATTCAGGCTTGAAGAAAGGAGATTTCATCTAAGGCAAAGAAAAGGTTTTTTTTACAGTAAGAGCAATAAGGATATGGAATTCTTTGCCTGAAGAGGTGGTTTTGTCAGAGTCTATACAGATGTTTAAACTGCAATTGGATAAATACTTGCAAAAACATAACATACAGGGATATAATTTCTAATTAGTGGGGTAATAGCTGCTTGATCCAAGGAGACATCTGACTGCTATTTTGGGGTCAAGAAGTAATTTTTTCCTAGTTTGTTGCAAAATTGGAAGCGCTTCAGACTGGTTTTTTTGCCTTCTTTTGGATCAACAGCAAAAGCATATGTGAGGAAGGCTGAACTTGATGGACGCAAGTCTCTTTTCAGCTATGTAACTATATGTAACTATGTAACTATGTAACCTCCTCTTTCCAGAGCAGGCATCTGGCTACCTACGGTGGTTTCTGCAACATTTCTCTCTGAGCCCCTCTGTGTGTCTCTTCACCCAGCACACTTTTTCCCCCACATCCCCTTTGTGTGTCTCCTTCCCCCAGCCCCTCCATGTGTCTCTTTCTCCCCTCTCCCAGCCCCTGTGTGTGTTTCTTCACCCAGCCCCTATGTGTGCCCCCATAGACTATTTTGTATTTCTCTTCCCCAGTCCATTTTGTGCGTCTATTTCTCACCCCACAGCTCCTTTGTATATTTATTCCCCAGACCCTTTTTTGTGTCTCTTTCTACCCATTCCCAGCCCCTTTTTGTGTCTCTCTCTTCCCACCCCATCCCCTCTATGTGTCTCTTTATCCCATTCATCAGCCCCTGTTGTGTGTCTCTTTCTCCCCTTTCCCAGCCCCTGAGTGTTTCTTCCCCCCAACAGCTCTGTGTGTCTTTCTCCCTTCACTAGCCCCTGTGTGCCTTTTTCTCCCCCCCCCCTACACTTGTGGTCTCTTTTCTCTTGCTTACCTCTTTTTTGTAGCATGGCCACATGGACTATGGCAGAGGATCTTCTGTTTCTTCTACCTGGTCTTCCAGTAGAGGATACAAAAGATCCACTACCACGGTCCACGCTGTCACGCTACATGATGAAGTGACTAGCAGGAAGGGGACACTGTGTGCTTCCTTCCTGCCAGTCACTCTGCAAATTGGGCCCCAAGGGCCGGTGTGCACTACGGCTGCCACCTGTGCCACCTATAGTTGCACTGGACCAGGTCCTTCCACACTACAGCGTTGTTGTGCACAAATCTTGGAAGAAGTGTAGGAAACCAGGGCTCAGAGTGCTCTGCTTATACAACAGTGATTCACTGAAGGCTGCAATAACATATATAGTCAAACTACACAGTGTAAATGTATTTGTTATGTGACGTTATTTTTACTTTCTGGTGGCATTTTCAGAGGCTGCATCCCATCACACCCCATACCAATATACAATAAGCAGGTTGGTCCTGCTTCCCGGAGAAGACCTTGCCTGAAACGTTTTAACATAAAGGATACCATATCATTTCTAAAATTGACTCGTTTTTAAAATTGCTTTTATCATTATAGCGCTGGGGTGGGGATTTCTGTTTACTCACACAAGGATCATGGTTATGATATATGTGCATGTTTTCAATATATGATATAGAAAGATGGTTCTAGAGGTAGGTTTAAAATACAGTGGATTTTACAATACATATTAAATGCACTTATAATAATCAAGTTAATTCAAAAAGCAAATAAACATACATAATACAATGTGTTTTATTATGTATCTGGTGTGTTTTTAAATGTCAGGTTTTCTTTAAGAAAACAGATCAATATGTTTCGAGATTTTGGCAGTAAATTCCATAGGTAAATGACTGAGAGATTATAGAATGACTTGCTCCTACCCTCCCCTCCCCCCTTGCCCTCCACCCTGATTCAATATTTAAACCAATTAGACTAATTCACTATTTAAAGACTCCCTAGTGCTTTGCAAAGCAAGGTTTCAGTTAAAGTTATTTAGTAGGAAGAGCTTGTTAAAGGCAATGTCAAAGCATGGATGAATTAATTCGAGACACACAGTATGTACAAACCATAAATAACCCTGTAAATAAATAAAATAACTCACCAGTAAAAAAAGAAACATCAGCACAAAACAGGTTTTTATTTTATAATACAAATGGCAATGTGTTCAATTGAAGTGTAACCAAATTATGGTTGATTCCTTTTAAAGATAAATTATAAACAAGCTATAGAAGAAATAATGTAGCTGCTAGCAAAAAACAAAACAAAACAAGCTAAAGTGGGGTTAAATTAGGATGGAAAGAAGTAGATTGATATTTCTCGTATTTAAAATAAACAGGATCATAGAATGGTATAATTATTTACTCTCCACTTTATTAAAGGGGCACTTCATCTCCCGTGAACCCAAATGACTATTTCAAACTTTTAACTAATTTCTTCGCCCTATTGCTGCTCCTCCTACCGACTTAACCGCTACAAACTTTGCAACTCACTTCACTGACAAGATCTCTACAATCAGGGAAGAGATCTCTCATCTCTCTCCTTCCCCTTACAATACTTCTCCCAACCTCATTCCCTCCGCTGTTGTTTGTTCATTCGCACCCGCTACAGCGGTAGAGGTTTCTGATCTACTTTAGTCCTCCTGCCCCACCACCTGCTACCTTGATTCTATTCCCACACATCTCATCCGTACTCTGTCTCCTTCTCTTGCTTTGCCTCTCACTAAAATTCTCAATCTCTTACTCTCATCTGGCATATTTCCATTACCCTTCAAACATGCTACTGTAACCCCGATTCTAAAAAAGCCCAATCTTGACCCTAACTCCGTGTTCAACTACCGCCCTATCTCGCTACTGCCTTTTGCGTCCAAGGTCCTCGAAAGACTTGTGTATGTGAGATGTGACAGACTTCCTTCAGACCAATTCTCTGCTCGACCCACTTCAGTTTGGTTTCTGCACTCAGCACTCTGACCAAAGTATCAAACAAACAATCTACTCATTGCAAAATCTCATGGTCACTACTCTACTCTAATTTTCCTTGAACTTTCCACTGCTTTTGATACTGTTGATCAGCAACAGCTTCTTCTCATCCTCCGTAATTTCGGTCTATGAGTTATTGCTTTCTCCTGGTGCTCCTCCTACCTCACCCAGTGCTCTTTTAGAGTTTCTTTCTCTGGCTCTGCCTCTTTCTCCCAACCTCTCTCTGTTGGTGTCCCCCAAGGTTCAGTCCTTGGTCCCCTACTGTTCTCGATCTACACTGCCTCCCTTAGTAAACTCATCAGCTCCTTTGGCTTCCAATAATGAAGATGATACGCAAATCTATCTGTCCTCTGCTGATCTCTCGTCGCCCCTCTTGACTAGTGTCTGACTGCCTTTCTGCTATTTCTAACTGGATGGCTGCCCACTTCCTTAAACTCAATTTGTCCAAAACAGAACTTCTGTTCTTTCCTCCCTCAAGTGTTGCTACTCCGTCTCTGTCTCCCTCCACGTTAATGGTGCTACCATCAGCTCCACCATGCAGGCTCGCTGCCTAGGTATTCTTTTTGACTCCAACGTCTCCTTCACCCCTCATGTCCAGTCGATCGCCAAATCATGCCACTTCCATCTCAAAACATTGCGCGCATCCGCCCCTACTTAACACCAGATGCGGCTAAGGTGCTGGTCCATGCCACTGTCCTCTCTAGCCTTGACTACTGCAATTCGCTTTTCAGTGGTCTTACATGATCCCAACTTGCCCCATTGCAGTCCACAATGAATGCAGTGGCGAGGCTCATCTTCTTGTCCGCCCCCACCTCCCATGCCTCATCCCTCTGTCAGTCCCTGCATTGGCTTCCCATAAGATATAGGGCTCAATATAAAATGCTGGTTCTTACTTTCAAAACTCTACATAATGCTACTCCCACCTATCTATCCTCCCTAATACACAAGATAGTTGCTCTGCCGAAGACCTGCATCTATCCTCTGTTTGTACTCCCACCTCTGATGCTCGCATTCAAGATTTCTCTAGGGCTGCACCGTTCCTGTGGAACTCCCTTCTCTTCTCTGTTAGATGCTCACCCAGTCTTCGCTCCTTCAAAAAATCATTAAAAACCCACACTAAGTATTCATTGAGCACTATTCTACAAATCTACTTCCCTAATACTTCCCTTACCTTCTGTGTCACTTTACCCCATTCCCTCTAGCATGTAAGCTCATTGAGCAGGGCCCTCAACCCCTCTGTTTCTGTGCGTCAAACTTGTCTGGTTACAATTACATGTTTTTTAGTCCACCCATTGTAAAGCGCTATGGAATTTGTTGGCAATATATAAATATAATAATAATAATTTAAGTGATTATAGTACATAGAGTCCCCTGGCACCATTATTTTATTTTACATAAAACCATTTTTTGTACCATGTTTTGATGGTAAACAAGAGTTTCAAGTACCCCCCACCCCCCAAATTTCCCCTCCCAGTGCATTAACATGTGCAGCAATTGGTGGTTGTGATTGGCTGAGAGTGCCAGCCTATCACAGACAGCTTTTCTGTAATACATTATTATGGCTAAAAGGAAATGTCTAATCTCTGCCATAGCCATACCTCCAGGTAACCAGAGAGCCTTGTTTATGGTGTAACTGCATGAAAACGGTTTCACACTGAATAGAGAGACAGAACGGGGGAAACTCCAGGTTCTCTAAACAATGTAATGAGATTAATGGTTATAGTGCATAGTGTCCTTCTAGGTATTGCTTTTTTTAAAATTCCAATGTCCAATGTCCAAACTAATCATGTTTCAGGAGTATTTTTGATTATATAGATTTTCCATCTAACTTCAGAGTACCTTCTAATAGATAAATGTGTCAGCTGTGCTCACTTTCCATGAATAAATCATGATATTGGTTAAACAACCTCCTTTTAAAATTTCTGTTGTGTTATTTATGTTTGTATTCCCGGCCAGAGGGCGTGCTTTCTGTCACTGTCTAATAAACATATGACATAGAATTCATCCTAACAGGCATTCCCTGGGATGTGGTAGTGGTTAAAGGGTACCTGTCATAGCCATTTAGAAGAGCTTCATATGTTATCTACAGTTTAGTTAGCGAATGTATAGATTGAGAAAAAGACAACTATTCAGAAATATTTTTGTCTCCCATTTCCTCGGCAGACACTCAATCCTGAGAAATTAAGAGACAGCGAAAGCAGAAGAGACCTCCTACAGGAGTTCCCTCTGCCCATAGCAACCACAGCGCATGTGCCATGGTTGCTATGGTAGCTCCCTAGCCATTGCTGGTAGTGCTAGCTAGGGAGCATAGGAATTAAATTACATTATTTCACACCGTTAAGATGCCAGCATACTGGCAATGTAGCTAGTGTTTCAACATCACAGAGGCAGTTTGCCCTGCTTGGGGAAGTGTCCATAAGCAGGGCAAATCAACGAACCGCTGAGGAGGAGCACAGTCAGACCGGAGGTGGGTGTTACAGAAGTGTAACACCCATCTCTGCAAGGAGATTGCAATGTGTGGCAGTTTCTCTTTAAAGCTTACTTCCTTTAAAGGTAAATCCACAAAAGGTGATATGCATGTTACTACTTCTAATAGCCAGGATGAAGAAAGTATGGTGGGGAACCAAAGGTAAATAAAAAATACAATGATAAAAACAAAAGGAAAAGCACACAGCATGGATGTAGGAGGTGGGGTTGGTACGGCGGAGACTGCCTGATATTTATGTGTCATGCTGATCTCTGCTTGGTTTCCCCACCGCTACGCACATTTCAACAAGCACATGTGGCTTAGGAACTTCAAGTGGCTCTGTCATTTCATAAAGATAAACCGCTATTAAATTCTTATATTGATTGTGTTGAGATTTAAAGAAAATTCAGTGCAATAAAAATATGTCATAAGAAGGAGAAGGCACTACTTAATCCTATGAAAAACAACGATGTTGACGAAATTTAACAAAAGGCAGAGCTTTCTCCTTTTGTCAGTTCCCAGTAGATGACTGTGGGAAATGGCTTCTTCTTGTGGTTTGCGTAAGTAGTTCTATGAATGAGCTCGCATTCTTTCAGCATCTTCCTTAGATCTTTCTTGTACTATTATGTGTGCACAAGTGTGCAACATTAACGTGGCCCTTGGAGGATGAGGCACTAGGAGCAGAAGACATTCTTCTTATGGTAAAGGGCAGTAGTATATCTCCCATTAGCAGAGACAGAACTAAGGAACAGAGAGTGCTCTGGTTGAAGAATTGGTTTATGGTTCCTCCTTAACTGCTTCAAAGAATTGAAAGCCATTGAACTAACTTCCGTGCAATTTAAGCCAATTAGTGCACTCTAACATTTAGCTTAACCTCTTCATTGCATCACAAAACATTCATTTTGCTTATCCTCTTTGCTACAATGTAAATGCTGGTATTAACTTATTTATTGCATAGATAACATTGTAAACTGCAATTCCTGCATTCAGATTAACCCTCTGAAGGTCAAAATGCATGATTGTAAAGGCTTCTCATGTTATATGCATTATATATTGCATATCCCCTCATGGCCTCCATTCTCCATATCAACCCTATATATCCCATATTCCCATTCTTTATAAGACCCTGCAATCATCAAGGCCATCCACAGTTCCCATATCAACCCACAGTCCCTATATCCCATATACATTATGGCTTCCTTATTTACCCACATATCCCCTTCCTCATATCCCTCACAAGCCTCATATCCCCTCACAGACCCTATTGCCTGTATCTCTCTCAGTCCTCATATCATAATGTTTGTCCCACCTTTTCTACACATCCGTGGTTCTATAGAATTTAAGTAATCTTGGTAAGCAGAGAGGAAAGCACAGTAAATTTTTCATGTAAGCATTGGGTGGCCATGCTACATAGTACCCAGGGATGAAAAAGAGCTTTAGGATTAAGGGCCCTACTGGTTCCACTCCAAATTAGCTGCACTGCCTATAGTTCCAGTCCTGTTTAGCTGCACCGCTGATAGTTCCAGTCCTGTTTAGCTGTACTGCTGATAGGTTTACCCTTGATTAGCTGCATTGCCAATAGTTCCACCCCTGATTAGCTGCACGGTCTAAAGCTTCACCCCTGATTAGCTGCACTACCAATAATTAGCTGCAGTGACGTTCATTCCACCCCTGATTATCTGCACTGCCAATTGTTCCACTCTTGATTAGCTGTACTGCCAATAGTTCCATCCCCAATTATCTGCACTGCCGATAGTTCCAGCCCTGATTAGCTGTACTGCCGATAGTTCCACCTCTTATTAGCTGCACTGCTGATAGTTCCAGACATGATTAGCTGTACTAATGGAAGGGAAGGATAAGTTCTAAAATATCTGAGCAGGAGAGGTTATTTGTATGGAAGCGGCAACTAACCCCAAAAGTAGGAATCCTTCTAGTCCTACTAATGAAAATGAAACACAAAACAAAGGAAGTTAGGGGTAGCGCCACAGTATAAAGGAATATGGAATTGACAATTAAATAGAAACAATTGGGAAGCTATAGCATAGTCCACAAATAAATGAGTATAATAAAGTCCCAAGAGGAGTACAAAAAAAAAATATGAGCCCACAGTAATAGTATGGGAATTCACTTGCAAGTAGTGCTGGTCCAACAGAATGTCTGCATGATTCTTTAATGGAAGTACCAGGTTAGGTTCAGCAGTGGGTTCCGTATGTAACAAAAGAGAAAAAAAAGGAATTATAGGGTAGTATGTCCTATCTGGGAACAGCTAAAAGGAATAAGGTATAGTCCTACTCATGTTTTAGGGAGCTATAACTAGCTCCAGTATTAATGGCGTACAGTGGTACAATCCCCACTTGCAAGGATACGCAAGAGTAGTGTCTTTGTATTATGAGGACCATAAAATATAAAAAGATAAAAAAAGAAACACAATAGTGCTTTCTATATAAAATAATTGTAGGTTAAAAGTAAATGAAGAACGTACTCACATTTGCCAGAGCAGGTGAACAATCCATCGAGCACGTATTCTTGCAAGTGGGGATTGTACCACTGTACGCCATTCATACTGGAGATAGTTACAGCTTCATAAAACATGAGTAGGACTATACCTTATTCCTGCTGAACCTAACCTGGTACTCCCATTGAGGAATCACGCAGACATTCTGTTGGACCAGCACTACTTGCAAGTGAATTTGCATTCTAGTACTGTGGACTTTCATATATTGGACTTTTTTGTACTCCTCTTGGGACTTTATTATAACCATTTATTTGTGCACTATACTAAAGCTTCCAAATGTTTTCTATTTATTTGCCAATTCCATATTTCTTTATACTGTGGCGCTACCCCTAACTTCCTTTGTTTTGTGTTTCATGATTAGCTGTACTGTCAATAGTTCCACCCTTGATTAGCTGCACCTCCAATAGTTCCAGCCCTTATTAGCTGTACTGCTGACAATTCCACCATTGATTAGCTGCACTGCCATTAGTTCCAACCCTGATTAGCTGCACTGCCGATAGCTCTACTCCTGATTAGCTGCATCACTGATAATTCGACCCCTGATTAGCTGCACTTCTGATAGCTCCACCCCTGAGGAGTTCAATTTTTTATAGTTTAAGCCCTGCCCATTAACTTCTCCCTCGGGCAGTTGTACACACCAAAGAGTCTCTTCACAGTGCAGACAACCATGCACACAGCTTGAGGTTGACGTAGGCTGTGTGGAAGAGAGAGTCAGGTATTACACGGAGGCAGATAGAAACTGGCGAGGAGGGTTGGTGATCGAAGCAGGCACAATTTAGGGAGGGAAGTTGTAGGAAATTCACATGGTAACTGATATGTTTGGGACAAAATAGTAGAGCTGAAAATAGTTGTAGAATATTCCCAGTTTAGTATTTTGGTCTAAATGTAGAAAGTCTGTTTTCAATTCACCACATTTCACTGTTTAACACCTGGCAATGGTACAAGTTCTGACCAAAACGAAAACAAAACCTAAAAGTTTTTTATGTTCAACCATTATTTACCTCTTTCATATTAAGTGATCCCACACTTATTATATACCATTTTATTCAGGAGAAATAGGGCTTTCATTCATTAACCCCTTAAGGAAACATGCCATTAACCCCTTAAGGAAACGTGCCATGTGTGCAATGTCATGATTCCCTTTTATTCCAGAAGTTTGGTCCTTAAGGGGTTAAAATATAATGTGAGAAATTAAGAAAATGTTTTATTTGGCATTTTAACAGTGAATGTCATAATACTGTTAGTTTTTACTGCTCTACTGTTCAGTGATTTCTCATGAGTACAGTAGTACCACCATGTACAGATTTCATTACAGGGTTACAGGGTCAAATATAGGTCTTGCCTGTACCAGTTTGCCAGTTTGGTTTGCTTGGCCTACAATGCCTTTGAGACCGTATGGCAGCCCAAGAATGGGAAATACCTTCATTGCTGCATATGATTTTCAAAAGCAGGCAACCCACAGTATTGCAAATGGCATATTTTGAGATGTTTGCTCAAGTCCAGCAGTTCCCAAACTGTGTGTGCTGTGGCGCACCAGGGCACACAGGGGCGCCACAAAATGTTTTCCCGGTGCTATAATCATATATTCATTTTGCGGCGCCCCGTGCCGTGCCTGTCAGGCTTCATGCCCGCTTACCTTCCACCGGTCCCTGGGTGCCCCAATTCCCACTGGAGTTCCTTCTGATGCTGCATGCCTGTGTGTTTAAGGGCCAGAATGAACTACTGAATTCGGCATTCCCCGAACCGAACGCGGAATTCGGTAGAACGAATTCGGCGCATAAAAATGACGTCAAAGGTCAGATTAGGAAGGTCAAGTACCTTCCACAAATAGCGGTTGTAACGGAGCTCCCTGTACCCCTGGCTGGGTACCTCCGCCAAGGACCACTTCCTAGCTGGAACCACAGCACTTCTGCCCCCAGTTGCCGTGGCTTGAGTGGGGTCCTGGAACCACTCCCTCCTGGAGCTGAATGGTGAACTCGCTCTATCCACCTTCTGGCACTGGATGACACTCAGTCCTGGGAGCTTTAGTCCTTACAAGGACTTTCCCCAATGAATCCTCCACACTGGAACAGTGATTAATGATAAGCCCTTTCCTCTCCCAGTAACCAGACGACATATAGTTCAGGAAGTACAAGCTGGAATGTTTTCATCTGGCCAGACGGCCTGCTTTTATACAATTTCAGACACCAGTAAGCATGCCCCTGACACTCCCACACAAACAGGATAATCCCTCTTCTGGACCTGAGAGGGGACTAGATACAAGTTACAAACTCCTCCTCTGTGCCTGAGAGATAATGGAGTCAGGAACTGAACTAACTCAATTATCTCCAGGCACAGAAAAACATACAATATTGCAAAATCTGAAATAATACCTTTAAAACACATAAAACCCCCACAAAAGTTACATGCCATGATAGCCCAATTCCGGGTGACAAACATATCCAAAAATTACCCAGATCGGTTCAGGGGTTCGGAATTTCTCTGGAAGTCATAATTTTGACTGATCATTCATATGGTCCTATGCCCAAAACAGTTCCATGAAATCAGTGCTAACGCTCGGTCAAGTTCAGTAGTTTAAAGACGAACAAACTACCGAACGGAATCCATAGTTCTACCCTGGAGCTTGTTCACCTTGTTCGTGGGAACGTTTCCTCCGAACACTGCCCTTCTAAGTCGTATAGAACCGAACCCACGTTCATATCCTAATGATAAGTCTAAGATAGCGTTCCTGATAAAACACCTGTCGGATAGAGCCTTGGCATGGGCCAATCCTATTTGGGAATCTAGTTCTTCTATTTCTATTTCTTATGCTGAGTCCCTCTCAGCATTTAAGAGGACATTTGACATGCCTGGTAGAGTCAGTTCTGCTGGTAAATCTTTGATGAGGTATAAGCAAGGATCCAGATCTGTAGCAGATTATTCTATTGAGTTCCGTACTTTGGCATCAGAGGTTGTATGGAATAACGATTCACTAGTAACCGCTTTCCAGGAGGGCTTAGCTGGTTATATCTTAGATGAGGTAGCATCTAGAGAATTGCCTATCTTACAGATTTCTGTATTGTCATAGATAATCGTATAAGGGACCATGTGCATGGTCAGTCAAATTTATGACTTCCAGGGAAATTCCAAACCCCTGAACCGATCTGGGTAATTTTTGGATATGTTGGTCACCCAGATTGGGGCTATCATGGGATGTGACTTTTGTGGGGATTTTATGCGTTTTAAATGTATTTTTTTAGGTTTTGCAATATTGTATGTTTTTCTGTGCCTGGAGATAATTGAGTTAGTTCAGTTCCTGACTCCATTATCTCTCAGGCACAGAGGAGGAGTTTGTAACTTGTAACTAGTCCCCTCTCAGGTCCAGAAGAGGGATTATCCTGTTTGTGTGGGAGTGTCAGGGGCGTGCTTACTTGTGTTTGAAATTGTATAAAAGCAGGTCATCTGGCCCGATTAAAACATTCCAGCTTGTACTCCCTGAACTATATGTCGTTTGGTTTCAGGGAGAGGAAAGGGCTAATCACTAATCACTGTTCCGGTGTGGAGGATTCATTGTGGAAAGTCCTTGTAAGGACTAAAGCTCCCAGGACTGAGTGTCGTCCAGTGCCTGAGGGTGGATAGAGCTAGTTCCCCATTAGACTCCAGGAGGGAGTCGTTCCAGGACCCCAGTCAAGTCACGGCAACGCACTCATAGAGAGACTCAAAGAAGGTTATACTCTTATCAAGTCCCCAGTCTGCCGTCTACAGCCTTGCTCGCCTTACCACCCCGCCTCCACCACCAGAACCCATGCAATTAGGCACCACTAAGTAAACAGAGGCAGAGAAATCCCATAGACGAAAGGAGGGCTTATTTCTTTATTGTGGTAAAAGGGAATGTCTTAGCCGTCCGGAAGACTCGAGCACTTAAGGCCTAGTCAGGGGTCGGCCTTGGGTGTTATGACTTTATTCCCTACTGCGAATACAACTAGACTTGCTATACCAGTCATATTTTATGTCAATGGTAGCACCATCACCACTGATGCCCTGATCGATTTAGGTGCAGCAGACAATTTAATGGACCAGGAATTTGTCAACTCTGCTGTCTTGTCTCTGATCCAAAAGGCTACACCCTTGGCCGTTGAGGTCATAGATGGTAGACCATTAGACGAACCTCTTGTCACACATGAAACCCAGGAATTGTGTATGTCTGTGGGGGTATTGCACAAAGAAAAATCAACATTTCAGATATTGCATTCCCTTTCTTGTCCTATTGTTTTAGGTTTCCCCTAGTGGGTGAAACACAACCCTGTTATTGATTGGATAAAATAAAAAAAATTGTCCTGGAGGAAGGAATGCTATTCTAATTGTCTTAAACAGGTACGTCCTATTTGCACATTGAATGTACCTACTGCCTCTCCTTTATCAACTTCTGTACCTATAAAATATGCTGATCTTGCTGAAGTATTTGAGAAAAGGGAGGCTTACCTCCACATCGCACATATGATTGTTGTGGCGAAACCAACCTCGCCACTGGGCCCTGGAGAAGCCTGTTTGCTAGCCTCCTACCTGCTGACTATGGCCCCTGGGTTATTTGGGGCATATTGTACTGTATATCGCTGCTACTGGCCCTTTTAACAGCATCTATGGACATATTGGGACTTTTGGGACTACTGTCCCTTTAAGACTGTGATACATATTCTAGTATATTGCCTGTAATATTATATGTGTATATGTGTATTAAGTTTAACCTGGGATATGTATGCAGCATTCATCTGATTGTTCGGTAGAATCACTCCATTTATTATATTGAGTGAAACTACCGAACAACCAGACCACCCAGGAATAAGTGTGCCTCCAATTACAGTTTGCAACAATGTTGCAAACGGGTAATTGGCAATCATGTAATGTGTTCTTTGTCCTCTGGGTGGCCGCCATTCGGGAAACAAACACGTGGCGGCGGCCATCTTAAACTACCGAACAGCGGTGTTTTGCCGTCGAGTGTCTGGAACTAAAATCGGACACTTGACTAGGCAAACACCGCTGAGACCTCCATACTTCCAGAAATTCGTATGGAAACTACCGAATGACCGCCGTTCGGTAGAAAGAACCCCATAAACAAGGGAATGCATTCAAACCCTCTCCAGGCTCTATAACACAGGCAATTCGTCTGTTTTCATTCCCTTGTTTGTGACCGACCGCAGGGCCAAAATGCATGGAACTGTTTTCGGATACTTTACCCATGCGGTCGGTCAAATCTTTGGAACCCCATATCTCACGAACCATTCATCCGAATTACTTGAATTTTGGATATGTTGTCCCCCTGAATAAGGGCTATCCAGCGATGCTGGATTTAAAGGTGTACCCCCGGGTTTTGGGGTACATCCAGAACTTGGCTGAAAAAGTGTACTGGATAATTAAGTTTAATGTTATCTGAGGGGAGGGGATGTGTGGGCTGAACCATGTATGTGATTGGTTATTTTATGCCTCCCCCTGGGTGTGGCCTGTATGTGGATTAGTGTAATAAAAGCCAGGCTGGATGAGCCAGTCCAGAGTTCCTGTTTTACCCTCAAAGTGATGTGTCGTCTCATTATTGGGGGAAGGATTTATTGCATGCTGTTCCAGTTGACTGCTAGGAGTACAAGCCTATTCGTATGGTTCCTATTCAATGGTCTACAGCATTCATATGCTTGGGAGAATTTAAAGGTTTCTCGGATTCGGTGATTGTGGTGTCTGCCAGAGTGCTTGGAGTCCTCAGGAAGCACTAGGAGCATCCATTAACGGAGGTACCAAGTCGGGGTGCCAGGCGATTTGTTACATTGGTGGCAGCGGTGGGATGGCGTCCTAGTGTGAGGTAAAGCAGCTCGGAGACACAGTTCGTTTGGATTTACAAATTGAGGGCAACGCTAGCAGTCGTGCAGCGCCCCTGGGAGCAGACAAGTATGGAAGGTTCTGGCTCTGGAGATGATTGGCTGGCCGAGGTGAGGCAGCGAGTGGCTGAGTATGGGGATGATATACCCATGGAGACACGCCGGGTGATCTGGAACCAGGTCATGGCCGAGCGAAACACAAGGCTGGACCGAGAATTCCGGTTGGCAAAAGAGAGGAAGTATGCTCAGCAGCAGGAGCGTTACAGCAGCCGGGTAGAGGCTGCATCCGAGGAGGTTAGCTGTCTTTCCCTGAGGCGGCGGGAGGAACCCGAAGTGGGGGTCCTCATAGACTGGTCCTGTGAGGAACCACAACAGGCAGGTAGAGATGGGACCAAGGTCACTCCACCGGGATGCTGGGCAGCCGGCCCAGATCCCCAGCAGCAGCCAGAGTTGCCAGGTGGGGAAGCAGGTGGCCCTTACTCACAAATGTTGAGGGGCCTCACGGATTGGTCCTGGGAAGACCCACCGATGGCAGGTGGAGATGGGACTGCGGTCTCTCTACCGGCCCTACAGGGATGCTGGGCAGTCGGCCCAGATCCCCAGCGGCAGTGTGCGTTACAGGGAGCTGAAGGTGCCGTTCTTGCTCCCCAGCGGCAGTCTACGGTGCAGGGAGAGGAGCCTGTTATCCCCTCTCCCCAGCGGTTGAAGGTGTGTAAGGGAGAGGAGTTTGTTATTCCCTCTCCCCAGCGGCAGCACAGCTCACCAAGGGGAGACAGTAAGCCCCTCACCAGCGCAGATGGGACCGTGGTCTCTGCGCCCTGCCTACAGGGAGTACAGAGGGTCAGCCCTGCTCCCCAGCGGCTGAAAGTGTGTAAGGGAGAGGAGTTTGTTACCCCCTCTCCCCAGCGGCAGCTTAGCACACCAAGGGGAGACAGTAAGCCCCACACCAGCGCAGATGGGACCGTGGTCTCTGCGCCCAAGTTACAGGGAGCTGAAGGGGCCGTTCTCCCTCCCCAGCGGCAGTGTGATTTGTTGGGAATTGGGAGCCCAGTCTCCATTCCCCAGCGGCAGTGTGAATCACAGGGAATTGGGAGCCCAGTCTCCATTCCCCAGCGGCAGGCTGAGTTACAGGGGGCAGAGGTAGTTGGTCCTTCCCCCCAGCAGCAGAGTGATATGCCGGGAAGGCAGTGTGAAGTGCAGGGAGAGGAGAGCAGCGTCCTCCCTCCCCAGCGGAAGGCTGAGTTACAGGGGGCAGAGGTAGTTGGTCCTACCCCCCAGCAGCAGCATGATTGTTTGGGAATAGAGAGCCCAGTCTCTATTCCCCAGCAGCAGGACACTGAATTGGGAGGAGAGACAGTCGGTCTCCCTCCACAAAGACTGAAAGTAGGCATGGGAGAGGAGATTGTTACCACCTCTCCCCAGCAACGGATCATCGATGGGCAGAGTGTTCTAATGGGAGAGGAGCTGGTTACCACCTCTCCCCAGCGACAGCTTAATGTACCAGGGGGAGACTGTAAGCCCCACACCTGTGCAGATGGGACCGTGGTCTCTGCACTTCCAGCACAGGGGGTAGGGACGGTCGGTCCTGCCCCCCCACAACAGGGCTGTTTAGCCAAAGGGGAGACAGTCTGTCTCCAGCAGCAGAGCTGTGTAACTAAAGGGGAGACAGTCGGTCTCCAGCAGCAGAGCTGTGTAACTCAAGGGGAGACAGTCGGTCTCCAGCAGCAGAGCTGCGCAGCTAAAGGGGAGGCAGTCGGTCTCCAGCAAGGCTCCAACCAGACTACTCCCGGGGTAGTGCTAGCACCAGGGCAGAGTACCGCTGGGCTCTGCCCACTCAGCAACCCACCAAAACAGCCTACCAGTCCCCCACACAGCCATGGTGAGGCACCTGGACCTGGACAAGTTTTTCTCTTACTCAGGTGTAGTAACCATTTATTGTGGGTGGGCTGTACTGCTGTTTCTGTTTTGTGGGTGGGCTGCTGGACTAACAAGGGCACTGACCGGCAAGAGGTCAGGTACCCTGTTAGTCTGTTTGGAAAAGGGGAGAAATGTGGCGAAACCAACCTCGCCACTGGGCCCTGGAGAAGCCTGTTTGCTAGCCTCCTACCTGCTGACTATGGCCCCTGGGTTATTTGGGGCATATTGTACTGTATATCGCTGCTACTGGCCCTTTTAACAGCATCTATGGACATATTGGGACTTTTGGGACTACTGTCCCTTTAAGACTGTGATACATATTCTAGTATATTGCCTGTAATATTATATGTGTATATGTGTATTAAGTTTAACCTGGGATATGTATGCAGCATTCATCTGATTGTTCGGTAGAATCACTCCATTTATTATATTGAGTGAAACTACCGAACAACCAGACCACCCAGGAATAAGTGTGCCTCCAATTACAGTTTGCAACAATGTTGCAAACGGGTAATTGGCAATCATGTAATGTGTTCTTTGTCCTCTGGGTGGCCGCCATTCGGGAAACAAACACGTGGCGGCGGCCATCTTAAACTACCGAACAGCGGTGTTTTGCCGTCGAGTGTCTGGAACTAAAATCGGACACTTGACTAGGCAAACACCGCTGAGACCTCCATACTTCCAGAAATTCGTATGGAAACTACCGAATGACCGCCGTTCGGTAGAAAGAACCCCATAAACAAGGGAATGCATTCAAACCCTCTCCAGGCTCTATAACACAGGCAATTCGTCTGTTTTCATTCCCTTGTTTGTGACCGACCGCAGGGCCAAAATGCATGGAACTGTTTTCGGATACTTTACCCATGCGGTCGGTCAAATCTTTGGAACCCCATATCTCACGAACCATTCATCCGAATTACTTGAATTTTGGATATGTTGTCCCCCTGAATAAGGGCTATCCAGCGATGCTGGATTTAAAGGTGTACCCCCGGGTTTTGGGGTACATCCAGAACTTGGCTGAAAAAGTGTACTGGATAATTAAGTTTAATGTTATCTGAGGGGAGGGGATGTGTGGGCTGAACCATGTATGTGATTGGTTATTTTATGCCTCCCCCTGGGTGTGGCCTGTATGTGGATTAGTGTAATAAAAGCCAGGCTGGATGAGCCAGTCCAGAGTTCCTGTTTTACCCTCAAAGTGATGTGTCGTCTCATTATTGGGGGAAGGATTTATTGCATGCTGTTCCAGTTGACTGCTAGGAGTACAAGCCTATTCGTATGGTTCCTATTCAATGGTCTACAGCATTCATATGCTTGGGAGAATTTAAAGGTTTCTCGGATTCGGTGATTGTGGTGTCTGCCAGAGTGCTTGGAGTCCTCAGGAAGCACTAGGAGCATCCATTAACGGAGGTACCAAGTCGGGGTGCCAGGTGATCCGTTACAATTGTACCATAGACTTGTTGTCTGGTACTATGCCCCCGAAGGGTAGGGTTTACCAACTTTCGGAAAATGAGAATAGATTCATGGAGGTATATGTACAGGAATCCTTAAAGAAAGGATTTATTAGGAGATCCTCATCCCCTGCAGGTGCAGGATTCTTTTTTGTCTCTAAGAAAGAGGGTGATTTGAGACCCTGTATTGATCACAGGTGTCTTAATATGATCACTGTCCGTAATGCTTACCCCATTGTACTCATAACTGAGTTGTTTGATCATGTAAAGGGGTCTAAGTATTTTACAAAACTTGATCTAAGGGGTGCGTATAATCTAGTAAGGATAAGACAGGGGGACGAATGGAAAACTGCTTTCAACACTTGCAGCGGGCATTACGAATACCTGGTTATGCCTTTTGGGATATGCAATGCCCCTGCGGTCTTTCAAGATCTGATAAATGATGATGTACGTGATGTCTTACCCTTATGTGTATTAATGTTTTTATCAGCACTGAAAGGGTTACACAATATTTTCTTTTTATTTTAAACTTTTTAGCACTTTTACAACTTTTCACAGTTTAGTCAATGATCTTACTGCCTCTCTTGCCTCAGATCAAGGTAAGAAGAGAGGAGCAGAAACAACGTCTCAGCCAATGTTACAAATCATTGGCTGAGACATTGTATCAGTGATAGCGATGACAGGCTGACACTGTGTTCACTTGCTGCAGTTGGCTACAGGGGAACTGCGTGGGTTCCCAGACAGAACTCCAGATGGCGATAGTCATCATGCATGAGCAAGAAGGAGGACTTGAAGGAGGGATAAAAAGGCCAGGCATTCTATGCCGCCCTAACGGTGTTTAAGCTCCTCTGCTGCAGGACGGCATGGCATGCCTAGCGACGTGGTTAATAACCAAATGCCACAGTGGTTGGGCATGTGCTATATGTGTGATATGTGTGCTTTTATTTGTATAAAACCATGTAGTGTGACAAATGATGTCATGGCCCCACAGTCAAGGAAATGATTGTACAGCAAATACCAATGCCAGTGATTGATTATGGGGGATGTAGTGTATGTACCTGCATCACAAACCCACCTTCATAAATTGACTACATTGTATAACTTATTCTGCCACTTCATGCCACAATGTAATTACATGACCCACCATTGTGACATGGTAAAATAGCTAAACTGGCTATTGCTGGAATCCAGATGCATCTTTCATCTTTCCAGTCTTGTGCATAAGAGCTTTTCTTGGAAGCTCCCTCCCTACCTGAGCAGAATGCTCTCCCCGGCTGTTCCCACCTGGTTTGACCTCTGATCCAGTACCAGCACAATATTTAGTCTACCACAATACAAAAAGAAAGCGTCTCAATCCTCCTTTTCCTACAGAGCACCACAATTATGGAACGTCCTCCCGCACACTCTCAAATCTTCCCTAGGCCTAAAATCCTTTAAGAGATCACTCTTTGCATATCTCAAAACAGAATTCACCGGTCATGGTTGATTTTATATTTATTACTTGCTCTACGTAATATTTTTATATGTGTTGCGTATTAATATTGTTTTTGTATTTTTTATATTATATTGTACCATATTGTAACAATGCAATGTTTGTGGACCCAGGACATACTTGAAAAGAGAAAAAAATCTCAATGTATCTTTCTTGGTAAACTATTTTCTAAAAAATAAAATGGTAGCTGGGCATCAGGCATTCTTACTAAATTAATGCCACCCCTTAACAACAACTTGCTAGGTTCCTATGCTCATGGCTAAAAAAAAAAAAAAAAAAAAACCACAAGTAAAAAGTTGAAGCGTGATGTCTGTAGATACATGGTTTAAAAAGTGTTTCTGAAAAGTCGTGAACATTTGAAAAGCTTATCCAAAAAAATGAAAGGACCACTATAGGCACCCAGACCACTTCAGCTTAATTAAGTGGTCTGGGTGGCAGGTCCATCTAGGATTAACTCTACCTGCTGTAAACATAGCAGTTTCAGGGAATTACCGTTTGCAACAATGTTGCAAACGGGTAATTGGCAATCAGTGTAAAGTATTCTTTGTCCTCTGGGTGGCCGCCATTCGGGAAACGAACACGTGGCGGCGGCCATCTTAAACTCCCGAACAGCGGTGTTTTGCCGTCGAGTGTCTGGAACTAAAATCGGACACTCGACTAGGCAAACACCGCTGAGACCTCCATACTTCCAGAAGTTCGTATGGGAACTACCGAACGGCCCGCCGTTCGGTAGAAAGAACCCCACGAACTAGGGGATTCATTCGAATCCCCCTTAGGCTCCATAACCCAGGCAATTCGTCTGTTTTCATTCCCTTGTCTGTGACCGACCGCAGGGCCAAAATGCATGGAACTGTTTTCGGATACTTTACCCATGCGGTCGGTCAAATCTTTGGAACTCCATATCTCCTGAACAGTTTATCCGAATGAACTGATTTTTGGATATGTTGTCCCCCTGAATAAGGGCTATCCAGCGATGCTGGATTTAAAGGTGTACCCCCTGTTTTTGGGGTACATCCAGAACTTGGCTAAAAATGTGTACCGTATAATTAGGTTTACTGTTATCTGAGGGGAGGGGATGTGTGGGTTGAACCATGTATGTGATTGGTTATTTTATGCCTCCCCCTGGGTGTGGCCTGTAAGTGTACAAGTGTAATAAAAGCCAGGCTGGATGAGCCAGTCCAGAGTTCCTGTTTTACCCTCAAAGTGAAGTGTCGTCTCATTATTGGGGGAAGGATTTATTGCATGCTGTTCCAGTTGACTGCTAGGAGTGTAAGCCTATTCGTATGGTTCCTATTCAATGGTCTACAGCATTCATATGCTTGAGAAGATTCATATGCTGAATCGGTTCGTTGATTGTGGTGTCTGCCAGAGTGCTTGGAGTCCTCAGGAAGCGCTAGGAGCATCCTTTAACGGAGGTACTCAGTCGGGTGCCAGGCGATCCGTTACACACACACACACAGTCACAGACAGTCACTTACAATCACAGGCAGACAGTCACACACACACAGTCAGAGACAGTCACACACACACACACCGTCACAGACAGTCACACACACACACACACACACACAGTCACACAGTCACACACACAATCACAGGCAGACAGTCACACATACACACAACACAATCACAGACAGTCAAACACACACACAGTCAGCCAGTCACACACACACACACACACACAGTCACTCACACACACACAAAATCACAGGCAGACAGTCACACACACACACACACACAGTGACACACACACAGTCACACATACACACATACACACAACACAATCACAGACAGTCACACACACACACACACCCACAATCACAGGCAGACAGTCACACTGACACACAGGCAGACAGTCACACACACACAGACAATCACAGGCAGTCACATACACACAGGCAGACAAAGACAGTCACAATCACAGTTACACACACAGTCACACAGACACAGGCAGACAATCACACACACAGTCAAATACATTTACAATCACAGTTACACACTCACACACACAGTCAAAGACAGTCACAATCACAGTTACACACAGCACACACTCTCTCACTTACAGTAAGCTTGGGCCTAAGGAGGAGTGGATTCAGTCCCTGCTGTGCTGTAGTTGGGGAAGCAGGGACTCCTTCCTGCTTCCCCTCTGTGTGCAGCAGTATGAGGCGGCCCCACATCCGGCTTGGCTCCTCCCCCACGACCATTCTAGCTCCACCCACAACTCTCCGTGCAGCCAGCTGAGCCAGGGCTTCTGCTCCCAGCCCCTGCGTGTGAGCTGTGTCGGCTGCCCGGTGCCCCTGCTGCTATGGCAACCGGTGCAGCCATACAGCTCACTGAACCCCAAGCCTGCGCAGCCCTGGTGGCACCCCCCTAAGTGATGGCACCCGGGGCGGACCGCCCCCCCATCCCCTCCTTAGTACGCCACTGCATAGGAGATGGGGTATAAAACAAATTAGGACAGGAAATGGCAATCAAATAAGGTGGGAGTGAAGCAGAGCTGGAGGAGAGAGTAAAGTGCTGCCCTTTAGGAGAGAGCAAGAGACAGGTATGTGAAGTAGAGGTTACTCTAGGAGGCCATAAGCTTTCCTAAAGAGATGGGTTTTAAGGCACTTTTTAAAGGATTGAAGACTAGGGTCTGATGGCGGCATGCAGGCTATTCCATAGGTAGGGAGCTGCCCGCGAGAAGTCCTTCAAGCGTGAGTTGGCTGTACGGGTGCGAGCAGTGGACAGGATAAGGTCTCGGGCAAAGCGGAGAGACCAAGAAGGGGCATACCTATGGATCTGTGAAGAGATTTAAGAGGGGCTAGAATTGTTCAATGCTCTAAAGCTATGGGTTAACACGTTGAATTGACTCCTATAGGATACAGAAAGCCAATGTAAGGACTGACAGAGGGGTGAGAGGACCGACTAGAGAGGAAAGTCAGTCTGGCGGCAGCATTCATTACAGACTGTAGCGGGGCAATACAGCTTTTGGGAAGATCAATTAGAAGAGGGTTACAATAATCCATGCAGGAAATTACTAGAGCTAAAGTATTATCCACAAAAGTTATTCAAATGAATTATGTATAACTCTCAAGAACCCCTAATTAGTATATAGTACCGAGTGTGACATATGTCACACTCCCCAAAAATACTGATCACATGTAGTTAATTAAGCAATGGTGTCAAAAAAATCCCTACAATTATCTATCATTAAAGAAAGAGTACACAGGAAAAAGTGCAAAAAGTGCATAAAAGGCAAAAATTGACAAAAAGGAAGGACAGGGGGGACAATGTCAATCAAAGAAAACAAATTAAATCAAAATCAGCATTCAGTCTCCTTGGTTGCATTGTTTGTAAAGTATTTATCCAATAGCCCTCTCTTTTTCTCAGTAGTAGCAGAAGATCTCCACCTCCTTCATCTAAGGCTACTTGTTCAATGATGGTACATTGGAGGGCATTAAAACTAAAAAGTGGGCATCTATTACAATGCACTGGTACTGAATGTGTCAACATATGATTTTTGATATTGTTCCTGTGTTCCTGTAACCTTTGCCCTTCTTCCTGTTCTTCCCACACATTGCAACCCACACCCACATGTGAGTAGGTATACAACATGTGTCGAAGAGCAGAGTACTGTGCTTTTAATTTTAAACTTTTTCTTATTGTACGTGCTAACAAAGCTTGTAGTACTTTTGTATTGGTGATTGCAACTAATGCAATTCCCACATGTATGGAAACCTTCTTTATGTTTGACTTTATTACTTCCAGATCGAAAAGTGCTTGGTGCCAGAATTTGCTTAGAATTAACTCCTCTCCTAAAAATAACCTTAGGAAAATGAGGAATCTGTTTATTTAAATATTCATCCTCTACTAATAGCCCCCAATGCCTTTTAATAATTCTCTGTATGCCAAAGGCCTTGGAACTATATTGTGTATTGAAAGAAAAATCAAATACAGGATTTCTAAGGGCATCCTTTCTTTTATCTGTAAGAAGATCATTACGATGACTGCTTCCCACCTTTTTAATCTCTGCATCTAAAAGTTCTGAATTGTAACCCTTCTACAAAAATCGACCTCTCAAAACTTCAGCTTGTGTGTAGAACGAATCTAAATCACTACAGTTTCTACAAATCCTAATAAACTGACTTTTGGGAACACCCTTCAGCCAATTAGGATGGGGTCCACTTTTTATATCAATGAAACTGTTGATGTCAGTATTCTTGAAAAAGGTTTTAGTTTTGATAGTTCCATTTTCAATGAAAATAGACAGATCTAAAAAGTCTATACTTGAGATGCCTATTTTGGGAGTAAAGGTCAAAGACAGGGAATTATTATTGACGTAAGAGAAAAAAAATTCTAATTCCTCTAGAGGACCACGCCAGATGACCAAGACATCGTCGATGTAACGTCTCCAGAGCACCAAGTTTGCACCATAAGGGTTATTGGACCAAATGGATAACTTTTCCCAATAGTCCATGAATACGTTGGCATAACTTGGTGCAAACTTGCTGCCCATCGTCGTACCTTTTATTTGCATGAAAAAATTCTTCATTAAAACTGAAAAAATTATGAGTAAGGATAAACCTTATAGCTTCCTTTAAAAAAGAGCAAAAGGAAGATTCAAGACAAGGATCCCTCTCTAAATTTCTCCTAACTGCCTCCACACCCAGATCATGATCAATCTGCACTATTATGCTCTTTTTGTTTCCTTCTATGTATATGATGACGCTTCACCAATCCTGAGGTATCCACCGTCTTAATGATATGCATACAATCAATTTTGGTTTGTGAGTGTGAATAACTATTTGTATTTCCACTCCTTTTTTTTATTACAACAGTATTACGCTATGTCTCTTTCTGTTATTATTGTATTGTAGATTTACCTTTTTTCCATATCGTTTTGAGGACCTGGAGGAGTCCTTATCTACAATACTTATAGTTCAAGGGTAATTGTTTAGATTTCTATCTATTACCCACTAAGTGTGTGTCTTATCCACCAGTGGGTGTATCTGTACTTTGCACAAGACAGCGCGCTTACAAGGATGGACTTGTGTGGATACCACAAATTTGAAGGGAGAGCAAAAGAGGAGGATCAGTATTAGGAGGAGGAAAGACAAGAAGCTCAGTTTTAGAGAGACTGAGTTTCAGAAAGCGGGAGGACATCCAGTCAGAGATGGAAGAAAGGCTAACAGTGACAGTATAGCAGGGGAGAGGTCTGGGGAGGAGAGATATATCTGGATGTCATCAGAGTACAGAGAGGAAAGAGTGACAGAGACTGAGTGATTAAAGAGTTTGAAGAAGGAGAGCATGATCAACGGTGTTGAAGGCAGCAGAGTAATCAAGAAGAATGGAGTAGAGGCCTTTGGATTGAGCTGCGATTAGGTCGGTAGTAACTTTGATAAGAGCAGTCTCAGTAGAGTGGGGAGGGCGGAACCCAGATTGAAGTGGGTCAATGAGAGAGTTGGAATTGAGGAAGGTAGACATACGGTTAAAGACAAGTCTTTCCAGAAGCTTTGAGGAAAAAGGGAGAGGGATATGGGATGATAGTTAGAGGGGGAGGATGGGTCATGAGATGGTTTTTTTTTCAAGATAGGTACTACAGTGGCATGTTTAAGGTCAGCAGGGACAATGCCAGAAGAGAGAGAGCAGTTGAAGATGTGTGTTAAGAAAGGCACAAGATAGGGGGAGAGATCTGGTAAAGTGAGATGGGACAGGTTCGAGCAGGCAAGTGGCGGGCCGAGAGGAAAGGAGAAGTGCAGTCACCTCTTGTTCAGTGGCCGAGGAGAACGTCTGAAGGGTGGGAAATGCATGATTTACGTGTGGTTGAAAAAGAGAACGGCAAGGTGGGGAGAATTCTTTCCTGTTCAATCTTGTTGGTAAAGAAGCATGCAAAGCTATCAGCTGTAAGGTTAGTTTGTGGGGTGATCACAGCTGGGCAAAGAAGAGTTAAAGGTGTCAAAGAGATGCCTGGGATTGTGGGAGCATGAACTAATGAGAGAGGGAAAGTATGACTGTTTGGCGAGGGCAAGGGCTGCACTGTATGAACACAATATGGATCTATAATGAATCTGCCTGGGTGCGAGACTTCCTGAATAATATATCATCTTGTGGTGGAATTTCGGTGAATGTAAATTTAGTAGGCCAAGATTTCCATGTGGCATATGTGTATGTTGTGTCAGTTAGTTAGCTACACGTAGCTAGGATACTGTAATCAATGTACTGAGCATGTGCAGGAATGCAGGAACTGAAATTGCACTTATTTCCTTTGTCTTGGATGGGCCATGTGGTTTGACCAGATGTACAAGTCTATATTCTGCTCATTGATTGGTTAAAGGTATATGTGGGTGTAGCTATTAATGGGAGGAGTTATAGTGCTATATAAGGAATGTACACCATGTGTTGGTCTCTCAGATCTTTTTGGAACGTTAGTTCATCTGAGGCCCAATCGGTATGTTAATAAAGACTTCTTACTTCCTGAAGACCTGCATCTATCTCTCTGTGTTTGGCTTCTGCTAGTTTACTCAGTAACAATCTGGCTGCCATTCTATTGGTAGTAACACCTCTGATCAGATGTACCATTTTTACCATATTTAAATAACTAAATTAATGATTAACCCCTCCCCCCACCCCCCAATGAAAAGGTTTGAAAGCATTCTAGGTTGGAATTGATGGATAAATGGATTTTTTTTATGGAATTGTGTAACTCTATGCTAAGTACTAAAAAGACAAATGTGTTGGATATATAGGATCTGAGTAGTTACTTAAGGATCAGTGTAATAGGGAGGAATGGACATCTGCATGGTAAAATTTAGGTAAAAATATCAGAATTAAAGTGTTTCTTATCTGTTTGGCCACTAGTTTGGCAGATTGAATATGAATTGCATTTCACGCTCTAGAATTGGTTTACATTTTCTGTAATTTACACTGCGAGATCCAAACTGGAAATATTCCAGAAACCCAAAGTATATTAAAAGTATTAAATAATGTTGGTTGTGTAGGCGGAAAAACTCTTTAAAGAAGCAATTTGTTATTTCTGACACTTTCTTTAGACTATGTGCAGCTGCAAAAAACTCAAAATTTGTACATTTATTTCTATGAATGTCAACATAGCTGGATTAAATAAAAATAATGTGGCCTAAGATGGCTGCCTATCGCCTAGCCCTAGGCCCAGGTTTGTAGATTTAGTAGTGCTCCCACTTTCACAAAGCAACTTTGAATTTATTTAGCAGCCTTCACCTTAATAATAATAATTTATACCAGTTTTTTTATTACAATATTAATGACTGCCGCTGAAACATTAATTTTGTTTTCTTAACTGACTTCTATGAATTTCATTACATGATATTCTTGGTTGATTGCAAACTGGGAAATAATTATTTTTTTATTCAATGTTTTGCATAGCTTTCACAAGCTAAGCCCAACAGGATTTTGTATGATCTAAACCAATCTCTAAGCCCAGAGCAAGATGGAACAGAGGGGTATGGTGAAAAAGTGACACAATGGTGTGAGGTGCAACCAAAACGAGGGAACCTGTCAGCCCGCAGGGCATGTGTGGTGACCTGGCAAAAGGGGGCTTTCCGCCGCGCATGTGCTGAGCATTAGAGATTACAGCAGTGCTGCCTGATGGGATGTGTCTGGTGGTGGCTTTTCTATGGTGTCTCCTTAAACCTGTCCTAAGTCAAGACTATCTAACTTGATCTAGGACAGATAGAAAGTAATGTAATTAATGTAATTTTAACTGCATCTTCCATTTTATATTTGATGACATTCTACAAGTCAAATCTAAACTTATATCAACACTAAGCGTAATAGAGGGACACTATAGTCACCAGAACAACTACAGCTTAAAGGATCACTATCGTGTCAGAAAAACAAAGCAGTTTTCCTGACACTATAGTGCCCTGAGGGTGTCCCCATCCTCAGGGTCCCCCTCCTGTGGTGCTGAAGGGGTTAAAACCCCATTCAGCCACTTACCTTATTCCAGCACCGGGCTCACTCTGGTGACCTCTCCTCCCCCTTCGTCAGACGTCAGCTCCCCCGTCCGACGTCAGCGGAGCCGAATGCTTTCCTATTGACGCTCTGCACGATGGAGGCGAAATGTGCCTCCAGCGTCGCAGATACGCCTCTAGTGGCTGTCCGGAAGTTCTCTGAAACTGCTATGTTTGCATCTGAAGGGTTAAAACCTGAGGGACCTGGCACCCAGACCACTTCCTTGAGCTGAAGTGGTCTGGGTGACTATAGTGTCCCTTTAGTGAAGTTGTGCTGGTGTCTTTAGCATGTGTCTGTCATGGAGACGCGGAATGCTCCCCACAGAGATGCATTGATTGCATCTGGAAGGGGGACAGGAAACCTAAACAGTGATTTTACCACTATAGTGTCAGGAATATTTGTTTGTGTTCTCGACACTAGAGTGTTTCTTTATAATAATGACAAAACAAACGTCAGAACTGTTTTTTTGTTTCTTCTAAACATTTTGTGCACAGTTTGTTAATTTATGTTTTTTTTTATCAATGATTTTTCTATAACTTTTCTCTCTAGACTTACCCTTATAGTGTTTTTAACTACATTACGCAGAATTCCTTAAATCCTGTTTGAATTTCCCAGCTTTATCAGTTGCCATGATCTCTGCAGAGATTTCACCAGTGTTTGCTAATGACAAGGAGTTAGACAAATATCTGCCCTTTATATTGCTCAATCCTGACAGCGGATCCTAATAGTTTTAAAGTAGAACTTACTTGCTATTTTTGAGGCTTACTGGATCACTTCTTGCTGCTGCAGTTTTTCATTGTATCTCTTTCTTGGACTCTGCTCTAGGCTTACAGAGTTCTCAGACTTCCTGTTCTTAGATATTTTGTTTACTCTTCCTGTATGCTTGTTTTGTACACCTCCTAATCTGTTCAACTTCACTTATGCCCTTGGGGATAATTTCTGCTGAACACAATTCGCCAGCACCTCATGCTCTATATCACAGTTCGTATGACTGGGAAAAAAACACAGATTTTTTTTTTATTTTTTTTAAACTATGCTCTGAAATATGCAGAATTTGTGTTAAAAACAAATTTCGAAGAAAAAAGTCACATTCAACTATTTACTAAAGACAGTCTGCATGCTCATGCTTGTTTTTGTTCACAAAGGGCAATTATGATTTTTTTTTTTAAAGGATCTCTACTTCAAATGAAAAAGCAGTATCTATCTATCTATATTATATTAGCGATATTAGCATATATTAGCAATTTAGTAGATATACTTCCAATAACACAATGCACACATTTAATTATGCATTTCTATCCAAATAAAACTTAGCAAAAGCTACAGATCTCTCCCCTTCCAACCAGTGGTGGGATTCAGCCGGTTCTCACCGATTCGCGCGGACCTGTGTTTTGCTGGAGATTGCAGGATCTCTACTCCATGGTCTGCAGACTGGATACCTAGCCCACTGGTCCACCAGGGAGGAGACCACTGGACCACCAGGGAGGAGGAGACCACTGGACCACCAGGGAATAGATTACAGAAGGAAACGGTATTCAAATCACAGCCTCCCCACATGCTACCCCCTCCCCCACACTGCCACTATCCCTTCACACTACCACCCCCCAGCTGTCACCACCCCTTACACTACCACCACCACTACTGTCACCATCCCCCACTATCACCACTTCCCACACTATCACCACCACTACTGTCATCATCCCCCACTTTCACCACTTCCCACACTGTCACCACCACCCCCACTGTCACCACCATCACTGTCTTCATCCCCCCAACTGTCATCATCCCCCCCACTGTCACCACTTCCCACACCATCACCACCACCCCTACTGTCACCACTTCCCACATTGTCACTGCCACCCCCACTGTCACCATCCCCCCAATGTCACCACTTCCCACCCTGTAACCACCACCCCCACTGTCACCATCCCCCCAAATGTCATCACTTTCCATACCGTCACCACCACCTCCACTGTCACCATCCCCCCATTGTCACCACCATCATTGTCATCATCTCCCCCCACTATCAGCACTTCCCCCACTGTCACCATCCCCCCCACTGTCACCATCCCCCCCACTGTCACCATTTCCCACACCGTCACCATTTCCCACACCGTCACCACTACCCCCATTGCCACCACCACCTCTACTGTCACCATCTCCCCCATTGTCACAACTTCCCACACCGTCACCCCTCACTGTCACCACTTCCACACTGTCACCATCCCCCATTGACACCACTGCCCACACCGTCACCACCACCGCACTGTCACCATCCCCCCATTGTCACCACTTCCCACACTGTCACCACCACCCCAACTGTCACCATCCCCCACTGTCACTACCCCCCCCAACTGTCAGTATCCCCCCAACTGTCAGTATCCCCCCAACTGTCACCATCACCCTCACTGTCACCATCACCCTCACTGTCACCTTCTCTCCACTGTCACCACTTCCCACACTGTCACAATCACCCCCACTGTCACCATCCGCCCCACTGTCACCATCCACCCTACTGTCACCCTCTCACACACACTGTCACCACTTCCCACACCATCACCACCACCCCCACTGTCACCATCCCCAAATGTCACCACTTCCCACACTGTCACCACCACCCCCACTGTCACCATCTCCCCCATTGTCACCACTTCCCACACTGTCACCACCACCCACACTGTCATCATCCACCCATTGTCAACACTTCCCACACTGTCACCACCACCCTCACTGTCACCACCACCCTCACTGTCACCACTTCCCCCACTGTCACCATCCCCCCATTGTCACCACTTCCCACACCGGCACCACCACCCCCACTGTCAACACCACCCCCCATTGTCACCACCACCACTGTCATCATCTCCCCCAACTGTCAGCACTCCCCCCACTGTCACCATCTCCCCATTGTCACCACTTCCCACACTGTCACCAACACCCCCATTTTCACCACTTCCAACACTGTCACCTTCCCTCCACTGTCCCCATCCCCCTCTCACTGTCACCACTTCCCACACTGTCACCTTGTCACACACACTGTCACCCCCCCACTGTCACCATCACCCTCACTGTCACCATCCAACCTACTGCCACCACCTCCAACACTGTCACCACCCCACACCATCCCCACACTGTCACCATCCACCTACTGTCACCCTTCCACACACACTGTCACCCCCCACTGTTACCATCACCCCCACTGTCACCATCCACCCTACTGCCACCACCTCCAACACTGTCATCACCCCACACCATCCCCATCCCCACACTGTCACCATCCCCCTACTGTCACCCTTCCACACACACTGTCACCACCCCCACACTTCCACCCACACACTATCACCATCCCACACACTATCACCCACACACACTGTCCCCCTCCAACACTATCACCCCACACACTGTCAAAATCTCTTCACTGTCACCCTCCCACACACACTGTTACCATCCCCTCATATAATAACTTCCCACACTACCACCCCCCACTGTCACCATCCCCTCATGCTACCATCACCCCTTGCCCCCCCGCACTGTCACCACCTCCCAGACTGTCACCGCCACCCCACACTCACCACCTTCCATATTGTCACCATTCCCACACTGTCACCCTCCCACACATACTGTCACCATCCAACACACACTGTCACCCTCCATACAAATTATCTATCCCAGACAGACAGAGTCTTGGTCCCAGGCAGCACAATGTCTTGGGCCCGCCCTTTGGAGTTGGAAACATGAAAAGTCTGAACTGGTTACTAACATTTCTGAATACTGCTACTGCTTTGAACCCTGACAAGTCTTTCTGTGGCTGTCCTATCACAGTTTTTCCAAATGCAGCGACATGTCTTTCTAAGGCAGGTGCTCTGGACAATTGCTGCTTCTTGAGTTTATCTCCATTGAGCTAACCAAACCAGGAAGTAACAGGATCTGTTGTCTGATTGACATCCAGGAAGATGTATCAACGTTAATTTAGAAATGTGCCAATTTCTATCAAAATCTGCACTTTTTGTAAAACGAAAAAAGAGGACACACTCTTTACACGTGAAGCACTTCAGCAAGCTAAATGGTTTTAGGTGTGTGGAGTGTCCCTTTAAAGGTCAGATGCAGATTTTGAATCTGAGTATTTATCACCTTTGTACTTTAACCCCTTAACCCCTTAAGGACGAGTGACGGACGAGGTCCGTCACTCAAGGGAATGCGTTAATGACGAGTGACGGACCTTGTCCGTCACACGTTAAAATTAACCCCAGATCGCCGCAATCGCGGGGTTAATGGTGCTCCGGTCTGCCTCTGTATTAGAGGCAGACCGGGAGCACCGGATCGGGCTGTCCCAGTACATGTGCCCGCTCTGACAGCATGTCAGAGCGGGCACATGTGCTCTGTATACTCACCTCCGCCTCCCTGCACTTCCTGGTTCTGTGTGAAGTGCAGGGAGACGGATCTTCAGTGATCCTGCCCCCTGGTGGCAAAAAAACATAGTAAAATTAAAATCCCACCCCCGTTTATCCCCCCTTTACCCATTTTACTAAAAAATTAACCCCTTCCCTGCCAATTGATCACTGACTACAGTGATCAATTGGCAGGGATTACATTTTACTATGATCTGATTTTTTTTTAACCCCTGAGGGTTAATTCTTTTTTTTTTTTTAACCCTCAGGGGTTAAATGTATTTTATTAATTAATTACAATATTTTAAAATTATAAATTTAGCTAGCTGGGGAGGGTGGAAGTTAGTGGGGAATTGGGGGATTTAGTGTTAGGCTAACTAGGGGTTAACGTTAAAAAAGTTTTAAAATAAGCTTTAAAAAGTAAAAAAATTAAGTTAAAAAAAGTTTTAATACCGTTTAAGTACAATATTTAAAAAAATAAACCCTTTACCCAGTCCAAATAAAAATTAACCCCTTCCCTGCCAGTCGATCACTGCCTACAGTGATCAAAATACAGATCACAGTATTATACTGTGATCTCATTTTTTTTTTAACCCCTGACAATTCACTTTTATTTATTTTTTAACCCTCAGGGGTTAAATTTATTTAATTAACTAATTTAAATATTGTATAATTAAATATTTTGCTAGCTGGGGTGGGTGGGAGTTATGGGAAAATGGGGAATTTACTGTTAGTGCTGCTTACTGCTAGTTAGGGGTTAACGGTAAAAAAAAAAGCTTAGAAAAATGTTAAATCTGTAAAAAAAAAGTTTTACGAAGGTTTAGGAAACTTTAAAAAAAATTAATAAGCAAAACAAAAGTTTAAAAAATTGTTTTAAAAAGTAAAAAAAGTGTTAAAAAGTTAGAAAATACAGTTAATAACGCTCATTACCACTACACCTGGTACAAGCTAGCGAAAAATGATCCCACGCTAAGGTTCAAAATATGCCTTTTGAAATACCCTGGGATGTCTTCTTTAAGAAATGATATGGCTTTATGGGGTATTTGGGTTATATAGCCTGGTAAAATACTTTAAAATGGGACATGGGCACAGCGTAAAAATTTAAAGTTTGAAAAGAAATGGCTGTGTCCCAAATGTGCCCCTCCGATGTCCACATATACCTGGCAAAGGTACATACGGGGTTATTTTTGTACTCGGCAGACATAGCTGAGCAATATATGAAGTATTATACAGTGGTAGTACACATAAAGTTTGCAAAATATACTGTGCAAACTCACTTTGTGTGTCAAAAAGGCTGAAAAAACGCTTATTACCACTACACCTGGTACAAGCTAGCGGAAAAATGATCCCACGCTAAGGTTCAAAATATGCCTTTTGAAATACCCTGGGGTGTCTACTTTAAGAAATGGTAGGCCTTTGTGGGGTAGTTTGAATTTAAAACCTGCGAAGATGCTTGGAAATTGCACATAGGCAATGATATGGCTTGGTCTCCTATATGGCACTGTAGCTTCACAAAATAGTGCCAAAGACATTCATTGGGGGTGTCTTTTTACTCAGAAAACTTAGCTGCCCCAAATTATTTTTTACCACATACTTTGGCATATATTGGTGAAATAATGGGGGCATGCTAAGGCACAATATGCACCTTATGATATACCCTGGAGTGTCTACTTTTACAAATGGTAGGCCTTTGTGTTTTTTTTTTGAACAGTTAAACTGTTATAATACCCCAAATGGAAGCATATGCTCATTAAATCCGTCTCTCAAAATTCTACTGTGAATACTGAAAAGGACAGGTCTCCTGTATGGCACTGTAGCTTCACGAAATAGTGCCATAGACATACAATGGGGGTGTCCTTTTACTCAGAAGACTTAGCTGAGCATAATTTGGGGGGTTTGAACTTAGTGGCACATATGAAATATACAAAATGCCCAGCAAAAATGCAATCCGTATGTAAAAAAATGCCCCAAATTATTTTTTACCACATACTTTGGCATATATTGGTGAAATAATGGGGGCATGCTAAGGCACAATATGCACCTTATGATATACCCTGGAGTGTCTACTTTTACAAATGGTAGGCCTTTGTGTTTTGTTTTGTTTTTGAACAGTTAAACTGTTATAATACCCCAAATGGAAGCATAGGCTAATTAAATCCGTCTCTCAAAATTCTACTGTGAATCCTATATGGCACTGTAGCTTCACAAAATAGTGCCAAAGACATACAATGGGGGTGTAATTTTACTCAGCAGATGTAACTGAACACAAAATAAAACTTTGTACAGGAATAGCACACACCAACTTTACAAAATACACATGAGAAGTTCTTTGTTATAAGTTTGTGTGCGAAAACCCCCAAAAAACACAATTTTACTCCAATATTTAGCAGAGGTTGGCGGTAAAATGGCTACGTAGAAAGTGTCAAAACAACCTTAGGTAAATAGCCTGTGGTGTCTACTTTATATAAATATATACTTTTGTGTGGCAATTTTGTTTTCTTTTATGGCTATTAAGCTTACAAGACAAACATACCAAATTCTAAATTTGCTCCACATTAAAAGTTTATTTTACTCCTTGTGCTTTGTGACCTGTAACTACCAAAAAAAACGTAAAGTCCCAGACACATTATATATTCTGTAAATCAGAACAACTAAATGAATTTATTTTTAATTACTTTCCTTAACCTGCACTAATTATGCAGACATTATTATTGCAAAAACTGTAAAAAAAAACACACAAATTTTCATTTTTTTTGCATTTTTCTGTATTTTTTTATAATAAATAAGCATTTATGTATATATATGTTACATCAAATTAAAGCCCTTTCTGTCCTTTAAAAAACGGTATATAATATGCGTCGGTGCAATAAATTAGTCAAATGCAAATTGCAGTTGAACGCAAACAGCAAAAAATGCAAAAAATGGCGTTGTCATAAAGTGAAAGACAAGCTTCCGAAGCTCTGTCCTTAAGGGGTTAAGGACTGAGCCAAATGTACACTTGTGAACAAAACAAAACGTAAACAAAAACTGGCATTTGCGCTATTTGTCTGTCCAACCGTAATTCACCTCTTTCATATTAAATACACCCACCGTTATTATATATCATTTTATTCAGGGGAAACAGGGCTTTCATTTAATATCAAATATTGAGCTATGAAACATAATTTAATATGAAAACAATGGGAGAAAATAAGAAATGTTGTTATTTTTTTTAGTTCTACATGACGTTTTAACTGTCAATGTCATAATACTGTTTGATTTTACTGCAATAAAATACACATATTTGTATTCAGCAAAGTCTCACGTGTAAAACAGTACCCCCTATGTACAGGTTTTATGGTGTTTTGGGAAGTTACAGGGTCAAATATAGCACGTTACATTTGAATTTGAAATTCGCCAGATTGGTTACGTTGCCTTTGAGACTGTATAGTAGCTCAGGAAATAAATTTACACCCATAATGGCATACCATTTGCAATAGTAGACAACCCAAGGTATTGCAAATGGGGTATGTCCAGTCTTTTTTAGTAGCCACTTAGTCACAAACACTGGCCAAAGTTAGTGCTAATATTTGTTTGTGTGTGAAAAAAGCAAAAAAACTCAAATTTTGGCCAGTGTTTGTGACTAAGTGGCTACTAAAAAAAGACTGGACATACCCCATTTGCAATACCTTGGATTGCCTACTATTGCAAATGGTATGCCATCATAGGGGTAATTCTCATTCTTGGACTACCATAGGTCTCAAAGGCAACGTAACCAATCTGGCAAATTTTAATGTTAAAAAAATGAAACACAAGCCTTAGATTTGACGCTGTAACTTTTGAAAACACCATGAAACCTGTACATGAGGCGTACTGTTGTACTTGGGAGACTTCGCTGAACACAAATATTTGTGTTTCAAAACAGTAAACAGTATCACAGCCATAATATCGTTCGTGTAAGTGCTGCTTGTGTGTGTGGCGATATCATCGTTGTAGTACATTTTACTGTTTTGAAACACTAATATTTGTGTTCAGCGAAGTCTCCCGAGTAAAACAGTACCCCCCATGTACAGGTTTTATGGTGTCTTGGAAAGTTATAGGGTTAAATATAGTGCTAGCAAATTAAATTCCCTATACTTTCGGCATGGGTTGTCAGGCAGGTCCCGCTAATTGTAATTAATTAAGATACCTAATTATGTAAAAATATTACATAAATATATATGTAGAATTAATATATGTATACGTATATATCATTTTTAATTTTTTTTTATTTATATATAGGTATATATATATATATATATATATATATATAGTGATATATACGTATATATTTATGTATATAGATATATATTATTTCGTTCTACGTGTATTTTGATATAAATATATATATTAATATCACAATACAGTTAGAACTAAATAACACATCTATATATTTTTTAATTATTTTTAATTTTTTTAATGTATTTACATATTTATTATATATATATATATATATATATATATATAATCAGTATCAGTCTACATGTAATTTGATATTAATATATATATATATATATATATATATATTTTAATAGTAAAATACACCTAGACAGTGTATGTGTGTATGTATATGTGTATATATATATATACTTAGATCATATATATATATATATATATATATATATATATATATATATATATATATATATATGATCTAAGTATATAATTATTTTTTTACACTTATTTTAATTATTTTAATTTGATTTCCAGCCAGCAGGGGGACTAACTGTCATTACAGTCAGTCCCCCTGCTGGCAATGCAGCAGCCAGCTAACCCAGCCATGTGATTGTGAGGTCCTCGCAAGGACCTCACTCTCACATGGTCCGGGGGGGCCCAGGAGGCAGGATCCGCCGCGAGGGACTCCCTGGGATCCCGGGTGAGTCCCCCCAACTGCGATCACCGGCGTGGGATCACCAGCAACCGGGTAAGTAAAAAAAAAAACGGAGGGCGTACTATTACGCCCTGCAGCGTTTAGAGCCGATTAGAATAGTGCGTAATAGTACGCCCTCCGGTCTTAAGGGGTTAAAGGTAGTGAAACAAACTCTAAGATAAATAAATTATTACATTTAATGTCTACCTCCGTATGCACCTTATTGGGGGTAGAGCTTTTTACATTGTCCCATGGGTTAGGGAGAGAGAAAGGGTCTGGTTTTGGTGCTCTCTTGGTTTTTACCTGTAAGAATCTACTTTCAGTTGTTTGTTCTAAATTAATCCCGGTTATATGACCTGTTGATTTATTTTTTAGGATAGTTCTAGGATTAATTCTGATTCTTTGAGTTGGCTGTTGGTAAATACAAAGTGAATTTCAGCCAAACATAATGCCCAGACTTCACATTTTACGTCAGCCAATTCAGCCTTCTGTAAACAACCTTCACAAATCCAACCTTTAATAAACTGCCTTTTATTTCTACAATAATATGTGCACAGCCAGGCTTTAATCCTACTGTATATATTATATTTTGTTGTGAAGGGAGAACTAGAGTACATTTATTTTAGAAAGACAGGTGGATTCATTGCTGAATCTCACTATTCAGTAAAGACCATTAATCATTCAAGGTGCAGGTGTACACACACTGTTAGTACATTCCAGGCATAAAACGTGCAGATCTAGACTATCATTAGTAGGGCCATGACATGATGTAAAAGGAGTCAAAGTGTTACTTAACTTAAAGGATCACTATCGGGTCAGAAACACAAACATGTATTCCTGACCCTGTAGTGTTAAAACCACCATCTAGTCCCCTTGGGCCCCTCATGCCTCCATAAATAAAGCAAAATCTTACTGTATTCAAGCCTGAAGTTGTAACTCTGCATGCTGTTTACCTCAGAAAAACAAGCAGTCTACTGACATCAGCAGTAGTGGTAGCCTGATCCAATCACAATGCTTCCCCATAGGATTGGCTGAGACTTACAAAGAGGCAGATCGGGGCAGAACCAGCATTATTCAAACACAGCTCTGGCCAATCAGCATCTCCTCATAGAGGAGGAAGGAGAGGAGATACTGAATGTTTGAATGCATTTTAGGCAGCCATGACCCAAGAAGGATCTCTAACAGCCATCTGAAGAGTGGCCAGTGAAGTTATCACTAGGCTGTAATATAAACACTGCATTTTCTCTGAAAAGACAGTGTTTACAGCAAAAAGCCTGAAAGTAATGATTCTATCCACCAGAATAAATTCAATAAGCTGTAGTTGTTCTGGTGACTATAGTGTCCCTTAAACAATATAAACAATGTAACCCTGCACTCAAACTCCCACTACACTTGGGCGGTAGCAGATATTCATCAGCCCAAATACATAAAGTAAAACCAAAAATGTTCCCTGCACGCTATCCTGCATCCTTATGTAAATTTAAATAACCACTATACCATTCATTGACCATTTAAGTACAAGCTCATCTGCTACGGTAAAGAGACACTATAGTCACAAGAACAACTACAGCTTATTGTATTTGCTCTGGTGAGTAGAATCATTCCCTGCAGGAATTTTCATTGCCCCCTAAGGACACCTCTAATGGCCACTCCTCAGATGGCTACTAGAGGTGCTAGTGAGTAGCACTGCCATTCAGCATGGAGACGCTGAACTTTCCTCAATGCATCTGTACGAGAAGGTGTTGATTGGCTCAGCCAGCGTTTGACCCCACCCCCATCCCACCTCCTTGCAGAATTCAGCCAATCCAATGCTTTCCTATAGGAAATCATTTTATTCTGATGATGTCAGTAGGAAGGCGGATCGGGGTGGGGCCAGCGCTGGCAAACTCGCACGGTGCTGGAAATAAGGTAAATTCTCTTATTTTTTAAGGAAGTTAAGAGGGGGCAAGCCACCAAAATGGTGTTTTTAACACTATAGGGCCAGGAATATATGTTTGTGTTCCTGACCCTATAGTGTTCCTTTTAGGCAAACCTTCGGTGAGTCTTACACTAACAATCCACCTTGTAGCTTTCAGCTAAAAGGAAAAAGGTCTAATGAGAAAGAAATAGGTATTTTTATAAACCCCTACGCATTTATTAACCCTTAATAGGCAACACATGGGGTGGGCGGCAGCACGGTAACATGGCTGTAATACATAGAATAAGTGCAATACACTCTCCTACTATACTATATTTGGTATTTACTTGGACAGAAACAATGGCAGCAATATTCTTCAGTCCAAATACATTAAGCAAAAAAAAATTACAAATGTTACCAGACTGTATAAATGCATACATACACAATGCATATGAATCAGCTCTCGCAGTGCTATACAGTATGTACAGCACTGTTGAAGTTCGTGATGGATGCGCATGTACGCAAACGCCATTTCCACAACACGGAATTGCATCAGAGGTAAGTTGTGTACTTCCCTCTGCTCTTAAATGCTACAATAGAGTTTACTGGGGTGATGCAACAAGTGTCACCTCTCTGGAAGAAACATAAGCTAAATGTTAGTTTACTCTGGTGACTTGAATTTCACTTTTGGTGCTTAGCTGTCATGGAAAGGTGAAATACATTAATGTGCTTTTTATGTCTGTTGTTTGTATTAACCTGATGCCCCCTTGTGGTATTATGTGGTATTACTTTTAATATATTTGGCATTGGATAGAATGAAATTGAAACATTATGCAAAAAGTGTTAATGACGTACATTGCAAATGGATTTACAGATATATTTTTAAGCCTTACTTCAGTTCTTATCTAACATTAGAACATTATACAATATTTAGCTCACGTTTCAGCCAATGCAGTATCAAAGAGTGCTTGTTTCCTACAGAATACACAAGATATGTAAATTATGAAAAAAAAACAACAACATTTTTTAAGTGCACAACTCAAAACTAAGAAACTTTTAATAAGATGGTGTTCATCATTGATTAAAATAGTAATTTGGCAGACACAGCATTGCTCATGTCATGATAAGGCCGGAGATTGGAGAGTTCATTAAAAAAATGAAAATGTGTGCCATGGATTTTGCCTCGTTACATTTTCTGTAGCTGTCAGCATTTTACTGTGAGAGACATTATAGGTGTATAGTCCAGGAGTGAACACAGTCTTGTTGCTCTGACCACATTTTCATTCTCGACAGATGTACAATAAAAGACGGGTATGGTGTCCAAATGGAGAATGGACTTGCTCTACCTGTCCAGTGGTCTATAGGTCATGTTTAGGCAGGGTTTGAGTTAACCGATCCACCACTTAATGCCGAGTTGTCACTAGACTTGACTGGCGTAGTATATGGCCTAACAAGACAACCAGAATTATAATTATTATTATTAATGTTATTAATAATGTAATTTATGTGGCACTTACATATTCTGCAGAGCCTTACAGTCATTGAATGGGAATAACTGACAACAAGCAGTTGACATACACTCTCTCCTCCAGTTCTGATTCACTCCCACCCCATTTGATTGATATTTCCTGTCTTAACGTGTGTTATACCCCACCTCCTATAGACTTTTAGCTCGTTTGAGCAGGGTCCTCTTCAACCTATCGTTCCTGTAAGTTTTCTTGTAATTGTCCTATTTATAGTTAAATCCCCCCTCTCATAATATTGTAAAACGCTACGGAATCTGTTGGCGCTACTAAATAAATGGCAATAATAATAATAATAATAATACAAACAATTAACAGAGATAAGATGTGAAGAAGGCCCTGCTCAAATGAGCTAACATGAGGAAAGTATAAATAAACACAAAAGGAAGATGAGCAAGTCAGATGGGAGAATTGATTGATGGATAACATGTCTGTGACATAATAAACTACTGAAAACGGTGTGTGTACGGGAGACAAATAGTGGTAGGAGGGAGAGCGAGCAGAATATGAAGATGAAGGAACTAGGGAGGGCAATAAGAGGAGCGTCACCCAGGAAAGATTTCCTAAGAAGGTGTGTTTTTGAGTGACTTCATAAAGTATTGTAGGCTAGGAGAAAGTCTAATGGCACAGGGTAGGGATTTCCATGAGCATATAGTAGGGGATTTAAACAAACAATACTCCTTTTGTGAGATAAAACCTTTTTTTTATGTTTTCAAACAAATAGAAGCAAAGGATAGGAGGTTGCCTAGTGTAAGAAACAAAAACCGTATATACTCGAGTTTTGCGGCACATTTTTTGTGCTGAAAAACCCCAACTCGGCTTATACTCGAGTCAATGTCTGTATTATGGCAACTTACATTGCCATAATACAGACTGGGGGCTGTGGGGGCTGCAGAGCGTTTACTTACCTCTCCTGCAGCTCCTGTCAGCTCCCTTCTCCTCCGCGCCGGTCCGTTCAGCACCTCTGTCAGCTCCCAGTGTAAGTCTCGCGAGAGCCGCGGGGTCATAGTGCGGCTCTCGCAAAAGACTTACACTATGAGCTGACAGAGGTGCTGACCGGACCGGCGCGGAGGAGGAGGGAGCTGACAGGAGCTGTAGGAGAGGTAAGCGCTTCCTGCCAGCCCCCCTCCTACACAGTGCCCATCCACTGGACCACCAGGGAGTGAGAGCCCCCCTCCCTGCCATGTATCAAGCAGGGAGGGGGGACGGAAAAAAATGAAATAATAATAAATAAATAAAAAATTTAAATAATTTAAAAAAAAATAAATAATAAAATTGCCCACCCCCCACCAAGGCTCTCTCTCTTACACACTCACACACACACACACACTGCACTCATACACACACACTGCATTTATTCTATACACACACACTGTAAATAAATATTCAATTAATATATTTTTTTTTAGGATCTAATTTTATTTAGAAATTTACCAGTAGCTGCTTGTCAGGATCGGGACAGGGATCCAACACGCAGAGTACAAACAGGTGGTAGGTACGTATACCGGACCTTAGAATGGCCGGACTTAACGTAAGGAGTAAGTAGAGAATGGTCTAGGAACAAGCCGAGGTCGAGGGAACGAGAGGACAGGTAAGCGAGAGACAAGCCGAGTCAAAGGGTAACAGAGATAAACAGGGTAGTACAAACAAGCCGGGTCAGAACCAAAGAGACAACTAGAACACAAGAGCACTGAGTGACTAGATAGGCTAGAACCACGACAGGGCAATGAGCAGATGCCGAAAGCCTTACTTTATACCTTGATTCTAGAGGGTAATCACGCCCCCGACGAGTCCTGATTAGTGCTCGGGACTTGACTGACAGGTCGAGCCGGGTTGGCGTCATGACGTCGACTACTGAGCGTCGCGTCATATAAGGAAGTGGATCCCTCGCGGTCGGCTTGTAAATGGCCGAGAGGACCGCGAGGAACAGAAGAAACAACCCCTCTGGGAGGATAAACGTCTAAGTCTCTCACCTCCTCTGAGGTAGAGACTACAGGTACCCTGACAGTACCCCCCCTCTCAGAAACGCCCACCGGGCGGAAGGAACCGGGACGAGATGGAAAACGGGAGTGAAAAGCCCTGCGGAGGCGAGGAGCATGTACATCCTCCTGAGGTACCCAAGTCCTCTCCTCAGGACCATATCCCTTCCAGTCAATAAGATATTGTAACTTCCCCCGGGAGATTCGAGAATCGATGATGGAGTTGATTTCATACTCCTCCTGACCCTCAACCTGAACAGAGCGAGGAGAGGATATAGTGGAGGAAAATCTGTTACAGACTAACGGTTTCAGTAAGGAAACATGAAAGGAGTTAGGAATGCGTAAGGCAGCTGGAAGAGCTAGGCGATACGCAACTGGGTTAATTCGAGTCAGAACCCTGTAAGGGCCAATGTAACGAGGAGCAAATTTCATAGAAGGAACCTTTAAACGAATGTTTCTTGTACTCAACCATACCCTATCACCTGGAACAAAAGCCGGAGCCGCCCTTCTGTGCTTATCAGCGTGTTTCTTGAACAACATGGAATTATGTAGGAGAATTTGTCGAGTCTGGTCCCACAACTTCCTCAAATTGGCAACATGAACATCAACCGACGGTACCCCTTGGGAAGGAGAAACCGAGGGAAGAATGGAAGGATGAAAGCCATAATTCATGAAGAAGGGGCTGGAACGAGTAGAATCACAAACGAGATTATTGTGTGCAAACTCCGCCCAAGGAATCAAACCGACCCAATCGTCCTGGTGTTCAGAAACAAAACAACGCAAATATTGTTCAATCTTTTGATTGGTACGTTCAGCAGCTCCGTTAGACTGAGGGTGATAGGCAGAAGAAAAATTCAATTTGATGCCTAGTTGAGAACAGAAGGATCTCCAAAAACGTGAAACAAATTGGGAACCTCTATCGGAAACAATTTCGGAAGGTATCCCATGTAAGCGAAAAATCTCTCTCGCGAATATCTCCGCCAATTCAGGAGAAGTCGGGAGTTTAGTTAAGGGCACGAAATGAGCCATCTTAGTAAACCTATCAACCACCGTGAGGATCACAGTCTGTTTTTTAGAAACAGGCAAATCTACAATGAAGTCCATAGCCAAACAGGACCATGGTCTCTCTGGAATGTTCAAGGGATGTAACAACCCACATGGAAGCGTATGAGGTTGCTTAGTCTTCATACAGACCTCACATGCTCCGATGAAATCCCTAATATCCTTCCGTAAAGAAGGCCACCAGAAATCTTTAGAGATCAAGGAACATGTCTTGCGAATACCCGGATGCCCAGCCGCCTTACTGTTGTGAAAACACTGTAAGAGTTCCAGTTGGAGTTCAGGAGGAACGAAATGCCTTGCCCCAGGAGTCTGTCTAGGCGCCAGATGCTGCAACTTCATGATCTGACCAAGCAACGGAGAGTGAATCTTAAGACTCGTGTTGGCGATAATATTGCACCTGGGTACTATAGAAGACAAAACCGGCTCAGATATCGCAGAAGGTTCATATTGGCGAGACAAAGCATCGGCTTTAGAATTCTTAGAACCAGGTCTATAAGTGAGCACGTAATTGAAATGCGTGAGGAATAAAGACCAACGAGCTTGCCTGGAGGACAAGCGCTTGGCCTCCCCAATATAGGACAAGTTCTTGTGGTCTGTCAAAATAGTAACAGGATGTAAGGTGCCCTCCAATAAATGTCTCCACTCCTTTAAAGCCATGATAACTGCTAGTAGTTCCCTGTCACCAATGTCATATCTGCTCTCAGGACCTGATAGTTTCTTGGAAAAAAAACCACATGGATGTAAGGGCTTATCCACACCTAACCTTTGGGACAGGATAGCACCTATACCTGTCTCTGAGGCGTCTACCTCGAGTAGGAAAGGCAGAGTCGTATCAGGGTGAACTAAAATTGGTGCAGAAGCAAACAGTTCCTTGAGTGTTTTGAAGGCAAGAAGGGCTTCAGTAGACCAGTTCTTAGTGTCAGCCCCCTGTCTGGTCATATTGGTAATAGGAGCTATAATTGAAGAGTATCCCTTAATGAAGCGCCTATAATAGTTGGAGATTCCAATAAACCTCTGAATGGCCTTGAGGCCCCTGGGTAAAGGCCAATCCAAAATGGACTGGAGCTTATCCGGGTCCATCTTAAACCCTTCCCCAGAAATCACATAACCAAGAAAGTTTATCTGGGATTGGTCAAAGCTGCATTTCTCCAATTTGCAGTACAGGCCATGTTGAAGAAGCTTGCGCAATACCCTTCTGACTTGTCTGTGGTGAGTCTCAATCTCTCTAGAGTGTATAAGTATATCATCCAGATATACAATAACGCAGTCATGTTGAAATTCCCTAAGAACTTCATTGATCAGGTCCTGAAATACTGCCGGTGCATTACAGAGACCAAAAGGCATTACTGTGTATTCATAGTGCCCATAACGGGTATTGAACGCCGTCATCCACTCGTGTCCCTGCTGAATTCTCACCAAGTTATACGCCCCTCTGAGATCTAACTTGGTGAAAATCTTGGAGCCTTTTAGACGATCAAAGAGCTCGGTAATCAAAGGAATTGGGTAGGCATTTCTAATGGTTATTTTGTTCAAACCTCGATAATCAATGCAAGGTCTTAGTGTACCATCCTTCTTCTTAACAAAAAAAAAACCCAGCCCCGGCAGGAGAGGAGGATCTCCTAATGAATCCTTTTTCAAGGTTCTCACGAATATACTCCTCTAAGACTAAGTTCTTTTTAGTGGACAAAGGATATACATTACCCCTGGGAGGCATAGTACCAGGTAGTAGATTAATCTTACAATCAAAAGACCTGTGTGGAGGTAAAGTATCAGCATTCTTTTTGTCAAATACTGCCCTTAAATCCAGGTACAGGGGCGGTATTTGTACCTCTGTAGAGTAGGTAGAATTAATTGGTGTGTTAACTGCACAAAGCGGAGACACTGTCCGTAAGCACCTGTCCTGACAACCCTGACACCATGAGATTATCTCCCCTAATTCCCAATCAATAATAGGGTTATGTTTTTTTAACCAAGGATACCCCAGGACTATGGGAACAGAAGGAGACGAAATAAGCAATAAAGATATGTCTTCCTCGTGTAAGATACCAACAGTTAATTTAACGGGTATGGTTTCACGAAAAATAACAGGCTCAACTAAAGGTTTACCATCTATGGCCTCAACGGCCAAGGGTGTCTCCCTTAACTGGGATGGGATAGCGTGTTTGGTAACAAAAACTTGGTCGATAAAGCTCTCAGCAGCTCCGGAATCTATCAATGCCATAGTTTCTAGTACTCCCTTCTCCCAAGTTAAAGAAACGGGTAGCAGAAGCCTGTGATCTTTATAATTATGATTAGAGGACAAAATAGAAACACCCAAGGCCTGTCCTCTAGAGAAACTTAGGTGCGAGCGTTTCCCGAGCGATTAGGACAATTTAGGCGTAAATGACCTCTGACTCCACAGTACATACACAACCCCTCCCTTCTCCTGTACTGTCTCTCCTCTTCTGAGAGGCGAGTATTGCCTATCTGCATAGGTTCTGGAAAAAGTGAGGTTGTGGATTCAGAACTTTGAAATGAAGGAGCTAGTTTAAAGGAAGGTCTACGGTTTCTCTCTCGAGTGTTCTGCCTCTCTCTTAAACGTTCATCAATGCGAGAAATAAAAGAAATTAAATCCTCCAAATTTTCAGGAAGCTCTCTAGTAGCAACCTCGTCAAGGATTATGTCTGATAACCCGTTTAAAAATACATCTATATAAGCCTGTGCATTCCACTTAACTTCTGCCGCCAAGGACCTGAACTCTAGTGCATAATCCACAAGTGTTCGGTTATCTTGTCTAAGGCGCAACAGTAATCTAGCTGCATTGACCTTTCTACCTGGAGGGTCAAAAGTTCTTCTGAAAGCAGCTACAAAGGCATTATAATTATATACTAACGGATTATCATTTTCCCACAATGGATTGGCCCATCTCAAAGCTTTCTCAACAAGTAATGTGATAATAAATCCAACCTTCGCCCTATCTGTAGGATAGGAGCGGGGTTGTAATTCGAAATGGATACCTATTTGGTTTAAGAAACCACAACACTTCTCTGGAGAACCACCATAACGTACAGGTGGAGTGATACGGGAAGAAGCACCTACAGTGGCTACCTCTAGACCTGAACTCACAGGGGAGATAGAAGTATTACGCATCTCCTCTGGTTGATTACTAGAACGAGATAGTAACGCCTGTAGTGCTAGAGCCATCTGGTCCATTCTGTGATCCATGGCGTCGAACCTAGAGTCAGAAGGACCAACCTGAGTGTTTGTACCTGCAGGATCCATTGGCCCTGTCGTAATGTCAGGATCGGGACAGGGATCCAACACGCAGAGTACAAACAGGTGGTACCGGACCTTAGAATGGCCGGACTTAACGTAAGGAGTAAGTAGAGAATGGTCTAGGAACAAGCCGAGGTTGAGGGAACGAGAGGACAGGTAAGCGAGAGACAAGCCGAGTCAAAGGGTAACAGAGATAAACAGGGTAGTACAAACAAGCCGGGTCAGAACCAAAGAGACAACTAGAACACAAGAGCACTGAGTGACTAGACAGGCTAGAACCACGACAGGGCAATGAGCAGATGCCGAAAGCCTTACTTTATACCTTGATTCTAGAGGGTAATCACGCCCCCGACGAGTCCTGATTAGTGCTCGGGACTTGACTGACAGGTCGAGCCGGGTTGGCGTCATGACGTCGACTACTGAGCGTCCCGTCATATAAGGAAGTGGATCCCTCGCGGTCGGCTTGTAAATGGCCGAGAGGACCGCGAGGAACGGAAGAAACAACCCCTCTGGGAGGATAAACGTCTAAGTCTCTCACCTCCTCTGAGGTAGAGACTACAGGTACCCTGACACTGCTGCATTTCCCACCCTAGTCTTATACTCAAGTCAATAAGTTTTCCCATTTTTTGGGGGTAAAATTAGGGGCCTCGGCTTATATTCGGGTTGGCTTATACTCGAGTATATACGGTAAGTACTTTCAGAAATGGATAGTGGAACTCAGTCTTCCTTTCTGTAAAACCCACTTCCTAACGCTCACTTTTCCTAAAGTCTCTTTTTACTGAACCAAACCGTCTCCAATGTTGATTTGACTTTGCACAATAGTGCTTCTAGACGTGTGTTATCATCCAAAAACATCTATTACCCCTGCAGGGTGTTTCTAGGATTTGACAAAATCTGAAATGTAATGCCTACTCTAACATTTAGACTCATCCCTCCTTGAAAGCTACATAGTTAACAAGCAGAACAGACACATCAGGAAGATGGAATTTTTCCAAGCCAACTGATAACAATTCCAGATATCTTATCCTTTCGTTAATGTTAGTAACTTCATAAAGAATGAACATAAAATTAATATAGTCTATAAAACTAACCGCACATGTATAAACAGTAAGGAAAAATTCTTGGCACTTTCACTGAAACTGATAAAGTTGAGGAGAAATAACTTCGGGATTAAGAGAATTAGTAAAAAAAAAAAAAAATGCCTGTTGTAGTATTGGCTGAAGTTGTCCATGCTTTGCTAAAGACCAGTAAAAATAGTAATATATGACAAAAGTTATTTTCTGTTTTTTTTTTTCTTTTTAGAACAGTTGACATTGTGATATAGTCTTTCAATTTTATAATTCTAACTCCCTGAAGTGAGTTGCGAAGTTTGTAGCAGTCAAGTTAGGAGTAGAATGAGCAGTAACACCTTACACAGAGGAACCATTTTTATTCCGAAGATGGGCATCAAAGTTTATAGGTCCTAAGGAAAAAAAAATGTTCAGGAACAGGTACCCTGGATTCCAAACCATGAGAAAGATTTCACTCTACTGAGTCAAAAACATGTAAACTATAGTTAACCTCAGGGGTGTAGTGAACAAAACCAAAGTACAAGTACAAGTACAAGTGTCTACTCTAAAGATCCTAAAGATCCTGTATTTCAATAAATAGTTTTTCCCTTTGATGGAGTACGTTCATAAAGCAACCTACAGCATGTGACAGAAGCTCCCATCCATGGGAGGACAACCTTTTGCCCACAGACTATGGTAGTCCCAAGAGCCCCTGAAAGGGGCTTGTGATGGAACCAATTGAAAAACAAACTATTCACTGTTACTTGATAACTCTTCGGTGCCCTCTGCTGACTGAATGGAAGTATGTACATTTAAATAATGCAGGTATGCAAATTAAGGCAACCAAATACATAGTTTAAATTCATATATTGTTGCTTTTTATTGTGTTTGAAAAGGTTACTTGTATTATATAGTTTATGTATTAATTGTGATTGCTCGTTCTCCAATGTTCTGTATATTTCTATTTTAAATGTGTGTCATCACATGTTTAAAGGGACACTCCAGCCACCCAGACCACTTCTGCTCATTGGAGTGGTCTGGGTGCCAACTCCCACCACCCTTAACCCTGCAAGTGTAATTATTGCAGTTTTTCATAAACTGCAATAATTACATTGCAGGGTTAACTCCACCTCTAGTGGCTGTCTACTAGACAGCCACTAGAGGTCACTTCCTAGTTTCTAGCACAGGAAACCTGTGCTAGAGCGTCGCTGGACGTCCTCACGCTGTGTGAGGACCTCCAGCGTCGCTCAAAACCCCATAGGAAAGCTTTAAAATGATTTTTCAATGCTCTCCTATGGGGAGACGTAATGCGCATGCGCCGCATTTCCGCGCATGCGCATTAGGTCTCCTCGGCCGGTGGGCGAGATCAGTCTCGCCCACCGGCCGATGCAATCACAAGGAGGAGCATCGCAGAGGAGGAGACAGCGGCAAGGGACATCGCCGCTGCCTCAGGTAAGTCACTGAAGGGTTTTTCACCCCTTCAGTAACCGGGGATTGGTGGGTGGGAGGGAGAGGGACCCTCCAGTGCCAGAAAAACGGATCGTTTTTCTGGCACTGGAGTTTCCCTTTAAGGGCTAGTTCTCAAGGAGAACTTGTCCTAAATAAAGAATTGTGTTTTAGTTCCTTTTAGAACAGTGTGTCAAGGTTGATTTATTCAGGGATCCCACTAACAGAGTATTCTGCCTGGTCTTGTTTCCTGGGTCAAGTCAAAAAGAGAACTAGGTCCGACGTCCACAAGTGCCTTTGTAAAGGAAGTAGCTGATTACACTCTACGCAGAGATGTGGATACCTACCTGGGAAAGGAACAGAAGAAGCAAAGGCAGAGGGGACAATACCTGTCTGGAAAAAGAGCTTCAACCTGGTGGAAGAGTTCCTGAGAGAACCCAGTCAAGTATGAGGGAATCACCATCTCACAGAATTATGACCTGTCCAAAACACATGGCGATGCTGGAACACACAAGGCTGTTACTGGTCTGTGGTGATATGTATAACAATTCTTTTTTTTTACAAAGTCTGCACAGTTTGCATAACAAGTCATCAGGTTATCCTATAGACTTGGGATGATTTATATTGTTAATGAGACATTTTGGCTTGCAAGGTCAAAGTATTAGGTATAAACAGCATATGTATCAGACATATTTTATCAAATGTATATTGATAAATTTTATCAATGCTGTAAATGCATTGTGTGTTAACGTTATTTATTTTAATTGAGTAAGCAAGAGGATAATTATTGGTGATGGTGAAATTGGTGATGGTGAAATAGATTCAGGCATTGTGCTGTTAGATTATGTAATATAGCGGGGGCGTCCAACATGGGAACCGGGGACCAAATGCAGCCCGCTGGACATCATGGTGCAGCGTTTGATGACCACACGTGTAACTTGAAACAGCATTGGAGAAATACGTTTTGGCATGCTGCAGAAAGTGTAGAGCTCATTATCACTCCTCTACCCTGTGCATGAGGTCATGTGCAAGAGTTAGAAGAAGAGCTGACAGAAGCGCACCAACACAGTGTGAACATCATGCTGAGGAAAGCTACATGGAGGAGCAGTCCCATCTGAACCCCACAGCCACGTTTAAAGAAAAAACAAAACAGGTTAGTTGGGCAGGTCCCACAACCCACCTAATCTTCACGAGCTCTAGGCCACAGTATCCAGTAGTATTCATACTATACCTAATGCTGGTACAGACCACACTGCTCCCTTGGTGAACTGAGGAGGCCCAAGGCTGTGCAGGGAAACCTTTGATCAGGCCAGGTATGATCACATGGCCTAGGAGGCTGCTTTGGAAGCCCGATGGGTAACTCAACTCTGCATTAAATGTATGAAAATTCAGTCTTATTTGCATTGTTTCAAATTGCATGAGATACCTTTGTATATTTATGCTTTGTAAAAACAAGCATAACATGTCCTACATTAAAAATAAATGTCAGTAAAAATGTAACCAGCGATAGGACTTGAGTATATCTCACTACCAATGAGCCAGAACTGTCAGAATAGTTTAATGAGTTTTACCTTTCACATGACAAGTTTTATTGCTACTCTACTAAGTGCACTGTGGCTCAAGTTAACAAATAATGTGCAATTTGATTGATACATGCTATTTACAGAATATTCCAAGAACTGCTTCAGATATAATATTTGCTGATATAAATGACACAACTTTATCTTTTGTTATCTATCATATTTAGTGTAGTCAAGTGTGATGTGTATTAACAAGAAATGTATGTTTGTGATTCATTTGTGGGCACAGTTCCCTAGTGCATTCCAGAATTCATTTTTCTCTCTGTGCGGACCTCTCCTTGTTAACCAGAGTATCACGGCAAGGGATGGCAAAGACCCAGAGTGATTATAGTCGTCTAACTAATCATCAGTCGAGGCTTGATGTAGGGTGAAACATTGACAAGTTTACTATGTGACAGCAGACTTTTTGTAAAACAGTCCCAAAGAAGGGGTACTCATGAAACAATACATTGCACAATCCTGGTGCCTTGGTGTCTGGAACATAATTTACTCAAAACAAAATAATTTAATTAACTGCCAGACACCAGGGCACATAGCAACATTACCCAAAAACACAACTTCCCCTTAGAATATTCCCAAACATCTGCTAGACTCGTGAATCACTCCTTAGGAAAGTTAGCCAGTCCAAAAAGTACCTGGATGGAGATGTCTAGCCCAAGTAATCCAAAGAGAAAGTTCAGCCAGGCTGTGATCATTCTACGATCCAGAGCACAGTTCCAGGCTGCTGGGTGGATAGTCCCAGTCACAAACTATGCTTTCTGATGGCTCTATTACATGGGGCTCCCTCAAGTCCTTGGTATTGTTGGATGCCTTCCTTTCAAATAGCATCCTGTATTGTGTTCCTTGGGCTGAGAGACATCGTTGAATGCAGTTTGACTGAACTGTGGGAGAGCCACAGTTCCTGGATAAATCTCGAATGAGCATGCTGTACCTGTGAGAGCCTGTTGTCCCTGAGAGTCTTAGGGTGGTTGGTTTGGCCCTCCTAGCTGGGAGTCCTAGTGAGTATAGTTCTTTTCAGGAAAGGTGGTGGCTGAAAGTCCTGCACCAATCCTTAATGACTGGGGGGGTCCATCACACCCTCAATGGCATGGAGTCCTGAGGGTACATAGACACCTCCGATAATTATATATCAACAAACCTGATTCTTGTTGACCTGAAGATCTTTTGCTGAATTGCAACATAAAAGGTTTCACCAAACACGTTTTTTCTAATGTGAATTAATAGCTTTCCATAATGAAATTGCATAACATCACAAAAAGAAAGGAAAAACATTTCCTGCAGACCCGTTTCCCATTATGGGCATTGCCAGTGACCCATCGATCTTCATGTCATACCTCCCTATGTTGGGAGGTATGCCACAAGGCATTATTAGAGACATATGTTGAAATACATAACCTATTAAATTTAGGATTGAAGATAATTCTTCCATAATGTATATAGGAATCCGATATGCAGTTACTATGTGTGCTATTTACATTTTAAACCTGGGTAAGGATAATATAAAGGAAAATAAATACAGCCAACCTGATAAAAGTAAAGTAAGTTACAATACGTTTATGAGTGTCCATCATAGAATCTCCATAAAGCTCAGCACCTTAGCAGATGTATGTCTCTATAAGTCGTTAGAGATGAGCATAGCTTAAAATGTTGTTTCAAATCAATTCATTATCTTTCTAAATTGGTTCGTTGTTACATGGTTTATTCTTTGGGGGATTCCCATAATTAAGGGTACCATATTGGGAACTTATTATTATTATATATAAACCCCCACAAAATCCATGCTAAAAGCTATACAATGTATGGACTAATAGACATGTAATGGTAACCAGACAAGTTGGACGCATAGGAACAAAGGGGTTGAGGGCCATGCTCAATGAGCTAACATGCTAGAGGTAGTGGGGTATAGTGACACAAAGGGTAAAAGTAAGGGTATCAAAGTAGATTGCTAGAAAAGTATTCGATGAGGGCTTAGTAGGTTATTTTTAACTGTTGCAGGAGAGGTGTCAGGGTGTGGAGATAAAAATTGGTAACAGTTTAATTGATACACTTTCTGGAAGAAGTGATTTTTCATTGACTTTTTTTAAGGAATGGAGAGTGGGTGAATGACTAGCGGAGAAGGGAAGGGAGTTACATAACCCATATAGTAGGAACAGATGTCCTTGCACTGGTAAGATAAGACCCACTATATTGTTTCATAGTAACAAATTCCACAATAGTTTATTAAACATAAAGTCCATATTATTATTAATCTGTTATCTCCAATTAAACACTTCCTATATCAATGGTCACTCTTGCGAATGGCATGTCTTGTTTGCAAAATTTCTATATCCATGTGTGCCATCTAGTGGCCATCTTATTTAATGCACTCATACTGATACTTGCAGAACCTCCTCAATTGCAGGAACTGGGATGTCCATCTTTATCATTTTATTTTCACTATATGTTTTTATTTAACCCCTTAAGGACAGAGCTTCAGAAGCTTGACTTACGCTTAATGACATAAGCAATTTTTGCATTTTCTTGCTGTTTGCGTTCAACTGCAATTTGCATCTCTCTCATTTATTGCACCGACACATATTATATACTGTTTTTTAAAGGACAGAAAGGGCTTTAATTTGATATAACATATAAATATATAAATGCTTACTTATTATAAAAAAAATACAGAAAAATGCAAAAAAAATGAAAAATATTGTTTTTTTTTTACAGTTTTTGCAATCATAATGTGTGCATAATTAGTGCAGGTTAAGGAAAGTAATTAAAAATAAATTCATTTATTTGTTCTGATTTACAGAATATATAATGTGTCTGGGATTTTAAGTTTTTTTTGGTAGTTACAGGTCACAAAGCACAAGGAGTAAAATAAAATTTTAATATGGAGCGATTTTAGAATTTGGTATGTTTGTCTTGTAAGCCTAATAGCCATAAAATAAAACAAAATTGCCACACAAAAGTATATATTTATATAAAGTAGACATCACAGGCTATTTACCTAAGGTTGTTTTGACACTTTCTACGTAGCCATTTTACCGCCAACCTCTGCTAAATATTGGAGTAAAATTGTGTTTTTGGGGGGTTTTCGCACACAAACGTATAACAAAGAACTTCTCATGTGTATTTTGTAAAGTTGTTGTGTGCTATTCCTGTACAAAGTTTTATTATGTGTTCAGTTACTTCTGCTGAGTACAACGGTACCCCCATTGTATGTCTTTGGCACTATTTTGTGAAGCTACAGTGCCATATAGGAGACCTGTCCTTTTCAGTATTCACAGTAGAATTTTGAGAGACGGATATAATGAGCCTATGCTTCCATTTGGGGTATTATAACAGTTTGACTGTTCAAAAACCCCCACAAAGGCCTACCATTTGTAAAAGTAGACACTCCAGGGTATCTCATAAGGTGCATATTGTGCCTTAACATGCCCCCATTTTTTTACCATTACATGCCAAAGTATGTGGTAAAAAATAATTGTGTGCATTTTTTACATACGGATTGCATTTTTGCTGGGCATTTTGTATATTTCATATGTGCCACTAAGTTCAAACCCCCCAAATTATGCTCAGCTAAGTCTTCTGAGTAAAAGGACACCCCCATTGTATGTCTATGGCACTATTTCGTGAAGCTACAGTGCCATACAGGAGACCTGTCCTTTTCAGTATTCACAGTAGAATTTTGAGAGACGGATTTAATGAGCCTATGCTTCCATTTGGGGTATTATAACAGTTTGACTGTTCAAAAACCCCCACAAAGGCCTACCATTTGTAAAAGTAGACACTCCAGGGTATCTCATAAGGTGCATATTGTGCCTTAACATGCCCCCATTTTTTTACCATTACATGCCAAAGTATGTGGTAAAAAATAATTTTGTGCATTTTTTACATACGGATTGCATTTTTGCTGGGCATTTTGTATATTTCATATGTGCCACTAAGTTCAAACCCCCCAAATTATGCTCAGCTAAGTCTTCTGAGTAAAAGGACACCCCCATTGTATGTCTATGGCACTATTTCGTGAAGCTACAGTGCCATACAGGAGACCTGTCCTTTTCAGTATTCACAGTTGAATTTTGAGAGAAGGATTTAATGAGCCTATGCTTCCATTTGGGGTATTATAACAGTTTGACTGTTCAAAAAAAAACCACAAAGGCCTACCATTTGTAAAAGTAGACACTCCAGGGTATATCATAAGGTGCATATTGTGCCTTAGCATGCCCCCATTTATTCACCAATATATGCCAAAGTATGTGGTAAAAAATAATTTTGTGCATTTTTTGACATACGGATTGCATTTTTGCTGGGCATTTTGTATATTTCATATGTGCCACTAAGTTCAAAACCTTCAAATTATGCTCAGCTAAGTCTTCTGAGTAAAAAGACATCCCCAATGAATGTCTTTGGCACTATTTTGTGAAGCTACAGTGGCATATTGGAGACCAAGCCATATCAGTTTTTACAGAACTTTGAATTTTGACGCTGGACCTATGTGCAATTTCCAAGCATCTTCGTAAGTTTTAAATTCAAACTACCCCACAAAGGCCTACCATTTCTTAAAGTAGACACCCCAGGGTATTTCAAAAGGCATATTTTGAACCTTAGCGTGGGATAATTTTTCCGCTAGCTTGTACCAGGTGTAGTGGTAATAAGCGTTTTTTCTGCCTTTTTGACACACAAAGTGAGTTTGCACAGTATATTTTGCAAACCTTATGTGTACCACCACTCTATAATACTTTATATGTTGCTCAGCTATGTCGGCTGAGTACAAAAATACCCCCGTATGTACCTTTGCCAGGTATATGTGGACATCGGAGGGGCACATTTGGGACACAGCCATTCCATTTTTTTCAAACTTTAAATTTTTACGCTGTGCCCATGTCCCATTTTAGAGTATTTTACCAGGCTATATAATCCAAATACCCCATAAAGCCATACCATTTCTTAAAGAAGACATCCCAGGGTATTTCAAAAGGCATATTTTGAACCTTAGCGTGGGATCATTTTTCCGCTAGCTTGTACCAGGTGTAGTGGTAATGAGCGTTATTAAATGTATTTTTTTACTTTTAAAAACTTTTTTTACTTTTTGAAACTATTTTTTAAACTTTTGTTTTGCTTATTCATTTTTTTAAAGTTTCCTAAACTTTCGTAAAACTTTTTTTTACAGATTTAACATTTTTCTAAGCTTTTTCTTTTACCGTTAACCCCTAACTAGCAATAAGCAGCACTAACAGTAAATTCCCCATTTTCCCATAACTCCCACCCACCCCAGCTAGCAAAATATTTAATTATACAATATTTAAATTAGTTAATTAAATTAATTTAACCCCTGAGGGTTAAAAAATAAATAAAAGTTAATCGTCAGGGGTTAAAAAAAAATTAGATCACAGTATAATACTGTGATCTGTATTTTGATCACTGTAGGCAGTGATAGACTGGCAGGCAAGGGGTTAATTTTTATTTGGACTGGGTAAAGGGTTTATTTTTTTTTATTTTTTACTTAAACGTTATTAAAACTTTTTTTTTTACTTAATTTTTTAACTTTTTAAAGCTTATTTTAAAACTTTTTTTAACGTTAACCCCTAGTTAGCCTAACACTAAATCCCCCAATTCCCCACTAACTTCCACCCTCCCCAGCTAGCTAAATTTATAATTTTAAAATATTTAAATTAATTAATAAAATAAATTTAACCCCTGAGGGTTAAAAAAAAAAAAAGAATTAACCCTCAGGGGTTAAAAAAAAAAATCAGATCATATTAAAATGTAATCCCTGCCAATTGATCACTGTAGTCAGTGATCAATTGGCAGGGAAGGGGTTAATTTTTTATTAATATGGGTAAAGGGGGGGTGGGATTTTAATTTAACTTTTTTTTTTAACACCAGGGGGCAGGATCACTGCAGATCCGTCTCCCTGCACTTCACACTGAACCCGGAAGTGCAGGGAGGCGGAGGTGAGTATAGAGAGCACATGTGCCCGCTCTGGCATGCTGTCAGAGCGGGCACATGTACTCTGACAGCCCGATCCGGTGCTCCCGGTCTGCCTCTAATGCAGAGGCAGACCGGAGCACCATTAACCCCACGATCGCCGCGATTGCGGCGATCTGGGGTTAATTTTACCGCGTGACGGACGAGGTCCGTCACCCGTCGTTAAGGGCATCCCCAGGATGACGGACCTCGTCCGTCACCCGTCGTGAAGGGGTTAATCTACTTTCGAGTCAGTCATACCAGTTTTGGTCTGTTTACATCTATATTATCTGTTATGATCCATGTGTGTGTGTGTTTAGGTGTTCTTTTTGTGAACTGTTTGACAGTTAATTAAGTTAATCTGTAATTGGGTGCAGCAAGAACAACCATGCAGCATAAAGAATGTGATCTAGTTTGTAACTAATAATTTAAGAATACACAAATGGGTAAACAATGGCTTACAAGAGGGATGGATCTTTCTAGAATATCTAACATTAATCAGGACATGAAGAAGGAAGTACCCCAACAACAACCTTGGCACACCAAGCTGACTCAATATCTCCAGAAATGCTCCAGAACTGCTGAACACTGTTAGAGAAAGTCTCACTGTGCATCTGACTTTCTCTGATATAAATTTATGCTGCACTCATACAGCTTGACTCTTTCCTCTGCAAAAGTAAATTACTTCAATACCCTCATAACCACACTCTCCCTTGAACCCAAACGACTATTTCACACATTTAACTCTCTTCTTCACCCTATTTTTCCTCCACATACTAACTTGACCACCTCAGACTTTGCAACTTACTTCACTGACAAGATCTCTACAAGTAGGGAAGAGATCTCTCATCTTTCTTCTTCCCCTTACAATACTTCCCCTCACCTCACTCCCTCTACTGTTCATTCGCACCCGCTACAGCGGAAGAGGTTTCTGCTCTGCTCCAGTCCTCCCACCCCACCACCTGCTCCCTAGATCCAATTCCTTTGCATCTCATCCATACTCTGTCTTCTTCTCTTTCTCCACCTCTCACTAAAATTCTCAATCTCTCTCTCACCTCTGGCATATTTCCATTGCCCTTCAAACAAGCAACTGTAACCGCAATTCTAAAGAAATCAACTTCGACCCTAACTCCCCATTCAACTACCGACCTATCTCGCTACTGCCTTTTGCGTCCAAGATCCTTGAAAGAATTGTGTATGCGAGATTGACAGAGTTCCTCGAGTCCAACTCTCTGCTAGACCTGCTTCAGTCTGGTTGCCGAGCTAAGCACTCTGTGGAAATGGTGCTGACCAAAGAATCCAATGATCTACTCGCTGCAAAATCTCGTGGTCACTACTCTACCCTAATTCTCCTTGACCTGTCTGTAGCTTTTGACACTGTTGATCATCAACTGCTTCTTCACATCCTCCACAATATCAGTCTACAAGATATTGCTCTCTTCTGGTGCGTGCTCCTCCTACCTTTCCCAGCGCTCTTTCAGTGTTTCTTTCTCTGGCTCTGCTTTTTCTCCCCAACTCCTCTCTGTTGGTGTCCCCCAAGGTTCAGTGCTTGGTCCCCTACTGTTCTCTATCTATGCTGCCTCCCTTGGTAAACTCATTAGCTCCTTTGGCTTCCAATATCATTTCTCTGCGGATGATACGCAAATCTGTCTTCTCCTGATCTCTCCCTGTCCCTCTTGACTAGTGTCCCTGACTGCCTCTCTGATATTTCTAACTGGATGGCTGCCCACTTCCTTAAACTAAACTTAACCAAAACTGAAATTCTGGTCTTTCCTCCCTCAAAGGTTGCTACTCCTGTGTCTCCCTCCCTTCAAGTCAACGGTGCTACCATCAGCTCCACCACGCAGGCTCGCTGCCTAGGTGTTCTCTTTGACTCCAACCTCTCCTTCACACCTCATGTTCAGTCTATCGCCAAATCCTGCCGCTTCCATCTCAAAAACATTGCGCGCATCTGACCCTACTTAACGCCAGATACGACTAAGGTACTGGTCCATTCCACTGTCCTTTCTTGCCTTGAATACTGTTACTTGCTTCTTACGTGCTCCCAACTTGTGCCGTTACAGTCCAAAATGAATGCGGAGGCGAGACTCATCTTCCTGTCCGCCTGCACCTCCCACGCCTCACCCTTCTGTCAGTCCATACATTGGCTTCCTGTAAGATATAGGGCTCAATTTAAAATTTTGGTTCTTGCTTTAAAATCTCTACATAATGCTGTTCCCACCTACCTATCCTCCCTAATACAGAAGTATGTCTCGTCTAGGGCCTTACTCTCTGCTGAAGACTTACGTCTATCTTCTGTCCGTACTACCACCTCTGATGCTCGCCTTCAAGACTTCGAGGGCTGCACGGTTCCTGTGGAACTCACTTCCCTCCTCCGTTAGATGCTCACCCAGTCTACACTCCTTCAAAAAAAATCATTAAAAACCCACTTTTTCATAAAAGCGTATCAATTAAACTGTTAATAGATCCTGACTGATTCCACTTTTGCAACTGTCATTAGTCTAATACTATCCTTTTGTGTCACTTTACCCCACTCCAACTACCATGTAAGCTCATTGAGCAGGGCCCTCAACCATTCTGTTCCTGTGTGTCCAACTTGGCTGGTTACAACTACATGTTTGTTCGTCCACCCACTGTAAAGCGCTGCAGAATTTGTTGGCGCTATATAAATAATAACATAATAATACTAATACCATATTTCTGTCCTGATTATAGCAATTAATTTAACTCTATAGTCCGCGAACATCTACCAAGTCTTAATCAGTCCCGTACTCTATAGAATTATGTCAATCTAAGTTTAGGAGCTCGGCAAGAAAGGCAAGATCATTAAAAAATATTTTGTCTCTAAACATGTTTACCACAGGCACTCCACAATTTTCCAAGAGTTGGTTGAATTGCCGTGGAATGTTTAAATGTGGTTTGAACAGGTGTACATATTATGTATTAGTTAACAAGAGTACATTTTTATCTATTCTATCACTGGTCAAATATAACATTAAGGATTTCATTAATTTTTCAATAGCAGGACTCATTTATTTAATAACATATCAACAGTATAAAAAAATATATTGGTCAAACGAAACGTAAATTGAAAATTAGGATAGCAGAGCATATTCAGTGTATAAAATCAGAGTCAACTAAACAATCCTCGGAGTCAAAACATTTTTTTTTTTTTAATTCTTTATTTTATTTGACAAAGTAATATAGGACAAGGCAGGATGTTCCGGTTTAAGCATAAACCGTGGTCAAGCGTAACATATCATATTACAGTATAGGCATACAGTTGATAAGCTTGGTAGACAGTGGATTATACAATAAGTGCCTAGTGAACAAGACTCTTCGTTAGGGGGGAGTCAAACATTTTATGTCCTGTGTAAAAGGGGATTTAACTTTATTTTCCTTCCAAGGCATTAAAAAAATGTAGGTTAGGACCAAGAGGAAGTGGTATACAAAATCTGTTATTGAAAAATGAAATGTTTTTCATTGTATTGCCCCATTTTTTTTTTTTTGGTTATAATTATTTTTTCTTCTGTATTGCGGTTAAAATGAATTAATAAAAACTATTTGAAAGAAAAATAAAATGTTTTGGATCTTGACAACGCAAACAAGCTTTCCAAAGGGCCTCAATATGAAATGGGATGCCAATCAAGTGTTTAGACAATAGAAACATTTTTTTTTGAGTGTGGTTTTCTTTTTGTAGGTTGTTTGCAGTGAGAACATAGGTGACACTGGTTAAATAGTGCTTTAAATGTTCATCATATCTGTTCCTTTTAAATGTTCATCATATCTGTTGTTCCTTCTATTACATGTATTATGTAATTGTTAAAAATTAGATACTATGCAATATTAGGTCACTGGGTTGTTTAGATTTTATATTATGTATTGTACATTTTCTTCTATTTTCAAGGTTTTATTAATTAATTAATTAATTTATTTATTTCAATTTATTTACTTAATTTATTATTTTTTTCTGCAGTATTTTTAGTTGTATATAACAGGAGGTGTAAACTGTGAAAGGAGGAGATCATACCTTACAACTTAAATTTCTTAGACTTTATTATGCTTTTTGCAACAATGTAGCCTGTTGGTCATGAAATGAATAATTAGATAAAATACATTTTGGAAAAAAAAAAGTGCAACCTTTTGGCCTACCTTCCTGCAGCAATCTTGAGTGCCTGGACCTAATTTTATCTACTAAACTGAATTTTGACAACCCTAACCCTGATAAGCACATGGACTCCGTAGTGTGAGTACGGTATCCTCCGTTTGTGAATTACTAATGAAATGAATAAATAACAGATCCAGTTATTCATGGTTAGAAAGCATCCTCTAAATAGCCCTTGTAAAGTACTGTGGGATATTAAAGAACTATTATGGCTTGTTTGGATTGCATCTACTGTGAGACATGAAACCGGAGTTGGCTTAACTGAACAGGAGTTGTTTTGCCAGAATGATGGGTATCAATGAAACACTGTTAAGTATATTTATGGAGGCATGAGATATGCTTCTTACTTTATATAGTTATAAAGTACAAAGCCGGTTAATTGAATTTAGTACACAATCGTAATGTTCAGGGTGAGCAAGGGTCAACAGGGTTCACTTGCTACCCAGCGATCATGCGCCGTGTTTCTATCATGTTTAAAGTTGGGGACTAGAAAGTATAAGTATGTGGAATCCCATTGGTGGGGATGAAACAGTCCAATATATGGCCAGTAAATGGAGATGCACATGAGCTCTCATATATTAATGCATGTGGTATGCAGAGTTAATATTTAGGTGATCTTACATCATAAAATATAGGCTTAAGATTTTAATCAACTGCATGGAGCTTATAGTTACTCAGCAAATACCCTTATCATAATTTAAGACAGTTTATATTTTGGTAGCATGGTAACACTGTCAGTTTATATCATTTCATTTTGTACTTTTTTGTTCTCTTTTCTTCTTTTGATTGCAGGGGTGTACTGCAGAAATTGGAAGTCATTAATCCTGGGTGAGCTGTGTATATTGCTACATTTGCCCCCAGGATTCCTTTATATGCATCTTTGTGGTTTTTATGTTTTTATTTGTTGATAAAGCATCAGGTCACGCACAAAACGCATACAGAGTTACTGTAAAAAATTTCATATTCTTGTCCCCCCCACCCACTCTTCTGGCAGGTGCAGGATTTTCCCTTTTTTGTATTATTGCATTTTTTTAAATTTTTTTTTTAACCTTGAACCACCCTGAGGTTGATAAAGTCTGCATTAAGCTGGGCCGGACTGGGAATTAAAAGCAGCCCTGGAAAAAAAAAAATTATTTACCAGCCCAATAATACGTCGCGGCAGCATAGTGTGCTCATACAGAGTTAGAAAAGATAACTTAAAATTAAAAATTATTACTCCAACGTGAAAAAAAAAAGCAGATTTATTTTAAGCAAACGTGCCTTTACATGTAATCAATGTTTCAGTCCAACTACCTTGACATATTAAGGAAAGTTTGGTAATGGAACTGAAATGGTGAATGTATGTAGGGCACAACTGTAAAAAATGACGGTATCTTGTTTATTTTGAAGTCCTGTGGGTGCGCTCTTCACTTTAAATATGTTATTGTGCTGGAGTATGCACCTAGCAACAAGACTCGGGCAATATCTGCTCATTACATATTAATGACATTTCTCTGTGTAATTATATATATATATATACACAGGGAGTGCAGAATTATTAGGCAAGTTGTATTTTTGAGGATTAATTTTATTATTGAACAACAACCATGTTCTCAATGAACCCAAAAAACTCCTTAATATCAAAGCTGAATATTTTTGGAAGTAGTTTTTAGTTTGTTTTTAGTTTTAGCTATTTTAGGGGGATATCTGTGTGTGCAGGTGACTATTACTGTGCATAATTATTAGGCAACTTAACAAAAAACAAATATATACCCATTTCAATTATTTATTTTTACCAGTGAAACCAATATAACATCTCAACATTCACAAATATACATTTCTGACATTCAAAAACATAACAAAAACAAATCAGTGACCAATATAGCCACCTCTCTTTGCAAGGACACTCAAAAGCCTGCCATCCATGGATTCTGTCAGTGTTTTGATTTGTTCACCATCAACATTGCGTGCAGCAGCAACCACAGCCTCCCAGACACTGTTCAGAGAGGTGTACTGTTTTCCCTCCTTGTAAATCTCACATTTGATGATGGACCACAGGTTCTCAATGGGGTTCAGATCAGGTGAACAAGGAGGCCATGTCATTAGATTTTCTTCTTTTATACCCTTTCTTGCCAGCCACGCTGTGGAGTACTTGGACGCGTGTGATGGAGCATTGTCCTGCATGAAAATCATGTTTTCTTGAAGGATGCAGACTTCTTCCTGTACCACTGCTTGAAGAAGGTGTCTTCCAGAAACTGGCAGTAGGACTGGGAGTTAAGCTTGACTCCACCCTCAACCCGAAAAGGCCCCACAAGCTCATCTTTGATGATACCAGCCCAAACCAGTACTCCACCTCCACCTTGCTGGCGTCTGAGTTGGACTGGAGCTCTCTGCCCTTTACCAATCCATCCATCTGGCCCATCAAGACTCACTCTCATTTCATCAGTCCATAAAACCTTAGAAAAATCAGTCTTGAGATATTTCTTGGCCCAGTCTTGACGTTTCAGCTTGTGTGTCTTGTTCAGTGGTGGTCATCTTTCAGCCTTTCTTACCTTGGCCATGTCTCTGAGTATTGCACACCTTGTGCTTTTTGGCACTCCAGTGATGTTGCAGCTCTGAAATATGGCCAAACTGGTGGCAAGTGGCATCTTGGCAGCTGCACGCTTGACTTTTCTCAGTTCATGGGCAGTTATGTTGCGCCTTGGTTTCTCCACACGCTTCTTGCGACCCTGTTGAGTATTTTGAATGAAACGCTTGATTGTTCGATGATCACGCTTCAGAAGCTTTGCAATTTTAAGAGTGCTGCATCCCTCTGCAAGATATCTCACTATTTTTGACTTTTCTGAGCCTGTCAAGTCCTTCTTTTGACCCATTTTTTGACCCCAAGGAAAGGAAGTTGCCTAATAATTATGCACACCTGATATTGGGTGTTGATGTCATTAGACCACACCCCTTCTCATTACAGAGATGCACATCACCTAATATGCTTAATTGGTAGTAGGCTTTCGAGCCTATACAGCTTGGAGTAAGACAACATGCATAAAGAGGATGATGTGGTCAAAATACTAATTTGCCTAATAATTCTGCACTCCCTGTATATATATATATATATATATATATATATATATATATATATATATATATATATATGTTTTCGGGGCATTCTCATATGATATAGAATAAGATGGGTTGTAGATATGTAGCTTTAGGAATAGTCGGTTGAGGTGTGCCGAAACCGACGTATGCTGTAGGCCGGTAAAAAGTGGGCTTACATAGAGGAAATATGAACAATGGGAGTGGAGGGTGGGGCCATTCGTCTGACCAACAAAGGTAAGTAGGGAAAGGGGGGAGTCCCTTTTATAGGTCTATAGCCCCTCCCACAACTTCAGGCCATGCCTTCCAATTTGTGTTCGGGGCATTCTCATATGATATAGAATAAGATGGGTTGTAGATATGTAGCTTTAGGAATAGTCGGTTGAGGTGTGCCGAAACAGACGTATGCTGTAGGCCGGTAAAAAGTGGGCAAAAAGAGACATATTAATGCAAAACATTATACAGGATCATAGTGCATTTGTTAACCATCAGGTAGACATTTTAATGAAAGCTTCCTAATTCCTGAATCAACTGTGGTATGTAAGTCGCATAAGCTTATGATTCCCAGCGGCCCCGTGTCTTAACGTGTGCGGGGATGTCTTTGCTATAGGCCATGGAGACTGCTCCTATCCTAAAGCAGTGCCCCGAGTAGTCGCTAGGGTTTAGTTCGAGCCCAGTGAATGAATAGGTGGACATAGTGCATGAACTTACCTGTGGTAAGGACAGTATCGTGCAGCGACAGTAATGGTTCAGTGGTGCGTATGGTGGCGTGCCCAAGAGCGTAACCAGTACCTTAACCAGGCACCCAGCATTGCTTGTAAGGTAGTAGGTTATATGCACTGGCTCGCCCATCTGACTCGTTTTAGTTTTAGGAAGGGACCGGAAATAGTTGTCTGTGTGTTTTAGAAGATAAGAGGTCAACAGGCACTCTTGTTTATGATGTTGGAGAAATACATATAGTGCTGAATGCCCATGAGATAAAGTTTAACCGTGTTGTGCAATCATTTTTAACTTAAGGTGGCAAAAAGAGGCGAAGGCCATAAGTGGTGAAACCTCAAACCAGCTATCTAAGTGATGGTCTGACATGAAACGTATTGTATAAGTGTAAAACCCCTGTAGCAAGCGTGTTGAGTGCTGGTGGACAAGGCCAGTTTAGTCAGAGCCCGGCTATGTTGGCGAGGTTCATGTAATCCATGACCTTGACCATAATTGACCCATTTGCCATGGCGGCTGTCACGGCAGCTGCCACAATAGTTTACCATTACGTGTGGTTAAGAAAGTTCACCATATGTGTAGGTCTGCCGTGGCTTGGTTGTCTAGGGACAGCCCCTGATCATCATGCGGGAGTGTGGAAAAAGCAAAGTGGTCTGAGATGAAAGCATGGCCTGCGGGATGATGCGCATGGCAAATTTAAGGAACCTGGTAGGGATTGTAGTTCCATGCAGTTGCAAGTACCAAGCAGGTGGTAATAGGTGGTGTTGTGACTGTTCCTATTTCTCTTGTGGTAACTTGTTGGCATGGATACAGAGTCAAGTTGTATGCCCAGGAATGTAACGATAGTGTCTGGGTCTTCTGTGATCTTAGGGAATACTGGGACACCCAAGTGTTCAGACATACTAATGGCTTCCTTGAAGCTTCTAGAGGGAAAAGCGTTCCCTTTGACCAACAAGAAATTATCTCGGGAGTGTATGACTGTGGGGCATCTGGATATGTTTAACCACAACCAGCAAAGCGTTCAATGAATATATTGAAGATTGTGGGCTGCTCTTGACCCGAAAGTTAAGCAGGAGAAGAAATATTAACTGCTGCCCATAAATGCCCTGTAAGTGCCAGTGTAGGGTGGATGGTGGCAGTCTGAAATGCGTTTGTGATATCAGTTTTACTTAACAAGGCTTCCTCCCCCTGCTTGAGTTATAGCTGTAATGGTATGAACAATGGTGGCATACTGTAATGAAAACTCCTCGGAGGGTATGGGGGAGTTGAGACTTGGGGTAGCCGAGGCGTGAGGTGCAGATAAGTCTACGATCAGTTACAGTGTGAGGGAAGAGTCCCTGTGACAATCCCAATGGGATTGCGCAACGCTGTATATGGTGTAGATCTGAGAGGCCCGGGTAGAAATCTTTCTGCCATTTCTTGGGCCATGAGTGTAATGCCAGCTGTTGGATGCTGCTGTGATGACTGCAAGTTAGGGCATTCTAGATTCCCCCAAAAGTATATGGCAATACCTGTACGAAAGGCCTTTACAATCGGAGATTAGGAAATCAACTAAATGTTTGGAAGGGTGAGGAGTTAGAAAGTACTGGAAATGCATAATGTTTACAGATGTGAAGTAAGGTTCAGGGTACATTAATTGGGACACATCGTTTTTGCATGTGCCCTGACATATTAAGAACATATCTGCAACAATCTGCATGCACTGAAGCTACATGTGCCAACATGGAAATTGTTGCAAATCTGGGATTTTCCAAAGAGAATGAGACAACCCAATTTGTCTCTGGTAGTTCTCTACGTACTACCAGAGGTGCTAGAGCCTGGAGCCTGAAGCGTGATCGTCCACTGTGTTGGGACAAAATTGTTGTGTGGGACTAGCAACATCTTCTCCAAGTGAAAGTGTGTTGACTCTAGCTGGAGTGTTAGGTAGAGAGAAATCCTTACCACCTGCTTGATACATACTAAAAAACATGAAGATAGCCATTATTATATGAACCCACAGTGTGCTAGTACTGGCTTGCTAGCTAAAGCCGCATGGCGAAACAATTAATCCTTTGTTTGGTGACAGGTGAGGCCCTGCAAGTTGACAAGTGGCTTGAGAGGCTCTATCTATGCAATGGCACAAGGGGATTTTTTGTGGCCACCAAAACGTAGTGGCAGGATGTTGGCCTCTCGGTGACTGTAACCAGAAAAAGGGGAAGGGAGTGACAGGTGAAGCCCTCTCTATATACCATGCGAGGTAGCTAGCTCACGAGTGGCCTGATGGGTGTTTGCCTCCAAGCATTGAGGCGGGGTGTTGACCTCGCGGGACCACTATACGACAGGGGTAGATGCCAAGAAAGGAGAATACCTATTGGAAACCTATAGTCCCTAATTGCCAGTACACCAAGGATATACCCAGGGGGAAACAGAAAATTTATGTATGTACCACATGAGCAGGTGTATGTACCTGGTAGTATGATTAGATACCCTTACTGGTCGTAAGGGTTATTAATACCTGTATCCCGGACGGGTAAAACTATGTATGAAAATTGAATATAGACATTTAAAAGCGTATACCCATATGTGTGTTATGCAAGTTTAATAGAGCAAAGTGCTCCGTCCCAATGTTTATTGTATGCTTGTAATGTCCCTGTTTGAAGGAAATTAACTTGTCGGGAGTGTTATATCATGTGTGATATGGAATACAACTGTACCCCGAAACATGAGTGTAGTGAACCATGACTGGCAGCTGAATAACCTAATATGTGAAAATACGTAATTGGAAGGACTTCTATTTTAAGCGTGCAAACATGCAAATGTTCCGTATTAGACTCTGGAATCCTGCATAGTGCTTTAAATAGTATGTGCATTCTTGGGTAAATGTATGCGTATTGTCAGTAAATTTAACTAAATGCCCATGTAGGCAGGCATGCAGGAATGATTATACCATAGCAAGCATGAGTTGTAAGGAAGTGTTATAGTGTAATTATAATTATAGTGGGAATGTTATGAGGGGAATAACCATATGTCTGAAAAGCCTGTAGTATACCATTTGAGAGATAGGAGTCAGTATAAAAGTGAAAATGCTGTAGTTAGTTTGTTTTCTTATGAAGTGAAATAATGTCTGAGAAGCCTGTAGTACACTGTATGACTGGTAGGGGTCAGTGTGTAGGCGCAAATGCAGTGGTTCGTTGGTTTGTACATGAGATGCAATAATGTCTGAGATGCCTGTAGTACACTGAATGACCGGTAGGGGTCAGTGTATAGGTGAAAACGCAGTGGTTTATTGATTTGTACATGAAATGCGATAATGTCTGTGAAGCCTGTAGTACACTGAATGACCGGTAGGGGTCAGTGTGTAGGTGAAAATGCAGTGGTTCGTTGGTTTGTACATGAAATGCAATAATGTCTGAGAAGCCTGGAGTACACCAAAAGACTGGTAGGGGTCAGTGTGTAGGCAAAAAATTCTATTTCGTTTGTAGTTTTAACTGAACAGATTTTAACCCAACAGATTTTAACCAACAGATTTTTACATGAACAGCCATGTGAGTAAAAGGTAACAAAATAACCGTGCAAAACGAAAGGAAACCGTAAAGTGAGGACCCGTGCTGTGCTGAGCACCGTGGGAACTAATCCTGGCGCGACAGGTGGGTCAACTTACGGTTTGAGAGTCCCTGAGACACCAAATGCGATGCTGACCAGAGAGAAAGCCACTGGATTAACAGAGAGCCCTGCTGCAGGATTCCTGGACACAGCTTGGAGTAGGAGACCTCATGGAGCAAAGGTGAAACCAAAATGGCGTCTTGTATGACCTGGAAGTGGATCTCATGCAAATGCTGACCTCAAAACAGTCTATTCGTCTGACCAACAAAGGTAAGTAGGGAAAGGGGGGAGTCCCTTTTATAGGTCTATAGCCCCTCCCACAACTTCAGGCCATGCCTTCCAATATATATATATATATATACCAGGGGCTGATCCAGAGCCTGATCTCGGGAGGGGCACTTGTAGATTATTTAAAGAAATAATCCATGCACAATAACCACTACTGCTCTGTGTAGTGGTTATGGTGCCAGGAGTGCCGGGACCTCCCCCCAGAGTAAGTAGTCAAACCGTTTAAGAACAGTTTGAAAACTTACCTGGGGTCTGCTGGGATATGGGGCAGTAGTAGGGTGTAGGAGCAGTGGTGCAATGTGTGAGGGGTGCAATGTGTGTGAAAGGTTCAGTGTCTGTGTGTGTGTGGGGGGTGTAGTGTGTGAATGTGTAGCGTGTGTGTGGCAATGTGTGTATGGGGGGCTGTGTTTGTATGGGGGATGTGTGTGTGTGTATGGGGGGATGTGTGTGTGTGTATGGAGGGCTGTGTGTGTATGGGGCAGTGTGTAAATGTGTAGGGTGTGTGTGGAGGCAGTGTGTGTATAAAGGGGGAAGTGTGTGTGTGGGGGGGCAATGTGTGTATGGGGGGCCAGTGTGTGAATGTGTATGGTGTGTGTGGGGGCAGTGTATGTGTGTGGGGGGCAGTGTGTGAATGTGTATGGTGTGTGTGTGGGGGGCAGTGTGTGTATGGTGCTAGAGTTCACTCTCACCACTGCGACTACCAGTGTTGAGACTGAACTCTAGCCGTAGCTCCAGGGCTAGAGTTCACTCTCGCGAGAGTCGAAGCATTACCGCGGCAATGCTCTGTGCTCGTGCGAGAATGACCCGGAGGAGCTGCAGGCTGAGCTCCCGGGTCCTCTATTCCTACCTCACCTGCCGGCTGTCCGCACAGTTCCTGCCGAATGGGGAGGGAGATCTCTGATCTCCTCTCCGGTCCGTGAAGGCACATTGCAAGGCTGGCGCTTGGACAGTGCCAGCCCTGCATTGGCCAGCAGGGGAGAGCCTCGGGTTGGGTCAATTTCCCCGTTGCCCCCCCTGGATTCACCAGTGATATATACAGCCCCTATGTGTGTATCTTTTTTACCTACAGCCCCTATGTGTGCCTTTTTGACTCCCCCCAGTCCCTCTGTGTGTTTCTTTCTCCCCCTCACTGCTCATCTGTGTCCATGTCTCCCCTCTCCTTCCCAGTCTCTCTCTTCCCCCTCTGCCTCTTTCTCCCCCTCCCCTTGTGTGTCTCTCTCCTTTCTCCCTGTATGTCTCTCTCTGTCTCCTTCTCCCCCCTTTCCCTGTGTCTCTCTCCCCCCCACATCTCTCTTCCCCTCTGTCTCTTTCACCCCCTCCACCATCTCTCTATTGCCCCTCTTCCTTCCCCTGTGTATCACTCTTCTCCTTCCTTTCCATGTGTCACTCTCTCTCCCCCTCTGTCTCTTTCCTTCCCGTCCCCCTGTGTCTCTCTCTATTCTCCCACTGTCTCTTTCTTCCCACTTCAACTGCAAATGGTGAAGAAAATCTTGAATAAAAAAAAATTAGAAATACAGGGAACTGTACTACTCTAGATTCCTGGATGTTATTGACCTATTTGCAATATCACTGTTACAACACGAGACATAAAAAGAGTGGGGTTATTGTAAAGAATAAATTACATGTAAAGCACATATGAAGGGAACAGCGTACACACAAACATAGTTTAAATCTTCCAAGGCTACTTAAAATCTCTTATTTTAGCAGATAAATGTGGGGATTTGGTCATACCATGTAAAGCCCACCACTGCTTCAAATGTTTGATTAATTGAGGAACTCTTGGACTTGGCCCCACTGATAGGTGGAGAGTGTCAGGTGACACCATCAGCCTTTCAGTAGCACCCAGTACAGGGTTTCCTCACAGAGGCCACGGGCCATCATCAGAAGCCAGAAGGGTGAGCAAAAGGATGGTGTAACTTTGGGGATTAAATGGTTTGTAAATTGCTTAGCCCCTCAACATAAGATGGCATCAAGAACCCCCTGGTATTCATTTTTAACCCTTGCTACCTTGCCAATGCAGTGCTCGTATATCTTTATTTTATTGACTTATATAGGATTTTTTCAGAACTAAGGGGAGGGGGGAGGGAGGAGGAGAAGGGTGCAGTTTTATAAAACATGAAATCATTGACGATTTTTTGGTCTTGATGGTGATAAATTCAGATAATTTCCTCTAAAGTTTGCCAAAGAATAAATGACTATTTTTTTAATCTAAGTAAGTAAAATAAAAAATAACAATCAGAACTTAGTCAATAACCTTTGATGTTTGTCTTTCAACACCTACAATAAAAAAAAAAGTTCATCATGCCAAACCCATGCACAAGGTGCAACAAAATCAAGCCTTTTGTTTGACAAACAGAGTTCCACAAACCTTTTACACGAACGTTGTATTAAATCATTGTAAACCTGTACAAGATATCTATGGAATGTGCTATATTTAACATTAACAAGAGTGTGCTTTTGTTATGCATCAGATATAAACCTTTGCAAATCATTTCACCATCAACAGGGTTATTGCACACAGGATTATTTCACTAAAGAGAAAATTCAGAGTGAATTCAAAGTCAATTTCAAATCATATCTGTCCGGGAACCTTAATTGAATCAGATACTTTTTCCAGTTTATCTATTTAACCTTAAAGGACCACTCTAGGCACCCAGACCACTTCAGCTCAATGAAGTGGTCTGGGTGCCAGGTCCCTCTAGGATTAATCCTTTTATTATAAACATATATTTTTACAATAGGGTTAATCCAGCCTCCAAATCCTCTAGTGGCTGTCTCACCAACAGCCGCTAGAGGGGCTTGCGTGATTCTCACTTTAATGGAACACTATAGGGTCAGGAACACAAACATGAGGAGGTGAAGACATCTGTGAATAATCATACGTGTGTTAGATACACAGAAGTTGAAGAAAGTGAAATGCAAAAATATAGGTGAAAATAGCTGATCTGAAAAAAGTGTCCCAGTTTGGCTATTTACGCTCAGTTTAGCTATTTCCAGTTTAAAGCAGAGTTAGCAATGGCAAGCTAACCATATGACCTATGGCTCCATTTTATCAAATACGAGGAAGAGCTAATACAAACAATAAAGTCATTCTGGTTTCCCATATATCAGTGATGGGTGGCTATCGATGGTAACCCCAGATGTTTTAAAATTACATTACCCATGATGCTTATCTGATCCTGCACTTAAAGTTCTGAAGTAAGACTAATAATCATAACCTGATATAAATAGCAGGTATGACCCCACTTTAATAATATCAGCTTCCACTGTGACATTTTAATGTCTGTTGTTTTATAACCTTCTTTTTTTTTACAAGATATCCTGCATTGAGAATAGCTTACATATAATTTCCTTATACCTATTTTACTGGTGTGCAATAAATGATTTTACTGAAAACATGCAGTGTCGCATGATCTTTAAGTGCATGTGAAAAAAAAAATACTTCTCATTAAAATTAACTAGGGGGATCTAAACTCACTAAACTGCGAGTTGGGAGTAACTGATATCTAATTTGCAAAATGTAGCCTAAAAAGGCAAAACTGAAAAAAATAAAAAATAAATAACACTACATGAAGGAGGTAATGTAATTATGAATCCATGTTTAACGAGAATGCAGAATAAATATGCAAGGAAAACATTAAGATGTTAAGAAATACAGTGGCCACTAAATGGCTCTATCCGAGTTTCTGCCGAGACCAGGAAGTGGCTAAGCCCTTTCAGACACTTTTCAGTGGGAATGCTATTGTATTATATTTAATGAGAGATGTCACTGCTCTATAACATGTTAACCTATATTATAGTGAGAGAGGTCGCTGCTCTATAACATGTTAACCTATATTATAGTGAGAGAGGTCGCTGCTCTATAACATGTTAACCTATATTATAGTGAGAGAGGTCACTGCTCTATAACATGTTAACCTATATTATAGTGAGAGAGGTCACTGCTCTATAACATGTTAACCTATATTATAGTGAGAGAGGTCACTGCTCTATAACATGTTAACCTATATTATAGTGAGATAGGTCACTGCTCTACAACATGTTAACCTATATTATAGTGAGAGAGGTCACTGCTCTATAACATGTTAACCTATATTATAGTGAGAGAGGTCACTGCTCTATAACATGTTAACCTATATTATAGTGAGAGAGGTCACTGCTCTATAACATGTTAACCTATATTATAGTGAGAGAGGTCACTGCTCTATAACATGTTAACCTATATTATAGTGAGAGAGGTCACTGCTCTATAACATGTTAACCTATATTATAGTGAGAGAGGTCACTGCTCTATAACATGTTAACCTATATTATAGTGAGAGAGGTCACTGCTCTACAACATGTTAACCTATATTATAGTGAGAGAGGTCACTGCTCTATAACATGTGAACCTATATTATAGTGAGAGAGGTCACTGCTCTATAACATGTTAACCTATATTATAGTGAGAGAGGTCACTGCTCTATAACATGTTAACCTGTATTATAGTGAGAGAGGTCACTGCTCTATAACATGTTAACCTATATTATAGTGAGAGAGGTCACTGCTCTATAACATGTTAACCTATATTATAGTGAGAGAGGTCACTGCTCTATAACATGTTAACCTATATTATAGTGAGAGAGGTCACTGCTCTATAACATGTTAACCTATATTATAGTGAGAGAGGTCACTGCTCTATAACATGTTAACCTATATTATAGTGAGAGAGGTCACTGCTCTATAACATGTTAACCTATATTATAGTGAGAGAAGTCACTGCTCTATAACATGTTAACCTGTATTATAGTGAGAGAGGTCACTGCTCTATAACATGTTAACCTATATTATAGTGAGATAAGTCACTGCTCTATAACATGTTAAGCTATATTATAGTGAGTGAATTCACTACTCTTTAACGTGTTATATTATAAGGCAAAAAAGCCACTTTTCTATAACATGTTATACTATATTATAGTGAAAAAAGCCACTACTCTATTGCATGTTATATTTTAGTGGAATAATTTCTCTAGAACGTGTTATGCTATAATTAATTAATTAACTGCTCGATAACATATTATACTGTAGTGAAAGAAGTCATTATTGTATATTCTATATTATTTCAAATAATAGTGAAAAAACAAATTGCTGGTTTATAACGTATGTTAAACTTTATAAAAGTTAAATAATTGCTCTATAGCATGTATTATACTACACAACAGTGATATAATGGATACTTAATCTGGAGCAGCATATATTATACTCTATTATACCTGTAGATTAAGATTAAGAATGGGATGAAGGAAGACAGTGACACTTTGTAAGTGGGACAGCAATAGAGAGGGACATTGGAATTAAAGAGAGAAATACGCCTCTTCATTCACTACCACTCAACAGAAATACACCTCTTCATGCACTACCCCTCATCAATAATAACCCTTGCCTGCACTATGCATGTACAGAAATATAGGTCGTCATTCGTGACCCGTCTACAATAACACATCCCTGTATTCACTAGGCCTCTACAGAAATACATTCTGCATTCCCAAATCTACTACATACATACACCCCTGCAGTTACACACATAAGCTCACATACCGCACGCATTCACCCTTAAATGTGTATACACACATATTGACTCTCCATGCTGTGGATAAAATGTGAATCCTAACCAAAATTGCAAATCCTAACTTGCAAAATGCTAATATATCTTTAATGTAATATATGACATGTAATTAATTATATGCCATACTAAATTAAAATGACATGACCCTGAAGTATATAAAATACTTGGCAGAATAGTTCACACAGTATAGGTTAATAATTAGCTCTGATTATATATAAAGAGTAATAAACCAGCAAATGTAAGAGTAGAGGTGTTTTTATGATTCCTTTTATTGCTCCAAATCAAGATGAAAATTAAATAGCACACCTTCACTATGTATATACCAGTTCAAAGAAAACAACACATTTATTCACTTGAACGCTAGTCAGTACCACTGTCCTGTGCAAAGCCACTAAAACAATATGCCTGTCCCCTTGCCAACTATGCAGTGTGGCGAAACCAACCTCGCCACTGGGCATTGGAGAGGCCTGTTTGCCCGCCTCCTGCCTGCTGACTATGGCCCCTGGGTTATTTGGCCCTTCAAGTACAATATTTGGGCATATTGGATTTGTATGGTGCTGCTGCTGGCCCTTTAAAAAACATCTGGGGACATACTGTGGAGTTACTGGGTGGCCACCATTCCATGTATCAGAGGCACATGGTGAGAACAATGGATGAAGCACATGGTGAGAACAATGGATGGCGGCCATTTTAACTCACAGACACTGTTGTGACTTTTCTACACGGTGCCATCTCGCCGGTATTTGGTGCACAAAGACATTGTGCAGTGGTTTTAAACTATACAACAGGGGACACATTATACAGTAATTATTTTTTATATAATCTGTATATGTTCTGCGGAATCTGCATTAAACTGTATCTTCCAAACTAGTGAACGGATCTGGGTGAATTTTGGATATGTGTTCACCCAGATCCCCCGGTTCTGAGGATATACTTTTTATGGGGTTATTGCATGTTTTGGGGTCCCTGTGATGTGTTTTATAAAACTGTATTCCTCTGCCTGTGATAATGAGATTACCCATTGTGTTCAGTAATCATATCACATGCAGAGGGGAGGATTTTGTGTGGGAGCGTCTGTGTGTATTGTACGGATTGATTGGTTGTTTTGTAAAGCCCTGTGGGCTGTACTATGTTTGTGGATTGGGAATAAAAGAGACTGTATGTGCCAGTACAGTCAGAGTTCCTGCTTAACCCTCAAAGTGAAGTGTCGTCTCATTATTGGGGGAGGATTTATTGTATGCTGTTCCAGTTTGACTGCTAGGAGTGTAAACCTATTCGTATGGTTTTTCCTATTCAACTGTCTACAGCATTCATATGCTTGAGAGTACTCATATGCTTCTCTGATTCGGTGGTTGTGGTGTCTTCTGCAGTGCTTGGAGTCCTCAGGAAACGCTAGGAGCATCCTTTAACGGAGGTACCCAGTCGGGGTACCAGGTGATCCGTTACATGCAGTATGGGCCACAAAGTGCCCTGCTATGGTGTAACACTGTATACTAAGATATATAACAGGTTTGATGTTCCAGGAGGGATATGCCAAATGGCAAATGATTTAGGTAAACTAGAAAAATGGTCAGAGTTGTGGCAACTGACATTTAATGTGGATAAGTGCAAGATAATGCATCTTGGACGTAAAAACCCAAGGGCAGAGTATAGAATATTTGATACCCTACTAACCTCAACACAAGAGATTTAGGAGTAATTATTTTAGATGACTTAAAGGTAGGAAGACAATGTAATAGAGCAGCAGCAAATGCTAGGTTGTATAGGGAGAGGCATTAGCAGTAGAAAGAGGGAAGTGCTCATGCCATTTTACAGAACACTGGTGAGACCTCACTTGGAGTAGTGTACCCAGTACTGGAGACCGCATTTTAGAAGGATATTGATTCTCTAGAAAGAGTTCAGAGAAGGGCTACTAAGCTGGTTCATGGATTTCAGGATAAAACTTACCAGGAAAGGTTAAAGGACCTTAACATGTATAGCTTGGAGGAAAGACGAGACAGGGGGGATATGATAGAAACATTTAAATACATAAATAGAATCAACACAGTAAAGGAGGAGATTATATTTAAAAGAAGAAAAACTTCCACAACAAGAGGACATAGTCTTAAATTAGAGGGGCAAAGGTTTAAAAAATAATACCAGGAAGTATTACTTTACTGAGAGGGTAGTGGATGCATGGAATAGCCTTCCAGCTGAAGTGGTAGAGGGTAACACAGTGAGAGAGATTAAGCATGCGTGGAATAGGCATAAGGCTACCCTAAACTTAAGATAAGGTCAGGGACTAATTAAAAGTATTTCGAAATATTGGGCAGACTAGATGGTCCGAATGGTTCTTATCTGCCGTCACATTCTATGTTTCTATGTTTCTATATCAATAAAAATACTAGTTACTGCCTGCAACGCCCTACAATTATATTCTTTGCGTCTCTGCCTAATACTGAGCCACTCTCCTCAGACTCCATCTCCCAATCATCATACCTCAATAAAGAGTGACATGGATAGGAAGGCATAGAGTCAGGACGGGCACAACCATAAAGCAGTATTGGCATACCAGCCCATGGGTCACAGGCTCTAGGTGACCAGCGGGAGGAGAGCGTACAGCGAACAGCACTCCCCTCTAAGCCAGTAATTTCATGTAGCGTGCCTATGCATACCATGTTAGAGGAACTTCTGTATACTCTACCTGGTTTCAAAGGATGTTGGGAGCAACAAACAGCTTCCTGTCAGACCTGCCTCTACCACGGTGCATGCGGCCATGCTATTAGGAGTTAAGGAGGGAGAGAGAAGGGGAAGAGACCACAAAGAGACTAGGGGGGGGGGGAAAGAGACACACAAAGGGGTTAGGGGAGAAGGATGCACAGAAAAGGTCCTGGGAAGGGGAAAAGAGACAATCAGTGGGGCTGGGAAAGGGGAGAAGGAGACACACAGAAGGGCTGGGAAAGGGAAAGGAAACAAAGGGGCTAGGGAAATAGACACAGAGAGGCTGGGGAAGAGGAAAAGATATACAAAGGGGCCAAGGGAAGAGACATGCAAAGTTGCTGGGGGTAGAAAAGGGCACACAAAGGGGCTGGGTAGAGGAAGAGACACACAGAGGGGCTAGGGGAAGTAAAAGACACGCAAAGGGGCAATGAGTTCAGCAAATAAGATTGTTACCATATTTCCTGGTGTTTGATAGATGAGGATCTAAGACAAAAAAAAGTATGACAAAATTTAATATTTAAGTGCAAACAAAGGGAGCATTTTAGTAAATAAAGAGGAAGTATGCAAAGTAAATAGGACAAAAGGGGCAATAAAAATAGGACAAACAGAGGAAAAGTAATATTTAAATAACTGCGTGGGAAAATGCTGAAAAAGTGAGAAAAAGAGTCATTGAGAGGGACAGAGAGGGCAAGGAAGTTGATGTGAGAGTCATAGATGTCTTAGGGGGTTATGTCTAAAAAGTGTTGCAATGGCTTTCAAATATGTGCTGGTTTTATGCTCATTTTCTTATGTTTACTCCACCCTTTACAATTATATTGGTATGATTGTCACCACTTTTCATTTTTCTTTTGAATTTTTTGCTACTTTTCCCCCAATTATTTTACTATTACATTCACAAAAGAAGACTATAGTCACAAGAACAACTACAGCTTATTGAATTTGTTCTGGTGAGTACAATCATTACCTTCAGGCTTTTTGCTGTAAACACTGTCTTTTCAGAGAAAATGCAGTGTTTACATTACAGCCTAGTGGTAACTTCACTGGCCACTCCTTAGACGGCTGTTAGAGATCCTTCCTGGCTCATGGCTGCCTAAAATGCATCCAACCATTCAGTGTCTCCTCCCTCTGCATGCAGACACTGAACTTCATTGATTCAATTCATCTCTATGGGGAGATGCTGATTGGCCAGGGCTGTGTTTGAATCATGCTGGCTCTGCCCCTGATCTGCCACCTTGTCAGTCTCAGCCAATCCTATGGGGAAGCATTGTGATTGGATCAGGTCACCACTTCTGATTATGTCAGCAGACAGCTTGTTTTTCGGAGGCAAACAGCATGCATATCTACAGGTTCAGGCTTGAATACAATAAGATTTTGTTATATTTATGGAGGCACGAGGGGCCCAGGGGGCTAGATGGTGTTTATAACACCATAGGGTCAGGAATACATGTTTGTTTTCCTGACCCTATAGTGATCCTTTAAATAAATTGGTGGATTTGCAATTTGAAGAAAGAACGTGAAAGCAGTTATCACAGAAAACTTGCAAATCTCAAAGGGATGGAATTTTTTTTTAGAAAGTATAGGGAAACTTTGTTGCCTTTATTTTTATTTTTTTAAACAATTACATATTACCAGACCCCTCTAAAAAAAATTAGCAAAATGAAAAATGAAAATCAAACAATTGAAGGGGCACTTGTCACGGTAATATACCCCAACACGCAAGAATAGTCCAGATAGTCTAGAGGCAAGAAAACAAGATACGTCTTACCGGGCCTTAGGATGGCCGGACTTGACGAGGACAAGAAAAGACAGAGTCCAGAATGAGCCGAGGTCAAGGGGACAGAGAGACAGCGTAAACTAGAACAAGCCAAGGACTGGTACACAGGAGAGCAAACCGGCGAACAAGACAAGCAGGGATAAAGAGAAAACGGAGTCAGGAACAAAGCCAAGGTCTAGCACCAAAAACCACAACTGAATGATACAAGCACTAAAGGGAACTGAACCAGAAACCACGATAGGGCAGGGAGCTAAGGGAAAGGTGAGTATAAATACCTATTAGATTGATTTGATTGGTCCTTGTCATATCCACGCCCCTTGTCATATCCACGCCCCCAATACGTGTCATATCCACGCCCCCAATATCCACGCCCCCAATACGTGAGAGTATGGGGAATGTGGAATGACATGGGCCAATGACATGGGCCAATGGGCCAACTTTTTATTTTTTTGCTCCCGCTGTCCCTTTAAATGTGCGCCCGCTATGCGCGGCGCGCTCCCAGTACCAGGTGCATCACGTGGCTGCTTCTCTCGGTCCGTGCACGCCTCCCCTTCAGATGCAGGACGGCGCGCGGCGGAGAAGGAGGACCTCGCCCGGCCCCTGGAGAGGGTAAGTACCGCTACAGCACTAAAGAGAAGCATTTGGTAGTGTAGCTGGGGAGCGGAGCCTGGTGGTCTCCAGGTAGAACAATTAGACTACTTAAAATTGGGTGGGGGCACCAGTATACTATTAGCACCATAACCACTACATCGCTCTGTGGTTCTTATGGTACTTGCAGTGTTCTTTTAATAATAACAAGTGACAAACTCCATTTCTAGTCTGTCTGTTATTACACCAAAAGAAACCAATGAACCATATTCACGTGTTCACTTTGCTAACTTTTGTTACATTTCATCTAAATGTACATCCAGTGCCTGTAAACATTAAATAAATAAAAATAAATAATATAGTTACATTTTTCTTCTTCAGACTGGGGATTATTAAACCTCAGACTAACAGCACTCATATGTGAAAAATATAAAAATAACAATATGTACATAGTTATACAAGTGTATTCAAGTGATAGCAAAAACCACATTTATGTTTTCCAGAGCATCAGAGCTCTGCTCTGGTTAGAAATTTTTCATGCTGTGTAATTTGACTTATAACAACATTCTGATTGGTTGATTGCAAGTAACCAATCAGAGAGTCAAATAACACAGCGTGGGAAAATTCCCTCCTTTTTTTTTTCAAAGTGCGACAGTTATTATGGATTTTTATTTGGCCTTTTTGGGGGCTGAAAAAAGAAGATTTTAGAAAAATAAAGACATCAAATGGTAAGTCTTATTTATTCTTTTACAGGTACCTAGTTATTGCCCCCCCACTATTTTTTGGGTGATGGAGGTAGGTAGGGGTTTAATTCATTTTTTTGGGAGGGAGGAGACTAAGGGTTTGGGGGGTATGGGGTGGGGTCAGGGGGGGAGGACAATAGGTCCCCCCCTTATTGTTTGCATGGCCCCCACCCACCGCTCAGGGGTGGGGGCCATGGGGGAGGACAATAGGTCCCCCCCTTATTCTAATTTAGGGCCCCCACTAACCGCTCAGTGGTGTGGTCCAGGGGGGAGCACAATAGGTCCCCCCCACCCCCACCCGCCACTCAGAAGTGGTGGCCAGGGGGGAGGACAATAGGTCCCCCCTTATTGGTATTTAGGGCCCCCACTAACCGCTCAGTGGTGTGGTCCAGGGGGGAGCACAATAGGTCCCCCCCACCCCCACCTGCCACTCAGAAGTGGTGGCCAGGGGGGAGGACAATAGGTCCCCCCTTATTGGTATTTAGGGCCCCCACCCACCGCTCAGGGGTGGGGGACAGGGGGAGGACAATAGTTCCCCCCTTATTCTAATTTAGGGCCCCCACCCACCGCTTAGGAGTGGGGGCCAGGGGGCAGGACAATAGGTCCCCCCTTATTGGTATTTTGGGCCCCCACCCACCGCTCAGGTTAGGATCCCCCACTCGTGCGGCACGGGGGCTTGGGAGGGGGGCCCGTTTAATTTTTTTGTTTGTTTGTTTTTTAACAGTGAGCAGCCACAGGCTAATCTTCACTTAGTATTAGTAAATTTGGCTGAAAGACCAATTTAGGTCTTTCAGCCTTTTAGTAGATAACTCCCATTACTCATTCCCATCCATTAACTTACATTTTATATGAATGTGTTACTTGATTGTTGTAAGTGTTGCAAATGCTTGGCTATGTTTGTATATTTTTTTTTCCAAAACTGGTATACATTGTAACATTCTTCATTCTACTGGGTATATTAGTACTTTTGGAATCCTGTGCTTTGGCACTTCGACACTTCCGAATAGCTGAATTGCAGAAATTACGAATTTCCGTAGTTGCCGAAGTTCTGAAGTATATTCGGAATTGCACATGTCTAGAAACTTGAGGCAAAGCAGAATTTAGGTAATATGCCATAAAACAGGATACTTGCAAATAATAAAGAATGTCTGTAATTTCCAGGTAGGGTTGTAACAAAGGCAGGCTGGTAACAGTGGAAGTCTGGTTACAGAGGCAGACTGGTTTCAAGTATAGGTAAGGGTAAAGCAGGTTATTGTTAGGAGCAGGTTTGAAGGTAAATCTGGAGCAGGTTCACAGGGGCCAGGCTATAAAGTGATTCAGGTAAATCACCAACTTCAATGTAAAGGCCTTGAGGTCAGTTGGGTGCAGCATTTTGTAGCTGAAGTAATCAAAGATAAGCAGGTGAGTATTCAGAACTAGAGGCAAGTGAGGCCACTCGTGGTAGAAATTAATCAGAGCAGGAACTTGTTTTGAAGGAACAGAGATAAAACATAGTTGTCAGGATACGATCCTGACAGAGTGCTGGCTAGAGGAAGGAAGCAATAAGTCCCCCCGTAAAAATTTAAAGCATCCTTCACCTGATGCCCATGGGTAGGGACATAAGGGGATTATGCTCCCTGCCTCCCTGTTATTTTACAGGTCCCAACCCCAGTGGTTGCCCATTCACTTGTTGACCCCATAGGATTTTTAGTTATTTATTTAACTTGTTTAATGTAGCGGCTTGCTAGCAAGCACTGGTCAGGTGCCATATAGTTAAGAAGCAAGTGAATGATCATTTGCGAGCATGCCTCCTGCGATTGGTTTATCATCAACTGCCAAATATATGTTTCTCTTCAAGCCATTTATGGGGTGTAACGGATCGACGGGCACCCCGACTGGGTACCTCCGTTGATGGATGCTCCTAGCGCTTCCTGAGGACTCCAAATGTCTTTGTGCACCCAATACCAGCGAGATGGCACCGTGTAGAAAAGTCCAAACAGTGTCTGTGAGTTAAAATGGCCGGCATCCATTTTTCTCACCATGTGCTTCATCCATTATTCTCACCATGTGCCTCTGATACATGAAATGGTGGCCACCCAGTAACTCCACAGTATGTCCCCAGATGGTTCTTAAAGGGCCAGCAGCAGCATAATAAAATACAATATGCCCAAATACTGTATTTAAAGGGCCAAATCTCCCAGGGGCCATAGTCAGCAGGCAGGAGGCGGGCAAACAGGCTTCTCCAATGCCCCGTGGCGAGGTTGGTTTTGCCACATTCCTCCCCTTTCCCAAAAAGACTAACAAGGTATTTGGCCTCCTGTCGGTCAGTGCCTTGGTTAGTCCAGCAACCCACCCACAAAACATAGTCAGTAGTGCAGCCCACCCACAAAAATTGGTTACTACACCTGGAGTAGTGGGTCGCTTGTACAGGTCCAGGAGCTCCACCTCGGCTCTGGGGGTTACTAGCACTCTGGATCAGTGGGTTGCTGGGTGGGCAGAGACCAGTGGTACTCTACCCTGGTGCCAGCGCTACCACGGGAGTAGCCTGGTTGGAGCCCAGGTGAGGGAATGGCATAGTAGGCTCCTCACTCCGGCCCTGGGGCTGCTGCTGGAGGGGAAGCCAGGCTGTCTCCCCTTTTAGTATAGAACTCTGCCTCTGGGGAGAGGGGTTAACAGGCTCCCCTCCCTGACACTTTCTCTGCTGTTGAAGAGGGAGACCAACTGTCTCCCCTTTCCATAAGTTGTCCTGTTGCTGGGGTGAGAGACCAACTGTCTCTGCTCCCTGTAGGACACTATGCCGCTGGGGAGGGAGGACGCTGCTCTCCACTCCCAGTTGCTTGGGCGCAGAGACCACGGTCCCATCTGCACTGGTGGGGGGCTTAGTGTCTCCCCTTGGTGGACTATGCTGCCACTGGGGAGAGGGGGTAACAAACTCCTCTCCCTTACACACTTCCAGCCGCTGGGGAGAGGAGGTAACAGGCTCCTCTCCCTGACACTCTCTCAGCTGGTAGAGAGGGGGACCGACTGTCTCCCCTTCCAATAGTGCGCTCTGCCGCTGGGGAGTGAAACCAGTGGTCTCTCCTCCCTGTAATGTACTCTGCCGCTGGGGAAAGGAGACACTACTCTCTATTCCCTGCAAATCACACTGCCACTGGGGATCTGAGCAAACCGCCCAGCATCCCTGTAGCTCACCCTGCCGCTGGGGAGGGAAGACGCTGCTCTCCTCTCCCTGCAAGGTACACTGCCGCTGGGGAGGGGAGACGATGCTCTCCACTCCCTGCACTTCACACTGCCGCTGGGGAAAGGAGACATGGCTCTCTATTTCCTGCAAGTCAATCTGCCGCTGGGGATCTGGGCTAACCGCCCAGCATCCCTGTAGCTCACTCTGCCGCTGGGGAGGGAGGATGCTTCTCTCCTCTCCCTGCAAGGTACACTGCCGCTTGGAAGGGGAGACGATGTTCTCCACTCCCTGCACTTCACACTGCCGCTGGGGATCTGGGCCGACTGCCCAGCTCCACCTGTAGGGCTGGTAGAGAGACCGCCGTCCCATCTCCACCTGCCACCTTGGGTCTTCCCAGGACCAGTCTAGGAGGTCTGGTTCTGCTTGTTGGGTAGGTTGGGGCTGCACGAAGCTGAGCAGGTGTTGGTAGTCCTGCTCCAGCTCCCACTCCCTTGTTACCAGGTGGGTCATGTCTTTGCTCATCTCGCATTAGTCAGCCCAGACATACATGCCCATCTGGTAGTTGTAGATGTCCCAAAACCTAGACCCCTCTATGCTGCCAAGATCAATGTCATCCTCCAAGCATCCCATAATAAACCCGGGCCTTCATAATCATCCCCCTCCGGTAAGTTGTGCTCGGCCGTCCAGGGGGTAAGTCAAACGGTATGCCACCAGAGGGCCTGGTATGCGTTGTCTAGCCAGATCTCTCGCCATACCAGGGTCTCTGGTCTTGTCACCCACTCATCCAGGGGCTGCTCTCCCAATAGATACATCCGCATCACCACACGCTTCTGTAGCCGCTGCTCATGCCTGGAAAGACTCTCACCTCGGCCGTCCAGGGGGTAAGTCAAACGGTATGCCACCAGAGGGCCTGGTATGCGTTGTCTAGCCAGATCTCTCGCCATACCAGGGTCTCTGGTCTTGCCACCCACTCATCCAGGGGCTGCTCTCCCAATAGATACATCCGCATCACCACACGTTTCTGTAGCCGCTGCTCATCCCTGGGGATACTCTCACCTCGCCGCCACTGGGCATCTTCCAGGGCATCATACCAGAGTTCCTTTCTGTCTGCATCCCTGTAGTCCATGGCCGCCGCCTCCTCCTCATCATGGAACTAGCCAATTCCATCCTGCTGTAGCCAGGGGCGCTGTACGGATACTAGCGTTGCCCTCAATTTGTAACTCCAAGCATTACCAGTGTCTCTGAGCTGCTTCTCCTCGCACTAGGACGCCATTCCACCACTTGCCACCAATGTAACGGATCGACGGGCACCCTGACTGGGTACCTCCGTTGATGGATGCTCCTAGCACTTCCTGAGAACTCCAAGCACTGCAGCAGACACCACAACCACCAAACCGGAGAAGCATACGAATGCTCTCAAGCTTATGAATGCTGTAAACAGCTGAACAGGAAAATCATACAATCAGCTCACACTCCTGGCAATCAGCATACAATCCAATTCCCCCAATAACGAGATGACACTTCGTTTTGAGGTCAAGCAGAACTGACTGTACTGGCACATACAGCCTCTTTTATTCACAATCCACAAACATAGTACTGCCCACAGGGTTTTGAAATACAACCAATGAATCCATACAATATACACAGACACTCCCACACAAAATCCTTCCCTCTGCCTGTGATATGATTACTGAACACAATGTGTAATATAATTATCACAGGCAGAGAAATACAGTTTTATAAAACATATCACAGGAACCCCAAAATATGCAAAAAAAAAAACATAAAAAGTATATCCTCGAAACCGGGGGATCTGGGTGCACCACATATCCAAAATTCACCCATATCCGTTCCGTAGTTTGGAAAATACAGTTTAATACAGATTCCGCAGAACATATACAGGCTATATGAAAAATAATTACTGTATAATTTTTTCCCATGTTGTATAGTTTAAAACTACTGCACGATGTCTTTGTGCACCCAATACTGGCGAGATGGCACCGTGTAGAAAAGTCCAAACAGTGTCTGTGAGTTAAAATGGCTGCCATCCATTGTTCTCACCATGTGCTTCATCCATTGTTCTCACCATGTGCCTCTTATACATGAAATGGTGGCCACCCAGTAACTCCACAGTATGTCCCCAGATGGTTCTTAAAGGGCCAGCAGCAGCATAATAAAATACAATATGCCCAAATACTGTATTTAAAGGGCCAAATCTCCCAGGGGTCATAGTCAGCAGGCAGGAGGCGGGCAAACAGGCTTCTCCAATGCCCCGTGGTGAGGTTGGTTTCGCCACATGGGGATTCACTGATTGGCTGAGATCGTCAGCTGACTGCTCTCAGACAATCAGCAGTACCACTGTCTAATTCTGCAAGAACCTTCCGTTTTATTGATTTTTAGAAAAAGGAAGTACGGAGTGACAGGGAGATTTGGTGCTGGAACAAAGACTTTGGGTTAAACCGTTAGAGAGTTTAACCCCGTAAGGTGAGCCAACACAAGGGACCTCCTGGCACCATAACAACTTAATTTTGATAAAGTTGTTATTGTGCCTAAACTTATTTGCGAGATGAGAAAAATCTAAGTAAATGTAAAATGTAAATGTTATCCTGCAACTGACTAAGTAGTTCGGAATTTAAAAATCCCTGATTTTAAGCATCCAGGCCAGATCTTAAAAGTTCAGGCCCAGCTTATAGCCTTCTGGCAGCTTTAGACCTGGCTGGAATCTAGACCAAATTCAGGCTCAATTAGAGCCTGTTCCACAACTGTGAACAGTCCAAATCACCCCATACGGCAGCAAATGGTTTTGCCCCATGTGGGACCATTTGACCTTTTAGTATATAACTTGTTCAATGTGTAATGACTTATCTCCAGCCATCTTCCAGTTCCCCATGTGTTGGAAACCAGGACCCAACATAACACGTCTCTCCCACATTGGTAAAGAGATGCAGAGTGCAAGTCAGTTATCACTTAGTTTTTTTGTTTCACTGCGTGACACAAAGTTGCTACATAATCTCAATTCTGATACTCCATGTTGCCAAACCTCTGCTTGTCTTACCGGTAAGTGACGTGAGTATAGCTTTCTGGTAAGGTAGGTGAATCTGATAGAACACCGGCTATGTTGAGCTCTACAGTCCCGACCACGAACCATATACGGATATTGATTCTGTTTGCTGATTTAATTGAGAGGATACCTGCACGTCACTATTCGTGCAAGTAGAGGAGGCTCGTACATAGGGGCAGCAGGGGCAGTACTACACCAGTTTCTTCTTTCTCAATGAAAAAAAAAAAAAAATGTAAACTATACAATTCTTTTTTTCTGTTGGGTATTTAACTTTTTTGTGTGCAAACTAATACATGTAATATCTGTCTGTTTAATAAAATGTATTCTATCCTTTTAAGTATTATATTTAAATGTACTACGAATGCAAGTCCACTTTTTGAAAGAAATTGAGCTGCCATTCGGTTCATACACTAATACCACATTTTAAGGAACTTTCTGTGAGTATACTCCCATCACTGCATGCAAACCTCTAATATACACACTGATATCAAATATACTCAATACTGCAACAGTATCATTTTCATTAAAAAACACTAACACATTTCTTAAAGAGACATTGCTCTATTTTGGTTACACCTGTAGTTGAGTTACAGGTCCCAGATAGCGTGACACAACGTTTCTGTTTCGTTTTCGAATTTGCTAAATCTTTAATAGAAATTGATAAGAAAACAGAGCATCTCATAAAAAAGTTTAACACAAGTATATTTGCTCTATTTAATGGTGTAAATTCCAGAGAAGGTTCTCTGGCGGTTACGCCTAAAAATAGAATAAAAAATAAAAATCACAGAATGCTACAAGACTATGGTCCTTAAGGGGTTACGTGCGTAGCTTGTCTGCAGCTATCCTCCAAAAAATTTTTTCAAACTCTTATATGGTTTCAAATCCTTTATCAATTAGTAATTATTTGTCTTCTATTTATTCATCTTTTCTTTTTTTATTTGTTAGTTTTGTTATCACCTGTTATATAGCCCAGAATTGTATATACACACATTTTATAAAATGTGGTATTCTTTTGTAATTTTGTGTTTTTTCCAGGATATGGATCCCAATGAGACCGTTGCATTTGGATTTTATTAAAAGCAATATATGTTATTTCTTTTATTCTGCTCCTAACACACAAGTATTTTACATATCCTTGTATGTGTTTGTGATAAGAATTTAATTACCCCAATGTTAGAAAGATAGATTATTCCAGGAGTGCTACTGACTGTAATAAAAACTGACCTTTTCGTGTTGAGGACCTTATAAAATCTCCACTAAAACATCTATTGTTCTATAATTTGATCATAGAGAAATAAAAATTGTTTTGTAATCTTGACCTTGCCTATAAAAATATTGCCATTAACATGTCTTATCATAAAACAAAAGAATGAAAATGAAAGTGGTTTGGATTGGAACAAGTTATACATACATGACTTAGTAAATGTCAGGATCGGGACAGGGATCCAGCACACAGAGTACAAAGCGTAGTAGGTACGTATACCGGACCTTAGAATGGCCGGACTTAACGTAAGAAGTAAGTAGAGAATGGTCAGAGACAAGCCGAGGTCGAGGGAACGAGAAGACAGGTAAGCGAGAGACAAACCGGGTCAAAGGATAACAGAGATAAGCAGAGTAATACAAACAAGCCGGGTCAGAACCAAAGAGACAATAGACATACAAGAGCACTGAGTGACTAGACTGGCTAGAACCACGACAGGGCAATGAGCAAATGCGGGAAGCACTATTAAATACCCCGGTTCTAAGAGGTAATCACACCCCCGACGAGTCCTGGTTCGTGTTCAGGGTTTGAGTGACAGGTCGAGCAGGCTTGGCGTCATGACGTCGGCTACTGAGCGTCACGTCATAAAAGGGCGTGGATCCCTCGCGGCTGGCGTGTAACCGACCGGAGGAACCGCGAGGAACGGAGGAAACAGCCCTTCTGAACGGGAAAAGGTCTAAGTCTCTCCTCTTATCAGAGGTAGAGACTACAGGTACCCTGACAGTACCCCCCCTCTCAGAAACGCCCACCGGGCGGAAGCAACCGGGACGAGATGGAAAGCGGGAGTGAAAAGCCCTGCGGAGGCGAGGAGCATGTACATCCTCCTGAGGTACCCAAGTCCTCTCCTCAGGACCATATCCCTTCCAGTCGACAAGATACTGTAACTTCCCTCGAGAAATTCGAGAATCGATGATGGAGTTGATCTCGTATTCCTCCTGACCCTCAACCTGAACAGAGCGAGGGGAGGAAACAGTGGAGGAAAATCTGTTGCAAATTAACGGTTTCAGCAAGGAAACATGAAAAGAATTAGGGATGCGTAAGGCAGATGGAAGTACTAGGCGATACGCAACCGGGTTAATACGAGTCAGAACCCTGTAAGGACCAATGTAACGAGGAGCGAATTTCATAGAAGGAACCTTTAAACGAATGTTTTTTGTACTCAACCATACCCTATCACCAGGAACAAAAACAGGAGCCGCCCTTCTGCGTTTATCAGCGTGTTTCTTGAACAACATGGAATTATGTAGGAGAATTTGTCGAGTCTGATCCCACAACTTCCTCAGATTGGCAACATGAACATCAACCGACGGTACCCCTTGGGAAGGAGAGACCGAAGGAAGAATGGAAGGATGAAAGCCATAATTCATGAAAAAGGGGCTAGAACGAGTGGAATCACAAACAAGATTATTGTGTGCGAACTCTGCCCAAGGAATCAAACCGACCCAATCGTCCTGATGTTCGGAAACAAAACAACGCAAATATTGTTCAATTTTTTGATTGGTACGTTCAGCAGCTCCGTTAGACTGAGGGTGATAAGCAGAAGAAAAATTCAATTTGATGCCTAATTGAGAACAGAAGGATCTCCAGAAACGTGAAACAAATTGGGAACCTCTATCAGAAATAATTTCGGAAGGTATCCCATGTAAACGAAAAATTTCTTTAGCGAATATTTCCGCCAATTCAGGAGAAGTCGGAAGTTTAGGTAAAGGCACAAAATGAGCCATCTTAGTAAACCTATCGACTACAGTGAGAATAACAGTCTGTTTTTTAGAAATAGGCAAATCAACAATAAAGTCCATGGCCAAACAGGACCATGGTCTCTCTGGAATGCCCAAGGGTTGTAATAGACCACATGGAAGAGTATGAGGTTGCTTGGTCTTAGTACAGATCTCACACACTGCAATGAAATCCTCAATATCCTTTCGTAACGAAGGCCACCAGAAATCTTTAGAGATTAAGGAATATGTCTTGCGAATGCCAGGATGCCCCGCCACCTTACTCTCGTGAAAACACTGTAAGAGCTCCCGTTGGAGTTCAGGAGGAACGAAGTGTCTTGCCACAGGAGTCTGCCTAGGTGCCAGATGTTGCAACTTCATGATTTGGTCAAGCAGTGGAGAATGAATTTTAAGACTTGTGTTGGCGATAATATTGCACTTGGGGACTATAGAGGATAAAACTGGCTCAGATACAGTAGAAGGTTCATATTGGCGAGACAAAGCATCAGCTTTAGAATTCTTAGAACCAGGTCTATAAGTGAGTACGTAATTGAAATGGGTGAGAAATAAAGACCAACGAGCTTGCCTGGAGGACAATCGCTTGGCCTCCCCAATATAGGACAAGTTCTTGTGGTCCGTCAAAATAGTAACAGGATGTAAGGTCCCTTCCAATAAATGTCTCCACTCCTTTAAAGCCATGATAACTGCTAGTAGTTCCCTGTCACCAATGTCATATCTGCTCTCCGGGCCAGATAGCTTTTTGGAAAAAAAACCACATGGATGTAATGGTTTATCCACACCTAACCTTTGGGACAGGATAGCGCCTACACCCGTCTCTGAGGCGTCTACTTCGAGTAGGAAAGGCAGAGTAGTATCAGGGTGAACTAAAATTGGTGCGGAAGCAAAAAGTTCTTTGAGAGTTTTGAAAGCAAGAAGTGCTTCAGTAGACCAATTCTTAGTGTCAGCCCCCTGTCTGGTCATATTGGTGATAGGAGCAATAATAGACGAGTAACCCTTAATGAATCGCCTATAATAATTGGAGAATCCAATAAACCTCTGAATGGCCTTGAGACCCTTAGGTAAGGGCCAGTCTAAAATGGACTGGAGTTTATCTGGATCCATCTTAAACCCTTCCCCAGAAATCACATAACCAAGAAAGTTAGTCTGAGACTGATCAAAACTACATTTCTCCAGTTTGCAGTACAAGCCATGTTGAAGAAGTTTGCGCAAAACCCTTCTGACTTGTCTGTGGTGAGTCTCAATGTCCCTAGAATGTATAAGTATATCATCCAGGTATACAATAACACAGTCATGTTGAAATTCCCTAAGAACTTCATTGATCAAGTCCTGAAATACTGCCGGCGCATTGCAGAGACCAAAAGGCATTACGGTATACTCGTAGTGCCCATATCGAGTGTTGAACGCCGTCATCCACTCGTGACCCTCCCATAAGTTATATGCCCCTCTGAGATCTAACTTGGTGAAAATCTTGGAACCCTTTAAACGATCAAAGAGCTCGGTAATCAAAGGAATCGGGTAGGCATTTCTAACGGTTATTTTGTTCAAACCTCGGTAGTCAATGCAAGGTCTCAGCGTGCCATCCTTCTTTTTAACAAAAAAAAACCCAGCCCCGGCAGGGGAGGAGGATCTCCTAATGAATCCTTTGTCTAGATTTTCACGAATATACTCCTCTAGGACTAAGTTCTCTTTAGTAGACAAAGGGTATACATTGCCCCTGGGAGGCATAGTACCAGGGAGTAGATTAATCTTACAATCAAAGGTCCTGTGTGGAGGTAAAGTATCGGCCTTCTTTTTGTCAAATACCGCCTTTAAGTCCAGGTACAGTGGCGGTATTTGTACTTCTGTAGAGTCGGTAGACTGAGTAGGTGTATTAACTATGCAAAGCGGTGAGACTTTCTGTAAACACTTCTCCTGACAATTCTGACCCCATGAGATTATCTCCCCTAATTCCCAATCAATAATAGGGTTATGTCTCTTTAACCAAGAATACCCAAGGACTATGGGAACAGAAGGAGATGAAATGAGTAACAGAGATATGTCTTCCTCGTGCAAAATACCAACAGTTAAGTTAACGGGTATGGTTTCACGAAAAATCACAGGCTCAACTAGAGGTCTACCATCTATGGCCTCAACGGCCAAGGGCGTCTCCCTTAACTGAGATGGGATAGTGTGTTTAGTGAGAAAAACTTGGTCGATAAAGCTCTCAGCAGCTCCGGAATCTATCAATGCCACAGTCTCTACTACTCCCCTCTCCCAAGTTAAGGAAACGGGTAGCAGAAGCCTATGATCTTTATAATTATGAGTAGAGGACAAAATAGAAACACCCAAGGCCTGTCCTCTAGAGAAACTTAGGTGCGAGCGTTTCCCGATCGATTAGGACAATTTAGGCGTAAGTGACCTCTGACTCCACAGTACATACACAGCCCCTCCCTTCTCCTGTACTGTCTCTCCTCTTCTGAGAGATGAGTATTGCCTATCTGCATAGGTTCTGGAAAAGGTAAGGTTTTGGTCTCAGGACTTAGAAATGAGGGAGCTAGTGTGAAGGAAAGTCTACAGGTTCTATCTCGAGTGTTCTGCCTCTCTCTTAAGCGTTCATCAATGCGAGAGATAAAAGAAATTAAATCCTCCAAACTCTCAGGAAGCTCTCTGGTAGCAACCTCATCAAGAATTACATCTGATAATCCGTTTAAAAATACGTCTATATAAGCCTGTTCATTCCACTTAACTTCTGCCGCCAAGGACCTGAACTCTAGTGCATAATCCACAAGTGTTCGGTTATCTTGTCTAAGGCGCAACAGTAATCTGGCTGCATTGACCTTTCTACCAGGAGGGTCAAAAGTTCTTCTAAAAGCAGCTACAAAGGCATTATAATTATATACTAACGGGTTATCGTTCTCCCACAAGGGATTGGCCCATCTCAGAGCCTTCTCAACGAGTAAGGTGATAATAAATCCGACCTTCGCCCTACCTGTAGGATAGGAACGGGGTTGTAATTCGAAGTGGATACTGATTTGGTTTAAAAAACCTCGACACTTCTCAGGAGAACCACCATAACGTACAGGTGGGGTAATACGGGAGGAGGCACCTACAGTGGCTACCTCTAAACCTGAACTTACAGGAGAGAGAGAATTATTACGCATCTCTTCTGGTGGATTATTAGGACGAGATAATAACGCCTGTAGCGCTAAGGCCATCTGATCCATTCTATGTTCCATGGCGTCAAACCTAGGATCGGAAGGACCAAGCTGACTACTTGTACCTGCAGGATCCATTGGCCCTGTCGTAATGTCAGGATCGGGACAGGGATCCAGCACGCAGAGTACAAAGCGTAGTAGGTACGTATACCGGACCTTAGAATGGCCGGACTTAACGTAAGAAGTAAGTAGAGAATGGTCAGAGACAAGCCGAGGTCGAGGGAACGAGAAGACAGGTAAGCGAGAGACAAGCCGGGTCAAAGGATAACAGAGATAAGCAGAGTAATACAAACAAGCCGGGTCAGAACCAAAGAGACAATAGACATACAAGAGCACTGAGTGACTAGACTGGCTAGAACCACGACAGGGCAATGAGCAAATGCGGGAAGCACTATTAAATACCCCGGTTCTAAGAGGTAATCACACCCCCGACGAGTCCTGGTTCGTGTTCAGGGTTTGAGTGACAGGTCGAGCAGGCTTGGCGTCATGACGTCGGCTACTGAGCGTCACGTCATAAAAGGGCGTGGATCCCTCGCGGCCGGCGTGTAACCGACCGGAGGAACCGCGAGGAACGGAGGAAACAGCCCTTCTGAACAGGAAAACGTCTAAGTCTCTCCTCTTATCAGAGGTAGAGACTACAGGTACCCTGACAGTAAACAGTAACTAAACTGAAGGGAGATCAAATAAATCAGGATGTAAGATGGTACTTAAAGGGACACTATAGTCACCTGAACAACTTCAGCTTAATGAGGTTGTTCAGGTGAGAACTATAGCTCCCTGCAGCCTTTCTCATGTAAACACCGTATTTTCTGAGAAAATACAGTGTTTACATTGAAAGCTAGGAATGCCTTCCGTTGCAGTCACTCAGAGTGAACCAGAGGGACTTCGGAGTTGATGGAGGCATAATATACCTCCATCCACTCAGATCTGCTGTGCTCTAGCATCCTGTGATTCAGTATCTCCTCCCACTGCATGCAGACACTTAACTTTCCTCATAGAGATTCATTGATTCAATTCATCTCTATGAGGAAATGCTGATTGGCCAGGGCTGTGTTTGAATCATGCTGGCTCTGCCCCTGATCTGCCTCCTTGTCAGTCTCAGCCAATCCTATGGGGAAGCACTGTGTTTGGATCAGGCTATCACATGTCAGCAGACTGCTTGTTTTGCCTGAGTCTAACAGCATGCAGATTTACAGCTTCTGGCTTGAATACAGTAAGATTTTTACAAAATTTATGGAGGCATGAGGGGCCCGGGGAGCTAGATGGTCGTGTTAACACTATAGGGTCAGGAATACATGTAGTTGCACTGGTGACTATAGTGCCCCTTTAAAAGGGCTATTATTATTGGTATTTATATAGTGCCAACTTATGCTGCAGCACTTATCAAGGGATTATGTAAGGGAGAAATGTAACAATAAATGAGACAATTACAAAATAACACAGGAACAATATATAGATGAGGACCCTGCTCAGAGGAGCTTACAGTCTACAGGAGTGCAGTATAAAGACACAATAGGAAGGGCATTAAGGGTGACAGCAAACAACGAGGTGGAAGAAAAGCAGAACTAGAGGTGAGATGGGAGTGTGACTCTTTAGGTGAGAGCAAGAGACAGATTTGAGAATTAGAATTGGCGCTTGGAGGCCATAGGCATTTCTGAAAAGATGGGTTTTCAGGATAGTCTGACAGGGGTAGGCAGGCTGTTCCAAAGGAAAGAGACCACCCATAAAAATTCCTGCAAGCATTAGTTAGCAGTAATTGTGCAAGTAGTAGACATGAGAAGATCACCAACAGAGCAGAGAGACCAAGAAGGGGCACACCTACAAAATAGGGGATAAATCTAATAGGTACTTGAGTTGTTTAGCGCCTTATAGGTAAGGGTTAGTATTTTGAATTTACAACTATAGGATAAAGGATAAAGGAAGCCAGTGTAAGGATCAACAGAGGGGCGAGGTATGAGAGGAGCAACAGATTGTAGGGGGGCAGTATGGCTTCTGTGGAAACCAAGTAGTAGAGAATTACAGTAATCCATTCCAGAAATTACCAGAGCTTGTACACGCTCCTTGGCACCATCCTGTGTAAGAAAGGGGTGTATGCGGGCAATGTTTTTAGGGTGGAAGTGCCAGGTTTTAAAAACAAACTTGACATGAGGCGCAAAAGTGAGGCCATGATCAAAGATAACACCAAGACAGAGAGTTTGCAAGGACAGGCTGCGGCGGGCACCATCAACTTGCAAGTAAAAGAGGAGGATCAGTATCATGAGGAGGAAACATAAGAAGCTCTGTTTTTGGGAGGACATACAATCATAGATGGAATAAAGGCAAGCGGAGACATGTTGTAGGGCAGTGGGGGAGAGATCAGGGGAGGACAGCTATATCTGGGGGTCATCAGCATTCAGTATGTAGCGGAATCCAAAGGAATTAATAAGTTTGCCAAGAGAGAATACCATAAATAAGGATAAGTGCTTAGTAGCCTTATTCACAAAGGGTTAGGGGTATCATAAATCTTAAAATAAAAAAAAAGAGCTTGGTTATAAATGATAATGTAGAGTCCTTGGATATTCAGTTAGAAGGGTAGTCGGCAAGGTTGAATGGACAAAATGAGGTGTAAAAAAGTACATCTTATGTTCAGTTAGGTAGATATACTTGCGATATACTTGCGAATACCTTAAGAGATACAAAAGATCAATAAGCCTGGAAGCCTGGACAGAAAGCCACTCGTTCTTCAATGCTATTCGTCCTCTGCTACTGGGCTTTTTCAAGATGTAAGCTGCGAGAGTGCCTGTTTAAACAGATTTTTTTGGACTTGGGCACAAAATTGCAGACATGCTGTTGAAAAAGTCTGGTAGCAGCGGGCAACTACTGTGTTCTTATGCATTTCCATGGTTCAACCTTGCTGACTACCTGTCAGGACTTACCGATCGCCGATCAGAATCTCCGCCCCCTTTGTGATGCAATCTTACCTCACCTTATAGGGAAGTCGCGCCACAAGTTAGACGATTAGTTATTTTGTTTCCTTCGGAACAAAAAGTGCCAGCTTAGCTCCCAACTACTTCTAAATACTGTGTACTGACCTCTGCTTGATTCTTCGGCCCTGCTGACATCTCCTGCCCCTTGGACCCGGATTACCAACGACCTTGCTGACTTCTCCTGCCCCTTGGACCCCAATTACCAACAACCTTGCTGATTTCTCCTGCCCCTTGGACCTGGATTACCAACAACCTTGCTGCCTTCTCCTGCCCCTTGGACCCGGATTGAAAATGACTATTCTTTAAGGAAATTCCTTATCAAGCCTAAAGCAACACCAAAAGGGATTGTTCATTCCTTTTGAGGTAAACAGTTCCAATTATTCCTATAACCTAGAAATTATTAAGAGACTCCAAAACCTACTTCTAACCTAAGCTGCCTGCTAAACTGGGCTCGAACTTCTACTGCTTAAAAACTTAACTTCATGATTTGTTCTGCATCTACAAACGGGCACTTTTTTACTTGTTCTGGTTATTCAATGCTAAACTGTTCCTGTGCAACGAACTACTTGCTTACTTTGCTATTCAATTGAGGAAATCTTATATAATTATCAATAATACTACTGGAAGTAATCTGTAGGCATGTACAATTCGTTTCGGTCCGAATGTGAATTCGGACGAATTTCGGGCAATTGGGACATTCGGGTACTTCCAAATGTCCGAATAGATGAATTGGCGAATTGTCGAATTGCCGAATTGTCAAAGTCCCGAAGTTCAGAAATTACTGAATTTCCGAAGTGTCGAAGTGCCGAAGTTTCGAAGTGCTGAAGTGCCGAAGTTCCGAAGCACAGAATTGCAAAGAACTAATATACTTACCCGGTGGAAGAATGAAGAATGTTACACTGTACACAATTTTAAATAAAAGTATACAAACATAGCCAGGATTCAGCTGTAAGCATTTGCAACACTTATAACAATCAAGTAACATACATTCATATAAAATGTAAGTTACTTAGCCAGTCAATGTAATGACAGCAATGAATAAGTAGATAACTCCCTAATTCCCACGGCATTAGGGAGCTATCTACTAAAAGGCTGAAAGACCTAAATTGGTCTTTCAGCCAAATTTACTAATACTAAGTAAAGATTACTTAGTATTAGTAAATTATGACCCTATTCGCTAAACCGCAAGTAGGGGCATGTTTAGTAAACAGTGAGCCTATGGCTGCTCACTTTAAAAAAAAACCTCTGACAGGTAAATGAAGAGACTGACAGGTAAGTCTCTACATTTACCTGTCACAGCACTCTGATTGGTTGGTTTGAAATCCACCAGAGTGCTCTGTCTCATTTTACACAGCGTGGGAAAGTTCTTTGGAATTTTCCCACGCTGTGTAATTTGACTCATAACACTCTGATTGGTGGATTAAGTAACCAATCATAGTGTTATGAGCCAAATTACACAGCGTGGGAAAATTCCAAAGAACTTTCCCACGCTGTGTAAAATGACACAGAGCACTCTGATTGGTGGATTTCAAGTCAACCAATCAGAGTGCTGTGACAGGTAAATGTAGAGACTTACCTGTCAGTCTCTTCATTTACCTGTCAGAGCACTCTGATTGGATGGCTTAAACCCACCAATAAGAGTGCTCTGAGCCTAATTGCAATTGCTCCCCCGCCCTGCAGAACTCAGTCTGCGTTGGTTATTATGGATTTTTTTTTACCTTTTTTGGGGCTGAGAAAAGATGATGTTAGAAGAAAGAAAACATCAAATGGTAAGTTTTTTTTCTTTTACAGATACTTAGTTAATGGTCCCCCCTCCTTATTTTTAGGGTGAGGGGGGTAGGCTGGGGTTATTTTTTTTGGGAGGGGGTGACTAGGGGTTTGGGGACCGCTCAGGGGTGGGGGCCAGGGGGAGTACATTAGGTCCCCCCCTTATTAGTATTTAGGGCCCTGACCAGGGTGGGGGCCAGGGGGAGGACATTAGTATTTAGGGCTCCCACCCACCGCTCAGGGGTGGGGGCCAGGGGGAGGACAATAGGTCCCCCCCTTATTCTAATTTAGGGCTCCCACCCACTGCTCAGGGTTGGGGGCCATTATTATAATTTAGGGCCGCCACCCATCGCCCAGGGGTGGGGGCCAGGGGAGGGAGGACATTAGGTCCCCCCCAATTGGTATTTAGGGCCCCCACCCACCGCTCAGGGTTGGGGTCCAGGGGGAGGACATTAGGTCCCCCTCTGATTATAATTCAGGGCCCACACCCACCGCTCAGGGGTGGGGGCCGGGGGGGAGGACAATAGGTCCCCCTTATTCTGATTTAGGGCCCCCACCCGCCGCTCAGGGGTGTAGGGCCGGGGGGAGGACAATAGGTTCCCACACATTATTTTACTTTAGGGCCCCCACCCGCCCGCTCAGGGGTGGGGGCCGGGGGGGGGCAATAGGTCCTTTTATTTTTATATTTTTTTATAGACATGCCCCTACATGCGGTATAGCGAGTAAGGGCAAAATTTACTAATACTAAGTAATTTTTGTTGTGGAATGCTGGTCTCTCACAGACTATTTCCGCTGGTAGTCCAGGTGTGGCTCAGGAACCAGAGATAATCCCAGGCACAATATCCACAATGAGAGAATAATCTAACATCATAGTAAGCACAATCAACATTAAAATCCAATAGTATCCCATAACTGGACGACACACAGTATCAGAAGCAGAACTAAACTTTTAATCACAGAGTCTGCTTTTAAACATTTCTCTCATGCAATTTTCCCACGCTGTGTAATTTGACTCATAAAACTCTGATTGGTGGATTATGTAACCAATCATAGTGTTATGAGCCAAATTACACAGCGTGGGAAAATTCCAAAGAATTTCCCACGCTGTGTAAAATGACACAGAGCACTCTGATTGGTGGATTTCAAACCAACCAATCAGAGTGCTGTGACAGGTAAATGTAGAGACTTACCTGTCAGTCTCTTCATTTACCTGTCAGAGCACTCTGATTGGATGGCTTAAACCCACCAATAAGAGTGCTCTGAGCCTAATTGCAATTGCTCCCCCGCCCTGCAGAACTCAGTCTGCGTTGGTTATTATGGATTTTTTTTTACCTTTTTTGGGGCTGAGAAAAGATGATGTTAGAAGAAAGAAAACATCAAATGGTAAGTTTTTTTTCTTTTACAGATACTTAGTTAATGGTCCCCCCTCCTTATTTTTAGGGTGAGGGGGGTAGGTTGGGGTTATTTTTTTTGGGAGGGGGTGACTAGGGGTTTGGGGACCGCTCAGGGGTGGGGGCCAAGGGGGAGGATAATATGTCCCCCCCTTATTAGTATTTAGGGCCCCCACCCACCGCTCAGGGGTGGGGGCCAGGGGGAGTACATTAGGTCCCCCCCTTATTAGTATTTAGGGCCCTGACCAGGGTGGGGGCCAGGGGGAGGACATTAGTATTTAGGGCTCCCACCCACCGCTCAGGGGTGGGGGCCAGGGGGAGGACAATAGGTCCCCCCCTTATTCTAATTTAGGGCTCCCACCCACCACTCAGGGGTGGGGGCCAGGGGGGGGACAATAGGTCGCCCCCATAATTTTACTTTAGGGCCCCCATCCGCCACCTTATGGGTGTGGGGCCAGGGGGAGGGCATTAGGTCCCCCCAATTGGTATTTAGGGCCCCCACCCACTGCTCAGGGTTGGGGGCCATTATTCTAATTTAGGGCCGCCACCCATCGCCCAGGGGTGGGGGCCAGGGGAGGGAGGACATTAGGTCCCCCCCAATTGGTATTTAGGGCCCCCACCCACCGCTCAGGGTTGGGGTCCAGGGGGAGGACATTAGGTCCCCCTCTGATTATAATTCAGGGCCCACACCCACCGCTCAGGGGTGGGGGCCGGGGGGGAGGACAATAGGTCCCCCTTATTCTGATTTAGGGCCCCCACCCGCCGCTCAGGGGTGTAGGGCCGGGGGGAGGACAATAGGTTCCCACACATTATTTTACTTTAGGGCCCCCACCCGCCCGCTCAGGGGTGGGGGCAGGGGGGGGGGCAATAGGTCCTTTTATTTTTATATTTTTTTATAGACATGCCCCTACATGCGGTATAGCGAGTAAGGGCAAAATTTACTAATACTAAGTAATTTTTGCTGTGGAATGCTGGTCTCTCACAGACTATTTCCGCTGGTAGTCCAGGTGTGGCTCAGGAACCAGAGATAATCCCAGGCACAATATCCACAATGAGAGAATAATCTAACATCATAGTAAGCACAATCAACATTAAAATCCAATAGTATCCCATCACTTTCCCAATAACTGGACGACACACAGTATCAGAAGCAGAACTAAACTTTTAATCACAGAGTCTGCTTTTAAACATTTCTCTCATGCAAGGGAGACACCCACAATAATTCTACAGTACTCCAATCATACATGAGTTGCCACCCACACATCGCCTCCCCTTACTATGCAGGACACAGTTCTCCTCGTTTTCTGGATGTACCCCTAAACCTAGGGGTACACCTCTATATTTACATCCCCTGGTAGCTCTGATCTGGGTGAGTAACATACTCAAAAATCACCCAGATCGGACCAGGGGTTTGGGAGTTATGGAGGTTTAAAGTTAGGACCAACCGCACAGGCAACTGTAGCCGAAAATAGTTCCATAAGTTTTGGACTTGCGGTCGGTCTCCGTTCGCAGAAAAAAAGTCATGAAATGTCTGCCATCCATGGCTATACCGGTGTTCGTGTGAATCCTCATGTTTGCATTAGTCTTTCTACCGAACGGCGGCTCGTTCAGTAGTTTTGGCACGAATTTATGGAAGTCTGGAGGTCTCAGCGGTGTTTGCCTAGTCGAGTGTCCGATTTTAGTTCCAGACACTCGACGGCAAAACACAGCTGTTCGGGAGTTTAAGATGGCCGCGCCACGTGTTCGTCTCTCGAACGGCGGCCACCCAGAGGACAAAGCACACACTGCACTGATTGCCAATTAAGGGGTTGCAACATTGTTGCGAACGGTAATTGCAGGCACACTTATTCCTGGGGTGGTCTGATTGTTCGGTAGTTTCACTCGGAAATAAATGGAGTGATTTTACCGAACAATCAGAAGAATGCTGCATACAATATACATACATACGTCAAAATTAAACGAAAGCATATTAAAACACACAAATTTTGATAGACAGCTCATTGTCCTGTGCTGCATAATTTATATAGTCCGAAGTCTCTGCAATATTATATTATATGCCCTTGGCTGATTCTTAAAGGGCCAGTAGTGCCATACAAAAATCCCATTAAGCCCAGCCATGGTGTTTAAAGGGTCCCATCTTCCCGGGACCATAATCACTGGACAGGAAATGAGCAAGCATCCCCCTCTAGGAAACCGAGGCAGACTCTTGTACAGGGGCTAGTCGGCTACAATTTTTACTTAGTATTAGTAAATTTGGCTGAAAGACCAATTTAGGTCTTTCAGCCTTTTGGAAGATAACTCCCTAATACCGTGGGAATTAGGGAGTTATCTACTAAGTGACTGTAAGAGAAGTCCAGATGTGCCGAAGTCCAGATATTCCGAAGTTCCGAAGTTCCGAAGAAGTGTTGAAGAGCCGAAGTTGCCGAAGTGCTGAAGTTCCGAAGTGTCAAAGTGTCGAAGTCCCAAATTTCGGAATGCCAAACCGAACCGAAAATTTTCCCCATGCACATGCTTAGTAATCTGCAAGCAAACCATTTATTTTGTAAAATTTTCTTAAAGAGGTACATACATCCAAATTTCTGCTGTTGAGTTCCAACATTTCTATATTGACCTGACACTACCCTTCTAACTGAATATGCCAGGAATCTACATTATAATTTATTACCAAGTACTTTTATTTGATTTTAAGATTTATGATACCCCTAACCTTTTTGAATAGGGTTGATCTACTAAGCACTTACACTGATTTGGTATTTTAAGTGTTGTAAACTATGAGGAGTTTTTTTTTATGTGTATAGCAGTTTAACTAAGTATTTATTTGCTCTAATTGATTTGAATTGTTTTTGATAATAACACTAAATGAATGTTGGGAGAGATAGGAGAGTCTCAAGAGGATAGTGCAACAGAGACAGAGGTATTGAAGAGTTTTGAGAAGGAGGCCATGATCAACAGTGCCAAAGGCAAGAAGAATTAGTATGGAATTAGGTTATTGGATTAGGTTATTTGTAACTTTAATCAGAGTAGTCTCAATAGAGTGGAGTGGGTGGAAGCCAGATTGAAGAGGGTCGAAGAGAGAGTTGGAATTGAGGAAGCAAGCCAAATGGGTAAAGTCTTTCAGGAACCTTTGAGGAAAAGGGAGCAGGGATATGGAACGATGGTTGGAAGGCAAAGACGGGTCAAGAGATGACTTCTTAAGGACAGTTACAACAATGGCATGTTTAAGGGGAGCAGGGACAACACCAGAAGACAGAGAGAAATTGAAGATGTGCATTAAGGTTGGTACAAGACAAGGGGAGAGAGATTTGAGAAGGCAAGAAAAAATTGGGTCAAGTGGACAAGTGGTGGGACGAGAGGAGAAGCACAGCCACCTTCTATTCTGTAGCCAGGGAGAAGGTCTGAAGGTATGGTCCAGGAACGGTTGACAGAGAGAGGAGCAAAGGGGGTTATTCTTTCCTTTCGATTTAATCTTGTCGGCAAAGTAGCATGCAAAGCTACCAGCTGAAAGGTTAGTTTGGGGTGGGGGGAGGGCTTCAGCAGGGCGAAAGAGAGTTTTGAAGGTATCAAAAATACACCTGGGATTGAGGGAGAATGAACTACAGAGAGAGGAGAAGTATGATTGTTTAGCAAGGGTGAGGGCTGAGCTGTATGAATGCAAGATTAATTTATAATGGAGAAAGTCTGACAAGGTGCAAAACTTCCTCTAGCAGTGTTCAGCTGAATGGGAGTATCTCTGCATAATTCAGGTTCCTTGTGAGTTGAGGGTGTTGGGTAAGGGGGCTGTGAAGAACAAATAATGAGAGGTGGTGATCTGAGAGAGGAAATGGAGTGTTACAGAGAGTAGAGACAGAGCATCAGAAAATATAAGATTAAGAGTATTGTTAGCTACGTGCGTGGGAGAATTAGCCTACTGTGATAGCCCAAGCGAGGAGGTAATAGAAATACGTTTTGAGGATACTGAGTTTAAGGGTGGCTTAATCAGAATGTTGAAATCTCCAAGAATGAAGGATGGAATATTAAGGACGTAGGAAAGCCATGCAGCAAAATTGCCAAGGAAGAGAAGAGGGGAACCAGAGGGGCGATAAATAACGGCAATGTTTGCAGAGATGAGTTTGAACAGGTGAACTGAGGAGAAAAAGAGGGAATAGGTGTGGGTAGAGGTTTGAAAGAGCAGTGGGGTGAAAGCAGAAGCCCTACAGCACCACCCTTACGGTCTGACAGTCTTGGGTTGTGGATAAAGTGAAGACCACCAAAGAATAATGAGGCAGGGTTAGCAGTATCCGAGGAAGAGACATGTGTTTCAGTTTAGGTAATGTGAGATAAATAAGTCACGGATAGAAGTTGATTTAATAATGTTACACACAGATCATGCATTCTAGAGTGCAGTGCAAAATGAGGACTTAAAGAGAAGGTTACATAGGGTGGATATCAGATTGGTATGGTTTCTTGTGTTAGCACAAAGTGAAGGAGGGACCAGGGTTTGGGGAGACATCACAAGCTACCAGATGCAGAAGGACGGAATGGAAGAGAAGGTGGGAGTAAAATTTAAATGTTTAGTGTGAGAGCATTTGGAGGTTTTAGGAGGAGTTTGTGGAGAAAGGGTGGAAAGGTATGATTTAATGATGAACAGAGGAGAGAAGTAAAGAAGGAGCAATAAAGATGGTGTCCGCAAGAACAGGTAAGCAGATGGATAGAGAGATTTTAGTAATGAGAGAAGTCAGCGTGACAGTGAAATAAAAACTTATCATCATAGATTAGGCTTTGGAGCAGTCAGGTCCCCTTCTCGCTTTAAGTAGCCTTGTACGATTTAGAACTGTATAAAAAACACACAAGCCTTAAGCCACATAATTTGTAAATAATCCTCCTTCTCCTGTCCTGGATCTTTAAATATAAATAGTATAATATATTTTTTCTGTGTATCAAATTTTTATTAAACATTTTGACAATTACAAAACAAACATGCAAATACATTCTGAGGGTACATCAAGGTAAATATCTACAGTGAGGTTATATATATATCTTTGGCAGCGTTTCTGACAGTCTGTGCACCATATATTTGTTTATTGACATCCATCCTTTCCAGAACAAAGCTTTGGATGAGGGTGTTACGGTTGCCTCCAGGCTGGCTGGAAGTTGGACCGTAGAAAAGGATGCTCCTAGCGCTTTCCAAAGGACCATCAGCACCGTAGCCACCATAAGCACTGCAGACTCCACGAACCACCGCTGCTGGGCTGGTATCTCGCCGTCTGCTCTGCGCCCTGGACCTACGACCAGGCTCCAGGTTCCAGTAGATGAACCTCTTCCTTCTGTAGAGCGAAGCAGGATCAGGATCAAGAGCTCTTACAAGAGCTCAGTAGCTAAGGGAGTATGACGAGCATAGCAATCCCTGTAGTGATTATAGCTGTCCCCTACAAACATGAGTCGAGGCTACAAGTTAGAGGGTCAGAATAAGTCTGAGATCCTGGAACACCCAGCCTGGCTTTTATTGAGGTTACATGCAAATAGGATACTCCCAGGGGGAGGCATAAAATCACCAATCACACATCTGGTGCAGCCCACACATTCCCTCCCCTCAGATAAACAGTTAAACCAATTATTACATACAATAAGAATACAGTTTTTACACACACACTGTAACTTTAAAACCATACATTCAATTTCAATAAAAGACTTGCATATTCAGACTCAGCATACATCAAACATAAACCCTTCCAAAAATCAGCCAAATCCCTCCAGTGGATCAAAAGTTAGCTGGAAGTCCTTTATGACCGACCGCAAGCACAATTTCCTGCCCAAAACAGTTCCATAGATTTGGGCTGTGCGGTCGGTCAATTTCATGCCGAAAAAACGACTAAGTCCCATTTCGAACGGGACTTAGTCTCTGGAGCTGCAAGTTCCGTATGGGAGAAGGTAAGGGTCAGCGGTGTTCGGCAAAATGTGTAGCCGATTTTAGTTCCACAGAATCTTTAGCATACACCGCTGACCGCATTTGAGTAAACCAAGATGGCCGCCGCCACGTGCAATTAACCGGCAGTAACCTCACAGCCTGGGAGGTAAATTGCCTGCACACTTTAGCTTCTGGGTGGTCCGCCTGTGTGGTACTCGGTTCAGTAAGCCCTATTTACTGAACCAAGTGGGGGAAAGCCAGGAACAAGTTATTTTACAGGTCTGGGGACATAGTCTTAAAGGGGCATTGTTCAGCAAAGTCACAATATGTCCCCAGACGGTTCTTAAAGGGCCATACACACCAATAAAAGTTAATACATTTTCAGGGGCACAATCTTCCAGGGGCCATAGTCATGAGGCAGGAGGCTGGCCATTAGGCTCCTCCACAATCCAGGGAAGCAGGGCAATGTTCCATTTAAAGGGCCAGTTACAAATAACGATTTGTAACAGAGGGGATGGCTGGATTTCCAGGCTCCCACTATACTACATCTAGCTGCTTCCATAATAATGGCAATTCTGATTTTTTGAGATAAGCCATGTCTAGAAGAAAGACTTTGGGTTTCAGCAGGAGGAATTGTAAAATCTCTAATAATTTCCTTTTTGAGACAGGCATGTCACCTCCAGCAGCAAACTGCACCCCCTCCCCCCCTTTTTTTTTAATAACTTTTACAAAGACAAACTGTAAAAAAAAAGCTAAAATAAAAAGTAAAAAATAAATTAAAATGTTTTAAAAAAATTACAACAAACTAACATTTAATTATAAAAAAGGAGAGCTTCAGGCTAATGCGCATGTGCGACGATCACTGTGCTCACATTATGACCTCCCCCATAGGAAAGCATTGTATAAAACTATGGGGTTTTGGATGATGCTGGATGTCCTCAAGCATAGCATCACACATTTTTTTAAATAAAAGGAAGCAGGCATTAGGTCTGTCACAGAGGTTCCCCCTTCCTGACATTAAAATCTAAATTTTTTCCAAAAATGTTTGTTTTCACTGTGAGGAGGGCTAAGGGGGCCCTGGATACTTATTTTTTTCCAAGCTGGAATTGGGGACCTCTGTGGATTGCCTTGACTCATCCTATACATTTTGCTCCTGACCAGGAGATACCCTGAATCACTCTGGAACTGTTCACCGTATCGAGACTGTGCTGTGACTCAGTGAATCTCTAATCAGGTATCACTTGGTCCACTGACCACCAAGCATCAGAGGGGACCTGAGCTCTCCCATCCCCAGAGCCCGAGGAAAACCTTTTGTGAGACCGGGTCTAAACCGCTGCATGTCTGGAACTCCTCTCCGGATTAGAGAATAGCTGCGACCCTGCAAAAATGTAACATGCTGTAGCTCGGTTATTCACTGATAAGTGCACTATTTGGATAGTGAGAGCAGTTTGTGATGAGCTACCCAGGGACATCTAATGTGTGGAGTGCTGTCCAGGGAAAGAGGGTTCTGGTGGACATTTTTATATCCTGCCCTTAGGGCTAGGAGGACACAGCAGGGAAGCCATTATGTTTGCTGGGGATAATGTAATTAGGACCCCAGTTAGAGTGGCAGAGTAGAACCTCGGAGGGACTATTGTACAGTGCATTGCATTGTATAGAGGACTCCCTGTAGTAATGCACCTTTCTTTGTATAAATAGCTGTGTTGTATGCAATAAAGATTTGTTTTCCCTTCTACATCTAGTCTTGACTAATGTGTGGGACAAAGCTATAATCACACTATTATTATAACTGCTGCAGCCTGGTTTCTCCCCAGGACCCCAGTGAAGTTTCAGCATCTGATGTGCTTCAGAGTCCCCTAGTAGAAGTGATGAAGCTGACCTGGCAGTGTTAATCCATCAAAGAAACTTTAAAACATAACAGAAGAGGGAATGATTAAATATTAGCGTTTTAATAAAAACACTCCTCTACATTCACATGTAGAACTATTGAGTGATCACACACTAGGTGCAATAGTGCAGAGTCACCCGCTAGCACTAACACAACTGCAATGTTTATTGAGGCACCCTGCTCAGTAACCAAAAACAAATAACAATATACATTTTATGAGCTTAGCTTTATGATACTTCCATACTACATGCTTTTTATTGCCCTCCCCACCTTCTATATAACGAACAAGGAAGCATTATCTTCAAACACGTTATCTGTAATCCAGGAAACTGACTTCCTTAACCGAATGATGACTACTGTGTAACACATATTTATAATCCACTAACAATAAATTTGATTTTTATTGTGATGAATCAACTCACATTTACTAAACTGAACTCATCCATAACTTAGTTGGCTTCTACCTATAATATCATCAGAATGCTGATACAGTCCAGACACCATTTCTTGGGCATGTCAACCATTAGTACTACTACTACTTTAATGTTATCCGTTAAAGTGAAATATATAACAATAATACAAGATTTAGACAACCCATAATACATTCTGGCAATCCATATAATCACAAACAGTGTTATGTGTTGAGTTGCAATACTAATTAGTATTGTAGAGGTGTGTTTACTTGTATATCAAGCTAGATATGGTTATAAGGAATCACAAAGAGACAAACAAACAAACAAACAATACATCTGATTTATATCTAGATAGCATGACAATTAAAGGGACCTGCATCACATAGGGACAACTGTCTCATCTACAAGTTTTAGCTTTGACTTAGACACTTGTCTCCAGGGGCGGCCTTTGGGGGCCCCCAGGTACAATTAGATCCAAGGCCCAATATATGTACATTAAATAAATGTTACATATAACTCTCATATAATATGGCATTCTTTTGCATGTATACAGTTTGAAGATCTCTGTATCAATGCATGTTTGTATTTGAGTCTGTGTGAATGCACTTGTGCATGTCTGGATGACTACATGTGCTTTTTTGTATATAGGGTCAGTGTGAATGCATATCTATATTGAGCGTTACTGTGTGGAATATTAAAACAAATCTACTTGTCCAAGGGACTAAAGTAGTAGCCAATATCCGTTATAACAATCTGCTTGTCCTGACACAAAATAATATAAATTACAAAGATTGGGAGCCCTTGCCTAGAGCCATGGACATTGAAAGGGCTATTTGCTAAACTAATTTTCACAAATTAAATCTAAATGGATAAAAAAGAGGCAAAAATATCTGATCTAAAAATATTCGCTAACTTTTTAAAATTTTACAATTTGGATTTATAGTCTCTCCCTTTGTCATAGTGTGTGCTCGCTATGTGTGTTGTGTGCTGCCTGTATGTATGTAATGTGTATATGTTTGCTGCCTGTATGTATAGTGTGTGTGTGCTGCCTGTATGTACTGGATGTGTGTGTGTGGAGGGTTGTATTTATAAAGTAATGTGATTCAGACTTTCATTCTCTACAATCTGAATGTATTATGCAAATATAGACCATGCTTGTAAAAATGCACACTGACTCACAGTCTTTCTGACACAATCACTGATACACATATCCACAAGCACACACTCTGACCCAAACACACACTCAATATTCACACACAGACAAACTAATTAACACTGGCCCATATTCTGTATAGCCCCATCATTTCATATTTCACATTACCAGCAGCCTTAATACTGCAATCATCAACTCCTGTCTTTCTACCAGCCCCTATTACTTTTCAATCATCTCTCTGTGTCTCTTTTGTATTGCTGTCCCCATACACTTATCATGCTCTGCTCTTAACATGATTATCTCCCTTCTGAAATCTCTTCCCATGAGTGTCATGGGAAGAGAACAACACTGTTGACCACTTCCCATGACACTCCTGGTCTCTTTTCTATTTTTCTATTGCTTTCATTAACTTTTCTCTCCCTGTCTTCCTCTTTTTATTCCCTACCTCTCTCTGCTCCCTGTGGTCTCTCTCCATCTTCCCCTTTTTATTCCCTACCTCTCACTGCTCCATGTGGTCTCTCTCCATCTTCCCCTTTTTATTTCCTACCTCTCTCTGCTCCATGTGGTCTCTCTCCATCTTCCCCTTTTTATTCCCTACCATCAAGGAAGAGATTTTTGAGAAATTTGCTGTTCCAGTTGGAGAGATCTCTAATGCAGCCGGGCCCCTGGCTGTCTCGGGCCGTCTGTGCACACGCAGCATCTGAAGCCTTACTAGATGAGGAAGAATCCTTCCTGCTCATCAGAGTTGGAGGAGGATGAGACACCCTCCACAAAGGGGGACATAAAAAGACTCCTGGCAGAATTGACGAAAGTCTGGGGGGCCGACCTCAAGAAAGTCCAGACAGAGGTGGAGGAGGTGTGCCAGAGGGTCCACAACCTAGAAGAATGTGAGACATACAGAGAAAAAAAAACTCCGGGCTACTGCCACTAGCCTGGAAGGTCTTACCTCTCAGGTGCATCAACTGAGATGCACAGTGACACAATGGAAGCACAAAGGCAAAAAAACCTGCTCCTCTGGGGGTTCCCGAAACAGTGGACAATGAGCAGCTCCTACCCTAAATCCACAACCTCATAATTAACATGGGCATTGGGGGCAGAGATGACATGCCACGGGTCACCTTGGCATTTCGAGTGCGGAAGTCGGTGACAGCACCCAGAGACGTCATAATGATGACCAACATCTCCACAAGGTCTGCTATCATGACCCGATCCATGGAAATGGAGACGATTGCTTATGAGAGCCCCAAGGTGGCTACATACCTGCACATACCATTTTCTGTTCTCACGGAGTAAAGAAAGCTGGCACCTATAGCCAGCAAAATGCGAGAATCTGGCATACGATACTGCTGGGGAGTGGAGGGATCCCTCCTAACTGAAATTGGGGGAGAGAGTTTTACACTGACATCAGAGGATGATCCGGAGTTCTTCCTGCAACAAGTGGGCCTGTCCACCCAGCCAAGACAGGGACTCTCCTCACCTACTAAGAAAACCGAGGAACTGGAGGGCTCCAACAACCATATACACAGCAAGCCGCCCAGTAATAAAGTCAAGAGACTAAAACTACTACCCAGAGAAACAGATCCACGATCCTCTAAGTAGAGGAGGGATTGTCCAGTGACTGGTACCACCAGGGACTCCCTTTGGTAACTCAGATAAGCCCACTAATTCACCGGGGTCTGGCTACCAGCCTTTATGGACAGCATTGCAGCAAACAAAACCATTACAGTTATTGACACTTAGTCAATGTTTCATTTATTGTCCCCATTGAGATTCCAATATGATTTCACATGTTTTCTACCTAAGTATATTGCAAACGTTGTAAACGCTATTTTCAACTTAATAAAAATACAAATTGAAAAAAATAAAATAAACTGAGATTAGGTTCTAGATTTGCCCTTGGCTTCATGTGATATTGGATGAGTGGAGATGCTTCTTGTGGAGTTGTGTGCATAGTGTGAGGCTGCTCTTGGGGTTGCTTGTGTATGGACAGGGCTGCTTTCAAGGTAATATGAGTGTGGAGAGGGATGTTGCTTTGTAGTTTGTGAATGTGTGTGAATAAGGGCAATAATGTGTGTGTTTGTTGGTTGGTGTGTGTATACATGGATAGGGTCTGTAGTGTGTGGATAGGGATGTTTGTGGTGCAGTGTGTGAATGTGTGTGAATAAGGGCTGCATTGTGTGACAGTGGGTATGTGTGTATGGATAGTGGCTGTAATATATGTGTTGGGGTAATAGGTTCTGTAGTGTGTTCAGTGAGCATAGGGGTTGTAGTTGGTGCATGGAAATGGGGGCACTATTAACATATTTATATATACTTTGTGGCAGGCTTATGGAATGTATGATCATATAATGTAACTAAACCCCCATTATTTTTGCCTAGATTAGGTATTTTTTTTTTTTTTAAACTAAGAAAACCTGTCAACATTGAAGTTGCTGTTTAGTGGATTGGTAAGTGCGCTGGATCTTGTGTATAGTATGTATTGTATAACTTGGCCCCCAGCAGCACCCCATTTATGCATGTTCAGGTGAGTGCAGCCCCCCCTGTTTTATTTATATATATATATATATATATATATATATATATATATATATATTTGTGTACGGGATAATAGTGGAACATATGGTTGTAATTGAATGTAATTTGATAAGAACAAACTCGGTTGAGGTGTACCGAAACCGACGTGAGGTTAGACCTGTAAAAAAGAGGGCCCACCTAGATTAATTAATATGAAATAATAAAGGGAGAGATGGGAGGGGAACTTCCGAAATCGTCGACGACAGGTAAGCAGTGGCTACTGGGTTTAAATAGGACCAATAATCCCTCCCACAATTTTAGGCATATGCCTTCCACTTGTGTACGGGATAATAGTGGAACGTATGGTTGTAATTTAATGTAATTTGATAAGAACAAAGTCGGTTGAGGTGCGCCGAAACCGACGTGAGGTTAGACCTGTAAAAAAGAGGGCAAAAATTATGAAAACAATTTCATTTATTTATTTTGCAAAACATTATTTAGACATTTCATGGAAAGCAAGTCTGATTTCCTTTTCTGGGTTTGGAATGTACCTGTTGTATGCAGAGGATTTCCAGCGTCCCATGTTCTTAATGATATGTGTCGGAACGTGATTACTGGATGCTGCTGTGGCTGCCCCAATACAGAATGAATGACTGGAGAAGGAATGTGGATTGTGGCCTAGCCTGAGTAATAGTGTGTGTATGTATAGCATGAATTGTTTGGAGGTAAGAGGTTTCCCTTGAAGGGATCATAGTGGGCAATCAGGGTTTGTTGTGAACTGATTCTTAATTTATCTAAGTTATCTAACACTAGTATTGGACACCATTTGGAAAAGGTAGGGTAATACTTAATTTATACTGGCTAGTTTTGGTATGAGGGATTGACTGATATAATGGTCGTTCACTTTTGCTAAGTGTTTTTGCTTAAGGCATGACTTAAAGTCAGAAGCTTTCTCCACCCAAAATTCTTTGGGTCTAAAGAAACCATAAAATGCCAAATTTGCCGCTGACTTGATTATCGTGTTAGTGAGATTGTCGAAAGGGTTGTTATCTAATAATTCCGAGATCTTCCTAAATATGTTACTGTCTATGTCGTCGTCAGGGAGGGAGTCGTCGTCAGGGAGACCGTATAGAAGAGAGAGTATTCTAGAGATGAAAGACCTTTCTTGAGGAAAAATCTTCATAGCAAAGTTGAGGGAACCTAGAAGTGTCTGGAATTCCTTCCTGGTGCAAGACCTATGAGTGGTGCAGATTCCAATATATGTTAAAATCCTGTCTACCTTTTCCTGAGGCAGGCTAGCTTGCATGGATACTGAATTTAGCGTGATACCCAGGAATGTTATTTTGGTACTGGGACCTTCTGTTTTGTCTGGGGCTAACGGAACTCCCAGATCTTCAAATAATGAAAGTATGTGTTGTAGACTGCGTGGTATGTAGTAGTGTGGTAGTGTGGTTCAATGGAGAGAAAATTGTCAAGATAGTGAATCACTACTGGACATCTGCTTTTGTTAAGCAAGAGCCAGGTCAAGGTTTCTGCAAAAATATAGAAGATTTTTGGGCTACTTTTGGAGCCAGAAGTCAGTCTAGTCGTGAAATAATATTTATTCTCCCACTTAACGCCATGCATATGCCAGAGTGATTGATGAATTGGTAATAATTTAAAAGCATTTGTGATGTCTGATTTGCTTAACCAAGCTGTCTTGCCAGAGTTAATAATAGCTTGTATGGCATCGTCTTTTTTTTGCATATTGTAACGAGAAATCCTCTGATTATATTATGCATTTAAACTAGGGTAGTAGAAGAGTGAGGTTCTGAGAAATCGATGATTTTATTGTTAAATTACCCTGTTGCTATGTCTAGAGGGTTCGTTCTCCAAGCAGTGAATGGTGGGGGTAGTGAAAGGCCCTATCATGAAACCATTCTAAATTTCTTTATTGAGGAGTCCCTGCAGACTAATTGGGTCTGTGAGTGCGGATTGAGGGTTGTAGAATACCTGTGGGAGTGCAACAAAGCCAGTGTGAAACCCGTCGTAGAAATCAGAGGTGAGAAAGTCTACAAGATTTGAAGAAGGATAATAAGTCAGGTAACGTTGCAAATTGGGTACGTTTATTGTGGTTAATGATTTTTTAGGGAACAATTTGTTCAGACACATTGTTTTGGCATGTGCTCTGAAACAAAGTGAGCACACATGAAGAAGTCTGCAAGCACTGTAACTACATCCCCCTGCATTAAATTAATTACACGCTTGAGCTTTCCCGAGAAAAATGATAGGCCTGCCTAATTTATCTTTCAATTCTCTTTGAGCCATATTGGGTTGAAACTCTGGGTTGGCATTGCTAGTGGATGGTATCGCCGCGTTATTGGGAATGAAATGAACAGTATGTGAAGCCGATGAACATATTGCACAAGCTGGTGTTTTAAGACCCGCAAAATGTCTGCAAAGCAACTCTGTATCTAACTGGCCCCAGTCAGTAGGAGTATTGAACTGGGCCAGCAACGCAGCAGATCTTGCTGAGAAGGACTTGTGGTAATCGTAGAATGCATAGCCTCTGCATTTATAAGCTAAGTCTATCAGCTTGTGTAGGTATAAATCTAATTCCTCTCTACGGTGGGGAAAAGCAGAGCAAATAACGCCCCTATATAGTCCGAAGGCTAGGACAAACTCTGGAATATTTTGCTTCCTGTTAAGTCTAGGGTCTCTTACCATGGATAAATCATCAAACGTGTATGACCTGTTTTCAATTATGTCTTGTGATGCTACGAGGAGAGAAGCCATATTAATATCTTTGGCTTCTAATATGTCACGTTTAAGGCTTTGTTGAATGAGATGTACTGGATTAATAATATTAGTACTTTTAGCGGGTAGAGGGTTAGCGTTACCTCCTGAGTCTGGTTCTGGCTGAGCTACTGGAATTTGAACATCCGAGATGATTGGTTGGTTATTGGAGTCCATATTATCCAGTCGGTTGTTTATAGTGGCTACAGAAGTCGCTGGGGAGGAGATCATGTTCTGTAGTTCTGACAAACTGTTTTGTATATTATATTCAGAACTAGGACCAGGCCTTTCATTATCATCATGCGTATTTAACAGGCAAAATAGTTTGGCTTTTCTGGCTGTGACAGGAAAGGGAATGTTCTTCCTTTTATGTTCGGCTGTAAGTTTTGGTATTGTCCAGGATCTGTAGCTGGACGCTGGGCTGGCTACAATGGTTTGCCTCGTCTGGAAATTAGGTCTGGTCGGGGTGCTGGTAATTGACAGATCATCTCCTTGTATTGAAGCGTTAGACATGCTATGGGTGTGAGGTAGATGACTTGGTTAATATGATATCCTGATAGATATGAAGTAACCTAACTCCCTATGTTTAATGCCCGACGGCAAAATTATACTATTCTAACTAATTTAGGTGACAGATGATGACCTTACTACTTGCCAAGTGGCTTTGAGAGGCTCTACCTATGATTTGGCTCGTGGGGCTTTTGGTGCCACTGACGTAAGTGGTGGGGTGTTGGCCTCTTGGTGATAAGATTTACGATAGATTGCCATGACAAGTGAGGCCCTAACTATGACACAATGCAAGGCGCTAACTATGAGTTTGGCCGATTGGGCTTGTACTTCTGAGCGTGAGGATGGGAGTTGGCCTTGTGGGACTGCTCTACTAAAGGCAAAGAGGCCTATGAAAAAAATATTCCTAATTGGCAAGGTTTTTTTTTTTTTATAAAAGGTTACTTCCTATCTGTGGTGTGTTTTTTTAAAAATAATTTTTCATTACATACCTGCTAGTGGAATGGTAAGGCGTATTTGGTAAGATGACCCCCAATTGGTCCTAAAACAAGTCACAATGAATGAGTTATAACCTTATACCCCTGAAATAGTCATAGAGTAATGATAAGAATAATAACTGGAAAAGAGAAACCAAATACTAACCAACTTTAGCTATTTAGGTTGACTTGGGGGAGCTTGGACTTGTCTTTGGAAGCATGATAACTTGAAACTATTTATAGAGGGAAACAAACCAGAACTTGTCTTATTAATAGTCCTGGTTATAACAGATAAAATGAGTGTAAGGAGGAAAAAAAAAAAGCGGGACAGGGAGGTAGCAACCTAGATGTCTACCTCTTTAAATAATTTCTGAGTTAGTTTTAATGACTGGATCACGGCAAACCAATATCTATAATTGTAGTATTTTGGAGGGAAGAAGAAAAATATACTTTAATCTATTTAACTAGAACTGGCATTATTAGTTGACCTAACTATTTCTTAATTATTTAAAACAGGCATCTAACCGGACAAATATTAATAATAAAAGAAAAGATAATAGGAAGGAGAAAATGTTACGTGAATGAACTTTGCGAACGTATTGAAATGACAGAGACTAAGCCGGCTGATAATAGGAAGGAGAAAACGTAACTCTCTAATGAAAATGAGCTTATGACTAGTTTAACCGACCTTAATTGCAGCCAGCAAAATACTACCATATAACATTCACCTAAAATAGTCGAACAGAATTGCTTATACTGTAATGTGTGAAAGAGAAACAAATTTCAATGGATAGAAAGAATTTACTCGAACGGAGCCTTTATACGAATTAGTATTGTGATTTTTGGCGCGAACGCCATAGCCTACTATTATGTGAAGTGTTTGTATATCAGTACGTGAGACCCACGGCATGCTGTTCGTCTGTTTCCCATACGAATGAAAATTGTAACCGTAGTACATGAATGAAGCAGACTGAAACATTATTTAATCGAACGGGGAAAATACACGAAATTTGAAAAATGAAATGAATGAGACTAACAAAGCGATATTAAGTGCGTTCGTATAACCGAAATTACTTACAGTTATCCTGTTCGTATGCTGGCTGTGTTTGTTTTTTCTCAATACTCACGAAACTGCACAAAAGCAATTGGGCTAGTCGTTCGTACGGACTGCAGGCGGGCAGGAACATGACGTCATGGTCCTGTGAACCGGAGTAGAAAAGTGGAACTTTCGAAATCGTCTACGACAGGTATGCAGGTACTGGGTACTGGGTTTAAATAGGACCAATAATCCCTCCCACAACTTCAGGCATATGCCTTCCACATATATGCACACACACACACACACATATATATATATATATATATATATATATATATATATATCTATCTATCATATCATGTCCTTCACATATCACTCCATTATATATATTAATGTAAATATATTCATATATTTATATTTTTTTGCTTTGTTTTTTAGGGAGCGGGGGAATACTTGAACCTCAGAAAGGCAGTCACTAGAGCAGTGTTTAGCCCTGCAATCATTGCCACATCAACTAAACAAACATGTTTTATATTGCAGGACTAAAATACCAGGGGAACAGCTCTCAGACAACTTCATTGAAATGAAGGGGTCTGGTGCTTTTAATGTTCCTTTAATTTACCAACATGAAAGAGAGCTTTAGTGGACCCTCATTCTTGGTGTCCAATGGTCTGCTACTGGGATCAATCTGTACTGATTGCACAGCTCTCTGCAGCTCTGTACTGATGCTGGGCTGGGTTGATGTCATATCCCAACTCCCAGCATCAGTATAAGGTGCAAGATGTAGCTGAGCAATCAGTGCAGAGATATTGCAGCATCACCCCCGCTCCACAACAATATACAACAGCAGCAGAGCAGCCACTTGCCGTGTGGCACCACTGCCAGCAATGCATCAGTAGGCTGGTATCTGCTCTGGTGAGAGGTAGTGCTTTGTACACCAGCGTCACTCGGGGCAATTCACCCCCACTGTCCTCCACATGTCACCCCAATGCTCTTAACCTGAAAGTATGCATAAATAGCCAGCAAATTAGGGAGAAACAAGGTGAGGTTATTGAGTTCATTAAAGACACAAAAAAAAACAGCTTATCTACTAAACAGTTCACCGAAAACAAAACTAGCAGCTTCTGTTATACTCATTGTGACCAAAACATTATATTGTTTGTATACCTCAACCCTATCTATTGTATGTACTAAGCAGTCATGTTTTCTCCCTTCTTGATTATCCAGGTGAACCCTTTTCCGGCGGTGCCAACATCAACTCATTATGAACTATGACTGTTAATTTGTCCCTTCCCTCCCTCACCTTTCTCACCTTTCTCACCTTGTCCCTCACTCATTTACAATAAACACCATCTTTATAATGCTATTTTCATGATACCAACTCTTTATCCAGAAAAACACTATGGTGAATTCCCTACACTAGTCTGTGGTTGTCAGAGAATTGTGGAAGTTGTAATTTAAATGTATCTTGGCGGGCAAGGCTCAAAGTATGCAACATTGATTTAATTTTACAGGATCACTGTGTGATAATTTTAGGAGTTGACACTCGTAACATGAAGTAACATGTGACCTTTGTACCTTATAAACCGATCTGAAATGTACTGTGTATACATTGTAATTTTGGCATAAATGCTCTAAACAATGTTCCACGTCATCACTAACCTTCCTCATGCTTTATAGCGTATGTTATATATATACCCCATGGTGAAGCATTGTCAATTCAGAAACAAGACTGCACAGACAGGTTCTTAGAAAGGAATAGTGCTGAACGAGAGACATTGGGAATTTGGGGGATTTAATACAATCACAGCAGGATGGGGACCCTGCAGGTGTTCTTACTGGTGATGTGCACTGGGATATTTGGTGAGTCTTCTGATATTTATATTTGAAAGAAATGCATAACAAAAGAAAATAAATTGCCCCCAAAAACATTTTGGTCATATCACTTTTTTTTTTCTTTGTAAAATTGTGGAGGAGAATTATAAAAATGTTGTGTAGTTCTAAAAATGGTGCAATTACCATGGAAACAAAAGCATCAGCACGTATATTTCAACTGGTGCCAAATTACAAGACCATTTGGGTGAACATTAACCAGTCTATAAACATATAATGATTGTGTAAAGTGCTATTAATAGAAAGAATGATAATGGTATGAAATAGTTTTATGTAAAAATTACAATACAAAGGGATACAATTAATTATAACTGAAGTATAGCTAGAGTTCCTCTAGAAAATAAAATCATTTTGATTCTTATTCAAACAAATAAAAATCACGGTCATCATAGTGCAGAGTAGTTTTCTGTTTTATAAATGTAACTCATTCTGACTTAAACTGGTTTATGCCTATTGCATGAATTCTACTTGCAAAATTAGTCACTGAGAATACAAAAACTGTCAAATTTATTTTCAGAAAACACCGCAGCATCATGCACAACTGATCCAGGTAAATACTTCACTGTAGAGGGATAAGACGTAATCAATATTTTTTTTCTCTTTATTAATCTTTTTGCAATGCCTAGATATGACAGTTTTTTTTTCTAACATGAAGCCAGTTTTCTTACTTCTCCAGAATTTGTTTCTGAAATACAAGCAACATATTTATTACAATATTTTGTACCCTAACTAGTGAATTGAAGCGAGGGAAGTTAAGCAATCTTAATCTGCTTCTCCTCAATATGTCAACTTGTTCACAATTAAGATATAAATAGGAAAAATAAATTGTTCTTTTGATATAGGAAGTGAATTTGCAAGTGTTTTATGTAAACTTCGATCTAAGAGATATGCTCTCTGTAGACTTAGTTTTAAAAAGTAATCACTTTCCACTTTATGTTCAGAAAACACCACCACCACAACCAAAGCCCTTTCTCAATTCAGCAAGAGTATCTATTCTTTTCTCTCACTGCTTAACTTGGATGTGTGTAGAGAGATCCAAAGTAAAACATACAAAAACAGAGGGATAACTGATGATATTTAAAATCTTCCTCTAATTCTTTACTTACTTGTGCATTCAAGATACATTAGGATTTATAACAAAGGACTCATTTAAATTTGAATCAGAATCAGAAATGTTTCAATTCTGTTGGAAAAAAAAATCTAATGATTTATCTACAAAAATTCCCATTGACTTCAGGATCTGTTGTTTTCTTAATCTCTAATCCATTTTGTTTCATGGAAATTATAAAGTAGAGGCTGATGCATTTTGTTTTATGTATTTTTCCTATTCTTTACAATCTTGACAAAGGTTGGTGCGTAAGGCAATTTCCACTTCCTTCGTCAAGATTTGCCAATAGAAGAAAAATATATAAGACAAAGTAGTCTCTACTTTGTATTATGTTTTAAAGAGGAATACATCAGAAATTTAAAAAAAAAACTTTAAGAGAAAAGTAAGTTTATGGAGAAACAGCCACTTCAATGATGTGATCTATACGTACAGTTAGGTACGTAAATATTTGGACTCTGACAAAAATTTTATACGTTTTGTCTTCAGCAAGTAAGATGCATGCTTGATCAGGTTGAGATTGGGTCAGTCATTGCAGACTATTCCACTTCTTTGCCTTAAAAAACTCCTTGGCTGCTTTTTGAGTCATTGTCCATCTGAAAAGTGAAAAGTTGTTCAATCAACTTTGGAGAATTTAACTGGATCTCAGTAAACAATATATCCCTATACACTTCATCAATAAACACTAGTGACCCAGTGCCATTGGCAGCTATACATGCCCATGCCATTTCCCTGCCTCCACCGTGTTTTACAGATAATGAGGTATGCTTCAGTTCATGAGCTTTTCCAAGCCTTTTCCATACTTTGATCTTCCCTCATTCGGGTACAGGTTGATCTTAGTTTAATCTGTCCAAAGAATGTTGTTCCAGAACTTGCTTTTTTAGATATTTTTTGGCAAAGTCTAATCTAGCCTTTCCATTCGTGGGGCTTATGAATGGGTCGAACTTTAAGTGAACCCTCTGTTTTTGCTCTTGTGAAATCTTCTCTTTATGGTAGACTTGGATAATGATATGCCTACCTCATGGAGAGTGTTCCTCACTTGGCTGGATGTTGTGAAGGTGTTTTAATATACCATGGAAAGGGTCCTATAATCAGGGCCGGCGCCACCTGTAAGGCGACCTAGGCAGCCGCCTAGGGCGCAACTTACCAGGGGGCGCCGGATCCCTGTCCCCGCTGCGCCTCCTCATGCTGTGCCGCCTGAGCGCTTTAACAAGCCCCAGGCGGCGCAGCACTGCTGCATGGAGGGCGGCCGGGTTTGTGCCTGGCAGGAGGGAAGCGCAGAGCGCTCCCTCCTGCCGGTCTCTCCATGTAGCATGGCCGGGCGGCACGGAACGCGGGACAGGAACCTTTGTTTCCTGTACCCGGCCGCCGGCGGAATGACAGGAAGTGCTCACTGAGGTTCCTGTCCCGCGTTCCGCGCCGCACGGCCACGCTACATGGGCAGGAGGGGAGGGTAAGGACCACTAGGGGAGGGGGGGAGGGAGGGAGGGGGGTATAAGTACCACTAGGGAAGGGTGGGGGGTTGGGTATAAGGACCACTATGGGAGGGAGGGGGGTATAAGGACCACTATGGGAGGGAGGGGTGTATAAGGACCACTATGGGAGGGAGGGAGGGTATAAGGACCACTATGGGAGGGAGGGAGGGGGTATAAGGACCACTATGGGAGGGAGGGGGGTATAAGGACCACTATGGGAGGGATGGGGGATAAGGACCACTATGGGAGGGAGGGCGGGATAAGGACCACTATGGGAGGAAGGGGGGGGGGATAAGGACCACTATGGGAGGGAGGGGGGATAAGGACCACTATGGGAGGGAGGGGGGATAAGGACCACTATGGGAGGGGGGGTTAAGGACCACTTTGGGAGGGGGGTTAAGGACCACTAGGGGAGGGAGGGGGGTATAAGGACCACTATGGGAGGGATGGGGGAGATAAGGACCACTAGGGGATGGAGGGGGTGGGTATAAGGACCACTAGGGGAGGGAGGGGGTGGGTATAAGGACCACTAGGGGAGGGATGGGGGTATAAGGACCACTAGGGGAGGGAGGGGGGTATAAGGACCACTATGGGAGGGATGGGGGAGATAAGGACCACTATGGGAGGGAGGGGGGAGATAAGGACCACTAGGGGATGGAGGGGGTGGGTATAAGGACCACTAGGGGAGGGAGGGGGTGGGTATAAGGACCACTAGGGGAGGGATGGGGGTATAAGGACCACTAGGGGTGGGATGGGGGGATAAGGACCACTTTGGGAGGGAGGGGGGATAAGGACCACTATGGGAGGGAGGGGGTTAAGGACCACTATGGGAGGGAGGGGGGGGTTAAGGACCACTAGGGGAGGGAGGGGGGATAAGGACCACTAGGGGAGGGGAGGGGGGAGTAAGGACCACTAGGGGAGGTGAATGTAAGGACCAGTAGGGGTGGGGAGGGGGGAGCAAGGACCACTAGGGGAGGGGAGGGTAAGGACCACTAGGGGAGGGGAGGGGGAAGTACGGACCACTAGGGGAGGGGAGGGTAAGGACCACTAGGGGAGGGGTGAGTCAGGACCACTGGGGGAGGGGGGTGAAGGAACACAGGGGGAACGGGGGTGGGGAGGTCCACTAGGGGTTTGGGAGGGGGGTGAAGGAACACAGGGGGAACGGGGGTGGGGAGGTCCATTAGGGGTTTGGGAGAGGGAGGACCACTAAGGGGGGAAGGACCACCAAAGGGGGATAAGGAGGGAGGACTACTAAGGAGAGGGGAGGAGGGTAAGGACCACTAGGGGGGGGGAGATTACCACTAAGGGTAGTAGGGGAAGGTCTACTAAGGGGGGGAGTAGGGGTAGGTCTACTAAGGGGTTTGGGAGAGGGCGGACCGCTAAGGGGTTTGGGAGAGGGAGGACCACTAAGGGGGGGAGGGGGAATGAGAAGACCACCGAGGGGGGACTGCGGAGGGACAGGGGTCCAAGGGAGAGCACTAAGTGACAGAAGGGGAGAACACGGAGGGACAGAAGGGAAGGGGAAATAAATAATTGACCGGAGGGGAGAGCACTATGATTTAAAAAAATAAAAAAAATAAAGAGCTGTTCCCCTCTCAGTCCCTATCCTACCCCACAAACCCTCTCTTTTACACTACACACATACACAATGCTTCCCCCCCACACACACACACAGACACATACAATGCATTCCTACTCACACACAGACACACCCGAAACACACAATGCATCCCTTACGTTCTCTTACATAATTAATGCACCCCTTACAGACACACACTGCATTCAATTACATACACAGAAACAAACCTTGCACTCCTTACACACACACACACACACACAGAAACATACCATGCATTCCTTACACGCAAACACACACTACATCCCCTATAAACACACTACATCCCTTACACAAATTGCACACATAAAACATCCCCAACTCATGGATGTGCCATGTAAGTGGATTTATGGGTGGGCATTGTAGGCGTATGCCCCCTGGGGGCCCAGACCTTGAGCTGTGTAAGGGGCCCTAAAAAATGGAGCTGCTTCCTGTTCGTTAATTGTTGTGAGCACTGTTAAAAACAGTCTCCAGAGAGCCTCTTCTACACCAGACCTGTGGAGCCAGACTGAGCCCATCATCAGCCTCTTGTCCTCATCTGGTGGTAAGTAGGCAATCCAATATATTTTTTGTGGCACTAATCTCTAATTTACCTCACATTAAATGGATACTATAGTCACCAGAAGCCCTACAGCATAATGTAGTGGTTCTGGTGTCTATAGCCTATAGGTCTGCAAGCGTCTGGGTGTCAGGCCTTCAGCGTGTACTCTGCCAACCTCTGCCAGTCAACTTTGCCACTCATATCTGGTGTGACAATAGCGTGCCTTTAAAAACAAAAAAAGTTTTTCACTGTAAGCTAATAGCAGTTAGTTGTCTGCAAGCGTCTGGGTGTCAGGCCTTCAGCGTGTACTCTGCCAACCTCAGCAAGTGCACTTTGCCACTCATATCTGGTGTGACTATAGCGTGCCTTTAAAAAGAAAAAATGTTTTTCACTGTAAGCTAATAGCAGTTAGTTGTCTGCAAGGGTCTGGGTGTCAGGCCTTCAGCGTGTACTCTGCCAACCTCTGCCAGTCCACTTTGCCACTCATATCTGGTGTGACAATAGCGTGCCTTTAAAAACAAAAAAAGTTTTTCACTGTAAGCTAATAGCAGTTAGTTGTCTGCAAGCGTCTGGGTGTCAGGCCTTCAGCGTGTACTCTGCCAACCTCAGCAAGTGCACTTTGCCACTCATATCTGGTGTGACTATAGCGTGCCTTTAAAAAGAAAAAATGTTTTTCACTGTAAGCTAATAGCAGTTAGTTGTCTGCAAGGGTCTGGGTGTCAGGCCTTCAGCGTGTACTCTGCCAACCTCAGCAAGTGCACTTTGCCACTCATATCTGGTGTGACTATAGCGTGCCTTTAAAAAGAAAAAAAGTTTGTCACTGTAAGCTAATAGCAGTTAGTTGTCTGCAAGCGTCTGGGTGTCAGGCCTTCAGCGTGTACTCTGCCAACCTCAGCAAGTGCACTTTGCCACTCATATCTGGTGTGACTATAGCGTGCCTTTAAAAAGAAAAAACGTTTTTCACTGTAAGCTAATAGCAGTCAGTTGTCTGCAAGCGTCTGGGTGTCAGGCCTTCAGCATGTACTCTGCCAACCTCAGCAAGTGCACTTTGCCACTCATATCTGGTGTGACTATAGCGTGCCTTTAAAACCCAAAAAAGTTTTTCACTGTAAGCTAATAGCAGTTAGTTGTCTGCAAGCGTCTAGGTGTCAGTGTCAGGATCGGGACAGGGATCCAACACGCAGAGTACAAACAGGTACAGGGTACGTATACCGGACCTTAGAATGGCCGGACTAACGTAAGAGTAGTAAAGAATGGTCTAGAGACAAGCCGAGGTCGAGGGAACGAGAGAGCAGGTAAATGAGAGACAAGCCGAGTCAAAGGGTAATAGAGGTAAACAAGGTAGAACAGACAAGCCGGGTCAAAACCAAAGAAACTAACAGAATACAAGAGCACTGAGTGACTAGACAAGCTAGAACCACGACAGGGCAATGAACAAACGTAGAAAGCCCTCTTTTATACCCTGATTCTAAACAGGTAATCACGCCCCCGACGAATCCTCATTCGTGCTTGGGGCTTGATTGACAGATCGGGTTGGGTTGTCGTCATGACGTCGGCTACTGAACGCCGCGTCATAAAAGGAAGTGGATCCCTCGCGGCCGGCGTGTAAACGACCGAGGGAACCGCGAGGAACGAGTGATTCAACCCTTTTGCGAGGAAGAAGTCCAAGTGTCTCACCTCCACAGAGGTAGAGACAGCAGGTACCCTGACAGTACCCCCCCCCTCAGAAACGCCCACCGGGCGGAAGGAACCGGGGCGAGATGGAAAACGGGAGTGAAAAGCCCTGCGGAGGCGAGGCACATGCACATCCTCCTGAGGTATCCAAGACCTCTCCTCAGGACCATATCCCTTCCAATCAACCAGATATTGTAACTTCCCCCGGGAGACAGGAGAATCGATGATGGAATTGATTTCATACTCCTCTTGTCCCTCAACCTGAACAGAGCGAAGAGAGGATGCAGTGGAGGAAAACTTGTTACATATTAGGGGTTTTAACAAGGAAACATGAAAGGAGTTAGGAATGCGTAAGGCAGATGGAAGAGCCAGACGATACGCAACTGGGTTAATTCGAGTCAGGACCCTGTAAGGTCCAATGTAACGAGGAGCGAATTTCATAGATGGAACCTTCAAGCGAATGTTTTTGGTACTCAACCATACCCTGTCCCCTGGAACAAAGACTGGAGCCGCCCTTCTATGTTTATCAGCGTGTTTCTTGAACAACATGGAATTATGCAGAAGAATTTGTCGAGTCTGATCCCACAACTTCCTCAGATTGGCAACATGAACATCAACCGACGGTACTCCTTGGGAAGGAGAAACCGAGGGAAGAATGGAGGGATGAAAGCCATAATTCATGAAAAAGGGGCTAGAACGAGTAGAATCACAAACAAGATTGTTGTGTGCGAACTCTGCCCAAGGAATCAGACCAACCCAATCGTCCTGGTGTTCGGAAACGAAACAACGCAAATATTGCTCGATCTTTTGATTAGTACGTTCAGCAGCTCCGTTAGACTGGGGATGATATGCAGAAGAGAAATTCAATTTGATACCCATTTGAGAGCAGAATGACTTCCAAAAACGGGAAACAAATTGGGAACCTCTATCAGAAACAATTTCGGAAGGTATCCCATGTAAACGAAATATCTCTTTAGCGAATATCTCAGCCAATTCAGGGGAAGATGGAAGTTTAGGTAAGGGCACGAAATGAGCCATCTTAGTAAACCTGTCAACCACCGTGAGAATCACAGTCTGATTTTTAGAAACAGGTAAATCGACAATGAAATCCATAGCCAAACAGGTCCATGGTTTCTCGGGAATTTCCAAGGGATGCAAAAGCACACATGGAAGTGTCTGAGGTCGTTTGGTCTTCATACAGACCTCACATGCTTTTCGACGAAATCCCTAATATCTTTACGTAAGGTGGGCCACCAGAAATCCTTGGCTATTAAGGAGCATGTCTTACGAATGCCAGGATGCCCAGCCACCTTACTATTGTGAAAGCATTGTAACAGTTCTAGTTGGAGTTCTGCAGGAACAAAATGCCGTGACTCAGGACTCTGTCTAGGAGCCAGATGTTGTAGCTTCATAATCTCGGCAAGCAACGGAGAATGAATCCTGAGGCTAGTGTTGGCGATAATATTGCACTTGGGAACTATAGAAGAGAAAACCGTCTCAGATATAGTAGAAGGTTCATGTTGGCGAGACAAAGCATCGGCCTTAGAGTTCTTAGAACCAGGTCTATAAGTGAGCACGTAATTGAAATGGGTGAGGAACAAGGACCAACGAGCTTGTCTGGCGGATAAGCGCTTGGCCTCCCCAATATAAGACAAGTTCTTGCGATCCGTCAGAATAGTAACAGGGTGCAAGGTCCCCTCCAATAAATGTCTCCACTCCTTTAAGGCCATGATAACAGCTAGTAGTTCCCTGTCAACAATGTCATATCTGCTTTCAGTCCCAGATAGTTTCTTGGAAAAGAAACCACATGGATGTAATGGTTTATCTACGCCTAACCTTTGAGACAAGATGGCACCTATACCTGTCTCTGAGGCGTCTACCTCGAGTAGGAAAGGTAAAGTTGTATCGGGGTGAACTAAAATTGGTGTAGAAGCAAAAAGTTCCTTAAGTGTCTTGAAGGCAACGAGAGCTTCAGTAGACCAAGTCTTAGTGTCAGCCCCCTGTCTGGTCATATTGGTAATAGGAGCAATAATGGAAGAGTATCCTTTAATGAAGCGCCTGTAATAATTGGAGAATCCAATAAACCTCTGAATGGCCTTGAGGCCCTTAGGTAATGGCCAATCTAAAATAGACTGGAGTTTATCCGGATCCATTTTAAAGCCTTCCCCAGAAATCACGTAACCAAGAAAGTTTATCTGAGATTGATCAAAACTACATTTCTCCAATTTGCAGTACAATCCATGTTGTAGGAGTTTGCGCAATACCCTTCTGACTTGTCTGTGGTGGGTCTCAATTTCTCTAGAGTGTATTAGTATATCATCTAAATACACAATAACACAATCCTGTTGAAATTCCCTAAGAACTTCATTGATCGGATCCTGAAATACTGCCGGTGCATTACAGAGCCCAAAAGGCATTACCGTGTACTCATAGTGTCCATATCGAGTATTGAACGCTGTTTTCCACTCGTCTCCCTGCTGAATTCTCACCAAGTTATACGCCCCTCTGAGATCTAACTTGGTGAAAATCTTGGAACCCTTTAAACGATCAAAGAGCTCAGTAATCAAGGGAATTGGGTATGCATTTCTGATAGTTATTTTATTCAAACCTCGGTAATCAATGCAAAGCCTTAACGTGCCATCCTTTTTATTTACAAAAAAAAAACCGGCCCCGGCAGGCGAGGATGATCTCCTAATGAATCCCTTGTCTAGATTCTCACGGATATATTCCTCTAAGACTAAGTTCTCCTTAGTGGATAAAGGATATACATTGCCCCTCGGAGGCATAGTACCAGGTAGGAGATTAATCTTGCAATCAAAGGACCTGTGTGGAGGTAAAGTATCAGCATTCTTCTTGTCAAAGACTGCCTTTAAATCTATGTATCGAGACGGTATTTGTAAGTCTGTAGACTGGGTGGAGTTAACCGGTGTATTACCTACGCAAAGTGGTGAGACTTTCTGTAAACACCTGTCCTGGCAACCCTGACCCCATGAAGTTACCTCCCCTAGCTCCCAATCAATAATAGGGTTATGTTTCTTTAACCATGGATACCCTAGAACTATAGGAACAGAAGGAGAAGAGATAAGCATAAGGGATATATCCTCCTCGTGTAAGATACCAACAGTCAAAATAACAGGTATAGTCTCACGAGAAATCACAGGTTCAGATAATGGTCTACCATCTATGGCCTCAACGGCCAAGGGAGTATCTCTTAGCTGAGAAGGGATAGAGTGTTTAGAAACAAAAACTTGGTCGATAAAGCTCTCAGCAGCTCCGGAGTCTATCAATGCCATAGTCTTTATTACTCCCTTCTCCCATGCTAAAGAGACCGGTAGTAGAAGCCTGTGATCTTTATAATTGTGTATAGAGGACAAAATAGAAACACCCAAGGCCTGTCCTCTAGAGAAACTTAGGTGCGAGCGTTTCCCGGACGATTAGGACAATTTAGGCGAAGGTGCCCTCTTACTCCACAATACATACACAATCCCTCCCTTCTTCTGTACTGTCTCTCCTCTTCTGAGAGGCGAGTATTGCCTATTTGCATAGGTTCAGAAAAGACTGGGATAGTGGTTTGAGGACTTTGAAATAAAGGCGCTAGTTTAAAGGAAGGTCTACGAATATTATCACGAGTGTTCTGTCTCTCTCTTAAACGTTCGTCAATACGAGAAATAAAAGAAATTAAATCTTCCAAATTTTCAGGGAGCTCTCTAGTAGCCACCTCGTCTAGGATTACATCAGATAATCCGTTTACAAATACGTCTATATAGGCCTGTTCATTCCACTTAACTTCTGCCGCCAAAGACCTGAACTCTAGTGCATAATCCACAAGGGTTTGGTTATCTTGTCTAAGGCGCAATAGTAATCTAGCTGCATTGACCTTTCTTCCTGGAGGGTCAAAAGTTCTTCTAAAAGCAGCGACAAAGGCATTATAATTATAGACTAACGGATTCTCATTCTCCCACAGAGGATTGGCCCATCTCAGAGCCTTATCAATGAGGAGTGTGATAATGAATCAAACCTTTGCCCTATCTGTAGGGTAAGAGCGAGGTTGTAATTCAAAATGAATACCAATTTGGTTTAAGAAACCACGGCACTTCTCCGGAGAACCACCATAACGTACAGGAGGTGTAATACGGGAAGAAGCACCTACAGTGGCTACTTCTAGACCTGAACTTACAGGAGAGATGGACGTAGCTCGCATCTCCTCCGGTGGATTACTAGATCGAGATAATAAAGCTTGCAACGCTAGAGCCATCTGGTCCATTCTGTGATCCATGGCTTCAAATCTAGAATCGGAAGAGCCAACCTGAGTGTTTGTACCTGCAGGATCCATGGCCCTGTCGTAATGTCAGGATCGGGACAGGGATCCAACACGCAGAGTACAAACAGGTACAGGGTACGTATACCGGACCTTAGAATGGCCGGACTAACGTAAGAGTAGTAAAGAATGGTCTAGAGACAAGCCGAGGTCGAGGGAACGAGAGAGCAGGTAAACGAGAGACAAGCCGAGACAAAGGGTAATAGAGGTAAACGAGGTAGAACAGACAAGCCGGGTCAAAACCAAAGAAACTAACAGAATACAAGAGCACTGAGTGACTAGACAAGCTAGAACCACGACAGGGCAATGAACAAACGTAGAAAGCCCTCTTTTATACCCTGATTCTAAACAGGTAATCACGCCCCCGACGAATCCTCATTCGTGCTTGGGGCTTGATTGACAGATCGGGTTGGGTTGTCGTCATGACGTCGGCTACTGAACGCCGCGTCATAAAAGGAAGTGGATCCCTCGCGGCCGGCGTGTAAACGACCGAGGGAACCGCGAGGAACGAGTGATTCAACCCTTTTGCGAGGAAGAACGTCCAAGTGTCTCACCTCCATAGAGGTAGAGACAGCAGGTACCCTGAAAGTCAGGCCTTCAGCGTGTACTCTGCCAACCTCAGCAAGTGCACTTTGCCACTCATATCTGGTGTGACTATAGCGTGCCTTTAAAAAGAAAAAAAGTTTTTCACTGTAAGCTAATAGCAGTTAGTTGTCCGCAAGCGGCTGGGTGTCAGGCCTTCAGCGTGTACTCTGCCAACCTCAGCAAGTGCACTTTGCCACTCATATCAGGTGTGACAATAGCGTGCCTTTAAAAGGAAAAACGTTTTTCCACTGTTATAGATTGAATAGCAGTTAGTTGTCTTCAAGCGGGTGTCAGGCCTTCAGCGTGTACTCTGCCAACCTCTGCCAGTCCACTTTGCCACTCATATCTGATGTGACAATAGCATGCCTTTAAAGAGAAAAAAGGTTTTTCACTGTAAGCTAATAGCAGTCAGTGTCCTTAAAGCGGGTGTCAGACCTTCAGCGTGTACTCTGCCAACCTCTGCCAGTCCACTTTGCCACTCATATCAGGTGTGACAATAGCGTGCCTTTAAAAAGAAAAAAAGTTTTTCCACTGTTATAGATTGAATAGCAGTTAGTTGTCTTCAAGCGGGTGTCAGGCCTTCAGCGTGTACTCTGACAACCTCTGCCAGTCCACTTTGCCACTCATATCTGTTGTGACAATAGCATGCCTTTAAAGAGAAAAAAAGTTTTTCACTGTAAGCTAATAGCAGTCAGTGTCCTTAAAGCGGGTGTCAGACCTTCAGCGTGTACTCTGCCAACCTCTGCCAGTCCACTTTGCCACTCATATCTGGTATGACAATAGCGTGCCTTTAAAAAGAAAAAAAAGTTTTTCACTGTCAGCTAATAGCAGTCAGTGTCCTTCAAGCGAGTGTCAGGCCTTCAGCGTGTACTCTGCCAACCTCTGCCAGTCCACTTTGCCACTCATATCTGGTATGACAATAGCGTGCCTTTAAAAAGAAAAAAAAGTTTTTCACTGTCAGCTAATAGCAGTCAGTGTCCTTCAAGCGAGTGTCAGGCCTTCAGCGTGTACTCTGCCAACCTCTGCAAGTGCACTTTGCCACTCATATCTGGTGTCACTATAGCGTGCATTTAAAAAGAAAAAAAGTTTTTCCACTGTTATAGATTGAATAGCAGTTAGTTGTCTTCAAGCGGATGTCAGGCCTACAGCATGTACTCTGCCAACCTCTGCAAGTGCACTTTGCCACTCATATCTGGTGTGACTATAGCGTGCCTTTAAAAAGAAAAAAAGTTTTTCACTGTAAGCTAATAGCAGTTAGTTGTCTGCAAGCGTCTGGGTGTCAGGCCTTTAGCGTGTACTCTGCCAAACTCAGCAAGTGCACTTTGCCACTCATATCTGGTGTGACTATAGCGTGCCTTTAAAAACAAAAAAAGTTTTTCACTGTGAGCTAATAGCAGTTAGTTGTCTGCAAGCGTCTGGGTGTCAGGCCTTCAGCGTGTACTCTGCCAACCTTAGCAAGTGCACTTTGCCACTCATATCTGGTGTGACTATAGCATGCCTTAAAAAACAAAAAAAGTTTTTCGCTGTAAGCTAATAGCAGTCAGTGTCCTTCAAGCGAGTGTCAGGCCTTCAGCGTGTACTCTGCCAACCTCTGCCAGTCCACTTTGCCACTCATATCTGGTGTGACAATAGCATGCCTTTAAAAACAAAAAACTTTTTTCACTGTTATAGATTGAAAAGCAGTTAGTTGTCTTCAAGCGGGTGTGTCAGGCCTACAGCGTGTACTCTGCCAACCTCTGCCACTGCACAGTGCCACTCATATCTGGTCTCACAGTAGCTTGCACGCATAGTACCACTAATCCCCAAAAAAATGTTAGGCAGAGGCTGGACACCCCGCAGGGGCCATCGTGGTCGTGGTGCTGTGATTCCCTTTGACCCTAGAATAATGCCCAGTTTTCAGAGGCCACGTACCCTGAACTTGAAAAGTTCGGAGCACATCGTTGACTGGCTAACACAGGACACCCAATCTTCTACAGCTTCCGCTCGGAACCTTGACGCACCATCCTCTTCCAGCTTAGCTTCAGGCACCTGTCGCCACCACCAAAACTAGCACCACAGCCGCTTCACTTGGTATGTCAGAGGAGTTATTCACACATCCGTTTGAAGAAATGAGTGATGCGCAACCATTATTGCCAGAGGATGTAGATAACAGGGATATGTCTCAGGCAGGCAGCATTACACACATGGACGTACGGTGTGATGATGATGATGTTGTACCCGCTGCTGCTTCCTTTGCTGAGTTGTCAGATACAAGTGAAGAGGTTGATGATGACGATGCGTCCATGGATGTCACGTGGGTGCCCGCTCGGCAAGAAGAAGAACAGGACGAAAGTTCTGGAGGAGGAGGAGACGAGTTGGAAGCAGGGGGAGGTAGTCGCAAGGAGCTAGTGGCACAGTCAGACAGCATGCATCGGCACCCGAGGTCAGCCCAACAGCACGCCAATCAACGCATGTTGGGTCCACCACCAGAATGCCTTCATTGCAGAGCTCAGCAGTGTGGAATTTTTTTTGTGTGTCTGCCTCTGACAACAGCGATGCCATTTGCAACATGTGCCAAAAGAAACTGAGTGGTGGGAAGTCCAACACCCACCTAGGTACAACTGCTTTGCGTAGGCACATGATCGCACATCACAAACGCCTAAGGGATCAACACATGAGTACAAGCAGCACGCGAACTCAAAGCCGCCATCCTCCTCCTGGTCCAGCATCTTCAGCCACGTCAACCACTGCTGTCCTCCTTGCCCCCTCTCAACCATCCGCCACTCGGTCTCCCGCCTTGAGCAGTTCCCACTCATCTGCCCACAGTCAGGTATCTGTCAAGGACATGTTTGAGCGTAAGAAGCCAATGTCAGAAAGTCAACCCCTTGCCCAGCGTCTGACAGCTGGCTTGTCCGAACTATTAGCCCGCCAGCTTTTACCATACAAGCTGGTGGAGTCTGAAGCATTCAAAAAAATTTTTAGCTATTGGGACACCGCAGTGGAAGGTACCCGGCCAAAATTTATTTTCACAAAAGGCAATCCCCAACCTGTACTCGATTGTGCAAAAGGTAATGGCATGTAATGGCATGTCTGGCACACAGTGTTGGGGCAAGGGTCCATCTGACCACTGATACCTGGTCTGCAAAGCATGGTCAGGGCAGGTATATCACCTACACTGCGCATTGGGTAAACCTGCTGACGGCTGCCAAGCATGGAATGCATGGCTCTGCAGAGGAGTTGGTGACACCGTCACGACTTGCGTCCTCTACTCCATCCTCTTCCATAACCTCCTCGGCTGAGTCCGCTTCTGCTGCTGCATCTTGCTCCACATCAGCGGCACCCCCCCAGCTCCCCAGGTACTATTCCACATCCCGGATACGGCAGTGTCACACCGTCTTGGGTTTGACTTGCTTGAAAGCAGAGAGTCACACCGGACAAGCACTCCTGTCCGCCCTGAACGCACAGGTGGAAAAGTGGCTGACTCCGGAGCAACTGGATATCGGCAAAGTGGTTTGTGACAACGGAAAACATTTGTTGGCGGCATTGATGTTGGGCAAGTTGACACATGTGCCGTAGGGGGAACAGTCCCTATTCTGCTCTGGTAGAGGAGGAGGAACGGGAAATGAGTAGCTCGGCATCCAACCTTGTGCAAATGGGGTCTTTCATGCTGTCGTGCCTGTTGAGGGACCCTCGTATAAAAAGGGTGAAGGAGAACGACCTGTACTGGGTGTCCACGCTACTAGACCCCCGGTATAAGCAGACAGTGGCGGAAATGTTACTGAATTACAAGTCGGAAAGGATGCAGCATTTGCAAAATAAATTAAGAAAGTATGCTTTACACAGCGTATAAGGGTGATGTCACAGCACAACGGGAATCTAACAGGGGAAGAGGTGAAAGTCATCCTCCCACGACCACGCCATATCTGCCAAGTGACCCTATGTAGGGGGAACAGTCTCTATTCTGCTCTGTGTCAGTGTGGATCAGGGATCCTTAGGATAGGTGTCAATCCATACCTGCCAAGTGACCCTATGTAGGGGGAACAGTCTCTATTCTGCTCTGTGTCAGTGTGTATCAGGGGCTTTGAGGACAGGTGTCAATCCATATCTGCCAAGTGACCCTATGTAGGGGGAACAGTCTCTATTCTGCTCTGTGTCAGTGTGTATCAGGGATCCTTAGGATAGGTGTCATTCCATATCTGCCAAGTGACCCTATGTAGGGGGAACAGTCTCTATTCTGCTCTGTGTCAGTGTGTTTCAGGGATCCTTAGAATAGGTGTTAATCCATATCTGCCAAGTGACCCAATGTAGGGGGAACAGTCTCTATTCTGCTCTGCTCTGTGTCAGTGTGTATCATGGTCTCTGAGGACAGGTGTCAATCCATACCTGCCAAGTGACCATATGTAGGGGGAACAGTCGCTATCCTGCTCTGTTTCAGTGTGTATCATGGTCTCTGAGTACAGGTGTCAATCCATATCTGCCAAGTGACCCTATGTAGGGGGAACAGTCCCTATTCTGCTCTGTGTCAGTGTGTATCAGGGATCCTTAGGATAGGTGTCAGTCCATATCTGCCAAGTAACCCTATGTAGGGGGAACAGTCTCTATTCTGCTCTGTGTCAGTGTGTATCAGGGAACATTAGGATAGGTGTCAATCCATATCTGCCAAGTGACCCTATGTAGGGGGAACAGTCTCTATTCTGCTCTGTGTCAGTGTGTATCAGGGATCCTTAGGATAGGTGTCAATCCATATCTGCCAAGTGACCCTGTGACAGACCCATCCGTATGGACTAAAAATACTGTGTTCGTCTGTTTTGCCGTTTGCATGAATTCCCCCATTCGTATGTCTGGATTAAGGGAATGCATTTGTTTGCTGACGGAAACTACCGAACGGACGGCCACCCAGGAGAGAAGTGTGCTGCTAGTTAACCTATTGATCCCAATTAGAACGTTGAGGTTAACCGCAGCCCCTTCTCAATTAAGACCGAAGACAGGGTGGTCTTCATTCGTATGTCGACCACGAGGTGGCGGCCATTTTAACTATGCGAAAGCCCAGCGGTGTTCGATGATTATTTCATGGAACTCAAAACGGACACGTTTTCAACCGAACACCGCTGAAGCCATCGACCTCCCCTTCTCGATCGACAGAAGTATACGAATACCGGCCGTTCGGGAGATTTAACAACACGAATGGACTTAACCCAGATAGCCGTCCCATTGAGTCGATCGCATACCGAAGAGCTATAACCGACTTTGACTCCATGGCGATTGAACTATGCGTATGGGATCTGAGCGCTATTCGCCAATAATATGCACTCAGATCCAGGCTATCTGGGGATGTGTTATATGAATGCAAAATGTTCGGCAGTTATAAAGTTATAGCTTTTAAATTGTTTTATAACTTTGAGTTAAAATGGCGATGTGCCTCTGCTCGGGGAGATAATTGAATTACTTCCCAATTATCTCCTGAGCAGAGGGGAGGAAACTGTGATGCATGTTGGGAATATTGTGGGGATGTAAGCCTGAAATGTCCCCATGTCCTTCTGTTATTCCAGTCTCCCATTTGGTCCCCTAGGGGAGTGTCCACCAAGTGGGAGACCTGCATAAATACGGGCAGGTAGCCCACAGTAAACTCAATTCGTGTTTTACCCTCAAAGCAGAGCTTGGTCTCGTTATTGGGGGGATTTTATTACCGGCAACTAGAGACTGCTTATTGGGATTATGTGCCGCTTGGAACCTATTGCCGTTCGGCTGTAAGTGGCGATTCGTATGTTTGGAGCTCAAGAAGGGAGAGAGCCATACAGGTACAGTTCGGGAGTTTGTAGTGATCCCTAGCTGGCGGTTCGCATGGTTATACTGTATACACTACCAGACCACATTATTGCGACCGGGGAGCATTCACTAAACGGCGGTTTGTGCATTTATTACTGGAGGTACCGTAACAACTGGTGGCAAGCGACGGGATTATCCTCAGCGCCAAAAGAGACCACTACAACCAGGATTAATTGGAATTACAATACCAAAACCTGAGAAGAGCTACCCTAAAAGATTTATTAGAGCAAAGAGGCGGACAGGCCAGTAACCTCAGGAAGAGGGACATTATTGCGTTATTGCTGGAAATGGATGGAGTACCAGCGGCAGAGGGAATCAATGGACCCAGCCCAGATGACAGAACCCCCGAGGAGGCAAGCTTTGACCGGGCGGTAAGAATCAGGCTTGCCCATTATGGTCCCAACCCATCTGCAGAGATCATCACCCAGGTCATGGCCTCTGTGGAGGCCAACCTGCTATACCAAAGCGGTGCTGCAGCATCCCCAGTCACAGCAAACCCGGGGGAGAGAAAGAAAGTGCCGTTTACGGCATTTAAAGCCTTCAGTGAGACAGAAGGAGAGATTGATGGGTACCTTGCTGATTTAGAGCAGCAATGTGCCCTGCACAAGGTACCCCTGGAAGACTGGGTTACTATATTGTCCGGCAAGTTATCCAGCCGGGCCAGCGAGGCTTTTCGGGCCATCCCTGATGAGGAGATCGGGGATTATGTGGCCGTCAGGGAAGCTTTACTCTCCCGGTATGCCGTTACACCCGAGGCATACCGGAGGAGGTTCCGAGACACTGTTAAAACAACTGGGGACTTCTACGTTGAATGGGCATGTAAGGTGCACTGCACAGCCACCCACTGGATGGCGGGGTGCCAGGCTGTGTCCGGAGAAGAGGTGCTACAGATGTTTCTATTGGAACATTGTTTTGACAAATTACCAGCAGGGGTCAGAGAGTGGGTAAGGGACCGTAAACCCTCCACTCTACATGAAGCAGCTCGCCTGGCGGATGAGTATACATATACCCGCAAACTGTGCAATTCCATCAGCAAGGCTCCCGCCAGAGTGGAATACAGGCCAGCAGCACCAACAGCAGCTACCATCTATCAGCCTCCAATGAATCGGCCATCAGCACCCCCTCCGTCTGCCCAGTATCAACGTTCACCCCGGTTTAACTCACGGGAGTACTCACAACCCATTCGGTGCTACCTATGCAATCAGCTAGGGCACAAGTGACCAGAGTGCCCGATGAACAGTGCCAACCAGAACCAGTCCTGGAGGAGACCCGCAGGGGGCAATCCACGACCACCTCTCCCAGCAGCTCACTGTGTAGAGGAAGAGGAATGCTGGGGCATCCTGCATGAGGCAGACCCTGTTCAGGCTGCCCACCGGGATAACAGACAACACCACCGGCAATGTGTAAAGGTCAACGGGAAGGAGGTCAGTGGTCTACGGGATACCGGTGCAACCATGACCTTGCTCCAGAAGCACCTGGTATCCGAAGCCCAACATACCGGGGACACGGTCGCAGTGCGAGTAGCCGGGGGTGCCGTGTTTCGTCTACCCGTTGCCCGGGTACATTTGGATTGGGGAGTGGGCGCTAGACATGTGAATGTGGGGATCATGAAGGATTTACCTGCAGATGTCCTCCTTGGCAATGACTTGGCACCCCTCGTTTCAGCCTTCACTCCCATGGGTCCCGCTGCAGTGGACGCTGTCACGACCCGTGCCCAGACCCGTGCTGCCGAGACCGGCCCACCTGCTGCTGAGACCCAGGTAAGACTCTCTACCCCAACTTGTACCTTAGACCAGGCCCCTTTAGGCTGGGATACCCCAGAGATGTACGGGAAGGAAACTAGGGAAGACCCGACGTTAGTGAAGTACAGGGCCAGGGCCGACTCTGGGGGAGAAGGAGTAGATGGGGAGCACTATGAGTGGGTGGGGGAAACCGAGTACCCCTCCACAGAAACAACAGCTAGTGGTACCTGCAAAGTACCGGCGGGAGATTCTGCGGATTGGGCATGATGTGCCGTTAGCGGGCCATCTAGGTTCCCACCGCACAGCTCATATAATCACCCAAAACTTCCTCTGGCCCAATTTTAACCGAGATGTGCGGGTTTATTGTAGCACGTGTGACACCTGTCAACGGGTAGGTAAGCGCGGGGACCACCCAAAGGCTAGGCTTCAGTTGATGCCTATCATTGGAGAACCCTTTTCCCGCATAGCCGTTGACATTGTGGGTCCACTGGCCAGGGCTAGCCCCTCCGGTAAGAAATACATTCTTACCGTGGTGGACTATGCCACACGTTATCCAGAGGCAGTAGCGCTGTCTAATATAGAGGCAGAGACGGTTGCTGATGCCCTGGTTAAAATTTTCACTAGGGTCGGGTTCCCTCAGGAGATCCTCTCTGTTCAGGGAACGCAGTTCACCGCTGTGCTTACCCAGCAGCTGTGGAAGGTGTGCGGCATTAAACCGCTGCTTAGCTCACCTTATCACCCACAGACTAACGGTCTCTGCGAACGATTTAATGGCACCCTCAAACAGATGCTGAGGACCTTTACTGACACTTGCAGAGACTGGGAGCGATTCCTGCCTCATCTGCTATTTGCATACAGAGAGGTGCCCCAGGAATCTACTGGGTTCTCCCCCTTTGAGTTACTCTATGGGAGAAGGGTCCGTGGACCCCTAGATCTCATTAGAGGACACTGGGAGGGGGAGACAGAGCAAGAAGGGACCCCCATAGTACCATATGTCCTGGAACTCCGGGACCGCATGGAGAAACTATCCCTGATGGTAAGGGAGAATCTCCAGGCGGCCCAGGGGAGACAGAAACGGTGGTACGATCGGGGTGCCCGACAGCGGGTCTTCCAGGTTGGGCAGAAGGTTCTAGTGCTCAAGCCTGTGAAGGCAAACAAGATGCAAGCATCTTGGCAGGGCCCGTATAAAGTGTTAGCTCAGGTGTGTGATACTACCTATCTTATAGCCAGCTGTGCAGATGAAAGGATTCAGCGATCCTTTCATGTGAACATGCTGAAGGAGTATCAGGAGCGACCAGAGGATGTTGCAGCAGTCTGTGCCCCAGCTACTGATGACCCCGAGAACTTACCTTTACCTGACTTGCTAGCGAAGGATGCCCAGACTGAACTTACTAGTCTTGTGCAGCTAGGAGACCGGCTAAACCCGGCAGAGAAGGTACAGGCAAGACAGCTTCTGTGGGAGAAGCAGGCGACGTTCTCCCAAGAACCCGGGTACACCACCCTAGCTGTGCACAAGGTCAAGACACCCGGACAGAATCCCCTACGACAACCCCCATACCGTATCCCTGAAGCAGTCCGAGAAGGAATGCGGAAGGAGATACAAGAGATGACCCGGCTGGGGGTTATTGAGCACTCAGACAGCCCTTGGGCCTCGCCTGTAGTCCTGGTGCCTAAGAAAGATGGGACCACCCGGTTCTGTGTGGATTACAGGCGGCTAAATGAGCGGACCACCACTGACGCCTACCCGATGCCCTGGGTGGACGGGTTATTAAACCGCATTGCCAGGGGGCGCTATATGACCACCATTGACCTGTGCAAAGGTTATTGGCAGATCCCCCTGGCCGAGGATGCTATCCCTAAGTCGGCATTCGTCACCCCATTTGGCCTGTACCAGTTTAAGGTCATGCTATTTGGGATGAAGAATGCTCCGGCTACCTTCCAACGTATGGTGGATAGGCTCCTCAATGGCTTCCAGGAATTTGCATGTGCATACCTGGATGACATTGCGGTCTACAGTGAGTCCTGGGAAGACCATTTAGTACACGTGGGGGTGGTGCTGGACAAGATTCGGTCTGCAGGCCTGTCCTTGAAGCCAGACAAGTGCCATTTAGGCATGGCAGAAGTGCAGTACTTGGGTCACAGGGTAGGATGTGGGAGCCAGCGACCAGAACCAGCCAAGGTAGAGGCTGTAGCTAACTGGCCCACACCTATCACCAAGACCCAAGTGCTAGCCTTCCTGGGGACGGCAGGGTATTATCGACGTTTTGTCCCCGACTACAGTACGGTTGCCAAGCCCTTGACTGACCTGACTAAGAAGAATTGACCTAAGCAGGTCCTGTGGTCTCCAGCTTGTGAAGCCGCGTTTCAGGCCCTGAAGCAAGCTCTTGTGAATGCCCCTGTCCTGGCTGCCCCAGTCCCTAACAAACGTTTTCTTGTACATACAGATGCTTCCATGTATGGACTGGGGGCTGTGCTGAGCCAGGTCGGTGAAGATGGAGGAGAGCACCCTGTCGCATATCTCAGCAGAAAGTTACTACCTCGGGAAGTGAGTTATGCAGCAGTGGAAAAAGAGTGTTTAGCCCTGGTCTGGGCACTGAAGAAATTGAGCCCTTATTTATACGGACAAGAATTTTCCCTAATCATCGACCACAATCCCCTTGTCTGGCTTAACCGGGTCTCAGGAGACAATGGCAGACTGTTGAGGTGGAGTCTGGCACTGCAGCCTTACAACTTCACCATCAGCTACCGACCCGGTAAGCAGAATGGGAATGCGGATGGGTTATCCCGGCAAACAGACGTCCCTATTCCTTCTCCGTCCGGTCATCCCCAAGTTGACCCGCCAAAGGGTCAAGCCGGATCTGCCGGAGTGTTCCACAAGGGGGGAGCCGTGTGACAGACCCATCCGTATGGACTAAAAATACTGTGTTCGTCTGTTTTGCCGTTTGCATGAATTCCCCCATTCGTATGTCTGGATTAAGGGAATGCATTTGTTTGCCGACGGAAACTACCGAACGGACGGCCACCCAGGAGAGAAGTGTGCTGCTAGTTAACCTATTGATCCCAATTAGAACGTTGAGGTTAACCGCAGCCCCTTCTCAATTAAGACCGAATACAGGGTGGTCGTCGTTTGTATGTCGACCACGAGGCGACGGCCATTTTAACTATGCGAAAGCCCAGCGGTGTTCGATGATTATTTCATGGAACTCAAAACGGACACGTTTTCAACCGAACACCGCTGAAGCCATCGACCTCCCCTTCTCGATCGACAGAAGTATACGAATACCGGTCGTTCGGGAGATTTAACAACACGAATGGACTTAACCCAGATAGCCGTCCCATGGAGTCGATCGCATACCGAAGAGCTATAACCGACTTTGACTCCATGGCGATTGAACTATGCGTATGGGATCTGAGCGCTATTCGCAGATAATATGCACTCAGATCCAGGCTATCTGGGGATGTGTTATACGAATGCAAAATGTTCGGCAGTTATAAAGTTATAGATTTTAATGTGTTTTATAACTTTGAGTTAAAATGGCGATGTGCCTCTGCTCGGGGAGATAATTGAATTACTTCCCAATTATCTCCCGAGCAGAGGGGAGGAAACTGATGCATGTTGGGAATATTGTGGGGATGTAAGCCTGAAATGTCCCCATGTCCTGTTATTCCAGTCTCCCATTTGGTCCCCTAGGGGAGTGTCCACCAAGTGGGAGACCTGCATAAATACGGGCAGGTAGCCCACAGTAAACTCAGTTCGTGTTTTACCCTCAAAGCGGAGCTTGGTCTCGTTATTGGGGGGATTTTATTACCGGCAACTAGAGACTGCTTATTGGGATTATGTGCCGCTTGGAACCTATTGCCGTTCTGCTGTAAGTGGCGATTCGTATGTTTGGAGCTCAAGAAGGGAGAGAGCCGTACAGGTACCGTTCGGGAGTTTGGAGTGTTCCCTAGCTGGCGGTTCGCATGGTTATACTGTATTCGCTACCAGACCACATTATTGCGACCCTATGCAGGGGGAACAGTCCCTATTCTGCTCTGTGTGAGGAGGAGGAACGGGAAATGAGTAGCTCGGCATCCAACCTTGTGCAAATGGGGTCTTTCATGCTGTCGTGCCTGTTGAGGGACCCTCGTATAAAAAGGGTGAAGGAGAACGACCTGTACTGGGTGTCCACGCTACTAGACCCCCGGTATAAGCAGACAGTGGCGGAAATGTTACCGAATTATAAGTCGGAAAGGATGCAGCATTTGCAAAATAAATTAAAAAGTATGCTTTACACTCCTCCCACGACCACGCCATATCTGCCAAGTGACCTTTTCTGCTCTGTGTCAGTGTGTATCAGGGATCCTTAGGATAGGTGTCAATCCATATCTGTCAAGTGATCCTATGTAGGGGGAACAGTCCCTATTCTGCTCTGTATCAGTGTGTATCAGGGATCCTTAGGATAGGTGTCAATCCATATCTGCCAAGTTACCCTATGTAAGGGGAATGGTCCCTATTCTGCTCTGTGTCAGTGTGTATCAGGGTATCTGAGGACAGGTGTCAATCCATATGTAAAGGTGTCAATATGTCATATGTCAGGTGTCAATCCATATCCATTGTGATTTAGGAATGTTAGGTGATTTCTGCCCTTTATGGATTAAAACCAGACTCTGCTTCAACTGTGTAATTTTCCATGGGAGTTTTGCCATGGATCCCCCTCTGGCATGCCACAGTCCAGGTGTTAGTCCCCTTGAAACAACTTTTCCATCACTTTTTTGGCCATAAAGGGTCCCTGTGGGTTTTAAAATTCGCCTGCCCATTGAAGTCAATGGCGGTTTGCCCGGTTCGCCGGTTCGCTAACGTTTGCGGAAGTTCCCGTTCGCCGTTCGCAAACCAAACAATTTGTGTTCGCGACATCACTAGTTATAAGAGCTTCCAAATCATACACAGAAGAGAAAGAAGCACAGTCAGTAAAAAAAAGGGGCCACATTTTTTTTTAGATACATAAACGAGAAAAGGAAAGTAAAACATGGATTAGTTAGGTTAAAAACAAAAGAAGGAAGGGATGTAGAAGAGGATCAAGGTCTAGCTGACTGCCTCCATGAATGTTTTTTTCAGTATTTACAGATGAAAATGAAGGAAAGGGGCCTTTTTTCAGTTAGGAAAAAGGACAAATTAGTAATTTGTTACATGTGAGTTTACAGAGGAAGAGGTTCTATTTCAACTGTCAAAAGTAAAGATAAATATGTCAATGGGACCTGATAGAATACACCCAAAGTTATTAAAAGTGGTGTACTAGCAAAACCATTAACAGATTTATTTAACCAATCATTGTTAACAGGAGTAGTCCCAGACGATTGAAAGTTAGCAAATGTTGTGCCAATTCACAAGAAATGTAGTAGGGAGGAGTCAGGCAACTATAGGCCAGTAAGCCTTACTTCAGTAGTGGGGAATGTATTGGAAACCATGTTAAAGGATCGGATTGTTGACATCTAAAAACACATGGATTTCAAGATCAGACACAACATGGCTTTACTTCAAGGAGATCATGCCAAACTAATCTTATTGATTTTTTTGATTAGATAACTGTTACAGAGATCATCATACGAACAAACTATAATGATGTGACTCTAATAAACTATTCGTGAGATCTGAGCGCAATTGGTATATCTAGTGCGCTCAGATCTGAGCTAGCTAACGAATGGTCTATGTTCCAGATAAAATATAAAAGTTATGTATTTTTATGTTATTTTCTAGTGTGCAATAAAACGTGGTATTTTCATGCGCTTGGAGACAATTTGGTTAGTGTAACTGTTGAAACCAATTACCTCCAAGCTGGGAGGGAGCATTTTCAAAAGATACATTGTACTCTCATTGGTTGGGACATTGCATTGTCCAGTGTACCATCAGGCCCAGAGGGGTTGTCCTTTGGCTTGACAAATTGTATAAATTGCCATGCATGAGTGCCATTAAAGCCAGTTCGTTTTACCCTCAACTCGCAGCCTTGACTCGTGTTGTAGGGAAAGGTGTATTCTAGCTATGCTATAGCTAGTGGGATGTTCTACATTTCCAGGAATTACTACAGTATGCTGATTTGAGCGGCTCTCCCTCCCTCCAAGTTCGGGAACCAGGATATCCAAGCGGTCTAACTTCCAGCCAGCCTGGAGGCAACATTTGGTGGCAGCGGCGGGATTGTCCTGGAGTTCCTAGGAGAGATACAGAGCGGGTGGAGAACGCTTATGATGAATTAAAGCGCACCACCTTAAAGGATCTACTAGAAAGCCGAGGTGGGAATGCAAGCAATTGACCAAGGAGGGAGCTGATTGCAGAATTGACAGAGCTGGATCAAAGCTTTACCATGGCCGACCCCCCGACGACAGCTGGTGACGAAAAGACCAGGGTGGTTTGGGAGAGGCTCTCGTTATTTGGGCCGAACCCCCCTATAGAGCTGATACAGCAAACAATAGCACAAGTGGAGGCCAAGATACAAGCAGCTCGAGCTCACAAACTCAGCCTGCTCGCAGCACAGCAAGCTCCCACAACAGTTTCGACCATCACCCCTGCAGACACGACTGGGAGGCGAAAGATTCCCTACACGGCTTTCCGACCTTTTCTGGAAAATGAGACGGGGATAGATGAGTATTTTTGAGCGACAGTGTACGCTCCATCAAATTCCCAGCGAGGATTGGCCCACTATATTGTCCGGGAAACTGTCTGGGAGAGCCCTGGATGCATTTCGGACACTAACCCCAGAGGAGGTGACACAATATGTGCGAGTTAAGGACACCTTACTGCAGCGATACGCTGTAACACCAGACATGTATCGCAGGCAATTCAGAAACACTAAGAAAAAGTCAAATGACACCCACACCGAATGGGCCCATAGGATGCAAAGGGCGGCTATACACTGGATCCAAGGGTGCCAAGCAGTAACCGGTGAGGAAATATTACAATTGTTTCTTTTGGAACATTTTTAAAATGGCATGGATCAACAAGGGAAAGAATGGCTCAGAGACCGCCGGCCCACTACCCTAAATGAGGCGGCCAAGTTAGCTGACGAACACTATGATTCGCGATTACACGAATCATTTAACTACCGACCGACGGCTGGAGCCGGAATCAAGGAAAACTACCGAATACCGTCTCGGAACGACTTCAGGGCTCCTGTGCCCGCGGGACCCACCTGGTACTCAGGACCACCCAGTAACAACGCACGCGATCGTCGCTGGCCCACGTGTTATCGGTGTAAGCAACCTGGACATCTTATGGCCAGCTGTCCACTGAACAACCACCATACCTCCCTCTTCCCAGCCCGGGCTCTTTGTGTCAACCAGGAGGGTCCCTTAGAAGAATACTTAGGACCCCTTCACGAGGCCGACCTAGTATATGCAGCCTCCCACAACTGCCAGCATCACAGGCAAAAGGTATGGCTTGAGGGCCAATCTACAGAGGGGCTACGGGACACTGGCGCTACAATCACGTTGGTCCAAGGTCACTTGATCCCGGAACACAAGCGATCAGGACAAACAGTGGCTGTACGAGTAGCCGGGTGGGACGTGTACAAGATACCGACTGCTAAGGTGCACCACGATTGGGGAGCGGGGAAAGGGACTGTGAACGTGGGGATAATGGACAACCAGCTTGCCGAAGTCCTGCTAGGCAACGATTTGGGTCCAATGACGTCTGCATATGCTACAACTTCGAGGCTCATCTTGTGACTACTCGGGCAGAAGCCAGGACTCAGCAGGACTATTCACCAGTGCGGGAGACTCAGGTAAGACCTATCCCAACTATACCACAGCTCCAACCCCCCATACCATGGGACACCCAAGCCACCTTTGAGACAGAGACCAGGTCTGACCTGACTCTACAGAAATATAGAGAGAAGGCAGAGACTGGGGGTGAGGGATTAGATAATGAGACATTTATATGGGAGGGGGGGAAGTTGTACCGGCTGACAGAGAAGAAGGGACACCGTAAGCGACAGTTAGTGAATCCCCATAAGTATAGGCGTGAGATATTGAGGGTGGGACACGATATTCCCTTAGCTGCCACCTGGCTGTAACTAGCACCCTACACCACATCACCCACACTTTTTTCTGGCCTGGGGTACATGCTGACGTTAGAACATATTGCAACACATGTGATGTGTGTCGGCGGGTAGGGAGGAGAGGGGACCATCCTAGGGCGCACCTGGTGAATATGCTCATCATAGAGGAGCCATTCAGTCAGTTCGCCATCGATTTAGTAGGGCCATTGGCCACCCCTAGTCCCTCCGGTAAGCGATATATCCTTACCATAGTGGACTATGCTACCCAATACCCAGAAGCCATGGCCCTGTCTAATATTCAAGCAGACACCGTGGCTAATGCACTAGTTCAGGTGTTCTCTCAGGTGGGATTCCCCAAACAAATCCTATCTGACAGGGGCACCCAATTTACCGCTGAGGCATGTCTGCAAGATCAAATCTCTCCTTAGCTCCCCCTACCACCCACAGACTAATGGGCTCTGTGAGAGGTTCAATGGAACCCTCAAACAGATGCTCAAAACATTTGCCCAGGAGTATAGGGACTGGGAGCGCTTCCTACCGCACCTCCTGTTTGCTTATGCCCCAGGAAAAAATTTAGCTGCTCTATGGACGCAAGGTATGAGGCCCCCTGAACCTGATCCGTGAGCACTGGGAGGGAGAGACCGAGAATGCTGGGGTCCCCATCGTACCATACATGCTGGAGCTTTGGGACCGAATGGAGCAGTTAGCTAGGTCAGTACAGGCTAACCTCCAGTCGGCCCAGAGGCGACAGAAAGTGTGGTATGCCAGGGGGCACTTAGAAGGAGCTTTGCCATAGGGCAGAAAGTGATGGTACTTAAACCGCTTAAGGCGGATAAGCTACAGGCATCCTGGCAGGGTCCTTGCCAAGTAGTACAGAAGCGAGGGGACACTACGTATGTTATAGCTAGTTGCCACGATGAGAGCCTACGGAAAATCTTCCATGTTAATATGCTGAAGGAGTACCTAGGGAGACAGGAAGATGTAGCCGCTATCTGTATCCCTGCTCATGAGGTCCCTGACAATTTGCCCATACCCGATCTATTGGGTACACCGAGCTAGCCACTCACCAGGTAGATGCCCCGGGCCAATAGCCCCCTACAGAATACCCAAAGCAGTTCGGGACGGAATGAAAAAGGAGATCGATGAGATGCGCCGATTAGGGGTCATCAAACCTTCCGATAGTCCCTCGGCTTCGCCAGTAGTCCTGGTGCCCAAGAAAGATGGTACTACCCGGTTCTGCGTGGACTATCGGAAACTCAATGACAAAACGGTGACTGACGCCTACCCCAGTAGATGAGCTACTTGATCGTATCGCCAGGGGAAACTACTTAACCACCATTGACCGCTGTAAAGGTTACTGGCAAATTCCCCTGGCCAGGGCGGCTATCCCCAAGTCGGCATTCGTCACCCTGTTCAACCTGTACCACTGTAAGGTCATGCCATTCGGGATGAAGAATGCCCCCGCTACCTTCCAGTGCTTGGTGGATTGACTCCTTGATGGCTTCCAGGATTTTGCCTTCGCATACCTGGATGACATAGTGATCCACAGTGAGTCCTGGGAGGAACACTTGGCTCATCTTGGGATGGTCCTGGATCAGATTAGGGCCGCTGTCCTGACCCTGAAACCAGAAAAAAAATATTTTGGAATGGCCGGGCTTCAGTATCTGGGTCACCGGGTAGGGTGTGGGAAGCAGTGACCGGAGCCGGCTAAGATAGAAGCGGTTGCAAACTGGCCCACACCTCACATTAAGACCCAGGTACTAGCCTTCCTGGGCACTGCGGGGTACTACAGGTGATTTGTGCCAGATTACAATTCTATTGCAAAACCTCTGACGGACTTGACAAAGAAGAACCTTCCCGACAGGTCCTGCGGTCTCCCCACTGTGAAGCAGGCTCTTAAAACTGCACTGGTTAATGCTCCTGTCTTGACTGACTGTTAAGATGGAGCCTAGCCCTAGAACCCTTTAATTTTACCATCACTTATCGACCCGGGAAGCAAAATGGCAACGCCGATGGGTTATCCAGACAGACCAACCTCAGTCCAGAATAACTTTAGTTCTGGGCAGCCTTAGTCTGCCCCAAAAAGGGGTCAGACAGTGTCTGCCAGAGTGTTCCACAAGGAGGAAGCCATGTTACAGAGATCCCCTCTGTCGGATACATACAGATACTTTTGTTTCACTTTGATACTTTGTTTTATGCGAACCCATTCTACCAGTCATTCGTATGTACGAATGACCGACCACCCGGCACTTGGCATGTGCCGCCAGTTTAACCTCCTTGACCTCGAAACCGCCGAAAGAACTAACGAACAGCAGACCACCCCATTACAGGAGTGTGCCGACAATTAACCACCCGGGAGTTGCGGTTTGTGGTTAACCGCAACCTAATTGGCCGTCATCAGGGTGGTCTCCGTTCGCACACAATTGCCCGAATGGAATACCGAACCCAGCACGAAAGAACTGTTGAAAGATAACCACCTAGATCCTTGCGTGTGTCACCAATTACGCTGTGGTTCTGCGGTTAACCGCAAGCTAATTACCTATTCCAAGGTGGTCGCCGTTTGTATGCCGAACACGAGGCGCCATCCATCTTTTTGTCATCGAGTATGCAGCAGGACCTTGGAGTAAAATCTCTGGAACTATAATCGGCGGAGGATTTACACGAATCCCGCAGAGATACTGGTTGTCCCATCCGCTCGCACAAAAAACATACAAACAAACTATAATGATGTGACTCTTATACACTATTCGTGAGATCTGAGCACAATTCGTATATCTAGTGCGCTCAGATCTGAGCTAGCTAACGAATGGTCGAATGGCTATTTTCCAGATAAAACATAAAAGTTATGTATTTTAAAATTATTTTCTAGTGTGTAATAAAACTTGGTATTTTCATGCACTTGGAGATAATTAGGTTAGTGTAACCGTTGAAACCAATTATCTCCAAGCTGGGAGGGAGCATTTTCAAAAGATACATTGTACTCTCATTGGTTGGGACATTGCATTGTCCAGTGTACCATCAGGTCCAGAGGGGTTGTCCTTTGGTCTGACAAATTCTATGAATTGCCATGCAATTCGCAGCCTTGACTCGTGTTGTAGGGAAAGGTATACCCTAGCTGTGCTATAGCTAGTGGGATGTTCTACATTTCCAGGAATTACTACAGTATGCTTTTGAGCGGCTCTCCCTCTTTCCAAGTTCGGGAACCAGGATATCCAAGCGGTCCAACTTCCAGCCAGCCTGGAGGCAACCGTAACAGTAACTAAAATAATAGATCAGGGTGGTGCAGTAGACATTGCTTACATAGATTTCAGTAAGGCTTTGACACTGTTTCACATAGAAGGCTTATTAACAAACCAATCTTAGTATCATCAGCAAAAAATGGTCAGAGCTGTGGCAACTGACATTTAATGTGGATAAGTGCAATGCATCTTGGACGTAAAAATCCAAGGGCAGATTACAGAATATTTGATAGAGTCCTAACCTCAACATCCGAGGAAAGGGATTTAGGGATGATTATTTCTGATGACTTAAAGGTAGGCAGACAATGTAATAGAGCAGCAGGAAATGCTAGCACAATGCTCGGTTGTATAGGGAGAGGTATTAGCAGAAAGAGGAAAGTGCTCATGCTATTGTACAGAACACTGGTGAGACGTCACTTGGAGTATTGTATGCAGTACTGGAGACCGTATCTCCAGAAGGATATTGATACTTTAGAGAGAGTTCAGAGAAGAGCTACCAATAGGGTCTTACGTAGAGCCTATAGCCGAGCAATCAGCACCGAACGTGAGTCTCTTTTGACTGATAATAAGATACAAGTTCAAGATCAAAAACTGATCTGCTGCATCGCCACATATGATGCAGGATGGGACTTCATGATGAGCACCCTGAAGCGGTACTGGCCCATCCTGACTTCTGACCCTCAAATTAAACAGGTAGTTACCACTTTTCCCTCTGTGACGGCACGCAGGGGAAAAAATCTACGTGATACTTTGGTACAGAGCCATCTTGCCCCCCCCGGAAAGAGGAGGGAATAACTACCTACCAAAGGGGTCGTACAGATGCGGACACTGTAGTGCATGTCAATTCATTAATTTAAAGTCTAAGAACTTCACAGATAGTAACAACAAAGAAATTTTTCCCGTACGTTCATTTTTCAACTGCAGGACAGAGGGGGTAATCTACCTACTCACCTGTTCATGCGGTATGAAATACGTGGGTAAAACGTTCAGACCCTTTGAACTAAGAATCAGAGAACACGTCAACTCAGTCAGAAGACCCCTGGAAACTCCAATCTCACGTCACTTGAAAATCCATCATCAGAACTCAGCAAATAAGTTAAAATTCATAGGGATTGAACACATCCCACAGACTCAACGGAAGGGGGATTGGGATATGAAACTAAGACAACGCGAATCCTACTGGATTTATAAACTCAAAACCCTCTCCCCCGCAGGTCTGAATGAGGGCTTCTCTTTTTCAGCCTTCCTTTAATCACAATCACCTTACCTATCTCTATCCTCCTCTCATTTTGGATGGTTTAATAGATGGTGATTCCCACCAGTCCTGTTGCTGGACACAAATTCTTCACTGTAAATATACACATCACATCCCACTGCCCATGTCGGGTACCGCGTCATATGACGCAACCGCTAACAGGGCGTGTCAGAGACATGATAGACGGGCTGAGAACTAATGAATTGAAGCTCCACAACCCCCCCCCCCCCTGTATGACTAGAACCGCGTCAGATGACGCGGCTAGCAAGAGGAGGGACCGGCAATGAGTCAGACCAATCAGTATCGAGAGGAGGTACTAGCAACAGGGATAGACCAATGAGCACCGAGGAAGCACGGCGACCACGTGGTGTACACAGCCGGCAACACTTATGGAACGATTACATAGAGAGGTATTTAAACCATTACTGGGAACCCAAACAGTTCATTGCTCCTGACGACGGCGTGCTGAAACGCCGAAATGCGCGTCGAGCTAGACTTTCTTCTTAATTTATTTATTTACAAGCACTATTTTGGGTAGCACTAATGGATTTGATTTAATTTAATTTAATTTATTTTTAGCTATTAGGACAGGCAGGGACTCTGGTTATAGTAGGCACTAGTGGCTTCCATACAGTGCCGAGGTATTTAGGGTCAGTCCTCTCTACTCAGCATTCTCGCTAAGGTTAATTTTGGGACCTCTGGGTGTCCCTTTGTAGAGGCTTTTACCTTCTCTGTACCTCTGTCTACTGGCAGTAAGCTATTCCTACTACCTCAGATCCCTCTATAAGGGTTCTAGTTAGGGGGCGCTATTCAAGGGACTCTGGTTATAGTAGGCACTAGTGGCTTCCATATAGTGCCGAGGTACCTAGGGTCAGTCCTCTCTACTCAGCATTCCTGCTAAGGCTAATATTGGGACCTTTGTGCGTCCCCCTGTAGAGGATTCTCCCTTCTCCACTTGAAGCAAGCTTTTCCTACCACCTCAGATCCCCCTACAAGGGTTCAGGTTAAGGGGAGTTTTTCAAGTTAAGGACATAGTCAGGTAGCATTCCCAATCAAGGGGGTACCTGAGATATCATTTGTCCTTTGATTGTTGGCATACTCCTAACCCCTGTTTTACCTGTCCTATTCCCTCGCTGTTTTGTTTCCCCTTAGGATTATTAAAAGGTAGAGACTCCCCATCTTTCACTTTAACTCTCCACCATAGGGACTTTCTCCAGTCCCACCTTCTCTTCTTTATCTATATTACATTTAAGGGTTATTCCCTTCCGGGAGAGTTATTATAGGGCATTTTGACACTAATCCACCGGTCAATGTTTTGACCTCTGCATAAGTGCCATCACCAATCTATTTTAAACTGGTTCATGGATTGCAGGATAAAACGTACAAGGAAAGGTTAAAGGATCTTAACATGTATAGCTTGGAGGAAAGACGAGACAGGGGGTATATAATAGAAACATTTAAATACATAAAGGGTGTAACAGAACTGTCTGTTAATGGATTACAATTATTTTCCCTCCTACTATGACTCTGTTGCAGAAGGACCTTGTCCCAGAGAATCAGCACACCGGGGACACCGTGGCCGTACGGGTAGCCGAAGGTACCGTTTTTAGGTTACCTGTGCCCCGGGTTCACCTGGACTGAGGGGTGGGCTCTAGACATGTTCATGTGGGGTTATGAAAGACTTGCCTGCAGACGTCTTATTGGGGAATGATTTGGCCCCCCTTGTGTCCGCTTATACCCCGACAGGCCACGCTGAAGCCCACCCTGTGACCACCTGTGCCCAGACCCGTGCTGCCGGAGCCAACTCACCTGCTGTTGAGACCCAGGTAAGACTCTCTCCCCCGACATGTTGTTGCGGTTGCCGGCTCGCCGCGTGGCAAAGCTGTGCCCGACCGGCACAGTCTAGCCGACGGCACAAGCTTACCTGCTCACCGGCGAGCCGACAGCCACTTCTCTGCATCTTCTGAACGTCGCGCCCGGATCCAAAATGGCGCTGACCGCGTGGTCGCGCCTAAACTCAGCTCCACCCCCGAAGTTTATACGGACGTGCGGGTGACATCACGACGTCGACGTGCACGCACGTTCTGGGGTTAGAGGTCGCCCTCTGACAAATCAGACCTTTGAGAGGGATATTTAAATCCCTAGCTCACTCCAGTACCTTGCCCTGTCGTGATTTCCTGTTCCTGGTTTCCTGAGAGTGCTTTATATTTGTGAATCTGATTTCCTGGTATCCTGATCTTGGCTTTTCCCTGGTTATTCTGAATTCTGGTCTCCCTGACTTGGCTTGTGTAAACGGTATTGTGTATTTTCTGGCTTCCTTGACCTCGGCTTTCCCTTTGACCATTCTCTGTCTCTAGCGTATTAGTCCGGCCATTCTAAGGTCCGGTTTATGCTCTGTCCTTTTATTTTCCTTTTCTTGTCTATGTATATGTTTACATAGTTTCTGCGTGCTGGACCACACTAGTAGTCGTGACACATGTACTGTGGGCCAGGCCCCCTTAGGTTTTGATACCCCCGAGACCTTTGGGAGGGAAACCCGGGAGGACCCAACTTTATCCAAGTATAGGGCTAAGGCAGATTCCGGGGAAGAGGGGGTAGACGGGGAGCGCTATGAGTGGGTGCGAGGATAGACTGTATAGGGTCCCTAAGCCGTCCCAGAAAAGTAAAGCCCCTAGTGGACCACACTAGTAGTCGTGACACATGTACTGTGGGCCAGGCCCCCTTAGGTTTTGATACCCCCGAGACCTTTGGGAGGGAAACCCGGGAGGACCCAACTTTATCCAAGTATAGGGCTAAGGCAGATTCCGGGGAAGAGGGGGTAGACGGGGAGCGCTATGAGTGGGTGCGGGGATAGACTGTATAGGGTCCCTAAGCCGTCCCAGAAAAGTAAAGCCCCTGCACAGAAACGCCAGCTGGTGCTGCCCCAGAAATACCAGCTAGAGATTCTACGAATTGGGCATGATGTGCCATTAGCCGGACATCTAGGGTCCCGACGCACAGGACATAGGATTACTCAGAACTTCTTCTGGCCAAATTTTAACCAGACTGTGCGACAATATTGTAGGACGTGGGACACATGTCAACGGGTAGGAAAGCGGGGGGACCACCCTAAAGCTAGGCTTATGTCTATGCCTATCATTGGGGAGCCCTTTTCCCGCATAGCCGTTGACATTGTGGGTCCACTGGCCAGGGCTAGTCCATCCTGGAAGAAATATATTCTCACCGTGGTGGACTATGCCACCTGTTACCCAGAGGCAGTAGCTCTATCCAACATAGAGGCAGGGACAGTAGCTGATGCCCTGGTTTTTACCTGGGTCGGGTTCCCTAAGGAGATCCTCTCAGACCAGGGAACCCAGTTTACCGCTGTGCTCACCCAGCAGTTGTGGAAGGTGTGCAGCATTAAACCGCTGCTTAGTTCACCTTACCACCCACAGACTAACGGTCTCAGCGAGCGCTTTAACAGGACCCTCAAGCAGATGCTTAAGACCTTTACTGACACTTGCAGAGACTGTGAGCGATTCCTGCCTCATCTGTTATTTGCTTACAGAGAGGTGCCCCAGGAATTTACCGGGTTCTCCCCCTTTGAGTTACTCTATGGGAGAAGGGTCCGCGGACCCCAAGATCTCATTAGGGGACACTCAGAGGGAGAGACAGAGCAGTAAGGGACCCCCATTGTGCCATATGTTCTGGAACCCAGGGACCGCATGGAGAAACTGTCTCTGGTGGTAAGAGAGAATCTCCAGACGGCCCAGGGGAGACAGGAGAGGTGGTATGATCAGGGTGCCTGGCAGCGGGTCTTCCAGGTTGGGCAGAATGTTTTAGTGCTCAAACCTGTGAAGACAGACAAGATGCAAGCATTTGGCAGGGCACGTACAAGGCAGGAGCCCAGGTATGTGACACTACCTATGTCGTTGCCAGCTGTACAGATGAAAGGATCCAGCGATCCTTTCATGTGAACATGCTGAAAGAGTATCAGGAGAGACAGGAGGATGTCGCTGCAGTGTGTGCCCCGGCTGCAGACGACTCAGAGGGGTTACCTCTACCTGACTTACTGGCAAGGTACCCCAGACTGACTTGACGAGCCTTGTACAGCAAGGGGATGGGTTAAGCCCTGCGTAAAAGGAAAAGGCTCAGAGGCTGCTGTGGGAGAAACAGGTGACTTTCTCCCAAGAGCCGGGCTATTCGACCCTGGCTGTACATAAGGTAGAGACTCTTTGACAGACTCCCCTGCGATAGCCCCCTTACCGTATCCCTGAAGCAGTCCGAGAAGGAATGCGGAAGGATATATAGGAGATGACCCAGCTAGGGGTCATCGAGCCCTCCGATAGTCCTTGGGCCTCGCCTGTGGTCCTGTGCCCAAGAAAGATGGGACCACCCGGTTCTGTGTCAGGATCCCGCGGGCGGCTGCGAGGGGAGGCTGCAGTCCGCTCGCAGCACTCACCCTCCAGCCGTCCGCGGGTCCTTTCCCGGCGTGCGCTCGCTGGGCGGCTGTCAGGGTACCTGTAGTCTCTACCCCTGAGACGGGTAGAGACTTAGACGTTTTTCCATCCAGACGGCATGATTCTCCCGTTCCTCGCGGTCCCCTCGCGCATGTAAACGCGGGCCGCGAGAGAACTATGCCTTTTTGTAACGTGACGCTCAATAGTCGACGTCATGACGCTATTCTAGCCCGACCTGTCAGTCAAATCCCGGACACGAATCAGGTCTCGGCGGAGGCGTGATTAGTCTCTAGAACCAGGGTATTTAAGGGAGCTCTCAGCATTTGCTCATTGCCCTGTCGTGGTTCTAGCCAGCCTAGTCACACAGTGCTCTTGTATTCTCTTGTCTTTTGGTTCTGACCCGGCTTTGTTATTACTTACCTGTCTTCTCTGTTATCCTTGACCCGGCTTGTCTCTCGCTTACCTGTCTTCTCGTTCCCTCGTCCTCGGCTTTTCCCTGACCATTCTATACGTAGTATTACGTTAAGTCCGGCCATTCTAAGGTCCGGTATACGTATCTGCTACTCTTTGTACTCTGCGTGTTGGATCCCTGTCCCGATCCTGACATTACGACAGGGCCAATGGATCCTGCAGGTACAAACTGTCAGCTTGGTTCTCCTGATCCTAGGTTTGACGCCATGGATCATAGAATGGATCAGATGGCACTAGCACTACAGGCGTTACTATCACGTCCTAATAATCCACCTGAGGAGATGCGTAATACTTCTATTCCTCCTGTGAGTTCAGGGCTAGAGGTAGCCACTGTAGGTGCTTCTTCCCGAGTTACCCCACCTGTACGTTATGCTGGTTCTCCTGAAAAGTGTTGTGGCTTTTTGAACCAGATCAGTATCCATTTCGAGCTACAACCCCGTTCCTACCCTACTGATAGGGCAAAGGTGGGATTTATTATCACCTTACTCATTGAGAAGGCTCTGAGATGGGCTAATCCGTTGTGGGAGAATGATAATCCATTAGTCTATAACTATAATGCCTTTGTAGCTGCTTTTAGAAGAACTTTTGACCCCCCTGGCAGAAAGGTCAATGCAGCTAGATTACTGTTGCGCCTTAGACAAGAGAACCGAACACTTGTGGATTACGCACTAGAGTTCAGGTCTTTGGCGGCAGAGGTTAAGTGGAATGAACAGGCTTATATAGACGTATTTTTAAACGGATTATCCGATGTAATACTTGATGAGGTAGCGACGAGAGAGCTTCCCGAGAATTTGGAGGACTTAATTTCCTTTATCTCTCGCATTGACGAACGTCTAAGAGAGAGGCAGAACACTCGAGATAGAACCGGTAGACCTTCCTTTAGACTTGCTCCTTCATTTCAAAGTCCTGAAACCAAAACTTCACAGTTTCCAGAACCTATGCAGATAGGCCTTACTCGCCTCTCAGAAGAGGAGAGACAGTACAGGAGAAGGGAGGGACTGTGTAAGTATTGGGGAGTCAGAGGTCACTTACGTTTGAATTGTCCCAATCGCCCGGGAAACGCTCGCACCTAAGTTTCTCTAGAGGACAGGCCTTGGGTGTTTCTATTTTGTCCTCTACTCATAACTACAAAGAACACAGGCTTCTATTACCCGTCTCTTTAACTTGGGAGAAGGGAACTTTAGAGACTGTGGCGTTGATAGACTCCGGAGCTGCTGAGAGCTTTATCGACCAAGTTTTTCTCACCAAACACGCTATCCCATCCCAGTTAAGGAAGACACCTTTGGCTGTTGAGGCCATAGATGGTAGACCTTTAGTTGAGCCTGTGATTTTCCGGGAGACCACACCTCTTAACTTAACTACTGGTATTCTACACAAGGAGGAGATATCTCTACTACTGATTTCATCTCCTTCTGTTCCCATAGTCCTGGGATACTCCTGGCTGAAGAGACATAACCCCATTATAGATTGGAAATCAGGGGAAATAGTCTCGTGGGGTCAGGGTTGTCAAGAGAGATGTTTAAAGAGAGTGTCACCCCTTTGTATTGTTAACACACTTAATAACTCTACCGACTCTACTAAAGTACAGATACCGTCCTTGTATCTAGATTTAAAGGCGGTATTTGACAAAGGAAAGGCTGATACCTTACCACCACACAGGCCTTTTGATTGCAAAATTAATTTACTTCCTGGTACTATGCCTCCCAGGGGCCATGTATACCCTTTGTCTACGAATGAGAACTTAGTCTTAGAGGAGTATATTCATGAAAACCTAGACAAAGGGTTCATTAGGAGATCCTCCTCCCCTACTGGGGCTGGATTTTTTTTTGTTAAAAAGAAGGATGGTTCTTTAAGACCTTGCATTGACTACCGAGGTTTGAACAAGATAACCATTAGAAATGCCTATCCGATCCCCTTGATCACCGAGCTTATTGATCGATTAAAGGGTTCCAAGATTTTCACTAAGTTAGACCTCAGAGGTGCTTATAACTTGGTGAGAATTCAGCAGGGACACGAGTGGAAGACTGCGTTCAATACTCGTTATGGGCACTATGAGTATACTGTAATGCCTATTGGTCTCTGTAATGCCCCGGCGGTATTTCAGGATCTAATTAATGAAGTTCTTAGGGAGTTTCAACATGACTGTGTTATTGTATACCTCGATGATATACTTATACATTCCAGGGATATTGAGACTCACCACGGACAGGTCAGAAGGGTTTTGCACAAACTTCTTCAACATGGCTTGTACTGCAAATTAGAGAAATGTAGCTTTGACCAATCCCAGACTACCTTTCTTGGTTACGTGATTTCTGGAGAGGGGTTTGAAATGGATCCGGAGAAACTCCAATCCATTTTAGATTGGCCTTTACCTAAGGGTCTCAAGGCCATTCAGAGATTTATTGGTTTCTCTAATTATTACAGACGTTTCATTAAGGGTTACTCCTCTATTATTGCTCCTATCACCAATATGACCAGACAAGGGGCTGACACTAAGAATTGGTCTACTGAAGCACTTCTGGCTTTTAAGACTCTCAAGGAGCTGTTTGCTTCCGCACCAATTTTAGTTCACCCTGATACTACTCTGCCTTTCCTACTCGAAGTTGACGCTTCTGAGACGGGTATAGGTGCCATCCTGTCCCAAAGGTTGGGTGTGGATAAACCATTACATCCATGTGGGTATTTTTCCAAAAAATTATCGGGTACTGAGAGCAGATATGACATTGGTGACAGGGAACTCCTAGCGGTTATCATGGCTTTAAAGGAGTGGATACATCTATTGGAGGGGACTTTGCATCCTGTTACCATTTTGACGGATCATAAAAACTTATCCTATATTGGGGAGGCTAAACGATTATCATCGAGACAGGCCCGTTGGTCTATATTCCTCACTCACTTCAATTACATACTCACATATAGGCCTGGTTCTAAGAATTCTAAAGCTGATGCCTTGTCTCGCCAACATGAACCTTCTGCCATATCTGAGCCGGTTTTATCCTCTATAGTACCTAAGTGTAATATCATCGCTAACACAACTCTCAAAATCCATTCTCCGCTTCTTGATCAGATCAGGAGCTTGCAGCATCTGGCACCTAGACTGACTCCTGCGTCTAGACACTTCGTTCCTCCTGAACTCCAACTGGAGCTCTTACAGTGTCTTCACGAGAGTAAGGTGGCTGGTCATCCGGGCGTTCGCAAAACATATTCCTTGATCTCTAAGGATTTCTGGTGGCCTTCTTTACGGAGGGATATTAAGGATTTTATGGGAGCCTGTGAGGTCTGTACTAAGACTAAACTACCTCATTCGCTTCCTTGTGGTCTCTTACATCCCCTGGAAGTTCCAGAAAAACCTTGGTCCTGTTTGGCGATGGATTTTATTGTGGATTTGCCTGTTTCGAAAAAGCACACTGTTATTCTCACAGTGGTGGATAGGTTTACCAAGATGGCTCATTTCGTGCCTTTACCTAAACTTCCGACTTCACCTGAATTAGCGGAGATTTTTGCTAAAGAGATCTTTCGCTTACATGGGATACCTTCCGAGATTACTTCTGATAGAGGTTCCCAGTTTGTTTCACGCTTCTGGAGATCATTCTGTTCTCAACTAGGCATTAAATTGAATTTTTCTTCTGCTTATCACCCTCAGTCTAACGGAGCCGCTGAACGTACCAATCAAAAGATTGAACAATATCTGCGTTGTTTTGTTTCTGAACACCAGGACGATTGGGTCGGTCTGATTCCTTGGGCAGAGTTCGCACACAATAATCTTGTTTGCGATTCAACTCGCTCTAGCCCCTTTTTCATGAATTATGGTTTTCATCCTTCCATTCTTCCCTCGGTTCCTTCTTCCCAGGGGGTACCGTCGGTTGATACTCATGTTGCCAATCTGAAGAAGTTGTGGGATCAGACTCGACAAATTCTCCTGCATAATTCTATACTGTATAAAAAACACGCTGACAAACGCAGAAGGCCGGCTCCTAGTTTTGTCCCTGGTGATAGGGTATGGTTAAGTACTAGAAACATTCGTTTGAAAGTACCGTCTATGAAATTCGCTCCTCGCTACATTGGACCCTATAGGATCCTGAATCGAATTAATCCTGTTGCGTATCGCCTAGCGCTCCCCTCTGCCTTACGTATTCCTAATTCCTTTCATGTTTCCTTGCTAAAACCCCTGATCTGTAACAGATTCTCCTCCAAGGTCTCCTCTCCTCACTCTGTTCAGGTTGAGGGTCAGGAGGAGTACGAAATCAACTCCATCATCGATTCTCGAATCTCCCGGGGGAAAATCCAATACCTGGTTGACTGGAAGGGATATGGTCCAGAAGAGAGGACCTGGGTACCACAGGAGGATGTCCATGCTCCTCGTCTTCGCAGGGCTTTTCATTCCCGCTTTCCATCTCGTCCCGGCTCCTTCCGCCCGGCGGGCGTTTCTGAGAGGGGGGGTACTGTCAGGGTACCTGTAGTCTCTACCCCTGAGACGGGTAGAGACTTAGACGTTTTTCCATCCAGACGGCATGATTCTCCCGTTCCTCGCGGTCCCCTCGCGCATGTAAACGCCGGCCGCGAGAGAACTATGCCTTTTTGTAACGTGACGCTCAATAGTCGACGTCATGACGCTATTCTAGCCCGACCTGTCAGTCAAATCCCGGAAACGAATCAGGTCTCGGCAGAGGCGTGATTAGTCTCTAGAACCAGGGTATTTAAGGGAGCTCTCAGCATTTGCTCATTGCCCTGTCGTGGTTCTAGCCAGCCTAGTCACACAGTGCTCTTGTATTCTCTTGTCTTTTGGTTCTGACCCGGCTTTGTTATTACTTACCTGTCTTCTCTGTTATCCTTGACCCGGCTTGTCTCTCGCTTACCTGTCTTCTCGTTCCCTCGACCTCGGCTTGTCCTTGACCATTCTATACGTAGTATTACGTTAAGTCCGGCCATTCTAAGGTCCGGTATACGTATCTGCTACTCTTTGTACTCTGCGTGTTGGATCCCTGTCCCGATCCTGACAGCGGCATCCTCCCAGCCTCGGATGCCGCCCGCGTCCTCTTCTCCGACCCCAGGGGCAGCATGCATGACGCTGAACGCTGGGGGACCGCCCACTCTTATACACGCCGCGGTCAGTCACCTGACCCGGCGTTAAAGACACAGTACGACAATCACAGTGGGAGACATAGATATCTCCCACGTGTGATTGTTAATTCTGATTGGAAGTTATCCAATCAGAATTAACCTCAGGGTTTAAATATTTACCTTTCCTCTTCCTCCCTGCCCTGTTGTGGTCTTTGCTTTATAGTATTGATACTGAACTTGTGCTTTCTGGTTACGTACTCTCTGGCTTGGTATATCTGACTTTGTGACTTTCTCCTACCCTTTGACCTCGGCTTGTTTCTCGTTATTCTCTCTTCTGGTTCCCCTTACTCGGCTTGTCTCCTCACTATTCTGTGGGTGCTTAGCCCGGCCACTCTAAGGTCCGGTACGGCACCTTTTCTGTGTGTTTGTGTGTGTGTTGGCGTGTTGGGTTCCCCAAATCGTGACAGTGTGGACTACAGGCGACTCAATGAGAAGACCACCACTGACGCCTACCCGATGCCCCAGGTAGACGAATTACTAGATCGGATCGCTAGGGGGTGCTTTCTGACTACCATAGACCTGTGTAAGGGCTATTGGCAGATTCCCCTGGCTGAGGATGCTATCCCCAAGTCGGCCTTCATCACCCCGTTTGGCCTGTACCAATTTAGGGTCATGCCATTCGGGATGAAGAATGCCCTGGCTACCTTTCAGCGTATGGTGGATAGACTACTCGATGGCTTCCAGGAATTTGCTTGTGCATATCTGGACGACATTGCGATCTACAGTGGGTCTTGGGAGGAGCATTTGATACACATAGGGGTAGTTCTGGACAAGATTCGGGCCGCTGGCCTGACCTTGAAGCCAGACAAGTGCCATCTAGGCATGGCTGAAGTGCAATACCTGGGTCACAGAGTGGGGTGTGGAAACCAGAGACTAGAGACAGCCAAGGTAAAAGCAGTGGCTAACTGGCCCACACCTATCACTAAGACCCAGGTTCTAGCCTTCTTGGGGACGGCAGGGTATTATAGACGTTTTGTCCCCGATTACAGCGCCATAGCTAAGCCCCTGACTTACCTGACTAAGAAAAACTTACCTAAGCAGGTCCTGTGGTCTCCCGCTTGTGAAGCCACGTTCCAGGCACTAAAGCAGGCTCTTGTTAATGCCCCTGTCTTGGCTGCCCCAGTCCCTAACAAACGTTTTCTTGTTCATACAGATGCTTCCATGTATGGACTGGGGGCTGTGCTGAGCCAAGTCGGGGAGGATGGAGGAGAGCATCCTGTTGCATACTTAAGCAGGAAACTACTACCCAGGGAAGTGAGTTATGTGGCAGTGGAGAAAGAGTGTCTAGCCCTGGTCTGGGCACTGAAAATGTTTATCTATACGGGCAGGAATTTTCTCTTATTACCGACCACAACCCATTGGTCTGGCTTAACCGGGTCTCAGGAGACAATGTCAGGTTGCTACAGTGGAGTCTGGCCCTGCAACCTTGCAATTTTACCGTCAGTTATAGACCCGGTAAACAGAATGGCAATGCTGATGGGTTGACCCGGGAAACAGAAATCACTCAAATTGACCCGAGAAGGGTCAAGCGAGGTTGCCGGAGTGTCCCACAAGGAGGGAGATGTGTAACAGAACTGTCTCTATATGGATTACAACTATTTTCCCTCCATTCGTCTGTTTGTTCAGTTTATTTCCCTGCCTGTACAGTCCCTATGTGTTCCACTGTTAAACTACCGAAAGCCGCATGAAGGCACGACCACTGGGAAGCTGGCGTATGCCTCCAATTGATCTCCCTGCAGCTAGCGTGAGCCGTCAATTGACCACCCAGTAGCTGCGGTTAACCGCAGATTAATTGACTGTTACTGGGTGGTCGCGGTTACACATAGCTGCCACACGGTGGCAGTGTTATGGAGCTCCCCAGACGGCCAGCGGTGCTCAGCCCGGAATCAGTGCACTAAAAGTGGACTGATTCTATCCTGCTTCTATCCGTGGCTGTTTAGCCGAACGCTGGATTGATCGGGACTTTTACCCTGTGAATGTTTTAACCCAGATAGCTATGCCATGGAGCCCATTCGTGTAATTAAAGACTTTGGCTCCATGGCAATTGAACTGTATGTGTGTGATGTGGGGATATTTATGGGATAATAATTGTAACAGTTGAGAAGTTGCCCACTAATTCAACTCTCAGATCCCAAAGATCGTTATCGTTGTAAGTGAAATGTATATCATATAATAAAATCACAAATTGTTATAAAAATAGATAGTTTATTTTTAACAATTTAAATAATAATAATGAGTAACATGCGTAACAATAATCAATGAATATTCGGTATAATATGAGTATGCAATACAATATGGTAATATAAACTTCCAATGGTTAATGTAGTTTAGAATCTACAGCATTCACAGAGAAGGAATGATACCGGAGAAACTGACGGAAGCGAAGCACAGAGAGATGGACACAGGTTTCTTCAGGAAGGAAGAGATTCTTTATTGGATCACCGATCGGGACTCAGAGGGACTAACGTCACCAAAATACAGCAAGTTCTGAGCCCCGGACAATAGTGCAGGCTCCTTATATAGGCACATAACTCCTCCCATATTAAGCTCCACCCGCACATTCTCTTGACCAATCAATACAAATAAGAATTAACTTCCTGCTTGACCGCATGGCCTGTCCAGCACAATGGAGGAGGGGAATACTACATCCTGTATTCTTGCACATGCTCCGTACACTACTGATCGTATCTTGCCTCGTGCAACCAACTGATCGATACGTCAGCATATGCACGTACACATGCCACGTGGTAATCTCGGCCTACTAAATTTATTTTTACCGAGATTCCACCACATTCCCCCCTTTGATGCCTCTTGATATTTCACAATTACTTGAGGCATCACTTAACCTTAGTTTGCATACACCGCAAGTTACCTTGAACCAGACCAGACTTAACTTATGATGTGAATCTTCAACACTCATCTTCCTGCATTGGTTCTCCCTGATCTAGAGCCTCATATTTATAAATTGCCATTATCTGTGCAGCAGCCTTCCTCTCTGCTATATTTTCTATCAGGCTTTGCACAGACCTAACTACTAAGGGTATAAGACACGGCAGGAGTAGACACAACATTAAAATCAGTAGGACTCCACCTACCACTGCCTTAAGCCCTCCAAACCACTCATACCAGCTACCAAACCAACTACTTGGATTATACCCTTTCCATACCTGAGTAGGCACATGCGCTAGTTTAACCATATGGCTAGTAAGCTCAGCTATTGCTTGCCCTTCGTCATCTATTTGAAGACAGCAATTGCTCAGGTTAAACTTCCCACATACACCTCCCTCTACTGCCAAAAGGTAATCCAAGGCTAATCTATTTTGGTAGACTGCTGTCCTCATCCTGGTATTATGCTTCGCTAGAAGATTGAGCGTTTGTGATGTCTCGTTAGTAATAATCTCAACCACCGCCTGTAATCTTATAATACGGTTGAGCATATAAATAGGGGTTCTATAACCAAAGGTACCATCTTCTGCCCACGTGGCTGGCCCATAATAATCTATAATACGCTGGGGAGGCCATTCATTATCTTCCCAGGCGCCTATCTCTATGGGTCCCCTTTTCTTCCTATGATTCACATCATATACTTTAACACCTAAAGTCTCACCTGTTTCAATAGGTAACAAGAAGAAGGATGGTTTGAGCATACCCAACACACATGCCCCTTCCCAGTCCTGTGGCAACTCCGAATAGGCTTTCTTACCACAAATCCAGCACAAATTTGCTGGGGCTCTCCAGGTAGATGTGATGGATAGATCAAACCACACATCCTTTAAATTGGCGTATCTAGCAAACGGGTTAGATGGTTCTGAGACATTTGAAGCCGACCACCAAGTTGTATTCTTTGTATCATCATCATAAGCTTTTTGCCCTAGACAAGTTAATTCTCCTACAGAAGTATTATACATCATTCCTTTCCTTGCTATGCAAACATAACCTATGATGGAGGTCTTTAATCTCCACTCAGATTTACCTCTAACACTCATATGATAATCAGCTTGTGTAGATATTAATTGGTCAACTGCCTCAGAACCGGACATTACCTCCTTTGCTTCCCAAGGCCATTGGTCTCCCATGTTAGTACCTCCACACACATAGCAGTTGGTAACATTAAGACTACCGGCAATACTTTCGGCTAAATCAATGAACAGGTTTTTAGCATTATGGGGGATCTTATTATCTATACTCATCTCTTCATAAAAGGAATGGTATACTTGATGAGTTTGGGAGGATACCGTATCAGTCTCTATCCCTATAAACAATACTATCCCAGGATCTAAACCCGTCCCATATATTTGAAACCCAAATAAATTACCATACTTGTCTAAGAACTTGTCGGGGTTATTTATAAGTATATGGACTGGATTGCATTCCATAGACTTACAATATGGGCTGGTAGGCAACTTAGTCACTATCATGTCCTTGTCTACTGTCTGTCCCCAAGTTGCCCACCCCACACAAGACCAATATGGGCAAAAGTTATAATCTCTATTTGGGCATCTAGGACTCACATATTTATTTTTACTACTGGGACAAATATATTTATCGTTAGACCCATACGTCCTCTCCCATCTAAGATCCCCACATACATTCCACGGCTTTCTACCACTTGATATCGCCTTACATGCATCAAATAGCAGAACACCCGAAGAATATACGGATTCTAATACTGTCTTGTTAATTAGGGTCCCCTGAGGATCTCCATTCCTGAGAGTCAACCAAATTGTACGGGGTTGATACTCTGGACTGAAGCACTTAGGTTCTCCTACTCCTAAATGGCACACACTATATTCTATATTAAGGTATCTACATCTTGATACATCTCCTTTACACTCGTATTGTGAATGCCAAATTAGGGTTTGGGAAATATGGTTACCTGTTCTTGTAGTCTTAATGCATACCTCACAGCTAGGAGTGTCGGTACCTCTACCTTCCTGAATATAAAAATACACATAAATAAACATTATCAAGAACACATCTTTCGCCGTCATCCTCAGTCTTCGTCCGTGCGAAGGCACCTCAGCTTCCAGGATGTAAGGGCTGCAGGGAATGGAGTTCTGCTCGTCTTCACAGGAGTCCCTTCGAGACTTTCCCTGGCTTATATACTATACGTCGGTGGGCGGACAGGCTTTATTATGGCCCTCTCACTCACGCACCAAATCCCTGAAACAATAAAATTTTGTAATCCACAATAGTTCCTCGTTACTCCGACTGAGTCGTGCGTTTTAACCGGATCTTGCAGGGATTCTCTGGATCTGCTGTAACTTGCCAAGAATCGACTGCTGCTGGTTTAACCCTGGAGTGATGTATCCACGGAGTCACTTCGGCTACTTTTATCGCTGTAGGGGTAGACAAAAGAACAACATAAGGACCTCTACACTTGGGCCCTAACGTTACATTATTCCACTCTTTAATCCACACTTGGTCTCCTGGATGGTAACTATGAACTGGGGGATAAATATTCACAGGTAATCTATCTTGTACCCATTTCTGTACCTCCTCCATAGTCTTACCCAACTCTACAACCTGCTGCCGGGTAATTCCTTCTCCCAACTGACTCAAATCCCCCCTTAAGTTACCAAGTACGGGAGGTGGTCGCCCATACATGATTTCAAAAGGAGAGAGGCCCATCCTTCTGGTAGGTGTACTGCGGATTCGCAATAGAGCTATGGGTAAGAGAACGTTCCATTTAAGTTGGGTTTCCTGACACATTTTAGCCAACTGATTCTTAATAGTTCTATTCATTCTCTCTACCTTACCAGAACTCTGGGGTCTATATGCCGTATGAAGCCTCCACTTTATACCAAGCATATGAGTCAGTTGTTGTAGGCACTGATGAACAAAAGCTGGACCATTGTCCGATCCTATAGAGCAGGGTAGTCCATATCGGGGTATTATTTCTCGTAACAGGAATCTCACAACTTCTCCTGCTTTCTCTGTACGAGTAGGACATGCTTCTACCCAGCCTGAATAGGTGCACACAATTACCAACAGGTAACGATGTCCACCCGATTTAGGCATCACTGTATAGTCAATTTGTAAATCGGACATGGGGAGTCCCCCCATAAACTGGACTCCTGGTGGCTTTACTGGTCCTTGTCTTGCGTTATTTTTAGCACACGTTACACATCTTCGTACAATGGCCTGAGTCAAGTTGGACAATCTTGGTATGTAGAAATGTTTTCTGAGAGATTCTTCTGTGCTGTCTCTCCCAGAATGTGTCCCGTTGTGATAATTTTGGACAATTTCTACCGCTAGTGATGCTGGAATGACTATTCTTCCATCTTCTAACTGATACCATTTGTTCTCCAAATACTTTCCAGGTTCAGTCTTTAACCACTCCTCTTCTTGAGCTGTATAAACTGGAGTCCATTGAGACAGTGGAGTTGGTATAAGGGCAGCTATATGCCCCACATATTCCTGTCTTCCTGATTCAGCGGCACGCTTAGCTGCACTATCTGCCATCCGATTTCCTTTGGTTACATCACCATCTCCTCTCAGATGCGCTCGACAATGTATGATACCGACTTCTTTCGGCTCCCACACTGCTTCCAATAGTTGTAGGATTTCAGCTGCGTACTTGATTCCTTTGCCTTCTGAATTCAATAGTCCTCTTTCTTTATACAAAGCTCCGTGGGCATGAGTGGTTAAAAACGCATATTTGGAGTCCGTGTAGATGTTCACTCTTAAACCTTCAGCCAATTGTAATTCTGCCTTTTGTGCTGATGTTCCTTTCGCCAGTGGCCGAGCTTCTATCACCTTGTCTATTGTTGTTACTGCATATCCTGCATAGCGGATCCCTTCTTTCACATAACTACTGCCGTCGGTATAATATTGAACATCGGGGTTCTGGATGGGAAAATCACGAAGATCTGGTCTACTTGAAAATACTTCATCCATTACTTCAAAACAATCATGTTGACTTTCAGTAGGTTGTGGCAAAAGGGTAGCTGGATTTAAGGTGTTTACAGTCTCTAAATGCACTCTTGGGTTTTCACACAACATTGCTTGATACTTGGTCATACGGCTGTTACTAAACCAATGATTTCCTTTGTAATCCAACAACGTCTGTACTGCATGTGGGACTCGTACATAAAGTTCTTGACCCAGAGTGAGTTTATCGGCTTCAGCTACTAGCAGGGCGGCTGCAGCTACTGCTCTTAGACAAGGTGGAAGTCCGCTGGCCACTGCATCCAATTGCTTAGACATGTAGGCAGCAGGTCTTTGCCATGATCCCAAGTACTGTGTCAATACTCCCACAGCCATTCTTCTTTGTTCATGTACATACAGGTAGAATGGTCGTGTGTGATCAGGTAGACCTAATGCTGGGGCACTCATCAAAGCCTTCTTCACATCTTCAAATGCCGTTTGCTGTTCTTGAGTCCATAAGAAGGGGTCGTGCTCTGTACCTTTGATAGCTGCATACAGAGGTTTTGCCAGTATCGCGTAGCTGGGAATCCATATCCTACAGAACCCTGCTGCCCCCAAGAATTCTCGCACTTGTCTTCTATTCTTGGGTATCGGTATTTGGCACACAGCTTCTTTTCTCTCTGGCCCCATAATTCTTTGACCTTCAGAGATATGGAATCCCAGATATTTGACAGTTGGCAAACACAACTGAGCCTTCTTTCTAGACACCTTGTATCCTGCCTTCCAGAGAATGTGTAGTAGATCGTGCGTTGCTTGCTGACATATTTCCTTTGTAACTGCTGCTATCAACAAGTCATCTACATATTGTAACAATACACACTCTCCTGGGATGGACTCGAAATCCAGTAGATCTTGACTTAGAGCTGAACCAAATAGGGTAGGTGAATTTTTAAACCCTTGGGGCAGTCTTGTCCAGGTCATTTGGTGTTTTGAGCCCGTTACAGCATTTTCCCATTGGAAAGCGAAAATACATTGACTTTCTGCGGCAATTCGGAGGCAAAAGAAGGCATCTTTGAGGTCTAAGACTGTAAAGTAAGTAGCCCCGCCCGGAATTAAAGCAAGCAGGTTATATGGATTGGGTACAACTGGATGTATACTAACAACCGCATCATTGACTGCTCTCAAGTCCTGCACAGGTCGATACTCATCTGTACCGGGCTTTTGAACAGGCAGCAATGGGGTGTTCCAGGGGGAAGTACAGAATTTTAGGATACCATACCGTATGAACTTATCCAGATAAGATTGGATGTTCTTCTTAGCCTTCTGCGGGATGTGATATTGTCTTAGGCTCACTGGATAAACCCCAAGTTTTAGTTCGATTTTAATAGGTGGAATATTGCGGGCCAGTCCTGGTGGATAGTTCTCTGCCCAAACTCCTGGTATGTTGAATAAGGACTCATCACTCCTAGGGTTTTGGCTAGTCAACGCTGTATAAAGTCGCCACTCTTCTTCCTTTGGTACGGATAATGTCATAATACCCGAAGGTCCATTAAACTTTAAGGATGTTGTTCCATTTGGTAGGAACGTAATCTGTGCTTGTAATTTAGATAGCATATCACGTCCCAGCAATTGGACTGGACATTCAGGCATATAAAGGAATTGATGTTTTACTACGTGGCCTCCCAATGTACAGAGTCGACTTTTAAGAACCGATTTTTCAGCACTTCTTCCAGTTGCTCCTATTACAGTAATAGTCCTTCCAGATGGAGGAGCAACTAGATTAGTCACCACTGAATGTTCAGCACCAGTGTCGATCATGAACGCACTCCTTTTTCCCCCTATTGATACATCGACCATAGGCTCTGCTCGACCAAGGGGGATGGAGCCCGGTCGGTATCAATAGTCCTCCATGACCGTGTCAGCCAATCCTACAAAGTCCCTGCCTTCTCTATCGCGGGACCTTTGCGCTGCTGGGAAATACCTATCTTCCCTAACACTTCCTCTGTTCCCATTGCTCCCTCTATTACCATTACTCCCTCCGGGGCCTCCTCTACCTCTCGCTCTGCCTCTAAAGTTTCCATAACCTGCCCTGGGTTGGTCTCTCTCGTACTGCTCTCTTTGTGGACACTCGTTCCTCCAATGCCCTTCTTCCTTGCAATACGCGCACTGATTCCTACTCAAAGGCTCCCTATTCCATCTACTATCGCCTCTATCTGGGCCCCGTCTATCTACGCCTGCGATTGCTACCGCTAGCATATCTGCCTTTCTACGCATCTTGCGCTCTTCCTCTTTCTTACTTTCTGTTTCCCTGTTCATGTATACTTTATTCGCTACCTCCATTAGTTGGGTGATAGACATACCTGCAAACCCTTCTAACTTCTGTAGCTTGCGCTTAATATCTCCGTAAGCTTGGCTGACAAAGGCGGAGTTCACCATTCGGGAATTATCTGCGTCTTCCGGATTAAAGGGGGTATACAAGCGGTATGCCTCCAATAATCGGTCATAAAAGACACTGGGCGCTTCATCACTTTTCTGAATCACCTCAACTGTCTTCGACATATTAATGGCTTTCTTTCCTCCAGCTTTCATGCCAGCAATTATAGCGTCTCTATAGGCTTTAAGTTGGACCATATCTGCGCCATTAACATTCCAGTCGGGATCGGTGTTAGGATAATGTGTTGCGGCCCATGCTGATGGATTGGCTTGATTCAAAGCACGGGCTCTATCCTCTAGCGCTTTAATGGCCGCTTGATTAATCCTTGTCCTTTCCTCATTGTTAAACAAAGTCATTAATAACTGCTGGCAATCAGCCCATGTCGGGTTATGTGTCTGAACTATCGAGGTGAACAGATCAGTCATAGCTTGTGGTTTCTCAGTATACGAGGAATTGTGGGTCTTCCAATTCAAGAGATCGGTTGTCGTGAACGGGACATATACGAAGACTGGGTCAGCATGTGCCATTTGACCTGCGGCATCGATATAGGCTGACCCGGGATTCAGACGAAGAGGCATCTGATAATGTTTTAATTGTTGGGTACCGGTCAGTTGTCGGGTTAGTATGGGGCTATGTGGAGGGGCGTCAGTTAGAGGTTCCGGTCGGGGGGTAATAAAACATGAGGATGTGGGAGCTTGGTTTTGGGAAAAATTAGTAAATAAAACACTTCGAGCCGAGCTAGAAGAAGCTTGACCGGAAGTCTGAAGTGGCGCCAAATCAGGATATTCAGATCTAATGGGGGTTGGCTCTGGTTCCGGAAGGGGAGATTTAGTACGAGAGGGGGTGGATTCTGTACTGGAGGAGGAAGCGGAAGTGGATGAGGGCAATGAGGGAAGGGGTGCAGGACTTCCTGCATTTGCGTCACTTCCTCTTAAAGGAAAGTAAGGGGGCGGCAAAGGGATCTCGGACTCAGGGGGCGTGTCCAAAATGGGCCTAACACCAGTCCTAGTGGACAAACAAGTCCTAGCCACCATGAGGCGACATTGCTCCTCGTGGCATGTCTGAATCCATTTTGGCGAGTCATTTACGGCCTGTCTCCAACAATCAATATAAGGAAACTGCCCGTAAAGTTCAGGCCTACCCGATACAGCCACGTGTAAGCGCTGTACCAGAGTTGGATCCAAACTGCCACGTGGCGGCCATGCCGCAACCAAAGTAGGCCACTCCCTAGTACACAAAGTGACCAAACGTACAGGAGACATTTTAACCCCAAAATCACATGTTTTGAATCCCTTTTTAAAATTCTTCACCATACAACCTAAGGGATCCGGAATCGTTGACTGCGACGCGCCCATACTTATCAATGGAACGTCGTTGACAACGAATACTATGCACGCGTACTATTCAACAGTCACACGTGGTACGGTTACCAAGTGAAACGTACACAATAACACAATAAACACTCAGGGAATTCCCGTACACACACAGCTGTTACACCAGTCACTAGATAATCAATATTATGCCCTTTGGCGAAACTATACAGTCACCCACGCTATAATTCTCTATATACGAATTACCCGTCTATAACACACCCCAGTAACATCGTCTTTTACAAATAGCGGTTACAGTACGGTTAGCATAGGTCAAAGCACAATTTAAGGTCACAATACAATTATTAGTGGTTATGGTGTTAAACATGCAATAGACGACAATAATTAGTACTTATATACAGTGTCAGTAAATATACAGGGTTATGGTACCGTGCACTATGATACAGCAACGCACTATTAACACTCTCGCTAGACGGCTGAGCTCGCGCTATCTAACAAGATATACACTTTACTAAACAATCTTTAACACATTTACAATTCCCAACTAAACTATTGGCCAGTACCTTGAATGGACTACCTAAAACTATGTACACCCGTTTTGGTTAGCCACACTGCCCAAGCACCACATATAGCGAGCTAGAGGACCGAATTTACACAGGCGCCTCTTAGTCGATTACTATCAAAAATCTAGTGGGTTCCAAATTTACACGCCTTCCCACTTAGACAAGATAGGTTGAGAGCTAGCGAACCGAATTTACACAGGCGCCGCTTAGTCTCCCGGTCCCTCCGACCTAGCGAACGTAATATACACCCTAGAACGCTAGTCTAGACAAGACACCGGTGTCCGGCTAGGGCTATTTACACAGGACCCCGCCTGACTAACCAAATCAAACGGTCTGACTAAAGAGCGTTCGATTGAGCGGTGCGTCTTCGCTCCTTCCCTCCGACAGAGGGGGCAGATTCCATACACAAATAACCCCTTATGGGCCTACCGCACAATCGGTATACCCCTAGTGGGTCTGCCGTCTAAAACAGCAGTTGTCTTACCTCCTCGTTCCTGAACCTGAGTTCACACTCATCGACGGGGACACCCCAGCACTTCTTACGTAGAGGCCGATGATCTCCTGGACAACAGACCAGTGGCGCCGAGACGAAGGGAGGTCCACGCAGAAGTTCAGGGGTGCAGCCGTAGAGAACGTGGGCAAAGATAGACCGTCTCATGCCTCTGCCTCTCAGCTACCGTTGAACGATGAGCTTCCCGGCCAATGCACCAAATGATATCGGAGAAACTGACGGAAGCGAAGCACAGAGAGATGGACACAGGTTTCTTCAGGAAGGAAGAGATTCTTTATTGGATCACCGATCGGGACTCAGAGGGACTAACGTCACCAAAATACAGCAAGTTCTGAGCCCCGGACAATAGTGCAGGTTCCTATAGGCACATATAGGCACATAACTCCTCCCATATTAAGCTCCACCCGCACATTCTCTTGACCAATCAATACAAATAAGAATTAACTTCCTGCTTGACCGCATGGCCTGTCCAGCACAATGGAGGAGGGGAATACTACATCCTGTATTCTTGCACATGCTCCGTACACTACTGATCGTATCTTGCCTCGTACAACCAACTGATCGATACGTCAGCATATGCACGTACACATGCCACGTGGTAATCTCGGCCTACTAAATTTATTTTTACCGAGATTCCATCACAGGAATGTGAAAGTTTCACAGAGACAGAGCTGCAGCGTAAAGCCATAAAAACTTAGCTGACAGAGTAACCCTTTCAATGCTGGCTAGACCTCCTAAGTAATTAAGATCTACTCTTATGTAATTTTAAATAAAATAACATTTAAACCAGTCATTAGTCATTAGTCATTTCCTTGAATTCATCCAATTAAGAGAAAATCTTACTATGTTAGATAAGCAGAATTTAATTAATTTGTCAAACAGATATTTTATCTTATTTTAGAGCAAATCAATACAGCTGGATAAATATTACGATATGCTAACATGTGATATGTCACATAAATACATTAATGGTTATTATTAATCCCAGCTGCAGATGGGATGCTATAACCATATATATATTCTTTAGTAATTAAGATTTCTAAATATTGAAATCTGATCGTGATTTATTCAGTCATATATCATGCTATTAATTTTAATTAATTAATTGAAGCCAGTATATTTACCAGTAAGTAGATATTTCATCAGATTGGTAGCTAAGTTCAGGAACTTGTTTGTCATGGGTCTCTTTCTCTGCATGGAGTGTAAGAGTTTCTGAGTGTCATAGGCCTCTCTGCATCTCTCCGAATCTCATGAATGCTTGAATGCCCTCTCTCCCTTTGTCTTAAATTTTAAAGGGAAAGTTTCTCTGTTCGTCAGTGGCTAATAACCCAATGGGAACACTGTGGGTGTGGTTCCTTTCTAGGTAACCATTTTAGTATTTGGACTCTAGATGGCAGTCTCATCCCACTAAACATACCTATCCAGGAAAGAGTTAACTTTTCCTGGTGGCTATTTTGACGTCATTTTGGCTTATCTATATAGTGCCTATAAGTCAAGTATCCTTTCACTTCAAAGGGTCTTTCTCAGTTTTGTCCAGACTATATGTCTCCAAATCTGTAGTAATTCCTAATATGACAGTTTGTGAACTAAGTTTCAACTTCCACTACAATGGGACGTTGTTAGATATAGAAATAAAATTAATTATTTAATCTTCTCTGTCACCTATGTCTGGGTTTAGAATTTATTCTATTCCATTAGCACCTAGACAGTCTTATATTCATCCCCCTGCTTTCATTGTATCACTGGTTTGTATATACAACGCATTCCTTTAGGTTCAAGCTAAGGTTAGTGTAACAGAAAGGATTGAAATCTTGTGTCTTTCGTTAACTTGAAAATAACAAAATGGAGTCTGGTCTGTTCAGATTGACTTCAGACTATACACTTTGTATTTCTATCATAGCACAAAATGTCTGCCGATATAAATAGACTGACAGTGATCTGAGCGCTATTCGGTAGTTATGTGCGCTCAGATCTAAGCTATCTGGGGATATGTGACATGTAGGTATTTCATGAATTAAATGTAACTTTGTATATTTTAAAGTATTTTACTGTCTTTGTGTCCCCATGTGTATAATGGCGTTTTACCTTTGTCCTGGGAGATAATTGGATTAATTCCCAATTATCTCCAGGATAGAGGGGAGGGAATTGTGATGTATTGTGGGGATGTTTTACCTCTGTGTGTCTGTCATTGGTTCGTATCTGTCCTATGTCACAGTCTTCCATCTGATCCCCTAGGGGAGTGTCTACCAGGTGGGAGACCTGCATAAATACCAGGCAGGTAGCCCTCAATAAACCAGAATCCTGTTTTACCCTCAATACGGAGCTTGGTCTCATGATTGGGGGGATTTACTGTACAGTTAGAGACTGATTGCTGGGAATGTAAGCCGATTGGATGCTATGTCTGTTCGTCTGTTAACAGCTATTCGTGGGATTACCGTTCAGGAGTTTGGAGTGCTACTGGGTATACTGTTCGGGAGTTTGGAGCATTCCCCTGGTTCCAGTTCGGGAGTTGGGGGTCCTACAGTAGCTGTGCCTGTACCTCCACAAAAGGGAAGCTCTACTAAATGGCAGTTTAACCCCTTTATGCTGGGAGAGCCGTAACAAAGGGAATCAACACAGTAAAGGAGGAGACTATATTTAAAAGAAGAAAAACTCCCACAACAAGAGGACAGAAGTCTTAAATTAGAGGGGCAAAGGTTTAAAAATAATATCCGGAAGTATTACTTTACTGAGAAGGTAGTGGATGCGTGGAATAGGCTTCCAGTTGAAGTGGTAGAGGTTAAAACAGTAAAAGAGTTTAAACATGCATGGGATATGCATAATGCTATTCTAACTATAGGATAAGGCCAGGGACTAATGGAAGTATTTCAAAAATTGGGCAGACTAGATGGACCGAATGGTTCTTATTTGCCGTCACATCCAATGTTTCTATGTTTAGTAGAGATAACAGAGACAGGTTAGAGCCCATAGGGTTCTATAAAGGAAGCCCCTCAGATGGAGATGTGGGAGTAAGAATTCACCTAGTCTGATGGAATCGTCACCCAGTGGTAGTTATGGTTATATAGAACATACCCCACTATCCAATCAGCCATGCTAATCGCCCTCCAATACTAAATAGCAAACCAAAGAAATTACTAATGCTGCTCGCGAGCACGAGCACTTCCAAGTTTGTCTCTGACCAAGCTGGAGGAGGAAGCGTGCTGGAAGCATTCAGTGAGTGGTCAAGTAAGTAGAACTGGATGGAAATGAAGCCAGGAACCACGACTATGAGGACACAAGAACAGCAAGATGGCGACTTGTGAGTAGTCACACTCAACTCGTCAGACCAATAATGGTAAGTGAGAGAAGATTGTAGGCCCTTATAAAGTGGACACAAGCCCCTCCCACAACTACAGGCCCAGCCTTAAATATATTTTATTGAGGTGTCTTTTTTTTCACACTATTAATTAATTTTTATTTTTCAAGTCAATTTTAACCCCTAAATCTTAACCCTACTTATAACCTTATTCCAAAACCATAACCATACAAATAGTGTTAGAAGGATTCCCTCTCATGATTTCAGCAGAGGGATTCCTTTGCTGGCCCTAATCCTAATCCAAACCCTAATCTAAATTCTAATCGGATATGTATCTCAATCCTAAAATTATTTTGAAAACCAATACCAAATTTAAACTAATACACTTAAAAGGACACTATAGGCACCAAAACAACTTTAGCTAAATAAAGCAATTTTGGTGTATTATATCACTTTTGTTTCTGTTTTTGCAACCTGTGTCACACCTACCCTGGCTGTGACTGACATAGTCTACATTAAAAAAAATTGTTTTATTTTCTAGTAGATGTTTGCTTTAAACATTTTCATCTCCTATCGGTAAATTGAACTATAATAACTTAATCACAGTGACATAGCTAGTTACATAGTTACATAGGCTGGAAAAAATACATATTTCCATCAAGTTCAGCCTTCCTCACATCTGTTTTTTGCTGTTGATCCAAAAAATGCAAGTATGCATTTAGTTGTTGTTTAAACATCTGTACAGGCTCCGGTAAAACCACTTCTTCAGGCAGAGAATTCCACATCCTTATTGTTCTTACCGTAAAAATGTATTCCTTTGTCTTAGACTAAATCTCCTTTCTCCAAGTCTAAACGCATGACCTTGAGTCCTAGGTATAGTCCTGTTTGTGAATAGATTTCCAGACAATAATTTGTATTGGCCCCAGCTATATTTGTATAATGTTATCATATCCCCTATTCTAAACTAAAGAAATTTGAAAAAAAAAAAAATGTCTTAACCTTTCTTCATAGGTAACATGTTCCATTCCTTTTGTTAATTTTGTAGCCCACCTCTTGACTTTTTCTAGTACCATAATATCCTTCATTATAACAGGTGCCCAAATTCGCACAGCATATTCAAGATGTGGTCTTAGCAGTGATTTATAAAGAGGCAAAATTATATTCTCATCCTGAGAATTAATTAAACAGGGAGGTTTGACTGTATAAACAAAGTGATTTAAATCATAATTGGCAGGTAATTGAGCCATGAGACTGCATGGGGATGATCTATACATCAAAACAACTTCTTAAGCTTAAGTTATTTTGGTGACTATAGCATCCCTTTAATGCTCAGCATCATACTTATTCTCAACCTAATATTAATCCATATTCTTACTCCTTAGTTTAATCCTACTTGGAAGGGTTTCGTTCTGCTAATATCAGTACTGATATTAGCAAAGGGAATGCTAAGCTAAAACAGTTGTTGTATGCCCAGCCCAGCACTGATCAAAATGGCATTGTGGCACAGATGGAGACCTACCAATCACCAGATCAACTGAGAGAAGCACTGCATAGCTGCAGTGTTTTCTGAGGCGTTAAAGGGCAGTAAGAAGTGATGGGGTCACTAAAAATGTCATCATCTGATAGTGGGGAGTCTTAGATATTCATTGACACCTGGTACTCCTGCTATAACCCTGCTCAACCTGCAATCTCTTTACATGCCTTTAAATGCCTATTTGAAGACCTGCTTGAAGCATTGACTTCTAGAGCTGTTGGCAACTCAGCAAAAAATCTGGTGTAACTAAAAATGTCCCCAGCAGACAAAGGAATGCCCCAGATATAGAATGGTTCTTGGAACTCCCTGGTGTGAGCAGGGGTTTTACCCTGTTCACCACAAATCTTCTGGAAATGTCAGTAAGCCCAAAAGGTATTAAAGCCCATTATATTCAGAAAGTATGGAAACTTCCTAACGTTGTTAAATTAAATGTCATTAATGGTGACTTCTGCAGATTATTAATATGAAAAGTAGTTTTTCTAGCAGAATGAAATGATGTCTGATTCAAAACTAATATAATTGATACCATAATGTCAGGTTGGTAAACCATACAGATTGTTTTCAGACTTATAAATGAACTGATTTTATAAATTACAAAGGCTTTTGTTGTTACAGTTAATGATAACAGTAAATTAAAAGCCTATTTCAGAAACTTTACTCTGCAGAATGAATGACTAAAAATACAAAATCTGTCTAATTTCTTTACAGGATCCACCACAGGCACAACTTGTACAGGTAACTAACTAACTAATTAACTATAAAGGGGGAGGGGGAGATAAAATAATCAATTATTCCTGTTTATTAATCTTTTGAATGCATACATATTGCATTATGATTGTTTGCACTAGTGATAAATTGTATACTTGGTAGACTCCTTCTAGTAAATTAGATACGAATGCAAAGTCTAGATATGCTTAGTTACTCTGAATTGTACTATTACAAGTAAAAGAAGCCAAGGAAGTTAGGCAATCAGTATCTGTTTCTATTGAATATGTCAGCTAGGTCACAATTTAGACATAAATAAAAATAATATGCTTCTTGAAGATGGATGAAATTTGCAAGTATTGTATGTGAATTTTTCTCTGCAGTTACCCTTTCTGTACACTTAGTAAAAAAAACAAAATATATTGTTTATTGTATATATATATATATATATATATATATATATATATATATATGTATATATATAGTTAAAGTAGTTGGCTGCACTCTCGGACTTCCATGAAAAATAACTTTTATTGTAGCATTTAAAACAAGATCAACGTTTCAGTCCTCCTTGGGGACTTTCATCAGGATCCTGATGAAAGTCCCCAAGGAGGACTGAAACGTTGATCTTGTTTTAAATGCTACAATAAAAGTTATTTTTATGGAAGTCGGAGAGTGCAGCCAACTACATTAACTATCTGAATACTGGAGCCCTGGTAATGCACCCAGACATGGAACTTTGAAGCCAGAGTGCAAGGTACTGTAACTATATATATATATATATATATATATATTTATATATATATATATATATATATATATAAAAAATAAAAATCTAGGTGATAATGCCAGGTTGCTAAACAGTGCAGAGTAGTTTTCTTACTTATAAATGTTACACATTTTATTAGACATGTACAATTCATTTATTTCCGAATGTGAATTCGGATGAATTTCGGGCAATTCGGACATTCGGATGCTGCCAAAATTTGGAAGTGCTGAAGTGCTTTGGATTTCTCAAAAAAAGTAGCAAAACAAGAGAGGGAGGGAAAATTATGTGAAGGATGACAGGGGTAGGGGTAGGGTTAGGGGTAGAGGCTGGTTTAGGGATAGTGTTAGGGGTAGAGAGAGGGTTAGGGGTAGGGTTAGATGTAGGGTTAGGGGTAGGGTTAGGGTTAGGATTGGGATAGGGGTAGGGTTAGGGGTAACGGCAGGGTTAGGGAGCCCTGCAGATGTTATGAATTCCGAAGTTCCGAATTGCTGAATTTCCGAATTTTGAAAGTGCCAAACCGAAGTGCAGAATTGGCGAAGTGCCACATTTTTTTTCTTACATTTTATTATTTACACTAGTTTCTGCTAATAATTTCAATGATAAAAAAAGAAGCCAATTGCATGAACAATGCTCTGAAGAATTAGTAAAGAAAAATACAATAATTTTCTATTTCATTTCATATTCCTCCACAAACAATCATTACTGGTACATGTACATTTGATGTTTTTCTTCTTTTACTACTGTACTAAAGAGGATGAAAAATTAATAAATTCCTTATTGACTTTAATCTTTTGATTGCTTACATATTGTATTTTGGTTGTTTGCACTAGTGTAAGAATGTCATATGTCATATTTTTGATAATATAGCCGGTCTTCTTACATCTGCAGAGTCTTTTTCTAAAATACAGACATAACTAATAACATTTTTGTTCTGGTTTGTACTCTTACTAGTAAATTGAGCCAAGAGTAGTCGGACAATTGGTATCTACTTCTCCTCAACATGTCAACTAGATGTTTAGACATAAATAAAAAAAACAAAAAAAAAACACTTTGTCATATTGGAGGAGAATGTGTTATGTTAACTTCTCTCTAAAAGTCATGGATATAGTAGAAATAGTTAAAAGAAAAACACAATAATTTCCACTTCATTTCAGACACCATCACAACAACAAAATCCCCAATCGGTTAAGGAAGGGTATCTATTATTCTTCGATCACTGCTTCACTTGATTGTTTGTAGGAAGATCCATTGTAAAACATAAAAAAAACAGAGGCATAACATTAAACATAGCTAATTAGAATTAAAGAGTTCCTGTAGGTCAGTGGTTCCCAACCCAGTCCTTAAGTACCCCCTAACCGTCCAGGATTTAGGGATTACCCAGGTGTGTCTAAAGTGTTTTTAGAAAGAAAAGAAAAAAACACTTTAGACAAGGTAAGCCCTTAATCCTGGACTCTTAGGTCTGGGTTAGAAACCCCTGTTGTAGATTTTTACTTACATGTTCACTCTAGATACATCAGTATTTCTAACAAATGGCTCAATTTAATTTGTTTGAATCAGAATCAGAAATGATTTAATTCCATTAGAAAAAAAAGAAACGTTTAAAATATTTTTTTTCTCTTTATTAATCTTTTGCAATGCCTGGAAACATTTAAGAATTGTAACCATTTTCATACATAGTCCACTTATTTCAGGGGCTCAAATGTAATTAGCCAAATAAATTGTAAATTTTTAATACTTTGTCAAGAATCCTTTGCAGACATTGACTGCTTTAAGTCTTGAAAGGATAATCATTAGTGATGTACCGAACTGTTCGCTGGCGAATAGTTCCCGGCGAACATAGCATGTTCGCGTCCGCCACCGCGGGCGAACACATGCGGTGTTCGGTCCGCCCCCTATTCGTCATCATTGAGTAAACTTTGACCCTGTACCTCACAGTCAGCAGACACATTACAGCCAATCAGCAGCACACCCTCCCTAGCAGACCCTCCCACCTACTGGACAGCATCCATTTTAGATTAATTCGGAAGCTGCAACCATTTTTTATTTTTTTTTCAATTTATTATTTTTATTTTTTTAGTGCATATAAATGTTACAAGTAGATACTACCCCCAGACACTCTGTGTTACTGCAGATACTCCCTCCAGACACCCTGTGTTACTGCAGATACTCCCCCCAGACACTCTGTGTTACTGCAGATACTCCCTCCAGACACTGACACAGAGCAGAATAGGGACTGTTCCCCCTACATAGGGTCACTTGGCAGATATGGATTGACACCTATCCTAAGGATCCCTGATAAACACTGACACGGAGCCCTCCATGGGTGAAGATGGATTAATTTTTTTTGTGCTCGGGTTTTTTATTTTATTTTTAAGTTCGACGGGTATGATGGCTTTTTATTTGGCCTTTTTTGGGGCTAAAAAAAAATGAAGATTTTAGAAGAAGAAGACGTTGAATAGTAAGTTGAATTTTACTTTACAGGGTAGTAATTTTATTCCCCCTTCACTATTTTTTAGGGTGAGGGGGGTAGGTAGGGGCTTTTTTATTTGGTTGTGTGACTAGGGGCTTGGGGACACACACTGCATACACACTATACACACACTGCACACACTATACGCACACTACACACAATATACACACACAATACACACAATATACACACACACTGTACACACTATACACACACTGTACACACTATGCACACACACACTACACACACTGCATACACACACTACACACACTGCACACACACTGCACACACTATACACACTGCACACACTATACACACACTGCACACTCTATACACACACTATACACACACTGCATACACTATACACACTCTACACACACTGCATACACACTGCACACACTGCATACACTATACACACACTGCACTAACTATACACACACTGCACTAACTATACACACACTGCACACACTATACACACTGCATACACTATACACACACTGCATACACACTATACACACACTGCATACACACTATACACACAATGCACACACTATACACACTATACACACACTACACACACTACACACACACACTGTACACACTATGCACACACTGCATACACTATGCACACACTATACACACACACTACATACACACTGCACACACTGCACACATTATACACATACTACACACACTATACACACAATATACACACACACTGTACACACTATGCACACACTGCACACACTGCATACACTATGCACACACTATACACACACACTACACACACTGCATACACACACTATACACACTCTAAACACACACTGCACACACTATACACACTATACACACACACTATACACACTCACTATACACACACTATACACACACTGCATAAACATACATTTACAAAAAAATTGCAGCTGTTTTTTACATTTCAAAGTTGGGGAGGGTGGTGCTAAATAAAGGATCCGCCCCGGGTGCCAAATGCTCCAGGTACGCCCCTGTATAGAGGGGAGCCATGTTACTCTGTATATAGAGAGGAGCCATGTTTACACTGTATATAGAGGGGAGCCATGTTACTCTGTATATAGAGGGGAGCCATGTTACACTATATACAGTGGAAACATGGCTCCCTCTATATACAGAGTAACATGGCTCCCTCTATATACAGAGGGGAGCCATGTTTACATGGTATATAGAGGGAAGCCATGTTATTCTGTATATAGAGGGAGCCATGTTTACACGGTATATAGAGTGAAGCCATGTTACTCTGTATATAGAGAGGAGCCATGTTTACACTGTATATAGAGGGAACCATGTTTACACTGTATATAGAGGGGAGCCATGTTACTCTGTATATAGAGGGGAGCCATGTTACTCTGTATATAGAGAGGAGCCATGTTTACACTGTATATAGAGGGGAGCCATGTTACTCTGTATATAGAGGGGAGCCATGTTACTCTGTATATAGAGAGGAGCCATGTTTACACTGTATATAGAGGGGAGCCATGTTACTCTGTATATAGAGGGAAGCCATGTTACACTGTATATAGAGGGAGCCATGTTACACTGTATATAGAGGGAGCCATGTTACTCTGTATACAGAGGGAGCCATGTTACTCTGTATATAGAGGGAGCCATGTTTACTCTGTATATAGAGGACTGTTTGCGGTGCGTTAAACGGGGAGTTTGGTCTGTCACTGTGAAGCGGGCGTAACCCTTACACTACCTGATCGATACAACATCATACCTGATGTTTTAAAGCACGTTATTCCAAACAAGTTAGGAATGTTAGGTGATTTATGCCCTTTATGGATTAAAACCAGACTCTGCATCAACTATGTAATTTTCCATGGGAGTTTTGCCATGGATCCCCCTCCGGCATGCCACAGTCCAGGTGTTAGTCCCCTTGAAACAACTTTTCCATCACTATTGTGGCCAGAAAGAGTCCCTGTGTGTTTTAAAATTCGCCTGTCCATTGAAGTCTATGGCGGTTCGCACGGTTCGCCCGTTCGCGAACATTTGCGGAAGTTCGCGTTCGCCATTCGCGAACCGAAAATTTCGGGTTCGCGACAACACTAATAATCATCACTAGAGTTGAGCGACCCCGAACTGAAAAGTTCGAGTTCGTACCGAACCTTACGTTTTTTGGACCCCGGACCCAAACACGGACATATCACTGTATGTTCGGGATGGAGTTCGGTGTTCGGCGATTTAATGACGCGTTTTGAAAGGCTGCAGGGCAGCCAATCAACAAGCGTTTGATTTGTGTGCCCTTAGAAGTCATCACAGCCATGCCTACTAATGGCATGGCTGTGATTGGCCAGTGCAGCAAGTGACCCAGCCTCTATAGAAGCTGGTCACTTAGTATTATTAAATTATGCCCCTACTTGCTATACCGCGAGTAGGGGCGTGTCTATTAAACAGTGAGCAGCCTATAGCTGCTCACTGTTAAAAAAAAAAAATCCCCCCTCCTGAGCCCTAAATACCAATAAGGGGGGACCTATTGTCCCCCCCGGCCCCCACCCCTGAGCGGTGGGTGGGGTCCCTAAATAACAATAAGTGGGGGACCTACTGTCCTCCCCCCCGTGCCCCACCCTGCACGTCGGGTGGGGGCCCTAAATATCAATAAGGGGGGACATACTGCCCTCCCCCCAGGCCTCCACCCCTGAGCCATGGGCAGGAGCCCTAAATAACAATAGGGAGGGGACCATAAATAAGAATGTGAGGAGGACCTACTGTCCTCCCCCCGGCCTCCACCCCTGAGCAGTGGGTGGGGGCCATAAATAAAAATTCTTATTTATGGCCCCCACCCATTGCTCAGGGGTGGGGGCCGGGTGGGAGGACAGTAGATACCCCCCATTATTGTTATTTAGGGCCCCAACCTGCCGCTCAGGGGTGGGGGGCCAGGGGGGAGAACAGTAGGTCCCCCCCTACACATTCTTATTTAGGGCCCCCACCCGTCGCACAGGGGTGGGGGCAATAGGTTTTTTGCCTTTTTTTTACAGTGAGCAGCCACTGTTTACTAGACACTTGCGGTATAGCGAGTAGGGGCTGAATTTCCTAATACTAAGTAATCTTTACTTAGTTTTAGTAAATGTGGCTGAAAGACCAATTTAGGTGACCAATTTAGGTCTTTCAGCCTTTTGGCAGATAGCTCCCTAATACCATGTGAATTAGGGACTTATCTACTAAGCGGCTGCTTATTTTATTTAATTTTTAAGTGATTTCCCTAACCCTATCCACATTTGTTTTCAGGGCACTTGTCCTACTCTTACCCCCATTGTACTTCCTTTTGCAGCTCTCTAGCCCTTTCCAGGAGTTTGTTAGAGGCATTTTTGTGCCCAAAAGTTCGGGTCCCCATTGACTTCAATGGGGTTCGTGTTCGGGGTCACGTTCGTGCCCGAACCCGGACTTTTTTTCAAAGTTTGGCCGAACCCACCAGACCCTAACATCAAGGTGTCCGCTCAACTCTAGTCATCAACAAATGCTAAGCTTCCTCCTTTGTGATGCTAGGCTTTTACTTTAGCTGTCTTCAGTTTTGTCTCCAGCAAGTGAGATGCATGCTCGATCGGGTTGAGATCAGGTGATTGACCCGGCCATTCCAGAATATTCCACTTCTTTGCCTTAAAAACCTCCTGTGTTGCTTGTGCAGTATGTTTTGGGTCATTGTCCATATGAAAAGTGAAGAGCCGTCCAATCAATTTTAGTGAATTTGAATCTGAGTAGACAATTGTGGCGAAACCAACCTCGCCACTGGGCATTGGAGAAGCCTGTTTGCCCGCCTCCTGCCTGCTGACTATGGCCCCTGGGAGATATATCTTTAGTGATCTTATGGTATGTCCAATATACTGGAGGCCACAAGGACACTCCAGTAATTAGATAACATTTTTACTTTCACAGGTAATAATTTCTTTAATAGTGTATATTTTACCAGTATTATTTGATTTGAATGAGGTTCTTCGTTTTTCAGTAGGGTTCGTTTTTTTTACAAGCTGCGCAACTATTACATTTAAAAAAACTTTTATTAAGGGATAAAAAACGATCGTCATTAATACTTTGTTCAATGTCTTTAGTATAATTTTTATAAGGTGCATTTTTTAATTCGGGGCACCTCTAAATATGATTTTTTGTCTTTCCGGGATAATGTCTTTAAGAATCGGGTTCTCCTTTAGAAGGTGCCAGTGTTTATTCAATTTATTTTTTTTTTTTTTCAATTTATACTTTTTTATTAGAGTTTGGATACTCATAGTATATCTTGCCGTATTATCAGAGTAATAACAAATGTAAAGTAATAACAAACTTAAGTAATAACAAAAATATGACAATGTCTCAGAATACATTTTGCTGTAGTTTGGAGGTGTCAATATGGTTACGTCATCGATCCTAGTCTGGCTGCGATTATACCGATAACTGTGCGCTACGGATGAGAACTGGATTAAAGTAATAACAAATAATACAAAAATATGACAGTGCCTTTAAGTCCTTTTGCTGTAATAGAAAAGTGTCACTATGGTTGTCTCGACAGTCAATAACTGGGTCCACTAATATCAATCGTTTGCAGGATCTGCAGTTTGGCAGAGGTGAGGTTCAGGTTGAGACCCCTGCGCCGCGGCTGGTCAACTGTGCGGGAACTGAGGGTGCGCGTGTTGCAGCTGTGAATGGTAGCTTACGAGTGTCTCTTAGACATGGTCGATATGTACATGCTCTTCTTCTGACCAAGGCTGCTTTTGTGCGTAACCTGCGCCCCCTTGTCTTCTTCCCTTGGTTCTCTATTGTCGGTCTCGGGGAGGTGCATCTGGCGGAAGAACTCCGTTTGGTCATCTATGGAGGTCAGGGTAAGCAACTGTTTTCCCCGTGTACCGCCAGGGATCCATCCGCTCCCCATCTGTATCTGACTCCTGCTTCCCGCAGGAGTTTGGCCGCTGGTGCCAGTTGTCTCCGTTCTACAAGTGCTGCGAATGGGATATCCCCATATAGGGCCACCGTGTTGCCCTCCAGTTGCACAGTGCCCAAGTCTCTGGAGCGGGACATGATAGCGGAACGAGTCGCTATGTCCTTTGTGACCGCTATAATGTCTCTGGGTGCATCTCCTGGGGCTGTTGCCGCCTTACGGATTCGAAACGCTGAGAGTATTGTGTTGGAGTCAGTACCTCCCTTAAGGCCCATTTTAGATATTAGACGGTGGATATAGGGTACTAATGCCCCCTCCTCTACGCTTTCAGGTATTCCTCTAAGGCGTATGTTCCGCCTTCTGTGTCGGGCTTCCATAGCGGTGACCGTCCGGGTAAGCTTCTGGATTTGCAAGGAGAAAGTCTGCATAGAGTCTTGGGAATGCTGTATCTGGTGTTCCCTAGCGCTTTCCCTGGTTTCCAGTGCTGTGAGCCTTTGTTGGAGGTCCCCCACCTCTTTCTGTGTGCTTAGTATGTCAGCTCTCCACACCTCTCTCATTTCTGTTAAAAGGTCTCTTATGTCCTTTTTCGTTACAGGGGACGATTCAGCTTCTGATTCTGAGTCAGGACATAGGGGTTCAGACTCTGCTGGAGGTGAGGTAAGGCTGTCCCTGTCGTCTTGGGATTCCTCCTCCTCCTCACTGCTAACTGCGGGCGCCATCTTGGCGACAGCCTGTGGGGTAGGCCTCATAAATGAGAGCCGAATATCGGGCGTTTTGGGCGTCTCTGGGTGGCGATTTTTCTTATTTTTTCGCCCCATTGGTGTCTCTGTGTGAGGGGTGTGTTGTGGCCGTGTATGGGAGCCGTTTGCCGGGTATGTAGCTTACTTTGTCGGGCGCTGGTGCGGAGCTCCACACACTCGCGTCTTGTTCTCTCGGCGGTCGGCCACGCCCTTTCAATTTTTTTTTTAAATGTCTATTTTTGTCATTGTAATCTAGTATTATAGGCAGTCTTATGCCTTTCTGCTGTTGTGATTTTTCTTTGTGTATAAGGTCTTTTTGACTAATTGCAAGCGTTTGTTGTATGGTGGATTCTATTAATTTACCATTATAACCTTTATTTAATAGGCTATTTTTTATTTTATTTGCTTGTTCAATAAAAATAGTATTATCAGAACAATTTCTTCTTAATCTGGTGATCTGGCTCTTTGGGATACTATTTAGCCAAACCTTTTTGTATCTATGTAGTTGTTAACATGTACGTTTTTGAAGTGAGTTTTGGTATTAATAGTATTGTCCTTGATGTAAATATTCAGATCTAAGTATGTAATTTTACTGTTACTGATCTCTGAAGTTAAAATGATGCCTTGTTGATTGGAATTTAAAAACTTAATAAAATCTTGTGCATCTGTGATAGAACCTTTCCAAACAAAAATAAGATCGTCGATATATCTTGAGTAGGACACCAGGTTCGCTACCCAGCCAGGTCCACTCCAGATTTCTCTCCTCCCATTCGGCCATATAAAGATTGGCATAGCTAGGCGCGAACCTGGTGCCCATAGCTGTACCTCTATTTTGTAAATAAAAAATAGTTATTGTTTAAAATCAGTTCTATACCTTTGATTAAACAATTAATTTGATCCTGCATCATAAGGTCATCTTTTTCTAAAATCTTTTTGACCGCTTTGCACCCTTTATCATGTTGAATGATAGTGTACAAAGATTGTACGTCGCAGGTGATGAGCAGGTAGTCTTCTTGCCAAGTGATCTTTTCTAATTTCTTTAAAAGGTCTATAGTATCTTCGAGATAGGATTTCGTTTTGGTGACATAAGGCTGAAGTAAAATATCTATATATTCTGATAGATTCGAAAGTGCAGAGCCAATACCAGAAACGATTGGTCGTCCTGGAGGTTTTGATAGATTTTTATGGACTTTCAGGAGAAAGTAGATAACCAGGATTTTTTGGATGGGCAATATTTATTTACTGAAATTATTTTTCATCCAAAATTCCGGTATTTAATCCTTTATCAAGATATAATTTAAGTTCTTTTTTTAACATTAATTGTGGGGTTAGCTGAGAGTTTAGTGTAAGTAATATGGTCGTTCAATTGTTTATAGGCCTCTTCCTCATATTGCTCTTTTGATAAAATAACGAGGCCTCGGCCTTTATCCGCAGGTTTAATAACGATTGTTTTGTCATTATATAAATCTTTAAGGGTCTGTCTCTCTTTTTTATTCAAATTAGCCTTATCTCTATACTTATTAGTATTTTCTAGAGTTCTTATATCTTTACCAACCTTCTTTTCAAAGATATCTAGAGCACTAGACTTACAATGTGCAGGATAGAACTTACTTCAAGTTACTATTTACTGCCTGAAATATTGGAAGGGATATTACCAGTATTCGTCTGACTTCCATTGGCATAAGCAACAAAAAATATTTTTAGAGTGGCATTTCTAACGAATTTGCCAATATCAATAAAAGTCATAAAATAATTGTAGGGTTTGGTGGGAGCAAATTTAAGACCTTTTTCAGAACATCTTTTTCAGTTTTTTTTAGGTTCTTATTAGACAAGTTAAAAATACCAGTTGGTGAATTGGTATGTGAATCTTCTAAAATCTTTCTGTTCTTCCTTTCTTGTTGTCTTCTGCCTTATCTGCGTCCTCTAAATCTCTTTTGCGGCTCTTTATTGGGGTGATATTTAGATGGTTGGCATGACGCTGTCTGTTGGAGGGAATTTCTAAAAAAGAGATTTCATCAAATGGTTCGCAAAAAGATAGAGCATGATATCTGTTCTTTGTGACTAGCTCATTAGGTGTATTTGGTTCTTGTTCGTCATGTCTTTTATGATTTCTTGTAGTAACTTTTTCCCAAGAATACTGCCTTCCTTTGGTTTTATACTGAGGAGAGGATGGTTCATATGTGAATCTATGTGTTTTTGGTCTAACGACCAATAGTGAAGTGTTATGGTGATTATACTGTTATCTTTGTGTTGTGGTTCTTTAGCTGAAAAGTGTATATCATCTTTTCTTTTATACTCAAGTGGTCTGGTTGAAATCTTTTTGGTGTCTTCATTAATTGTAGTGTGTCTGTTAGTGAAGGCTTTTTTCTGTGGGTTTTTTGGACAAATTTATTCCAGTGTTGTGTGTTGTTGTGTCTCGCAGTGTACCTCCTTGGAGATCTAAATTGTGGCCTATATTGGTGATCTTTGTTATATGTGTATTCAGATCTTTCTCTGAATTCATTATTTTGAAAACGTCTGTACCTAAAATGATTTTCAGTGTCCATATAGTGATGGTTAGTAGTGTTATTTCTTCTATTTTGATTTTGTGTTTTTTTTGCATTATATGTGCGAATTTAATTGTGGGCATAGTCTCGTTTATCTCTATTGTATTTGTTAATTTTATTTTTTTGTGTCTTTTTCTGTTTTCTCCACAGTTTTTTTAATTTTTAATGTTTGAGTAAAATATTCTTCAGTATCGACAAAAGAGATGAGTTGATCTCTTAGACTATTGATTTTTTTGTCTAAGTTTAAAAGTTTCTCACTTTTCACCTTAATAAGACTTTTCATGAGGCCAAATGTTCAAAACTCTAAATGGTTATAACACTCTTCCATGAATACTTGTTGTCTGTGTCTGATGTAGGCATTTTAAATAGTCTTAGACCTCTTGGTGTGATTTTATCATTGATGTATTTTGTGAGGGTGGCTATCTCCCACCTTAGCTTCATTTATTTTATTAGAGAAAATTCTAATTCTTTAAGTAATTCCTGTGGGTCATCGAATATAATCAATGGATCGTTATTGTCTGGGATTGCCAGATCTTCTAAATCATTAAAGATATCATTAATATTGATATTCTAACAGTGACCCCATTGTGGCACTGTTTGCGTTCCACACGTGGAACGCATATACTACCACGGTCTCATAGCGCTGCGTCACTTCCGGTGTGACGTGTGCATTTCACCGGTGGTTACAGGAAACAGGAAGCAATCTCTACACGACACCAGGAGAAGATTACTGTTAATGAACTCCCAATATAAACGAAAGGTACCAGGACTTTATCCACACTTCTGAAGAAGCCTTTTTATAGGTGAAACGCGTCAAGTGGATTCTACAAGATTTTTTATACAGCATTTTTATTATTTTTGTTAATAAAGAGCCTTTTAATTCAAATACCTATTTGGATTTAAATTTATTTTTACTTCCTGGTTACCATCCTATTCCCTGGTGGGGATTATACCACCTACGCTATACTGACTAGAGCAAGTTCTGCTCTAGCAAATGTGAGTACGGTATTTTATATTTTCCTTTATCCATTTTATCAGTACATACTGCACTATCTGGATTTTCTGTCTCTCCACATATTATCTACCTGAGATTGCCACGATACCTACTGTTCCATACATATCCTTAGACGGGGATTGTTCCGTCCACGCGTATTAACAGCTGAGCTCTGAGTTAGCTCTGGGAAATGTGAGTGTGAACTTACTTAACCCCTTAAGGACCAAACTTCTGGAATAAAAGGGAATCATGACATGTCACACATGTCATGTGTCCTTAAGGGGTTAAGCATCCATTCACACACCCATTGGATTTATTTTACTGCACCATTATTCTTTATGTTCTTTATTTTGAGGTCAATTGTATAGAGACCATCAACATTACCATTGTGTACGTATACCATCTATATATTTGGTCTAGTGCGCGGTTTCCATCTTTTTCTGTTCACCCTGCGAGACATTGCCTGTTAAAGACTATTTTAGCAGATTGGATTTTAAAAGACTTGCTGCCTCTTTAAATTGTATTGGAGCAGTTCTGCAGCTTTAAATTGGCACTTCGGATGCAGCCGAAGTGCCGAAGTAGTCGAAGTTGCCGCCATTCGACAAACGAACTAAGTCCCGTTCGGCAGTTTGAACTCACTGCTATACTAAGCTAAATGCACGAACAGCCCTGTTCGTGCATTCGAATGGGACTTAGTCATTTTTCTGTGTAAAATAGACCGACCGCACAGCCCAAATCTATGGAACTGTTTTGGGAAGGAAAATGTGCTTGCGGTCGGTCATAAAGGACTCCCAGCTAACTTTTGATCTACTGGATGGATTTGTCTGATTTTTGTTTGTGAGTGTTTTTTTTTAGAGTATTTATGTATAGAGTGTGTTGATTCTGAATATGTACTTTTTATGAAGATTGGATGTATATTTATAAAGTTATAGTACATGTATAAAAGCTGTATTTCTCCTGCTTGTGATAATTATGTTAACCCATTGTGTACCATAATTATATCACAGGCAGAGGGGAGGATTTTGTGTATAATTGCTGGGAGTGTTTTCTGTAATATACGTGTGTTATTGGTTGTTCGGTAAAACCCTGTGGGCAGTACTATGTGTGTAGATTGTGAATAAAAGAGGCTGTATGTGCCAGTACAGTCAGTTCTGCTTGACCTCAAAACGAAGTGTCGTCTCATTATTGGGGGAATTGGAATGTATGCTGATTGCCAGGAGTGTAAGCTGATTGTATGCTTTTCCTGTTCAGTTGTTTACAGCATTCAAATGCTTGAGAGCATTCGTATGCTTCTCTGGTTCGGTGGTTGTGGTGTCTGCTGCAGTGCTCGGAGTCCTCAGGAAGCGCTAGGAGCATCCTTCAACGGAGGTACCCAGTCGGGGTGCCCGTCGATCCGTTACAACAATATATACCAATAAACTCCAGAATACATCCAGCTGCTTCGATCTTCTTTCACTTAATCAATAAACACTAGTGACCCAGTGCCATTGGAGACATGTATACCCATGCCATTACACTGCCTCCACCGTGTTTTACAGATGATGAGTTCATGAGCCATCTCAAGCCTCCTCCATACTTTTATCTTCCCATCATTCGGGTACAGGTTTATCTTAGTTTCATCTGTCCAAAGAATGCTGTTCCAGAACTGGGTTGGCTTTTTTTGATATTTTTTGACAAAGTCTAATCTATCTTATCTATTCTATGAATGGGTCAAAGGTTTAGTAAACCCTCTATTTTTGCTCTTGTGAAATATTCTCTTGATCAACTTGGATAATAATATTCCTACCTCCTGGATAGTGGTCTTCACTTGGCTGGATGTTGTGAAGATGTTGCAGAGCTCACCAGTGCATTCTTTTTATCTCATAATGTACAAAACTGTTGGTTTGGCCACTCCAAATGTTCCTGCTATCTCTCTGATGGATTTTACTTTTATTTTGCTGCCCAAGGATGACCTGTGTCACTTTTCATTGAGAACTCTTTTGACCGCATATTGTGGTTTCACAGCAACAGCTTCCAAATGTAAATGCCCCACCTTGAACCAGGATTTAGCTGCTTAATTGATGAAAAAAATAATGAAGGAATAGCTCACATCAGTCCATTAAGCAGCTTTTGAATCAATTGTTCAATTACTTTACAGAGAAAATAAAATGACCACGCAGAGTATATATTTATATATATATAGTAGACATCTGAGGCTATTTACCTACTGGTATTTATGTAGTCATTTAACTGTAAATTTCTGCTAAATATTGGATTAATCATTAGTATTATTCTGATTTTTAATTTACACACATATAGCAAAGTTATTCTTTTTTTTTTTGTATATTTGAAACCTGATGTGTGTTCAAAATCTTTGCCTTTAAATTATATGCCTGGGACCTTAACTTAAACTTACCTGTGGTTGGAAAACTGTTTGAAGGGATAATTTTCAGTAATTCATTGGAAAGAACTTTATTATCAAACATTTGCATGGTTTTGTGAGACATAGGTCATGTCAAACTAACTTAATTGCAGTTTACAAAGAAATAGAAGTATAGATCAGGTATTGCAGTGCATGTGTTCAATACAGTTCAACACAATAGGGATGTGCATGGGAAAAATATTCAGTTTGGTTCGGCTCGGAATTCCGAAATTTGGGACTTCGGCACTTCAGAACTTTGGGACTTCGACTCGGTTTGGCAATTCGGAACTTCGGCACCTCGACCCTTCGGAATTTTGGCACTTCGGCACTTTGGAACTTTGGAACTTCGGAGCTTTGGTACTTTGGGACTTCAGGACTTCCGGACTTTTAGACTTAGGGACTTCAGCACTTTGGGACTTGGGGTAAGTATAGGGTTAGGGTTAGGGTAAGGTTAAGGTTAGAAAGAGAATAGGACTAATGGATGGCAGATGTAAAACAAACTGCCACCCGAAAAGACCTTATATCCTTGTATAGGAGGCTACTCTGCGATTATAATTGTAAAAGTGGGATGCAGAGAGCCAAAAACAAAAACTCTTTAATGATCCTTCTTGGGGGAGAAAATCAAACGTACTAAACAAACAAACAATAAAAATAGGACCTAATGGAGTAAAGTATCGACTAGTCCAAGTAATAATGTAATCAGAAAAGTAACTGTAAATATATGTGTGGCAGAGTTGCCAATAGTAATAACAAGTTACTTATAAAGAAAGAAAAAGATTTAGTAAATGTAGCAAACTCAAAACCCTTGGGTACAGAGTGAATAGGTTCTATAAATACCAATAAATGTGCCAAATACATGGAAGTCTAGCAGAGTTGGTTTGCAACATAGCAGGAAAAACCTGTACTCCAAACACCCAGCAATACTGATATAGAGCAAAATGCCTAAACAGCTATAGGAGATTTGGGGAAAGGAGTCCCTAACATCTTGCTAGTAGTAAGCTGGTACCTAGTCCCACAGGAAAATAAAGTATAGGACAGTCAAAAAGCCAAAAGGATCCTAAATGAAAATCATCCGCTTAAGTATATGCCCAACGCGCGTTTCGGCAAAGCAAGTCGCCTTTATCAAGAGCAGTTTGCGGAATGAAAGGCGCCTCTTTTTAAATGTGTATATAGCTCCGCCCTTAAACGTGACGTAATAGTCAGTACCCAATCGTGTGGCTTTGTGAAATAGAGGGCGGGGAAACTATCGGGCTCCGAGAGGATAGGAGTATTTTAACCCTCACATACCCGGAAAATGGCAAAAGTTTAGCATTCACCTCCTTCAGATGAAGGTACAATGTGTGAGATATAAATGTGTCCAATGTATCAAATGGACGAATTAAATGGCACTTAAGCAAAAAACACGCTACGGGGTGTATTAAAGCAGTGTATGGAGCAGTGCCATCGCTGTGATAGTAGTCACATCAGGAACATTACATATAAACACAGTATAGATCTTGCAATCAAACCGTGTTGCTTGTGCCTTTGAATAATTTACACAAAATAAAGAACGAAGTGTAATAATTGTCACACAACGTGTGAATCTTGAATAGTGAAGCGTGGAAGCATTACAGCATTAAAGAGGAATACAAATGTTAAAATTAAAAGAGACAAATGGGATGATGATAGGGGCATAGAAAAGTATATATATATATATATGCCCCCTGCGTAATAAAAATGAAAAGTAAGATAAACTCCAAATATGAAGAGGGAGAAATTCTTGAAGAGTTTGCTAAGGTAGAAATTATGTGTTGACATAGATAGCATAGCAGATTAGAAAGTAGTCCATATGTGGAGAAAGATACAAGCTAAGGAGTACACAATTGAAAGCTGGAAAAATGAGTGTAATGGGATAATGTTACCATACTAGAATCTCCTGTACAATGAATGAATAAACTGATAAACAGCAAAATAAAGTAAAAATGATACTGCATGTCAGATAAACCAATGATAATAGTAATGATAAACGACTTGTGAGAAAAATACAGTGTTTAAATGAAGGGAGCAAAAGAGAAACCTTCATTGAGACCTTTTGGGTGAAGCATTCTGAGTTGAAAAATCCAGAGGCTTTCCCGTTGTCTCAAGAATCTGTCATAGTTACCCCTGCGTTTATCCTTACGCACCAATTCCAGTCCACAGAACCGAAGTCCTTGCGGATTGCCGCATGGAATTCTTTCAGGTGACGACCTATAGGAGTATCGACGGGCAGTTTAGGAGATCTAACGTGCTCCTTGATGCGCTCCTTAAAAGGTCTGAAAGTTTTCCCCACGTATTGTAGCTTACAAGTACATGTAAGGAGATAAACTAAACCAGCGGTATTGCAGTTGAAAAAGGATTTAATCTTATAAACCTTTTTCCCATCACTGTCCATGATGGTCTTGGAGTCTCGTTTGATATATTTACACGCGACACAATGGCCGCATTGATACGATCCCACTGTAGGGGTGTGTAGCCAAGTGCGTGTAGGTGAACAGTGAAAATGGCTTGGGACTCAGGTTTTTACCTCTGCGTGCAGTCATATCTACTCTTGGCCCTAAAAACCTTTTGAGATGAACATCATCCAATAGACAGGGACAGAATTTTTGAATCTCAGCCCTAACAGCCTCCCATCCTGAATCATAGGTGGCTATCATCCGTGGGGGCAGTGGCGTACTAAGGGAGGGGCGGGAGGGGCGGCCCGCCCCGGGTGCCACTGACTAGGGGGGTGCCATGACGTCCGGTGTCATGTGTCACCCCCCGGCCCCCATCATTACGCTGCGCACAGCCGCAGCACCTTTGCGGCCCGGCAAGACTTACCACATGGATGAGAAGGGGAGGAGTGTTGCGGGCCGCGGCGTCGCGCAACGTTATGACGTGGTGCGCAGCGCCGTCAGCCCGCCTTCACGGATCTTCAGCGGAAGGATCCGGGCGGTGAGGCACCCAGTCGGTCAAGGCATCAAAAAATGTAAGTAGTCATTTTATGTGATGGGGCTAAATTAATTAAAGGGGGGGGGGGTGGATAATGGATTAATTAAAGAATTAAAGGGGAGGGAGGTTTAATTAAGGGGTGTGTATTAATTAAGGGGGGTGTATTAATTAAGGGGGGGTGTATTAATTAAGGGGGTGTATTAATTAAGGGGGGAGTGAGTATTAATTAAGGGGGTGTATTAATTAAGGGGGTGTATTAATTAAGGGGGGTGAGTATTAATTAAGGGGGGTGTATTAATTAAGGGGGGTGTATTAATTAAGGGGGTGTATTAATTAAGGGGGGTGTATTAATTAAGGGGGGGTGTATTAATTAAGGGGGGTGTATTAATTAAGGGGGTGTATTAATTAAGGGGGGAGTGAGTATTAATTAAGGGGGGTGTATTAATTAAGGGGGGTGTGGATTAATTAAGGGGGGTGTATTAATTAAGGGGGGTGAGTATTAATTAAGGTGGGGTGTATTAATTAAGGGGGTGTATTAATTAAGGGGGGAGTGAGTATTAATTAAGGGGGTGTATTAATTAATGGGGGTGTATTAATTAAGGGGGGTGTATTAATTAAGGGGGGAGTGAGTATTAATTAAGGGGGGAGTGAGTATTAATTAAGGGGGGTGTATTAATTAAGGGGGGTGATTATTAATTAAGGGGGTGTATTAATTAAGGGGGTGTATTAATTAAGGGGGGAGTGAGTATTAATTAAGGGGGGTGTATTAATTAAGGGGGTGTATTAATTAAGGGGGAGTGAGTATTAATTAAGGGGGGTGTATTAATTAAGGGGGGTGTATTAATTAAGGGGGGTATTAATTAAGGGGGAAGTGAGTATTAATTAAGGGGAGTGTATTAATTAAGGGGGTGTATTAATTAAGGGGGAGTGAGTATTAATTAAGGGGGTGTATTCATTAAGGGGGTTTATTAATTAAGGGGGGAGTATTAATTAAGGGGGGTGTATTAATTAAGGGGGAGTATTAATTATGGGGGGTGTATTAATTAAGGGGGTGTATTAATTAAGGGGGGTGTATTAATTAAGGGGTGAGTGAGTGTTAATTAAGGGGGTGTATTAATTAAGGGGGTGTATTAATTCAGGGGGGTGTATTGATTAATTAAGGGGGGAGTGAGTATTAATTAAGGGGGGTGTGGATAATTAAGGGGGGTGTATTAAGGGGGTGTGGGTTATTTAAAGGGGGTGTAATAATTAAGGGGTGTGTGGGTTAATTAAGGGGGGTGTATTAAGGGGGGAGTGAGTATTAATTAAGGGGGGTGTATTAATTAAGGGGGTGTATTAATTAAGGGGGGAGTGAGTATTAATTAAGGGGGGTGTATTAATTAAGGGGGGAGTGAGTATTAATTAAGGGGGGTGTATTAATTAAGGGGGTGTATTAATAAAGGGGGGAGTGAGTATTAATTAAGGGGGTGTATTAATTAAGGGGGTGTATTAAGGGGGGAGTGAGTATTAATTAAGGGGGTGTATTAATTAAGGGGGTGTATTAATTAAGGGGGGAGTGAGTATTAATTAAGGGGGGTGTATTAATTAAGGGGGTGTATTAATTAAGGGGGGCGTGAGTATTAATTAAGGGGGGTGTGGATTAATTAAGGGGGTGTATTAAGGGGGTGTGGGTTAATTAAGGGGGTGTATTAATTAAGGGGGGTGTGGATTAATTAAGGAGGGTGTATTAATTAAGGGGGGAGTGAGTATTAATTAAGGAGGGTGTATTAATTAAGGGGGTGTGGATTAATTAAGGGGGTGTATTAAGGAGTGTGGGTTAATTAAGGGGGGTGTATTATTTAAGGGGGGTGTATTATTTAAGGGGGGTGTATTATTTAAGGGGGTGTGGTTTAACCCCTTAAGGACACATGACATGTCTGACATGTCATGATTCCCTTTTATTCCAGAAGTTTGGTCCTTAAGGGGTTAATTAAGGGGGGTGTATTAATTAAGGGGGGGTGAGGATTTATTAAGGGGGTGTATTTATTAAGGGGGTGTGGATTAATTAAGGGGGTGTGCATTAATTAAAGGGGGCTGTGGATTAAAGAATTAAAGGGGGAGGTTTAAATAATGGGGGTGCAGGTTTTTTTTTATTAAGGGGGTTGCAGTATTCTATTTATGAAGGGAGGATGTGCACTGCAGATTTTTGTTTTTGTTAAGGGGGTGTGCAGGGTTTTTATAAGGGGTGCAGGTTTTTTGTTATTAAGAGGGGTTGTGCACGTTTTTGTTTTTTATTAAGGGGGTGTGCAGGATTTTTATGTGTAGGGAGTGAATGAAATTTATGTGATCAGGGTGCAGGGTTTTTATGTGTAGGGAGTGTATGAAATTTGTGTGATCGGGGTGCAGGGTTTTTATATGAAGGGTGAAGGGCAGGGGTTTTCTAGAAGTGCGAGACAAGGGGCTTTGTAGAAAAGGGGCAGGGCAGGAGTTTTCTAGAAGGTTCTCACCAGCCCCTTTCTACAAAAGCACTGGTCTTCCCCCTTCTACAAAACTGGCGGATTTGAACAAAACCTCTGCCCTGGCCCCCTTCTCCAAAACCTCTGCCCTAGCCGTTACATCTTTTGAACCCAAATCCCTTTCCTATGCTGTTTCTCTTCCTAGAAATGTGTTTAACCCCTTAAAGGATCAGCTCAATGAAGTGGTCTGGGTGCCAGGTCCCTCTAGTTTTAACCCTGTAGCTGAAAACATAGCAGTTTCAGAGATGTATCACTCAGGGTTAATCCAGTCTCTAGTGGCTGTCTCACTGACAGCCGCTAGAGGCGCTTCCGCAATTCTCACTGAAAACTCACTGTGAGAAGACGCTGGACGTCCATAGGAAAGCATAGAGTAATGCTTTCCTAAGGACAGTTTGAATGTGCACGCGGCTCTTGCCGCCCGATAGTTTCCCCGCCCTCTATTTCACAAAGCCACACGATTGGATAATGACTATTACGTCACGTTTAAGGGCGGAGCTATATACACATTTACCTTAATCCAGCGCCGGGCTCCCTCGGCCCTGGTGACCTCTCCTCCCCAGCCAACGTCAGCTCCTGAGTGGAGCCGAATGCACATGCGGGGCAAGAGCCGCGCGCGCATTCAAACAGTCCATAGGAAAGCATTTCTCAATGCTTTCCTATGGACGTTCTGCAAGCTGGATGCGATTTTTGCATCTGGAGGGTTAAAATCTGGGGGACCTGGCACCCAGACTACTTCATTGAGCTGAAGTGGTCTGGGTGACTATAGTGTCCCTTTAAATACCCTGGGTTGTCTACTTTTACAAATGGTATGCCAAGATGGGAAATAGAAGACAGATATCGCACTAGCGAACACTAGAGCCAAAATAAATTTAGAATTTTTCTGCAGAAAACACCAATATGAAGCGAAATCGACCAAGCGGGTCTCAGCAACGAAAAATTAAGAAGGCAAGAGAAAAGTCAGCTGAGGCGATGTCTGGATCAATTTTAAAATATGTTGCACCTTCAACATCTACCGCAGTAGGAGAAAGTGCTGAAGACGTTCAGTCTGTTGAATCCAGAGGTGAAATGCCTGAAGTATCTTCTCAAGAAGCTTCACATGTGAAAGCACAAGAATTGGAGAACATCATTTTATCTTCAAGCGGTGAAAGTGATGTAGATGAAGGAGATTCCAGCAGAAGCCTGCATCAGCAAGACTCTGATGATGATGATGAAGAAGAAGAGGAGACTGTTCGACTGTCAGTTTATTCTGATGTTGCTGCTTGGCCAGTTCCAGTTCCAGGTGTTTTAAGAGTGGACCTTATTAAGAGGGGAAGGGAACCTTTCCAAAATAGGGATGGGCCATTCAGTCCTGTTGAAAGGCAAGGAGAGAAATCAAAAGGGAAGAGTCGACAGTTGACCACTGCATGGTTCTATAAGGCTCTGCCTAATGGCGAAAACATTCTTAGAACGTGGATGGTGTACTCTCCATCAAAACAAAGTTTGTTTTGTTTTTGCTGCAGACTTTTTGCTGTTGATGACAAAGTAACAGGGGCATCCAGTTTTGTTACTGGGTTTCAATTGTGGTGGAAACTGAACCCAAAGGTGTCTGATCATGAGGCTTCTGAGCAGCATCTTACATGCTTGGAGAAATGGAAGACCTTGAGAGCAGGATTGAAGCTACAAAAATGCATTGATCATGTCCATCAAACAACAGTGGACAGAGAGAGAAGGAAATGGAGGGATATTTTACATCGCCTTTTGGATGTAACTTTGTTTCTGGCTCACCAGAATCTTCCCTTTCGTGGTCATAGAGAGACCATGTCATCCGCAAACAAAGGCAACTTCCTCGAATTGGTAGAATTGCTCTCAAACTATGATCCCATTTTAAAGGAACATTTCATGAGGCTGAAACATGCTGTTGCATCTGGAAAGAGAATGACTTCCTATTTCTCTCCAAAAATTCAGAATTAATTAATTTGTCTTTTGGGAAATCATGTGAAGGACAAAATAGTGGCTGATATCAAGAAAGCAAAGTACTTTGGGATTCTTTTTGACAGCACCCCTGATGTGTCCCACACTGATCAGATGTGTGAAGTGATCAGATATGTTCATATTGAAGGGGACCATGTTGAAGTAAAGGAATCCTTCTTGGGCTTCTTTCCTGTTGCTGAAAAGACTGCTGCTGAGCTCAAAGAAAATATCCTGCAACATCTGGAGGAAGATGGATATGATAATGCTGGATATGATATCCTTGCCGTGGTCAAGGATATGATAATGCTGCAACTATGGCAGGGATTCATGGTGGTGTTCAGGCAAAAATAAAAGAGCTTAATCCCAAGGCTTTGTTTATGCCATGTGCAAACCATTCCCTGAACCTATGTGGGGTGCACTCATTTGGAAGTGTTGCTTCCTGTGTCACTTTTTTTGGAACATTGGAGAGAGTGTATTCCTTTTTTTCGGTTTCTACACATCGTTGGGAAGTGCTGATGGAGAATTTAGGTGTGACAGTGAAAAGACTTTCCCAAACAAGATGGAGCGCTCATTATGATGCTGTGAAGCCAGTGAGGGCAAATTTTGAAAAACTGACTTCAGCTCTTGAAAAATTGTGTAATCCCAAAGAAAATGTGGACACAAGAGGATCGGCTCAGATGTTGCTGTCAGCCGTATGTGATTTTTTTTTTTTGTGTTACCTTTCTTTCTGGTGTGAAGTTCTAGAAGAAGTTAATATCACACAGAAATATTTGCAAACGGTGGGACTCACTCTTGAAAAGTGCATTGTGAAACTACAAGGTTTGAAAGCGTTTCTAGCAGATCAGCGCAGTGAAATTGTGGAGAAGGCCATTTGTTATGCAACTACTACGTGTAAAGAAATGGACATTTCAATGGAAAGAAGAGGGAGAGTAAAGCTCCGTAAATCAATGCCAGGAGAGAAGGCAAAGGACGCTGGTCTCACATTGCCAGAGGAAATGAAAAGGGCTATGTTTGAGTGTCTTGATCGTTTTCATCACGAGTTGGAAATTCGTTCCCAGGCAATTGAAAAAATCCTTTCAATGTTTGCTGTTATTCAGCCAAACTCTCTGGTTGTGGCAACAGAGAAAGATATTCGTAATTATACTCCAAAATTGACTGAGATTTTTGACGAATTCTCTGATGAAGACATCTTTAGGGAAATTGAACGTCTTCGGAGGCATTTGGAAGCTGCCAAGATCAGTGTTGAAGAAGCAAAGAAATGGACGGCATTGCAGTTCCTGGAGTTCATTGTTAAATGGGATTATTGTGAATCTCTGCCAAATTTGTCACTGTGTTTGAGATTCTTTTTGACTCTCTGTGTGTCTATTGCTTCATGTGAAAGAAGTTTTTCCAAATTAAAATTGATAAAAAATGTCTTTCGCTCAACCATGAGTGAGACAAGGTTGACAAATCTGGCTATACTTTCAATTGAGCATGAATATGCAAGGAAGATTGGCTTTGATGAAGTAATCGATAAGTTTGCAGAAATGAAGGCTCGAAGGCAGCGGATGTGAATCATTGCAAATTACCTCTGCCGAATAGACTGAGTGGTCACTTTGGATCTCTGTTTTTTGTTTATAGAAAGCATATTAACTGTTAAGTAAATGTTAACTATTTAAATTGTATTTATTTCTAAGTTAATTTATTTTTCATAGTTCCATTTTTTTCAAGTTGATATACAGTTTACAAATTTGTGCAATAAATATTATTGAAAACATTGAAAAAATTGTGGGTGTTTTCTTACATTTTTATTATGGGGTGGGGGGGGGGGGGGGGGGGGGGGTGCCACACTCAGGGTCCGCCCCGGGTGCCAAATGCTCTAGGTACGCCTCTGCGTGGGGGTTGAGGTTTGGTGGAAATTTCCACTTTTTTGGGGGCTAATAGGGAACCTCTATCTGCCTCGAGGGCCCTTTTATAGGCTTTTTTGAGGCATTTATTTGGGTAGCCCTTCATTCTAAACTGCTGTCGCAGTATATTGTCTTGGAGCTTACAATCTTCGACGTCGCTACAGTTCCTTCGGGCTCTAAGATATTGCCCAGTCGGAATCCCACGTTTGAGGGATTGGGGATGAAAACTCTCCCAGCGAAGGAGACTGTTAGAGGATGTGGGCTTTTTATACAGTGTGGTAGTAATGGAGTTACCACTGACTGTGATTGTACGGTCCAAGAAATTAAGTTTATTGCCCCCAAACTCAGAGGTAAAGTGTAGGTTAAGCTCATTGATATTAAGTAAAATATTATTATTTTGTGTAAATTATTCAAAGGCACAAGCAACACGGTTTGATTGCAAGATCTATACTGTGTTTATATGTAATGTTCCTGATGTGACTACTATCACAGCGATGGCACTGCTCCATACACTGCTTTAATACACCCCGTAGCGTGTTTTTTGCTTAAGTGCCATTTAATTCGTCCATTTGATATGTTTGACACATTTATATCTCACACATTGTGCCTTCATCTGAAGGAGGTGAATGCTAAACTTTTGCCATTTTCCGGGTATGTGAGGGTTAAAATACTCCTATCCTCTCGGGGCCCGATAGTTTCCCCGCCCTCTATTTCACAAAGCCACACGATTGGATAATGACTATTACGTCACGTTTAAGGGCGGAGCTATATACACATTTAAAAAGAGGCGCCTTTCATTCTGCAAACTGCTCTTGATAAAGGCGACTTGCTTTGCCGAAACGCGCGTTGGGCATATACTTAAGCGGATGATTTTAATTTAGGATCCTTTTGGCTTCTTGACTGTCCTATACTTTATTTTCCTGTGGGACTAGGTACCAGCGTACTACTAGCAAGATGTTAGGGACTCCTTTCCCCAAATCTCCTATAGCTGTTTAGGCATTTTGCTCTATATCAGTATTGCTGGGTGTTTGGAGTACAGGTTTTTCCTGCTATGTTGCAAACCAACTCTGCTAGACTTCCATGTATTTGGCACATTTATTGGTATTTATAGAACCTATTCACTCTGTACCCAAGGGTTTTGAGTTTGCTACATTTACTGTATCTTTTTCTTTCTTTATAAGTAACTTGTTATTACTATTGGCAACTCTGCCACACATATATTTACAGTTACTTTTCTGATTACATTATTACTTGGACTAGTCGATACTTTACTCCATTAGGTCCTATTTTTATTGTTTGTTTGTTTAGTACGTTTGATTTTCTCCGCCAAGAGGGATCATTAAAGAGTTTTTGTTTTTTTGCTCTCTGCATCCCACTTTTACAATTATAATCGCAGAGTAGCCTCCTATACAAGGATACAAGGTCTTTTCGGGAGGCAGTTTGTTTTACATCTGCCACCCATTAGTCCTATTCTCTTTCTATATCTCTAGGGGTTAGGCCCCATTGTATCTCTCAACCATCACAACCCTGGTGGATGGACTTGTTCCACTTCTTACCAGCGCTGTTCTTTTCTAAGGTTAAGGTTACGTTAGGGGTAGAATTAGTGTAGGGTTAGAGTTGGTTTAGGGTTAGGAGTAGGGCTAGGTGTAGGGTTAGGTGTAGGGTTAGGGTAGGGTTAGAGGTAGAGTTAGGGGTAGGGTTAAGGGTAGGGTTAGGGTTAGGTTAGGGGTAGGGTAGGTTTAGGGGTACAGTTATGGTAGGGTTAGGGTAGGGTTAGAGGTAGGGTTAGGGTAGGGTTAGGGTAGGATAAGGGTTGGTGTAATAAAAACCAGGCTGCGTGTGCCAGCACCTCAGACCACTGCTTGACCCTCAACACGGAGCCTTGTCTCGTTCTTGGGGGGATTCACTGTATGCTGTTGGAGATTGATTGCTAGGAGTGTAAGCTGATGTCTGCTTTTCCTGTTCGTCTGCAAGCAGCTATTCGTGAGGTTCCAGTTTGGAGTGCTATTTTGTATCCAGTTCTGAGTTTGGTGTTCTGCAGTAGCTGTGCCTGTCTCTCAGAAAGGGGCATATTGCCTAAACGGATTTTAACCCCTTGTCTGCTGAAACGGTCCGTTACAATTGGTGGCAAGCGGCGGGATCGTTCCTACAGCCAGAAGGACAGCTACAGGAAACACCATTTCTTTGGATTTACAAGTGGGGGCAACGCATGTCCCAGTACAGCGACTCTAAAAGCAACAGAATGGAACCAGCAGTGTTATACGAGGAGGAGGACCTGGATCGCCGGGATGCATTAAGGAAAAGCATCTGGTACCAGGCCCTGGATGCACAATACCAGCGGGGGTGAGAGTCTCCCAGTGAAGAGCAGCGGTTGCAGAAGCAAGTGGCCCTGCGGATGCCCTTCCTGGGAGAGCAGCCCCTGGAGGAATGGGTGAAGGAATTGGAGCTCCGAGTATGGCAGGAGATTTGGCTGGAAGATGCCTACCAGGCACTCTGGTGGTATATGGCACAGTATATACCCTGGACAGCCGAGCATGACAAGCCAGAGGGAGAGAAGTTTGATGGTCCTGGGTTGTTATGGGAGTCCTTTGCAGAGACGGACTTCGGGAGCCCTGCGCAGACCAGACTTCAGGACATTTTCTACACAAGGGAGGCTAGGCATGACTGGGATGACCCCCATGAGGTAGGGCAAGACCTGCTTCACCTAGCAACCATGGAGTGGGAACTGGAGCAGGACTACCGAGGTCTCTTCCACTCCATTGAGAAGATTCAGTAGGACAGCAAGGTGACAGATCCAGTTCCAGACCCATTCAGCTGGGAAGATATTGTTGAGATTTACTGGGAGGAACCCCAGGCAGCAGGTGGAGATGGGACCAAGGTCTCTCCACCGGTATTGCAGGGAATTGGGAGCCCAAGCTCCATTCCCCAGTGGCAGGCTGAGTTACAGGAGGCAGAGACAGGTGGTCCTGTCCCCCAGCAGCAGTGTACCTTGCAGGGAGAGGAGAGCAGCGTCCTCCCTTCCCAGCGGCAAGGTGAGCTACAGGGATGCTGGGCGGTCGGCTCAGATCCCCAGCGGCAGTGTGATATACAGGGAATTGGGAGCCCAGTCTCCATTCCCCAGCGGCAGAGTGTCCTACCGGGAATAGAGAGCTCAGTCTCCTTTCCCCAGCAGCAGGACTATGTATTGGGAGCAGAGACAGTCGTCTCCCTCCCCCGCGGCTGGAAGTATGTATGGGAGAGGAGCTGGTTACCCCCTCTCCCCAGCGGCCGCTTAATGTACCAGGGGGAGACAGTAAGCCCCACAACTGTGCAGATGGGACCGTGGTCTCTGCACATACAGCACAGGGGGTAGGGATGGTCGGTCCTGCCCCCCAGCAACCGGGCTGTTTAGCCAAAGAGGAGACAACCGGTCTCTCTTCCCAGCGGCAGCCTGATTTCCAGGAGGAGGTGATGGTGGATCCCTCCACCTTACAACAACCAGCGTCCTGGGGAGTGGAGGCAACCGGCCTCCCTCTCCTCCACCAGCCAGAGGTACCTGAGGTAGTGGACCTCATAGATTTGTCCTGGAGACACACACAGATGGCAGGTGGAGATGGGACCGAGGTCTCTCCACCGGCCCTACAGGGATGCTGGGTACCCAGCCCAGATCCCCAGCGGCAGTGCATCCCACAGGTAGAGGAGACAACAGGTCTCTCTTCCCAGCGGCAGCCTGAATTCCAGGAGGAGGTGATGGTGGATCCCTCCACCTTACAGCAACCAGCGTCCTGGGGAGTGGGGGCAGCTGGCCTCCCCCTCCCACCGCAGCAGGAGATACCGGTTGAGGGGGAAAACAACCCTAACCACACTGGCACAGATGGGACCGCAGTCTCTGTGCCAGTCCAACAGGGATGCTCGACGGGCGGTCCAGATCCCCAACCTTCCCCGCAGGGATACCAGGAGGAGGTAAGCAAGCCTTCCCCTCCCCTGCTACATCCTGACCGGGTCCTGGGGGCAGTGGATGAGCCTACGATACCCACTGACCCCCTTCCAGCTGAAGAGCTGGCATCCGGGCAGAGTGTTGCTAGCCTCTGCCCTCCCTTTTTCCCTGGTCCAGAGCCTGATTTACCGCAGGCTAAACCAGCGGAAGAGCTGGCAGCAGAGCAGAGCGCCGCTGGCCTCTGCCCCCCAAGTAACCCCAGCTGTCTGCCTAGCTGCGCCAGGGAGACCGAGGAGGCTGAACTGTCCCACTACAACCTGGAACCTACAGGCCAGTACCATTTATTGTGGGGGGTTACTCTGTGAACTGTTTACTGTGGGTGGACTGCCCGACTAACCTAGGTACTGACCGGCAGAAGGTCAGGTACCTGTTTAGTCTTCCCCCCAAAGGGAAGATGTGTGACGAAGTGCCCTTCGCCACTTGGGCCTGGAGAGGACTGCTTGCCAGCCTCTTGCCATGTGATTATGGTCCCTGGGAGATTGGGCCCTTTAAAAACAGTATTCGGCCCTAACAGAGTGCATGTCACTCATTCTGGCCCTTTAAATACAGTGGGGCCATTCGGTACTTGCCCTGTGTGAGCAGTGATACCCCCAGATAGCTATGCCATGGAGCCTATTCATATAATGAAAGACTATGGGAAAGACTTTGGCTCCATGGCAATTAAACTGTATTTGTGTGGTCTGCGTGCCATTCACCTAATAATGTGCACGCAGACCTGAGCTATCTGGGGATATGTTACATGTCTGTGTTTAATGTATAAAAAGTAACTTTATGTATTTTAAAGTGTTTTACTGTCTTTGTGTAACCATGTGCTCAATGGAGTCTGCCTCTATCCCTGGATAATTGGATTACTTCCCCCCATTGTCTCCAGGATAGAGGCCTCTGTGAAACCTGTGTGAGCCAGATTTTGCCATGCTGCCAGGGGTTTTAAAAGATACTTTACTAACTTTTGAACCCCTGGTCTGATTCATGCCAATTTTTAATATGTTCCCCTGAATGGATTGATTGTGGATATGTATTTTTATGTGAATGTGATGTATGGTTTTAGAGTTATGAAAGTTGGGTAAAAAGTATGTTTTAACTGTATGTATAATGGGATTATGTGTCACACCCGGGGGAGGGGATGTGTGGGTTGCACCCGTGATACTATTGGTTATTTTATGCCTCCCCCTGGGTGTGGCCTGTATGTGTTCACTTGTAATAAAAACCAGGCTGCGTGTGCCAGCACCTCAGACCACTGCTTGACCCTCAACACGGAGCCTTGTCTCGTTCTTGGGGGGATTCACTGTATGCTGTTGGAGATTGATTGCTAGGAGTGTAAGCTGATGTCTGCTTTTCCTGTTCGTCTGCTAGCAGCTATTCATGAGGTTCCAGTTTGGAGTGCTATTTTGTATCCAGTTCTGAGTTTGGTGTTCTGCAGTAGCTGTGCCTGTCTCTCAGAAAGGGGCATATCGCCTAAACGGATTTTAACCCCTTGTCTGCTGAAACGGTCCGTTACAGTTGGTTTAGGGGTTGGGTTAGGGTAGGGTTAGGGGAAGGGTTAGAGGTAGGGTTAAGGGTAGGGTTTGGGGTAGGGTTAGGTTAGGGGTAGGGTTGTTTTAGGCGTACAGTTAGGGTAGGGTTGGTTTAGCAGTAGGGTTAGGGGTAGGGTTAGTGTAGGGTTAGAGGTAGAGGTAGAGTTAGGGGTAGGGTTAGGTTAGGGTAGGATTAGGGGTAGGATAGGAATAGGGTAGGGTTAGGTTTACGGGTAGGGTTATGGTAGGGTTACGGGTAGGGTTGGATTAGGAGCACGGTTAGGGTTAGGAGTAGGGTCATGGCAGGGTTAGTGGTAAATTTATGGTTAGGGTAGGGTAGGCTTAGGAGTACAGTTAGGGTTAGGGTAGGATTAGGGGTAGGGTTAGGAATAGGTTAGGGTTACTCGGTTTATTTCCTTTACCTCGCACATTTTGACCAATCTTTTATGGGTTTATTTAATTTAATCAATATAATACTGAGAGTGGCTTGGGGCTCGGATTTATTTAGTCGTCTGTAAACCACGGTGATTATACACACACTGCCGTGTCAGCGATATAATTTTGCTGACTTAGAATCTGTTATTGCAGGGGGCTCAAGTGTTAGGCAGCTAGTTTAGTGATTTAAATCTTGATAGGTGCCCTTGAAGGCACAGATAAACTGTACTATAGGATTTCCTGAATACTAATTTTTACTCTTACTAGCACTAGCTAGACTTTATATCTGCAGCATTCTTGCCAGTTTTTCAAATGCTTGGAGTTCTGTATACAGACCTGTGAGAGAAACTCCTCTATTTAAGTTTCACTTTATTGCAAGGCATCTCACAGCATATTCTGTCCAGCCAATAGTGAAAATATATTGCTGGACTTACCCTTAGATTTTAGTGCTATTATAACAGTAACAAATGAACCTTTTTGTTTTGACTATATGTACTTATGCTCTTCATATTTGGTACAAGCATCTTGATACTTTATCACAATATTATTGAGTTACTTAGTCTAACTCTATAAGTATCATTCTACTACTTTGAAACTTAAATTTACAGTGAGTATATCCTCTCTCACGATCTGTGTACATTGACATTTTCAGAAATTCCTTTATTAGACATTTAGGGTTTTGCTAACAATTGTTGTCTTAGAAACATAGAAACATAGAATGTGACGGCAGATAAGAACCATTCGGCCCATCTAGTCTGCCCAGTTTTCTAAATACTTTCATTAGTCCCTGGCCTTATCTTATTCAATAATTTATAATTTACCTTGTTTTCTCACAAAATATGTTTTTTTTATATATATTTCAACATTAAAAGTTACATTTTAAAATGTAAAATACAATATAATTTAACATAGGACAGTGTTCATTCCTTTTCTACTTATATTTCTCAACCAGGGTTAACCCCTTCTCTGCCCTAAGATCTGTTTTAGATTAGCTTCCACCTTTTCTAATGTTGTAATGTTGGACATATAGGTTAAACATTGAATTATAAGAGTTATGTATTTTTTATGTGGTTTTTGTAACAGTTTTTGAATTGAGATATTTCCTGTACCTGGAGATAATTAAGTTACCACAGCCACTTAAGCCAATTATCTCCAGGATAGAGGAGAAGATAGACCGACCGCACAGCCTAAACTATTTTGGGCTTGAAAACCATGCTTGCGGTCGGTAAAATGTGACTTCCACAAAACTTTTGAACCCCTGCTCTGATCTGGGTGATTTTTGGATCTGTTGTTCACCCAGATCAGGGCTATCCAGGGATTTATAATTTGTTGGGATATGTGGTGTTTTGGGGTGTTTTCTGTGTTTTGTGAAAAACGTGTGTTTTCTGCCTGTGGGTAATTGAGTTAGTCCATTGTGTTTGGTAATTGTATCACAGGGAGAGGGGAGGGTTTGTGTACATTATCTGTGAGTGAAAAAGAAATACAATGGTGAGAGCACTCAAATATAGTAGTACCAGAAGCTGTACTAATATCACTCTGTTGTTGCTATATTACCCTAAGTTTTTCTTCTTTGTTTTATCTTTTTAGATTTGTGGTAGGGGTAATAATACTATATTTGAGTGCTCTCACCATTGTATTTAATTTTTCGCTTGTGTCTTTTTGTGGTTGTGTGGCCCACAGAGGTGATAGCAGCACCATTTTTCCCATTTAGGATATTTTCTCATCTGTTATATTATTATCATTATCTGGGATTGCCTAACTGTGCAAGAGTGTTTGGATTGGCTTTGTAACTTTGTGTTCTGTGCTCCACAAGGTCCACATGGGTGGTAACCTTGTGGAAAAACTTGTATAAAAGAGACAATAAACCCTCAGTTCATTCTGATCTGCTTAACCCTCAATACATAGCCTTGTCTCGTGTTTGTAGGGAACTGCTATATTCACACTGGTGATTGCTATACTTTCTATATTCCCCTGAGCTCTAGTCACTTATCTCTTTTAAGAGCTGTTCCTGATACGCTCTCCTGGAGGAGAGGTCTTTCCCACATGGTCCTGGATGTCAGAGGTTGATCCAGAGTGGAAGTGAGATGCCAAGACTCCAATTAAGCTATGAGGGTTGTGGAGTCTGCTGTGGTTGTGGTGTCCGGTGCAGTGCTTATGGTCCTCGGCATCAGCTAGGAAGCGTCCATCATCGGAGGTGCCCAGTCTAGCTTGAAATCCATCCAATCACAGTGCTCTGTGTCATTTTACACAGCGTGGGCAAATTGAACTTTCCCACGCTGTGTAAAATGACACAGAGCACTGTGATTGGATGGATTTCAAGCCATCCAATCACACTGTTCTTTGGAATTTTCCCACGCTGTGTAAAATGACAAAGAGCACTCTGATTGGCTTAAACCAGCCAATCAGAGTGTTTTTAGCTTAATTGCAGGGCGTGGCAAGGCTTTATAAGCCTTCCCCCGCCCTGCAGAGCTCAGTCTGCGCAGAGCCCTCCATGGGTGAGCATGGATTTTTTTTGTGCGCTCGTTTTTTGTTTTTGTTTTTTAATTGCGTTGGTTATTATGGTTTTTTATTTGGCCTTTTTTGGGGTTGAAAAAAGAAGATTGTAGAAGAAAGAAAACATTGAATGGTAAGTTGGTTTTATCTAACTTTTTTTACAGGCTTTTAGTTAAAGGTCCCCCCTCATTATTTTTAGGGTGAGGGGGGTAGGTAGGGAGATAATTTTTTTGGGGGGGGAGGGGTGGCTAGGGTCCCCCCCTTATTGTTATTTTTAGGGCCCCCACCCAGCGCTCAGGGGTGGGGGCCGGGGGAGGGACAGTAGGTCCCCCCTTATTGTTATTTTTAGGGCCCCCACCCACCGCTCAGGGGTGGGGGCCAGGGGGGACAGTAGATCCCCCTTATTGTTATTTTTAGGGCCCCCACTCACCGCTCAGGGGTGGGGGCCAGGCGGGACAGTAGGTCCCCCCCTTATTGTTATTTTTAGGGCCCCCATCCACTGCTCAGGGGTGGGGGCCGGGGGGGGGGACCAGTAGGTCCCCTCCTTATTGTTAATTTTGGGGCACCCACCCACCGCTCAGGGGTGGGGGCCGGGGGGACATTAGGTCCCCCCTTATTGTTATTTTTAGGGCCCCCACCCACCGCTCCCTCCCCCCACATTGTTATTTTTAGGGCCCCCACCCACCGCTCAGGGGTGGGGGCCAGGGGGGACAGTAGGTCCCCCCTTATTGTTATTTTTAGGGCCCCCACTCACCGCTCAGGGGTGGGGGCCAGGGGAGACAGTAGGTCCCCCCCTTATTGTTATTTTTATGGCCCCCACCCACCACTCAGGGGTGGGGGCCAGGGGGAGGACAATAGGTCCCCCCCTATTGGTATTTAGGGCCCCCACCCACCACTCAGGGGTGGGGGCCAGGGGGAGGACAATAGGTCCCCCCATTGGTATTTAGGACCTTTTTTTTTTTTAACAGTGAGCAGCCACAGGCTGCTCACTGTTTAATAGACATGCCCCTACTCGCGGTGTTGCGAGTAGGGGCACAATTTACTAATACTAAGTAATTTTTACTTAGTATTAGTAAATTTGGCCAAAAAAAAAAAAATAGGGGGCGGACCGAACATCGCATATGTTCGCCGTCCGTGGCGAACGCGAACACGCTATGTTCGCCGGGAACTATTCGGGACATCACTAATCGCCAATATATGCCAAATTTTTCTGATCAGTTATGATCAGAAGGGGATCCTTGGAACCCTCTAAAAGATGTCATCAAGGGTGACTTACATATATGGCCTTTAATTAAATAATCTTTGATGTACTCATCCATGATTCGACTATCCTGTGGGGTAAGACATATACTGCCCCCTTAGGGGCATAGTGCCAGGTAGCAGATCTATGCAGAAATCATATGATCTGTGAGGAGGTAGAATACTAGTCTGACTCTTACTGAACGCCTCTTTAACCCCCCAGTACTTTATGGAAATTTTGGAGGTCTGAGGTGTAGCAGTAGGTAAATTAACGATGCCCACTGTCTTTGTAATGGGTAACACGCATCTCTCAATACAGTCTTTACCCCATTCCAGTATTCCCCCCTTAGCCCAGTCAATATGAGGGTTGTGCTTGATGAGCCATGGAAATCCTAATATGATGGGACAAGAAGGGGACGCAATTATCTGAATTGTTATGTTTTCCTTGTGTAAAGCTCCTATAGTAATGCTAATAGGCATGGTTTCGTGGCTTATCAGAGGTTGAGAGAGAGATCTCCCATCAATAGCCTAAATGGCCAGAGGTGATGATCTCTCCTTGATAGGTATGAAGTGTTTTTAACAAAATGTATGTCAATAAAATTTTGTGCTGCACCTGAGCCCATCAGGGCTTTGCATGAAAAACGTTTCTTGTTGCAAAGGCTGGTGATGTCAAAAAGACATCAATTTCATCAAGAATAGCCTTGGATAATCCTTCTTTAAATGCAGAGATCAATCTGATATTAGTCCAGTCTACCTCAGAAGCCAAGGTGCTAAATTCTATGGCAAAATCCGAGATAGACCGGTTCCCCTATTTGATGCGCATTAGGACAGTGGAAGCATCATCCTCCCTGCCTAATGGCTTCAGATGTAAATTTGAATTCCGCAAGGAATTCCTGGTAATTATAAGCAATACTCCTATTACTCTCCCATAATGGATTGGCCCAAGTTAAGGCTTGGTTCATCAATCTTAGCTCTATCAGTGGGAAAAGATCCTGTGAGGCATCAAAGTGGTACTCAATTTTGTAACGGACCGTTTCACTTACAAGAGGATAAAACCCAGTTTAGACGATAATCCCCTTTACAGATGCACAGGCAGCTACTGCAAACACCATTCTCCCGACTGGAGACACACGAACACTGAATCCGAGAAACCTTTTAAATTCTCCCAAGCATATGAATGCTGTAGACCATTGAATAGGAACCATACGAATAGGCTTGTACTCCTAGCAGTCAACTGGAACAGCATGCAATAAATCCTTCCCCCCAATAATGAGACGACACATCACTTTGAGGGTAAAACAGGAACTCTGGACTGGCTCATCCAGCCTAGCTTTTATTTCCAACTCACACATACAGGCCACACCCAGGGGGAGGCATAAAAGAACCAATGACATAGATGTTAACTCCCACACATCCCCTCCCCTTAGTGTGACACATAATCCCATTATGCATACAGTGTAAAATATACTTTTACACAACTTTCATAACTTTAAAACCATACATCACATTCACATAAAAATACATATCCACAATCAATCCATTCAGGGGAACAACATATTAAAAAATGGCATGAATCCGACCAGGGGTTCAAAAGTTACTAAAAGTATCTTTTGTTCCTTTCTGGCTGGCAGAAAAACATCCCCACAATGCACCCTGGTTTCCTCCCTTCTGCCCTGGAGTTAATTGGAGAAGTAATCCAATTATCCAGGACTAGAGGCAGACTCCATTAACCACATGGTTGCAAAACGACATGAAACACTTTAAAATACATAAAGTCACATTTACACATAACACTCAGACATTTCACCTATCCCCAGATAGCTGGGATCTGCGCGCACAAAACTACCGAATAGCGCGCAGATCCTACTCACACAGTGCAATTGCCATGGAGCTAAAGTCTTTCCCATAGTCTTTCATTATATGAATAGGCTCCATGGTATAGCTATCTGGGGTATCACATTCCCATAAAATCTGGTCCATAGTCCAAAGGCAAGAGGCGGGCAATCAGCCCCCTCCAAGGACACGTGGCGCGGTCGGTTTCGCCACACTTCTCCCCTTTACCCCCCAGACTAACAGGGTACTTGACCTCCTGCCGGCCAGTGCCCTTGTTAGTCCAGCAGCCCACCCACAAGACAGAAACAGCAGTACAGCCCACCCACAATAAACCATTACTACACCTGGATAAGGGAGAATCTTGTCCATGTCCAGGTGCCTTACCACGGCTGTGTGGGGGACTGGTAGGCTGCCTTGGTGGGTTGCTGAGGGTGCAGAGACCAGCGGTACTCTGTCCTGGTGCCAGAACTACCCCGGGAGTAGCCTGGCTGGAGCCTGGTTGCTGGAGATTGACTGTCTCCACTTTGGATATATCGCTCTGTGGCTGGGGGACACGACCAACCGTCCCTACCCCTGGTGCTGTAAGTGCAAAGACTACGGTCCCATCTGCACGGATGTGGGGCTTAACATCTCCCCTTGGTGGGTTAGGCTGCCGCTGGAGAGAGGGTGTAACAAGCTCCTCTCTCTGGACGTTAAACTGCCGCTGGGGAGAGAGGCTAGCAGGCTCCTCTCCCTGCCATTCTCTCTGCTGGTGGAAAGGGAGACCAGCTGTCTCCCCTTTCCTTCTCTTGTCCTGCTGCTGGGGTGTGAGACTGACTGTCTCTGCTCCCTGCAGGACACACTGCCGCTGGGGAGGATGGACGACACCATCAGCTCCCTGGGGTACACACGGCCGCTGGGGAGGAAGGACGGCACCTTCTGCTCCCTGGGGCACCCACTGCCGCTGGGGAGGGAGGACGCTGCTCTCCTCTCCCTTCACTTCACACTGCCTTCCTGGCATATCACTTTGCTGCTGGGGGGCAGGAACAACAACCTCTGCCCCCTGTAACTCAGCCTGCCGCTGGGGAGGGAGGACGACACCATCCGCTCCCTGGGTTCCACACTGCCGCTGGGGAGGAAGGACGGCACCTTCTGCTCCCTGGGTTACACACTGCCGCTGGGGAGGACGGACGACACCATCAGCTCCCTGGGGTACACACTGCCGCTGGGGATGAAGGACGGTACCTTCTGCTCCCTGGGACACACACTGCCGCTGGGGAGGAAGGACGACCCCTTCATCTCCCTGGGATACACACTGCCGCTGGGGAGGAAGGTCGGCCCCTTCATCTCCCTGGGATACACACTGCCGCTGGGGAGGAAGGACGGCACCTTCATCTCCCTGGGACTTACTCTGCCGCTGGGGATCTGGGCCTGCTGCCCACCATCCTGTTGGGCCCGGTGGAGAGACCTCGGTCCCATCTCCACCTGCCTGTTGTGGTTCCTCACAGGACCAATCTATGATGACCCCTACTTCGGGTTCTTCCTGCCGCCTCAGGGGGGGGGCGGCTAACCTCCTCGGATGCAGCCTCTACTCTGCTGCTGTACCACTCTTCCTGCTCATCATACTCTCCGTCCATCTTTGAGTTTTGCTCAGCCATGACCTGGTTCCAGATCCCCTGGAATATGTCCATGGATATATAACCCCCATACTGGGCCACTTGCTGCCTCACCTTGGCCATAAAATCATCTTCAGCATCAGAGCCTTCCATACTTGTCTGCTCCAAGTCGCTGGATACCTCTGCTGCCAGGGGCGCTGCACGAGTGCTAACGTTGCCCTCAATTTGTAACTCCAAGGAATTGGTGTTCTGTAGCTGTCCTTCTGGCTGTGGGAACAATCCCGCAGCTTGTTGGTTCCTCTGCGTCGTTCGCAGCATGAGGTACGCCTGTACATCGTTGTAGACCCGGTCTGCCATCTGCTCCGCTCGGGCTGGTGAGAATAGAGCCATCCTGCTCCTATATTCCCTGGCAAACTCGGATTCCTCCTCCTCCCTCGGAGGTGCTGCAGCAGCTGCGACTCTGTCTCCTTCCATTTTCCTGATTTCCTTTGTAGATAGGGTCGCTGTACGGATACTAGCGTTGCCCTCAATTTGTAATCCAGAAATGGTGTTGTCTGTAGCTGTCCCTCTGGTTGTAGGAACGATCCCACCGCTTGCCACCAATTGTAACGGACCGTTTCACTTACAAGAGGATAAAACCCAGTTTAGGCGATAATCCCCTTTACAGATGCACAAGCAGCTACTGCAAACACCATTCTCCCGACTGGAGACACACGAACACTGAATCCGAGAAACCTTTTAAATTCTCCCAAGCATATGAATGCTGTAGACCATTGAATAGGAACCATACGAATAGGCTTGTACTCCTAGCAGTCAACTGGAACAGCATGCAATAAATCCTTCCCCCCAATAATGAGACGACACATCACTTTGAGGGTAAAACAGGAACTCTGGACTGGCTCATCCAGCCTGGCTTTTATTTCCAACTCACACATACAGGCCACACCCAGGGGGAGGCATAAAAGAACCAATGACATAGATGTTAACTCCCACACATCCCCTCCCCTTAGTGTGACACATAATCCCATTATGCATACAGTGTAAAATATACTTTTACACAACTTTCATAACTTTAAAACCATACATCACATTCACATAAAAATACATATCCACAATCAATCCATTCAGGGGAACAACATATTAAAAAAATGGCATGAATCCGACCAGGGGTTCAAAAGTTACTTGTAACAGATCCTTCCAACTTAGTCTTTTGTTCGGTTCATGCCTCTGTTCGCCTGATTTCGTGCGAAGTCCGTATGTGAAATATAGGTGGCCGCCATTTCGGGACTTTACACGTGTTCGCGGCCATCTTGTGTACGAACAGCGGTGTTTGCCTGTAACCGCATGGAACTAAAAACGGATACGCAAACAGGCGAACACCGCTGAGTCCTCCAGACCTCCATAAGTTCGCACAGAAACTACCGAACACTCCACCATTCGGTAGTTACACTCAGTCATCTATGGGGATTTCAGCGAACCCCGCGATTCGGATGGATGACAAGATTTTCATACCGTTTTACCGTGCGAACAGAGACCGACCGCAAGGCCAAAACTCATGGAACTATTTTCGGCTAGTTGGTCTGTGCGGTCGGTCAAAACTTTGAAACTCTGTAACTCCCGAACCGTTCATCCAATCGGGCTGATTTTTGGACAGAGTGTTCCCCTAACGAAGATCTATCAAGCGGTGCCCTGTTTTTGGGGTACATCCAGAACTGGGGTAAAATATTGTATGTTCTAATTGTATTATGTGGTTATCTGAGGGGAGGAGACGTGGGGGTGTTACCCTGTGCATAATTGGTTGTTTTTATCCTCCCCCTGGGAGTGTCCTGTGTGTACCCTTTTCTAATAAAAAGCAGGCTGGGTGTCCCAGTCCTCAGTTCATCTTGACCCTTCATAACGTAGCCTCGTCTCGTTCTTGAAAGGGGATTGTTTGGGAAGGTTATTCTGTTCCTGTTGCAGCTGAACCTGATTCTCGCTCTGGATATCGTGGATGGGATTACATCAGCCTACTTCTCCACAGCAGCTTGCAGGGAAAAAGGACGTCTCCAACGGCAGAAACCCTCTCTCTATCTGGGTAGCCGTTACATTGGTGGCAGCGGTGGGATGGTCCTTTTATCCAAGGAGCAAGTGCTGAATGGAGTCTCAGTATGCCAAGCTGAAAAGACCCACACTAAAGGATTTATTGGAGAATCGTGGTAGGAGTGCCAGCAACAGACCACGGAGGGAGCTGATAGCTGACCTACTGGAGCTGGACGAGATGGATAGGTCCATGGAGGTAACGGAACCCATGGCACCCATCAGTGAGGACGATGTGATTACGGCAATTGTGCAGCGGAGGTTAGCGTTGTATCCAGTCACGTCTACAGAGCTAATAACCCAACTGCTCCGGGAAACAAGGGAAGAGATCCAAACCAAGAGGGATCAAGAAATGGAACTGGTAAGAGCCAGACAGCTCACTACACAGACAGTTCCTACCCCGCTACCCACTACTACAGTAAAGAAAATTCCCTTCAATGCATTTAAAACCTTTGTGGAAAATGAAGAGGAAATTGATGGGTATTTGGCGGACTTTGAAAGACAGTGCTCGCTACATCAAATACCGCCAGGGCAATGGGTCACTATCCTGGCGGGAAAACTATCAGGAAAAGCTAGTGAGGCTTTTCGAGCGCTCACTACAGAGGAGATCACGCAGTACCAAACAGTAAAAGAGGCACTGCTCACCAGGTATGCGGTAACCCCAGAAGCCTACCGTCGCCGCTTCCGGGAGTCCAAAAAGAAAGCTGTGGACTCCCACATGGAATGGGCCAACCGACTACAAAGAGTGGCATCACATTGGGTCCAAGGGTGTAAGGCCAACACCGGAGAGGAAATATTGCAATTGTTCTTAATGGAACATTTCTTCCAAAATTTGGCTGCGGACCTACAAGACTGGGTACGAGACCGGCGCCCCGCTAATTTAAATGAGGCGGCTCGGCTGGCCGATGAATACGCCGAGACAAGGAGAGTAAGCCAGGGTACTCCACGACCAGCTCATAAGGTAGAGCCACGTACCCCAGCCGCTGTCTCACGCCCAGAGTTTCGAGCTCCAGTCCCACCAGGACCACCCCGTCCTCAGGGACCTACCAACTACCCCCGAGATTTGTCGAAAGTGACGTGCCATCACTGCGGCAACCTCGGACATATTGCTCGATATTGTCCCCTAAGATCCAATAGCAACAATTGGAGACGCACAACTCCCAACACAGAGGCCCCTGCATCACGACCCTCTGCGGCTCACTGTGTGGAAGCTGAAATGGGCCCTGAGGAATGCCTGGGGATTTTGTATGAAGCAGATCCCATACAAGCTGCTTCGCCAGATAACCGACAGCATCATCGGCAGGAAGTTCGGGTGAATGGACAAACAGCACAAGGCCTAAGAGACACCGGGGCTACCATCACGTTGATCCAAAAACACCTAGTAAAGCCAGAGAATGTGTCTACCCGCACTGTTGCTGTTCGGGTCGCAGGGGGCGCTGTTTTTCGCTTGCCCACTGCCCGAGTACACTTAGACTGGGGAGTCGGATCGGGAAAAACCACAGTTGGCATTATGGACAACTTGCCTGCCGAGGTCGTCTTGGGAAATGACATTGGCCCCTTGACCTCAGCATATTTGCCCACACCTGCTGCCGCTTGTCCCGTAACCACCCGCTCACAGGCCCGTGTCACAGATGACCCTAATACAGGCCGGGAGACCCAGGTAAGCCAAGCACCCACATGTAACCCTACTCCAACAAGCAGGCCCATAGCTTGGGACACCCCAGAGGAGTTTGGGAGGGAAACTAGAGAGGACCCCACCCTCCAAAAGTATCGAGAATTAGCAGACAGTAGGGAGGGCAAACAGGAACGTTTTCTATGGGATGGGGACAGGTTGTACAGACTGACGGAAGGGAAAAAGAGAGGCTGTCCCCCTTCGCAGAAGCGCCAACTAGTGGTACCCAGAAAGTACCGGTTGGAGCTTCTCCGAATCGGCCACGACATTCCGTTGGCAGGGCATCTAGGGGGTAACCGTACCACCTTCCGGATCACCCAGACCTTCTTTTGGCCGGGGATCTCAAAGGATGTACGACGTTACTGCAGCACTTGTGACGTATGCCAACGGGTAGGGAAGAGAGGAGATCACCCTAAAGCTCGACTGTTACCTATGCCTGTGATCGAGGAACCATTTAGCAGGGTGGCAGTCGACCTAGTGGGACCCCTACCTAACCCCAGTCCCTCTGGTAAGAAATACATCCTTACCGTAGTGGACTATGCTACTCGCTACCCGGAAGCTGTCGCTCTGACGAATATCCAGGCTGACACTGTCGCCAGTGCTCTAGTCGGGATATTCACCCGAGTGGGATTTCCTCAGGAAATCTTGTCCGATAGAGGGACCCAGTTTACCGCAGACCTAACCCAGCAGCTATGGAAGGTTTGTAGTATTAAACCCCTACTTAGTTCCCCGTACCACCCTCAGACTAACGGTCTCTGTGAACGTTTTAACGGTACCCTAAAGCAATTGCTACGGACCTTTACAGCGGAATACAAAGATTGGGAACGATTCTTGCCGCACCTCCTGTTCGCTTATCGGGAGGTGCCACAGGAATCCACAGGGTTCTCTCCCTTTGAACTGCTCTATGGCCGGAGAGTACGAGGCCCTCTCGACCTCATCCGAGAGCACTGGGAGGGAGAGACAGAACATGAGGGTGTCCCCATCGTGCCATATGTGCTAGAAATGCGGGACCGTATGGAACAGTTAGCCCGGATGGCACGGGACCATCTCCATGCGGCCCAGGGACGGCAGAAACGTTGGTACGATCAGGGCGCCCGCCAGCGAACGTTCCAAGTAGGCCAGAAGGTGCTGGTGCTTAGACCTGTCAAAGGGAATAAGCTCCAGACCTCCTGGCAGGGCCCTTACAAAGTGGTAGCACAGGTATGTGACACCACCTATGTAATTGCCAGCAGCAAAGATGAAAGGATTCAGAAGTCCTTTCACGTAAATTTATTAAAAGAATATCAAGAAAGGCCCGAGGATATAGCAGCCATATGTATACCAGCCACTGAAGACCCTGACAGCTTACCCATACCCGACCTTTTAGCTAACTCGGAACCTAAGACCCTGCTCAATACCATACAGCTAGGGGAGCGGTTAACCCCCGCTGAAAAGGGACAGATCCGACAACTGCTGACTGAAAAGAGGTTGACGTTTTCCCAAGAGCCCGGATACACCCCCTTAGCAACTCACTATGTAGAGACCCCAGGTCAAACTCCTCTCCGGCAAACTCCCTATAGGATCCCTGAGGCAGTAAAAGATGAGATGAGGAAGGAAATCCAGGAGATGCTAAGACTAGGAGTGATAGAGCCATCTGACAGCCCGTGGGCCTCACCGGTGGTCCTAGTCCCCAAAAAGGATGGGACTACCCGGTTCTGTGTCGATTATCGACGTCTCAATGACAAAACCCTGACAGACGCATATCCCATGCCCCGAGTAGACGAGCTATTAGATCGTATTGCCAGGGGACGTTATCTGACCACCATCGATTTGTGTAAAGGGTATTGGCAGATTCCCCTGGCCAAGGAGGCTATCCCTAAGTCGGCCTTTGTCACCCCATTTGGCTTGTACCAATTTAAGGTCATGCCATTTGGGATGAAAAACGCCCCGGCTACATTTCAGCGCTTAGTGGACCGCCTCCTTGATGGCTTCCAGGATTTCGCCTGCGCGTACCTGGATGACATTGCGATTTATAGCGAAACCTGGGGAGAGCACTTAAGGCATGTAGAGGCCGTACTGGATCAGATTCGGGCCGCAGGCTTGACTCTGAAACCAGAAAAGTGTAACTTCGGCATGGCAGAAGTCCAGTACCTGGGACATCGAGTGGGATGTGGGAAGCAGCGCCCAGAACCCGCTAAAATTGAAGCTGTAGCTAACTGGCCCACACCCCACACCAAAACTCAAGTATTAGCATTTTTGGGGACCGCAGGATATTATAGGAGGTTTGTCCCTGACTATAGTACCATCGCAAAACCATTAACAGACCTAACCAAAAAGAACTTGCCTAGGATAGTCCTGTGGTCTCCCGCCTGTGAAACAGCCTTTCAGGCCCTAAAGAATGCTCTGATTCATGCACCTGTCCTGTCTGCCCCCGTCCCTAACAAAAGATTTGTCGTTCATACAGATGCATCCATGTATGGACTGGGGGCAGTTCTAAGCCAGGTCGGAGAAGATGGAGGCGAGCACCCTGTCGCGTATCTCAGTAGGAAACTGTTACCTAGAGAAGTGAGCTACGCGGCAGTGGAAAAGGAATGCTTAGCCCTGGTCTGGGCATTAAAGAAACTCACCCCATATTTGTACGGACAGGAATTTACACTAATCACCGACCATAACCCCCTGGTGTGGTTAAACAGAGTAGCTGGAGATAATGGACGCTTGTTGAGATGGAGCCTAGCACTGCAACCCTACAACTTTTCCATTCAATACCGCCCGGGCAGGTTTAACGGGAATGCCGATGGTCTGTCCAGACAAACAGAACTATTACCCTAACAAGGGACCGGACAGCCCCAAGTTGACCCGAAAAGGATCAATCCGGGTCTGCCGGAGTGTTCCACAAAAGGGGAGCAGTGTAACAGATCCTTCCAACTTAGTCTTTTGTTCGGTTCATGCCTCTGTTCGCCTGATTTCGTGCGAAGTCCGTATGTGAAATATAGGTGGCCGCCATTTCGGGACTTTACACGTGTTCGCGGCCATCTTGTGTACGAACAGCGGTGTTTGCCTGTAACCGCATGGAACTAAAAACGGATACGCAAACAGGCGAACACCGCTGAGTCCTCCAGACCTCCATAAGTTCGCACAGAAACTACCGAACACTCCACCATTCGGTAGTTACACTCAGTCATCTATGGGGATTTCAGCGAACCCCGCGATTCGGATGGATGACAAGATTTTCATACCGTTTTACCGTGCGAACAGAGACCGACCGCAAGGCCAAAACTCATGGAACTATTTTCGGCTAGTTGGTCTGTGCGGTCGGTCAAAACTTTGAAACTCTGTAACTCCCGAACCGTTCATCCAATCGGGCTGATTTTTGGACAGAGTGTTCCCCTAACGAAGATCTATCAAGCGGTGCCGGATTTAAGGGTGTACCCCCTGTTTTTGGGGTACATCCAGAACTGGGGTAAAATATTGTATGTTCTAATTGTATTATGTGGTTATCTGAGGGGAGGAGACGTGGGGGTGTTACCCTGTGCATAATTGGTTGTTTTTATCCTCCCCCTGGGAGTGTCCTGTGTGTACCCTTTTCTAATAAAAAGCAGGCTGGGTGTCCCAGTCCTCAGTTCATCTTGACCCTTCATAACGTAGCCTCGTCTCGTTCTTGAAAGGGGATTGTTTGGGAAGGTTATTCTGTTCCTGTTGCAGCTGAACCTGATTCTCGCTCTGGATATCGTGGATGGGATTACATCAGCCTACTTCTCCACAGCAGCTTGCAGGGAAAAAGGACGTCTCCAACGGCAGAAACCCTCTCTCTATCTGGGTAGCCGTTACATTACTAAAAGTATCTTTTGTTCCTTTCTGGCTGGCAGAAAAACATCCCCACAATGCACCCTGGTTTCCTCCCTTCTGCCCTGGAGTTAATTGGAGAAGTAATCCAATTATCCAGGACTAGAGGCAGACTCCATTAACCACATGGTTGCAAAACGACATAAAACACTTTAAAATACATAAAGTCACATTTACACATAACACACAGACATTTCACCTATCCCCAGATAGCTGGGATCTGCGCGCACAAAACTACCGAATAGCGCGCAGATCCTACTCACACAGTGCAATTGCCATGGAGCTAAAGTCTTTCCCATAGTCTTTCATTATATGAATAGGCTCCATGGTATAGCTATCTGGGGTATCACATTCCCATAAAGTCTGGTCCATAGTCCAAAGGCAAGAGGCGGGCAATCAGCCCCCTCCAAGGACACGTGGCGAGGTCGGTTTCGCCACAAATTTGCTTAAGAAATCCCCAGCATTCTTGAATATTACCATCAAAATGCGGGGGAGGAGATAGCGAGATAGTAGGTGCCTTCTTTACTATAGGTGGAGGTGAGATAATCAGAGAAACATCAGGCTGTAAATGAGCCATCCAAGTACTGTACTCAAAGCCTGCGCAAATACATTGGGTATTAACAGAGGATGTAGCCATCACACCTAAGATCGCTGCCCCTTAAGGTTCTTAGGTGTGGAAGTTTTCTGGACGTATGGGACAAGCATTTCTCATATGTCCTTTTTTGCCACAGTATAAACAAAGACCCTCTTTTCTTCTATACTGTTTCTCTGCCTCTGACAGTCTAGTAACCCCTAACTGTTTGGGTTCAGACTGCACAGAGAAGTCAGGGACAATAGGTTTGGAGAAACAAGGTGCCAGTGACATAGCCATGTGTCTGGTTCTAGAGCTTTGGCAGCAATGTCAATTTTGCCTGTTTGATGCACATCAGGGCAGTGGAAGCATCGTCCTCCCTGCTTAATGGTTCAAATTTTAATTTGAATTCCACAAGGAATTCCTGGTAATTATACGCAATACTCCTATTACTCTCCCATAATGGATTGGCCCAAGTTAAGGCTTTACCTTTAAGTTGGTTCATCAAGTACCCAATCTTAGCTCTATCCGTGGGAAAAGATCCCGGTGAGGCCTCAAAGTGGTACTCAATTTTATTTAGAAATCCCCAGCATTCTTGAATATTACCATCAAAATGTGGGGGAGGAGATAGTAGGTGCCTTCTTTACTATAGGTGGAGGTGAGATAATAGGAGAAACATCAGGCTGTAAATGAGCTATCTGAGTAGTGTACTGAAAGCCTGTGCAAATTGATCCATACTGTGATCATTCTCCTCTAGCTTTCTCTCACAAGCTGCTATGTGTTGACACAATTCTTCAGGATCTATGGCCATGTCGTAATGTCAGGTTACTAGCTGATCCAGCATGCAGAATGATATCACACCTAGGACTAAGGATAAAGTTTAACCAGACCTTTGAATGGCCGGACTTATTTATTCAAGAATAGTCAAAATACTTGCCGAGGTCAGGGATACAGAAGGAGACACAACGATGAGGGAAAGCCAAAAGTCCAGGATACCAGAAATTAGGGAAGTCAAAATGAAGCCAAAGTGGAAAACCAGAATAATACGCTCAAGAACACACTCTCGGATAACCAGCAAAGGGAAACCACTACAGGGCAAAGAGTAGAATGAAACATGAGTTTAAATAACCCTCCTGCAGATCCAACCGGCCTTTGACCCTAAAATGTGCATGCGCATATTTTGCAGTCATTACAGTGGACAGACGTGGGCCTACAATATCGTGTGGATCCGCAGCGACCGGTCTCCACCCACATGCTGCAGAAGTCAGGCACATGGGTTAACCCTAGCTGGACCTGGCACCCAGACCACTTCATTAAGCTGAAGTGGTCTGGGTGCCTAGAGTGGTCCTTTAATGTGCTTCTTCTTGAGCCACTCATTTGTTGCCTTGGCTGTGTGTTTTGGGTCATTGTCATGCTGGAATACCCATCCACAGCCCATTTTTAATGTCAGGGCTGAGGGAAAGAGGTTCTCACCCAAGATTTGATGGCACATGGCCCCGTCCATCATCCCTTTGAAAAGGTGTAGTTGTCCTGTCCCCATATCAGAAAAACACCCTAAAAGCATAATGTTTCCACCTCCATGAGTTAATGCCAAAGAGCTCGATTTTGGTCTCATCTGACCACAACACTTTCACCCAGTTCTCCTCTGAATCATTCAGATGTTCATTGGCAAACTTCAGATGGGCCTGTACATGTGCTTTCTTGAGCAGGGGGACCTTACGGGCACTGCAGGTTTTCAGTCCTTCATGGCGTAGTGTGTTACCAATTGTTTTCTTGGTGACTATGGTCCCAGCTGCCTCGAGATCATTAACAAGATCATCTCATGTAGTTCTTGCCTGATTCCTCACCGTCCTGATGATTATCCTTGGCGAGCATCCTTTGGTCTTGGTCATGGTGGAGAGTTTGGAATCTGATTGATTGCTTCTGTGGACACTCCCTTTAAGAGAGTGCTCCTAATCTCAGCTCGTTACCTGTATAAAAGACACCTGGGAGCCAAACATTTGGCTGATTGATAGGGGATCTTATAACTTTTTTTTTTTTAATGTTTATTTATTTTATTTTTAAAGAGCAGTGTACAAATCTGTGAACATCAAGCGTTCGTACAAAATATAATGCTTGCAAGCTGATTCAACATTTGTCAGATTTAACATATAACTTGGCAATACCCGCTTTTGGTGTTTAAATTGAGTCAGTGTAACTTTTCGCGCCTTTGCGCTATTTCTTGTAGGGCCATGGGAAGACAGGTATGAGGTATTGTGGGTAGTTGGGTGCAGGAGGGGGATAGGGGTTGTATAATTACAGGCAAGGTTCCATATCAGGGCCCTGGTTACCATTCCCGGGGCCAATATTTTGTATAGTTAGAGGTTGGGCTTAAAAGAGTTCTGCGTTAGGGCTCTGGCCCTCCATTGGGAGTCTGCGCTCTGGTTGCTTGGAGACCTACATTTCCCATGGAGCCCAGTCCTCCATCCGTTTGTGGGCTCTCGTTGAGCTCAAGTGTGCCATTTTCTCATACTGTCCATTAGTGGTGACCTGTGTGATAATTTCCGTCTTACTAGGTATCTTAGTCAATTTCTACCTCCTAGCAATGAGCAGAGTCGCTGATATCAGGATGTGGAAAGCCAGGGTTTTTTGGGTCAGTGTTAGACTCTTGGGTAGCATGAAGAGCACGAAGGCCTCAATAGATCTAGGTATTGGTTTGCCTACAACATCTGTCAGAAGGGTGGCCATCATATTCCAGTACATCTGTAGGGCTGGACATGTCCACCAGATGTGCGTCATATTTCCCCCTCCTTCCCCACACCTCCAACATGTGTCCTTTATGGTGCGGTAGGCCTTGGCTAGTTTCGAGGGTACCATGTTAGTATTTTCCTAATAAGTTCAATGTGAGACGTGCAGTGGGTGAGGGCTTTGTGTATATTAAAGGCTGTGAGCCACTGTTCCCATGGTATGGCAACTCCTAGTTCCTTTTCCCATGCTGATGTGTAGTTCGGTAGCTGCGCTGCCGAGGCTTTCGTCAATTGTCTTAGCATGTCGATATCACTCTCTTTTTGGGTATTTGACCTATGTACATTTTTTCAATAATTGACATGTGTTGGTGGTGGCTCCTGGGCCCTGGTAGTTTTTAGTTGTAATTGGCATGTTATTGCCTGCATTTGGTGGCATGATAAGTACATCCCTTGGGGGATGTCATGGGTCGAACATAATTGTGTGAACCTGGCTAGTGAGTCACCTGACCAAACATGGTGCAGATGTGTGAGGCCACGGCCTTCCCATCCTCTGCTGTCAAAAATTGGACAAGGTATCTGAAGCATCTGCGCGGCGTGGCAAGGGAGAGTGGGGTCCCCGAGAAGGATGTTAGTTTGTGGTTATCCCATGTTTTTAGCATTACTGCTGTCATGGGCAGCAGGCTGTGCATTCTAGGGCAGAGGTTTTTGGGTATGCAGAGTAGAAGACCATTCTGGTAGAGACCATTGAGATTCTATGTCCACCCATGGTGGGCTCCCGTTCCCTTCATGCGTGCTAATGGCTTATGTAAGCAAGGTGGCCCTGTAGTATGCATGTATGTCTGGACAACCCAGTCCTCCGTCTAGGAGTTTTTTATATGTCATCGCTTTGGGAACTCTGGCTTTACGTTGGCCGTTAATGAAACAATCCACCTGCCTTTGTAAGGTAGTGAAAAACGACTTAGGGACATCTATCGGCAGGGATCTGAATAGGAATTGAAGTTTTGGGAGTAGCATCATTTTAAAAGCCGCCGCGCGCCCCATCCAGGAGATGTATTTACCTTTCCATTTTTCCATTTGTGCTCTAATGGCGGTAGCTGTTTTTGTGTAGTTGACATTGTGGAGATTTCCAGGGCATTTGGTGATTGCTATCCCTAGATATGTAAGGTGGTCAGACCTCCAGTCCAGGTCATGGTGTTGTCTTAGTGTTTGTAGCAATGTTTGGGGTGTGTTGATTGGTAATGCCTGTGTTTTGGTCTTGTTGAGTTTATAGTAGGAGAGTCTACCATATGTGTCTATTAAATCCTTAAGAGCTGGGAGTGAGGTCTCTGGCTCCGTAATAGACAAGAGCACGTCGTCGGTGAAGAGGCTAAGTTTATGCTCGGTCTTACCTATGTGTACCCCCCTGACGGTTTTGTTCGCGTGGATTAGAGTTGCTAGGGGTTCGAGTGCCAGGACATACAGCAGAGGTGAGAGGGGGCACCCCTGGCGCTTGCCATTGGTGATGGCGAACTTATCGGACATGAAGCCTCCATACAGTACCCGCACCATTGGCAGATTGTATAGAGCCTTGACTGCTGCTGCGAACTGGGTAGGAATCCATATTTTGCCAGTACGGCCTCCATGAAGTTCCAGCTCAGTCGGTCAACCGCTTTCTCTGCGTCCAGAGAAAGCAGGAGACCTCTCTCTCCTCCTCTTCTCATAGATTCCACAATATCTAGCACCCACCTAGTGTTGTCAGTGCCCTGTCTGCCCTTTACGAAGCCCAACTGGTCTGTGTGTATGAGGGTGGCAAGGGTGTCTGACATTCTGTTTGCGATGATCTTGGCGAACAATTTGGCGTCTGAATTGAGGAGGGATATGGTGCGACATTTTTGCATTGGTCTGGGGTTTTGCCCGGTTTGGGTGGGGTTATAATTGTGCGTTGTGGATCACACCATTGAATAGATGTGGGGTCAGGAGTGTTCGGAAGGTTTAATGATAGCTATTTAGTAGGCCATCTGGGCCCGGTGTCTTATGGGCTGGCAATTGAGCAATAGCTTGTTCTATTTCCTCCCTAGTGATAAGGTTCGTTAGTGTCTTCTGCTGTGTTACGGATAGTTTTGTGGTTTTTATTTTTGCTATGTATTCTATGGCCTCCTCCACTGTGGCGTGGTGGTGTGAGGCGTCTTCCGTGAGATTATAGAGGGATCTGTAGAATGAAGCAAATGTGTTCCCTATTTCTATTGGTGACATGATTTTAGCGTTTACGTAATTTTTGATGAATGGGATTCTAGTTTTTGCCTGTGCGCTTTTAAGTGTGTTTGCCAGTATTTTCCCTGCTCTATTTCCCTGCGTGTATTGTACCTGTTTGAGTTTGCGCATTATTAGGCTAGTTTTCTTTATGTGGGCTTCTCTTATTTTCGTTTGAAGGAGCATTAGTTCTTTCTTGACGCAATCTGAGGGAGCATGTATGTTGTCTCTGTTAAGGACTTTCAAGGTTTCCTCCCACTCCTGCAACTGTCTGTTTGACGTTCGTTTGAGGTGTGATGCCTGTTTAATGAACAGGCCTCGCACCACGGCCTTGTGAGCTAACCACGTTGTGTGCTTGTGTACCTCAGGGGTGTCATTGGTGGTAAAGTAGTGTGTCAGTTGATCTGTCACATATTTTACGAATGTGGGGTTACGTAACAAGGTTTCGTTTAGTGGCCATGGGGGTTTATGTTTGATTGTGAATTTGTCCTTTAGTGTCAGAGTTATGGGGGCGTGGTCCGACCAAGACTGGCTCCCTATGTCACAGTCTTGCACTTGATCAATGTGTGGGCCTCCCATGTAGAACCTGTCAATCTTCGTGTATCAGTTGTGCACTGCTGAGAAGTAAGTGTATTGTGTACCTCAGGGGTATAGTTTTCCATACATCGTATAAGTTATGGTTGGTGAGTATAGATGTTAAGCGTTTTGCGTCCCTCTTGAGCTGAGCTACTCTTGTGCGTGTTTTGCGGGATAAGGAATCTAGTGTGGGATCCTGCACACAATTAAAGTCCTCTCCGATGACCAGAATGTCCTCTTGTACTGTATTAATCTTCTCTAGCACCATTGCCAGGAAGCCTGTTTGTTTCTCATTCGGGGTGTATATGTTAGCTGTAGTATATATCTGCTCGTTGACCTTGGCCACTATAATCAGGTATCTGCCCCAAGGGTCTGTCACCTTTTTGATTAGGGAAAATGGCATTTGGTTGCTGAATAGAGTTGACACTCCCTTGGATTTAGAGACTGCCGTGGCATGGTACTGGTTGGGTATTGGCGAATATGTAGTCTATGGGGGTCAGCATGGCGGAACTGTGTCTCCTGGAGACATATTATATTGCCTTGTAGTTTTTTGACCTCTCTGTAGAGTGCATGACGTTTTGCTGGGGTGTTTAGCCCCTTGGCATTATATGAGATTATCTTCATTGCAGCACAGTTATATTGCGTTCAATGCTTATGGTGCTCTTGGGGTGGCTTGTGTAGTCTGTAAGTCCCTGGGAGAGGTGCCCTGCATGTGGTGGGTGGGTAGGGGGATAGGGGATGGGGGGTGGATTGTGGAATCAGTGTTGAGTGACGTTGGCTATACGCGGTGGGGTAGCCTCTTTCGCCCGCCGGCGAATTAGTGTCGGATCCAGTTGTACCGAGTGAAGTACCTGGTCCCTGGGGGTAGGAGTTACAGCGACTTAGATAGCTACACTCGACACAGGCGGAGCTTTCACCAGCATTATCAATTGGCTTCATCCCGCCCGACACTTTTATCAACTATGTACAATGTAACAAAACATAATGTAAACAGCAAGCAGTCCCTGCTAAGACCTCCTAAAACATGACCCGTTACTTGGTGGAGTAGTTAACAATGTCCGCTTCTTTATAAGGTCCCCCACGGGGTGGTGACTTGTTGAATGGTTGTGCCCTTGGCCTGTTGCGTTAAGGTGGTACTGCCTGCAGAGGTATAAAGGGCCCTGGGTCAGGCGGGCACTCTGTGGCTGCTTTGGCCGTGTCTATGGGTTATTACTCGCCCCAGAGTCATATCCACCCCCCTCCCACCGTCTGTACCTGAGCTTTCAGCGTAGTTTGCTGGGTATCAGTCCTATTGTGAGTTCCTAGTGCCTTTTTACCCCTCTCGGTTTGCCTGTTTAGCAACGTTAGGCAGCTGTTGGGGCTTTTCTGTTACTTACGGGTCTGGTAGTGAACCTTCTCCCCTGTCCAAAGGTTTTTCCAGGTGTGGCGAGGTAAGGTGGCGCTTGGTGGTTGGCGCTGGGTGGCATTTGTCGTTTTCCTGCTTGGCAACCATATTTCTTCTTTGTTAACCATGCTGAAGCATGGCTGTGAGTATTGGGCTCGGCAAGGTAGTCTGTAGGGCTCTCTTGGGTCGTGCGGGTTAGTGCGGTGTTTGCATCCTCCCGTGCTATGCTCCCGCCGTTTGTCTGCGGACCGAGGAGGAAGGCCCTGCTGGGGGTATGTCCCACTCTTGTAGGAGTTGGAGTCCGTCTTCTGGGGTGTAGACAACCGTAATTTGTCCATTCCTGGTCACGAGCATCTTGGTGGGGAAGCCCCATTGGTATGGAATCTGCTGGCTCCTCAGTGCTCCAGTCACTGCTGCAAACCCCCTTCTCTGAGCCAGTGTAGCTGGCGACACGTCAGCGAAGATCTGGATATTGTTAAACTTTTCCGCCATGTTGTTGGTGTTGCGGCTGGCTTTCAGGAGTTCTTCCTTTCTGTGGTGGTAGTGTGCCCTCAGTAGTACGTCCCTGGGCGCAGTTGGCGGGGCTGCTCTTGCTTTCGCCAGCCTGTGTATTCTATCTAGCAGGAACATTTCGGTCGGGATGTCTGGGCACAAACTGCGGAACAACTCAGTCGTGTACACTTGCAAGTCGCTCATCGGGACCGTTTCCAGGATCCCTCTCAACTCCAGGTAGTTTCGGCGGGAGCGGTCCTCGAGGTCAGTAAGTTTTGCTTTGTGCATGTTCAGCCTTGTTTCCATGTGGTGTAATTGTGTGGTCAAGAAGTCGTGAGCCGCGGCCTGCTCCTCTGATTTGCCTTACAGGACAGTTGTTCTGGAGCTGACGTCTAGGATATCATTTTGGATGCCTAATATGGACATTTGGAATTGGGCTATGAGTTGTGCTGATTGTGCATCGAGCATGGCTTGGAGCTTGGATTCTGTCAGATGAGTATCTCATCTTTTTGAGCCGTGGATCAGATTGTTTGAGTCACGGCTCTCATTAGAGTCCTGGTCGCCATCTTCCTCTAGGCCTTCTTGCAGGCTCAGCGTTTTCACCTGTTTTTTTGCTGTGAAAAACGCTGATTTGTCGGTTTTCTGCTTGGGTTTGTGGTGGGACATATTTAAAAGGATTACCCCACACTGTTAGTCGGGATTGTTGCCGTTTGTGTCTGGCTGGAGTTACTTTTTTTGTCCGCCCATGTTGGAGCTCACAAGTTAAGCATTCATTCCTCGTGGCGTTCGGCTCCGCCCCCCCAATTTATAACATTTTTGACATGCGTTTTTCTGGATTTTTTTTTTTTTTCTGTCTCTTACTGTTAAATTACACCTACCATTACAATTATAGACTTATCATTTCTTTGTCAGTGGACAAACGTTCAAAATCAGCAGGGGATCAAAAAAGTTTTTCCCTCACTGTGTAATATGTCATAATGTCAGGTTGTTCAATTTGTTTTCAGAGTTATAAATGTAACCGATTTTATGAATTATGAAGGCTTTTGTTACATAAACTGATAACAGGACATTAAAAGTCCATGTTATGAACTTTACTCTACTGAATGAATTTCTGAAAATACAAAAATTGTCTAAATTCTTTTCAGGATCCACCACAACAGTAGACACAACTGTTCCAGGTCACTATAGAGGGAGAAGTATAAAATAATCACTTATTTCTGTTTATTAATCTTTTGAATGGATACATATTGCATTATGATTGTTTGCACTATTGACAAATTCTATACTTGGCAGATGTATTTGGGTAAATCAGTTAAGAATGCAAAGTCTAGATATGAATTATAAGAAAAAGATTTGGATCAGGAGTGATGAGGGAAGGGGGTTAAATACCCAATGTTTACTTTACCGACAATTGATACATTGGTGTGTTATATTGCAACTTTTAGTTTGATAGAAAATAGTTTCTTTTGATAATGTTTATCAAAAGTAACTATGCCTCATTAATCTGGTTATATTTCATATGTTCTCTTAGTGGTTGCTATAATATGCTAGTTATACATATGTAGGCATGAACCTTCATTGGGCTGTTGTTTTTTTTCACTGCTGCATATTATAAGTCAACACTTCAGAAACTTTAGAACTATCTATAGCAAGCATGTCAAACTCGCGACCCACTGGACATCTTTGTGGCCCGGCGAGCCTTGAGTACATGCTTAGTGTTCCAAGCAGAGTAGGCACCTGCTTTCTCCAGGAGGAGAATAAGGTGGATGCTTTCTCCAGGAGGAGAGGAAGGTGGGGGGGACTGTGCGCTCAGTCTTGCTCCTCACTGCTCCCTCGTGCGCGCCGTCTGTATTGATGCCGGGTATCGGAATATGACATTAGATTCCTGCACCCAGCATCACTAAACTGCGCTCAAAGGGAGCAGTGAGACGCATGAAGGAGATCTCCAGATAGATCTCCACTGCACCAGAGGGATAACTACAATTATGTGAGTGTGTGCAAGAATGTGTAAGTGTGTGTGTGTGTGTCTGTCAGTGAGTGTGTGTCTGTCAGTGTGTGTGTGTGTCTGTCAGTGAGCGTGTGTGTGTGTCAGTGAGTGTGCGTCTGTCAGCAACAATGTGTGTCTGATTGTGTGTGTCAGTGAGTGTGTGTGTCTGTGTGTGTGTCAGTGAGTGTCTGTGTGTCTATCAGTGAATGTGTCTGTGTCAGTGAGTGTGTGTGTATGTCTGTGTGTGTCAGTGAGTGTGTCTGTGTGTGTGTGTCAGTGTGTGTGTGTCAGTGTGTGTGTGTGTCAGTGTGTGTGTGTCAGTGAGTGTGTGTCTGTGTGTCAGTCAGTGAGTGTGTCTGTCTGTGTGTGTCTGTCAGTAATTGTGTCTGTGTGTGTCTGCCAGTTAGTGTGTGAGTGTCGGTCAGTGTTGCGATGGCCGCGGCTGGACAGTGGAAGACCTGGAGGTGCACAGAGGTATGCAACGCCATGTCACATTTAAACATGACGTTGACATGCTCCACCTTCACAGGGTTTCAAGAAGTAGCGGCAGGATCCGTTTTGGCACAGAGTGTGGACGGCACCATTTGGGGTTATACCAGAGGCCAGACTCCGGAGTCGCATACTGGCAGTGGCAATGTGAGTGGATTCTGCTTGTTGGCTAGAGGGGGGTGATGGGATTTAGTAGAGGGGGGACTGGGATTTAGTAGAGTGGGGGGGGACTGGGATTTAGTAGAGGGGAGTGCTGTGGTTTAGTAGAGGGGGATGCTGTTTTCTTATTATACTGTACTTTTCAAAATAAACCTACGTTTCTATGAAATTTTATTTTTTTATTTTTTTGCGGCCCACATAAACTTAAACCTTGTTTATTTGGCCCTTGCTAGACTTTGAGTTTGACATGGTTGGTCTATAGGATTTCTTTCTAAATCAACATTTAGGTGACAATTTACTCCATTTATTATCTTCTTATTTACAAACAGCATCTATAGGCACTAACCTTTATAGAAGTTCCTTTCTTTTCTGCATGATAACTAACATTGTACAATAATTATATACAGGTTTTACTTAAAATCACCATTTACTGACTATTATTTTATTTACTATTCTATGACTTTCTTCTAGCAGAAAAGGTGATCATTTGTTATAGTATGCTAGCGTTTGCATATGTACTCATTTGCATTGTGTAGGAATTAAATCCTTTCTCTCCTATTTTTATTTATTTTTATTTTTATTTATATAATACATATATTATGAACATATACCTCGCCACAACCATCTGCAGCTGGTGATCTCCTTCAGAGATGGTACCTCTTTTCTAATGGAACACTAGCCTTAACTTTGCCACAGTCAACAGATTAAGAATGACTGCGCGATGTGGGTTAGATTCTAGATCAGATATTATGTGAAGAATGTAATATTTAGGCTTCAGAGGGAGGGTGAGGGCAATTATGTTATAGATAGCTGTCTGGATTTTTCTCCAGAATTGAGCTAAAGCTGTGCATTCCCAAAACATGTGGTTTATAGTACCGGTAGCAGCCTCATACCTCCAACATAGTGGGGAGGCAGTACTGTATATTTGTGACAAACTGTAAGGCAACGAATACCAGTGCATATTTAGTTTGCACTAAGCTTCCCAGAGAGACAGACTGTTTTTTTGTTGTTGTTCTAAAGCAACATGCCATTGAGACAAGGTAGATGCCTGCCCTACATCTCGTTCCCATTGTATCATAAATGGCAATTTGTCTTGGGAAATTTCATATAGCAGACAAAGAGGCTTAAGTGGCTTTGTAGTCATAATTTGGTTTCAAGTTAAGAGCAGATGGTTGTGGCGAGGTATTAATTCTTGCCTTGCACAATTGCAAATTATTTTTAATTCTCAGGTAGAAGAATACGTCCCTGAATGGTAAGGAGAATTCATTCTGAGTGGTGGGTAAAGGTTTCAAAGTGTCATGAGTAAAGAGACTATTTACTGTGCAAATACCCCTACTAGTCCAAGTTTGCATTGGAGATCAGGAGAGAGTGCTTTCATTGCTGTTAGTATAGATGCTCTTTAGTAGGCTCTGATGTTTGGCATGCCCAAACCACCCTTGGAATAGTGAAGACCCAGTTTTCAACAAGCTATTCGAGGGGGCTTCCTCTTCCAAAAGGGCACGTTGATCACAGAATGAAATTGTTTAACCAGTTTGGTCATTATAGCCAGTTTGGTATGGTGCGAAACAAGTAAAGTATGTGCAGCAATTTTATAATTTTAACCTAATTGAGGCAGCCCAGACATGACACCCACATATCTTCCCATTGTGTAATTTGATATTTGAGCTTATGTATCATGGGTACATAATTTTCGTGCAGGAGTTGGTGCAGAGATTTGGTTAGTTTGATCCCTAGGTAGGAGATCGATTTCTTGCTCCTGTTGAGTTTTTGAGGCCTTATTCTTATAGTAAGAGACTGTACCATAAGACTCAGTAGTGCGAGTAAATGAGGAATGGCAGTCGTCATGTTTGTCATAAACAAGAGCATATCATCTGCAAAAAGAGCCAGTTTTTGCAGCCACCCTGAGTGGACAAGTCAGCAATGTTTAGGTTTTCTTTTATGTGGCAAATTAAAAGCTCTGATCACAGGATAAAGATTAATGGAGAGAGGGGACACCCCTGGCATGTGCCATTGTGGATATGAAAGGGTGAGGATAAAAACCCGTACTAAATACTCTAGCTGTTGGTTGTTGGTACAGGGTCTGGCTGCTTGTCAGGAACAACTGTGGGAGCCCCATTTGAGAAAGCATTTGCTTTTTCAGCATCTGACGCTAGGGTTAAACCTGCTTGAGAAGTTTTGTTGACCCCGTTAAGATTGATTAAATGCTTAGTGTTGCTCACCTGTCTCCTTGGGACAAACCCTGCTTGTTTATCTGAGATCAATCTGGTAAACAAATTCTTGCAATTGGCTAGGAGTTTGGCATAACTTGTCAGCATTAAGCAGGGAAATCGGTCTTAGGTTCACACATTCTGTTGGGGATTTGTTAGGTTTGGGCAGCGTCACAATGAATGCTTCCAGCATTTCATTAAGGATTCTGGCCAGTATATTTGATATGATTGAAGAGTTTTGTGAGCTGCAGCATAAGTAATGTTTCCAGTGTGATGTAGTAGTAATTGGAGAGACCATCCAGGCCGGTGATTTGTGTTTGGGCAGGTTTTTAATTGCATGTGTGACCTCCTCTTCTGTAAACAGAGAATCAAGATTGATGCTCTGATCCGGGGAGATGTGTGGGAGCTGTACCTGATTTAAAAAGGTTTGGATAAACTCTGTGGAGGTTGATGTGTGTTAGCATCCTGATCGAGTTGGTAGAGATTGGCATAGTATTTTGCTAACTCTTCTACTATGTCTTGAGGGTTAAATAACTTGTCCCCTCTGGCCAAGGAAATGTATGGAATTTTAGTCTGGGGTAATTCTGTTTTAATTTCCTGGCTAGAAGCTTGCAAGCTTAGTTGCCAGAGATATAGTAAGATTGTTTCAGATACCTCATGTGTTTCTCACTTGTGTGCAGTGCAAGGGAGCATAAGTCAGCCTTTAACTTCTCCAATTGTTTGTGAGTTTGTCTTGATGGGTTTGATTTGTTTGGATTTCTAATGTTGAGATTTGTTGGAGGAGTTGTGACTTGGCATCGACGTTTTTTCATCAAGGATCCTAGTTGTATCAACATGCCTTGCATGACCACTTTGTGTGCAGGCCATTGCATTGGCAGGGAATTAGAACAAATAGCGTGTTCTATAAAGTAGTTTCAAAATGTGAGCTTTAACACCTTAAGGACCAAACTTCTGAAATAAAAGGGAATCATGACATGTCACACATGTCATGTGTCCTTAAGGGGTTAAATTGTGTGAGGTCTACCAAAGCTTTGTTTATTCGCTAAGTGCCTCCCCCCAGGCTGGGTATGGTATTTGTAAGGTCACAATAAGTGGTGCTTGGTCTGACCAAGTAATTGGACCAATGTATACTTTGGACATGTGTAGGAGAGTTATTTTGTCTATCAGGCTATGTCTGTTCAGGAGTATGTCCTATGCACCTGTGACTAAAAGGTAATATCCTTCGCGTGGGGTATAAGCTCCGCTACGAGTCAACAAATTTGACAAGTGCTTGCTAAGGGATATGGGTAGTTGCTTCAGTTATTTGTGTTGTGTCCTTTTAATGTCCAACTTTGGGTCTAAGGTTTGCAGTTGCAGAAATGTGTTTCCTGCAGGTATGCTATAGCTGCAGTAGATTTTTGTACCTCTTGTGATGTGAGTCTCCATTTGTGTGAGCTATTGAAGCCTCTGACGTTAAATACAAATATTTTTATGGAACTAGCAATGGTGACAGTTACTAGTAGAGGCCATCAGAGTGCCCCATGATGCAGTAACCATACTGCGTGTAAATGCTCAGTAGCGGCAAAGCAATAAACTTTTTCATAGATGTCTTAATGGGGTACAGCAGATCTAACAACCACATAGGATCAAGCAGGGAGCAAAACCAAAAAGAAAACCTGAAGAATCAAAACATACTAAGGAAACTAAAGTATTTACAGCTTTCCCTGTTGGAGCTGGGCAGTAAACTTAGTTGAAGTGCAAGATTGCACATAATGCTTCAGCCAGCAATTACTCAACTCATGGGGGGGTACCGAGGTGGTCAAAATGAGAAGTGTCGACTCTATGAACAGGATCCATAAATAGTATTCTTCTAAAGCCAAAACTTGGACAAGTGCTAATGTTACTGTTAAAGCCTTGGCACTAGTAGTTGTATCAAACCTTTTTTGGTCATTTTCTTTAACAGGGACTAGTGACAGCCTAGAGTCTACGACCCTTAATAGGTCTGTAACTGAATGAACAGCTTCCCCTATCAGCCTCCTCAAAATTGTTGGAGCATTAATGGGTCTCCAAGCTCCACCCTGGGACTCTTTGTGCATGTATGTACTGCTCGGATGTATGTCAGCAGGTTGTTTTAGTGTGGTCATTGTGATGTAGAATTATTTAAATAATCTTTATTGCACCTGTATTGAATTATTGTACTAACTCCATTTTAATCTCACATAACCTCACATTATGACAAACCCTCCATTTTGTCTACATTACATGACAGAATTTCCTAACAGCATTTAGTATAATGAATAGAGACTGTATTTTCTATAAAGATATGACTAACCCCGGAATTGCTGAATCTCCTGTAATTTGCAACATAGTATAATCTGAAGGCCATGAGAACACTGTACTAATGAAATGTTCTATTCATAAAAGAACCTTGCACCTGATCATGAGACTGACATCACTAACTACGTAAAATGACGCCCAAGCCCCCCTTTCCACCGAGTAAACCTCATGCTGGGAAAGATGGCTCTTGAGCCATCCGTCCACACCCGTGTCCAGAACAATACCACCTCCCGGTGGGAGGACACCTAGCTAGTCACTCAAATCCCTGAGCCAATTAACAATATTGATGGGTGGACACTGACGTAGCCACTTAACATTTAATCCAATTAGTGATGTTTATTTGTTATTATCTGATATTCAATGATGATGTCATTTTGCCTTTAAAAGGGTCTGCATACCCGTTTTCTAACCAGATGCCATTAAATTTTCTGAAGTGCTTTTAACCTGAACTGCATGTGTCAGTGTGAACTTACTTCTGCGTATACGCAATTTAATCATCTCAGATTTGGACAGGAACAGATAGACATTTAAACATATTTGTTTATTTCTAAATTAATCTACATCAATTGCAACTAGGTTCTAGCCAGCAGGGAGTTCAAGGCCCCTCCACTACCATCAAGGAAGCCTACCTTATAGAAACCCTGCCACGGGCCCCACAAACACAGTCATAACCCTCCCCCACAGGGAAACAAGCCCCATTGTGTGCCTATAGGCCAAATGAAAAACTGTAAACTAACTTCATAGGGTCACCGGCTGAACACTGTTCCCTGATACCTCAGGTGTTATGGGAGTAAGCCAGCTTGGTGTCCAGCATACACCGCGCTGGGTGATATATCAAATCTAGGGCCTTATGCATAGTATGCTGCCTGAATACATAAACATTGCAAACTCAAACAAAATATTAAAAGTAAATCAGTTAAAGGATATCACGTCTCCCTGTAGGCTGCATTACAACTTTGGGGTAAAGGTAAAGTTCCATTAGGCTGAACATTTGCCATTCTCTAGAAACTCTCCTTGGTGACGTTAAAGACTGTGGTGCTGTTTCAAGTGAGCGGTACAGACCCCATTCCCTAAGCAGTCATAGGCCAACTTCCGATTCGATCACAACATTGTTTCTTCCATTTCTGCAGATTAGGATCTTCCTTTTGTAGCCCCACTAATATTGGGTGAAATGATTTCTGAGTGTTTCTGTTACTGTTACAAATTCTCTACATCGTCCCATTGGGAGGTATCTGCTTCTCCTCAATATGTCAATGAGGTCACAATTTAGACACAAGTAAAAATGAAAGACAAAACATGAATTACTTTGTTTCTGCGAGGAGCATGTGCACGGGTTTTATGAGAACTTCTCTCTAACAGTTAAGATTTTAGTAGCATTAGTTGTAAAACACAATCACTTTCCTCCCAAAACACCTCCCAAAACACCTAAAACTTAAATTGGTGGGGGCGTATCCTGAGACTCCATGTAAACGGTCGCATTCAACATGTGCTCCCGGCGCCTAACTAACTAAATGCCCAATTTCCCCACTCACACAGCTTGCATGGGGAATAAAAAGAAGCCCACTACCTCGCAGGACCACCTGGACCCTGGCTCCTGTAAAAAATCCAGAGATATAGACCGATATTTCCGGGAAAAGTTGCGGGCCTTGACACAGGACGAATACAGCAATAAGGCGGTAGACTCTCAATACTCTGACTCACCTCCCCACAGCCCAACAATCTCGGACCGCCAGGCATTGACAGGAGACACAGATCTTAAGGAGATATCACGCAACTTACCTTCCAAATCGGATCTGGCGTCGATGCTGGCACAGTTAGAAGAGTCTATGCAAACACAAATCTCCAATGTCGCAAAGGAGGTACGCAATATGGGCCAGAGAGTGGGTGAACTGGAGGATGAAAACCTACGCACGATAGCAGCAATACAAGCCCTAGAATCCAGACAAGAGCGTATTGAAGGCAAATTGGTCACTATGGGCAGGAATTTAGAAGACCTGGACAACAGAATCAGGCATAACAATCTGAGGCAGCGAGGCCTACCAGAAGACCTGGAGGCCTCCGAAAATCTCCAGGCCCAATCACAAGCCCTGTTCAACAACATATTGCAGAGACCTCTGGATTCGCCCGTCCTGCTTGATAGAGCTCACAGAGCACTACGACCCTGAGGCCTCCCACAAGAAGCACCGAGAGACATCATTTGCAGGATGCACTACTATAAGCTGAAGGAGGATATCCTATGCCTCGCAAAAGATTCCCCTGCCATGCGGCAGAACAACCTGCAACTCCAGTTGTTTCTGGTCTTGGCCTGGTCAACGTTACAAGTTCGAAAAGCGTTGCACCCCCTCACCATGATCCTGCAGGTTCGGAAAATAAAATATCGTTGAGGATTTCCTTTTTCCCTATCTGAAGCCAAAGACGGTACCACACATACCCTGCGGACCACGGGGGACGCCCCGGATTTCCTTCATTGACTGGGACTGCTCCATGTAACAATCCAGGATTGGTACATGGAAACACCACAGCCGGCCTCGTTAGCTCAACCTCAGCGACAACGAAGGAAATTGCCAGTGAGCGAAAAGAAATCTACCTCCAGCCAGGTATCTCAACTCCCAAATACCAGGGCCAGGCAGGAGCCTCCACACCCGTGACTCTCAGTTGAGAACTGAACCACTTGGGGGGTTTGGTGGAGCAGACACAGGCAAGATGCCACCATTGATTTAACAGAGACTATGGGTATCGTATGGAGGGGACTTTGGAGGTCCGGCACAGGCCCGTGGCCCCCCTTTTATTTAGCTCTACTACCCTCCACCCTCCCCTCCCCGTATCTCCCTTTTTCTTACCCAGACCGGGAATGAAACAGGTACACTTGAGCCGGAGATGAAACATGGCTCCCTACGGGGTCAGTCTGTGCATCGTTCCCCTCCCCCACCCCAGATGAACCCACCAAAGTGAGCTGGAGAAATGTGCATATGTACCGTTGTGGGGTGTTGGGGGGACGGGTATCAGGGGTGTTGTCTGGTGGGCCCTGAACTTATATAATGTATATAGTTTTTAATTACAAATTGATACAATGTCGGGCCTAGGGGACCGGGCAGGAACGAGGGAGGGACACGGGCTGAATTTTGGGGCAGTACCCCCCTTGTGATAGGTGCATTGTGAGAAGGGGGGCCATGGGACAAGTGATCGGCTCTGCCATACAGGCACCCTGGTTCCGATGGTAATCGGGCCGATACAGTATCTATTGCACATTAAACTGGCGTCCAGGGCACCGACTTCGGTGCTACCTGACCTAGACCGCAGCATCCACACTAATATGCACCCCCCTACAATCTGAACTTGTTTGGGAAAGAGCGGTGCGCTAGCCATCAACAGCTGAATCTAACCTACAATACCTTTTCCGACACACCCCAGCCTACTGACTGGGTGGTAACGGGAAAAAGCACCGTCTCCTTTATTGACGTACCGCGTCTTCAAGCATTGCCACGGTTGGCAATCTTTTATTATAGTTTCATATTCTTATTTTTCTTTATTATTTTTAGTTTCCGCTTTCTCATTTTCCTCCTTCCGTGCTGAAGACCCCTCCGGGAAGTGCACACAAGCACTAACAAACATTCTTAGATAGCAAACGTGCACAAGGCGTACAATGCATAAACAGCTACATATACTCTCTTATAACGTAAAGGGTCTTAATTCTCCAGAGAAACGGCATATGGCCGTCAGGGAGTTTCACAAGATGAAGGCTGACATAGTCTTCATACAGGAGACCCATTTTCAGGGACTGGAAGCACCAAAAAACCCAGACATTTCCCATTGTGTTACTACAATAAATATGCAGCGTCCAAATCGAGAGGGGTGGCTATATTGATAGGGACGCATACCCCGTTTACCTATAAAAAAACACATAAACGACAACACAGGGTGATACATCATCCTAAAAGGGCAAGTGGGGAACTCCCCAATAACACTGGTTAAATTCTACCTGCCGAACACCCACCTATGCGCCTCCCTTAGATGCATACTGACTAAAGTCAGACAGCACTCGAAGGGTATAGTCATCATAGGGGGTGATTTCAATATGTCCCTAGACCTACAATGGGATAGTACAGCCACAAACCTAAAACACCTGACCTCGGCCAGAACACAAATGCAAAAAACCCTGCATGCCAACCAGCTGATTGATTGCTGGAGAATACTCAACACCAATACGAAAGACTACACATTTTACTCTTCTCCGAATCGCACATACACATGAATAGACCTGTTCCTCACAGCACATAAAGACCTCTCACTCATTAGAAAGGCACTCATAGGCGATATCACATGGTCGCATCACGTTCCCAAATCCCTGTGGGTGACTATTCCAACATTGCCCCCAACCACATACCAGTGGAAGCTGAACCCTCATTTCCTACAACACTCAGCGGTTCATAAAGCCATAGTGGGATCCATTGCCAGCTATTTCGATCTCAACAAAACTCCTGACACTACACCAACCACCCAATGGGAAGCACATAAGTGCATCATAAGAGGAGAACTAATCAAATGGGGTTCATATCTGAAAAGAGAGAAATCTAAGACTAGAAAAAAATTGATCAGTGATATACACATGCTAGAAAACTCCCACAAAACCTCACTCTCAGATGCGGAGTTCCACAAGCTAACTACTCTTAGAAACGACCTTAAAATATTGTTACACGATACCACCAAAAAAGCTTTTCTATGGTTCAAGCAACGCTATTACACCCAGGGGGACAGATGTGGTAAACTCCTGGCCTCAGTGTTGAAAATGCAGCAAGAACATACATTCCTAAGATTAGACGGAAAGACGGTATGATGGCACATTTGTCCGAAGATATTGTCCGAAGACTTTTATCACTCCCTATATAATCTAAAACATACGCCCCAGACAGGATCACGATGGGGGCATACCTAGAACGACATTCAGACAGGAAACTCTCTCAGACTGACAGTCAGACACTGGATGCCCCCTTCACCTTGGCGGAACTACAGAGGGCCCTCCACACAACTCCCCACAACAAAGCCCCAGGGAACCGACGGGTTTTCGTTAAGCATACTACAAAGCATACACAGCCGGACTTTCCCCACACCTCCTGGAAGCTTTAAACGCCCTAAATCCGGGAGTGACCCTCCTCCACTCGAGCCTAGCAGCCACGATTACGGTGATACCTAAACCGGGGAAAAACCCTGAAATCTGTGGAAGCTACCGGCCCATTTCCTTAATCAATGTGGATTTTAAATTATTCACAAAGATGATGGCATTGTGGATGAGACCGCTACTTCACCACCTGATCCACCCAGATCAGGCAGGATTCATTCCTACCAGAGAGGCCAAGGATAACACCACTAAGGTTATCTACTTGGTACAGTGGGTGCGGGAGGGGGGATACCGCCCGCCCTGTTGGCCATTGACGCAGAGAAAGCGTTCGACAGGGTGGACTAGCCCTTCCTCACGCGAACCCTGGAATGCTTGGGCTTTGGCTCGAGATGGATGACATGGATAAATGCTATATACTCCACACCCACAGCCTACATTTAAGTGAATAGCATATTGTCTCCCGTACTATCTATCACAAATGGTACACGCCAGGGATGCCCCCTGTCGCCCCTTTTATTTATCCTGGCACTAGAACCACTACTCCAAGCAGTACGCACGAATGCCAACATTGAAGGAATCACGGTGGGTCACCAAAATTTTAAAATATCGGCCTTCGCGAACAACTTACTCTTTACAGTAACTAACCCGACTAAATCCCTCACATATATCATGTCGACACTACAGGAATATAGTATGCATGCCAACCTTAAGATAAATTCTGACAAATGTGAGGTTCTTAATATAAATATAGACGCTAAGAAAGCTGAGACAATCCAGAGAGGTTTCCCTTTTCACTGGACCACAAAGTCCATTAAAGATCTAGGGGTTAATATCACAGGGAAGACCTAAGACCTATACCAGGCTAATTTCCCTAAATTGTTGGAAACCATAAAGGCCACATTTCCGTTGGTTGGGTAGGGTGAATGTCCTCACCATGAACGTACTCCCCAGCATACTTTACCTGATGAACACTATACCTATAAAACTACCCAAGCAATTTTTCAAATTGATACAAATTCTTTTTACGACATACATTTGGGCGGGTAAGAATCCTTGAATTGCGTACTACATACTTACCCAACCTAAACATGGGGGGGGGTATAGGCCTACCGGATGTTTCCCTATACTATCAGGCTATTCATATGGCGAGAATACTGGACTGGACAATCCAGCCCCCGGCCAAACTATGGATCACTGTAGAACGAGCAATGTCCCGCACCCCACTAGAAGCCCTACCATGGGCCTACACAGGGCCAAATGATTACCCAGCCAAACACCAACATACTGTGGCTGCAAGCATTGCAGTCTGGAGAAAAATTGCCCAGCTCCCAAATATAGCACTGGAGATATCACCAAGATACCCGATATCCCAAAATTAAAATTTCCCGGTAGGTCTTAACGGCCTAACACTCCCAGTACGCATCCAACTAAAACACTCTCCATACGTACCACTTGATAGTGCGTGGAGCACGCAAGGGCAAGTACCACTTAAAGATCTAGTACAAAAAAAAACAACCACCATAGCACAGAAATTTCAATATTTTCAACCCACACACTTCCTCAAAACTCTCAACCTACCTGAAGGCCCTATCAGAGATATCACAGACTTTGAAAGGATGTGCTCAAGCACGACACCAATAGCCAAAGCAGCTTCTAGATGCCTTAAACTACTCCACGCAGATATGCACACAGGGTTCCCTTAGTTCACACGAAAGTGAACCTATGACACCCCCTAGGGGATAGGACATGGGAAACCATCTTTCGCACAACCTTCTACGCACACGCAAGTGTCTCCCTACATGAGACTAACTGCAAACTATTGTCAGCCTGGTATCGCACACCACAAGACATCCACAGGTTCCACTCAGCCATGCCCCCCCAAGCTGGACATGTGGAGGAGATGAGGGCAACATAGGCCACATATGGTAGCATTGCAGGGCGGTGAGGTGGTTCTGGGACATGATAGGATCCAAAATACAAGAGATAACTGGGGTGACCATACCGTGCAAAATTGATAAGCTCTTATTTTTGAATGTAGGGATACCCCTGCAGAAAATCAAACACTCCCTCCTATACTTCCTGCTGGTGGCAGCAAAAGCAATTATAGCCCTCAAATGGAACACTGCATCGTCTATAGACTACCGGGAATGGGCAGTGAAGGTGGAACAATACAGGGTATTGGAGGAACTAAGATGGGCATTAATGGGGTATGACCTCCAAATACCATGCCATATGGGACCCATGCATTTCCAGCATACAGGGGAACAGACAAGCCACAGGCCTAGATGCAGGAGGACCCCGGGCACAGGGCTTTAGAGTGGGAAGTACGCTAGAAGTACGCTGAAGGTGCGACTCCCGGAAAATGTGGGTAACTTAGGAGAGGGATGTAGATGGGGATAAGCGGAATACCCAGTTCATGTTGATTATTTTTATTGTTAATTTCTGTTACTATCTGTTATGCTACTAAATGTACACACAGTGTGAAATGTGAATTGACATGGATCGAAAACAACTGCAACACTTGCACACCTGCTGTGACGAAGTGACCTTCACCACTTGTGCCTGGAGAGGACCAATTACTAGCCTCTTGCCGTATGACTATGGTCCCTGGGAGATTTTGCCAGTTAGAAACACCATTTGGACTTATTGGTGTTTTAAAAGACTGCTCTGGCCCTTTAAATGGTACTGGCACAGTTCTGCAACTTCCAATAAGTGTCAAATATTCAAACACTGACTGAACTTAACTGTCATTTTGTTATGCTCTGAGGAGGAGTTGTTTTGCTGCATGAGTGCTGTTGCTTTGTGTGCTCATTAAACAGACCTGCTTGACCCTTTCTTGAAGCCTTGGCTCATGCTTGGGGATGGGATAAGTCTGCAGTGCTGATGGTGTCGGTGGGAGTGCTTGGAGTCCTCAGCAAGCACTAGGATCATCGATTTCAATTTTTTTTGAAAATACACCTTTTTTGATATAATATATCTTAAGAAATTCCTAAATTCTTTAATGGTAATGTTTATAGATAAATCATTTAAAAGTTATTTTCTAACTAAATGAAATAATTGCATGGACTGTTCCTTGTAGAATAAGTAAAGAAAAATAAAATAATTTTCCATTTATTTTTCAGATACCCCTACAGATACAATCATTACTGGTACAGGTACATTTCATGTTTTTTTGTTATCTCTTGCTATTTTATTAAGTAGGGTGAAACATTTAAATAATATTTCTTGAAGTTTATTAATCATTTGAATGCCTGTAGAATGCGGTTTGGTTGTTTGCACTAAGTCAGTTACACATGCAAAGTCTAGATATGCTTGTTTTTCTAACATGAAGCCAGGATTCTTACAACTATAATGTGTTTTTCTGAAATACAAACATCATAACTCAATAGTTAGTCAGATTTTGTACTCTTCTTCTTTATTTACATCTGCACTCGATACATCAGAACTTCTGAGATATCCCTTGATCTTATTTGTTTGAATCACAATCAGAAATTATTCCAATTTGTTAGAAAATTAACTTTTTTGACATAATATGTCTTAAGAAATTCCCAAATTCTTTAATGGTAACGTTTATAGATGAATCATTTAAAAGTTGTTTTCTAACTAAATGTAATAATTTCTGATTCTGAATGCAATAAATAAAAATCAAGGCCAAGATGCCAGGTTTCTAAAAAGTACAGAGTTGTTTTCTAAATTATAAAAGTTACTAATGGTATGTAATGATGTACTGAACTGTTCGCTGGCGAATAGTTCCCGGCGAACATAGCGTGTTCGCGTTCGCCACAGCGGGCGAACACATGCACGGTTCGATCCGCCCCTATTCGTCATCAATGAGCAAAATTTGACCCTGTTCCTCACGGTCAGTAGACAGATTCCAGCAAATTAGCAGCAGACCCTCCCTTCCAGACCCTCCCACCTCCTGTACAGCATCCATTTTAGATTCATTCTGAAGCTGCATTCTTAGATAGAGGAGAAAAAGCTGCGGCTCATTTTATAGGGAAATTGATAGCTAGGCTAGGGTATTCAGTGTCCACTACAGTCCTGAAGGACTCATCTGATCTCTGCTGTAAGGACAGCACCCCAAAAAGCCATTTTTAGGGCTAGAACATCAGTCTGCTTTTTTTTTCTGTGTAATGTAATTGCAGTTGCCTGCCTGCCAGCTTCTGTGTCAGGCTCACAGTGGATACTGTGCCCACTTTCCCAGTGCCACCACTCATATCTGGTGTCACAATAGCTTAAGCTTGCATTTAAAAACAAAAAAAATATTTTTACTGTAATAGATTGAATAGCAGTTAGTTGTCTGACAGCTTCTGTGTCAGGCTCACAGTGGATACTGTGCCCACATGCCCAGTGCCACCACTCATATTTGGTGTCACAATAGCTTAAGCTTGCATTTAAAAACAAAAACATTTTTTTTTCACTGTAATAGATTGAATAGCAGTTAGTTGTCTGCCAGCTTCTGTGTCTGGCTCACAGTGGATACTGTGCCCACTTGCCCAGTGCCACCACTCATATCTGGTGTCACAATAGCTTAAGCTTGCATTTAAAAACAACATTTTTTTTCACTGTAATAGATTGAATAGCAGTTAGTTGTCTGCCAGCTTCTGTTTCAGGCTCACAGTGGATACTGTGCCCACTTGCCCAGTGCCACCTCTCATATCTGGTGTCACAATAGTTTAAGCTTGCATTTAAAAACCAAAAAATGTTTTTCACTGTAATAGATTGAATAGCAGTTAGTTGTCTGCAAGCGTCTGGGTGTCAGGCCTTCAGCGTGTACTCTGCCAACCTCTGCCAGTCCACTTTGCCACTCATATTTGGTGTGACAATAGCGTGCCTTTAAAAAGAAAAAAGTTTTTCACTGTCAGCTAATAGTAGTCAGTGTCCTTCAAGTGGGTGTCAGGATTTCAGCGTGTACTCTGCCAACCTCTGCAAGTGCACTTTGCCACTCATATCTGGTGTCACTATAGCGTGCATTTAAAAAGAAAAAAAGTTTTTCCACTGTTATAGATTGAATAGCAGTTAGTTGTCTTCAAGCGGGTGTCAGGCCTGCAGAATGTACTCTGCAACCTCTGCCAGTCCACTTTGTCACTCATATCTGGTGTGACAATAGCGTGCCTTTAAAAAGAAAAAAAGTTTTTCCACTGTTATAGATTGAATAGCAGTTAGTTGTCTTCAAGCGGGTGTCAGGCCTGCAGCGTGTACTCTGCCAACCTCTGCCAGTCCACTTTGCCACTCATATCTGGTGTGACAATAGCGTGCCTTTAAAAAGAAAAAAAAGTTTTTCACTGTCAGCTAATAGCAGTCAGTGTCCTTCAAGCGAGTGTCAGGCCATCAGCGTGTACTCTGCCAACCTCTGCCAGTCCACTTTGCCACTCATATCAGGTGTGACAATAGCGTGCCTTTAAAAAGAAAAAAGGTTTTTCCACTGTTATAGATTGAATAGCAGTTAGTTGTCTTCAAGCGGGTTTCAGGCCTTCAGCGTGTACTCTGCCAACCTCTGCCAGTCCACTTTGCCACTCATATCTGGTGTGACAATAGCGTGCCTTTAAAAAGAAAAAAAGTTTTTCCACTGTTATAGATTGAATAGCAGTTAGTTGTCTTCAAGCGGGTGTCAGGCCTTCAGCGTGTACTCTGCCAACCTCTGCCAGTCTACTTTGCCACTCATATCTGGTGTGACAATAGCGTGCCTTTAAAAAGAAAAAACGTTTTCACTGTAAGCTAATAGCAGTCAGTGTACTTCAAGTGGGTGTCAGGCCTTCAGCGTGTACTCTGCCAACCTATGCCAGTCCACTTTGCCACTCATATCTGGTGTGACAATAGCGTGCCTTTAAAAAGAAAAAAAGATTTTCACTGTCAGCTAATAGCAGTCAGCGTCCTTCAAGCGAGTGTCAGGCCTTCAGCGTGTACTCTGCCAACCTCTGCCAGTCCACTTTGCCACTCAAATCTGGTGTGACAATAGCGTGCCTTTAAAAAGAAAAAAGTTTTTCCACTGTTATAGATTGAATAGCAGTTAGTTGTCTTCAAGCGGGTGTCAGGCCTTCAGCGTGTACTCTGCCAACCTCTGCCAGTCCACTTTGCCACTCATATCAGGTGTGACAATAGCGTGCCTTTAAAAAGAAAAAAAGTTTTTCACTGTCAGCTAATAGCAGTCAGTGTCCTTCAAGCGAGTGTCAGGCCTTCAGCGTGTACTCTGCCAACCTCTTCCAGTCCACTTTGCCACTCATATCAGGTGTGACAATAGCGTGCCTTTAAAAAGAAAAAAACGTTTTTCCACTGTTATAGATTGAATAGCAGTTAGTTGTCTTCAAGCGAGTGTCAGGCCTTCAGCGTGTACTCTGCCAACCTCTGCCAGTCCACTTTGCCACTCATATCTGGTGTGACAATAGCGTGCCTTTAAAAAGAAAAATGAGTTTTTCACTGTAAGCTAATAGCAGTCAGTGTCCTTCAAGCGAGTGTCAGGCCTTCAGCGTGTACTCTGCCAACCTCTGCCAGTCCACTTTGCCACTCATATCTGGTGTGACAATAGCATGCCTTTAAAAAGAAAAAAAAAATTCCACTGTTCTAGATTGAATAGCAGTTTGTTGTCTTCAAGCGGGTGTCAGGCCTGCAGCGTGTACTCTGCCAACCTCTGCCAGTCCACTTTGCCACTCATATCTGGTGTGACAATAGCGTGCCTTTAAAAAGAAAAAAACGTTTTTCACTGTCAGCTAATAGCAGTTAGTGTCCTTCAAGCGAGTGTCAGGCCTTCAGCATGTACTCTGCCAACCTCTGCCAATCCACTTTGCCACTCATATCAGGTGTGACAATAGCGTGCCTTTAAAAAGAAAAAAGGTTTTTCCACTGTTATAGAATGAATAGCAGTTAGTTGTCTTCAAGCGGGTTTCAGGCCTTCAGCGTGTACTCTGCCAACCTCTGCCAGTCCACTTTGCCACTCATATCTGGTGTGACAATAGCGTGCCTTTAAAAAGAAAAAAAGATTTTCAATGTCAGCTAATAGCAGTCAGCGTCCTTCAAGCGAGTGTCAGGCCTTCAGCGTGTACTCTGCCAACCTCTGCCAGTCCACTTTGCCACTCAAATCTGGTGTGACAATAGCGTGCCTTTAAAAAGAAAAAAAAGTTTTTCACTGTAAGCTAATAGCAGTCAGTGTCCTTCAAGCGAGTGTCAGGCCTTCAGCGTGTACTCTGCCATCCTCTGCCAGTCCACTTTGCCACTCATATCAGGTAAAAAGAAAAAAACTTTTTCACTGTAAGCTAATAGCAGTCAGTGTACTTCAAGTGGGTGTCAGGCCTTCAGCGTGTACTCTGCCAACCTATGCCAGTCCACTTTGCCACTCATATCTGGTGTGACAATAGCGTGCCTTTAAAAAGAAAAAAAGATTTTCACTGTCAGCTAATAGCAGTCAGCGTCCTTCAAGCGAGTGTCAGGCCTTCAGCGTGTACTCTGCCAACCTCTGCCAGTCCACTTTGCCACTCAAATTTGGTGTGACAATAGCGTGCCTTTAAAAAGAAAAAAAAGTTTTTCACTGTAAGCTAATAGCAGTCAGTGTCCTTCAAGCGAGTGTCAGGCCTTCAGCGTGTACTCTGCCAACCTCTGCCAGTCCACTTTGCCACTCATATCAGGTAAAAAGAAAAAAAGTTTTTCACTGTCAGCTAATAGCAGTCAGTGTCCTTCAAGCGAGTGTCAGGCCTTCAGCGTGTACTCTGCCAACCTCTGCCAGTCCACTTTGCCACTCATATCAAGTGTGACAATAGCGTGCCTTTAAAAAGAAAAAAAGTTTTTCCACTGTTATAGATTGAATAGCAGTTAGTTGTCTTCAAGCGAGTGTCAGGCCTTCAGCGTGTACTCTGCCAACCTCTGCCAGTCCACTTTGCCACTCATATCTGGTGTGACAATAGCGTGCCTTTAAAAAGAAAAATGAGTTTTTCACTGTAAGCTAATAGCAGTCAGTGTCCTTCAAGCGAGTGTCAGACCTTCAGCGTGTACTCTGCCAACCTCTGCCAGTCCACTTTGCCACTCATATCTGGTGTGACAATAGCATGCCTTTAAAAAGAAAAAAAAAATCCACTGTTCTAGATTGAATAGCAGTTAGTTGTCTTCAAGCGGGTGTCAGGCCTGCAGCGTGTACTCTGCCAACCTCTGCCAGTCCACTTTGCCACTCATATCTGGTGTGACAATAGCGTGCCTTTAAAAAGAAAAAAACGTTTTTCACTGTCAGCTAATAGCAGTTAGTGTCCTTCAAGCGAGTGTCAGGCCTTCAGCATGTACTCTGCCAACCTCTGCCAGTCCACTTTGCCACTCATATCAGGTGTGACAATAGCGTGCCTTTAAAAAGAAAAAAGGTTTTTCCACTGTTATAGATTGAATAGCAGTTAGTTGTCTTCAAGCGGGTTTCAGGCCTTCAGCGTGTACTCTGCCAACCTCTGCCAGTCCACTTTGCCACTCATATCTGGTGTGACAATAGCGTGCCTTTAAAAAGAAAAAAAGTTTTTCCACTGTTATAGATTGAATAGCAGTTAGTTGTCTTCAAGCGGGTGTCAGGCCTTCAGCGTGTAGTCTGCCAACCTCTGCCAGTCTACTTTGCCACTCATATCTGGTGTGACAATAGCGTGCCTTTAAAAAGAAAAAAGTTTTTCACTGTAAGCTAATAGCAGTCAGTGTACTTCAAGTGGGTGTCAGGCCTTCAGCATGTACTCTGCCAACCTCTGCCAGTCGACTTTGCCCCTCATATCTGGTGTGACAATAGCGTGCCTTTAAAAAGAAAAAACTTTTTTCCACTGTTATAGAGTGAATAGCAGTTAGTTGTCTTCAAGCCAGTGTCAGACCTTCAGCGTGTACTCTGCCAACCTCTGCCAGTCCACTTTGCCACTCATATCAGGTGTTACAATAGCGTGCCTTTAAAAAGAAAAAAAAAATTCCACTGTTCTAGATTGAATAGCAGTTAGTTGTCTTCAAGCGGGTGTCAGGCCTGCAGCGTGTACTCTGCCAACCTCTGCCAGTCCACTTTGCCACTCATATCTGGTGTGACAATAGCGTGCCTTTAAAAAGAAAAAAACGTTTTTCACTGTCAGCTAATAGCAGTTAGTGTCCTTCAAGCGAGTGTCAGGCCTTCAGCATGTACTCTGCCAACCTCTGCCAATCCACTTTGCCACTCATATCAGGTGTGACAATAGCGTGACTTTAAAAAGAAAAAAGTTTTTTCCACTGTTATAGAATGAATAGCAGTTAGTTGTCTTCAAGCGGGTTTCAGGCCTTCAGCGTGTACTCTGCCAACCTCTGCCAGTCCACTTTGCCACTCATATCTGGTGTGACAATAGCGTGCCTTTAAAAAGAAAAAAAGATTTTCACTGTCAGCTAATAGCAGTCAGCGTCCTTCAAGCGAGTGTCAGGCCTTCAGCGTGTACTCTGCCAACCTCTGCCAGTCCACTTTGCCACTCAAATCTGGTGTGACAATAGCGTGCCTTTAAAAAGAAAAAAAAGTTTTTCACTGTAAGCTAATAGCAGTCAGTGTCCTTCAAGCGAGTGTCAGGCCTTCAGCGTGTACTCTGCCAACCTCTGCCAGTCCACTTTGCCACTCATATCAGGTAAAAAGAAAAAACTTTTTCACTGTAAGCTAATAGCAGTCAGTGTACTTCAAGTGGGTGTCAGGCCTTCAGCGTGTACTCTGCCAACCTATGCCAGTCCACTTTGCCACTCATATCTGGTGTGACAATAGCGTGCCTTTAAAAAGAAAAAAAGATTTTCACTGTCAGCTAATAGCAGTCAGCGTCCTTCAAGCGAGTGTCAGGCCTTCAGCGTGTACTCTGCCAACCTCTGCCAGTCCACTTTGCCACTCAAATCTGGTGTGACAATAGCGTGCCTTTAAAAAGAAAAAAAAGTTTTTCACTGTAAGCTAATAGCAGTCAGTGTCCTTCAAGCGAGTGTCAGGCCTTCAGCGTGTACTCTGCCAACCTCTGCCAGTCCACTTTGCCACTCATATCAGGTAAAAAGAAAAAAAGTTTTTCACTGTCAGCTAATAGCAGTCAGTGTCCTTCAAGCGAGTGTCAGGCCTTCAGCGTGTACTCTGCCAACCTCTGCCAGTCCACTTTGCCACTCATATCAAATGTGACAATAGCGTGCCTTTAAAAAGAAAAAAAGTTTTTCCACTGTTATAGATTGAATAGCAGTTAGTTGTCTTCAAGCGAGTGTCAGGCCTTCAGCGTGTACTCTGCCAACCTCTGCCAGTCCACTTTGCCACTCATATCTGGTGTGACAATAGCGTGCCTTTAAAAAGAAAAATGAGTTTTTCACTGTAAGCTAATAGCAGTCAGTGTCCTTCAAGCGAGTGTCAGACCTTCAGCGTGTACTCTGCCAACCTCTGCCAGTCCACTTTGCCACTCATATCTGGTGTGACAATAGCATGCCTTTAAAAAGAAAAAAAAAATCCACTGTTCTAGATTGAATAGCAGTTAGTTGTCTTCAAGCGGGTGTCAGGCCTGCAGCGTGTACTCTGCCAACCTCTGCCAGTCCACTTTGCCACTCATATCTGGTGTGACAATAGCGTGCCTTTAAAAAGAAAAAAACGTTTTTCACTGTCAGCTAATAGCAGTTAGTGTCCTTCAAGCGAGTGTCAGGCCTTCAGCATGTACTCTGCCAACCTCTGCCAGTCCACTTTGCCACTCATATCAGGTGTGACAATAGCGTGCCTTTAAAAAGAAAAAAGGTTTTTCCACTGTTATAGATTGAATAGCAGTTAGTTGTCTTCAAGCGGGTTTCAGGCCTTCAGCGTGTACTCTGCCAACCTCTGCCAGTCCACTTTGCCACTCATATCTGGTGTGACAATAGCGTGCCTTTAAAAAGAAAAAAAGTTTTTCCACTGTTATAGATTGAATAGCAGTTAGTTGTCTTCAAGCGGGTGTCAGGCCTTCAGCGTGTAGTCTGCCAACCTCTGCCAGTCTACTTTGCCACTCATATCTGGTGTGTAATATCGCGTGCCTTTAAAAAGAAAAAAGTTTTTCACTGTAAGCTAATAGCAGTCAGTGTACTTCAAGTGGGTGTCAGGCCTTCAGCATGTACTCTGCCAACCTCTGCCAGTCGACTTTGCCCCTCATATCTGGTGTGACAATAGCGTGCCTTTAAAAAGAAAAAACTTTTTTCCACTGTTATAGAGTGAATAGCAGTTAGTTGTCTTCATGCCAGTGTCAGACCTTCAGCGTGTACTCTGCCAACCTCTGCCAGTCCACTTTGCCACTCATATCTGGTGTGACAATAGCGTGCCTTTAAAAAGAAAAACGTTTTTCACTGTCAGCTAATAGCAGTCAGTGTCCTTCAAGCGAGTGTCAGGCCTTCAGCATGTACTCTGCCAACCTCTGCCAGTCCACTTTGCCACTCATATCAGGTGTTACAATAGCGTGCCTTTCAAAAAAAAAAAGTTTTTTCCACTGTTATAGATTGAATAGCAGTTAGTTGTCTTCAAGCGGGTGTCAGGCCTTCAGCGTGTACTCTGCCAACCTCTGCCAGTCCACTTTGCCACTCATATCTGGTGTGACAATAGCGTGCCTTTAAAAAGAAAAAAACTTTTTCACTGTAAGCTAATAGCAGTCAGTGTACTTCAAGCGAGTGTCAGGCCTTCAGAGTGTACTCTGCCAACCTCTGCCAGTCCACTTTGCCACTCAAATCTGGTGTGACAATAGCGTGCCTTTAAAAAGAAAAAAAAGTTTTTCACTGTAAGCTAATAGCAGTCAGTGTCCTTCAAGCGAGTGTCAGGCCTTCAGCGTGTACTCTGCCAACCTCTGCCAGTCCACTTTGCCACTCATATCAGGTAAAAAGAAAAAACTTTTTCACTGTAAGCTAATAGCAGTCAGTGTACTTCAAGTGGGTGTCAGGCCTTCAGCGTGTACTCTGCCAACCTATGCCAGTCCACTTTGCCACTCATATCTGGTGTGACAATAGCGTGCCTTTAAAAAGAAAAAAAGATTTTCACTGTCAGCTAATAGCAGTCAGCGTCCTTCAAGCGAGTGTCAGGCCTTCAGCGTGTACTCTGCCAACCTCTGCCAGTCCACTTTGCCACTCAAATCTGGTGTGACAATAGCGTGCCTTTAAAAAGAAAAAAAAGTTTTTCACTGTAAGCTAATAGCAGTCAGTGTCCTTCAAGCGAGTGTCAGGCCTTCAGCGTGTACTCTGCCAACCTCTGCCAGTCCACTTTGCCACTCATATCAGGTAAAAAGAAAAAAAGTTTTTCACTGTCAGCTAATAGCAGTCAGTGTCCTTCAAGCGAGTGTCAGGCCTTCAGCGTGTACTCTGCCAACCTCTGCCAGTCCACTTTGCCACTCATATCAAATGTGACAATAGCGTGCCTTTAAAAAGAAAAAAAGTTTTTCCACTGTTATAGATTGAATAGCAGTTAGTTGTCTTCAAGCGAGTGTCAGGCCTTCAGCGTGTACTCTGCCAACCTCTGCCAGTCCACTTTGCCACTCATATCTGGTGTGACAATAGCGTGCCTTTAAAAAGAAAAATGAGTTTTTCACTGTAAGCTAATAGCAGTCAGTGTCCTTCAAGCGAGTGTCAGACCTTCAGCGTGTACTCTGCCAACCTCTGCCAGTCCACTTTGCCACTCATGTCTGGTGTGACAATAGCATGCCTTTAAAAAGAAAAAAAAAATCCACTGTTCTAGATTGAATAGCAGTTAGTTGTCTTCAAGCGGGTGTCAGGCCTGCAGCGTGTACTCTGCCAACCTCTGCCAGTCCACTTTGCCACTCATATCTGGTGTGACAATAGCGTGCCTTTAAAAAGAAAAAAACGTTTTTCACTGTCAGCTAATAGCAGTTAGTGTCCTTCAAGCGAGTGTCAGGCCTTCAGCATGTACTCTGCCAACCTCTGCCAGTCCACTTTGCCACTCATATCAGGTGTGACAATAGCGTGCCTTTAAAAAGAAAAAAGGTTTTTCCACTGTTATAGATTGAATAGCAGTTAGTTGTCTTCAAGCGTGTTTCAGGCCTTCAGCGTGTACTCTGCCAACCTCTGCCAGTCCACTTTGCCACTCATATCTGGTGTGACAATAGCGTGCCTTTAAAAAGAAAAAAAGTTTTTCCACTGTTATAGATTGAATAGCAGTTAGTTGTCTTCAAGCGGGTGACAGGCCTTCAGCGTGTAGTCTGCCAACCTCTGCCAGTCTACTTTGCCACTCATATCTGGTGTGTAATATCGCGTGCCTTTAAAAAGAAAAAAGTTTTTCACTGTAAGCTAATAGCAGTCAGTGTACTTCAAGTGGGTGTCAGGCCTTCAGCATGTACTCTGCCAACCTCTGCCAGTCGACTTTGCCCCTCATATCTGGTGTGACAATAGCGTGCCTTTAAAAAGAAAAAACTTTTTTCCACTGTTATAGAGTGAATAGCAGTTAGTTGTCTTCATGCCAGTGTCAGACCTTCAGCGTGTACTCTGCCAACCTCTGCCAGTCCACTTTGCCACTCATATCTGGTGTGACAATAGCGTGCCTTTAAAAAGAAAAAAGTTTTTCACTGTCAGCTAATAGCAGTCAGTGTCCTTCAAGCGAGTGTCAGGCCTTCAGCATGTACTCTGCCAACCTCTGCCAGTCCACTTTGCCACTCATATCAGGTGTTACAATAGCGTGCCTTTCAAAAAAAAAAAGTTTTTTCCACTGTTATAGATTGAATAGCAGTTAGTTGTCTTCAAGCGGGTGTCAGGCCTTCAGCGTGTACTCTGCCAACCTCTGCCAGTCCACTTTGCCACTCATATCTGGTGTGACAATAGCGTGCCTTTAAAAAGAAAAAAACTTTTTCACTGTAAGCTAATAGCAGTCAGTGTACTTCAAGTGGGTGTAAGGCCTTCAGCGTGTACTCTGCCAACCTCTGCTAGTCCACTTTGCCACTCAAATCTGGTGTAACAATAGCGTGCCTTTAAAAATAAAAAACGTTTTCACTGTAAGCTAATAGCAGTCAGTGTACTTCAAGTGGGTGTAAGGCCTTCAGCGTGTACTCTGCCAACCTCTGCCAGTCCACTTTGCCACTCATATCTGGTGTGACAATAGCGTGCCTTTAAAAAGAAAAAAAAGTTTTTCACTGTAAGCTAATAGCAGTCAGTGTCCTTCAAGCGAGTGTCAGACCTTCAGCGTGTACTCTGCCAACCTCTGCCAGTCGACTTTGCCCCTCATATCTGGTGTGACAATAGCGTGCCTTTAAAAAGAAAAACCTTTTTTCCACTGTTATAGAGTGAATAGCAGTTAGTTGTCTTCAAGCGTGTGTCAGACCTTCAGCGTGTACTCTGCCAATCTCTGCCAGTCCACTTTGCCACTCATATCTGGTGTGACAATAGCGTGCCTTTAAAAAGAAAAAAGGTTTTTCACTGTCAGCTAATAGCAGTCAGTGTCCTTCAAGCGAGTGTCAGGCCTTCAGCGTGTACTCTGCCAACCTCTGCCAGTCGACTTTGCCCCTCATATCTGGTGTGACAATAGCGTGCCTTTAAAAAGAAAAAACTTTTTTCCACTGTTATAGAGTGAATAGCAGTTAGTTGTCTTCAAGCCAGTGTCAGACCTTCAGCGTGTACTCTGCCAACCTCTGCCAGTCCACTTTGCCACTCATATCAGGTGTTACAATAGCGTGCCTTTAAAAAGAAAAAAAAAATTCCACTGTTCTAGATTGAATAGCAGTTAGTTGTCTTCAAGCGGGTGTCAGGCCTGCAGCGTGTACTCTGCCAACCTCTGCCAGTCCACTTTGCCACTCATATCTGGTGTGACAATAGCGTGCCTTTAAAAAGAAAAAAACGTTTTTCACTGTCAGCTAATAGCAGTTAGTGTCCTTCAAGCGAGTGTCAGGCCTTCAGCATGTACTCTGCCAACCTCTGCCAATCCACTTTGCCACTCATATCAGGTGTGACAATAGCGTGCCTTTAAAAAGAAAAAAAGTTTTTCCACTGTTATAGATTGAATAGCAGTTAGTTGTCTTCAAGCGGGTTTCAGGCCTTCAGCGTGTACTCTGCCAACCTCTGCCAGTCCACTTTGCCACTCTTATCTGGTGTGACAATAGCGTGCCTTTAAAAAGAAAAATGAGTTTTTCACTGTAAGCTAATAGCAGTCAGTGTCCTTCAAGCGAGTGTCAGGCCTTCAGCATGTACTCTGCCAACCTCTGCCAGTCCACTTTGCCACTCATATCAGGTGTGACAATAGCGTGCCTTTAAAAAGAAAAAAGGTTTTTCCACTGTTATAGATTGAATAGCAGTTAGTTGTCTTCAAGCGGTTTTCAGGCCTTCAGCGTGTACTCTGCCAACCTCTGCCAGTCCACTTTGCCACTCATATCTGGTGTGACAATAGCGTGCCTTTAAAAAGAAAAAAAGTTTTTCCACTGTTATAGATTGAATAGCAGTTAGTTGTCTTCAAGTGGGTGTCAGGCCTTCAGCATGTACTCTGCCAACCTCTGCCAGTCGACTTTGCCCCTCATATCTGGTGTGACAATAGCGTGCCTTTAAAAAGAAAAAACTTTTTTCCACTGTTATAGAGTGAATAGCAGTTAGTTGTCTTCATGCCAGTGTCAGACCTTCAGCGTGTACTCTGCCAACCTCTGCCAGTCCACTTTGCCACTCATATCTGGTGTGACAATAGCGTGCCTTTAAAAAGAAAAAAGTTTTTCACTGTCAGCTAATAGCAGTCAGTGTCCTTCAAGCATGTGTCAGGCCTTCAGCATGTACTCTGCCAACCTCTGCCAGTCCACTTTGCCACTCATATCAGGTGTTACAATAGCGTGCCTTTCAAAAGAAAAAAGTTTTTTCCACTGTTATAGATTGAATAGCAGTTAGTTGTCTTCAAGCGGGTGTCAGGCCTTCAGCGTGTACTCTGCCAACCTCTGCCAGTCCACTTTGCCACTCATATCTGGTGTGACAATAGCGTGCCTTTAAAAAGAAAAAAACTTTTTCACTGTAAGCTAATAGCAGTCAGTGTACTTCAAGTGGGTGTAAGGCCTTCAGCGTGTACTCTGCCAACCTCTGCCAGTCCACTTTGCCACTCAAATCTGGTGTGACAATAGCGTGCCTTTAAAAATAAAAAATGTTTTCACTGTAAGCTAATAGCAGTCAGTGTACTTCAAGTGGGTGTAAGGCCTTCAGCGTGTACTCTGCCAACCTCTGCCAGTCCACTTTGCCACTCATATCTGGTGTGACAATAGCGTGCCTTTAAAAAGAAAAAAAAGTTTTTCACTGTAAGCTAATAGCAGTCAGTGTCCTTCAAGCGAGTGTCAGACCTTCAGCGTGTACTCTGCCAACCTCTGCCAGTCGACTTTGCCCCTCATATCTGGTGTGACAATAGCGTGCCTTTAAAAAGAAAAACCTTTTTTCCACTGTTATAGAGTGAATAGCAGTTAGTTGTCTTCAAGCTAGTGTCAGACCTTCAGCGTGTACTCTGCCAATCTCTGCCAGTCCACTTTGCCACTCATATCTGGTGTGACAATAGCGTGCCTTTAAAAAGAAAAAAGGTTTTTCACTGTCAGCTAATAGCAGTCAGTGTCCTTCAAGCGAGTGTCAGGCCTTCAGCGTGAACTCTGCCAACCTCTGCCAGTCCACTTTGCCACTCAAATCTGGTGTGACAATAGCGTGCCTTTAAAAAGAAAAAAGTTTTTCCACTGTTATAGATTGAATAGCAGTTAGTTGTCTTCAAGCGGGTGTCAGGCCTGCAGCGTGTACTCTGCCAACCTCTGCCAGTCCACTTTGCCACTCATATCTGGTGTGACAATAGCGTGCCTTTAAAAAGAAAAAAAGTTTTTCACTGTCAGCTAATAGCAATTAGTGTCCTTCAAGCGAGTGTCAGGCCTTCAGCATGTACTCTGCCAACCTCTGCCAGTCCACTTTGCCACTCATATCAGGTGTGACAATAGCGTGCCTTTAAAAAGAAAAAAGGTTTTTCCACTGTTATAGATTGAATAGCAGTTAGTTGTCTTCAAGCGGGTTTCAGGCCTTCAGCGTGTACTCTGCCAACCTCTGCCAGTCCACTTTGCCACTCATATCTGGTGTGACAATAGCGTGCCTTTAAAAAGAAAAAAAGTTTTTCCACTGTTATAGATTGAATAGCAGTTAGTTGTCTTCAAGCGGGTGTCAGGCCTTCAGCGTGTAGTCTGCCAACCTCTGCCAGTCTACTTTGCCACTCATATCTGGTGTGACAATAGCGTGCCTTTAAAAAGAAAAAAGTTTTTCACTGTAAGCTAATAGCAGTCAGTGTACTTCAAGTGGGTGTCAGGCCTTCAGCATGTACTCTGCCAACCTCTGCCAGTCGACTTTGCCCCTCATATCTGGTGTGACAATAGCGTGCCTTTAAAAAGAAAAAACTTTTTTCCACTGTTATAGAGTGAATAGCAGTTAGTTGTCTTCAAGCGTGTGTCAGACCTTCAGCGTGTACTCTGCCAATCTCTGCCAGTCCACTTTGCCACTCATATCTGGTGTGACAATAGCGTGCCTTTAAAAAGAAAAAAGGTTTTTCACTGTCAGCTAATAGCAGTCAGTGTCCTTCAAGCGAGTGTCAGGCCTTCAGCGTGTACTCTGCCAACCTCTGCCAGTCGACTTTGCCCCTCATATCTGGTGTGACAATAGCGTGCCTTTAAAAAGAAAAAACTTTTTTCCACTGTTATAGAGTGAATAGCAGTTAGTTGTCTTCAAGCCAGTGTCAGACCTTCAGCGTGTACTCTGCCAACCTCTGCCAGTCCACTTTGCCACTCATATCAGGTGTTACAATAGCGTGCCTTTAAAAAGAAAAAAAAAATTCCACTGTTCTAGATTGAATAGCAGTTAGTTGTCTTCAAGCGGGTGTCAGGCCTGCAGCGTGTACTCTGCCAACCTCTGCCAGTCCACTTTGCCACTCATATCTGGTGTGACAATAGCGTGCCTTTAAAAAGAAAAAAACGTTTTTCACTGTCAGCTAATAGCAGTTAGTGTCCTTCAAGCGAGTGTCAGGCCTTCAGCATGTACTCTGCCAACCTCTGCCAATCCACTTTGCCACTCATATCAGGTGTGACAATAGCGTGCCTTTAAAAAGAAAAAAAGTTTTTCCACTGTTATAGATTGAATAGCAGTTAGTTGTCTTCAAGCGGGTTTCAGGCCTTCAGCGTGTACTCTGCCAACCTCTGCCAGTCCACTTTGCCACTCTTATCTGGTGTGACAATAGCGTGCCTTTAAAAAGAAAAATGAGTTTTTCACTGTAAGCTAATAGCAGTCAGTGTCCTTCAAGCGAGTGTCAGGCCTTCAGCATGTACTCTGCCAACCTCTGCCAGTCCACTTTGCCACTCATATCAGGTGTGACAATAGCGTGCCTTTAAAAAGAAAAAAGGTTTTTCCACTGTTATAGATTGAATAGCAGTTAGTTGTCTTCAAGCGGTTTTCAGGCCTTCAGCGTGTACTCTGCCAACCTCTGCCAGTCCACTTTGCCACTCATATCTGGTGTGACAATAGCGTGCCTTTAAAAAGAAAAAAAGTTTTTCCACTGTTATAGATTGAATAGCAGTTAGTTGTCTTCAAGTGGGTGTCAGGCCTTCAGCATGTACTCTGCCAACCTCTGCCAGTCGACTTTGCCCCTCATATCTGGTGTGACAATAGCGTGCCTTTAAAAAGAAAAAACTTTTTTCCACTGTTATAGAGTGAATAGCAGTTAGTTGTCTTCATGCCAGTGTCAGACCTTCAGCGTGTACTCTGCCAACCTCTGCCAGTCCACTTTGCCACTCATATCTGGTGTGACAATAGCGTGCCTTTAAAAAGAAAAAAGTTTTTCACTGTCAGCTAATAGCAGTCAGTGTCCTTCAAGCATGTGTCAGGCCTTCAGCATGTACTCTGCCAACCTCTGCCAGTCCACTTTGCCACTCATATCAGGTGTTACAATAGCGTGCCTTTCAAAAGAAAAAAGTTTTTTCCACTGTTATAGATTGAATAGCAGTTAGTTGTCTTCAAGCGGGTGTCAGGCCTTCAGCGTGTACTCTGCCAACCTCTGCCAGTCCACTTTGCCACTCATATCTGGTGTGACAATAGCGTGCCTTTAAAAAGAAAAAAACTTTTTCACTGTAAGCTAATAGCAGTCAGTGTACTTCAAGTGGGTGTAAGGCCTTCAGCGTGTACTCTGCCAACCTCTGCCAGTCCACTTTGCCACTCAAATCTGGTGTGACAATAGCGTGCCTTTAAAAATAAAAAATGTTTTCACTGTAAGCTAATAGCAGTCAGTGTACTTCAAGTGGGTGTAAGGCCTTCAGCGTGTACTCTGCCAACCTCTGCCAGTCCACTTTGCCACTCATATCTGGTGTGACAATAGCGTGCCTTTAAAAAGAAAAAAAAGTTTTTCACTGTAAGCTAATAGCAGTCAGTGTCCTTCAAGCGAGTGTCAGACCTTCAGCGTGTACTCTGCCAACCTCTGCCAGTCGACTTTGCCCCTCATATCTGGTGTGACAATAGCGTGCCTTTAAAAAGAAAAACCTTTTTTCCACTGTTATAGAGTGAATAGCAGTTAGTTGTCTTCAAGCTAGTGTCAGACCTTCAGCGTGTACTCTGCCAATCTCTGCCAGTCCACTTTGCCACTCATATCTGGTGTGACAATAGCGTGCCTTTAAAAAGAAAAAAGGTTTTTCACTGTCAGCTAATAGCAGTCAGTGTCCTTCAAGCGAGTGTCAGGCCTTCAGCGTGAACTCTGCCAACCTCTGCCAGTCCACTTTGCCACTCAAATCTGGTGTGACAATAGCGTGCCTTTAAAAAGAAAAAAGTTTTTCCACTGTTATAGATTGAATAGCAGTTAGTTGTCTTCAAGCGGGTGTCAGGCCTGCAGCGTGTACTCTGCCAACCTCTGCCAGTCCACTTTGCCACTCATATCTGGTGTGACAATAGCGTGCCTTTAAAAAGAAAAAAAGTTTTTCACTGTCAGCTAATAGCAGTTAGTGTCCTTCAAGCGAGTGTCAGGCCTTCAGCATGTACTCTGCCAACCTCTGCCAGTCCACTTTGCCACTCATATCAGGTGTGACAATAGCGTGCCTTTAAAAAGAAAAAAGGTTTTTCCACTGTTATAGATTGAATAGCAGTTAGTTGTCTTCAAGCGGGTTTCAGGCCTTCAGCGTGTACTCTGCCAACCTCTGCCAGTCCACTTTGCCACTCATATCTGGTGTGACAATAGCGTGCCTTTAAAAAGAAAAAAAGTTTTTCCACTGTTATAGATTGAATAGCAGTTAGTTGTCTTCAAGCGGGTGTCAGGCCTTCAGCGTGTAGTCTGCCAACCTCTGCCAGTCTACTTTGCCACTCATATCTGGTGTGACAATAGCGTGCCTTTAAAAAGAAAAAAGTTTTTCACTGTAAGCTAATAGCAGTCAGTGTACTTCAAGTGGGTGTCAGGCCTTCAGCATGTACTCTGCCAACCTCTGCCAGTCGACTTTGCCCCTCATATCTGGTGTGACAATAGCGTGCCTTTAAAAAGAAAAAACTTTTTTCCACTGTTATAGAGTGAATAGCAGTTAGTTGTCTTCAAGCCAGTGTCAGACCTTCAGCGTGTACTCTGCCAACCTCTGCCAGTCCACTTTGCCACTCATATCAGGTGTTACAATAGCGTGCCTTTAAAAAGAAAAAAAAAATTCCACTGTTCTAGATTGAATAGCAGTTAGTTGTCTTCAAGCGGGTGTCAGGCCTGCAGCGTGTACTCTGCCAACCTCTGCCAGTCCACTTTGCCACTCATATCTGGTGTGACAATAGCGTGCCTTTAAAAAGAAAAAACGATTTTCACTGTCAGCTAATAGCAGTTAGTGTCCTTCAAGCGAGTGTCAGGCCTTCAGCATGTACTCTGCCAACCTCTGCCAGTCGACTTTGCCCCTCATATCTGGTGTGACAATAGCGTGCCTTTCAAAAGAAAAAAGTTTTTTCCACTGTTATAGATTGAATAGCAGTTAGTTGTCTTCAAGCGGGTGTCAGGCCTTCAGCGTGTACTCTGCCAACCTCTGCCAGTCCACTTTGCCACTCATATCTGGTGTGACAATAGCGTGCCTTTAAAAAGAAAAAAACTTTTTCACTGTAAGCTAATAGCAGTCAGTGTACTTCAAGTGGGTGTAAGGCCTTCAGCGTGTACTCTGCCAACCTCTGCCAGTCCACTTTGCCACTCAAATCTGGTGTGACAATAGCGTGCCTTTAAAAATAAAAAATGTTTTCACTGTAAGCTAATAGCAGTCAGTGTACTTCAAGTGGGTGTAAGGCCTTCAGCGTGTACTCTGCCAACCTCTGCCAGTCCACTTTGCCACTCATATCTGGTGTGACAATAGCGTGCCTTTAAAAAGAAAAAAAAGTTTTTCACTGTAAGCTAATAGCAGTCAGTGTCCTTCAAGCGAGTGTCAGACCTTCAGCGTGTACTCTGCCAACCTCTGCCAGTCGACTTTGCCCCTCATATCTGGTGTGACAATAGCGTGCCTTTAAAAAGAAAAACCTTTTTTCCACTGTTATAGAGTGAATAGCAGTTAGTTGTCTTCAAGCTAGTGTCAGACCTTCAGCGTGTACTCTGCCAATCTCTGCCAGTCCACTTTGCCACTCATATCTGGTGTGACAATAGCGTGCCTTTAAAAAGAAAAAAGGTTTTTCACTGTCAGCTAATAGCAGTCAGTGTCCTTCAAGCGAGTGTCAGGCCTTCAGCGTGAACTCTGCCAACCTCTGCCAGTCCACTTTGCCACTCAAATCTGGTGTGACAATAGCGTGCCTTTAAAAAGAAAAAAGTTTTTCCACTGTTATAGATTGAATAGCAGTTAGTTGTCTTCAAGCGGGTGTCAGGCCTGCAGCGTGTACTCTGCCAACCTCTGCCAGTCCACTTTGCCACTCATATCTGGTGTGACAATAGCGTGCCTTTAAAAAGAAAAAAAGTTTTTCACTGTCAGCTAATAGCAGTTAGTGTCCTTCAAGCGAGTGTCAGGCCTTCAGCATGTACTCTGCCAACCTCTGCCAGTCCACTTTGCCACTCATATCAGGTGTGACAATAGCGTGCCTTTAAAAAGAAAAAAGGTTTTTCCACTGTTATAGATTGAATAGCAGTTAGTTGTCTTCAAGCGGGTTTCAGGCCTTCAGCGTGTACTCTGCCAACCTCTGCCAGTCCACTTTGCCACTCATATCTGGTGTGACAATAGCGTGCCTTTAAAAAGAAAAAAGTTTTTCCACTGTTATAGATTGAATAGCAGTTAGTTGTCTTCAAGCGGGTGTCAGGCCTTCAGCGTGTAGTCTGCCAACCTCTGCCAGTCTACTTTGCCACTCATATCTGGTGTGACAATAGCGTGCCTTTAAAAAGAAAAAAGTTTTTCACTGTAAGCTAATAGCAGTCAGTGTACTTCAAGTGGGTGTCAGGCCTTCAGCATGTACTCTGCCAACCTCTGCCAGTCGACTTTGCCCCTCATATCTGGTGTGACAATAGCGTGCCTTTAAAAAGAAAAAACTTTTTTCCACTGTTATAGAGTGAATAGCAGTTAGTTGTCTTCAAGCCAGTGTCAGACCTTCAGCGTGTACTCTGCCAACCTCTGCCAGTCCACTTTGCCACTCATATCAGGTGTTACAATAGCGTGCCTTTAAAAAGAAAAAAAAAATTCCACTGTTCTAGATTGAATAGCAGTTAGTTGTCTTCAAGCGGGTGTCAGGCCTGCAGCGTGTACTCTGCCAACCTCTGCCAGTCCACTTTGCCACTCATATCTGGTGTGACAATAGCGTGCCTTTAAAAAGAAAAAACGATTTTCACTGTCAGCTAATAGCAGTTAGTGTCCTTCAAGCGAGTGTCAGGCCTTCAGTATGTACTCTGCCAACCTCTGCCAGTCCACTTTGCCACTCATATCTGGTGTGACAATAGCGTGCCTTTAAAAAGAAAAAAACTTTTTCACTGTAAGCTAATAGCAGTCAGTGTACTTCAAGTGGGTGTAAGGCCTTCAGCGTGTACTCTGCCAACCTCTGCCAGTCCACTTTGCCACTCAAATCTGGTGTGACAATAGCGTGCCTTTAAAAAGAAAAAAACGTTTTCACTGTAAGCTAATAGCAGTCAGTGTACTTCAAGTGGGTGTCAGGCCTTCAGCGTGTACTCTGCCAACCTCTGCCAGTCCACTTTGCCACTCATATCTGGTGTGACAATAGCGTGCCTTTAAAAAGAAAAAAAGTTTTTCACTATCAGCTAATAGCAGTCAGTGTCCTTCAAGCGAGTGTCAGACCTTCAGCGTGTACTCTGCCAACCTCTGCCAGTCGACTTTGCCCCTCATATCTGGTGTGACAATAGCGTGCCTTTAAAAAGAAAAACCTTTTTTCCACTGTTATAGAGTGAATAGCAGTTAGTTGTCTTCAAGCGAGTGTCAGACCTTCAGCGTGTACTCTGCCAATCTCTGCCAGTCCACTTTGCCACTCATATCTGGTGTGACAATAGCGTGCCTTTAAAAAGAAAAAAGGTTTTTCACTGTCAGCTAATAGCAGTCAGTGTCCTTCAAGCGAGTGTCAGGCCTTCAGCGTGTACTCTGCCAACCTCTGCCAGTCCACTTTGCCACTCAAATCTGGTGTGACAATAGCGTGCCTTTAAAAAGAAAAAAGTTTTTCCACTGTTATAGATTGAATAGCAGTTAGTTGTCTTCAAGCAGGTGTCAGGCCTTCAGCGTGTACTCTGCCAACCTCTGCCAGTCCACTTTGCCACTCATATCTGGTGTGACAATAGCGTGCCTTTAAAAAGAAAAAAGAGCTTTTCACTGTAAGCTAATAGCAGCCAGTGTCCTTCAAGCGAGTGTCAGGCCTTCAGCGTGTACTCTGCCAACCTCTGCCAGTCCACTTTGCCACTCATATCTGGTGTGACAATAGCATGCCTTTAAAAAGAAATAAGTTTTTCCACTGTTCTAGATTGAATAGCAGTTAGTTGTCTTCAAGCGGGTGTCAGGCCTGCAGCGTGTACTCTGCCAACCTCTGCCAGTACACTTTGCCACTCATATCTGGTGTGACAATAGCGTGCCTTTAAAAAGAAAAAACGATTTTCACTGTCAGCTAATAGCAGTTAGTGTCCTTCAAGCGAGTGTCAGGCCTTCAGTATGTACTCTGCCAACCTCTGCCAGTCCACTTTGCCACTCATATCAGGTGTGACAATAGCGTGCATTTAAAAAGAAAAAAGGTTCTTCCACTGTTATAGATTGAATAGCAGTTAGTTGTCTTCAAGCGGGTTTCAGGCCTTCAGCGTGTACTCTGCCAACCTCTGCCAGTCCACTTTGCCACTCATATCTGGTGTGACAATAGCGTGCCTTTAAAAAGAAAAAAAAGTTTTTCCACTGTTATAGATTGAATAGCAGTTAGTTGTCTTCAAGCGGGTGTCAGGCCTTCAGCGTGTACTCTGCCAACCTCTGCCAGTCCACTTTGCCACTCAAATCTGGTGTGACAATAGCGTGCCTTTAAAAAGAAAAAAGTTTTTCCACTGTTATAGATTGAATAGCAGTTAGTTGTCTTCAAGCGGGTGTCAGGCCTTCAGCGTGAACTCTGCCAACCTCTGCCAGTCCACTTTGCCACTCATATCTGGTGTGACAATAGCGTGCCTTTAAAAAGAAAAAAGTTTTTCACTGTAAGCTAATAGCAGTCAGTGTCCTTCAAGCGAGTGTCAGGCCTTCAGCGTGTACTCTGCCAACCTCTGCCAGTCCACTTTGCCACTCAAATCTGGTGTGACAATAGCAAGCCTTTAAAAAGAAAAAAGTTTTCCCACTGTTATAGATTGAATAGCAGTTAGTTGTCTTCAAGCGGGTGTCAGGCCTTCAGCGTGTACTCTGCCAACCTCTGCCAGTCCACTTTGCCACTCATATCTGGTGTGACAATAGCGTGCCTTTAACCCCTTAAGGACACATGACGTGTGTGACACGTCATGATTCCATTTTATTCCAGAAGTTTGGTCCTTAAGGGGTTAAAAAGAAAAAAAGTTTTTCACTGTCAGCTAATAGCAGTCAGTGTCCTTCAAACGAGTGTCAGGCCTTCAGTGTGTACTCTGCAAACCTCTGCCAGTCCACTTTGCCAATCATATCTGGTGTGACAATTGCGTGCCTTTAAAAAGAAATAAAAGGTTTTTCCACTGTTCTAGATTGAATAGCAGTTAGTTGTCTTCAAGCGGGTGTCAGGCCTTCAGCGTGTAGTCTGCCAACCTCTGCCAGTCTACTTTGCCACTCATATCTGGTGTGACAATAGCGTGCCTTTAAAAAGAAAAAAGTTTTTCACTGTAAGCTAATAGCAGTCAGTGTACTTCAAGTGGGTGTCAGGCCTTCAGCATGTACTCTGCCAACCTCTGCCAGTCGACTTTGCCCCTCATATCTGGTGTGACAATAGCGTGCCTTTAAAAATAAAAAACTTTTTTCCACTGTTATAGAGTGAATAGCAGTTAGTTGTCTTCAAGCCAGTGTCAGACCTTCAGCGTGTACTCTGCCAACCTCTGCCAGTCCACTTTGCCACTCATATCAGGTGTTACAATAGCGTGCCTTTAAAAAGAAAAAAAAAATTCCACTGTTCTAGATTGAATAGCAGTTAGTTGTCTTCAAGCGGGTGTCAGGCCTGCAGCGTGTACTCTGCCAACCTCTGCCAGTCCACTTTGCCACTCATATCTGGTGTGACAATAGCGTGCCTTTAAAAAGAAAAAAACGTTTTTCACTGTCAGCTAATAGCAGTTAGTGTCCTTCAAGCGAGTGTCAGGCCTTCAGCATGTACTCTGCCAACCTCTGCCAATCCACTTTGCCACTCATATCAGGTGTGACAATAGCGTGCCTTTAAAAAGAAAAAAGGTTTTTCCACTGTTATAGAATGAATAGCAGTTAGTTGTCTTCAAGCGGGTTTCAGGCCTTCAGCGTGTACTCTGCCAACCTCTGCCAGTCCACTTTGCCACTCATATCTGGTGTGACAATAGCGTGCCTTTAAAAAGAAAAAAAGATTTTCACTGTCAGCTAATAGCAGTCAGCGTCCTTCAAGCGAGTGTCAGGCCTTCAGCGTGTACTCTGCCAACCTCTGCCAGTCCACTTTGCCACTCAAATCTGGTGTGACAATAGCGTGCCTTTAAAAAGAAAAAAAAGTTTTTCACTGTAAGCTAATAGCAGTCAGTGTCCTTCAAGCGAGTGTCAGGCCTTCAGCGTGTACTCTGCCAACCTCTGCCAGTCCACTTTGCCACTCATATCAGGTAAAAAGAAAAAACTTTTTCACTGTAAGCTAATAGCAGTCAGTGTACTTCAAGTGGGTGTCAGGCCTTCAGCGTGTACTCTGCCAACCTATGCCAGTCCACTTTGCCACTCACATCTGGTGTGACAATAGCGTGCCTTTAAAAAGAAAAAAAGATTTTCACTGTCAGCTAATAGCAGTCAGCGTCCTTCAAGCGAGTGTCAGGCCTTCAGCGTGTACTCTGCCAACCTCTGCCAGTCCACTTTGCCACTCAAATCTGGTGTGACAATAGCGTGCCTTTAAAAAGAAAAAAAAGTTTTTCACTGTAAGCTAATAGCAGTCAGTGTCCTTCAAGCGAGTGTCAGGCCTTCAGCGTGTACTCTGCCAACCTCTGCCAGTCCACTTTGCCACTCATATCAGGTAAAAAGAAAAAAAGTTTTTCACTGTCAGCTAATAGCAGTCAGTGTCCTTCAAGCGAGTGTCAGGCCTTCAGCGTGTACTCTGCCAACCTCTGCCAGTCCACTTTGCCACTCATATCAAATGTGACAATAGCGTGCCTTTAAAAAGAAAAAAAGTTTTTCCACTGTTATAGATTGAATAGCAGTTAGTTGTCTTCAAGCGAGTGTCAGGCCTTCAGCGTGTACTCTGCCAACCTCTGCCAGTCCACTTTGCCACTCATATCTGGTGTGACAATAGCGTGCCTTTAAAAAGAAAAATGAGTTTTTCACTGTAAGCTAATAGCAGTCAGTGTCCTTCAAGCGAGTGTCAGACCTTCAGCGTGTACTCTGCCAACCTCTGCCAGTCCACTTTGCCACTCATATCTGGTGTGACAATAGCATGCCTTTAAAAAGAAAAAAAAAATCCACTGTTCTAGATTGAATAGCAGTTAGTTGTCTTCAAGCGGGTGTCAGGCCTGCAGCGTGTACTCTGCCAACCTCTGCCAGTCCACTTTGCCACTCATATCTGGTGTGACAATAGCGTGCCTTTAAAAAGAAAAAAACGTTTTTCACTGTCAGCTAATAGCAGTTAGTGTCCTTCAAGCGAGTGTCAGGCCTTCAGCATGTACTCTGCCAACCTCTGCCAGTCCACTTTGCCACTCATATCAGGTGTGACAATAGCGTGCCTTTAAAAAGAAAAAAGGTTTTTCCACTGTTATAGATTGAATAGCAGTTAGTTGTCTTCAAGCGGGTTTCAGGCCTTCAGCGTGTACTCTGCCAACCTCTGCCAGTCCACTTTGCCACTCATATCTGGTGTGACAATAGCGTGCCTTTAAAAAGAAAAAAAGTTTTTCCACTGTTATAGATTGAATAGCAGTTAGTTGTCTTCAAGCGGGTGTCAGGCCTTCAGCGTGTAGTCTGCCAACCTCTGCCAGTCTACTTTGCCACTCATATCTGGTGTGACAATAGCGTGCCTTTAAAAAGAAAAAAGTTTTTCACTGTAAGCTAATAGCAGTCAGTGTACTTCAAGTGGGTGTCAGGCCTTCAGCATGTACTCTGCCAACCTCTGCCAGTCGACTTTGCCCCTCATATCTGGTGTGACAATAGCGTGCCTTTAAAAAGAAAAAACTTTTTTCCACTGTTATAGAGTGAATAGCAGTTAGTTGTCTTCATGCCAGTGTCAGACCTTCAGCGTGTACTCTGCCAACCTCTGCCAGTCCACTTTGCCACTCATATCTGGTGTGACAATAGCGTGCCTTTAAAAAGAAAAAAGTTTTTCACTGTCAGCTAATAGCAGTCAGTGTCCTTCAAGCGAGTGTCAGGCCTTCAGCATGTACTCTGCCAACCTCTGCCAGTCCACTTTGCCACTCATATCAGGTGTTACAATAGCGTGCCTTTCAAAAAAAAAAAGTTTTTTCCACTGTTATAGATTGAATAGCAGTTAGTTGTCTTCAAGCGGGTGTCAGGCCTTCAGCGTGTACTCTGCCAACCTCTGCCAGTCCACTTTGCCACTCATATCTGGTGTGACAATAGCGTGCCTTTAAAAAGAAAAAAACTTTTTCACTGTAAGCTAATAGCAGTCAGTGTACTTCAAGTGGGTGTAAGGCCTTCAGCGTGTACTCTGCCAACCTCTGCTAGTCCACTTTGCCACTCAAATCTGGTGTAACAATAGCGTGCCTTTAAAAATAAAAAACGTTTTCACTGTAAGCTAATAGCAGTCAGTGTACTTCAAGTGGGTGTAAGGCCTTCAGCGTGTACTCTGCCAACCTCTGCCAGTCCACTTTGCCACTCATATCTGGTGTGACAATAGCGTGCCTTTAAAAAGAAAAAAAGTTTTTCACTGTAAGCTAATAGCAGTCAGTGTCCTTCAAGCGAGTGTCAGACCTTCAGCGTGTACTCTGCCAACCTCTGCCAGTCGACTTTGCCCCTCATATCTGGTGTGACAATAGCGTGCCTTTAAAAAGAAAAACCTTTTTTCCACTGTTATAGAGTGAATAGCAGTTAGTTGTCTTCAAGCGTGTGTCAGACCTTCAGCGTGTACTCTGCCAATCTCTGCCAGTCCACTTTGCCACTCATATCTGGTGTGACAATAGCGTGCCTTTAAAAAGAAAAAAGGTTTTTCACTGTCAGCTAATAGCAGTCAGTGTCCTTCAAGCGAGTGTCAGGCCTTCAGCGTGTACTCTGCCAACCTCTGCCAGTCGACTTTGCCCCTCATATCTGGTGTGACAATAGCGTGCCTTTAAAAAGAAAAAACTTTTTTCCACTGTTATAGAGTGAATAGCAGTTAGTTGTCTTCAAGCCAGTGTCAGACCTTCAGCGTGTACTCTGCCAACCTCTGCCAGTCCACTTTGCCACTCATATCAGGTGTTACAATAGCGTGCCTTTAAAAAGAAAAAAAAAATTCCACTGTTCTAGATTGAATAGCAGTTAGTTGTCTTCAAGCGGGTGTCAGGCCTGCAGCGTGTACTCTGCCAACCTCTGCCAGTCCACTTTGCCACTCATATCTGGTGTGACAATAGCGTGCCTTTAAAAAGAAAAAAACTTTTTCACTGTCAGCTAATAGCAGTTAGTGTCCTTCAAGCGAGTGTCAGGCCTTCAGCATGTACTCTGCCAACCTCTGCCAATCCACTTTGCCACTCATATCAGGTGTGACAATAGCGTGCCTTTAAAAAGAAAAAAAGTTTTTCCACTGTTATAGATTGAATAGCAGTTAGTTGTCTTCAAGCGGGTTTCAGGCCTTCAGCGTGTACTCTGCCAACCTCTGCCAGTCCACTTTGCCACTCTTATCTGGTGTGACAATAGCGTGCCTTTAAAAAGAAAAATGAGTTTTTCACTGTAAGCTAATAGCAGTCAGTGTCCTTCAAGCGAGTGTCAGGCCTTCAGCATGTACTCTGCCAACCTCTGCCAGTCCACTTTGCCACTCATATCAGGTGTGACAATAGCGTGCCTTTAAAAAGAAAAAAGGTTTTTCCACTGTTATAGATTGAATAGCAGTTAGTTGTCTTCAAGCGGTTTTCAGGCCTTCAGCGTGTACTCTGCCAACCTCTGCCAGTCCACTTTGCCACTCATATCTGGTGTGACAATAGCGTGCCTTTAAAAAGAAAAAAAGTTTTTCCACTGTTATAGATTGAATAGCAGTTAGTTGTCTTCAAGCGGGTGTCAGGCCTTCAGCGTGTAGTCTGCCAACCTCTGCCAGTCTACTTTGCCACTCATATCTGGTGTGACAATAGCGTGCCTTTAAAAAGAAAAAAGTTTTTCACTGTAAGCTAATAGCAGTCAGTGTACTTCAAGTGGGTGTCAGGCCTTCAGCATGTACTCTGCCAACCTCTGCCAGTCGACTTTGCCCCTCATATCTGGTGTGACAATAGCGTGCCTTTAAAAAGAAAAAACTTTTTTCCACTGTTATAGAGTGAATAGCAGTTAGTTGTCTTCATGCCAGTGTCAGACCTTCAGCGTGTACTCTGCCAACCTCTGCCAGTCCACTTTGCCACTCATATCTGGTGTGACAATAGCGTGTCTTTAAAAAGAAAAAAGTTTTTCACTGTCAGCTAATAGCAGTCAGTGTCCTTCAAGCATGTGTCAGGCCTTCAGCATGTACTCTGCCAACCTCTGCCAGTCCACTTTGCCACTCATATCAGGTGTTACAATAGCGTGCCTTTCAAAAGAAAAAAGTTTTTTCCACTGTTATAGATTGAATAGCAGTTAGTTGTCTTCAAGCGGGTGTCAGGCCTTCAGCGTGTACTCTGCCAACCTCTGCCAGTCCACTTTGCCACTCATATCTGGTGTGACAATAGCGTGCCTTTAAAAAGAAAAAAACTTTTTCACTGTAAGCTAATAGCAGTCAGTGTACTTCAAGTGGGTGTAAGGCCTTCAGCGTGTACTCTGCCAACCTCTGCCAGTCCACTTTGCCACTCAAATCTGGTGTGACAATAGCGTGCCTTTAAAAATAAAAAATGTTTTCACTGTAAGCTAATAGCAGTCAGTGTACTTCAAGTGGGTGTAAGGCCTTCAGCGTGTACTCTGCCAACCTCTGCCAGTCCACTTTGCCACTCATATCTGGTGTGACAATAGCGTGCCTTTAAAAAGAAAAAAAAGTTTTTCACTGTAAGCTAATAGCAGTCAGTGTCCTTCAAGCGAGTGTCAGACCTTCAGCGTGTACTCTGCCAACCTCTGCCAGTCGACTTTGCCCCTCATATCTGGTGTGACAATAGCGTGCCTTTAAAAAGAAAAACCTTTTTTCCACTGTTATAGAGTGAATAGCAGTTAGTTGTCTTCAAGCTAGTGTCAGACCTTCAGCGTGTACTCTGCCAATCTCTGCCAGTCCACTTTGCCACTCATATCTGGTGTGACAATAGCGTGCCTTTAAAAAGAAAAAAGGTTTTTCACTGTCAGCTAATAGCAGTCAGTGTCCTTCAAGCGAGTGTCAGGCCTTCAGCGTGAACTCTGCCAACCTCTGCCAGTCCACTTTGCCACTCAAATCTGGTGTGACAATAGCGTGCCTTTAAAAAGAAAAAAGTTTTTCCACTGTTATAGATTGAATAGCAGTTAGTTGTCTTCAAGCGGGTGTCAGGCCTGCAGCGTGTACTCTGCCAACCTCTGCCAGTCCACTTTGCCACTCATATCTGGTGTGACAATAGCGTGCCTTTAAAAAGAAAAAAAGTTTTTCACTGTCAGCTAATAGCAGTTAGTGTCCTTCAAGCGAGTGTCAGGCCTTCAGCATGTACTCTGCCAACCTCTGCCAGTCCACTTTGCCACTCATATCAGGTGTGACAATAGCGTGCCTTTAAAAAGAAAAAAGGTTTTTCCACTGTTATAGATTGAATAGCAGTTAGTTGTCTTCAAGCGGGTTTCAGGCCTTCAGCGTGTACTCTGCCAACCTCTGCCAGTCCACTTTGCCACTCATATCTGGTGTGACAATAGCGTGCCTTTAAAAAGAAAAAAAGTTTTTCCACTGTTATAGATTGAATAGCAGTTAGTTGTCTTCAAGCGGGTGTCAGGCCTTCAGCGTGTAGTCTGCCAACCTCTGCCAGTCTACTTTGCCACTCATATCTGGTGTGACAATAGCGTGCCTTTAAAAAGAAAAAAGTTTTTCACTGTAAGCTAATAGCAGTCAGTGTACTTCAAGTGGGTGTCAGGCCTTCAGCATGTACTCTGCCAACCTCTGCCAGTCGACTTTGCCCCTCATATCTGGTGTGACAATAGCGTGCCTTTAAAAAGAAAAAACTTTTTTCCACTGTTATAGAGTGAATAGCAGTTAGTTGTCTTCAAGCCAGTGTCAGACCTTCAGCGTGTACTCTGCCAACCTCTGCCAGTCCACTTTGCCACTCATATCAGGTGTTACAATAGCGTGCCTTTAAAAAGAAAAAAAAAATTCCACTGTTCTAGATTGAATAGCAGTTAGTTGTCTTCAAGCGGGTGTCAGGCCTGCAGCGTGTACTCTGCCAACCTCTGCCAGTCCACTTTGCCACTCATATCTGGTGTGACAATAGCGTGCCTTTAAAAAGAAAAAACGATTTTCACTGTCAGCTAATAGCAGTTAGTGTCCTTCAAGCGAGTGTCAGGCCTTCAGTATGTACTCTGCCAACCTCTGCCAGTCCACTTTGCCACTCATATCTGGTGTGACAATAGCGTGCCTTTAAAAAGAAAAAAACTTTTTCACTGTAAGCTAATAGCAGTCAGTGTACTTCAAGTGGGTGTAAGGCCTTCAGCGTGTACTCTGCCAACCTCTGCCAGTCCACTTTGCCACTCAAATCTGGTGTGACAATAGCGTGCCTTTAAAAAGAAAAAAACGTTTTCACTGTAAGCTAATAGCAGTCAGTGTACTTCAAGTGGGTGTCAGGCCTTCAGCGTGTACTCTGCCAACCTCTGCCAGTCCACTTTGCCACTCATATCTGGTGTGACAATAGCGTGCCTTTAAAAAGAAAAAAAGTTTTTCACTATCAGCTAATAGCAGTCAGTGTCCTTCAAGCGAGTGTCAGACCTTCAGCGTGTACTCTGCCAACCTCTGCCAGTCGACTTTGCCCCTCATATCTGGTGTGACAATAGCGTGCCTTTAAAAAGAAAAACCTTTTTTCCACTGTTATAGAGTGAATAGCAGTTAGTTGTCTTCAAGCGAGTGTCAGACCTTCAGCGTGTACTCTGCCAATCTCTGCCAGTCCACTTTGCCACTCATATCTGGTGTGACAATAGCGTGCCTTTAAAAAGAAAAAAGGTTTTTCACTGTCAGCTAATAGCAGTCAGTGTCCTTCAAGCGAGTGTCAGGCCTTCAGCGTGTACTCTGCCAACCTCTGCCAGTCCACTTTGCCACTCAAATCTGGTGTGACAATAGCGTGCCTTTAAAAAGAAAAAAGTTTTTCCACTGTTATAGATTGAATAGCAGTTAGTTGTCTTCAAGCAGGTGTCAGGCCTTCAGCGTGTACTCTGCCAACCTCTGCCAGTCCACTTTGCCACTCATATCTGGTGTGACAATAGCGTGCCTTTAAAAAGAAAAAAGAGCTTTTCACTGTAAGCTAATAGCAGCCAGTGTCCTTCAAGCGAGTGTCAGGCCTTCAGCGTGTACTCTGCCAACCTCTGCCAGTCCACTTTGCCACTCATATCTGGTGTGACAATAGCATGCCTTTAAAAAGAAAAAAGTTTTTCCACTGTTCTAGATTGAATAGCAGTTAGTTGTCTTCAAGCGGGTGTCAGGCCTGCAGCGTGTACTCTGCCAACCTCTGCCAGTACACTTTGCCACTCATATCTGGTGTGACAATAGCGTGCCTTTAAAAAGAAAAAACGATTTTCACTGTCAGCTAATAGCAGTTAGTGTCCTTCAAGCGAGTGTCAGGCCTTCAGTATGTACTCTGCCAACCTCTGCCAGTCCACTTTGCCACTCATATCAGGTGTGACAATAGAGTGCATTTAAAAAGAAAAAAGGTTCTTCCACTGTTATAGATTGAATAGCAGTTAGTTGTCTTCAAGCGGGTTTCAGGCCTTCAGCGTGTACTCTGCCAACCTCTGCCAGTCCACTTTGCCACTCATATCTGGTGTGACAATAGCGTGCCTTTAAAAAGAAAAAAAAGTTTTTCCACTGTTATAGATTGAATAGCAGTTAGTTGTCTTCAAGCGGGTGTCAGGCCTTCAGCGTGTACTCTGCCAACCTCTGCCAGTCCACTTTGCCACTCAAATCTGGTGTGACAATAGCGTGCCTTTAAAAAGAAAAAAGTTTTTCCACTGTTATAGATTGAATAGCAGTTAGTTGTCTTCAAGCGGGTGTCAGGCCTTCAGCGTGTACTCTGCCAACCTCTGCCAGTCCACTTTGCCACTCATATCTGGTGTGACAATAGCGTGCCTTTAAAAAGAAAAAAGAGTTTTTCACTGTAAGCTACTAGCAGCCAGTGTCCTTCAAGCGAGTGTCAGGCCTTCAGCGTGTACTCTGCCAACCTCTGCCAGTCCACTTTGCCACTCATATCTGGTGTGACAATAGCATGCCTTTAAAAAGAAAAAAGTTTTTCCACTGTTCTAGATTGAATAGCAGTTAGTTGTCTTCAAGCGGGTGTCAGGCCTGCAGCGTGTACTCTGCCAACCTCTGCCAGTCCACTTTGCCACTCATATCTGGTGTGACAATAGCGTGCCTTTAAAAAGAAAAAACGATTTTCACTGTCAGCTTATAGCAGTTAGTGTCCTTCAAGCGAGTGTCAGGCCTTTAGTATGTACTCTGCCAACCTCTGCCAGTCCACTTTGCCACTCATATCAGGTGTGACAATAGCGTGCCTTTAAAAAGAAAAAAGGTTCTTCCACTGTTATAGATTGAATAGCAGTTAGTTGTCTTCAAGCGGGTTTCAGGCCTTCAGCGTGTACTCTGCCAACCTCTGCCAGTCCACTTTGCCACTCATATCTGGTGTGACAATAGCGTGCCTTTAAAAAGAAAAAAGTTTTTCCACTGTTATAGATTGAATAGCAGTTAGTTGTCTTCAAGCGGGTGTCAAGCCTTCAGCGTGAACTCTGCCAACCTCTGCCAGTCCACTTTGCCACTCATATCTGGTGTGACAATAGCCTGCCTTTAAAAAGAAAAAAAGTTTTTCACTGTCAGCTAATAGCAGTCAGTGTCCTTCAAGCGAGTGTCAGGCCTTCAGTGTGTACTCTGCCAACCTCTGCCAGTCCACTTTGCCACTCATATCTGGTGTGACAATAGCGTGCCTTTAAAAAGAAATAAAAGGTTTTTCCACTGTTCTAGATTGAATAGCAGTTAGTTGTCTTCAAGCGGGTGTCAGGCCTTCAGCGTGTACTCTGCCAACCTCTGCCAGTCCACTTTGCCACTCATATCTGGTGTGAAAATAGCGTGCCTTTAAAAAGAAAAAAGAGTTTTTCACTGTAAGCCAATAGCAGTCAGTGTACTTCAAGTGGGTGTCAGGCCTTCAGCGTGTACTCTGCCAACCTCTGCCAGTCCACTTTGCCACTCATATCTGGTGTGACAATAGCGTGCCTTTAAAAAGAAAAAAGTTTTTCACTGTCAGCTAATAGCAGTCAGTGTCCTTCAAGCGAGTGTCATACCTTCAGCGTGTACTCTGCCAACCTCTGCCAGTCGACTTTGCCCCTCATATCTGGTGTGACAATAGCGTGCCTTTAAAAAGAAAAAAGTGTTTCCACTGTTATAGATTGAATAGCAGTTAGTTGTCTTCAAGCGGGTGTCAGGCCTTCAGCGTGTACTCTGCCAACCTCTGCCAGTCCACTTTGCCACTCATATCTGGTGTGACAATAGTGTGCCTTTAAAAAGAAAAAAGTTTCCCACTGTCAGCTAATAGCAGTCAGTGTCCTTCAAGCGAGTGTCAGGCCTTCAGTGTGTACTCTGCCAACCTCTGCCAGTCCACTTTGCCACTCATATCTGGTGTGACAATAGCGTGCCTTTAAAAAGAAAAAAGTTTCTCACTGTAAGCTAATAGCAGTAAGTGTCCTAAAAGTGGGTGTCAGGCCTTTAGCGTTTACTCTGCCAACCTCTGCCAGTCCACTTTTCCACTCATATCTGGTATGACAATAGCGTGCCTCTAAAAAGAAAAAAAAGTTTTTCACTGTCAGCTAATAGCAGTCAGATTTATAGATAAATCATTTAAAAGTTGTTTTCTAACTAAATGTAATCTTTTCTGATTCTAAATGCAATAAATAACAATCAAGGCCATAATGCCAGGTTTCTATAAAGTACAGAGTTGCTTTCTAAATTATAAAAGTTACTTATGGTAATATTTTACATTTGTTTCTGCTAATACTGTCAATGATAAAAGGACAGTATTAGCAGAAGTATTGCATGGACTGTTCCTTGTAGAATAAGTAAAGAAAAATAAAATAATTTTCCATTTATTTTTCAGATACCCCTAATGATACAATCATTACTGGTACAGGTACATTTCATGTTTTTTTTTTGTTATCTCTTGCTACTTTACTTAGTAGGGTGAAAAATTAAAAAAACATTTATTGAAGTTTATTAATCATTTGAATACTTATAGAATGCACTTTGGTTGTTTCCACTAGCATGAGAAATTCTGTTTGTGATATTAGCTCTAGTAAGAAATTCACTTGTGATGTGGATATATTTGTCTGGTTTCTAAAATACAGTCAGTCTTCTTACAATTGCAGAGGTGTTTTTGTGAAATAAAAGCATAACTCAATTGGTTTTCTTTTCTGGTTTGTACTCTTAGTAATAGATTGAGAAAATGGTCCTTGGTTAATTGGTATCTACTTCTCCTCTATGTCAATGAGGTCACAATTTAGACACAAGTAACAATGAAAAACAAAACATAAATGACTTTGTTTCTGCAAGGAGTATGTGCACGTGTTTCATGAGAACTTCTCTCTAACAGTTAAGATTTTAGTAGCATTAGCAATAAAACACAACCAAGTTCCACTTCATATATAGAACCCCCTCCTCCCAAAACACGTAAAACTTAAATTGGTTAAAGAAGGATATCTTTTTTTTTCTCTCACTTCTTCACTTGATTGTTTGTGGGGAGTTGCTTTGTAATTCATAAAAATATCAGAGGGATAAAATGAAACATAGCTGATGAGATATCTTGCGTAAATGAACTATCTACAAAAATCCCCATTGACTTTATTGGTGACCTCTGTTGATAAATCACTTGGAAATATTTTTTTCTGAGAGAATAGACATGATTCTAAACCTTATACAAACGTATTATTTTTCTTATTCTGACTTCTTCTAATAAGTCAGTTACACATGCAAAGACTAGACATGCTTGCTTTTCTAACAGAAAGCCAGGATTCTGACAACTATAATGTGTTTTTCTAAAATAAAAACATCATAACTCAATAGTTAGTCAGATTTTTACTCTTCTTCTTTATTTACATCTGCACTCAAAATCGATCACAACGTCTGAGATATCCCTTGATCTTATTTGTTTGAATCACAATCAGAAATTATTCAAATTTTTTTGAAAATACACTTTTTTGATATAATATATCTTAAGAAATTCCCAAATTCTTTAACCCCTTAAGGACCAAACGTCTGGAATAGAAGGGAATCATGACATGTCACACATGTCATTTGTCCTTAATGGGTTAATGGTAAAGTTTATAGATAAATCATTTAAAAGTTGTTTTCCAACTAAATGTAATAATTTATGATTCTGAATGCAATAAATAAAAATCAATGCCATAATGCCAGGTTTCTATAAAGTACTGAGTTGCTTTCTAAATTATAAAAGTTACTTATGGTAATATTTTACATTTGTTTCTGCTAATACTGTCAATGATAAAAGGACAGTATTAGCAGAAGTATTGCATGGACTGTTCCTTGTAGAATAAGTAAAGTAAAATAAAATCATTTTCCATTTATTTTTCAGATACCCCTACAGATACAATCATTACTGGTACAGGTACATTTCATGTTCTATTGTTATCTCTTGCTACTTTACTTAGTAGGGTGAAAAATAAAAAAAATAAACATTTATTGAAGTTTACTACTCATTTGAATACTTAAAAAGAAAAACCTTTTTTCCACTGTTATAGAGTGAATAGCAGTTAGTTGTCTTCAAGCGTGTGTCAGACCTTCAGCGTGTACTCTGCCAATCTCTGCCAGTCCACTTTGCCACTCATATCTGGTGTGACAATAGCGTGCCTTTAAAAAGAAAAAAGGTTTTTCACTGTCAGCTAATAGCAGTCAGTGTCCTTCAAGCGAGTGTCAGGCCTTCAGCGTGTACTCTGCCAACCTCTGCCAGTCGTCTTTGCCCCTCATATCTGGTGTGACAATAGCGTGCCTTTAAAAAGAAAAAACTTTTTTCCACTGTTATAGAGTGAATAGCAGTTAGTTGTCTTCAAGCCAGTGTCAGACCTTCAGCGTGTACTCTGCCAACCTCTGCCAGTCCACTTTGCCACTCATATCAGGTGTTACAATAGCGTGCCTTTAAAAAGAAAAAAAAAATTCCACTGTTCTAGATTGAATAGCAGTTAGTTGTCTTCAAGCGGGTGTCAGGCCTGCAGCGTGTACTCTGCCAACCTCTGCCAGTCCACTTTGCCACTCATATCTGGTGTGACAATAGCGTGCCTTTAAAAAGAAAAAAACGTTTTTCACTGTCAGCTAATAGCAGTTAGTGTCCTTCAAGCGAGTGTCAGGCCTTCAGCATGTACTCTGCCAACCTCTGCCAATCCACTTTGCCACTCATATCAGGTGTGACAATAGCGTGCCTTTAAAAAGAAAAAAAGTTTTTCCACTGTTATAGATTGAATAGCAGTTAGTTGTCTTCAAGCGGGTTTCAGGCCTTCAGCGTGTACTCTGCCAACCTCTGCCAGTCCACTTTGCCACTCTTATCTGGTGTGACAATAGCGTGCCTTTAAAAAGAAAAATGAGTTTTTCACTGTAAGCTAATAGCAGTCAGTGTCCTTCAAGCGAGTGTCAGGCCTTCAGCATGTACTCTGCCAACCTCTGCCAGTCCACTTTGCCACTCATATCAGGTGTGACAATAGCGTGCCTTTAAAAAGAAAAAAGGTTTTTCCACTGTTATAGATTGAATAGCAGTTAGTTGTCTTCAAGCGGTTTTCAGGCCTTCAGCGTGTACTCTGCCAACCTCTGCCAGTCCACTTTGCCACTCATATCTGGTGTGACAATAGCGTGCCTTTAAAAAGAAAAAAAGTTTTTCCACTGTTATAGATTGAATAGCAGTTAGTTGTCTTCAAGCGGGTGTCAGGCCTTCAGCGTGTAGTCTGCCAACCTCTGCCAGTCTACTTTGCCACTCATATCTGGTGTGACAATAGCGTGCCTTTAAAAAGAAAAAAGTTTTTCACTGTAAGCTAATAGCAGTCAGTGTACTTCAAGTGGGTGTCAGGCCTTCAGCATGTACTCTGCCAACCTCTGCCAGTCGACTTTGCCCCTCATATCTGGTGTGACAATAGCGTGCCTTTAAAAAGAAAAAACTTTTTTCCACTGTTATAGAGTGAATAGCAGTTAGTTGTCTTCATGCCAGTGTCAGACCTTCAGCGTGTACTCTGCCAACCTCTGCCAGTCCACTTTGCCACTCATATCTGGTGTGACAATAGCGTGCCTTTAAAAAGAAAAAAGTTTTTCACTGTCAGCTAATAGCAGTCAGTGTCCTTCAAGCATGTGTCAGGCCTTCAGCATGTACTCTGCCAACCTCTGCCAGTCCACTTTGCCACTCATATCAGGTGTTACAATAGCGTGCCTTTCAAAAGAAAAAAGTTTTTTCCACTGTTATAGATTGAATAGCAGTTAGTTGTCTTCAAGCGGGTGTCAGGCCTTCAGCGTGTACTCTGCCAACCTCTGCCAGTCCACTTTGCCACTCATATCTGGTGTGACAATAGCGTGCCTTTAAAAAGAAAAAAACTTTTTCACTGTAAGCTAATAGCAGTCAGTGTACTTCAAGTGGGTGTAAGGCCTTCAGCGTGTACTCTGCCAACCTCTGCCAGTCCACTTTGCCACTCAAATCTGGTGTGACAATAGCGTGCCTTTAAAAATAAAAAATGTTTTCACTGTAAGCTAATAGCAGTCAGTGTACTTCAAGTGGGTGTAAGGCCTTCAGCGTGTACTCTGCCAACCTCTGCCAGTCCACTTTGCCACTCATATCTGGTGTGACAATAGCGTGCCTTTAAAAAGAAAAAAAAGTTTTTCACTGTAAGCTAATAGCAGTCAGTGTCCTTCAAGCGAGTGTCAGACCTTCAGCGTGTACTCTGCCAACCTCTGCCAGTCGACTTTGCCCCTCATATCTGGTGTGACAATAGCGTGCCTTTAAAAAGAAAAACCTTTTTTCCACTGTTATAGAGTGAATAGCAGTTAGTTGTCTTCAAGCTAGTGTCAGACCTTCAGCGTGTACTCTGCCAATCTCTGCCAGTCCACTTTGCCACTCATATCTGGTGTGACAATAGCGTGCCTTTAAAAAGAAAAAAGGTTTTTCACTGTCAGCTAATAGCAGTCAGTGTCCTTCAAGCGAGTGTCAGGCCTTCAGCGTGAACTCTGCCAACCTCTGCCAGTCCACTTTGCCACTCAAATCTGGTGTGACAATAGCGTGCCTTTAAAAAGAAAAAAGTTTTTCCACTGTTATAGATTGAATAGCAGTTAGTTGTCTTCAAGCGGGTGTCAGGCCTGCAGCGTGTACTCTGCCAACCTCTGCCAGTCCACTTTGCCACTCATATCTGGTGTGACAATAGCGTGCCTTTAAAAAGAAAAAAAGTTTTTCACTGTCAGCTAATAGCAGTTAGTGTCCTTCAAGCGAGTGTCAGGCCTTCAGCATGTACTCTGCCAACCTCTGCCAGTCTACTTTGCCACTCATATCAGGTGTGACAATAGCGTGCCTTTAAAAAGAAAAAAGGTTTTTCCACTGTTATAGATTGAATAGCAGTTAGTTGTCTTCAAGCGGGTTTCAGGCCTTCAGCGTGTACTCTGCCAACCTCTGCCAGTCCACTTTGCCACTCATATCTGGTGTGACAATAGCGTGCCTTTAAAAAGAAAAAAAGTTTTTCCACTGTTATAGATTGAATAGCAGTTAGTTGTCTTCAAGCGGGTGTCAGGCCTTCAGCGTGTAGTCTGCCAACCTCTGCCAGTCTACTTTGCCACTCATATCTGGTGTGACAATAGCGTGCCTTTAAAAAGAAAAAAGTTTTTCACTGTAAGCTAATAGCAGTCAGTGTACTTCAAGTGGGTGTCAGGCCTTCAGCATGTACTCTGCCAACCTCTGCCAGTCGACTTTGCCCCTCATATCTGGTGTGACAATAGCGTGCCTTTAAAAAGAAAAAACTTTTTTCCACTGTTATAGAGTGAATAGCAGTTAGTTGTCTTCAAGCCAGTGTCAGACCTTCAGCGTGTACTCTGCCAACCTCTGCCAGTCCACTTTGCCACTCATATCAGGTGTTACAATAGCGTGCCTTTAAAAAGAAAAAAAAATTCCACTGTTCTAGATTGAATAGCAGTTAGTTGTCTTCAAGCGGGTGTCAGGCCTGCAGCGTGTACTCTGCCAACCTCTGCCAGTCCACTTTGCCACTCATATCTGGTGTGACAATAGCGTGCCTTTAAAAAGAAAAAACGATTTTCACTGTCAGCTAATAGCAGTTAGTGTCCTTCAAGCGAGTGTCAGGCCTTCAGTATGTACTCTGCCAACCTCTGCCAGTCCACTTTGCCACTCATATCTGGTGTGACAATAGCGTGCCTTTAAAAAGAAAAAAACTTTTTCACTGTAAGCTAATAGCAGTCAGTGTACTTCAAGTGGGTGTAAGGCCTTCAGCGTGTACTCTGCCAACCTCTGCCAGTCCACTTTGCCACTCAAATCTGGTGTGACAATAGCGTGCCTTTAAAAAGAAAAAAACGTTTTCACTGTAAGCTAATAGCAGTCAGTGTACTTCAAGTGGGTGTCAGGCCTTCAGCGTGTACTCTGCCAACCTCTGCCAGTTCACTTTGCCACTCATATCTGGTGTGACAATAGCGTGCCTTTAAAAAGAAAAAAAGTTTTTCACTATCAGCTAATAGCAGTCAGTGTCCTTCAAGCGAGTGTCAGACCTTCAGCGTGTACTCTGCCAACCTCTGCCAGTCGACTTTGCCCCTCATATCTGGTGTGACAATAGCGTGCCTTTAAAAAGAAAAACCTTTTTTCCACTGTTATAGAGTGAATAGCAGTTAGTTGTCTTCAAGCGAGTGTCAGACCTTCAGCGTGTACTCTGCCAATCTCTGCCAGTCCACTTTGCCACTCATATCTGGTGTGACAATAGCGTGCCTTTAAAAAGAAAAAAGTTTTTCCACTGTTATAGATTGAATAGCAGTTAGTTGTCTTCAAGCAGGTGTCAGGCCTTCAGCGTGTACTCTGCCAACCTCTGCCAGTCCACTTTGCCACTCATATCTGGTGTGACAATAGCGTGCCTTTAAAAAGAAAAAAGAGCTTTTCACTGTAAGCTAATAGCAGCCAGTGTCCTTCAAGCGAGTGTCAGGCCTTCAGCGTGTACTCTGCCAACCTCTGCCAGTCCACTTTGCCACTCATATCTGGTGTGACAATAGCATGCCTTTAAAAAGAAAAAAGTTTTTCCACTGTTCTAGATTGAATAGCAGTTAGTTGTCTTCAAGCGGGTGTCAGGCCTGCAGCGTGTACTCTGCCAACCTCTGCCAGTACACTTTGCCACTCATATCTGGTGTGACAATAGCGTGCCTTTAAAAAGAAAAAACGATTTTCACTGTCAGCTAATAGCAGTTAGTGTCCTTCAAGCGAGTGTCAGGCCTTCAGTATGTACTCTGCCAACCTCTGCCAGTCCACTTTGCCACTCATATCAGGTGTGACAATAGAGTGCATTTAAAAAGAAAAAAGGTTCTTCCACTGTTATAGATTGAATAGCAGTTAGTTGTCTTCAAGCGGGTTTCAGGCCTTCAGCGTGTACTCTGCCAACCTCTGCCAGTCCACTTTGCCACTCATATCTGGTGTGACAATAGCGTGCCTTTAAAAAGAAAAAAAAGTTTTTCCACTGTTATAGATTGAATAGCAGTTAGTTGTCTTCAAGCGGGTGTCAGGCCTTCAGCGTGTACTCTGCCAACCTCTGCCAGTCCACTTTGCCACTCAAATCTGGTGTGACAATAGCGTGCCTTTAAAAAGAAAAAAGTTTTTCCACTGTTATAGATTGAATAGCAGTTAGTTGTCTTCAAGCGGGTGTCAGGCCTTCAGCGTGTACTCTGCCAACCTCTGCCAGTCCACTTTGCCACTCATATCTGGTGTGACAATAGCGTGCCTTTAAAAAGAAAAAAGAGTTTTTCACTGTAAGCTACTAGCAGCCAGTGTCCTTCAAGCGAGTGTCAGGCCTTCAGCGTGTACTCTGCCAACCTCTGCCAGTCCACTTTGCCACTCATATCTGGTGTGACAATAGCATGCCTTTAAAAAGAAAAAAGTTTTTCCACTGTTCTAGATTGAATAGCAGTTAGTTGTCTTCAAGCGGGTGTCAGGCCTGCAGCGTGTACTCTGCCAACCTCTGCCAGTCCACTTTGCCACTCATATCTGGTGTGACAATAGCGTGCCTTTAAAAAGAAAAAACGATTTTCACTGTCAGCTTATAGCAGTTAGTGTCCTTCAAGCGAGTGTCAGGCCTTTAGTATGTACTCTGCCAACCTCTGCCAGTCCACTTTGCCACTCATATCAGGTGTGACAATAGCGTGCCTTTAAAAAGAAAAAAGGTTCTTCCACTGTTATAGATTGAATAGCAGTTAGTTGTCTTCAAGCGGGTTTCAGGCCTTCAGCGTGTACTCTGCCAACCTCTGCCAGTCCACTTTGCCACTCATATCTGGTGTGACAATAGCGTGCCTTTAAAAAGAAAAAAGTTTTTCCACTGTTATAGATTGAATAGCAGTTAGTTGTCTTCAAGCGGGTGTCAAGCCTTCAGCGTGAACTCTGCCAACCTCTGCCAGTCCACTTTGCCACTCATATCTGGTGTGACAATAGCCTGCCTTTAAAAAGAAAAAAAGTTTTTCACTGTCAGCTAATAGCAGTCAGTGTCCTTCAAGCGAGTGTCAGGCCTTCAGTGTGTACTCTGCCAACCTCTGCCAGTCCACTTTGCCACTCATATCTGGTGTGACAATAGCGTGCCTTTAAAAAGAAATAAAAGGTTTTTCCACTGTTCTAGATTGAATAGCAGTTAGTTGTCTTCAAGCGGGTGTCAGGCCTTCAGCGTGTACTCTGCCAACCTCTGCCAGTCCACTTTGCCACTCATATCTGGTGTGAAAATAGCGTGCCTTTAAAAAGAAAAAAGAGTTTTTCACTGTAAGCCAATAGCAGTCAGTGTACTTCAAGTGGGTGTCAGGCCTTCAGCGTGTACTCTGCCAACCTCTGCCAGTCCACTTTGCCACTCATATCTGGTGTGACAATAGCGTGCCTTTAAAAAGAAAAAAGTTTTTCACTGTCAGCTAATAGCAGTCAGTGTCCTTCAAGCGAGTGTCATACCTTCAGCGTGTACTCTGCCAACCTCTGCCAGTCGACTTTGCCCCTCATATCTGGTGTGACAATAGCGTGCCTTTAAAAAGAAAAAAGTGTTTCCACTGTTATAGATTGAATAGCAGTTAGTTGTCTTCAAGCGGGTGTCAGGCCTTCAGCGTGTACTCTGCCAACCTCTGCCAGTCCACTTTGCCACTCATATCTGGTGTGACAATAGTGTGCCTTTAAAAAGAAAAAAGTTTCCCACTGTCAGCTAATAGCAGTCAGTGTCCTTCAAGCGAGTGTCAGGCCTTCAGTGTGTACTCTGCCAACCTCTGCCAGTCCACTTTGCCACTCATATCTGGTGTGACAATAGCGTGCCTTTAAAAAGAAAAAAGTTTCTCACTGTAAGCTAATAGCAGTAAGTGTCCTAAAAGTGGGTGTCAGGCCTTTAGCGTTTACTCTGCCAACCTCTGCCAGTCCACTTTTCCACTCATATCTGGTATGACAATAGCGTGCCTCTAAAAAGAAAAAAAAGTTTTTCACTGTCAGCTAATAGCAGTCAGATTTATAGATAAATCATTTAAAAGTTGTTTTCTAACTAAATGTAATCTTTTCTGATTCTAAATGCAATAAATAACAATCAAGGCCATAATGCCAGGTTTCTATAAAGTACAGAGTTGCTTTCTAAATTATAAAAGTTACTTATGGTAATATTTTACATTTGTTTCTGCTAATACTGTCAATGATAAAAGGACAGTATTAGCAGAAGTATTGCATGGACTGTTCCTTGTAGAATAAGTAAAGAAAAATAAAATAATTTTCCATTTATTTTTCAGATACCCCTAATGATACAATCATTACTGGTACAGGTACATTTCATGTTTTTTTTTTGTTATCTCTTGCTACTTTACTTAGTAGGGTGAAAAATTAAAAAAACATTTATTGAAGTTTATTAATCATTTGAATACTTATAGAATGCACTTTGGTTGTTTCCACTAGCATGAGAAATTCTGTTTGTGATATTAGCTCTAGTAAGAAATTCACTTGTGATGTGGATATATTTGTCTGGTTTCTAAAATACAGTCAGTCTTCTTACAATTGCAGAGGTGTTTTTGTGAAATAAAAGCATAACTCAATTGGTTTTCTTTTCTGGTTTGTACTCTTAGTAATAGATTGAGAAAATGGTCCTTGGTTAATTGGTATCTACTTCTCCTCTATGTCAATGAGGTCACAATTTAGACACAAGTAACAATGAAAAACAAAACATAAATGACTTTGTTTCTGCAAGGAGTATGTGCACGTGTTTCATGAGAACTTCTCTCTAACAGTTAAGATTTTAGTAGCATTAGCAATAAAACACAACCAAGTTCCACTTCATATATAGAACCCCCTCCTCCCAAAACACGTAAAACTTAAATTGGTTAAAGAAGGATATCTTTTTTTTTCTCTCACTTCTTCACTTGATTGTTTGTGGGGAGTTGCTTTGTAATTCATAAAAATATCAGAGGGATAAAATGAAACATAGCTGATGAGATATCTTGCGTAAATGAACTATCTACAAAAATCCCCATTGACTTTATTGGTGACCTCTGTTGATAAATCACTTGGAAATATTTTTTTCTGAGAGAATAGACATGATTCTAAACCTTATACAAACGTATTATTTTTCTTATTCTGACTTCTTCTAATAAGTCAGTTACACATGCAAAGACTAGACATGCTTGCTTTTCTAACAGAAAGCCAGGATTCTGACAACTATAATGTGTTTTTCTAAAATAAAAACATCATAACTCAATAGTTAGTCAGATTTTTACTCTTCTTCTTTATTTACATCTGCACTCAAAATCGATCACAACGTCTGAGATATCCCTTGATCTTATTTGTTTGAATCACAATCAGAAATTATTCATTTTTTTTTGAAAATACACTTTTTTGATATAATATATCTTAAGAAATTCCCAAATTCTTTAACCCCTTAAGGACCAAACGTCTGGAATAGAAGGGAATCATGACATGTCACACATGTCATTTGTCCTTAATGGGTTAATGGTAAAGTTTATAGATAAATCATTTAAAAGTTGTTTTCCAACTAAATGTAATAATTTATGATTCTGAATGCAATAAATAAAAATCAATGCCATAATGCCAGGTTTCTATAAAGTACTGAGTTGCTTTCTAAATTATAAAAGTTACTTATGGTAATATTTTACATTTGTTTCTGCTAATACTGTCAATGATAAAAGGACAGTATTAGCAGAAGTATTGCATGGACTGTTCCTTGTAGAATAAGTAAAGTAAAATAAAATCATTTTCCATTTATTTTTCAGATACCCCTACAGATACAATCATTACTGGTACAGGTACATTTCATGTTCTATTGTTATCTCTTGCTACTTTACTTAGTAGGGTGAAAAATAAAAAAAATAAACATTTATTGAAGTTTACTACTCATTTGAATACTTATAGAATGCACTTTGGTTGTTTCCACTAGCATGAGAAATTCTGTTTGTGATATTATCTCTAGTAAGAAATTCACTTGTGATGTGGATATATTTGTCTGATTTCTAAAATACAGTCAGTCTTCTTACAATTGCAGAGGTGTTTTTGTGAAATAAAAGCATAACTCAATTGGTTTTCTTTTCTGGTTTGTATTCTTAGTAATAGATTGAGAAAATGGTCCTTGGTTAATTGGTATCTACTTCTCCTCAATATGTCAATGAGGTCACAATTTAGACACAAGTAAAAATGAAAAAAAAACATAAATTACTTTGTTTCTGCAAGGAGCATGTGCACGTGTTTCATGAGAACTTCTCTCTAACAGTTAAGATTTTAGTAGCATTAGCAATAAAACACAACCAAGTTCCACTTAATGCCAGGTTTCTATAAAGTACTGAGTTGCTTTCTAAATTATAAAAGTTACTTATGGTAATATTTTACATTTGTTTCTGCTAATACTGTCAATGATAAAAGGACAGTATTAGCAGAAGTATTGCATGGACTGTTCCTTGTAGAATAAGTAAAGAAAAATAAAATAATTTCCATTTATTTTTCAGATACCCCTACAGATACAATCATTACTGGTACAGTTACATTATATGTTTTTTTGTTATCTCTTGTTACTTTACTTAGTAGGGTGAAAAATTAAAAAAACATTTATTGAAGTTTATTAATCATTTGAATGCTTATAGAATGCACTTTGGTTGTTTCCACTAGCATGAAAAATTCTGTTTGTGATATTATCTCTAGTAAGAAATTCACTTGTGATGTGGATATATTTGTCTGATTTCTAAAATACAGTCAGTCTTCTTACAACTGGAGAGGTGTTTTTGTGAAATAAAAGCATAACTCAATTGGTTTTCTTTTCTGGTTTGTACTCTTAGTAGTAGATTGAGAAAATTGTCCTTGGCTAATTGGTATCTACTTATCATCAATATGTCAATGAGGTCACAATTTAGACACAAGTAACAATGAAAAACAAAACATAAATGACTTTGTTTCTGCAAGGAGCATGTGCACGTGTTTCATGAGAACTTCTCTCTAACAGTTAAGATTTTAGTAGCATTAGCAATAAAACACAATCAAGTTCCACTTCATATATAGAACCCCCTCCTCCCAAAACACCTAAAACTTAAATTGGTTAAAGAAGGGTATGTATTTTTTTCTCTCACTTCTTCACTTGATTGTTTGTGGGGAGTTGCTTTGTAATTCATAAAAAGATCAGAGGGATAAAATGAAACATAGCTGATGAGATATCTTGAGTAAATGAACTATCTACAAAAATCCCCATTGACTTTATTGGTGACCTCTGTTGATAAATCACTTGGAAATATTTTTTTCTGAGAGAATAGACATGATTCTAAACCTTATACAAACTTATTATTTTTCTTATTCTAACTTCTTCTAATAAGTCAGTTACACATGCAAAGACTAGACATGCTTGTTTTTCTAACAGAAAGCCAGGATTCTTACAACTATAATGTGTTTTTCTAAAATAAAAACATCATAACACAATAGTTAGTCAGATTTTTACTCTTCTTTATTTACATCTGCACTCAAGATCCATCACAACTTCTGAGATATCCCTTGATCTTATTTGTTTGAATCACAATCAGAAATTATAAAAACATTTTTGAAAATACACTTTTTTGATATAATATATCTTAAGAAATTCCCAAATTCTTTAACCCCTTAAGGACCAAACGTCTGGAATAGAAGGGAATCATGACATGTCACTAGTTATGTACCGAACTGTTCGCCGGCGAATAGTTCACCGCGAACATAGCATGTTCGCGTCCGCCACCGCGGGCGAACACATGCGGTGTTCGGTCCGCCCCCTATTCGTCATCATTGAGTAAACTTTGACCCTGTACCTCACAGTCAGCAGACACATTACAGCCAATCAGCAGCACACCCTCCCTAGCAGACCCTCCCACCTACTGGACAGCATCCATTTTAGATTAATTCGGAAGCTGCAACCATTTTTTATTTTTTTTTCAATTTTTTTTTTTTTAGTGCATATAAATGTTACAAGTAGATACTACCCCCAGACACTCTGTGTTACTGCAGATACTCCCTCCAGACACCCTGTGTTACTGCAGATACTCCCCCCAGACACTCTGTGTTACTGCAGATACTCCCTCCAGACACTGACACAGAGCAGAATAGGGACTGTTCCCCCTACATAGGGTCACTTGGCAGATATGGATTGACACCTATCCTAAGGATCCCTGATAAACACTGACACGGAGCCCTCCATGGGTGAAGATGGATTAATTTTTTTTTGTGCTCGGGTTTTTTATTTTATTTTTAAGTTCGACGGGTATGATGGCTTTTTATTTGGCCTTTTTTGGGGCTAAAAAAATGAAGATTTTAGAAGAAGAAGACGTTGAATAGTAAGTTGAATTTTACTTTACAGGGTAGTAATTTTATTCCCCCTTCACTATTTTTTAGGGTGAGGGGGGTAGGTAGGGGCTTTTTTATTTGGTTGTGTGACTAGGGGCTTGGGGACACACACTGCATACACACTATACACACACTGCACACACGATACACACACTACACACAATATACACACACTATACACACAATATACACACACACTGTACACACTATACACACACTGTACACACTATGCACACACACACTACACACACTGCATACACACACTACACACACTGCATACACACTGCACACACTATACACACTGCACACACTATACACACACTGCACACTCTATACACACACTATACACACACTGAATACACTATACACACTCTACACACACTGCATACACACTGCACACACTGCATACACTATACACACACTGCACTAACTATACACACACTGCACACACTATACACACACTGCATACACTATACACACACTGCATACACACTATACACACACTGCATACACACTATACACACACTGCACACACTATACACACTATACACACACTACACACACTACACACACACACACACTGTACACACTATGCACACACTGCATACACTATGCACACACTATACACACACACTACATACACACTGCACACACTGCACACATTATACACACACTACACACACACACTACATACACACTGCACACACTGCACACATTATACACACACTACACACACTATACACACAATATACACACACACTGTACACACTATGCACACACTGCACACACTGCATACACTATGCACACACTATACACACACACTACACACACTGCATACACACACTATACACACACTGCACACACTATACACACTACACACACACACTATACACACTCACTATACACACAATACACACACTGTACACACTATACACACTCACTATACACACAATATACACACACTTTACACACTATACACACACTGCATAAACATACATTTAAAAAAAATTGCAGCTGTATTTTACATTTTAATGTTGGGGAGGGGGGTGCCAAATAAAGGATCCGCCCCGGGTGCCAAATGCTCCAGGTACGCCCCTGTATAGAGGGGAGCCATGTTACTCTGTATATAGAGAGGAGCCATGTTTACACTGTATATAGAGGGGAGCCATGTTACTCTGTATATAGAGGGGAGCCATGTTACACTATATACAGTAGAAACATGGCTCCCTCTATATACAGAGTAACATGGCTCCCTCTATATACAGAGGGGAGCCATGTTTACACGATATATAGAGGGAAGCCATGTTATTCTGTATATAGAGGGAGCCATGTTTACACGGTATATAGAGGGAAGCCATGTTACTCTGTATATAGAGAGGAGCCATGTTTACACTGTATATAGAGGGAACCATGTTTACACTGTATATAGAGGGGAGCCATGTTACTCTGTATATAGAGGGGAGCCATGTTACTCTGTATATAGAGAGGAGCCATGTTTACACTGTATATAGAGGGGAGCCATGTTACTCTGTATATAGAGGGGAGCCATGTTACTCTGTATATAGAGATGAGCCATGTTTACACTGTATATAGAGGGGAGCCATGTTACTCTGTATATAGAGGGGAGCCATGTTACTCTGTATATAGAGAGGAGCCATGTTTACACTGTATATAGAGGGGAGCCATGTTACTCTGTATATAGAGGGGAGCCATGTTACTCTGTATATAGAGAGGAGCCATGTTTACACTGTATATAGAGGGGAGCCATGTTACTCTGTATATAGAGGGGAGCCATGTTACACTGTATATAGAGGGAGCCATGTTACTCTGTATATAGAGGGAGCCATGTTTACACTGTATATAGAGGGGAGCCATGTTTACACAGTATACAGAGGGAGCCATGTTACTCTTTATATAGAGGGAGCCATGTTTACTCTGTATATAGAGGACTGTTTGCGGTGCGTTAAACGGGGAGTTTGGTCTGTCACTGTGAAGCGGGCGTAACCCTTACACTACCTGATCTATACAACATCATACCTGATGTTTTAAAGCACGTTATTCCAAACAATTTAGGAATGTTAGGTGATTTATGCCCTTTATGGATTAAAACCAGACTCTGCATCAACTATGTAATTTTCCATGGGAGTTTTGCCATGGATCCCCCTCCGGCATGCCACAGTCCAGGTGTTAGTCCCCTTGAAACAACTTTTCCATCACTATTGTGGCCAGAAAGAGTCCCTGTGTGTTTTAAAATTCGCCTGTCCATTGAAGTCTATGGCGGTTCGCACGGTTCGCCCGTTCGCGAACATTTCGGGTTCGCGACAACACTACATGTCACACATGTCTATTGTCCTTAATGGGTTAATGGTAATGTTTATAGATAAATCATTTAACCCCTTAAGGACACAGCTTCAGAAGCTTGTCTTACGCTTAATGACACAAGCAATTTTTGCATTTTCTTGCTGTTTGCGTTCAACTGCAATTTGCATCTCTCTCATTTATTGCACCGGCACATATTATATACTGTTTTTTAAAGGACAGAAAGGGCTTTAATTTGATATAACATGTATATATATAAATGCTTACTTATTATAAAAAAAATACAGAAAAATGCAAAAAAAATGAAAAATATTGTATTTTTTTTACAGTTTTTGCAATCATAATGTGTGCCTAATTAGTGCAGGTTAAGGAAAGTAATTACAAATAAATTCATTTATTTGTTCTGATTAACATAATATATAATGTGTCTGGGATTTTCAGGTTTTTTTGGTAGTTACAGGTCACAAAGCACAAGGAGTAAAATAAAATTTTAATGTGGAGCAATATCAGAATTTGGTATGTTTGTCTTGTAAGCCTAATGGCCATAAAAGAAAACAAAATTGCCACACAAAAGTATATATTTATATAAAGTAGACATCACAGGCTATTTACCTAAGGTTGTTTTGACACTTTCTACGTAGCCATTTTACCGCCAACCTCTGCTAAATATTGGAGTAAAATTGTGTTTTTTGGGGGTTTTCGCACACAAACGTATAACAAAGAACTTCTCATGTGTATTTTGTAAAGTTGGTGTGTGCTATTCCTGTACAAAGTTTTATTATGTGTTCAGTTACTTCTGCTGAGTACAACGGTACCCCCATTGTATGTCTTTGGCACTATTTTGTGAAGCTACAGTGCCATATAGGAGACCTGTCCTTTTCAGTATTCACAGTAGAATTTTGAGAGAGGGATTTAATGAGCCTATGCTTCCATTTGGGGTATTATAACAGTTTGACGGTTCAAAAAAAACCCACAAAGGCCTACCATTTGTAAAAGTAGACACTCCAGGGTATATCATAAGGTGCATATTGTGCCTTAGCATGCCCCCATTTTTTCACCAATATATGCCAAAGTATGTGGTAAAAAATAATTTTGTGCATTTTTTGACATACGGATTGCATTTTTGCTGGGCATTTTGTATATTTCATATGTGCCACTAAGTTCAAAACCTCCAAATTATGCTCAGCTAAGTCTTCTGAGTAAAAAGACATCCCCAATGAATGTCTTTGGCACTATTTTGTGAAGCTACAGTGGCATATTGGAGACCAAGCCATATCAGTTTTTACAGAACTTTGAATTTTGACGCTGGGCCTATGTGCAATTTCCAAGCATCTTCGCAGGTTTTAAATTCAAACTACCCCACAAAGGCCTACCATTTCTTAAAGTAGACACCCCAGGGTATTTCAAAAGGCATATTTTGAACCTTAGCGTGGGATCATTTTTCCGCTAGCTTGTACCAGGTGTAGTGGTCATAAGCGTTTTTTCTGCCTTTTTGACACACAAAGTGAGTTTGCACAGTATATTTTGCAAACCTTATGTGTACCACCACTGTATAATACTTCATATGTTGCTCAGCTATGTCGGCTGAGTACAAAAATACCCCCGTATGTACCTTTGCCAGGTATATGTGGACATCGGAGGGGCACATTTGGGACACAGCCATTCCATTTTTTTCAAACTTTAAATTTTTACGCTGTGCCCATGTCCCATTTTAGAGTATTTTACCAGGCTATATAATCCAAATACCCCAATAAAGCCATACCATTTCCTAAAGAAGACATCCCAGGGTATTTCAAAAGGCATATTTTGAACCTTAGCGTGGGATCATTTTTCCGCTAGCTTGTACCAGGTGTAGTGGTAATAAGCGTTTTTTCTGCCTTTTTGACACACAAAGTGAGTTTGCACAGTATATTTTGCAAACCTTATGTGTACCACCACTCTATAATACTTTATATGTTGCTCAGCTATGTCGGCTGAGTACAAAAATACCCCCGTATGTACCTTTACCAAGTATATGTGGACATCGGAGGGGCACATTTGGGACACAGCCATTCCATTTTTTTCCAACTTTACATTTTTACGCTGTGCCCATGTCCCATTTTAGAGTATTTTACCAGGCTATATAATCCAAATACCCCATAAAGCCATACCATTTCTTAAAGAAGACATCCCAGGGTATTTCAAAAGGCATATTTTGAACCTTAGCGTGGGATCATTTTTCCGCTAGCTTGTACCAGGTGTAGTGGTAATAAGCGTTTTTTTCTGCCTTTTTGACACACAAAGTGAGTTTGCACAGTATATTTTGCAAACCTTATGTGTACCACCACTCTATAATACTTTATATGTTGCTCAGCTATGTCGGCTGAGTACAAAAATACCCCCGTATGTACCTTTACCAAGTATATGTGGACATCGGAGGGGCACATTTGGGACACAGCCATTCCATTTTTTTCCAACTTTACATTTTTACGCTGTGCCCATGTCCCATTTTAGAGTATTTTACCAGGCTATATAATCCAAATACCCCATAAAGCCATACCATTTCTTAAAGAAGACATCCCAGGGTATTTCAAAAGGCATATTTTGAACCTTAGCGTGGGATCATTTTTCCGCTAGCTTGTACCAGGTGTAGTGGTAATAAGCGTTTTTTTCTGCCTTTTTGACACACAAAGTGAGTTTGCACAGTATATTTTGCAAACCTTATGTGTACCACCACTCTATAATACTTTATATGTTGCTCAGCTATGTCGGCTGAGTACAAAAATACCCCCGTATGTACCTTTACCAAGTATATGTGGACATCGGAGGGGCACATTTGGGACACAGCCATTCCATTTTTTTCCAACTTTACATTTTTACGCTGTGCCCATGTCCCATTTTAGAGTATTTTACCAGGCTATATAATCCAAATACCCCATAAAGCCATACCATTTCTTAAAGAAGACATCCCAGGGTATTTCAAAAGGCATATTTTGAACCTTAGCGTGGGATCATTTTTCCGCTAGCTTGTACCAGGTGTAGTGGTAATGAGAGTTATTAAATAAATTTTTTTACTTTTTAAAACTTTTTTACTTTTGAAAACTATTTTTTAAACTTTTGTTTTGCTTATTAATTTTTTTAAAGTTTCCTAAACTTTCGTAAAACTTTTTTTTACAGATTTAACATTTTTCTAAGCTTTTTCTTTTACCGTTAACCCCTAACTAGCAGTAAGCAGCACTAACAGTAAATTCCCCATTTTCCCATAACTCCCACCCACCCCAGCTAGCAAAATATTTAATTATGCAATATTTAAATTAGTTAATTAAATAAATTTAACCCCTGAGGGTTAACAAATAAATAAAAGTTAATCGTCAGGGGTTAAAAAAAATTAGATCACAGTATAATACTGTGATCTGTATTTTGATCACTGTAGGCAGTGATAGACTGGCAGGGAAGGGGTTAATTTTTATTTGGACTGGGTAAAGGGTTTATTTTTTTAAATTTTTTACTTAAACGTTATTAAAGCTTTTTTTTAACTTAATTTTTTTACTTTTTAAAGCTTATTTTAAAACTTTTTTTAACGTTAACCCCTAGTTAGCCTAACACTAATTCCCCCAATTCCCCACTAACTTCCACCCTCCCCAGCTAGCTAAATTTATAATTTTAAAATATTTAAATTAATTAATAAAATAAATTTAACCCCTGAGGGTTAAAAAAAAAGAATTAACCCTCAGGGGTTAAAAAAAATAAGATCATATTAAAATGTAATCCCTGCCAATTGATCACTGTAGCCAGTGATCAATTGGCAGGGAAGGGGTAAATTTTTTATTAATATGGGTAAAGGGGGGTAAAGGGGGGTGGGATTTTAATTGTACTTTATTTTTTTAACACCAGGGGGCAGGATCACTGAAGATCCGTCTCCCTGCACTTCACACTGAACCCGGAAGTGCAGAGAGGCGGAGGTGAGTATGCAGAGCACATGTGCCCGCTCAGACATGCTGTCAGAGCGGGCACATGTACTGGGGCAGCCCGATCCGGTTTTCCCGGTCTGCCTCTAATACAGAGGCAGACCGGAGCACCATTAACCCCACGATCGCCGCGATTGCGGCGATCTGGGGTTAATTTTACCGCGTGACGGACGAGGTCCGTCATCCGTCGGTAAGGGTATCCACTGGATGACGGACCTCGTCCATCACCCGTCCTGAAGGGGTTAAAAGTTGTTTTCTAACCAAATGTAATACTTTCTGATTCTGAATGCAATAAATAAAAATCAAGGCCATAATGCCAGGTTTCTATAAAGTACTGAGTTGCTTTCTAAATTATAAAAGTTACTTATGGTAATATTTTACATTTGTTTCTGCTAATACTGTCAATGATAAAATGACAGTATTAGTAGAAGTATTGCATGGACTGTTCCTTGTAGAATAAGTAAAGAAAAATAAAATAATTTTCCATTTATTTTTCAGATACCCCTTCAGATACAATCATTACTGGTACAGGTACATTTCATGTTTTTGTTATCTCTTGCTACTTTACTTAGTAGGGTGAAAAATTAAAAAAACATTTATTGAAGTTTATTAATCATTTGAATGCTTATAGAATGCACTTTGGTTGTTTCCACTAGCATGAGAAATTCTGTTTGTTATATTATCTCTAGTAAGAAATTCACTTGTGATGTGGATATATTTGTCTGATTTCTAAAATACAGTCAGTCTTCTTACAATTGGAGAGGTGTTTTTTGTGAAATAAAAGCATAACTCAATTGGTTTTCTTTTCTGGTTTGTACTCTTAGTAGTAGATTGAGAAAATTGTCCTTGGGTAATTGGTATCTACTTCTCCTCAATATGTCAATGAGGTCACAATTTAGACACAAGTAAAAATGAAAAACAAAACATAAATTACTTTGTTTCTGCAAGGAGCATGTGCACGGGTTTCATGAGAACTTCTCTCTAACAGTTAAGATTTTAGTAGCATTAGTTATAAAACACAATCAAGTTTCACTTCATATATAGAACCCCCTCCTCCCAAAACACCTACAATTTTAATTGGTTAACGAAGAGTATCTATTTTTTTCTATCACTTCTTCACTTGATTGTTTGTGGGGAGTTGCTTTGTAATTCATAAAAAGATCAGAGGGATAAAATTAAATATAGCTGATGAGATTTCTTGAGTAAATGAACTATCTACAAAAATCCCCATTGACTTTATTGGTGACCTCTGTTGATAAATCACTTGGAAATATTTTTTTCTGAGAGAATAGACATGATTCTAAACCTTATACAAACTTATTCTTTTTCTTATTCTGACTTCTTCTAAAAAGTCAGTTACACATGCAAAGACTAGACATGCTTGTTTTTCTAACATAAAGCCAGGATTCTTACAACTATAATGTGTTTTTCTAAAATAAAAACATCATAACTCAATAGTTAGTCAGATTTTTACTCTTCTTCTTTATTTACATCTGCACTCAAGAGCGATCACAACGTCTGAGATATCCCTTGATCTTATTTGTTTGAATCACAATCAGAAATTATTCCAATTTTTTTGAAAATACACCTTTTTGATATAATATATCTTAAGAAATTCCCAAATTCTTTAACCCCTTAAGGACCAAACGTCTGGAATAGAAGGGAATCATGACATGTCACACATGTCATTTTCCTTAATGGGTTAATGGTAAAGTTTATAGATAAATCATTTAAAAGTTTGTTTTCTAACCAAATGTAATAATTTCTGATTCTGAATGCAATAAATAAAAATCAAGGCCATAATGCCAGGTTTCTATATAGTACAGAGTTGCTTTCTAAATTATAAAAGTTACTTATGGTAATATTTTACATTTGTTTCTGCTAATACTGTCAATGATAAAAGGACAGTATAAGCAGAAGTATTGCATGGACTGTTCCTTGTAGAATAAGTAAAGAAAAATAAAATAACTTTCCATTTATTTTTCAGATACCCCTACAGATACAATCATTACTGGTAAAGGTACATTTCATGTTTTTTTTTTGTTATCTCTTGCTACTTTACTTAGTAGGGTGAAAAATTAAAAAAAACATTTATTGAAGTTTATTAATCATTTGAATACTTATAGAATGCACTTTGGTTGTTTCCACTAGCATGAGAAATTCTGTTTGTGATATTATCTCTAGTAAGAAATTCACTTGTGATGTGGATATATTTGTCTGATTTCTAAAATACAGTCAGTCTTCTTACAATTGCAGAGGTGTTTTTGTGAAATAAAAGCATAACTCAATTGGTTTTCTTTTCTGGTTTGTACTCTTAGTAATAGATTGAGAAAATGGTCCTTGGTTAATTGGTATCTACTTCTCCTCAATATGTCAACGAGGTCACAATTTAGACACAAGTAAAAATGAAAAAAAAACCCCATAAATTACTTTGTTTCTGCAAGGAGCATGTGCACGTGTTTCATGAGAACTTCTCTCTAACAGTTAAGATTTTAGTAGCATTAGCAATAAAACACAACCAAGTTCCACTTCATATATAGAACCCCCTCCTCCCAAAACACCTAAAACTTAAATTGGTTAAAGAAGGGTATGTATTTTTTTCTCTCACTTCTTCACTTGATTGTTTGTGGGGAGTTGCTTTGTAATTCATAAAAAGATCAGAGGGATAAAATGAAACATAGCTGATGATATATCTTGAGTAAATGAACTATCTACAAAAATCCCTATTGACTTTATTGGTGACCTCTGTTGATAAATCACTTGGAAATATTTTTTTCTGAGAGAATAGACATGATTCTAAACCTTATACAAACTTATTATTTTTCTTATTCTGACCTTCTAATAAGTCAGTTACACATGCAAAGAATAGACATGCTTGTTTTTCTAACAGAAAGCCAGGATTCTGACAACTATAATGTGTTTTTCTAAAATAAAAACATCATAACTCAATAGTTAGTCAGATTTTTACTCTTCTTCTTTATTTACATCTGCACTCAAGATCGATCACAACGTCTGAGATATCCCTTGATCTTATTTGTTTGAATCACAATCAGAAATTATTCCAATTTTTTTGAAAATACACTTTTTTGTTATAATATATCTTAAGAAATTCCCAAATTCTTTAACCCCTTGAGGACCAAACGTCTGGAATAGAAGGGAATCATGACATGTCACACATGTCATTTGTTCTTAATGGGTTAATGGTAAAGTTTATAGATCAATCATTTAAAAGTTGTTTTCTAACTAAATGTAATAATTTCTGATTCTGAATGCAATAAATAAAAATCAAGGCCATAATGCCAGGTTTCTATAAAGTACAGAGTTGCTTTCTAAATTATAAAAGTTACTTATGGTAATATTTTACATTTGTTTCTGCTAATACTGTCAATGATAAAAGGACAGTATTAGCAGAAGTATTGCATGGACTGTTCCTTGTAGAATAAGTAAAGAAAAATAAAATAATTTTCCATTTATTTTTCAGATACCCCTACAGATACAATCATTACTGGTACAGGTACATTTCATGTTTTTTTTTTTTGTTATCTCTTGCTACTTTACTTAGTAGGGTGAAAAATTAAAAAAACATTTATTTAAGTTTATTAATCATTTGAATGCTTATAGAATGCACTTTGGTTGTTTCCACTAGCATGAGAAATTCTGTTTGTGATATTATCTCTAGTAAGAAATTCACTTGTGATGTGGATATATTTGTCTGATTTCTAAAATACAGTCAGTCTTCTTACAATTGGAGAGGTGTTTTTGTGAAATAAAAGCATAACTCAATTGGTTTTCTTTTCTGGTTTGTACTCTTAGTAGTAGATTGCGAAAATTGTCCTTGGGTAATTGGTATCTACTTATCCTCAATATGTCAATGAGGTCACAATTTAGACACAAGTAACAATGGAAAAACAAAACATAAATGACTTTGTTTCTGCAAGGAGCATGTGCACGTGTTTCATGAGAACTTCTCTCTAACAGTTAAGATTTTAGTAGCATTAGCAATAAAACACAACCAAGTTCCACTTCATATATAGAACCCCCTCCTCCCAAAACACCTAAAACTTAAATTGGTTAAAGAAGGATATCTTTTTTTTTTCTCTCACTTTTTCACTTGATTGTTTGTGGGGAGTTGCTTTGTAATTCATAAAAATATCAGAGGGATAAAATTAAACATAGCTGATGAGATATCTTGAGTAAATGAACTATCTACAAAAATCCCCATTGACTTTATTGGTGACCTCTGTTGATAAATCACTTGGAAATATTTTTTTCTGAGAGAATAGACATGATTCTAAACCTTATACAAACTTATTCTTTTTCTTATTCTGACTTCTTCTAAAAAGTCAGTTACACATGCAAAGACTAGACATGCTTGTTTTTCTAACAGAAAGCCAGGATTCTTACAACTATAATGTGTTTTTCTAAAATAAAAACATCATAACTCAATAGTTAGTCAGATTTTTACTCTTCTTCTTTATTTACATCTGCACTCAAGATCGATCACAACATCTGAGATATCCCTTGATCTTATTTGTTTGAATCACAATCAGAAATTATTCCAATTTTTTTGAAAATACACTTGTTTGATATAATATATCTTAAGAAATTCCCAAATTCTTTAACCCCTTGAGGACCAAACGTCTGGAATAGAAGGGAATCATGACATGTCACACATGTCATTTGTTCTTAATGGGTTAATGGTAAAGTTTATAGATAAATCATTTAAAAGTTTGTTTTCTAACCAAATGTAATAATTTCTGATTCTGAATGCAATAAATAAAAATCAAGGCCATAATGCCAGGTTTCTATAAAGTACAGAGTCGCTTTCTAAATTATAAAAGTTACTTATGGTAATATTTTACATTTGTTTCTGCTAATACTGTCAATGATAAAAGGACAGTATAAGCAGAAGTATTGCATGGACTGTTCCTTGTAGAATAAGTAAAGAAAAATAAAATAATTTTCCATTTATTTTTCAGATACCCCTACAGATACAATCATTACTGGTACAGGTACATTTCATGTTTTTTTGTTATCTCTTGCTACTTTACTTAGTAGGGTGAAAAATTAAAAAAAAAACATTTATTGAAGTTTATTAATCATTTGAATACTTATAGAATGCACTTTGGTTGTTTCCACTAGCATGAGAAATTCTGTTTGTGATATTATCTCTAGTAAGAAATTCACTTGTGATGTGGATATATTTGTCTGATTTCTAAAATACAGTCAGTCTTCTTACAATTGCAGAGGTGTTTTTGTGAAATAAAAGCATAACTCAATTGGTTTTCTTTTGTGTTTTGTACTCTTAGTAATAGATTGAGAAAATGGTCCTTGGTTAATTGGTATCTACTTCTCCTGAATATGTCAATGAGGTCACAATTTAGACACAAGTAAAAATGAAAAAAAAACATAAATTACTTTGTTTCTGCAAGGAGCATGTGCACGTGTTTCGTGAGAACTTCTCTCTAACAGTTAAGATTTTAGTAGCATTAGCAATAAAACACAACCAAGTTCCACTTCATATATAGAACCCCCTCCTTCCAAAACACCTAAAACTTAAATTGGTTAAAGAAGGGTATGTATTTTTTTCTCTCACTTCTTCACTTGATTGTTTGTGGGGAGTTGCTTTGTAATTCATAAAAAGATCAGAGGGATAAAATGAAACATAGCTGATGAGATATCTTGAGTAAATGAACTATCTACAAAAATCCCCATTTACTTTATTGGTGACCTCTGTTGATAAATCACTTGGAAATATTTTTTTCTGAGAGAATAGACATGATTCTAAACCTTATACAAACTTATTCTTTTTCTTATTCTGACTTCTTCTAAAAAGTCAGTTACACATGCAAAGACTAGACATGCTTGTTTTTCTAACATAAAGCCAGGATTCTTACAACTATAATGTGTTTTTCTAAAATAAAAACATCATAACTCAATACTTAGTCAGATTTTTACTCTTCTTCTTTATTTACATCTGCACTCAAGATCGATCACAACGTTTGAGATATCCCTTGATCTTATTTGTTTGAATCACAATCAGAAATTATTCCAATTTTTTTGAAAATACACTTTTTTGATATAATATATCTTAAGAAATTCCCAAATTCTTTAACCCCTTAAGGACCAAACATCTGGAATAGAAGGGAATCATGACATGTCACACATGTCATTTGTCCTTATTGGGTTAAATGTAAAGTTTATAGATAAATCATTTAAAAGTTGTTTTCTAACTAAATGTAATAATTTCTGATTCTGAAGGCAATAAATAAAAATCAGTGCCATAATGCCAGGTTTCTATATAGTACAGAGTTGCTTTCTAAATTATAAAAGTTACTTATGGTAATATTTTACATTTGTTTCTGCTAATACTGTCAATGATAAAAGGACAGTATTAGCAGAAGTATTGCATGGACTGTTCCTTGTAGAATAAGTAAAGAAAAATAAAATAATTTTCATTTATTTTTCAGATACCCCTACAGATACAATCATTACTGGTAAAGGTACATTTCATGTTTTTTTTTGTTATCTCTTGCTACTTTACTTAGTAGGGTGAAAAATTAAAAAAACATTTATTGAAGTTTATTAATCATTTGAATGCTTATAGAATGCACTTTGGTTGTTTCGACTAGCATGAGAAATTCTGTTTGTGATATTATCTCTAGTAAGAAATTCACTTGTGATGTGGATATATTTGTCTGATTTCTGAAATACAGTCAGTCTTCTTACAATTGGAGAGGTGTTTTTGTGAAATAAAAGCATAACTCAATTGGTTTTCTTTTCTGGTTTGTCCTCTTAGTAGTAGATTGCGAAAATTGTCCTTGGGTAATTGGTATCTACTTATCCTCAATATGTCAATGAGGTCACAATTTAGACACAAGTAACAATGGAAAAACAAAACATAAATGACTTTGTTTCTGCAAGGAGCATGTGCACATGTTTCATGAGAACTTCTCTCTAACAGTTAAGATTTTAGTAGCATTAGCAATAAAACACAACCAAGTTCCACTTCATATATAGAACCCCCTCCTCCCAAAACACCTAAAACTTAAATTGGTTAAAGAAGGATATCTTTTTTTTTTCTCTCACTTCTTCACTTAATTGTTTGTGGGGAGTTGCTTTGTAATTCATAAAAATATCAGAGGGATAAAATTAAACATAGCTGATGAGATATCTTGAGTAAATGAACTATCTACAAAAATCCCCATTGACTTTATTGGTGACCTCTGTTGATAAATCACTTGGAAATATTTTTTTCTGAGAGAAAAGACATGATTCTAAACCTTATACAAACTTATTCTTTTTCTTATTCTGACTTCTTCTAAAAAGTCAGTTACACATGCAAAGACTAGACATGCTTGTTTTTCTAACATAAAGCCAGGATTCTTACAACTATAATGTGTTTTTCTAAAATAAAAACATCATAACTCAATACTTAGTCAGATTTTTACTCTTCTTCTTTATTTACATCTGCACTCAAGATCGATCACAACGTTTGAGATATCCCTTGATCTTATTTGTTTGAATCACAATCAGAAATTATTCCAATTTTTTTGAAAATACACTTTTTTGATATAATATATCTTAAGAAATTCCCAAATTCTTTAACCCCTTAAGGACCAAACATCTGGAATAGAAGGGAATCATGACATGTCACACATGTCATTTGTCCTTAATGGGTTAAATGTAAAGTTTATAGATAAATCATTTAAAAGTTGTTTTCTAACTAAATGTAATAATTTCTGATTCTGAATGCAATAAATAAAAATCAGTGCCATAATGCCAGGTTTCTATATAGTACAGAGTTGCTTTCTAAATTATAAAAGTTACTTATGGTAATATTTTACATTTGTTTCTGCTAATACTGTCAATGATAAAAGGACAGTATAAGCAGAAGTATTGCATGGACTGTTCCTTGTAGAATAAGTAAAGAAAAATAAAATAATTTTCCATGTATTTTTCAGATACCCCTTCAGATACAATCATTACTGGTACAGGTACATTTCATGTTTTTGTTATCTCTTGCTACTTTACTTAGTAGGGTGAAAAATTAAAAAAACATTTATTGAAGTTTATTAATCATTTGAATACTTATAGAATGCACTTTGGTTGTTTCCACTAGCATGAGAAATTCTGTTTGTGATATTATCTCTAGTAAGAAATTCACTTGTGATGTGGATATATTTGTCTGATTTCTAAAATACAGTCAGTCTTCTTACAATTGGAGAGGTGTTTTTGTGAAATAAAAGCATAACTCAATTGGTTTTCTTTTCTGGTTTGTACTCTTAGTAGTAGATTGCGAAAATTGTCCTTGGGTAATTGGTATCTACTTATCCTCAATATGTCAATGAGGTCACAATTTAGACACAAGTAACAATGGAAAAACAAAACATAAATTACTTTGTTTCTGCAAGGAGCATGTGCACGTGTTTCATGAGAACTTCTCTCTAACAGTTAAGATTTTAGTAGCATTAGCAATAAAACACAACCAAGTTCCACTTTATATATAGAACCCCCTCCTCCCAAAACACCTAAAACTTAAATTGGTTAAAGAAGGGTATGTATTTTTTTCTCTCACTTCTTCACTTGATTGTTTGTGGGGAGTTGCTTTGTAATTCATAAAAAGATCAGAGGGATAAAATGAAACATAGCTGATGATATATCTTGAGTAAATGAACTATCTACAAAAATCCCTATTGACTTTATTGGTGACCTCTGTTGATAAATCACTTGGAAATATTTTTTTCTGAGAGAATAGACATGATTCTAAACCTTATACAAACTTATTATTTTTCTTATTCTGACCTTCTAATAAGTCAGTTACACATGCAAAGAATAGACATGCTTGTTTTTCTAACAGAAAGCCAGGATTCTGACAACTATAATGTGTTTTTCTAAAATAAAAACATCATAACTCAATAGTTAGTCAGATTTTTACTCTTCTTCTTTATTTACATCTGCACTCAAGATCGATCACAACGTCTGAGATATCCCTTGATCTTATTTGTTTGAATCACAATCAGAAATTATTCCATTTTTTTTGAAAATACACTTTTTTGTTATAATATATCTTAAGAAATTCCCAAATTCTTTAACCCCTTGAGGACCAAACGTCTGGAATAGAAGGGAATCATGACATGTCACACATGTCATTTGTTCTTAATGGGTTAATGGTAAAGTTTATAGATCAATCATTTAAAAGTTGTTTTCTAACTAAATGTAATAATTTCTGATTCTGAATGCAATAAATAAAAATCAAGGCCATAATGCCAGGTTTCTATAAAGTACAGAGTTGCTTTCTAAATTATAAAAGTTACTTATGGTAATATTTTACATTTGTTTCTGCTAATACTGTCAATGATAAAAGGACAGTATTAGCAGAAGTATTGCATGGACTGTTCCTTGTAGAATAAGTAAAGAAAAATAAAATAATTTTCCATTTATTTTTCAGATACCCCTACAGATACAATCATTACTGGTACAGGTACATTTCATGTTTTTTTTTTGTTATCTCTTGCTACTTTACTTAGTAGGGTGAAAAATTAAAAAAACATTTATTTAAGTTTATTAATCATTTGAATGCTTATAGAATGCACTTTGGTTGTTTCCACTAGCATGAGAAATTCTGTTTGTGATATTATCTCTAGTAAGAAATTCACTTGTGATGTGGATATATTTGTCTGATTTCTAAAATACAGTCAGTCTTCTTACAATTGGAGAGGTGTTTTTGTGAAATAAAAGCATAACTCAATTGGTTTTCTTTTCTGGTTTGTACTCTTAGTAGTAGATTGCGAAAATTGTCCTTGGGTAATTGGTATCTACTTATCCTCAATATGTCAATGAGGTCACAATTTAGACACAAGTAACAATGGAAAAACAAAACATAAATGACTTTGTTTCTGCAAGGAGCATGTGCACGTGTTTCATGAGAACTTCTCTCTAACAGTTAAGATTTTAGTAGCATTAGCAATAAAACACAACCAAGTTCCACTTCATATATAGAACCCCCTCCTCCCAAAACACCTAAAACTTAAATTGGTTAAAGAAGGATATCTTTTTTTTTTCTCTCACTTTTTCACTTGATTGTTTGTGGGGAGTTGCTTTGTAATTCATAAAAATATCAGAGGGATAAAATTAAACATAGCTGATGAGATATCTTGAGTAAATGAACTATCTACAAAAATCCCCATTGACTTTATTGGTGACCTCTGTTGATAAATCACTTGGAAATATTTTTTTCTGAGAGAATAGACATGATTCTAAACCTTATACAAACTTATTCTTTTTCTTATTCTGACTTCTTCTAAAAAGTCAGTTACACATGCAAAGACTAGACATGCTTGTTTTTCTAACAGAAAGCCAGGATTCTTACAACTATAATGTGTTTTTCTAAAATAAAAACATCATAACTCAATAGTTAGTCAGATTTTTACTCTTCTTCTTTATTTACATCTGCACTCAAGATCGATCACAACATCTGAGATATCCCTTGATCTTATTTGTTTGAATCACAATCAGAAATTATTCCAATTTTTTTGAAAATACACTTGTTTGATATAATATATCTTAAGAAATTCCCAAATTCTTTAACCCCTTGAGGACCAAACGTCTGGAATAGAAGGGAATCATGACATGTCACACATGTCATTTGTTCTTAATGGGTTAATGGTAAAGTTTATAGATAAATCATTTAAAAGTTTGTTTTCTAACCAAATGTAATAATTTCTGATTCTGAATGCAATAAATAAAAATCAAGGCCATAATGCCAGGTCTCTATAAAGTACAGAGTTGCTTTCTAAATTATAAAAGTTACTTATGGTAATATTTTACATTTGTTTCTGCTAATACTGTCAATGATAAAAGGACAGTATAAGCAGAAGTATTGCATGGACTGTTCCTTGTAGAATAAGTAAAGAAAAATAAAATAATTTTCCATTTATTTTTCAGATACCCCTACAGATACAATCATTACTGGTACAGGTACATTTCATGTTTTTTTGTTATCTCTTGCTACTTTACTTAGTAGGGTGAAAAATTAAAAAAAAACATTTATTGAAGTTTATTAATCATTTGAATACTTATAGAATGCACTTTGGTTGTTTCCACTAGCATGAGAAATTCTGTTTGTGATATTATCTCTAGTAAGAAATTCACTTGTGATGTGGATATATTTGTCTGATTTCTAAAATACAGTCAGTCTTCTTACAATTGCAGAGGTGTTTTTGTGAAATAAAAGCATAACTCAATTGGTTTTCTTTTGTGGTTTGTACTCTTAGTAATAGATTGAGAAAATGGTCCTTGGTTAATTGGTATCTACTTCTTCTGAATATGTCAATGAGGTCACAATTTAGACACAAGTAAAAATGAAAAAAAAAACATAAATTACTTTGTTTCTGCAAGGAGCATGTGCACGTGTTTCGTGAGAACTTCTCTCTAACAGTTACGATTTTAGTAGCATTAGCAATAAAACACAACCAAGTTCCACTTCATATGTAGAACCCCCTCCTTCCAAAACACCTAAAACTTAAATTGGTTAAAGAAGGGTATGTATTTTTTTCTCTCACTTCTTCACTTGATTGTTTGTGGGGAGTTGCTTTGTAATTCATAAAAAGATCAGAGGGATAAAATGAAACATAGCTGATGAGATATCTTGAGTAAATGAACTATCTACAAAAATCCCCATTTACTTTATTGGTGACCTCTGTTGATAAATCACTTGGAAATATTTTTTTCTGAGAGAATAGACATGATTCTAAACCTTATACAAACTTATTCTTTTTCTTATTCTGACTTCTTCTAAAAAGTCAGTTACACATGCAAAGACTAGACATGCTTGTTTTTCTAACATAAAGCCAGGATTCTTACAACTATAATGTGTTTTTCTAAAATAAAAACATCATAACTCAATACTTAGTCAGATTTTTACTCTTCTTCTTTATTTACATCTGCACTCAAGATCGATCACAACGTTTGAGATATCCCTTGATCTTATTTGTTTGAATCACAATCAGAAATTATTCCAATTTTTTTGAAAATACACTTTTTTGATATAATATATCTTAAGAAATTCCCAAATTCTTTAACCCCTTAAGGACCAAACATCTGGAATAGAAGGGAATCATGACATGTCACACATGTCATTTGTCCTTATTGGGTTAAATGTAAAGTTTATAGATAAATCATTTAAAAGTTGTTTTCTAACTAAATGTAATAATTTCTGATTCTGAAGGCAATAAATAAAAATCAGTGCCATAATGCCAGGTTTCTATATAGTACAGAGTTGCTTTCTAAATTATAAAAGTTACTTATGGTAATATTTTACATTTGTTTATGCTAATACTGTCAATGATAAAAGGACAGTATAAGCAGAAGTATTGCATGGACTGTTCCTTGTAGAATAAGTAAAGAAAAATAAAATAATTTTCCATTTATTTTTCAGATACCCCTTCAGATACAATCATTACTGGTACAGGTACATTTCATGTTTTTGTTATCTCTTGCTAATTTACTTAGTAGGGTGAAAAATTAAAAATACATTTATTGAAGTTTATTAATCATTTGAATACTTATAGAATGCACTTTGGTTGTTTCCACTAGCATGAGAAATTCTGTTTGTGATATTATCTGTAGTAAGAAATTCACTTGTGATGTGGAAATATTGTCTGATTTCTAAAATACAGTCAGTCTTCTTACAATTGGAGAGGTGTTTTTGTGAAATAAAAGCATAACTCAATTGGTTTTCTTTTCTGGTTTGTACTCTTAGTAGTAGATTGCGAAAATTGTCCTTGGGTAATTGGTATCTACTTATCCTCAATATGTCAATGAGGTCACAATTTAGACACAAGTAACAATGGAAAAACAAAACATAAATGACTTTGTTTCTGCAAGGAGCATGTGCACGTGTTTCATGAGAACTTCTCTCTAACAGTTAAGATTTTAGTAGCATTAGCAATGAAACACAACCAAGTTCCACTTCATATATAGAACCCCCTCCTCCCAAAACACCTAAAACTTAAATTGGTTAAAGAAGGATATCTTTTTTTCTTCTCTCACTTTTTCACTTGATTGTTTGTGGGGAGTTGCTTTGTAATTCATAAAAATATCAGAGGGATAAAATTAAACATAGCTGATGAGATATATTGAGTAAATGAACTATCTACAAAAATCCCCATTGACTTTATTGGTGACCTCTGTTGATAAATCACTTGCAAATATTTTTTTCTGAGAGAATAGACATGATTCTAAACCTTATACAAACTTATTCTTTTTCTTATTCTGACTTCTTCTAAAAAGTCAGTTACACATGCAAAGACTAGACATGCTTGTTTTTCAAACAGAAAGCCAGGATTCTTACAACTATAATGTGTTTTTCTAAAATAAAAACATCATAACTCAATAGTTAGTCAGATTTTTAATCTTCTTCTTTATTTACATCTGCACTCAAGATCGATCACAACGTCTGAGATATCCCTTGATCTTATTTGTTTGAATCACAATCAGAAATTATTCCAATTTTTTTGAAAATACACTTGTTTGATATAATATATCTTAAGAAATTCCCAAATTCTTTAACCCCTTGAGGACCAAACGTCTGGAATAGAAGGGAATCATGACATGTCACACATGTCATTTGTTCTTAATGGGTTAATGGTAAAGTTTATAGCTCAATCATTTAAAAGATGTTTTCTAACTAAATGTAATAATTTCTGATTTTGAATGCAATAAATAAAAATCAAGGCCATAATGCCAGGTTTCTATAAAGTACAGAGTTGCTTTCTAAATTATAAAAGTTACTTATGGTAATATTTTACATTTGTTTCTGCTAATACTGTCAATGATAAAAGGACAGTATAAGCAGAAGTATTGCATGGACTGTTCCTTGTAGAATAAGTAAAGAAAAATAAAATAATTTTCCATTTATTTTTCAGATACCCCTACAGATACAATCATTACTGGTACAGGTACATTTCATGTTTTTTGTTATCTCTTGCTACTTTACTTAGTAGGGTGAAAAATTAAAAAAAAACATTTATTGAAGTTTATTAATCATTTGAATACTTATAGAATGCACTTTGGTTGTTTCCACTAGCATGAGAAATTCTGTTTGTGATATTATCTCTAGTAAGAAATTCACTTGTGATGTGGATATATTTGTCTGATTTCTAAAATACAGTCAGTCTTCTTACAATTGCAGAGGTGTTTTTGTGAAATAAAAGCATAACTCAATTGGTTTTCTTTTGTGGTTTGTACTCTTAGTAATAGATTGAGAAAATGGTCCTTGGTTAATTGGTATCTACTTCTCCTGAATATGTCAATGAGGTCACAATTTAGACACAAGTAAAAATGAAAAAAAAACATAAATTACTTTGTTTCTGCAAGGAGCATGTGCACGTGTTTCATGAGAACTTCTCTCTAACAGTTAAGATTTTAGTAGCATTAGCAATAAAACACAACCAAGTTCCACTTCATATGTAGAACCCCCTCCTTCCAAAACACCTAAAACTTAAATTGGTTAAAGAAGGGTATGTATTTTTTTCTCTCACTTCTTCACTTGATTGTTTGTGGGGAGTTGCTTTGTAATTCATAAAAAGATCAGAGGGATAAAATGAAACATAGCTGATGAGATATTTTGAGTAAATGAACTATCTACAAAAATCCCCATTTACTTTATTGGTGACCTCTGTTGATAAATCACTTGGAAATATTTTTTTCTGAGAGAATAGACATGATTCTAAACCTTATACAAACTTATTCTTTTTCTTATTCTGACTTCTTCTAAAAAGTCAGTTACACATGCAAAGACTAGACATGCTTGTTTTTCTAACATAAAGCCAGGATTCTTACAACTATAATGTGTTTTTCTAAAATAAAAACATCATAACTCAATACTTAGTCAGATTTTTACTCTTCTTCTTTATTTACATCTGCACTCAAGATCGATCACAACGTTTGAGATATCCCTTGATCTTATTTGTTTGAATCACAATCAGAAATTATTCCAATTTTTTTGAAAATACACTTTTTTGATATAATATATCTTAAGAAATTCCCAAATTCTTTAACCCCTTAAGGACCAAACATCTGGAATAGAAGGGAATCATGACATGTCACACATGTCATTTGTCCTTATTGGGTTAAATGTAAAGTTTATAGATAAATCATTTAAAAGTTGTTTTCTAACTAAATGTAATAATTTCTGATTCTGAAGGCAATAAATAAAAATCAGTGCCATAATGCCAGGTTTCTATATAGTACAGAGTTGCTTTCTAAATTATAAAAGTTACTTATGGTAATATTTTACATTTGTTTCTGCTAATACTGTCAATGATAAAAGGACAGTATAAGCAGAAGTATTGCATGGACTGTTCCTTGTAGAATAAGTAAAGAAAAATAAAATAATTTTCCATTTATTTTTCAGATACCCCTTCAGATACAATCATTACTGGTACAGGTACATTTCATGTTTTTGTTATCTCTTGCTACTTTACTTAGTAGGGTGAAAAATTAAAAATACATTTATTGAAGTTTATTAATCATTTGAATACTTATAGAATGCACTTTGGTTGTTTCCACTAGCATGAGAAATTCTGTTTGTGATATTATCTCTAGTAAGAAATTCACTTGTGATGTGGATATATTTGTCTGATTTCTAAAATACAGTCAGTCTTCTTACAATTGGAGAGGTGTTTTTGTGAAATAAAAGCATAACTCAATTGGTTTTCTTTTCTGGTTTGTACTCTTAGTAGTAGATTGCGAAAATTGTCCTTGGGTAATTGGTATCTACTTATCCTCAATATGTCAATGAGGTCACAATTTAGACACAAGTAACAATGGAAAAACAAAACATAAATGACTTTGTTTCTGCAAGGAGCATGTGCACGTGTTTCATGAGAACTTCTCTCTAACAGTTAAGATTTTAGTAGCATTAGCAATGAAACACAACCAAGTTCCACTTCATATATAGAACCCCCTCCTCCCAAAACACCTAAAACTTAAATTGGTTAAAGAAGGATATCTTTTTTTCTTCTCTCACTTTTTCACTTGATTGTTTGTGGGGAGTTGCTTTGTAATTCATAAAAATATCAGAGGGATAAAATTAAACATAGCTGATGAGATATATTGAGTAAATGAACTATCTACAAAAATCCCCATTGACTTTATTGGTGACCTCTGTTGATAAATCACTTGCAAATATTTTTTTCTGAGAGAATAGACATGATTCTAAACCTTATACAAACTTATTCTTTTTCTTATTCTGACTTCTTCTAAAAAGTCAGTTACACATGCAAAGACTAGACATGCTTGTTTTTCAAACAGAAAGCCAGGATTCTTACAACTATAATGTGTTTTTCTAAAATAAAAACATCATAACTCAATAGTTAGTCAGATTTTTAATCTTCTTCTTTATTTACATCTGCACTCAAGATCGATCACAACGTCTGAGATATCCCTTGATCTTATTTGTTTGAATCACAATCAGAAATTATTCCAATTTTTTTGAAAATACACTTGTTTGATATAATATATCTTAAGAAATTCCCAAATTCTTTAACCCCTTGAGGACCAAACGTCTGGAATAGAAGGGAATCATGACATGTCACACATGTCATTTGTTCTTAATGGGTTAATGGTAAAGTTTATAGCTCAATCATTTAAAAGATGTTTTCTAACTAAATGTAATAATTTCTGATTTTGAATGCAATAAATAAAAATCAAGGCCATAATGCCAGGTTTCTATAAAGTACAGAGTTGCTTTCTAAATTATAAAAGTTACTTATGGTAATATTTTACATTTGTTTCTGCTAATACTGTCAATGATAAAATGACAGTATTAGCAGAAGTATTGCATGGACTGTTCCTTGTAGAATAAGTAAAGAAAAATAAAATAATTTTCATTTATTTTTCAGATACCCCTACAGATACAATCATTACTGGTACAGGTACATTTCATGTTTTTTTTTGTTATCTCTTGCTACTTTACTTAGTAGGGTGAAAAATTAAAAAAACATTTATTGAAGTTTATTAATCATTTGTATACTTATAGAATGCACTTTGGTTGTTTCCACTAGCATGAGAAATTCTGTTTGTGATATTATCTCTAGTAAGAAATTCACTTGTGATGTGGATATATTTGTCTGATTTCTAAAATACAGTCAGTCTTCTTACAATTGCAGAGGTGTTTTTGTGAAATAAAAGCATAACTCAATTGGTTTTCTTTTGTGGTTTGTACTCTTAGTAATAGATTGAGAAAATGGTCCTTGGTTAATTGGTATCTACTTCTCCTGAATATGTCAATGAGGTCACAATTTAGACACAAGTAAAAATGAAAAAAAAACATAAATTACTTTGTTTCTGCAAGGAGCATGTGCACGTGTTTCATGAGAACTTCTCTCTAACAGTTAAGATTTTAGTAGCATTAGCAATAAAACACAACCAAGTTCCACTTCATATATATAACCCCCTCCTCCCAAAACACCTAAAACTTAAATTGGTTAAAGAAGGGTATGTATTTTTTTCTCTCACTTCTTCACTTGATTGTTTGTGGGGAGTTGTTTTGTAATTCATAAAAAGATCAGAGGGATAAAATGAAACATAGCTGATGAGATATCTTGAGTAAATGAACTATCTACAAAAATCCCCATTGACTTTATTGGTGACCTCTGTTGATAAATCACTTGGAAATATTTTTTTCTGAGAGAATAGACATGATTCTAAACCTTATACAAACTTATTATTTTTCTTATTCTGACTTCTTCTAATAAGTCAGTTACACATGCAAAGACTAGACATGCTTGTTTTTCTAACAGAAAGCCAGGATTCTTACAACTATAATGTGTTTTTATAAAATAAAAACATCATAACTCAATAGTTAGTCAGATTTTTACTCTTCTTCTTTATTTACATCTGCACTCAAGATCCATCACAACTTCTGAGATATCCCTTGATCTTATTTGTTTGAATCACAATCAGAAATTATTCCAATTTTTTTGAAAATACACTTTTTTGATATAATATATCTTAAGAAATTCCCAAATTCTTTAACCCCTTGAGGACCAAACGTCTGGAATAGAAGGGAATCATGACATGTCACACATGTCATTTGTTCTTAATGGGTTAATGGTAAAGTTTATAGATCAATCATTTAAAAGTTGTTTTCTAACTAAATGTAATAATTTCTGATTCTGAATGCAATAAATAAAAATCAAGGCCATAATGCCAGGTTTCTATAAAGTACAGAGTTGCTTTCTAAATTATAAAAGTTATTTATGGTAATATTTTACATTTGTTTCTGCTAATACTGTCAATGATAAAAGGACAGTATTAGCAGAAGTATTGCATGGACTGTTCCTTGTAGAATAAGTAAAGAAAAATAAAATAATTTTCATTTATTTTTCAGATACCCCTACAGATACAATCATTACTGGTAAAGGTACATTTCATGTTTTTTTTGTTATCTCTTGCTACTTTACTTAGTAGGGTGAAAAATTAAAAAAACATTTATTGAAGTTTATTAATCATTTGAATGCTTATAGAATGCACTTTGGTTGTTTCGACTAGCATGAGAAATTCTGTTTGTGATATTATCTCTAGTAAGAAATTCACTTGTGATGTGGATATATTTGTCTGATTTCTGAAATACAGTCAGTCTTCTTACAATTGGAGAGGTGTTTTTGTGAAATAAAAGCATAACTCAATTGGTTTTCTTTTCTGGTTTGTCCTCTTAGTAGTAGATTGCGAAAATTGTCCTTGGTTAATTGGTATCTACTTATCCTCAATATGTCAATGAGGTCACAATTTAGACACAAGTAACAATGGAAAAACAAAACATAAATGACTTTGTTTCTGCAAGGAGCATGTGCACATGTTTCATGAGAACTTCTCTCTAACAGTTAAGATTTTAGTAGCATTAGCAATAAAACACAACCAAGTTCCACTTCATATATAGAACCCCCTCCTCCCAAAACACCTAAAACTTAAATTGGTTAAAGAAGGATATCTTTTTTTTTTCTCTCACTTCTTCACTTAATTGTTTGTGGGGAGTTGCTTTGTAATTCATAAAAATATCAGAGGGATAAAATTAAACATAGCTGATGAGATATCTTGAGTAAATGAACTATCTACAAAAATCCCCATTGACTTTATTGGTGACCTCTGTTGATAAATCACTTGGAAATATTTTTTTCTGAGAGAAAAGACATGATTCTAAACCTTATACAAACTTATTCTTTTTCTTATTTTGACTTCTTCTAAAAAGTCAGTTACACATGCAAAGACTAGACATGCTTGTTTTTCTAACATAAAGCCAGGATTCTTACAACTATAATGTGTTTTTCTAAAATAAAAACATCATAACTCAATACTTAGTCAGATTTTTACTCTTCTTCTTTATTTACATCTGCACTCAAGATCGATCACAACGTTTGAGATATCCCTTGATCTTATTTGTTTGAATCACAATCAGAAATTATTCAAATTTTTTTGAAAATACACTTTTTTGATATAATATATCTTAAGAAATTCCCAAATTCTTTAACCCCTTAAGGACCAAACATCTGGAATAGAAGGGAATCATGACATGTCACACATGTCATTTGTCCTTAATGGGTTAAATGTAAAGTTTATAGATAAATCATTTAAAAGTTGTTTTCTAACTAAATGTAATAATTTCTGATTCTGAATGCAATAAATAAAAATCAGTGCCATAATGCCAGGTTTCTATATAGTACAGAGTTGCTTTCTAAATTATAAAAGTTACTTATGGTAGTATTTTACATTTGTTTCTGCTAATACTGTCAATGATAAAAGGACAGTATAAGCAGAAGTATTGCATGGACTGTTCCTTGTAGAATAAGTAAAGAAAAATAAAATAATTTTCCATTTATTTTTCAGATACCCCTTCAGATACAATCATTACTGGTACAGGTACATTTCATGTTTTTGTTATCTCTTGCTACTTTACTTAGTAGGGTGAAAAATTAAAAAAACATTTATTGAAGTTTATTAATCATTTGAATACTTATAGAATGCACTTTGGTTGTTTCCACTAGCATGAGAAATTCTGTTTGTGATATTATCTCTAGTAAGAAATTCACTTGTGATGTGGATATATTTGTCTGATTTCTAAAATACAGTCAGTCTTCTTACAATTGCAGAGGTGTTTTTGTGAAATAAAAGCATAACTCAATTGGTTTTCTTTTGTGGTTTGTACTCTTAGTAATAGATTGAGAAAATGGTCCTTGGTTAATTGGTATCTACTTCTCCTGAATATGTCAATGAGGTCACAATTTAGACACAAGTAAAAATGAAAAAAACACATAAATTACTTTGTTTCTGCAAGGAGCATGTGCACGTGTTTCGTGAGAACTTCTCTCTAACAGTTAAGATTTTAGTAGCATTAGCAATAAAACACAACCAAGTTCCACTTCATATATATAACCCCCTCCTCCCAAAACACCTAAAACTTAAATTGGTTAAAGAAGGGTATGTATTTTTTTCTCTCACTTCTTCACTTGATTGTTTGTGGGGAGTTGTTTTGTAATTCATAAAAAGATCAGAGGGATAAAATGAAACATAGCTGATGAGATATCTTGAGTAAATGAACTATCTACAAAAATCCCCATTGACTTTATTGGTGACCTCTGTTGATAAATCACTTGGAAATATTTTTTTCTGAGAGAATAGACATGATTCTAAACCTTATACAAACTTATTATTTTTCTTATTCTGACTTCTTCTAATAAGTCAGTTACACATGCAAAGACTAGACATGCTTGTTTTTCTAACAGAAAGCCAGGATTCTTACAACTATAATGTGTTTTTCTAAAATAAAAACATCATAACACAATAGTTAGTCAGATTTTTACTCTTCTTTATTTACATCTGCACTCAAGATCCATCACAACTTCTGAGATATCCCTTGATCTTATTTGTTTGAATCACAATCAGAAATTATTCCATTTTTTTTGAAAATACACTTGTTTGATATAATATATCTTAAGAAATTCCCAAATTCTTTAACCCCTTGAGGACCAAACGTCTGGAATAGAAGGGAATCATGACATGTAACACATGTCATTTGTTCTTAATGGGTTAATGGTAAAGTTTATAGATCAATCATTTAAAAGTTGTTTTCTAACTAAATGTAATAATTTCTGATTCTGAATGCAATAAATAAAAATCAAGGCCATAATGCCAGGTTTCTATAAAGTACAGAGTTGCTTTCTAAATTATAAAAGTTACTTATGGTAATATTTTACATTTGTTTCTGCTAATACTGTCAATGATAAAAGGACAGTATTAGCAGAAGTATTGCATGGACTGTTCCTTGTAGAATAAGTAAAGAAAAATAAAATAATTTTCATTTATTTTTCAGATACCCCTACAGATACAATCATTACTGGTAAAGGTACATTTCATGTTTTTTTTTGTTATCTCTTGCTACTTTACTTAGTAGGGTGAAAAATTAAAAAAACATTTATTGAAGTTTATTAATCATTTGAATGCTTATAGAATGCACTTTGGTTGTTTCGACTAGCATGAGAAATTCTGTTTGTGATATTATCTCTAGTAAGAAATTCACTTGTGATGTGGATATATTTGTCTGATTTCTGAAATACAGTCAGTCTTCTTACAATTGGAGAGGTGTTTTTGTGAAATCAAAGCATAACTCAATTGGTTTTCTTTTCTGGTTTGTCCTCTTAGTAGTAGATTGCGAAAATTGTCCTTGGGTAATTGGTATCTACTTATCCTCAATATGTCAATGAGGTCACAATTTAGACACAAGTAACAATGGAAAAACAAAACATAAATGACTTTGTTTCTGCAAGGAGCATGTGCACATGTTTCATGAGAACTTCTCTCTAACAGTTAAGATTTTAGTAGCATTAGCAATAAAACACAACCAAGTTCCACTTCATATATAGAACCCCCTCCTCCCAAAACACCTAAAACTTAAATTGGTTAAAGAAGGATATCTTTTTTTTTCTCTCACTTCTTCACTTAATTGTTTGTGGGGAGTTGCTTTGTAATTCATAAAAATATCAGAGGGATAAAATTAAACATAGCTGATGAGATATCTTGAGTAAATGAACTATCTACAAAAATCCCCATTGACTTTATTGGTGACCTCTGTTGATAAATCACTTGGAAATATTTTTTTCTGAGAGAAAAGACATGATTCTAAACCTTATACAAACTTATTCTTTTTCTTATTCTGACTTCTTCTAAAAAGTCAGTTACACATGCAAAGACTAGACATGCTTGTTTTTCTAACATAAAGCCAGGATTCTTACAACTATAATGTGTTTTTCTAAAATAAAAACATCATAACTCAATACTTAGTCAGATTTTTACTCTTCTTCTTTATTTACATCTGCACTCAAGATCGATCACAACGTTTGAGATATCCCTTGATCTTATTTGTTTGAATCACAATCAGAAATTATTCAAATTTTTTTGAAAATACACTTTTTTGATATAATATATCTTAAGAAATTCCCAAATTCTTTAACCCCTTAAGGACCAAACATCTGGAATAGAAGGGAATCATGACATGTCACACATGTCATTTGTCCTTAATGGGTTAAATGTAAAGTTTATAGATAAATCATTTAAAAGTTGTTTTCTAACTAAATGTAATAATTTCTGATTCTGAATGCAATAAATAAAAATCAGTGCCATAATGCCAGGTTTCTATATAGTACAGAGTTGCTTTCTAAATTATAAAAGTTACTTATGGTAATATTTTACATTTGTTTCTGCTAATACTGTCAATGATAAAAGGACAGTATAAGCAGAAGTATTGCATGGACTGTTCCTTGTAGAATAAGTAAAGAAAAATAAAATAATTTTCCATTTATTTTTCAGATACCCCTTCAGATACAATCATTACTGGTACAGGTACATTTCATGTTTTTGTTATCTCTTGCTACTTTACTTAGTAGGGTGAAAAATTAAAAAAACATTTATTGAAGTTTATTAATCATTTGAATACTTATAGAATGCACTTTGGTTGTTTCCACTAGCATGAGAAATTCTGTTTGTGATATTATCTCTAGTAAGAAATTCACTTGTGATGTGGATATATTTGTCTGATTTCTAAAATACAGTCAGTCTTCTTACAATTGCAGAGGTGTTTTTGTGAAATAAAAGCATAACTCAATTGGTTTTCTTTTGTGGTTTGTACTCTTAGTAATAGATTGAGAAAATGGTCCTTGGTTAATTGGTATCTACTTCTCCTGAATATGTCAATGAGGTCACAATTTAGACACAAGTAAAAATGAAAAAAACACATAAATTACTTTGTTTCTGCAAGGAGCATGTGCACGTGTTTCGTGAGAACTTCTCTCTAACAGTTAAGATTTTAGTAGCATTAGCAATAAAACACAACCAAGTTCCACTTCATATATATAACCCCCTCCTCCCAAAACACCTAAAACTTAAATTGGTTAAAGAAGGGTATGTATTTTTTTCTCTCACTTCTTCACTTGATTGTTTGTGGGGAGTTGTTTTGTAATTCATAAAAAGATCAGAGGGATAAAATGAAACATAGCTGATGAGATATCTTGAGTAAATGAACTATCTACAAAAATCCCCATTGACTTTATTGGTGACCTCTGTTGATAAATCACTTGGAAATATTTTTTTCTGAGAGAATAGACATGATTCTAAACCTTATACAAACTTATTATTTTTCTTATTCTGACTTCTTCTAATAAGTCAGTTACACATGCAAAGACTAGACATGCTTGTTTTTCTAACAGAAAGCCAGGATTCTTACAACTATAATGTGTTTTTCTAAAATAAAAACATCATAACACAATAGTTAGTCAGATTTTTACTCTTCTTTATTTACATCTGCACTCAAGATCCATCACAACTTCTGAGATATCCCTTGATCTTATTTGTTTGAATCACAATCAGAAATTATTCCATTTTTTTTGAAAATACACTTGTTTGATATAATATATCTTAAGAAATTCCCAAATTCTTTAACCCCTTGAGGACCAAACGTCTGGAATAGAAGGGAATCATGACATGTCACACATGTCATTTGTTCTTAATGGGTTAATGGTAAAGTTTATAGATCAATCATTTAAAAGTTGTTTTCTAACTAAATGTAATAATTTCTGATTCTGAATGCAATAAATAAAAATCAAGGCCATAATGCCAGGTTTCTATAAAGTACAGAGTTGCTTTCTAAATTATAAAAGTTACTTATGGTAATATTTTACATTTGTTTCTGCTAATACTGTCAATGATAAAAGGACAGTATTAGCAGAAGTATTGCATGGACTGTTCCTTGTAGAATAAGTAAAGAAAAATAAAATAATTTTCCATTTATTTTTCAGATACCCCTACAGATACAATCATTACTGGTACAGGTACATTTCATGTTTTTTTTTTTTGTTATCTCTTGCTACTTTACTTAGTAGGGTGAAAAATTAAAAAAACATTTATTTAAGTTTATTAATCATTTGAATGCTTATAGAATGCACTTTGGTTGTTTCGACTAGCATGAGAAATTCTGTTTGTGATATTATCTCTAGTAAGAAACTCACTTGTGATGTGGATATATTTGTCTGATTTCTGAAATACAGTCAGTCTTCTTACAATTGGAGAGGTGTTTTTGTGAAATCAAAGCATAACTCAATTGGTTTTCTTTTCTGGTTTGTCCTCTTAGTAGTAGATTGCGAAAATTGTCCTTGGGTAATTGGTATCTACTTATCCTCAATATGTCAATGAGGTCACAATTTAGACACAAGTAACAATGGAAAAACAAAACATAAATGACTTTGTTTCTGCAAGGAGCATGTGCACATGTTTCATGAGAACTTCTCTCTAACAGTTAAGATTTTAGTAGCATTAGCAATAAAACACAACCAAGTTCCACTTCATATATAGAACCCCCTCCTCCCAAAACACCTAAAACTTAAATTGGTTAAAGAAGGATATCTTTTTTTTTCTCTCACTTCTTCACTTAATTGTTTGTGGGGAGTTGCTTTGTAATTCATAAAAATATCAGAGGGATAAAATTAAACATAGCTGATGAGATATCTTGAGTAAATGAACTATCTACAAAAATCCCCATTGACTTTATTGGTGACCTCTGTTGATAAATCACTTGGAAATATTTTTTTTCTGAGAGAAAAGACATGATTCTAAACCTTATACAAACTTATTCTTTTTCTTATTCTGACTTCTTCTAAAAAGTCAGTTACACATGCAAAGACTAGACATGCTTGTTTTTCTAACATAAAGCCAGGATTCTTACAACTATAATGTGTTTTTCTAAAATAAAAACATCATAACTCAATACTTAGTCAGATTTTTACTCTTCTTCTTTATTTACATCTGCACTCAAGATCGATCACAACGTTTGAGATATCCCTTGATCTTATTTGTTTGAATCACAATCAGAAATTATTCAAATTTTTTTGAAAATACACTTTTTTGATATAATATATCTTAAGAAATTCCCAAATTCTTTAACCCCTTAAGGACCAAACATCTGGAATAGAAGGGAATCATGACATGTCACACATGTCATTTGTCCTTAATGGGTTAAATGTAAAGTTTATAGATAAATCATTTAAAAGTTGTTTTCTAACTAAATGTAATAATTTCTGATTCTGAATGCAATAAATAAAAATCAGTGCCATAATGCCAGGTTTCTATATAGTACAGAGTTGCTTTCTAAATTATAAAAGTTACTTATGGTAATATTTTACATTTGTTTCTGCTAATACTGTCAATGATAAAAGGACAGTATAAGCAGAAGTATTGCATGGACTGTTCCTTGTAGAATAAGTAAAGAAAAATAAAATAATTTTCCATTTATTTTTCAGATACCCCTTCAGATACAATCATTACTGGTACAGGTACATTTCATGTTTTTGTTATCTCTTGCTACTTTACTTAGTAGGGTGAAAAATTAAAAAAACATTTATTGAAGTTTATTAATCATTTGAATACTTATAGAATGCACTTTGGTTGTTTCCACTAGCATGAGAAATTCTGTTTGTGATATTATCTCTAGTAAGAAATTCACTTGTGATGTGGATATATTTGTCTGATTTCTAAAATACAGTCAGTCTTCTTACAATTGCAGAGGTGTTTTTGTGAAATAAAAGCATAACTCAATTGGTTTTCTTTTGTGGTTTGTACTCTTAGTAATAGATTGAGAAAATGGTCCTTGGTTAATTGGTATCTACTTCTCCTGAATATGTCAATGAGGTCACAATTTAGACACAAGTAAAAATGAAAAAAACACATAAATTACTTTGTTTCTGCAAGGAGCATGTGCACGTGTTTCGTGAGAACTTCTCTCTAACAGTTAAGATTTTAGTAGCATTAGCAATAAAACACAACCAAGTTCCACTTCATATATATAACCCCCTCCTCCCAAAACACCTAAAACTTAAATTGGTTAAAGAAGGGTATGTATTTTTTTCTCTCACTTCTTCACTTGATTGTTTGTGGGGAGTTGTTTTGTAATTCATAAAAAGATCAGAGGGATAAAATGAAACATAGCTGATGAGATATCTTGAGTAAATGAACTATCTACAAAAATCCCCATTGACTTTATTGGTGACCTCTGTTGATAAATCACTTGGAAATATTTTTTTCTGAGAGAATAGACATGATTCTAAACCTTATACAAACTTATTATTTTTCTTATTCTGACTTCTTCTAATAAGTCAGTTACACATGCAAAGACTAGACATGCTTGTTTTTCTAACAGAAAGCCAGGATTCTTACAACTATAATGTGTTTTTCTAAAATAAAAACATCATAACACAATAGTTAGTCAGATTTTTACTCTTCTTTATTTACATCTGCACTCAAGATCCATCACAACTTCTGAGATATCCCTTGATCTTATTTGTTTGAATCACAATCAGAAATTATTCCATTTTTTTTGAAAATACACTTGTTTGATATAATATATCTTAAGAAATTCCCAAATTCTTTAACCCCTTGAGGACCAAACGTCTGGAATAGAAGGGAATCATGACATGTCACACATGTCATTTGTTCTTAATGGGTTAATGGTAAAGTTTATAGATCAATCATTTAAAAGTTGTTTTCTAACTAAATGTAATAATTTCTGATTCTGAATGCAATAAATAAAAATCAAGGCCATAATGCCAGGTTTCTATAAAGTACAGAGTTGCTTTCTAAATTATAAAAGTTACTTATGGTAATATTTTACATTTGTTTCTGCTAATACTGTCAATGATAAAAGGACAGTATTAGCAGAAGTATTGCATGGACTGTTCCTTGTAGAATAAGTAAAGAAAAATAAAATAATTTTCATTTATTTTTCAGATACCCCTACAGATACAATCATTACTGGTAAAGGTACATTTTATGTTTTTTTTTGTTATCTCTTGCTACTTTACTTAGTAGGGTGAAAAATTAAAAAAAACATTTATTGAAGTTTATTAATCATTTGAATGCTTATAGAATGCACTTTGGTTGTTTCGACTAGCATGAGAAATTCTGTTTGTGATATTATCTCTAGTAAGAAATTCACTTGTGATGTGGATATATTTGTCTGATTTCTGAAATACAGTCAGTCTTCTTACAATTGGAGAGGTGTTTTTGTGAAATCAAAGCATAACTCAATTGGTTTTCTTTTCTGGTTTGTCCTCTTAGTAGTAGATTGCGAAAATTGTCCTTGGGTAATTGGTATCTACTTATCCTCAATATGTCAATGAGGTCACAATTTAGACACAAGTAACAATGGAAAAACAAAACATAAATGACTTTGTTTCTGCAAGGAGCATGTGCACATGTTTCATGAGAACTTCTCTCTAACAGTTAAGATTTTAGTAGCATTAGCAATAAAACACAACCAAGTTCCACTTCATATATAGAACCCCCTCCTCCCAAAACACCTAAAACTTAAATTGGTTAAAGAAGGATATCTTTTTTTTTCTCTCACTTCTTCACTTAATTGTTTGTGGGGAGTTGCTTTGTAATTCATAAAAATATCAGAGGGATAAAATTAAACATAGCTGATGAGATATCTTGAGTAAATGAACTATCTACAAAAATCCCCATTGACTTTATTGGTGACCTCTGTTGATAAATCACTTGGAAATATTTTTTTCTGAGAGAAAAGACATGATTCTAAACTTTATACAAACTTATTCTTTTTCTTATTCTGACTTCTTCTAAAAAGTCAGTTACACATGCAAAGACTAGACATGCTTGTTTTTCTAACATAAAGCCAGGATTCTTACAACTATAATGTGTTTTTCTAAAATAAAAACATCATAACTCAATACTTAGTCAGATTTTTACTCTTCTTCTTTATTTACATCTGCACTCAAGATCGATCACAACGTTTGAGATATCCCTTGATCTTATTTGTTTGAATCACAATCAGAAATTATTCCAATTTTTTTGAAAATACACTTTTTTGATATAATATATCTTAAGAAATTCCCAAATTCTTTAACCCCTTAAGGACCAAACATCTGGAATAGAAGGGAATTATGACATGTCACACATGTCATTTGTCCTTAATGGGTTAAATGTAAAGTTTATAGATAAATCATTTAAAAGTTGTTTTCTAACTAAATGTAATAATTTCTGATTCTGAATGCAATAAATAAAAATCAGTGCCATAATGCCAGGTTTCTATATAGTACAGAGTTGCTTTCTAAATTATAAAAGTTACTTATGGTAATATTTTACATTTGTTTCTGCTAATACTGTCAATGATAAAAGGACAGTATAAGCAGAAGTATTGCATGGACTGTTCCTTGTAGAATAAGTAAAGAAAAATAAAATAATTTTCCATTTATTTTTCAGATACCCCTTCAGATACAATCATTACTGGTACAGGTACATTTCATGTTTTTGTTATCTCTTGCTACTTTACTTAGTAGGGTGAAAAATTAAAAAAACATTTATTGAAGTTTATTAATCATTTGAATACTTATAGAATGCACTTTGGTTGTTTCCACTAGCATGAGAAATTCTGTTTGTGATATTATCTCTAGTAAGAAATTCACTTGTGATGTGGATATATTTGTCTGATTTCTAAAATACAGTCAGTCTTCTTACAATTGCAGAGGTGTTTTTGTGAAATAAAAGCATAACTCAATTGGTTTTCTTTTGTGGTTTGTACTCTTAGTAATAGATTGAGAAAATGGTCCTTGGTTAATTGGTATCTACTTCTCCTGAATATGTCAATGAGGTCACAATTTAGACACAAGTAAAAATGAAAAAAACACATAAATTACTTTGTTTCTGCAAGGAGCATGTGCACGTGTTTCGTGAGAACTTCTCTCTAACAGTTAAGATTTTAGTAGCATTAGCAATAAAACACAACCAAGTTCCACTTCATATATATAACCCCCTCCTCCCAAAACACCTAAAACTTAAATTGGTTAAAGAAGGGTATGTATTTTTTTCTCTCACTTCTTCACTTGATTGTTTGTGGGGAGTTGTTTTGTAATTCATAAAAAGATCAGAGGGATAAAATGAAACATAGCTGATGAGATATCTTGAGTAAATGAACTATCTACAAAAATCCCCATTGACTTTATTGGTGACCTCTGTTGATAAATCACTTGGAAATATTTTTTTCTGAGAGAATAGACATGATTCTAAACCTTATACAAACTTATTATTTTTCTTATTCTGACTTCTTCTAATAAGTCAGTTACACATGCAAAGACTAGACATGCTTGTTTTTCTAACAGAAAGCCAGGATTCTTACAACTATAATGTGTTTTTCTAAAATAAAAACATCATAACACAATAGTTAGTCAGATTTTTACTCTTCTTTATTTACATCTGCACTCAAGATCCATCACAACTTCTGAGATATCCCTTGATCTTATTTGTTTGAATCACAATCAGAAATTATTCCATTTTTTTTGAAAATACACTTGTTTGATATAATATATCTTAAGAAATTCTCAAATTCTTTAACCCCTTGAGGACCAAACGTCTGGAATAGAAGGGAATCATGACATGTCACACATGTCATTTGTTCTTAATGGGTTAATGGTAAAGTTTATAGATCAATCATTTAAAAGTTGTTTTCTAACTAAATGTAATAATTTCTGATTCTGAATGCAATAAATAAAAATCAAGGCCATAATGCCAGGTTTCTATAAAGTACAGAGTTGCTTTCTAAATTATAAAAGTTACTTATGGTAATATTTTACATTTGTTTCTGCTAATACTGTCAATGATAAAAGGACAGTATTAGCAGAAGTATTGCATGGACTGTTCCTTGTAGAATAAGTAAAGAAAAATAAAATAATTTTCATTTATTTTTCAGATACCCCTACAGATACAATCATTACTGGTAAAGGTACATTTTATGTTTTTTTTTGTTATCTCTTGCTACTTTACTTAGTAGGGTGAAAAATTAAAAAAAACATTTATTGAAGTTTATTAATCATTTGAATGCTTATAGAATGCACTTTGGTTGTTTCGACTAGCATGAGAAATTCTGTTTGTGATATTATCTCTAGTAAGAAATTCACTTGTGATGTGGATATATTTGTCTGATTTCTGAAATACAGTCAGTCTTCTTACAATTGGAGAGGTGTTTTTGTGAAATAAAAGCATAACTCAATTGGTTTTCTTTTCTGGTTTGTCCTCTTAGTAGAAGATTGCGAAAATTGTCCTTGGGTAATTGGTATCTACTTATCCTCAATATGTCAATGAGGTCACAATTTAGACACAAGTAACAATGGAAAAACAAAACATAAATGACTTTGTTTCTGCAAGGAGCATGTGCACATGTTTCATGAGAACTTCTCTCTAACAGTTAAGATTTTAGTAGCATTAGCAATAAAACACAACCAAGTTCCACTTCATATATAGAACCCCCTCCTCCCAAAACACCTAAAACTTAAATTGGTTAAAGAAGGATATCTTTTTTTTTCTCTCACTTCTTCACTTAATTGTTTGTGGGGAGTTGCTTTGTAATTCATAAAAATATCAGAGGGATAAAATTAAACATAGCTGATGAGATATCTTGAGTAAATGAACTATCTACAAAAATCCCCATTGACTTTATTGGTGACCTCTGTTGATAAATCACTTGGAAATATTTTTTTCTGAGAGAAAAGACATGATTCTAAACCTTATACAAACTTATTCTTTTTCTTATTCTGACTTCTTCTAAAAAGTCAGTTACACATGCAAAGACTAGACATGCTTGTTTTTCTAACATAAAGCCAGGATTCTTACAACTATAATGTGTTTTTCTAAAATAAAAACATCATAACTCAATACTTAGTCAGATTTTTACTCTTCTTCTTTATTTACATCTGCACTCAAGATCGATCACAACGTTTGAGATATCCCTTGATCTTATTTGTTTGAATCACAATCAGAAATTATTCAAATTTTTTTGAAAATACACTTTTTTGATATAATATATCTTAAGAAATTCCCAAATTCTTTAACCCCTTAAGGACCAAACATCTGGAATAGAAGGGAATCATGACATGTCACACATGTCATTTGTCCTTAATGGGTTAAATGTAAAGTTTATAGATAAATCATTTAAAAGTTGTTTTCTAACTAAATGTAATAATTTCTGATTCTGAATGCAATAAATAAAAATCAGTGCCATAATGCCAGGTTTCTATATAGTACAGAGTTGCTTTCTAAATTATAAAAGTTACTTATGGTAATATTTTACATTTGTTTCTGCTAATACTGTCAATGATAAAAGGACAGTATAAGCAGAAGTATTGCATGGACTGTTCCTTGTAGAATAAGTAAAGAAAAATAAAATAATTTTCCATTTATTTTTCAGATACCCCTTCAGATACAATCATTACTGGTACAGGTACATTTCATGTTTTTGTTATCTCTTGCTACTTTACTTAGTAGGGTGAAAAATTAAAAAAACATTTATTGAAGTTTATTAATCATTTGAATACTTATAGAATGCACTTTGGTTGTTTCCACTAGCATGAGAAATTCTGTTTGTGATATTATCTCTAGTAAGAAATTCACTTGTGATGTGGATATATTTGTCTGATTTCTAAAATACAGTCAGTCTTCTTACAATTGCAGAGGTGTTTTTGTGAAATAAAAGCATAACTCAATTGGTTTTCTTTTGTGGTTTGTACTCTTAGTAATAGATTGAGAAAATGGTCCTTGGTTAATTGGTATCTACTTCTCCTGAATATGTCAATGAGGTCACAATTTAGACACAAGTAAAAATGAAAAAAACACATAAATTACTTTGTTTCTGCAAGGAGCATGTGCACGTGTTTCGTGAGAACTTCTCTCTAACAGTTAAGATTTTAGTAGCATTAGCAATAAAACACAACCAAGTTCCACTTCATATATATAACCCCCTCCTCCCAAAACACCTAAAACTTAAATTGGTTAAAGAAGGGTATGTATTTTTTTCTCTCACTTCTTCACTTGATTGTTTGTGGGGAGTTGTTTTGTAATTCATAAAAAGATCAGAGGGATAAAATGAAACATAGCTGATGAGATATCTTGAGTAAATGAACTATCTACAAAAATCCCCATTGACTTTATTGGTGACCTCTGTTGATAAATCACTTGGAAATATTTTTTTCTGAGAGAATAGACATGATTCTAAACCTTATACAAACTTATTATTTTTCTTATTCTGACTTCTTCTAATAAGTCAGTTACACATGCAAAGACTAGACATGCTTGTTTTTCTAACAGAAAGCCAGGATTCTTACAACTATAATGTGTTTTTCTAAAATAAAAACATCATAACACAATAGTTAGTCAGATTTTTACTCTTCTTTATTTACATCTGCACTCAAGATCCATCACAACTTCTGAGATATCCCTTGATCTTATTTGTTTGAATCACAATCAGAAATTATTCCATTTTTTTTGAAAATACACTTGTTTGATATAATATATCTTAAGAAATTCCCAAATTCTTTAACCCCTTGAGGACCAAACGTCTGGAATAGAAGGGAATCATGACATGTCACACATGTCATTTGTTCTTAATGGGTTAATGGTAAAGTTTATAGATCAATCATTTAAAAGTTGTTTTCTAACTAAATGTAATAATTTCTGATTCTGAATGCAATAAATAAAAATCAAGGCCATAATGCCAGGTTTCTATAAAGTACAGAGTTGCTTTCTAAATTATAAAAGTTACTTATGGTAATATTTTACATTTGTTTCTGCTAATACTGTCAATGATAAAAGGACAGTATTAGCAGAAGTATTGCATGGACTGTTCCTTGTAGAATAAGTAAAGAAAAATAAAATAATTTTCCATTTATTTTTCAGATACCCCTACAGATACAATCATTACTGGTACAGGTACATTTCATGTTTTTTTTTTTTGTTATCTCTTGCTACTTTACTTAGTAGGGTGAAAAATTAAAAAAACATTTATTTAAGTTTATTAATCATTTGAATGCTTATAGAATGCACTTTGGTTGTTTCGACTAGCATGAGAAATTCTGTTTGTGATATTATCTCTAGTAAGAAATTCACTTGTGATGTGGATATATTTGTCTGATTTCTGAAATACAGTCAGTCTTCTTACAATTGGAGAGGTGTTTTTGTGAAATCAAAGCATAACTCAATTGGTTTTCTTTTCTGGTTTGTCCTCTTAGTAGTAGATTGCGAAAATTGTCCTTGGGTAATTGGTATCTACTTATCCTCAATATGTCAATGAGGTCACAATTTAGACACAAGTAACAATGGAAAAACAAAACATAAATGACTTTGTTTCTGCAAGGAGCATGTGCACATGTTTCATGAGAACTTCTCTCTAACAGTTAAGATTTTAGTAGCATTAGCAATAAAACACAACCAAGTTCCACTTCATATATAGAACCCCCTCCTCCCAAAACACCTAAAACTTAAATTGGTTAAAGAAGGATATCTTTTTTTTTCTCTCACTTCTTCACTTAATTGTTTGTGGGGAGTTGCTTTGTAATTCATAAAAATATCAGAGGGATAAAATTAAACATAGCTGATGAGATATCTTGAGTAAATGAACTATCTACAAAAATCCCCATTGACTTTATTGGTGACCTCTGTTGATAAATCACTTGGAAATATTTTTTTCTGAGAGAAAAGACATGATTCTAAACCTTATACAAACTTATTCTTTTTCTTATTCTGACTTCTTCTAAAAAGTCAGTTACACATGCAAAGACTAGACATGCTTGTTTTTCTAACATAAAGCCAGGATTCTTACAACTATAATGTGTTTTTCTAAAATAAAAACATCATAACTCAATACTTAGTCAGATTTTTACTCTTCTTCTTTATTTACATCTGCACTCAAGATCGATCACAACGTTTGAGATATCCCTTGATCTTATTTGTTTGAATCACAATCAGAAATTATTCAAATTTTTTTGAAAATACACTTTTTTGATATAATATATCTTAAGAAATTCCCAAATTCTTTAACCCCTTAAGGACCAAACATCTGGAATAGAAGGGAATCATGACATGTCACACATGTCATTTGTCCTTAATGGGTTAAATGTAAAGTTTATAGATAAATCATTTAAAAGTTGTTTTCTAACTAAATGTAATAATTTCTGATTCTGAATGCAATAAATAAAAATCAGTGCCATAATGCCAGGTTTCTATATAGTACAGAGTTGCTTTCTAAATTATAAAAGTTACTTATGGTAATATTTTACATTTGTTTCTGCTAATACTGTCAATGATAAAAGGACAGTATAAGCAGAAGTATTGCATGGACTGTTCCTTGTAGAATAAGTAAAGAAAAATAAAATAATTTTCCATTTATTTTTCAGATACCCCTTCAGATACAATCATTACTGGTACAGGTACATTTCATGTTTTTGTTATCTCTTGCTACTTTACTTAGTAGGGTGAAAAATTAAAAAAACATTTATTGAAGTTTATTAATCATTTGAATACTTATAGAATGCACTTTGGTTGTTTCCACTAGCATGAGAAATTCTGTTTGTGATATTATCTCTAGTAAGAAATTCACTTGTGATGTGGATATATTTGTCTGATTTCTAAAATACAGTCAGTCTTCTTACAATTGCAGAGGTGTTTTTGTGAAATAAAAGCATAACTCAATTGGTTTTCTTTTGTGGTTTGTACTCTTAGTAATAGATTGAGAAAATGGTCCTTGGTTAATTGGTATCTACTTCTCCTGAATATGTCAATGAGGTCACAATTTAGACACAAGTAAAAATGAAAAAAACACATAAATTACTTTGTTTCTGCAAGGAGCATGTGCACGTGTTTCGTGAGAACTTCTCTCTAACAGTTAAGATTTTAGTAGCATTAGCAATAAAACACAACCAAGTTCCACTTCATATATATAACCCCCTCCTCCCAAAACACCTAAAACTTAAATTGGTTAAAGAAGGGTATGTATTTTTTTCTCTCACTTCTTCACTTGATTGTTTGTGGGGAGTTGTTTTGTAATTCATAAAAAGATCAGAGGGATAAAAATGAAACATAGCTGATGAGATATCTTGAGTAAATGAACTATCTACAAAAATCCCCATTGACTTTATTGGTGACCTCTGTTGATAAATCACTTGGAAATATTTTTTTCTGAGAGAATAGACATGATTCTAAACCTTATACAAACTTATTATTTTTCTTATTCTGACTTCTTCTAATAAGTCAGTTACACATGCAAAGACTAGACATGCTTGTTTTTCTAACAGAAAGCCAGGATTCTTACAACTATAATGTGTTTTTCTAAAATAAAAACATCATAACACAATAGTTAGTCAGATTTTTACTCTTCTTTATTTACATCTGCACTCAAGATCCATCACAACTTCTGAGATATCCCTTGATCTTATTTGTTTGAATCACAATCAGAAATTATTCCATTTTTTTTGAAAATACACTTGTTTGATATAATATATCTTAAGAAATTCCCAAATTCTTTAACCCCTTGAGGACCAAACGTCTGGAATAGAAGGGAATCATGACATGTCACACATGTCATTTGTTCTTAATGGGTTAATGGTAAAGTTTATAGATCAATCATTTAAAAGTTGTTTTCTAACTAAATGTAATAATTTCTGATTCTGAATGCAATAAATAAAAATCAAGGCCATAATGCCAGGTTTCTATAAAGTACAGAGTTGCTTTCTAAATTATAAAAGTTACTTATGGTAATATTTTACATTTGTTTCTGCTAATACTGTCAATGATAAAAGGACAGTATTAGCAGAAGTATTGCATGGACTGTTCCTTGTAGAATAAGTAAAGAAAAATAAAATAATTTTCATTTATTTTTCAGATACCCCTACAGATACAATCATTACTGGTAAAGGTACATTTTATGTTTTTTTTTGTTATCTCTTGCTACTTTACTTAGTAGGGTGAAAAATTAAAAAAAACATTTATTGAAGTTTATTAATCATTTGAATGCTTATAGAATGCACTTTGGTTGTTTCGACTAGCATGAGAAATTCTGTTTGTGATATTATCTCTAGTAAGAAATTCACTTGTGATGTGGATATATTTGTCTGATTTCTGAAATACAGTCAGTCTTCTTACAATTGGAGAGGTGTTTTTGTGAAATCAAAGCATAACTCAATTGGTTTTCTTTTCTGGTTTGTCCTCTTAGTAGTAGATTGCGAAAATTGTCCTTGGGTAATTGGTATCTACTTATCCTCAATATGTCAATGAGGTCACAATTTAGACACAAGTAACAATGGAAAAACAAAACATAAATGACTTTGTTTCTGCAAGGAGCATGTGCACATGTTTCATGAGAACTTCTCTCTAACAGTTAAGATTTTAGTAGCATTAGCAATAAAACACAACCAAGTTCCACTTCATATATAGAACCCCCTCCTCCCAAAACACCTAAAACTTAAATTGGTTAAAGAAGGATATCTTTTTTTTTCTCTCACTTCTTCACTTAATTGTTTGTGGGGAGTTGCTTTGTAATTCATAAAAATATCAGAGGGATAAAATTAAACATAGCTGATGAGATATCTTGAGTAAATGAACTATCTACAAAAATCCCCATTGACTTTATTGGTGACCTCTGTTGATAAATCACTTGGAAATATTTTTTTCTGAGAGAAAAGACATGATTCTAAACTTTATACAAACTTATTCTTTTTCTTATTCTGACTTCTTCTAAAAAGTCAGTTACACATGCAAAGACTAGACATGCTTGTTTTTCTAACATAAAGCCAGGATTCTTACAACTATAATGTGTTTTTCTAAAATAAAAACATCATAACTCAATACTTAGTCAGATTTTTACTCTTCTTCTTTATTTACATCTGCACTCAAGATCGATCACAACGTTTGAGATATCCCTTGATCTTATTTGTTTGAATCACAATCAGAAATTATTCCAATTTTTTTGAAAATACACTTTTTTGATATAATATATCTTAAGAAATTCCCAAATTCTTTAACCCCTTAAGGACCAAACATCTGGAATAGAAGGGAATTATGACATGTCACACATGTCATTTGTCCTTAATGGGTTAAATGTAAAGTTTATAGATAAATCATTTAAAAGTTGTTTTCTAACTAAATGTAATAATTTCTGATTCTGAATGCAATAAATAAAAATCAGTGCCATAATGCCAGGTTTCTATATAGTACAGAGTTGCTTTCTAAATTATAAAAGTTACTTATGGTAATATTTTACATTTGTTTCTGCTAATACTGTCAATGATAAAAGGACAGTATAAGCAGAAGTATTGCATGGACTGTTCCTTGTAGAATAAGTAAAGAAAAATAAAATAATTTTCCATTTATTTTTCAGATACCCCTTCAGATACAATCATTACTGGTACAGGTACATTTCATGTTTTTGTTATCTCTTGCTACTTTACTTAGTAGGGTGAAAAATTAAAAAAACATTTATTGAAGTTTATTAATCATTTGAATACTTATAGAATGCACTTTGGTTGTTTCCACTAGCATGAGAAATTCTGTTTGTGATATTATCTCTAGTAAGAAATTCACTTGTGATGTGGATATATTTGTCTGATTTCTAAAATACAGTCAGTCTTCTTACAATTGCAGAGGTGTTTTTGTGAAATAAAAGCATAACTCAATTGGTTTTCTTTTGTGGTTTGTACTCTTAGTAATAGATTGAGAAAATGGTCCTTGGTTAATTGGTATCTACTTCTCCTGAATATGTCAATGAGGTCACAATTTAGACACAAGTAAAAATGAAAAAAACACATAAATTACTTTGTTTCTGCAAGGAGCATGTGCACGTGTTTCGTGAGAACTTCTCTCTAACAGTTAAGATTTTAGTAGCATTAGCAATAAAACACAACCAAGTTCCACTTCATATATATAACCCCCTCCTCCCAAAACACCTAAAACTTAAATTGGTTAAAGAAGGGTATGTATTTTTTTCTCTCACTTCTTCACTTGATTGTTTGTGGGGAGTTGTTTTGTAATTCATAAAAAGATCAGAGGGATAAAATGAAACATAGCTGATGAGATATCTTGAGTAAATGAACTATCTACAAAAATCCCCATTGACTTTATTGGTGACCTCTGTTGATAAATCACTTGGAAATATTTTTTTCTGAGAGAATAGACATGATTCTAAACCTTATACAAACTTATTATTTTTCTTATTCTGACTTCTTCTAATAAGTCAGTTACACATGCAAAGACTAGACATGCTTGTTTTTCTAACAGAAAGCCAGGATTCTTACAACTATAATGTGTTTTTCTAAAATAAAAACATCATAACACAATAGTTAGTCAGATTTTTACTCTTCTTTATTTACATCTGCACTCAAGATCCATCACAACTTCTGAGATATCCCTTGATCTTATTTGTTTGAATCACAATCAGAAATTATTCCATTTTTTTTGAAAATACACTTGTTTGATATAATATATCTTAAGAAATTCTCAAATTCTTTAACCCCTTGAGGACCAAACGTCTGGAATAGAAGGGAATCATGACATGTCACACATGTCATTTGTTCTTAATGGGTTAATGGTAAAGTTTATAGATCAATCATTTAAAAGTTGTTTTCTAACTAAATGTAATAATTTCTGATTCTGAATGCAATAAATAAAAATCAAGGCCATAATGCCAGGTTTCTATAAAGTACAGAGTTGCTTTCTAAATTATAAAAGTTACTTATGGTAATATTTTACATTTGTTTCTGCTAATACTGTCAATGATAAAAGGACAGTATTAGCAGAAGTATTGCATGGACTGTTCCTTGTAGAATAAGTAAAGAAAAATAAAATAATTTTCATTTATTTTTCAGATACCCCTACAGATACAATCATTACTGGTAAAGGTACATTTTATGTTTTTTTTTGTTATCTCTTGCTACTTTACTTAGTAGGGTGAAAAATTAAAAAAAACATTTATTGAAGTTTATTAATCATTTGAATGCTTATAGAATGCACTTTGGTTGTTTCGACTAGCATGAGAAATTCTGTTTGTGATATTATCTCTAGTAAGAAATTCACTTGTGATGTGGATATATTTGTCTGATTTCTGAAATACAGTCAGTCTTCTTACAATTGGAGAGGTGTTTTTGTGAAATAAAAGCATAACTCAATTGGTTTTCTTTTCTGGTTTGTCCTCTTAGTAGAAGATTGCGAAAATTGTCCTTGGGTAATTGGTATCTACTTATCCTCAATATGTCAATGAGGTCACAATTTAGACACAAGTAACAATGGAAAAACAAAACATAAATGACTTTGTTTCTGCAAGGAGCATGTGCACATGTTTCATGAGAACTTCTCTCTAACAGTTAAGATTTTAGTAGCATTAGCAATAAAACACAACCAAGTTCCACTTCATATATAGAACCCCCTCCTCCCAAAACACCTAAAACTTAAATTGGTTAAAGAAGGATATCTTTTTTTTTTCTCTCACTTCTTCACTTAATTGTTTGTGGGGAGTTGCTTTGTAATTCATAAAAATATCAGAGGGATAAAATTAAACATAGCTGATGAGATATCTTGAGTAAATGAACTATCTACAAAAATCCCCATTGACTTTATTGGTGACCTCTGTTGATAAATCACTTGGAAATATTTTTTTCTGAGAGAAAATACATGATTCTAAACCTTATACAAACTTATTCTTTTTCTTATTCTGACTTCTTCTAAAAAGTCAGTTACACATGCAAAGACTAGACATGCTTGTTTTCTAACATAAAGCCAGGATTCTTACAACTATAATGTGTTTTTCTAAAATAAAAACATCATAACTCAATACTTAGTCAGATTTTTACTCTTCTTCTTTATTTACATCTGCACTCAAGATCGATCACAACGTTTGAGATATCCCTTGATCTTATTTGTTTGAATCACAATCAGAAATTATTCCAATTTTTTTGAAAATACACTTTTTTGATATAATATATCTTAAGAAATTCCCAAATTCTTTAACCCCTTAAGGACCAAACATCTGGAATAGAAGGGAATCATGACATGCCACACATGTCATTTGTCCTTAATGGGTTAAATGTAAAGTTTATAGATAAATCATTTAAAAGTTGTTTTCTAACTAAATGTAATAATTTCTGATTCTGAATGCAATAAATAAAAATCAGTGCCATAATGCCAGGTTTCTATATAGTACAGAGTTGCTTTCTAAATTATAAAAGTTACTTATGGTAATATTTTACATTTGTTTCTGCTAATACTGTCAATGATAAAAGGACAGTATAAGCAGAAGTATTGCATGGACTGTTCCTTGTAGAATAAGTAAAGACAAATAAAATAATTTTCCATTTATTTTTCAGATACCCCTTCAGATACAATCATTACTGGTACAGGTACATTTCATGTTTTTGTTATCTCTTGCTACTTTACTTAGTAGGGTGAAAAATTAAAAAAACATTTATTGAAGTTTATTAATCATTTGAATACTTATAGAATGCACTTTGGTTCTTTCCACTAGCATGAGAAATTCTGTTTGTGATATTATCTCTAGTAAGAAATTCACTTGTGATGTGGATATATTTGTCTGATTTCTAAAATACAGTCAGTCTTCTTACAATTGCAGAGGTGTTTTTGTGAAATAAAAGCATAACTCAATTGGTTTTCTTTTGTGGTTTGTACTCTTAGTAATAGATTGAGAAAATGGTCCTTGGTTAATTGGTATCTACTTCTCCTGAATATGTCAATGAGGTCACAATTTAGACACAAGTAAAAATGAAAAAAACACATAAATTACTTTGTTTCTGCAAGGAGCATGTGCACGTGTTTCGTGAGAACTTCTCTCTAACAGTTAAGATTTTAGTAGCATTAGCAATAAAACACAACCAAGTTCCACTTCATATATATAACCCCCTCCTCCCAAAACACCTAAAACTTAAATTGGTTAAAGAAGGGTATGTATTTTTTTCTCTCACTTCTTCACTTGATTGTTTGTGGGGAGTTGTTTTGTAATTCATAAAAAGATCAGAGGGATAAAATGAAACATAGCTGATGAGATATCTTGAGTAAATGAACTATCTACAAAAATCCCCATTGACTTTATTGGTGACCTCTGTTGATAAATCACTTGGAAATATTTTTTTCTGAGAGAATAGACATGATTCTAAACCTTATACAAACTTATTATTTTTCTTATTCTGACTTCTTCTAATAAGTCAGTTACACATGCAAAGACTAGACATGCTTGTTTTTCTAACAGAAAGCCAGCATTCTTACAACTATAATGTGTTTTTCTAAAATAAAAACATCATAACACAATAGTTAGTCAGATTTTTACTCTTCTTTATTTACATCTGCACTCAAGATCCATCACAACTTCTGAGATATCCCTTGATCTTATTTGTTTGAATCACAATCAGAAATTATTCCAATTTTTTTGAAAATACACTTGTTTGATATAATATATCTTAAGAAATTCCCAAATTCTTTAACCCCTTGAGGACCAAACGTCTGGAATAGAAGGGAATCATGACATGTCACACATGTCATTTGTTCTTAATGGGTTAATGGTAAAGTTTATAGATCAATCATTTAAAAGTTGTTTTCTAACTAAATGTAATAATTTCTGATTCTGAATGCAATAAATAAAAATCAAGGCCATAATGCCAGGTTTCTATAAAGTACAGAGTTGCTTTCTAAATTATAAAAGTTACTTATGGTAATATTTTACATTTGTTTCTGCTAATACTGTCAATGATAAAAGGACAGTATTAGCAGAAGTATTGCATGGACTGTTCCTTGTAGAATAAGTAAAGAAAAATAAAATAATTTTCATTTATTTTTCAGATACCCCTACAGATACAATCATTACTGGTAAAGGTACATTTTATGTTTTTTTTTGTTATCTCTTGCTACTTTACTTAGTAGGGTGAAAAATTAAAAAAAACATTTATTGAAGTTTATTAATCATTTGAATGCTTATAGAATGCACTTTGGTTGTTTCGACTAGCATGAGAAATTCTGTTTGTGATATTATCTCTAGTAAGAAATTCACTTGTGATGTGGATATATTTGTCTGATTTCTGAAATACAGTCAGTCTTCTTACAATTGGAGAGGTGTTTTTGTGAAATAAAAGCATAACTCAATTGGTTTTCTTTTCTGGTTTGTCCTCTTAGTAGAAGATTGCGAAAATTGTCCTTGGGTAATTGGTATCTACTTATCCTCAATATGTCAATGAGGTCACAATTTAGACACAAGTAACAATGGAAAAACAAAACATAAATGACTTTGTTTCTGCAAGGAGCATGTGCACATGTTTCATGAGAACTTCTCTCTAACAGTTAAGATTTTAGTAGCATTAGCAATAAAACACAACCAAGTTCCACTTCATATATAGAACCCCCTCCTCCCAAAACACCTAAAACTTAAATTGGTTAAAGAAGGATATCTTTTTTTTTTCTCTCACTTCTTCACTTAATTGTTTGTGGGGAGTTGCTTTGTAATTCATAAAAATATCAGAGGGATAAAATTAAACATAGCTGATGAGATATCTTGAGTAAATGAACTATCTACAAAAATCCCCATTGACTTTATTGGTGACCTCTGTTGATAAATCACTTGGAAATATTTTTTTTCTGAGAGAAAATACATGATTCTAAACCTTATACAAACTTATTCTTTTTCTTATTCTGACTTCTTCTAAAAAGTCAGTTACACATGCAAAGACTAGACATGCTTGTTTTTCTAACATAAAGCCAGGATTCTTACAACTATAATGTGTTTTTCTAAAATAAAAACATCATAACTCAATACTTAGTCAGATTTTTACTCTTCTTCTTTATTTACATCTGCACTCAAGATCGATCACAACGTTTGAGATATCCCTTGATCTTATTTGTTTGAATCACAATCAGAAATTATTCCAATTTTTTTGAAAATACACTTTTTTGATATAATATATCTTAAGAAATTCCCAAATTCTTTAACCCCTTAAGGACCAAACATCTGGAATAGAAGGGAATCATGACATGTCACACATGTCATTTGTCCTTAATGGGTTAAATGTAAAGTTTATAGATAAATCATTTAAAAGTTGTTTTCTAACTAAATGTAATAATTTCTGATTCTGAATGCAATAAATAAAAATCAGTGCCATAATGCCAGGTTTCTATATAGTACAGAGTTGCTTTCTAAATTATAAAAGTTACTTATGGTAATATTTTACATTTGTTTCTGCTAATATTGTCAATGATAAAAGGACAGTATAAGCAGAAGTATTGCATGGACTGTTCCTTGTAGAATAAGTAAAGACAAATAAAATAATTTTCCATTTATTTTTCAGATACCCCTTCAGATACAATCATTACTGGTACAGGTACATTTCATGTTTTTGTTAACTCTTGCTACTTTACTTAGTAGGGTGAAAAATTAAAAAAACATTTATTGAAGTTTATTAATCATTTGAATACTTATAGAATGCACTTTGGTTCTTTCCACTAGCATGAGAAATTCTGTTTGTGATATTATCTCTAGTAAGAAATTCACTTGTGATGTGGATATATTTGTCTGATTTCTAAAATACAGCCAGTCTTCTTACAATTGCAGAGGTGTTTTTGTGAAATAAAAGCATAACTCAATTGGTTTTCTTTTCTGGTTTGTACTCTTAGTAATAGATTGAGAAAATGGTCCTTGGTTAATTGGTATCTACTTCTCCTCAATATGTCAATGAGGTCACAATTTAGACACAAGTAAAAATGAAAAAAAACATAAATTACTTTGTTTCTGCAAGGAGCATGTGCACGTGTTTCGTGAGAACTTCTCTCTAACAGTTAAGATTTTAGTAGCATTAGCAATAAAACACAACCAAGTTCCACTTCATATATATAACCCCCTCCTCCCAAAACACCTAAAACTTAAATTGGTTAAAGAAGGGTATGTATTTTTTTCTCTCACTTCTTCACTTGATTGTTTGTGGGGAGTTGTTTTGTAATTCATAAAAAGATCAGAGGGATAAAATGAAACATAGCTGATGAGATATCTTGAGTAAATGAACTATCTACAAAAATCCCCATTGACTTTATTGGTGACCTCTGTTGATAAATCACTTGGAAATATTTTTTTCTGAGAGAATAGACATGATTCTAAACCTTATACAAACTTATTATTTTTCTTATTCTGACTTCTTCTAATAAGTCAGTTACACATGCAAAGACTAGACATGCTTGTTTTTCTAACAGAAAGCCAGGATTCTTACAACTATAATGTGTTTTTCTAAAATAAAAACATCATAACACAATAGTTAGTCAGATTTTTACTCTTCTTTATTTACATCTGCACTCAAGATCCATCACAACTTCTGAGATATCCCTTGATCTTATTTGTTTGAATCACAATCAGAAATTATTCCATTTTTTTTGAAAATACACTTGTTTGATATAATATATCTTAAGAAATTCCCAAATTCTTTAACCCCTTGAGGACCAAACGTCTGGAATAGAAGGGAATCATGACATGTCACACATGTCATTTGTTCTTAATGGGTTAATGGTAAAGTTTATAGATCAATCATTTAAAAGTTGTTTTCTAACTAAATGTAATAATTTCTGATTCTGAATGCAATAAATAAAAATCAAGGCCATAATGCCAGGTTTCTATAAAGTACAGAGTTGCTTTCTAAATTATAAAAGTTACTTATGGTAATATTTTACATTTGTTTCTGCTAATACTGTCAATGATAAAAGGACAGTATTAGCAGAAGTATTGCATGGACTGTTCCTTGTAGAATAAGTAAAGAAAAATAAAATAATTTTCATTTATTTTTCAGATACCCCTACAGATACAATCATTACTGGTAAAGGTACATTTCATGTTTTTTTTTGTTATCTCTTGCTACTTTACTTAGTAGGGTGAAAAATTAAAAAAACATTTATTGAAGTTTATTAATCATTTGAATGCTTATAGAATGCACTTTGGTTGTTTCGACTAGCATGAGAAATTCTGTTTGTGATATTATCTCTAGTAAGAAATTCACTTGTGATGTGGATATATTTGTCTGATTTCTGAAATACAGTCAGTCTTCTTACAATTGGAGAGGTGTTTTTGTGAAATAAAAGCATAACTCAATTGGTTTTCTTTTCTGGTTTGTACTCTTAGTAATAGATTGAGAAAATGGTCCTTGGTTAATTGGTATCTACTTATCCTCAATATGTCAATGAGGTCACAATTTAGACACAAGTAACAATGGAAAAACAAAACATGAATGACTTTGTTTCTGCAAGGAGCATGTGCACGTGTTTCGTGAGAACTTCTCTCTAACAGTTAAGATTTTAGTAGCATTAGCAATAAAACACAACCAAGTTCCACTTCATATATAGAACCCCCTCCTCCCAAAACACCTAAAACTTAAATTGGTTAAAGAAGGGTATGTATTTTTTTCTCTCACTTCTTCACTTGATTGTTTGTGGGGAGTTGCTTTGTAATTCATAAAAAGATCAGAGGGATAAAATTAAACATAGCTGATGAGATATCTTGAGTAAATGAACTATCTACAAAAATCCCCATTGACTTTATTGGTGACCTCTGTTGATAAATCACTTGGAAATATTTTTTTCTGAGAGAATAGACATGATTCTAAACCTTATACAAACTTATTCTTTTTCTTATTCTGACTTCTTCTAAAAAGTCAGTTACACATGCAAAGACTAGACATGCTTGTTTTTCTAACAGAAAGCCAGGATTCTTACAACTATAATGTGTTTTTCTAAAATAAAAACATCATAACACAATAGTTAGTCAGATTTTTACTCTTCTTTATTTACATCTGCACTCAAGATCCATCACAACTTCTGAGATATCCCTTGATCTTATTTGTTTGAATCACAATCAGAAATTATTCCATTTTTTTTGAAAATACACTTGTTTGATATAATATATCTTAAGAAATTCCCAAATTCTTTAACCCCTTGAGGACCAAACGTCTGGAATAGAAGGGAATCATGACATGTCACACATGTCATTTGTTCTTAATGGGTTAATGGTAAAGTTTATAGATCAATCATTTAAAAGTTGTTTTCTAACTAAATGTAATAATTTCTGATTCTGAATGCAATAAATAAAAATCAAGGCCATAATGCCAGGTTTCTATAAAGTACAGAGTTGCTTTCTAAATTATAAAAGTTACTTATGGTAATATTTTACATTTGTTTCTGCTAATACTGTCAATGATAAAAGGACAGTATTAGCAGAAGTATTGCATGGACTGTTCCTTGTAGAATAAGTAAAGAAAAATAAAATAATTTTCATTTATTTTTCAGATACCCCTACAGATACAATCATTACTGGTAAAGGTACATTTCATGTTTTTTTTTTGTTATCTCTTGCTACTTTACTTAGTAGGGTGAAAAATTAAAAAAACATTTATTGAAGTTTATTAATCATTTGAATGCTTATAGAATGCACTTTGGTTGTTTCGACTAGCATGAGAAATTCTGTTTGTGATATTATCTCTAGTAAGAAATTCACTTGTGATGTGGATATATTTGTCTGATTTCTGAAATACAGTCAGTCTTCTTACAATTGGAGAGGTGTTTTTGTGAAATAAAAGCATAACTCAATTGGTTTTCTTTTCTGGTTTGTACTCTTAGTAATAGATTGAGAAAATGGTCCTTGGTTAATTGGTATCTACTTATCCTCAATATGTCAATGAGGTCACAATTTAGACACAAGTAACAATGGAAAAACAAAACATGAATGACTTTGTTTCTGCAAGGAGCATGTGCACGTGTTTCGTGAGAACTTCTCTCTAACAGTTAAGATTTTAGTAGCATTAGCAATAAAACACAACCAAGTTCCACTTCATATATAGAACCCCCTCCTCCCAAAACACCTAAAACTTAAATTGGTTAAAGAAGGGTATGTATTTTTTTCTCTCACTTCTTCACTTGATTGTTTGTGGGGAGTTGCTTTGTAATTCATAAAAAGATCAGAGGGATAAAATTAAACATAGCTGATGAGATATCTTGAGTAAATGAACTATCTACAAAAATCCCCATTGACTTTATTGGTGACCTCTGTTGATAAATCACTTGGAAATATTTTTTTCTGAGAGAATAGACATGATTCTAAACCTTATACAAACTTATTCTTTTTCTTATTCTGACTTCTTCTAAAAAGTCAGTTACACATGCAAAGACTAGACATGCTTGTTTTTCTAACATAAAGCCAGGATTCTTACAACTATAATGTGTTTTTCTAAAATAAAAACATCATAACTCAATAGTTAGTCAGATTTTTACTCTTCTTCTTTATTTACATCTGCACTCAAGATCGATCACAACATCTGAGATATCCCTTGATCTTATTTGTTTGAATCACAATCAGAAATTATTCAAATTTTTTTGAAAATACACTTTTTTGATATAATATATCTTAAGAAATTCCCAAATTCTTTAACCCCTTAAGGACCAAACGTCTGGAATAGAAGGGAATCATGACATGTCACACATGTCATTTGTCCTTAATGGGTTAATGGTAAAGTTTATAGATAAATCATTTAAAAGTTGTTTTCTAACTAAATGTAATAATTTCTGATTCTGAATGCAATAAATAAAAATCAGTGCCATAATGCCAGGTTTCTATATAGTACAGAGTTGCTTTCTAAATTATAAAAGTTACTTATGGTAATATTTTACATTTGTTTCTGCTAATACTGTCAATGATAAAAGGACAGTATAAGCAGAAGTATTGCATGGACTGTTCCTTGTAGAATAAGTAAAGAAAAATAAAATAATTTTCCATTTATTTTTCAGATACCCCTTCAGATACAATCATTACTGGTACAGGTACATTTCATGTTTTTGTTATCTCTTGCTACTTTACTTAGTAGGGTGAAAAATTAAAAAAACATTTATTGAAGTTTATTAATCATTTGAATACTTATAGAATGCACTTTGGTTGTTTCCACTAGCATGAGAAATTCTGTTTGTGATATTATCTCTAGTAAGAAATTCACTTGTGATGTGGATATATTTGTCTGATTTCTAAAATACAGTCAGTCTTCTTACAATTGCAGAGGTGTTTTTGTGAAATAAAAGCATAACTCAATTGGTTTTATTTTGTGGTTTGTACTCTTAGTAATAGATTGAGAAAATGGTCCTTGGTTAATTGGTATCTACTTCTCCTGAATATGTCAATGAGGTCACAATTTAGACACAAGTAAAAATGAAAAAAACACATAAATTACTTTGTTTCTGCAAGGAGCATGTGCACGTGTTTCGTGAGAACTTCTCTCTAACAGTTAAGATTTTAGTAGCATTAGCAATAAAACACAACCAAGTTCCACTTCATATATATAACCCCCTCCTCCCAAAACACCTAAAACTTAAATTGGTTAAAGAAGGGTATGTATTTTTTTCTCTCACTTCTTCACTTGATTGTTTGTGGGGAGTTGTTTTGTAATTCATAAAAAGATCAGAGGGATAAAATGAAACATAGCTGATGAGATATCTTGAGTAAATGAACTATCTACAAAAATCCCCATTGACTTTATTGGTGACCTCTGTTGATAAATCACTTGGAAATATTTTTTTCTGAGAGAATAGACATGATTCTAAACCTTATACAAACTTATTATTTTTCTTATTCTGACTTCTTCTAATAAGTCAGTTACACATGCAAAGACTAGACATGCTTGTTTTTCTAACAGAAAGCCAGCATTCTTACAACTATAATGTGTTTTTCTAAAATAAAAACATCATAACACAATAGTTAGTCAGATTTTTACTCTTCTTTATTTACATCTGCACTCAAGATCCATCACAACTTCTGAGATATCCCTTGATCTTATTTGTTTGAATCACAATCAGAAATTATTCCAATTTTTTTGAAAATACACTTGTTTGATATAATATATCTTAAGAAATTCCCAAATTCTTTAACCCCTTGAGGACCAAACGTCTGGAATAGAAGGGAATCATGACATGTCACACATGTCATTTGTTCTTAATGGGTTAATGGTAAAGTTTATAGATCAATCATTTAAAAGTTGTTTTCTAACTAAATGTAATAATTTCTGATTCTGAATGCAATAAATAAAAATCAAGGCCATAATGCCAGGTTTCTATAAAGTACAGAGTTGCTTTCTAAATTATAAAAGTTACTTATGGTAATATTTTACATTTGTTTCTGCTAATACTGTCAATGATAAAAGGACAGTATTAGCAGAAGTATTGCATGGACTGTTCCTTGTAGAATAAGTAAAGAAAAATAAAATAATTTTCATTTATTTTTCAGATACCCCTACAGATACAATCATTACTGGTAAAGGTACATTTCATGTTTTTTTTTGTTATCTCTTGCTACTTTACTTAGTAGGGTGAAAAATTAAAAAAACATTTATTGAAGTTTATTAATCATTTGAATGCTTATAGAATGCACTTTGGTTGTTTCGACTAGCATGAGAAATTCTGTTTGTGATATTATCTCTAGTAAGAAATTCACTTGTGATGTGGATATATTTGTCTGATTTCTAAAATACAGTCAGTCTTCTTACAATTGGAGAGGTGTTTTTGTGAAATAAAAGCATAACTCAATTGGTTTTCTTTTCTGGTTTGTACTCTTAGTAGTAGATTGCGAAAATTGTCCTTGGGTAATTGGTATCTACTTCTCCTCAATATGTCAATGAGGTCACAATTTAGACACAAGTAACAATGGAAAAACAAAACATAAATGACTTTGTTTCTGCAAGGAGCATGTGCACGTGTTTCATGAGAACTTCTCTCTAACAGTTAAGATTTTAGTAGCATTAGCAATAAAACACAACCAAGTTCCACTTCATATATAGAACCCCCTCCTCCCAAAACACCTAAAACTTAAATTGGTTAAAGAAGGATATCTTTTTTTTTTCTCTCACTTTTTAACTTGATTGTTTGTGGGGAGTTGCTTTGTAATTCATAAAAATATCAGAGGGATAAAATTAAACATAGCTGATGAGATATCTTGAGTAAATGAACTATCTACAAACATCCCCATTGACTTTATTGGTGACTTCTGTTGATAAATCACTTGGAAATATTTTTTTCTGAGAGAATAGACATGATTCTAAACCTTATACAAACTTATTCTTTTTCATATTCTGACTTCTTCTAAAAAGTCAGTTACACATGCAAAGACTAGACATGCTTGTTTTTCTAACATAAAGCCAGGGTTCTTACAACTATAATGTGTTTTTCTAAAATAAAAACATCATAACTCAATAGTTAGTCAGATTTTTACTCTTCTTCTTTATTTACATCTGCACTCAAGATCGATCACAACGTCTGAGATATCCCTTGATCTTATTTGTTTGAATCACAATCAGAAATTATTCCAATTTTTTTGAAAATACACTTTTTTGATATAATATATCTTAAGAAATTCCCAAATTCTTTAACCCCTTAAGGACCAAACATCTGGAATAGAAGGGAATCATGACATGTCACACATGTCATTTGTTTCTTAATGGGTTAATGGTAAAGTTTATAGATAAATCATTTAAAAGTTGTTTTCTAACTAAATGTAATAATTTCTGATTCTGAATGCAATAAATAAAAATCAGTGCCATAATGCCAGGTTTCTATATAGTACAGCGTTGCTTTCTAAATTATAAAAGTTACTTATGGTAATATTTTACATTTCTGTCTGCTAATACTGTCAATGATAAAAGGACAGTATAAGCAGAAGTATTGCATGGACTGTTCCTTGTAGAATAAGTAAAGAAAAATAAAATAATTTTCCATTTATTTTTCAGATACCCCTACATATACAATCATTACTGGTACAGGTACATTTCATGTTTTTTTGTTAACTCTTGCTACTTTACTTGGTAGGGTGAAAAATTAAAAAAACATTTATTGAAGTTTATTAATCATTTGAATACTTATAGAATGCACTTTGGTTGTTTCCACTAGCATGAGAAATTCTGTTTGTGATATTATCTCTAGTAAGAAATTCACTTGTGATGTGGATATATTTGTCTGATTTCTAAAATACAGTCAGTCTTCTTACAATTGCAGAGGTGTTTTTGTGAAATAAAAGCATAACTCAATTGGTTTTCTTTTCTGGTTTGTACTCTTAGTAATAGATTGAGAAAATGGTCCTTGGTTAATTGGTATCTACTTCTCCTCAATATGTCAATGAGGTCACAATTTAGACACAAGTAAAAATGAAAAAAAACATAAATTACTTTGTTTCTGCAAGGAGCATGTGCACGTGTTTCGTGAGAACTTCTCTCTAACAGTTAAGATTTTAGTAGCATTAGCAATAAAACACAACCAAGTTCCACTTCATATATATAACCCCCTCCTCCCAAAACACCTAAAACTTAAATTGGTTAAAGAAGGGTATGTATTTTTTTCTCTCACTTCTTCACTTGATTGTTTGTGGGGAGTTGTTTTGTAATTCATAAAAAGATCAGAGGGATAAAATGAAACATAGCTGATGAGATATCTTGAGTAAATGAACTATCTACAAAAATCCCCATTGACTTTATTGGTGACCTCTGTTGATAAATCACTTGGAAATATTTTTTTCTGAGAGAATAGACATGATTCTAAACCTTATACAAACTTATTATTTTTCTTATTCTGACTTCTTCTAATAAGTCAGTTACACATGCAAAGACTAGACATGCTTGTTTTTCTAACAGAAAGCCAGGATTCTTACAACTATAATGTGTTTTTCTAAAATAAAAACATCATAACACAATAGTTAGTCAGATTTTTACTCTTCTTTATTTACATCTGCACTCAAGATCCATCACAACTTCTGAGATATCCCTTGATCTTATTTGTTTGAATCACAATCAGAAATTATTCCATTTTTTTTGAAAATACACTTGTTTGATATAATATATCTTAAGAAATTCCCAAATTTTTTAACCCCTTGAGGACCAAACGTCTGGAATAGAAGGGAATCATGACATGTCACACATGTCATTTGTTCTTAATGGGTTAATGGTAAAGTTTATAGATCAATCATTTAAAAGTTGTTTTCTGACTAAATGTAATAATTTCTGATTCTGAATGCAATAAATAAAAATCAAGGCCATAATGCCAGGTTTCTATAAAGTACAGAGTTGCTTTCTAAATTATAAAAGTTACTTATGGTAATATTTTACATTTGTTTCTGCTAATACTGTCAATGATAAAAGGACAGTATTAGCAGAAGTATTGCATGGACTGTTCCTTGTAGAATAAGTAAAGAAAAATAAAATAATTTTCATTTATTTTTCAGATACCCCTACAGATACAATCATTACTGGTAAAGGTACATTTCATGTTTTTTTTTGTTATCTCTTGCTACTTTACTTAGTAGGGTGAAAAATTAAAAAAACATTTATTGAAGTTTATTAATCATTTGAATGCTTATAGAATGCACTTTGGTTGTTTCGACTAGCATGAGAAATTCTGTTTGTGATATTATCTCTAGTAAGAAATTCACTTGTGATGTGGATATATTTGTCTGATTTCTAAAATACAGTCAGTCTTCTTACAATTGCAGAGGTGTTTTTGTGAAATAAAAGCATAACTCAATTGGTTTTCTTTTCTGGTTTGTACTCTTAGTAATAGATTGAGAAAATGGTCCTTGGTTAATTGGTATCTTTTTCTCCTCAATATGTCAATGAGGTCACAATTTAGACACAAGTAAAAATGAAAAAAAAAACATAAATGACTTTGTTTCAGCAAGGAGCATGTGCACGTGTTTCGTGAGAACTTCTCTCTAACAGTTAAGATTTTAGTAGCATTAGCAATAAAACACAACCAAGTTCCACTTCATATATAGAACCCCCTCCTCCCAAAACACCTAAAACTGAAATTGGTTAAAGAAGGGTATGTATTTTTTTCTCTCACTTTTTCACTTGATTGTTTGTGGGGAGTTGCTTTGTAATTCATAAAAATATCAGAGGGATAAAATTAAACATAGCTGATGAGATATCTTGAGTAAATGAACTATCTACAAAAATCCCCATTGACTTTATTGGTGACCTCTGTTGATAAATCACTTGGAAATATTTTTTTCTGAGAGAATAGACATGATTCTAAACCTTATACAAACTTATTCTTTTTCTTACTCTGACTTCTTCTAAAAAGTCAGTTACACATGCAAAGACTAGACATGCTTGTTTTTCTAACATAAAGCCAGGATTCTTACAACTATAATGTGTTTTTCTAAAATAAAAACATCATAACTCAATAGTTAGTCAGATTTTTACTCTTCTTCTTTATTTACATCTGCACTCAAGATCGATCACAACGTCTGAGATATCCCTTGATCTTATTTGTTTGAATCACAATCAGAAATTATTCCAATTTTTTTGAAAATACACTTTTTTGATATAATATATCTTAAGAAATTCCCAAATTCTTTAACCCCTTAAGGACCAAACGTCTGGAATAGAAGGGAATCATGACATGTCACACATGTCATTTGTCCTTAATGGGTTAATGGTAAAGTTTATAGATAAATCATTTAAAAGTTGTTTTCTAACTAAATGTAATAATTTCTGATTCTGAATGCAATAAATAAAAATCAGTGCCATAATGTCAGGTTTCTATATAGTACAGAGTTGCTTTCTAAATTATAAAAGTTACTTATGGTAATATTTTACATTTGTTTCTGCTAATACTGTCAATGATAAAAGGACAGTATAAGCAGAAGTATTGCATGGACTGTTCCTTGTAGAATAAGTAAAGAAAAATAAAATAATTTTCCATTTATTTTTCAGATACCCCTACAGATACAATCATTACTGGTACAGGTACATTTCATGTTTTTTTGTCATCTCTTGCTACTTAACTTGGTAGGGTGAAAAATTAAAAAAACATTTATTGAAGTTTATTAATCATTTGAATACTTATAGAATGCACTTTGGTTGTTTCCACTAGCATGAGAAATTCTGTTTGTGATATTATCTCTAGTTAGAAATTCACTTGTGATGTGGATATATTTGTCTGATTTCTAAAATACAGTCAGTCTTCTTACAATTGGAGAGGTGTTTTTGTGAAATAAAAGCATAACTCAATTGGTTTTCTTTTCTGGTTTGTACTCTTAGTAGTAGATTGCGAAAATTGTCCTTGGGTAATTGGTATCTACTTATCCTCAATATGTCAATGAGGTCACAATTTAGACACAAGTAACAATGGAAAAACAAAACATAAATGACTTTGTTTCAGCAAGGAGCATGTGCACGTGTTTCGTGAGAACTTCTCTCTAACAGTTAAGATTTTAGTAGCATTAGCAATAAAACACAACCAAGTTCCACTTCATATATAGAACCCCCTCCTCCCAAAACACCTAAAACTGAAATTGGTTAAAGAAGGGTATGTATTTTTTTCTCTCACTTTTTCACTTGATTGTTTGTGGGGAGTTGCTTTGTAATTCATAAAAATATCAGAGGGATAAAATTAAACATAGCTGATGAGATATCTTGAGTAAATGAACTATCTACAAAAATCCCCATTGACTTTATTGGTGACCTCTGTTGATAAATCACTTGGAAATATTTTTTTCTGAGAGAATAGACATGATTCTAAACCTTATACAAACTTATTCTTTTTCTTATTCTGACTTCTTCTAAAAAGTCAGTTACACATGCAAAGACTAGACATGCTTGTTTTTCTAACATAAAGCCAGGATTCTTACAACTATAATGTGTTTTTCTAAAATAAAAACATCATAACTCAATAGTTAGTCAGATTTTTACTCTTCTTCTTTATTTACATCTGCACTCAATATCGATCACAACGTCTGAGATATCCCTTGATCTTATTTGTTTGAATCACAATCAGAAATTATTCCAATTTTTTTGAAAATACACTTTTTTGATATAATATATCTTAAGAAATTCCCAAATTCTTTAACCCCTTAAGGACCAAACGTCTGGAATAGAAGGGAATCATGACATGTCACACATGTCATTTGTCCTTAATGGGTTAATGGTAAAGTTTATAGATAAATCATTTAAAAGTTGTTTTCTAACTAAATGTAATAATTTCTGATTCTGAATGCAATAAATAAAAATCAGTGCCATAATGCCAGGTTTCTATATAGTACAGAGTTGCTTTCTAAATTCTAAAAGTTACTTATGGTAATATTTTACATTTGTTTCTGCTAATACTGTCAATGATAAAAGGACAGTATAAGCAGAAGTATTGCATGGACTGTTCCTTGTAGAATAAGTAAAGAAAAATAAAATAATTTTCCATTTATTTTTCAGATAACCCTACAGATACAATCATTACTGGTACAGGTACATTTCATGTTTTTTTGTCATCTCTTGCTACTTTACTTGGTAGGGTGAAAAATTAAAAAAACATTTATTGAAGTTTATTAATCATTTGAATACTTATAGAATGCACTTTGGTTGTTTCCACTAGCATGAGAAATTCTGTTTGTGATATTAGCTCTAGTAAGAAATTCACTTGTGATGTGGATATATTTGTCTGGTTTCTAAAATACAGTCAGTCTTCTTACAATTGCAGAGGTGTTTTTGTGAAATAAAAGCATAACTCAATTGGTTTTCTTTTCTGGTTTGTACTCTTAGTAGTAGATTGCGAAAATTGTCCTTGGGTAATTGGTATCTACTTATCCTCAATATGTCAATGAGGTCACAATTTAGACACAAGTAACAATGGAAAAAAAAACATAAATGACTTTGTTTCTGCAAGGAGCATGTGCACGTGTTTCGTGAGAACTTCTCTCTAACAGTTAAGATTTTAGTAGCAATAGCAATAAAACACAACCAAGATCCACTTCATATATAGAACCCCCTCCTCCCAAAACACCTAAAACTTAAATTGGTTAAAGAAGGGTATGTATTTTTTTCTCTCACTTCTTCACTTGATTGTTTGTGTGGAGTTGCTTTGTAATTCATAAAAAGATCAGAGGGATAAAATTAAACATAGCTGATGAGATATCTTGAGTAAATGAACTATCTACAAAAATCCCCATTGACTTTATTGGTGACCTCTGTTGATAAATCACTTGGAAATATTTTTTTCTGAGAGAATAGACATGATTCTAAACCTTATACAAACTTATTCTTTTTCTTATTCTGACTTCTTCTAAAAAGTCAGTTACACATGCAAAGACTAGACATGCTTGTTTTTCTAACATAAAGCCAGGATTCTTACAACTATAATGTGTTTTTCTAAAATAAAAACATCATAACTCAATAGTTAGTCAGATTTTTACTCTTCTTCTTTATTTACATCTGCACTCAATATCGATCACAACGTCTGAGATATCCCTTGATCTTATTTGTTTGAATCACAATCAGAAATTATTCCAATTTTTATGAAAATACACTTTTTTGATATAATATATCTTAAGAAATTCCCAAATTCTTTAACCCCTTAAGGACCAAACGTCTGGAATAGAAGGGAATCATGACATGTCACACATGTCATTTGTCCTTAATGGGTTAATGGTAAAGTTTATAGATAAATCATTTAAAAGTTGTTTTCTAACTAAATGTAATAATTTCTGATTCTGAATGCAATAAATAAAAATCAGTGCCATAATGCCAGGTTTCTATATAGTACAGAGTTGCTTTCTAAATTCTAAAAGTTACTTATGGTAATATTTTACATTTGTTTCTGCTAATACTGTCAATGATAAAAGGACAGTATAAGCAGAAGTATTGCATGGACTGTTCCTTGTAGAATAAGTAAAGAAAAATAAAATAATTTTCCATTTATTTTTCAGATAACCCTACAGATACAATCATTACTGGTACAGGTACATTTCATGTTTTTTTGTCATCTCTTGCTACTTTACTTGGTAGGGTGAAAAATTAAAAAAACATTTATTGAAGTTTATTAATCATTTGAATACTTATAGAATGCACTTTGGTTGTTTCCACTAGCATGAGAAATTCTGTTTGTGATATTAGCTCTAGTAAGAAATTCACTTGTGATGTGGATATATTTGTCTGGTTTCTAAAATACAGTCAGTCTTCTTACAATTGCAGAGGTGTTTTTGTGAAATAAAAGCATAACTCAATTGGTTTTCTTTTCTGGTTTGTACTCTTAGTAGTAGATTGCGAAAATTGTCCTTGGGTAATTGGTATCTACTTATCCTCAATATGTCAATGAGGTCACAATTTAGACACAAGTAACAATGGAAAAAAAAACATAAATGACTTTGTTTCTGCAAGGAGCATGTGCACGTGTTTCGTGAGAACTTCTCTCTAACAGTTAAGATTTTAGTAGCAATAGCAATAAAACACAACCAAGATCCACTTCATATATAGAACCCCCTCCTCCCAAAACACCTAAAACTTAAATTGGTTAAAGAAGGGTATGTATTTTTTTCTCTCACTTCTTCACTTGATTGTTTGTGTGGAGTTGCTTTGTAATTCATAAAAAGATCAGAGGGATAAAATTAAACATAGCTGATGAGATATCTTGAGTAAATGAACTATCTACAAAAATCCCCATTGACTTTATTGGTGACCTCTGTTGATAAATCACTTGGAAATATTTTTTTCTGAGAGAATAGACATGATTCTAAACCTTATACAAACTTATTCTTTTTCTTATTCTGACTTCTTCTAAAAAGTCAGTTACACATGCAAAGACTAGACATGCTTGTTTTTCTAACATAAAGCCAGGATTCTTACAACTATAATGTGTTTTTCTAAAATAAAAACATCATAACTCAATAGTTAGTCAGATTTTTACTCTTCTTCTTTATTTACATCTGCACTCAATATCGATCACAACGTCTGAGATATCCCTTGATCTTATTTGTTTGAATCACAATCAGAAATTATTCCAATTTTTATGAAAATACACTTTTTTGATATAATATATCTTAAGAAATTCCCAAATTCTTTAACCCCTTAAGGACCAAACGTCTGGAATAGAAGGGAATCATGACATGTCACACATGTCATTTGTCCTTAATGGGTTAATGGTAAAGTTTATAGATAAATCATTTAAAAGTTGTTTTCTAACTAAATGTAATAATTTCTGATTCTGAATGCAATAAATAAAAATCAGTGCCATAATGCCAGGTTTCTATATAGTACAGAGTTGCTTTCTAAATTATAAAAGTTACTTATGGTAATATTTTACATTTGTTTCTGCTAATACTGTCAATGATAAAAGGACAGTATAAGCAGAAGTATTGCATGGACTGTTCCTTGTAGAATAAGTAAAGAAAAATAAAATAATTTTCCATTTATTTTTCAGATACCCCTACAGATACAATCATTACTGGTACAGGTACATTTCATGTTTTTTTGTCATCTCTTGCTACTTTACTTGGTAGGGTGAAAAATTAAAAAAACATTTATTGAAGTTTATTAATCATTTGAATACTTATAGAATGCACTTTGGTTGTTTCCACTAGCATGAGAAATTCTGTTTGTGATATTAGCTCTAGTAAGAAATTCACTTGTGATGTGGATATATTTGTCTGGTTTCTAAAATACAGTCAGTCTTCTTACAATTGCAGAGGTGTTTTTGTGAAATAAAAGCATAACTCAATTGGTTTTCTTTTCTGGTTTGTACTCTTAGTAGTAGATTGCGAAAATTGTCCTTGGGTAATTGGTATCTACTTATCCTCAATATGTCAATGAGGTCACAATTTAGACACAAGTAACAATGGAAAAACAAAACATAAATGACTTTGTTTCAGCAAGGAGCATGTGCACATGTTTCGTGAGAACTTCTCTCTAACAGTTAAGATTTTAGTAGCATTAGCAATAAAACACAACCAAGTTCCACTTCATATATAGAACCACCTCCTCCTAAAACACCTAAAACTGAAATTGGTTAAAGAAGGGTATGTATTTTTTTCTCTCACTTTTTCACTTGATTGTTTGTGGGGAGTTGCTTTGTAATTCATAAAAATATCAGAGGGATAAAATTAAACATAGCTGATGAGATATCTTGAGTAAATGAACTATCTACAAAAATCCCCATTGACTTTATTGGTGACCTCTGTTGATAAATCACTTGGAAATATTTTTTTCTGAGAGAATAGACATGATTCTAAACCTTATACAAACTTATTCTTTTTCTTATTCTGACTTCTTCTAAAAAGTCAGTTACACATGCAAAGACTAGACATGCTTGTTTTTCTAACATAAAGCCAGGATTCTTACAACTATAATGTGTTTTTCTAAAATAAAAACATCATAACTCAATAGTTAGTCAGATTTTTACTCTTCTTCTTTATTTACATCTGCACTCAAGATCGATCACAACGTCTGAGATATCCCTTGATCTTATTTGTTTTAATCACAATCAGAAATTATTCCAATTTTTTTGAAAATACACTTTTTTGATATAATATATCTTAAGAAATTCCCAAATTCTTTAACCCCTTAAGGACCAAACGTCTGGAATAGAAGGGAATCATGACATGTCACACATGTCATTTGTCCTTAATGGGTTAATGGTAAAGTTTATAGATAAATCATTTAAAAGTTGTTTTCTAACTAAATGTAATAATTTCTGATTCTGAATGCAATAAATAAAAATCAGTGCCATAATGCCAGGTTTCTATATAGTACAGAGTTGCTTTCTAAATTATAAAAGTTACTTATGGTAATATTTTACATTTGTTTCTGCTAATACTGTCAATGATAAAAGGACAGTATTAGCAGAAGTATTGCATGGACTGTTCCTTGTAGAATAAGTAAAAAAAATAAAATAATTTTCCATTTATTTTTCAGATACCCCTACAGATACAATCATTACTGGTACAGGTACATTTCATGTTTTTTTGTCATCTCTTGCTACTTTACTTGGTAGGGTGAAAAATTAAAAAAAACATTTATTGAAGTTTATTAATCATTTGAATACTTATAGAATGCACTTTGGTTGTTTCCACTAGCATGAGAAATTCTGTTTGTGATATTAGCTCTAGTAAGAAATTCACTTGTGATGTGGATATATTTGTCTGGTTTCTAAAATACAGTCAGTCTTCTTACAATTGCAGAGGTGTTTTTGTGAAATAAAAGCATAACTCAATTGGTTTTCTTTTCTGGTTTGTACTCTTAGTAATAGATTGAGAAAATGGTCCTTGGTTAATTGGTATCTACTTCTCCTCTATGTCAATGAGGTCACAATTTAGACACAAGTAAAAATGAAAAAAAAACATAAAGAACTTTGTTTCTGCAAGGAGCATGTGCACGTGTTTCGTGAGAACTTCTCTCTAACAGTTAAGATTTTAGTAGCATTAGCAATAAAACACAACCAAGTTCCACTTCATATATAGAACCCCCTCCTCCCAAAACACCTAAAACTGAAATTGGTTAAAGAAGGGTATGTATTTTTTTCTCTCACTTCTTCACTTGATTGTTTGTGGGGAGTTGTTTTGTAATTCATAAAAAGATCAGAGGGATAAAATGAAACATAGCTGATGAGATATCTTGAGTAAATGAACTATCTACAAAAATCCCCATTGACTTTATTGGTGACCTCTGTTGATAAATCACTTGGAAATATTTTTTTCTGAGAGAATAGACATGATTCTAAACCTTATACAAACTTATTATTTTTCTTATTCTAACTTCTTCTAATAAGTCAGTTACACATGCAAAGACTAGACATGCTTGTTTTTCTAACAGAAAGCCAGGATTCTTACAACTATAATGTGTTTTTCTAAAATAAAAACATCATAACACAATAGTTAGTCAGATTTTTACTCTTCTTTATTTACATCTGCACTCAAGATCCATCACAACTTCTGAGATATCCCTTGATCTTATTTGTTTGAATCACAATCAGAAATTATTAAAAAAAAATTGAAAATACACTTTTTTGATATAATATATCTTAAGAAATTCCCAAATTCTTTAACCCCTTAAGGACCAAACGTCTGGAATAGAAGGGAATCATGACATGTCACACATGTCATTTGTCCTTAATGGGTTAATGGTAAAGTTTATAGATAAATCATTTAAAAGTTGTTTTCTAACCAAATGTAATACTTTCTGATTCTGAATGCAATAAATAAAAATCAAGGCCATAATGCCAGGTTTCTATAAAGTACAGAGTTGCTTTCTAAATTATAAAAGTTACTTATGGTAATATTTTACATTTGTTTCTGCTAATACTGTCAATGATAAAAGGACAGTATTAGCAGAAGTATTGCATGGACTGTTCCTTGTAGAATAAGTAAAGAAAAATAAAATAATTTTCCATTTATTTTTCAGATACCCCTACAGATACAATCATTACTGGTACAGGTACATTTCATGTTTTTTTTGTTATCTCTTGCTATTTTACTTAGTAGGGTGAAAAATTAAAAAAACATTTATTGAAGTTTATTAATCATTTGAATGCTTATAGAATGCACTTTGGTTGTTTCCACTAGCATGAGAAATTCTGTTTGTGATATTATCTCAAGTAAGAAATTCACTTGTGATGTGGATATATTTGTCTGATTTCTAAAATACAGTCAGTCTTCTTACAATTGGAGAGGTGTTTTTGTGAAATAAAAGCATAACTCAATTGGTTTTCTTTTCTGGTTTGTACTCTTAGTAGTAGATTGCGAAAATTGTCCTTGGGTAATTGGTATCTACTTATCCTCAATATGTCAATGAGGTCACAATTTAGACACAAGTAACAATGGAAAAACAAAACATAAATTACTTTGTTTCTGCAAGGAGCATGTGCACGTGTTTCGTGAGAACTTCTCTCTAACAGTTAAGATTTTAGTAGCATTAGCAATAAAACACAACCAAGTTCCACTTCATATATAGAACCCCCTCCTCCCAAAACACCTAAAACTTAAATTGGTTAAAGAAGGGTATGTATTTTTTTCTCTCACTTCTTCACTTGATTGTTTGTGGGGAGTTGCTTTGTAATTCATAAAAAGATCAGAGGGATAAAATTAAACATAGCTGATGAGATATCTTGAGTAAATGAACTATCTACAAAAATCCCCATTGACTTTATTGGTGACCTCTGTTGATAAATCACTTGGAAATATTTTTTTCTGAGAGAATAGACATGATTCTAAACCTTAAACAAACTTATTATTTTTCTTATTCTAACTTCTTCTAATAAGTCAGTTACACATGCAAAGACTAGACATGCTTGTTTTTCTAACAGAAAGCCAGGATTCTTACAACTATAATGTGTTTTTCTAAAATAAAAACATCATAACACAATAGTTAGTCAGATTTTTACTCTTCTTTATTTACATCTGCACTCAAGATCCATCACAACTTCTGAGATATCCCTTGATCTTATTTGTTTGAATCACAATCAGAATTTATTCAAATTTTTTTGAAAATACACTTTTTTGATATAATATATCTTAAGAAATTCCCAAATTCTTTAACCCCTTAAGGACCAAACGTCTGGAATAGAAGGGAATCATGACATGTCCCACATGTCATTTGTCCTTAATGGGTTAATGGTAAAGTTTATAGATAAATCATTTAAAAGTTGTTTTCTAACTAAATGTAATAATTTCTGATTCTGAATGCAATAAATAAAAATCAGTGCCATAATGCCAGGTTTCTATATAGTACAGAGTTGCTTTCTAAATTATAAAAGTTACTTATGGTAATATTTTACATTTGTTTCTGCTAATACTGTCAATGATAAAAGGACAGTATTAGCAGAAGTATTGCATGGACTGTTCCTTGTAGAATAAGTAAAGAAAAATAAAATAATTTTCCATTTATTTTTCAGATACCCCTACAGATACAATCATTACTGGTACAGGTACATTTCATGTTTTTTTGTCATCTCTTGCTACTTTACTTGGTAGGGTGAAAAATTAAAAAAAACATTTATTGAAGTTTATTAATCATTTGAATACTTATAGAATGCACTTTGGTTGTTTCCACTAGCATGAGAAATTCTGTTTGTGATATTAGCTCTAGTAAGAAATTCACTTGTGATGTGGATATATTTGTCTGGTTTCTAAAATACAGTCAGTCTTCTTACAATTGCAGAGGTGTTTTTGTGAAATAAAAGCATAACTCAATTGGTTTTCTTTTCTGGTTTGTACTCTTAGTAGTAGATTGCGAAAATTGTCCTTGGGTAATTGGTATCTACTTATCCTCAATATGTCAATGAGGTCACAATTTAGACACAAGTAACAATGGAAAAACAAAACATAAATGACTTTGTTTCTGCAAGGAGCATGTGCACGTGTTTCGTGAGAACTTCTCTCTAACAGTTAAGATTTTAGTAGCATTAGCAATAAAACACAACCAAGATCCACTTCATATATAGAACCCCCTCCTCCCAAAACACCTAAAACTTAAATTGGTTAAAGAAGGGTATGTATTTTTTTCTCTCACTTCTTCACTTGATTGTTTGTGTGGAGTTGCTTTGTAATTCATAAAAAGATCAGAGGGATAAAATTAAACATAGCTGATGAGATATCTTGAGTAAATGAACTATCTACAAAAATCCCCATTGACTTTATTGGTGACCTCTGTTGATAAATCACTTGGAAATATTTTTTTCTGAGAGAATAGACATGATTCTAAACCTTATACAAACTTATTCTTTTTCTTATTCTGACTTCTTCTAAAAAGTCAGTTACACATGCAAAGACTAGACATGCTTGTTTTTCTAACATAAAGCCAGGATTCTTACAACTATAATGTGTTTTTCTAAAATAAAAACATCATAACTCAATAGTTAGTCAGATTTTTACTCTTCTTCTTTATTTACATCTGCACTCAATATCGATCACAACGTCTGAGATATCCCTTGATCTTATTTGTTTGAATCACAATCAGAAATTATTCCAATTTTTTTGAAAATACACTTTTTTGATATAATATATCTTAAGAAATTCCCAAATTCTTTAACCCCTTAAGGACCAAACGTCTGGAATAGAAGGGAATCATGACATGTCACACATGTCATTTGTCCTTAATGGGTTAATGGTAAAGTTTATAGATAAATCATTTAAAAGTTGTTTTCTAACTAAATGTAATAATTTCTGATTCTGAATGCAATAAATAAAAATCAGTGCCATAATGCCAGGTTTCTATATAGTACAGAGTTGCTTTCTAAATTATAAAAGTTACTTATGGTAATATTTTACATTTGTTTCTGCTAATACTGTCAATGATAAAAGGACAGTATAAGCAGAAGTATTGCATGGACTGTTCCTTGTAGAATAAGTAAAGAAAAATAAAATAATTTTCCATTTATTTTTCAGTTACCCCTACAGATACAATCATTACTGGTACAGGTACATTTCATGTTTTTTTGTCATCTCTTGCTACTTTACTTGGTAGGGTGAAAAATTAAAAAAACATTTATTGAAGTTTATTAATCATTTGAATACTTATAGAATGCACTTTGGTTGTTTCCACTAGCATGAGAAATTCTGTTTGTGATATTAGCTCTAGTAAGAAATTCACTTGTGATGTGGATATATTTGTCTGGTTTCTAAAATACAGTCAGTCTTCTTACAATTGCAGAGGTGTTTTTGTGAAATAAAAGCATAACTCAATTGGTTTTCTTTTCTGGTTTGTACTCTTAGTAATAGATTGAGAAAATGGTCCTTGGTTAATTGGTATCTACTTCTCCTCTATGTCAATGAGGTCACAATTTAGACACAAGTAAAAATGAAAAAAAAACATAAATAACTTTGTTTCTGCAAGGAGCATGTGCACGTGTTTCGTGAGAACTTCTCTCTAACAGTAAAGATTTTAGTAGCATTAGCAATAAAACACAACCAAGTTCCACTTCATATATAGAACCCCCTCCTCCCAAAACACCTAAAACTTAAATTGGTTAAAGAAGGGTATGTATTTTTTTCTCTCACTTCTTCACTTGATTGTTTGTGGGGAGTTGTTTTGTAATTCATAAAAAGATCAGAGGGATAAAATGAAACATAGCTGATGAGATATCTTGAGTAAATGAACTATCTACAAAAATCCCCATTGACTTTATTGGTGACCTCTGTTGATAAATCACTTGGAAATATTTTTTTCTGAGAGAATAGACATGATTCTAAACCTTAAACAAACTTATTATTTTTCTTATTCTAACTTCTTCTAATAAGTCAGTTACACATGCAAAGACTAGACATGCTTGTTTTTCTAACAGAAAGCCAGGATTCTTACAACTATAATGTGTTTTTCTAAAATAAAAACATCATAACACAATAGTTAGTCAGATTTTTACTCTTCTTTATTTACATCTGCACTCAAGATCCATCACAACTTCTGAGATATCCCTTGATCTTATTTGTTTGAATCACAATCAGAAATTATTAAAAAAAAATTGAAAATACACTTTTTTGATATAATATATCTTAAGAAATTCCCAAATTCTTTAACCCCTTAAGGACCAAACGTCTGGAATAGAAGGGAATCATGACATGTCACACATGTCATTTGTCCTTAATGGGTTAATGGTAAAGTTTATAGATAAATCATTTAAAAGTTGTTTTCTAACCAAATGTAATACTTTCTGATTCTGAATGCAATAAATAAAAATCAAGGCCATAATGCCAGGTTTCTATAAAGTACAGAGTTGCTTTCTAAATTATAAAAGTTACTTATGGTAATATTTTACATTTGTTTCTGCTAATACTGTCAATGATAAAAGGACAGTATTAGCAGAAGTATTGCATGGACTGTTCCTTGTAGAATAAGTAAAGAAAAATAAAATAATTTTCCATTTATTTTTCAGATACCCCTACAGATACAATCATTACTGGTACAGGTACATTTCATGTTTTTTTTGTTATCTCTTGCTATTTTACTTAGTAGGGTGAAAAATTAAAAAAACATTTATTGAAGTTTATTAATCATTTGAATGCTTATAGAATGCACTTTGGTTGTTTCCACTAGCATGAGAAATTCTGTTTGTGATATTATCTCAAGTAAGAAATTCACTTGTGATGTGGATATATTTGTCTGATTTCTAAAATACAGTCAGTCTTCTTACAATTGGAGAGGTGTTTTTGTGAAATAAAAGCATAACTCAATTGGTTTTCTTTTCTGGTTTGTACTCTTAGTAGTAGATTGCGAAAATTGTCCTTGGGTAATTGGTATCTACTTATCCTCAATATGTCAATGAGGTCACAATTTAGACACAAGTAACAATGGAAAAACAAAACATAAATGACTTTGTTTCTGCAAGGAGCATGTGCACGTGTTTCGTGAGAACTTCTCTCTAACAGTTAAGATTTTAGTAGCATTAGCAATAAAACACAACCAAGTTCCACTTCATATATAGAACCCCCTCCTCCCAAAACACCTAAAACTTAAATTGGTTAAAGAAGGGTATGTATTTTTTTCTCTCAATTCTTCACTTGATTGTTTGTGGGGAGTTGCTTTGTAATTCATAAAAAGATCAGAGGGATAAAATTAAACATAGCTGATGAGATATCTTGAGTAAATGAACTATCTACAAAAATCCCCATTGACTTTATTGGTGACCTCTGTTGATAAATCACTTGGAAATATTTTTTTCTGAGAGAATAGACATGATTCTAAACCTTATACAAACTTATTATTTTTCTTATTCTAACTTCTTCTAATAAGTCAGTTACACATGCAAAGACTAGACATGCTTGTTTTTCTAACAGAAAGCCAGGATTCTTACAACTATAATGTGTTTTTCTAAAATAAAAACATCATAACACAATAGTTAGTCAGATTTTTACTCTTCTTTATTTACATCTGCACTCAAGATCCATCACAACTTCTGAGATATCCCTTGATCTTATTTGTTTGAATCACAATCAGAATTTATTCAAATTTTTTTGAAAATACACTTTTTTGATATAATATATCTTAAGAAATTCCCAAATTCTTTAACCCCTTAAGGACCAAACGTCTGGAATAGAAGGGAATCATGACATGTCACACATGTCATTTGTCCTTAATGGGTTAATGGTAAAGTTTATAGATAAATCATTTAAAAGTTGTTTTCTAACTAAATGTAATAATTTCTGATTCTGAATGCAATAAATAAAAATCAGTGCCATAATGCCAGGTTTCTATATAGTACAGAGTTGCTTTCTAAATTATAAAAGTTACTTATGGTAATATTTTACATTTGTTTCTGCTAATACTGTCAATGATAAAAGGACAGTATTAGCAGAAGTATTGCATGGACTGTTCCTTGTAGAATAAGTAAAGAAAAATAAAATAATTTTCCATTTATTTTTCAGATACCCCTACAGATACAATCATTACTGGTACAGGTACATTTCATGTTTTTTTGTCATCTCTTGCTACTTTACTTGGTAGGGTGAAAAATTAAAAAAAACATTTATTGAAGTTTATTAATCATTTGAATACTTATAGAATGCACTTTGGTTGTTTCCACTAGCATGAGAAATTCTGTTTGTGATATTAGCTCTAGTAAGAAATTCACTTGTGATGTGGATATATTTGTCTGGTTTCTAAAATACAGTCAGTCTTCTTACAATTGCAGAGGTGTTTTTGTGAAATAAAAGCATAACTCAATTGGTTTTCTTTTCTGGTTTGTACTCTTAGTAGTAGATTGCGAAAATTGTCCTTGGGTAATTGGTATCTACTTATCCTCAATATGTCAATGAGGTCACAATTTAGACACAAGTAACAATGGAAAAACAAAACATAAATGACTTTGTTTCTGCAAGGAGCATGTGCACGTGTTTCGTGAGAACTTCTCTCTAACAGTTAAGATTTTAGTAGCATTAGCAATAAAACACAACCAAGATCCACTTCATATATAGAACCCCCTCCTCCCAAAACACCTAAAACTTAAATTGGTTAAAGAAGGGTATGTATTTTTTTCTCTCACTTCTTCACTTGATTGTTTGTGTGGAGTTGCTTTGTAATTCATAAAAAGATCAGAGGGATAAAATTAAACATAGCTGATGAGATATCTTGAGTAAATGAACTATCTACAAAAATCCCCATTGACTTTATTGGTGACCTCTGTTGATAAATCACTTGGAAATATTTTTTTCTGAGAGAATAGACATGATTCTAAACCTTATACAAACTTATTCTTTTTCTTATTCTGACTTCTTCTAAAAAGTCAGTTACACATGCAAAGACTAGACATGCTTGTTTTTCTAACATAAAGCCAGGATTCTTACAACTATAATGTGTTTTTCTAAAATAAAAACATCATAACTCAATAGTTAGTCAGATTTTTACTCTTCTTCTTTATTTACATCTGCACTCAATATCGATCACAACGTCTGAGATATCCCTTGATCTTATTTGTTTGAATCACAATCAGAAATTATTCCAATTTTTTTGAAAATACACTTTTTTGATATAATATATCTTAAGAAATTCCCAAATTCTTTAACCCCTTAAGGACCAAACGTCTGGAATAGAAGGGAATCATGACATGTCACACATGTCATTTGTCCTTAATGGGTTAATGGTAAAGTTTATAGATAAATCATTTAAAAGTTGTTTTCTAACTAAATGTAATAATTTCTGATTCTGAATGCAATAAATAAAAATCAGTGCCATAATGCCAGGTTTCTATATAGTACAGAGTTGCTTTCTAAATTATAAAAGTTACTTATGGTAATATTTTACATTTGTTTCTGCTAATACTGTCAATGATAAAAGGACAGTATAAGCAGAAGTATTGCATGGACTGTTCCTTGTAGAATAAGTAAAGAAAAATAAAATAATTTTCCATTTATTTTTCAGTTACCCCTACAGATACAATCATTACTGGTACAGGTACATTTCATGTTTTTTTGTCATCTCTTGCTACTTTACTTGGTAGGGTGAAAAATTAAAAAAACATTTATTGAAGTTTATTAATCATTTGAATACTTATAGAATGCACTTTGGTTGTTTCCACTAGCATGAGAAATTCTGTTTGTGATATTAGCTCTAGTAAGAAATTCACTTGTGATGTGGATATATTTGTCTGGTTTCTAAAATACAGTCAGTCTTCTTACAATTGCAGAGGTGTTTTTGTGAAATAAAAGCATAACTCAATTGGTTTTCTTTTCTGGTTTGTACTCTTAGTAATAGATTGAGAAAATGGTCCTTGGTTAATTGGTATCTACTTCTCCTCTATGTCAATGAGGTCACAATTTAGACACAAGTAAAAATGAAAAAAAAACATAAATAACTTTGTTTCTGCAAGGAGCATGTGCACGTGTTTCGTGAGAACTTCTCTCTAACAGTAAAGATTTTAGTAGCATTAGCAATAAAACACAACCAAGTTCCACTTCATATATAGAACCCCCTCCTCCCAAAACACCTAAAACTTAAATTGGTTAAAGAAGGGTATGTATTTTTTTCTCTCACTTCTTCACTTGATTGTTTGTGGGGAGTTGTTTTGTAATTCATAAAAAGATCAGAGGGATAAAATGAAACATAGCTGATGAGATATCTTGAGTAAATGAACTATCTACAAAAATCCCCATTGACTTTATTGGTGACCTCTGTTGATAAATCACTTGGAAATATTTTTTTCTGAGAGAATAGACATGATTCTAAACCTTAAACAAACTTATTATTTTTCTTATTCTAACTTCTTCTAATAAGTCAGTTACACATGCAAAGACTAGACATGCTTGTTTTTCTAACAGAAAGCCAGGATTCTTACAACTATAATGTGTTTTTCTAAAATAAAAACATCATAACACAATAGTTAGTCAGATTTTTACTCTTCTTTATTTACATCTGCACTCAAGATCCATCACAACTTCTGAGATATCCCTTGATCTTATTTGTTTGAATCACAATCAGAAATTATTAAAAAAAAATTGAAAATACACTTTTTTGATATAATATATCTTAAGAAATTCCCAAATTCTTTAACCCCTTAAGGACCAAACGTCTGGAATAGAAGGGAATCATGACATGTCACACATGTCATTTGTCCTTAATGGGTTAATGGTAAAGTTTATAGATAAATCATTTAAAAGTTGTTTTCTAACCAAATGTAATACTTTCTGATTCTGAATGCAATAAATAAAAATCAAGGCCATAATGCCAGGTTTCTATAAAGTACAGAGTTGCTTTCTAAATTATAAAAGTTACTTATGGTAATATTTTACATTTGTTTCTGCTAATACTGTCAATGATAAAAGGACAGTATTAGCAGAAGTATTGCATGGACTGTTCCTTGTAGAATAAGTAAAGAAAAATAAAATAATTTTCCATTTATTTTTCAGATACCCCTACAGATACAATCATTACTGGTACAGGTACATTTCATGTTTTTTTTGTTATCTCTTGCTATTTTACTTAGTAGGGTGAAAAATTAAAAAAACATTTATTGAAGTTTATTAATCATTTGAATGCTTATAGAATGCACTTTGGTTGTTTCCACTAGCATGAGAAATTCTGTTTGTGATATTATCTCAAGTAAGAAATTCACTTGTGATGTGGATATATTTGTCTGATTTCTAAAATACAGTCAGTCTTCTTACAATTGGAGAGGTGTTTTTGTGAAATAAAAGCATAACTCAATTGGTTTTCTTTTCTGGTTTGTACTCTTAGTAGTAGATTGCGAAAATTGTCCTTGGGTAATTGGTATCTACTTATCCTCAATATGTCAATGAGGTCACAATTTAGACACAAGTAACAATGGAAAAACAAAACATAAATGACTTTGTTTCTGCAAGGAGCATGTGCACGTGTTTCGTGAGAACTTCTCTCTAACAGTTAAGATTTTAGTAGCATTAGCAATAAAACACAACCAAGTTCCACTTCATATATAGAACCCCCTCCTCCCAAAACACCTAAAACTTAAATTGGTTAAAGAAGGGTATGTATTTTTTTCTCTCAATTCTTCACTTGATTGTTTGTGGGGAGTTGCTTTGTAATTCATAAAAAGATCAGAGGGATAAAATTAAACATAGCTGATGAGATATCTTGAGTAAATGAACTATCTACAAAAATCCCCATTGACTTTATTGGTGACCTCTGTTGATAAATCACTTGGAAATATTTTTTTCTGAGAGAATAGACATGATTCTAAACCTTATACAAACTTATTATTTTTCTTATTCTAACTTCTTCTAATAAGTCAGTTACACATGCAAAGACTAGACATGCTTGTTTTTCTAACAGAAAGCCAGGATTCTTACAACTATAATGTGTTTTTCTAAAATAAAAACATCATAACACAATAGTTAGTCAGATTTTTACTCTTCTTTATTTACATCTGCACTCAAGATCCATCACAACTTCTGAGATATCCCTTGATCTTATTTGTTTGAATCACAATCAGAATTTATTCAAATTTTTTTGAAAATACACTTTTTTGATATAATATATCTTAAGAAATTCCCAAATTCTTTAACCCCTTAAGGACCAAACGTCTGGAATAGAAGGGAATCATGACATGTCACACATGTCATTTGTCCTTAATGGGTTAATGGTAAAGTTTATAGATAAATCATTTAAAAGTTGTTTTCTAACTAAATGTAATAATTTCTGATTCTGAATGCAATAAATAAAAATCAGTGCCATAATGCCAGGTTTCTATATAGTACAGAGTTGCTTTCTAAATTATAAAAGTTACTTATGGTAATATTTTACATTTGTTTCTGCTAATACTGTCAATGATAAAAGGACAGTATTAGCAGAAGTATTGCATGGACTGTTCCTTGTAGAATAAGTAAAGAAAAATAAAATAATTTTCCATTTATTTTTCAGATACCCCTACAGATACAATCATTACTGGTACAGGTACATTTCATGTTTTTTTTGTCATCTCTTGCTACTTTACTTGGTAGGGTGAAAAATTAAAAAAAACATTTATTGAAGTTTATTAATCATTTGAATACTTATAGAATGCACTTTGGTTGTTTCCACTAGCATGAGAAATTCTGTTTGTGATATTAGCTCTAGTAAGAAATTCACTTGTGATGTGGATATATTTGTCTGGTTTCTAAAATACAGTCAGTCTTCTTACAATTGCAGAGGTGTTTTTGTGAAATAAAAGCATAACTCAATTGGTTTTCTTTTCTGGTTTGTACTCTTAGTAGTAGATTGCGAAAATTGTCCTTGGGTAATTGGTATCTACTTATCCTCAATATGTCAATGAGGTCACAATTTAGACACAAGTAACAATGGAAAAACAAAACATAAATGACTTTGTTTCTGCAAGGAGCATGTGCACGTGTTTCGTGAGAACTTCTCTCTAACAGTTAAGATTTTAGTAGCATTAGCAATAAAACACAACCAAGATCCACTTCATATATAGAACCCCCTCCTCCCAAAACACCTAAAACTTAAATTGGTTAAAGAAGGGTATGTATTTTTTTCTCTCACTTCTTCACTTGATTGTTTGTGTGGAGTTGCTTTGTAATTCATAAAAAGATCAGAGGGATAAAATTAAACATAGCTGATGAGATATCTTGAGTAAATGAACTATCTACAAAAATCCCCATTGACTTTATTGGTGACCTCTGTTGATAAATCACTTGGAAATATTTTTTTCTGAGAGAATAGACATGATTCTAAACCTTATACAAACTTATTCTTTTTCTTATTCTGACTTCTTCTAAAAAGTCAGTTACACATGCAAAGACTAGACATGCTTGTTTTTCTAACATAAAGCCAGGATTCTTACAACTATAATGTGTTTTTCTAAAATAAAAACATCATAACTCAATAGTTAGTCAGATTTTTACTCTTCTTCTTTATTTACATCTGCACTCAATATCGATCACAACGTCTGAGATATCCCTTGATCTTATTTGTTTGAATCACAATCAGAAATTATTCCAATTTTTTTGAAAATACACTTTTTTGATATAATATATCTTAAGAAATTCCCAAATTCTTTAACCCCTTAAGGACCAAACGTCTGGAATAGAAGGGAATCATGACATGTCACACATGTCATTTGTCCTTAATGGGTTAATGGTAAAGTTTATAGATAAATCATTTAAAAGTTGTTTTCTAACTAAATGTAATAATTTCTGATTCTGAATGCAATAAATAAAAATCAGTGCCATAATGCCAGGTTTCTATATAGTACAGAGTTGCTTTCTAAATTATAAAAGTTACTTATGGTAATATTTTACATTTGTTTCTGCTAATACTGTCAATGATAAAAGGACAGTATAAGCAGAAGTATTGCATGGACTGTTCCTTGTAGAATAAGTAAAGAAAAATAAAATAATTTTCCATTTATTTTTCAGTTACCCCTACAGATACAATCATTACTGGTACAGGTACATTTCATGTTTTTTTGTCATCTCTTGCTACTTTACTTGGTAGGGTGAAAAATTAAAAAAACATTTATTGAAGTTTATTAATCATTTGAATACTTATAGAATGCACTTTGGTTGTTTCCACTAGCATGAGACATTCTGTTTGTGATATTAGCTCTAGTAAGAAATTCACTTGTGATGTGGATATATTTGTCTGGTTTCTAAAATACAGTCAGTCTTCTTACAATTGCAGAGGTGTTTTTGTGAAATAAAAGCATAACTCAATTGGTTTTCTTTTCTGGTTTGTACTCTTAGTAATAGATTGAGAAAATGGTCCTTGGTTAATTGGTATCTACTTCTCCTCTATGTCAATGAGGTCACAATTTAGACACAAGTAAAAATGAAAAAAAAACATAAATAACTTTGTTTCTGCAAGGAGCATGTGCACGTGTTTCGTGAGAACTTCTCTCTAACAGTTAAGATTTTAGTAGCATTAGCAATAAAACACAACCAAGTTCCACTTCATATATAGAACCCCCTCCTCCCAAAACACCTAAAACTTAAATTGGTTAAAGAAGGGTATGTATTTTTTTCTCTCACTTCTTCACTTGATTGTTTGTGGGGAGTTGTTTTGTAATTCATAAAAAGATCAGAGGGATAAAATGAAACATAGCTGATGAGATATCTTGAGTAAATGAACTATCTACAAAAATCCCCATTGACTTTATTGGTGACCTCTGTTGATAAATCACTTGGAAATATTTTTTTCTGAGAGAATAGACATGATTCTAAACCTTAAACAAACTTATTATTTTTCTTATTCTAACTTCTTCTAATAAGTCAGTTACACATGCAAAGACTAGACATGCTTGTTTTTCTAACATAAAGCCAGGATTCTTACAACTATAATGTGTTTTTCTAAAATAAAAACATCATAACACAATAGTTAGTCAGATTTTTACTCTTCTTTATTTACATCTGCACTCAAGATCCATCACAACTTCTGAGATATCCCTTGATCTTATTTGTTTGAATCACAATCAGAAATTATTAAAAAAAAATTGAAAATACACTTTTTTGATATAATATATCTTAAGAAATTCCCAAATTCTTTAACCCCTTAAGGACCAAACGTCTGGAATAGAAGGGAATCATGACATGTCACACATGTCATTTGTCCTTAATGGGTTAATGGTAAAGTTTATAGATAAATCATTTAAAAGTTGTTTTCTAACCAAATGTAATACTTTCTGATTCTGAATGCAATAAATAAAAATCAAGGCCATAATGCCAGGTTTCTATAAAGTACAGAGTTGCTTTCTAAATTATAAAAGTTACTTATGGTAATATTTTACATTTGTTTCTGCTAATACTGTCAATGATAAAAGGACAGTATTAGCAGAAGTATTGCAAGGACTGTTCCTTGTAGAATAAGTAAAGAAAAATAAAATAATTTTCCATTTATTTTTCAGATACCCCTACAGATACAATCATTACTGGTACAGGTACATTTCATGTTTTTTTTGTTATCTCTTGCTATTTTACTTAGTAGGGTGAAAAATTAAAAAAACATTTATTGAAGTTTATTAATCATTTGAATGCTTATAGAATGCACTTTGGTTGTTTCCACTAGCATGAGAAATTCTGTTTGTGATATTATCTCAAGTAAGAAATTCACTTGTGATGTGGATATATTTGTCTGATTTCTAAAATACAGTCAGTCTTCTTACAATTGGAGAGGTGTTTTTGTGAAATAAAAGCATAACTCAATTGGTTTTCTTTTCTGGTTTGTACTCTTAGTAGTAAATTGCGAAAATTGTCCTTGGGTAATTGGTATCTACTTATCCTCAATATGTAAATGAGGTCACAATTTAGACACAAGTAACAATGGAAAAACAAAACATAAATGACTTTGTTTCTGCAAGGAGCATGTGCACGTGTTTCGTGAGAACTTCTCTCTAACAGTTAAGATTTTAGTAGCATTAGCAATAAAACACAACCAAGTTCCACTTCATATATAGAACCCCCTCCTCCCAAAACACCTAAAACTTAAATTGGTTAAAGAAGGGTATGTATTTTTTTCTCTCACTTCTTCACTTGATTGTTTGTGGGGAGTTGCTTTGTAATTCATAAAAAGATCAGAGGGATAAAATTAAACATAGCTGATGAGATATCTTGAGTAAATGAACTATCTACAAAAATCCCCATTGACTTTATTGGTGACCTCTGTTGATAAATCACTTGGAAATATTTTTTTCTGAGAGAATAGACATGATTCTAAACCTTATACAAACTTATTATTTTTCTTATTCTAACTTCTTCTAATAAGTCAGTTACACATGCAAAGACTAGACATGCTTGTTTTTCTAACAGAAAGCCAGGATTCTTACAACTATAATGTGTTTTTCTAAAATAAAAACATCATAACACAATAGTTAGTCAGATTTTTACTCTTCTTTATTTACATCTGCACTCAAGATCCATCACAACTTCTGAGATATCCCTTGATCTTATTTGTTTGAATCACAATCAGAATTTATTCAATTTTTTTTGAAAATACACTTTTTTGATATAATATATCTTAAGAAATTCCCAAATTCTTTAACCCCTTAAGGACCAAACGTCTGGAATAGAAGGGAATCATGACATGTCACACATGTCATTTGTCCTTAATGGGTTAATGGTAAAGTTTATAGATAAATCATTTAAAAGTTGTTTTCTAACTAAATGTAATAATTTCTGATTCTGAATGCAATAAATAAAAATCAGTGCCATAATGCCAGGTTTCTATATAGTACAGAGTTGCTTTCTAAATTATAAAAGTTACTTATGGTAATATTTTACATTTGTTTCTGCTAATACTGTCAATGATAAAAGGACAGTATTAGCAGAAGTATTGCATGGACTGTTCCTTGTAGAATAAGTAAAGAAAAATAAAATAATTTTCCATTTATTTTTCAGATACCCCTACAGATACAATCATTACTGGTACAGGTACATTTCATGTTTTTTTGTCATCTCTTGCTACTTTACTTGGTAGGGTGAAAAATTAAAAAAAACATTTATTGAAGTTTATTAATCATTTGAATACTTATAGAATGCACTTTGGTTGTTTCCACTAGCATGAGAAATTCTGTTTGTGATATTAGCTCTAGTAAGAAATTCACTTGTGATGTGGATATATTTGTCTGGTTTCTAAAATACAGTCAGTCTTCTTACAATTGCAGAGGTGTTTTTGTGAAATAAAAGCATAACTCAATTGGTTCTCTTTTCTGGTTTGTACTCTTAGTAGTAGATTGCGAAAATTGTCCTTGGGTAATTGGTATCTACTTATCCTCAATATGTCAATGAGGTCACAATTTAGACACAAGTAACAATGGAAAAACAAAACATAAATGACTTTGTTTCTGCAAGGAGCATGTGCACGTGTTTCGTGAGAACTTCTCTCTAACAGTTAAGATTTTAGTAGCATTAGCAATAAAACACAACCAAGATCCACTTCATATATAGAACCCCCTCCTCCCAAAACACCTAAAACTTAAATTGGTTAAAGAAGGGTATTTTTTTCTCTCACTTCTTCACTTGATTGTTTGTGTGGAGTTGCTTTGTAATTCATAAAAAGATCAGAGGGATAAAATTAAACATAGCTGATGAGATATCTTGAGTAAATGAACTATCTACAAAAATCCCCATTGACTTTATTGGTGACCTCTGTTGATAAATCACTTGGAAATATTTTTTTCTGAGAGAATAGACATGATTCTAAACCTTATACAAACTTATTCTTTTTCTTATTCTGACTTCTTCTAAAAAGTCAGTTACACATGCAAAGACTAGACATGCTTGTTTTTCTAACATAAAGCCAGGATTCTTACAACTATAATGTGTTTTTCTAAAATAAAAACATCATAACTCAATAGTTAGTCAGATTTTTACTCTTCTTCTTTATTTACATCTGCACTCAATATCGATCACAACGTCTGAGATATCCCTTGATCTTATTTGTTTGAATCACAATCAGAAATTATTCCAATTTTTTTGAAAATACACTTTTTTGATATAATATATCTTAAGAAATTCCCAAATTCTTTAACCCCTTAAGGACCAAACGTCTGGAATAGAAGGGAATCATGACATGTCACACATGTCATTTGTCCTTAATGGGTTAATGGTAAAGTTTATAGATAAATCATTTAAAAGTTGTTTTCTAACTAAATGTAATAATTTCTGATTCTGAATGCAATAAATAAAAATCAGTGCCATAATGCCAGGTTTCTATATAGTACAGAGTTGCTTTCTAAATTATAAAAGTTACTTATGGTAATATTTTCCATTTGTTTCTGCTAATACTGTCAATGATAAAAGGACAGTATAAGCAGAAGTATTGCATGGACTGTTCCTTGTAGAATAAGTAAAGAAAAATAAAATAATTTTCCATTTATTTTTCAGTTACCCCTACAGATACAATCATTACTGGTACAGGTACATTTCATGTTTTTTTGTCATCTCTTGCTACTTTACTTGGTAGGGTGAAAAATTAAAAAAACATTTATTGAAGTTTATTAATCATTTGAATACTTATAGAATGCACTTTGGTTGTTTCCACTAGCATGAGAAATTCTGTTTGTGATATTAGCTCTAGTAAGAAATTCACTTGTGATGTGGATATATTTGTCTGGTTTCTAAAATACAGTCAGTCTTCTTACAATTGCAGAGGTGTTTTTGTGAAATAAAAGCATAACTCAATTGGTTTTCTTTTCTGGTTTGTACTCTTAGTAATAGATTGAGAAAATGGTCCTTGGTTAATTGGTATCTACTTCTCCTCTATGTCAATGAGGTCACAATTTAGACACAAGTAAAAATGAAAAAAAAACATAAATAACTTTGTTTCTGCAAGGAGCATGTGCACGTGTTTCGTGAGAACTTCTCTCTAACAGTTAAGATTTTAGTAGCATTAGCAATAAAACACAACCAAGTTCCACTTCATATATAGAACCCCCTCCTCCCAAAACACCTAAAACTGAAATTGGTTAAAGAAGGGTATGTATTTTTTTCTCTCACTTCTTCACTTGATTGTTTGTGGGGAGTTGTTTTGTAATTCATAAAAAGATCAGAGGGATAAAATGAAACATAGCTGATGAGATATCTTGAGTAAATGAACTATCTACAAAAATCCCCATTGACTTTATTGGTGACCTCTGTTGATAAATCACTTGGAAATATTTTTTTCTGAGAGAATAGACATGATTCTAAACCTTAAACAAACTTATTATTTTTCTTATTCTAACTTCTTCTAATAAGTCAGTTACACATGCAAAGACTAGACATGCTTGTTTTTCTAACATAAAGCCAGGATTCTTACAACTATAATGTGTTTTTCTAAAATAAAAACATCATAACACAATAGTTAGTCAGATTTTTACTCTTCTTTATTTACATCTGCACTCAAGATCCATCACAACTTCTGAGATATCCCTTGATCTTATTTGTTTGAATCACAATCAGAAATTATTCCAATTTTTTTGAAAATACACTTTTTTGATATAATATATCTTAAGAAATTCCCAAATTCTTTAACCCCTTAAGGACCAAACGTCTGGAATAGAAGGGAATCATGACATGTCACACATGTCATTTGTCCTTAATGGGTTAATGGTAAAGTTTATAGATAAATCATTTAAAAGTTGTTTTCTAACTAAATGTAATAATTTCTGATTCTGAATGCAATAAATAAAAATCAGTGCCATAATGCCAGGTTTCTATATAGTACAGAGTTGCTTTCTAAATTATAAAAGTTACTTATGGTAATATTTTACATTTGTTTCTGCTAATACTGTCAATGATAAAAGGACAGTATTAGCAGAAGTATTGCATGGACTGTTCCTTGTAGAATAAGTAAAGAAAAATAAAATAATTTTCCATTTATTTTTCAGATACCCCTACAGATACAATCATTACTGGTACAGGTACATTTCATGTTTTTTGTCATCTCTTGCTACTTTACTTGGTAGGGTGAAAAATTAAAAAAACATTTATTGAAGTTTATTAATCATTTGAATACTTATAGAATGCACTTTGGTTGTTTCCACTAGCATGAGAAATTCTGTTTGTGATATTAGCTCTAGTAAGAAATTCACTTGTGATGTGGATATATTTGTCTGGTTTCTAAAATACAGTCAGACTTCTTACAATTGGAGAGGTGTTTTTGTGAAATAAAAGCATAACTCAATTGGTTTTCTTTTCTGGTTTGTACTCTTAGTAGTAGATTGCGAAAATTGTCCTTGGGTAATTGGTATCTACTTATCCTCAATATGTCAATGAGCTCACAATTTAGACACAAGTAACAATGGAAAAACAAAACATAAATGACTTTGTTTCAGCAAGGAGCATGTGCACGTGTTTCGTGAGAACTTCTCTCTAACAGTTAAGATTTTAGTAGCATTAGCAATAAAACACAACCAAGTTCCACTTCATATATAGAACCCCCTCCTCCTAAAACACCTAAAACTGAAATTGGTTAAAGAAGGGTATGTATTTTTTTCTCTCACTTTTTCACTTGATTGTTTGTGGGGAGTTGCTTTGTAATTCATAAAAATATCAGAGGGATAAAATTAAACATAGCTGATGAGATATCTTGAGTAAATGAACTATCTACAAAAATCCCCATTGACTTTATTGGTGACCTCTGTTGATAAATCACTTGGAAATATTTTTTTCTGAGAGAATAGACATGATTCTAAACCTTATACAAACTTATTCTTTTTCTTATTCTGACTTCTTCTAAAAAGTCAGTTACACATGCAAAGACTAGACATGCTTGTTTTTCTAACATAAAGCCAGGATTCTTACAACTATAATGTGTTTTTCTAAAATAAAAACATCATAACTCAATAGTTAGTCAGATTTTTACTCTTCTTCTTTATTTACATCTGCACTCAATATCGATCACAACGTCTGAGATATCCCTTGATCTTATTTGTTTGAATCACAATCAGAAATTATTCCAATTTTTTTGAAAATACACTTTTTTGATATAATATATCTTAAGAAATTCCCAAATTCTTTAACCCCTTAAGGACCAAACGTCTGGAATAGAAGGGAATCATGACATGTCACACATGTCATTTGTCCTTAATGGGTTAATGGTAAAGTTTATAGATAAATCATTTAAAAGTTGTTTTCTAACTAAATGTAATAATTTCTGATTCTGAATGCAATAAATAAAAATCAGTGCCATAATGCCAGGTTTCTATATAGTACAGAGTTGCTTTCTAAATTATAAAAGTTACTTATGGTAATATTTTCCATTTGTTTCTGCTAATACTGTCAATGATAAAAGGACAGTATAAGCAGAAGTATTGCATGGACTGTTCCTTGTAGAATAAGTAAAGAAAAATAAAATAATTTTCCATTTATTTTTCAGTTACCCCTACAGATACAATCATTACTGGTACAGGTACATTTCATGTTTTTTTGTCATCTCTTGCTACTTTACTTGGTAGGGTGAAAAATTAAAAAAACATTTATTGAAGTTTATTAATCATTTGAATACTTATAGAATGCACTTTGGTTGTTTCCACTAGCATGAGAAATTCTGTTTGTGATATTAGCTCTAGTAAGAAATTCACTTGTGATGTGGATATATTTGTCTGGTTTCTAAAATACAGTCAGTCTTCTTACAATTGCAGAGGTGTTTTTGTGAAATAAAAGCATAACTCAATTGGTTTTCTTTTCTGGTTTGTACTCTTAGTAATAGATTGAGAAAATGGTCCTTGGTTAATTGGTATCTACTTCTCCTCTATGTCAATGAGGTCACAATTTAGACACAAGTAAAAATGAAAAAAAAACATAAATAACTTTGTTTCTGCAAGGAGCATGTGCACGTGTTTCGTGAGAACTTCTCTCTAACAGTTAAGATTTTAGTAGCATTAGCAATAAAACACAACCAAGTTCCACTTCATATATAGAACCCCCTCCTCCCAAAACACCTAAAACTTAAATTGGTTAAAGAAGGGTATGTATTTTTTTCTCTCACTTCTTCACTTGATTGTTTGTGGGGAGTTGTTTTGTAATTCATAAAAAGATCAGAGGGATAAAATGAAACATAGCTGATGAGATATCTTGAGTAAATGAACTATCTACAAAAATCCCCATTGACTTTATTGGTGACCTCTGTTGATAAATCACTTGGAAATATTTTTTTCTGAGAGAATAGACATGATTCTAAACCTTAAACAAACTTATTATTTTTCTTATTCTAACTTCTTCTAATAAGTCAGTTACACATGCAAAGACTAGACATGCTTGTTTTTCTAACATAAAGCCAGGATTCTTACAACTATAATGTGTTTTTCTAAAATAAAAACATCATAACACAATAGTTAGTCAGATTTTTACTCTTCTTTATTTACATCTGCACTCAAGATCCATCACAACTTCTGAGATATCCCTTGATCTTATTTGTTTGAATCACAATCAGAAATTATTCCAATTTTTTTGAAAATACACTTTTTTGATATAATATATCTTAAGAAATTCCCAAATTCTTTAACCCCTTAAGGACCAAACGTCTGGAATAGAAGGGAATCATGACATGTCACACATGTCATTTGTCCTTAATGGGTTAATGGTAAAGTTTATAGATAAATAATTTAAAAGTTGTTTTCTAACTAAATGTAATAATTTCTGATTCTGAATGCAATAAATAAAAATCAGTGCCATAATGCCAGGTTTCTATATAGTACAGAGTTGCTTTCTAAATTATAAAAGTTACTTATGGTAATATTTTACATTTGTTTCTGCTAATACTGTCAATGATAAAAGGACAGTATTAGCAGAAGTATTGCATGGACTGTTCCTTGTAGAATAAGTAAAGAAAAATAAAATAATTTTCCATTTATTTTTCAGATACCCCTACAGATACAATCATTACTGGTACAGGTACATTTCATGTTTTTTGTCATCTCTTGCTACTTTACTTGGTAGGGTGAAAAATTAAAAAAACATTTATTGAAGTTTATTAATCATTTGAATACTTATAGAATGCACTTTGGTTGTTTCCACTAGCATGAGAAATTCTGTTTGTGATATTAGCTCTAGTAAGAAATTCACTTGTGATGTGGATATATTTGTCTGGTTTCTAAAATACAGTCAGACTTCTTACAATTGGAGAGGTGTTTTTGTGAAATAAAAGCATAACTCAATTGGTTTTCTTTTCTGGTTTGTACTCTTAGTAGTAGATTGCGAAAATTGTCCTTGGGTAATTGGTATCTACTTATCCTCAATATGTCAATGAGCTCACAATTTAGACACAAGTAACAATGGAAAAACAAAACATAAATGACTTTGTTTCAGCAAGGAGCATGTGCACGTGTTTCGTGAGAACTTCTCTCTAACAGTTAAGATTTTAGTAGCATTAGCAATAAAACACAACCAAGTTCCACTTCATATATAGAACCCCCTCCTCCTAAAACACCTAAAACTGAAATTGGTTAAAGAAGGGTATGTATTTTTTTCTCTCACTTTTTCACTTGATTTTTTGTGGGGAGTTGCTTTGTAATTCATAAAAATATCAGAGGGATAAAATTAAACATAGCTGATGAGATATCTTGAGTAAATGAACTATCTACAAAAATCCCCATTGACTTTATTGGTGACCTCTGTTGATAAATCACTTGGAAATATTTTTTTCTGAGAGAATAGACATGATTCTAAACCTTATACAAACTTATTCTTTTTCTTATTCTGACTTCTTCTAAAAAGTCAGTTACACATGCAAAGACTAGACATGCTTGTTTTTCTAACATAAAGCCAGGATTCTTACAACTATAATGTGTTTTTCTAAAATAAAAACATCATAACTCAATAGTTAGTCAGATTTTTACTCTTCTTCTTTATTTACATCTGCACTCAAGATCGATCACAACGTCTGAGATATCCCTTGGTCTTATTTGTTTGAATCACAATCAGAAATTATTCCAATTTTTTTGAAAATACACTTTTTTGATATAATATATCTTAAGAAATTCCCAAATTCTTTAACCCCTTAAGGACCAAACGTCTGGAATAGAAGGGAATCATGACATGTCACACATGTCATTTGTCCTTAATGGGTTAATGGTAAAGTTTATAGATAAATCATTTAAAAGTTGTTTTCTAACTAAATGTAATAATTTCTGATTCTGAATGCAATAAATAAAAATCAGTGCCATAATGCCAGGTTTCTATATAGTACAGAGTTGCTTTCTAAATTATAAAAGTTACTTATGGTAATATTTTACATTTGTTTCTGCTAATACTGTCAATGATAAAAGGACAGTATTAGCAGAAGTATTGCATGGACTGTTCCTTGTAGAATAAGTAAAGAAAAAGAAAATAATTTTCCATTTATTTTTCAGATACCCCTACAGATACAATCATTACTGGTACAGGTACATTTCATGTTTTTTTGTCATCTCTTGCTACTTTACTTGGTAGGGTGAAAAATTAAAAAAAACATTTATTGAAGTTTATTAATCATTTGAATACTTATACAATGCACTTTGGTTGTTTCCACTAGCATGATAAATTCTGTTTGTGATATTAGCTCTAGTAAGAAATTCACTTGTGATGTGGATATATTTGTCTGGTTTCTAAAATACAGTCAGTCTTCTTACAATTGCAGAGGTGTTTTTGTGAAATAAAAGCATAACTCAATTGGTTTTCTTTTCTGGTTTGTACTCTTAGTAATAGATTGAGAAAATGGTCCTTGGTTAATTGGTATCTACTTCTCCTCTATGTCAATGAGGTCACAATTTAGACACAAGTAAAAATGAAAAAAAAACATAAATAACTTTGTTTCTGCAAGGAGCATGTGCACGTGTTTCGTGAGAACTTCTCTCTAACAGTTAAGATTTTAGTAGCATTAGCAATAAAACACAACCAAGTTCCACTTCATATATAGAACCCCCTCCTCCCAAAACACCTAAAACTTAAATTGGTTAAAGAAGGGTATGTATTTTTTTCTCTCACTTCTTCACTTGATTGTTTGTGGGGAGTTGTTTTGTAATTCATAAAAAAATCAGAGGGATAAAATGAAACATAGCTGATGAGATATCTTGAGTAAATGAACTATCTACAAAAATCCCCATTGACTTTATTGGTGACCTCTGTTGATAAATCACTTGGAAATATTTTTTTCTGAGAGAATAGACATGATTCTAAACCTTATACAAACTTATTATTTTTCTTATTCTAACTTCTTCTAATAAGTCAGTTACACATGCAAAGACTAGACATGCTTGTTTTTCTAACAGAAAGCCAGGATTCTTACAACTATAATGTGTTTTTCTAAAATAAAAACATCATAACACAATAGTTAGTCAGATTTTTACTCTTCTTTATTTACATCTGCACTCAAGATCCATCACAACTTCTGAGATATCCCTTGATCTTATTTGTTTGAATCACAATCAGAAATTATTTAAAACATTTTGAAAATACACTTTTTTGATATAATATATCTTAAGAAATTCCCAAATTCTTTAACCCCTTAAGGACCAAACATCTGGAATAGAAGGGAATCATGACATGTCACACATGTCATTTGTCCTTAATGGGTTAATGGTAAAGTTTATAGATAAATCATTTAAAAGTTGTTTTCTAACTAAATGTAATAATTTCTGATTCTGAATGCAATAAATAAAAATCAGTGCCATAATGCCAGGTTTCTATATAGTACAGAGTTGCTTTCTAAATTATAAAAGTTACTTATGGTAATATTTTACATTTGTTTCTGCTAATACTGTCAATGATAAAAGGACAGTATTAGCAGAAGTATTGCATGGACTGTTCCTTGTAGAATAAGTAAAGAAAAATAAAATAATTTTCCATTTATTTTTCAGATACCCCTACAGATACAATCATTACTGGTACAGGTACATTTCATGTTTTTTTGTCATCTCTTGCTACTTTACTTGGTAGGGTGAAAAATTAAAAAAAACATTTATTGAAGTTTATTAATCATTTGAATACTTATAGAATGCACTTTGGTTGTTTCCACTAGCATGAGAAATTCTGTTTGTGATATTAGCTCTAGTAAGAAATTCACTTGTGATGTGGATATATTTGTCTGGTTTCTAAAATACAGTCAGTCTTCTTACAATTGGAGAGGTGTTTTTGTGAAATAAAAGCATAACTCAATTGGTTTTCTTTTCTGGTTTGTACTCTTAGTAGTAGATTGTGAAAATTGTCCTTGGGTAATTGGTATCTACTTATCCTCAATATGTCAATGAGGTCACAATTTAGACACAAGTAACAATGGAAAAACAAAACATAAATGACTTTGTTTCAGCAAGGAGCATGTGCACGTGTTTCGTGAGAACTTCTCTCTAACAGTTAAGATTTTAGTAGCATTAGCAATAAAACACAACCAAGTTCCACTTCATATATAGAACCCCCTCCTCCCAAAACACCTAAAACTTAAATTGGTTAAAGAAGGGTATGTATTTTTTTCTCTCACTTCTTCACTTGATTGTTTGTGGGGAGTTGCTTTGTAATTCATAAAAAGATCAGAGGGATAAAATTAAACATAGCTGATGAGATATCTTGAGTAAATGAACTATCTACAAAAATCCCCATTGACTTTATTGGTGACCTCTGTTGATAAATCACTTGGAAATATTTTTTTCTGAGAGAATAGACATGATTCTAAACCTTATACAAACTTATTATTTTTCTTATTCTAACTTCTTCTAATAAGTCAGTTACACATGCAAAGACTAGACATGCTTGTTTTTCTAACAGAAAGCCAGGATTCTTACAACTATAATGTGTTTTTCTAAAATAAAAACATCATAACACAATAGTTAGCCAGATTTTTACTCTTCTTCTTTATTTACATCTGCACTCAAGATCGATCACAACGTCTGAGATATCCCTTGATCTTATTTGTTTGAATCACAATCAGAAATTATTCCAATTTTTTTTAAAATACACTTTTTTGATATAATATATCTTAAGAAATTCCCAACTTCTTTAACCCCTTAAGGACCAAACGTCTGGAATAGAAGGGAATCATGACATGTCACACATGTCATTTGTCCTTAATGGGTTAATGGTAAAGTTTATAGATAAATCATTTAAAAGTTGTTTTCTAACTAAATGTAATAATTTCTGATTCTGAATGCAATAAATAAAAATCAGTGCCATAATGCCAGGTTTCTATATAGTACAGAGTTGCTTTCTAAATTATAAAAGTTACTTATGGTAATATTTTACATTTGTTTCTGCTAATACTGTCAATGATAAAAGGACAGTATTAGCAGAAGTATTGCATGGACTGTTCCTTGTAGAATAAGTAAAGAAAAATAAAATAATTTTCCATTTATTTTTCAGATACCCCTACAGATACAATCATTACTGGTACAGGTACATTTCATGTTTTTTTTGTCATCTCTTGCTACTTTACTTGGTAGGGTGAAAAATTAAAAAAAACATTTATTGAAGTTTATTAATCATTTGAATACTTATAGAATGCACTTTGGTTGTTTCCACTAGCATGAGAAATTCTGTTTGTGATATTAGCTCTAGTAAGAAATTCACTTGTGATGTGGATATATTTGTCTGGTTTCTAAAATACAGTCAGTCTTCTTACAATTGCAGAGGTGTTTTTGTGAAATAAAAGCATAACTCAATTGGTTTTCTTTTCTGGTTTGTACTCTTAGTAATAGATTGAGAAAATTGTCCTTGGGTAATTGGTATCTACTTATCCTCAATATGTCAATGAGGTCACAATTTAGACACAAGTAACAATGGAAAAACAAAACATAAATGACTTTGTTTCAGCAAGGAGCATGTGCACGTGTTTCGTGAGAACTTCTCTCTAACAGTTAAGATTTTAGTAGCATTAGCAATAAAACACAACCAAGTTCCACTTCATATATAGAACCCCCTCCTCCCAAAACACCTAAAACTTAAATTGGTTAAAGAAGGGTATGTATTTTTTTCTCTCACTTCTTCACTTGATTGTTTGTGGGGAGTTGCTTTGTAATTCATAAAAAGATCAGAGGGATAAAATTAAACATAGCTGATGAGATATCTTGAGTAAATGAACTATCTACAAAAATCCCCATTGACTTTATTGGTGACCTCTGTTGATAAATCACTTGGAAATATTTTTTTCTGAGAGAATAGACATGATTCTAAACCTTATACAAACTTATTATTTTTCTTATTCTAACTTCTTCTAATAAGTCAGTTACACATGCAAAGACTAGACATGCTTGTTTTTCTAACAGAAAGCCAGGATTCTTACAACTATAATGTGTTTTTCTAAAATAAAAACATCATAACACAATAGTTAGCCAGATTTTTACTCTTCTTCTTTATTTACATCTGCACTCAAGATCGATCACAACGTCTGAGATATCCCTTGATCTTATTTGTTTGAATCACAATCAGAAATTATTCCAATTTTTTTGAAAATACACTTTTTTGATATAATATATCTTAAGAAATTCCCAACTTCTTTAACCCCTTAAGGACCAAACGTCTGGAATAGAAGGGAATCATGACATGTCACACATGTCATTTGTCCTTAATGGGTTAATGGTAAAGTTTATAGATAAATCATTTAAAAGTTGTTTTCTAACTAAATGTAATAATTTCTGATTCTGAATGCAATAAATAAAAATCAGTGCCATAATGCCAGGTTTCTATATAGTACAGAGTTGCTTTCTAAATTATAAAAGTTACTTATGGTAATATTTTACATTTGTTTCTGCTAATACTGTCAATGATAAAAGGACAGTATTAGCAGAAGTATTGCATGGACTGTTCCTTGTAGAATAAGTAAAGAAAAATAAAATAATTTTCCATTTATTTTTCAGATACCCCTACAGATACAATCATTACTGGTACAGGTACATTTCATGTTTTTTTGTCATCTCTTGCTACTTTACTTGGTAGGGTGAAAAATTTAAAAAAAACATTTATTGAAGTTTATTAATCATTTGAATACTTATACAATGCACTTTGGTTGTTTCCACTAGCATGAGAAATTCTGTTTGTGATATTAGCTCTAGTAAGAAATTCACTTGTGATGTGGATATATTTGTCTGGTTTCTAAAATACAGTCAGTCTTCTTACAATTGCAGAGGTGTTTTTGTGAAATAAAAGCATAACTCAATTGGTTTTCTTTTCTGGTTTGTACTCTTAGTAATAGATTGAGAAAATGGTCCTTGGTTAATTGGTATCTACTTCTCCTCTATGTCAATGAGGTCACAATTTAGACACAAGTAAAAATGAAAAAAAAACATAAATAACTTTGTTTCTGCAAGGAGCATGTGCACGTGTTTCGTGAGAACTTCTCTCTAACAGTTAAGATTTTAGTAGCATTAGCAATAAAACACAACCAAGTTCCACTTCATATATAGAACCCCCTCCTCCCAAAACACCTAAAACTGAAATTGGTTAAAGAAGGGTATGTATTTTTTTCTCTCACTTCTTCACTTGATTGTTTGTGGGGAGTTGCTTTGTAATTCATAAAAAGATCAGAGGGATAAAATGAAACATAGCTGATGAGATATCTTGAGTAAATGAACTATCTACAAAAATCCCCATTGACTTTATTGGTGACCTCTGTTGATAAATCACTTGGAAATATTTTTTTCTGAGAGAATAGACATGATTCTAAACCTTATACAAACTTATTATTTTTCTTATTCTAACTTCTTCTAATAAGTCAGTTACACATGCAAAGACTAGACATGCTTGTTTTTCTAACAGAAAGCCAGGATTCTTACAACTATAATGTGTTTTTCTAAAATAAAAACATCATAACACAATAGTTAGTCAGATTTTTACTCTTCTTTATTTACATCTGCACTCAAGATCCATCACAACTTCTGAGATATCCCTTGATCTTATTTGTTTGAATCACAATCAGAAATTATTCAAATTTTTTTGAAAATACACTTTTTTGATATAATATATCTTAAGAAATTCCCAAATTCTTTAACCCCTTAAGGACCAAACGTCTGGAATAGAAGGGAATCATGGGGGGGTGTGGCTTGCCGTGCATGGAGTGAGTCGCATATCGCCGGAGCTCCGCGAACCCGGACCACAAAGCCCCTTATCTATGCCACATTTCACCTCTAAAATGGGGAAAACTAAGCGCCAGGGCACCCCAGGACCATCGGGCTCGAGTCCAGTGAGGAAAAACGCCGGACCGCTGGATGATTTTCTAGCATACCCGGACGGCCCCCGAGCCGCGAGACACGCGGACAAGATGGCGGCCGCGCCACCGGACTTGGACAGTACTGCAGGCCCGGAGTCGGGCCCGGCGGGGGGCGACCAGCTAACACACATTACTGCTGAACTAGCGTCCATATCTGCCAACATGCTCTCCAAGGGCGACAAAACTGCGCTTGTGGCGGAGCTGAGGGCGGCGATCAGGGAAGAGATCCAAGAGGTACGTAGGGACCTCACTGCCCTGGAGGAAAGAGTCACGGAGCTGGAGGGGGAGAATATCAGGGCCATCCAACACTCCCAATCCGCTGACCACGCCACTGCTAGACAGGGCTCGGTTCTGCTCGAGCTTCGCAGGCAGGTGGAGGACCTGGACAACAGGGGACGGCGTAATAACATAAGAATCAGAGGCCTGCCGGAGGTTGAGCATGAAAACCTAGGCACGACCCTTACGCAGCTTTTCACCCATATTCTAGGTGAAGATGCCCCAGAAGATTACCAGATAGAACGAGCCCACAGGGCCCTTCGTCCCCCCAGGAGAGATGGCCTCCCGCGTGACGTTATCTGCTGCCTACTGTCCTTCCAGCTTAAAGACGCCATCATGAGAGCAGCACGTGCTCAGACCATCACCTTCCAAGATGCCGCTGTTTCGCTCTACCAGGACCTGTCTACCCTCACCCTGGACGCAAGAAGGGCGCTGCGGCCACTCACGCATATCCTCCAGGAGAAACGTATACCCTACAAATGGGGTTTCCCCTTCAGCCTCCAGGCTAAGCGGGGGAACACGTGGTGCTCCCTGAGGTGGCCCAACGACATACCCAGCTTCCTGAGATCGATGGAACTGCCACCAGTCAACGTTCGCAATTGGATACTGGACCATCCTCCGCCACGCCCGGACCACCCTGAGGTTCCAGAGCCGCTCCGCAACCGAGCACGTAACGACACGCAGCCTACCCGCTGGGGAGGCCCTAACGGGCCCGAAGAATAATTGAACCCGTTTTGATCCCGACCCCGGTGTCACCTGGCCCTCCAGAACTGCCCCCGTATGATGATGTGCCTATCTGAAAGCATCGATGACAGCTAAGTACACACACTGAACTTCATGTGGGGGGCATCGTTATTACCCTCTCCACGCAGGCCATGGGGACCCGGGGCCGACATTTTGGGGACACTCCAGATATGGGGGGGGGGCTCTCTTTCACACACCGTTTATTGCTTTTGGGTGGGGAGCGGGTGTAGGCCCCCACTATTTTATATCGGGACTGCCCACCGGCGGATTTTTTCCCGACCTGGGGACTGGGGTACTCTGCCTCTTTCAGACATCCGACTCCACCAGGGTCGGAGATCGGGACGCTATCCAGTTTTCAGCCCAGAACCGCCCGACTGCCCACGCCGAATGGCGAGACTCCCCTTAATTTTACAGGACTCCCTGGAACCGTTAGCAGCTTCAATGGCTAGAATCGGGGGGGTCCAGTATCAGGTTGGGGTGGGACGCTGGATGGGAGGGGGAAATTGGGAGATTCTGGTTATGAGTGTTATATTGCATGCCAACTGCATTGTAGCCCGTTATGTAAGATACTAGTAAATTCGCCCCCCTTACGACCCTCTGTATGCATGTCTTAGCCTGTATAACCACCATACACCCCACCCTTCTGAAGTTGCCATTTTCCCGGAACTGGCACGTCCCCTTGTTGTTGGTGGAGCGGCCGCCCGCCCCTTAGCTGGGGGGGGGGGAGGGGGGCTAGCGGGGAGCTTCGAGTGGGCCTGGGAGTTGCACGCTGCACGGGGCGTTGCATATAAGATAGCGAGCAGCCTGCACCGCCCACGCCCTGTCGGACACAGTACGCTCCCAGGATAACCGTTATACCGGCTGCGCCCCGTAATGCCACAGTTCTCAATGACCACGGTTACTGGCGGACCTTCCTTTGCCCAGTGGCTAGGACATGGGGAACTGTGAGCATAAGGGGAACTTCGCTAAGGTTTATTTACTGTTAAATCTGAATAATGTTGCCTGTACTGTATGCTCTCTGCAAAATTGTTCTCCCTTTTATCAGGATGTGTGCAATTTCCCTGCCCCGCACACCCCTCCCCTCCCCCCCCCCCCCCCCCTGTTCGCCCCGACAGTCAGAAGTCACCCTAAGTTCCGGAAACTGAGACCATTATTGGAACCCCGCCCTCCCCGCCACGCTTGGGATACCCAGGAGACGTCCCCCCCCCCATGGAAACCAGCCTGACGAGACTGGGCGCCCCCCCGGCTCCGACTCCCGCCGTACCACGACTTAGCCCCCTGTTCCGCCCCACGTCAGCCCGCACGGAACGCCCAACGTCTGATGACTCCGTAGCCCCTCAATAAGACCGTTGACTTCACATATATTGTTTATTCTATTCGTCCTGACTCGCACGACCCCTGAGTGTTGCTGTCCGCCCCTATGTGGTCCGGGGGAACGTGACACCCGGTACCACCTGACGGACCACATACACGTGACTTCCTAGTCCCCCAGCAACGGACCCACCTGTATATTAGGTCACCCATACCTGACCTAGGGCCACGGTTGCCTATAACCCCTGACCCAACCACTGACCCGACCCCTATCTACTCCCTCCCGTATCGCCTTTCCTTCCCCTACCCCCCTCCCCCCCCACGCGTTCCGTGCCCGAACTCAGCCATGGCATCGAGCTATCTGCCCTCGCCTTTGCTCCTACGAACGCATAATGTTCGAGGCCTTAACTCTCCCGAAAAGAGGAGACACTTACTACGCTCCCTCTGGGCACAAAGGACCTCTGTGGCATTTATTCAGGAAACACACTTACAAGGTAAAGACGCCCCCCTGATTAGCGATAAACGATTCCCCCTAGGCTACTACGCCAATCACCCCGAAGCCAAACGAGCGGGGGTCGCCATTCTCTTCTCCCACAGTACCCCTTTTGTCAGCTCCGCCTCGCAGGCAGACCCCCTGGGCAGGTATATATTTGTCAAGGGTGAAATCGCCGACCATAGGTACACGTTCGCCACGGTGTACTGCCCTAATAAGGGTCAACACCGGTTCTTAACAAAAACCCTTGCACTATTAGAGAAATTCCGGGAGGGAACACTGGTCCTGGCGGGCGATCTCAACATTCCTCTGGACCCGCGGATGGACTCATCCGCGGGCACCAGCACCATCCCCTCACACTGTATACGCCAGGCCAAACAATCCTTAGCTAGATCAGGCCTGATAGATTGCTGGAGGGTGGCGCACCCCGAAGACAGGGATTACACATGCTACTCAGCGGCCCACACCAGATACAGCAGGATAGACTATATATTCCTTGCACAGGAATACCTCCCCTTCCTGATAGACGCCTCCATTGGCATACAGCACGACTCGGACCACGCACCGGTCCAGGTTACAATCAAATCTCCGCTCTTTAAACCCAGTGAACGCCACTGGAGACTTAATGAAAATATCCTGACTGACAATGATATCACCACACAAGTAGCCCAGACACTGACCCAATACTTTGAGGAAAATACCACACCAGACGTCGCCCCCCTCACTATATGGGAGGCACATAAATGTGTAATACGGGGACATTTGATCAGGATATGCACTCAACGGAAGAGGGAACACGGCGCCAAAACCCAAGCTCTGATACGCGAGATTTCCACCCTAGAGACGCGACATAAACTTGACCAAACGGACGACACTTATCGACACCTCACGGACACACGTAGACAACTCAAGGACCTCCTATCCCAGAACCTATTACACACCATTCGCAAGTCCAACAGACACTTTTATGAGTTCTCTGACAAATGCGGTAGGACACTAGCACGCACACTGAAACAGAGACAGAGACTACATCACATACACCAAATCAAAGGACGGGACGGGACAATGAAAAGGACCCCGACAGATATCCTACAGACTTTCAGGCTCTTCTACGAAGAGCTTTACAATTTGGATACCACCGACCGAAGTACTGACGCGCGCCAGCATCGGCGCAAAATAGATGACTTCCTCACGGACCATATAGGTCGCACGCTCCCGGAAGACCTGGCTGAGGAATTGGAACAACCGCTCACTGTAGAGGAACTAGCTACTGCACTCAAAAGTTCCAAAACCCATAGGGCCCCAGGACCGGACGGACTGCCCACTTCGTACCTGCGCAGGTTTAGGGACATACTGCTCCCATGCCTGGTGCAAGGTTTCAACTCTCTGCTAGAAGAAGGTCGGTTCCCAACTGATGCCCTACGCGCCACCGTAACGGTCATACCGAAGGAAGGAAAAGACCCTGCGGAATGCGGGAGCTACAGACCGATCTCTCTCCTCAACGCCGACCTCAAGCTTTTCGCCAAAACCATAGCCATGAGGCTCTCCCGTGTGCTCCCTACCCTGGTCCACCCGGACCAGGTGGGATTCCTCCCGGGGCGTGAGGCGCGTGATAACACCACCCGAGCCCTACACATGATCCACTCTGCCCGGTCGATGAAGAGGAACCTAATCCTGGTCTCCACAGACGCGGAAAAGGCGTTCGACCGGGTAGACTGGATGTACCTTGAAGCCACCCTCCGCCACATGCAATTCGGCCCACATATCCGCTCATGGATCCTCTCCCTATATACGAACCCCACGGCCCGCATTCGGGTTAACGGCGCTCTGTCTGCCCCCTTTGCCATCCGGAACGGAACCAGACAGGGGTGCCCTCTGTCCCCCCTCCTGTTTGCCCTCACTCTAGAACCCTTCCTGGAGGCGGTCAGACAGGACGGGGGAATTAGTGGGTACAGACTCCACAACGTAGAACACAAAGTAGCCGCCTATGCGGACGATATGCTATTTTTTCTAGATAACCCCACAATCTCTTTTCCCAATCTGCTCCGAGCCTTTAGGACCTTCGGCGGTATATCCAACCTGAAACTTAACTTGAGCAAGTCGGAAGCCCTGCCGATATCTCTCACGGCAGAGATGGTCGCGCACTTAAAATCGCAATTCCACTTCTCCTGGTGTGACTCCAAGCTTAAATACCTTGGCGTCTGGCTGCCCATTGACCTGTCACTCCTATACCGACTAAACTTTTTACCTATACTCGCGACGGTACAGTCAGACCTCCAACGTTGGAGGAACCTCTACGTTTCCTGGTTCGGCCGCATCAACGTGGTAAAAATGAACGTGCTGCCACGTCTCCTATATCTGTTCCAGGCCGTCCCTATCACTATCCCCAGAGCATACTTCCAATCTCTGAACACGGCCATTCGGCAGTTCGTATGGAACGGGAAGGCGAGCAGGGTCAGCAGGGCGCTATTGGAGCGCCCCAAAAGCAAAGGGGGCGCGGGCCTCCCATCCCTTCAAGGATACTACCACGCGACACACCTACTCAGAGTGATAGACTGGCATGCCCACCCTACGGCTAAACTGTGGGTCCCCATGGAACATGGGCAGGCAAGGGGAGCGCTCCCTTCCCGCTTATGGCTCAGCGCCCTCACGCTTTCCGCACTGCAAACAGGCAATCCCCTGATTGACGCTACACTACGGGTCTGGTGCTCGTTGAGGTATACACGTCAACTCACCTCTACTGACAGCCCCCTCACACCTATTACACACAATCCGGGTGTGGGAGGTGGTCTCACGCCAGCGGACCTACACTCATTTCCCGACCCCGACTGGCTTAGCTTCCGACAGCTTCTGCAGGGACAGCGACTTAGACCCCTCACGGACCTCATGGGTGATAAGGTACCCACTGGACTGGATCACTTCCACTATGCTCAAATACGGGCCTACTATAAGACATTCCCAAACAAACAGTGCCTCCACAGACCCCCCACGCAGTTCGAATCCCTATGCATCTCTCGAACCCACCCAGACAAGGGAATCTCAATGCTGTATGCGACGCTTTTACACAACGAACACCAGACACACCCCAGATATGTGACAAAGTGGGAAGAGGAGACAGGGACTACTCTAACAGCTCAGGAATGGGACAAGATCTTTATACTGACGCACAAAACCTCCATCAGCTCCAAAGTTCAGGAGACAGGCTATAAGATTCTCACGCGCTGGTACAGGACCCCTGATGTTGCACACCGCATAGACCCTGGGATCCCTAATAAATGCTGGCGTTGCGGAGGGCCAGACGGCTCCTTCCTCCACATATGGTGGAATTGCCCTGATATCGTCCCTTACTGGACACGGATCAGAGAAGCTATCCGCCTTATAACAGATATCACCCTACCCTTCCACCCCCTCACTATGCTCCTACACCATACTGACATGTCTATCTCTGCCTACAAAAAATCCTTGCTTAGACACCTACTGACTGCAGCCATAGCGCTCATACCTACCATGTGGAGACAAAAGGGCGCGCCCACCTTCCAGCGGTGGCTAGACAGGGTTGGGGAGATACACCACATGGAATCACTCACGGCAGCCCTGCAAGGCAGATTAGAGAAATGTGACCACATCTGGATGCCATGGCTGTGGTACCTTATGATGGACGGGACCGGAACCCGTGGATCCCCCCCCCCCTCGTCCCCATCCCTTCCTCCTCCCACACCCACCCCACTTACCTGCGATGAAACATAGGCTAACCGTTACCCAAGCCCTGCCCCGTTTAGACTGACTGTCACCCATTTCTCGACCTCGGACATAGGGTCGATGACACCCCCCGACCTTGACTGTACCGAATCCAACCCCGACGAATGCCCGACACTACGGACCCAGTATGACCTGGACCCCTAGACTATGGATCCAGATGATCCCTACCTACACTCACCAGACCACCCCGCAGACACCTCACGACCAGGTGTGGCGAACCGTCCTTCGAAACTGGGTACCCCACCTTTCCTTTACGTGACACGTTCCAGGCCGATACACCGGTAGCCCCAGTCACTGACAGCCGCAGAAACTGGAAACCCAACTACCACTAAGGTCAATCTGAGAAACCCCACAGGTGGTTCCCAACTGGTTTCACTGTATTGGGCTATATAACCTCACACAGCCCACCCGCGTTAGCCCCCTATGCCTCCTGAAACTACACGTACCCTACGCCCCGTTTCTGATACCCTCATGCGAGGCACAACTCATAATCAGGAGTGGGTCTCCACATGCCCAACGGGCTAGAGGAGTCCCTTCACTCCCCCCCATAGCACGATACAGGACACGCTCTAGTGCCAGCGGGTATTGATGATCATGACCACCTGAATGTTTTCTAGCCAACGATTGTGCTTAGACTGTGTCTCCTTATTACGTGACTCACCAATACAGTTGTAACTACGCTTGGGGTATATGTTGACACCGTTACCATCACACATGCTACTGTTTACATCTGGGAGTCTTCCCCAGTACGCCCTATTGGTTCGAGGCATCCTAAGTCTCCTCCACGCAGCACGGTACAGACCTCACGATGGTGTCAACCGCTGGTTACAACTATATATACATGCATGTCTACCAGTTGCTTAGTTTGGTTACTCTTAGGCACCCTATTTATGTCTTTGTTGTGATTTGATCTTGCCGTGTCATTACCATTTATGCCACTCATTTATGTTACGTTTTTATGTTATTGATGATGAGTACGATCTATAGCCTGTCCTTGTCGCTCGTTATATGTAAATTGAAAATTGAAAATAAAGATTGTCAAAAAAAAAAAAAAGAAGGGAATCATGACATGTCACACATGTCTATTGTCCTTAATGGGTTAATGGTAATGTTTATAGATAAATCATTTAAAAGTTGTTTTCTAACCAAATGTAATACTTTCTGATTCTGAATGCAATAAATAAAAATCAAGGCCATAATGCCAGGTTTCTATAAAGTACAGAGTTGCTTTCTAAATTATAAAAGTTACTTATGGTAATATTTTACATTTGTTTCTGCTAATACTGTCAATGATAAAAGGACAGTATTAGCAGAAGTATTGCATGGACTGTTCCTTGTAGAATAAGTAAAGAAAAATAAAATAATTTTCCATTTATTTTTCAGATACCCCTACAGATACAATCATTACTGGTACAGGTACATTTCATGTTTTTTTTTGTTATCTCTTGCTATTTTACTTAGTAGGGTGAAAAATTAAAAAAACATTTATTGAAGTTTATTAATCATTTGAATGCTTATAGAATGCACTTTGGTTGTTTCCACTAGCATGAGAAATTCTGTTTGTGATATTATCTCAAGTAAGAAATTCACTTGTGATGTGGATATATTTGTCTGATTTCTAAAATACAGTCAGTCTTCTTACAATTGGAGAGGTGTTTTTGTGAAATAAAAGCATAACTCAATTGGTTTTCTTTTCTGGTTTGTACTCTTAGTAGTAGATTGCGAAAATTGTCCTTGGGTAATTGGTATCTACTTATCCTCAATATGTCAATGAGGTCACAATTTAGACACAAGTAACAATGGAAAAACAAAACATAAATGACTTTGTTTCTGCAAGGAGCATGTGCACGTGTTTCGTGACAACTTCTCTCTAACAGTTAAGATTTTAGTAGCATTAGCAATAAAACACAACCAAGTTCAACTTCATATATAGAACCCCCTCCTCCCAAAACACCTAAAACTTAAATTGGTTAAAGAAGGGTATGTATTTTTTTCTCTCACTTCTTCACTTGATTGTTTGTGGGGAGTTGTTTTGTAATTCATAAAAAAATCAGAGGGATAAAATGAAACATAGCTGATGAGATATCTTGAGTAAATGAACTATCTACAAAAATCCCCATTGACTTTATTGGTGACCTCTGTTGATAAATCACTTGGAAATATTTTTTTCTGAGAGAATAGACATGATTCTAAACCTTATACAAACTTATTATTTTTCTTATTCTAACTTCTTCTAATAAGTCAGTTACACATGCAAAGACTAGACATGCTTGTTTTTCTAACAGAAAGCCAGGATTCTTACAACTATAATGTGTTTTTCTAAAATAAAAACATCATAACACAATAGTTAGTCAGATTTTTACTCTTCTTTATTTACATCTGCACTCAAGATCCATCACAACTTCTGAGATATCCCTTGATCTTATTTGTTTGAATCACAATCAGAAATTATTTAAAACATTTTGAAAATACACTTTTTTGATATAATATATCTTAAGAAATTCCCAAATTCTTTAACCCCTTAAGGACCAAACATCTGGAATAGAAGGGAATCATGACATGTCACACATGTCATTTGTCCTTAATGGGTTAATGGTAAAGTTTATAGATAAATCATTTAAAAGTTGTTTTCTAACTAAATGTAATAATTTCTGATTCTGAATGCAATAAATAAAAATCAGTGCCATAATGCCAGGTTTCTATATAGTACAGAGTTGCTTTCTAAATTATAAAAGTTACTTATGGTAATATTTTACATTTGTTTCTGCTAATACTGTCAATGATAAAAGGACAGTATTAGCAGAAGTATTGCATGGACTGTTCCTTGTAGAATAAGTAAAGAAAAATAAAATAATTTTCCATTTATTTTTCAGATACCCCTACAGATACAATCATTACTGGTACAGGTACATTTCATGTTTTTTTGTCATCTCTTGCTACTTTACTTGGTAGGGTGAAAAATTAAAAAAAAACATTTATTGAAGTTTATTAATCATTTGAATACTTATACAATGCACTTTGGTTGTTTCCACTAGCATGAGAAATTCTGTTTGTGATATTAGCTCTAGTAAGAAATTCACTTGTGATGTGGATATATTTGTCTGGTTTCTAAAATACAGTCAGTCTTCTTACAATTGCAGAGGTGTTTTTGTGAAATAAAAGCATAACTCAATTGGTTTTCTTTTCTGGTTTGTACTCTTAGTAATAGATTGAGAAAATGGTCCTTGGTTAATTGGTATCTACTTCTCCTCTATGTCAATGAGGTCACAATTTAGACACAAGTAAAAATGAAAAAAAAACATAAATAACTTTGTTTCTGCAAGGAGCATGTGCACGTGTTTCGTGAGAACTTCTCTCTAACAGTTAAGATTTTAGTAGCATTAGCAATAAAACACAACCAAGTTCCACTTCATATATAGAACCCCCTCCTCCCAAAATACCTAAAACTTAAATTGGTTAAAGAAGGGTATGTATTTTTTTTCTCTCACTTCTTCACTTGATTGTTTGTGGGGAGTTGCTTTGTAATTCATAAAAAGATCAGAGGGATAAAATGAAACATAGCTGATGAGATATCTTGAGTAAATGAACTATCTACAAAAATCCCCATTGACTTTATTGGTGACCTCTGTTGATAAATCACTTGGAAATATTTTTTTCTGAGAGAATAGACATGATTCTAAACCTTATACAAACGTATTATTTTTCTTATTCTAACTTCTTCTAATAAGTCAGTTACACATGCAAAGACTAGACATGCTTGTTTTTCTAACAGAAAGCCAGGATTCTTACAACTATAATGTGTTTTTCTAAAATAAAAACATCATAACACAATAGTTAGTCAGATTTTTACTCTTCTTTATTTACATCTGCACTCAAGATCCATCACAACTTCTGAGATATCCCTTGATCTTATTTGTTTGAATCACAATCAGAAATTATTCAATTTTTTTTGAAAATACACTTTTTTGATATAATATATCTTAAGAAATTCCCAAATTCTTTAACCCCTTAAGGACCAAACGTCTGGAATAGAAGGGAATCATGACATGTCACACATGTCTATTGTCCTTAATGGGTTAATGGTAATGTTTATAGATAAATCATTTAAAAGTTGTTTTCTAACCAAATGTAATACTTTCTGATTCTGAATGCAATAAATAAAAATCAAGGCCATAATGCCAGGTTTCTATAAAGTACAGAGTTGCTTTCTAAATTATAAAAGTTACTTATGGTAATATTTTACATTTGTTTCTGCTAATACTGTCAATGATAAAAGGACAGTATTAGCAGAAGTATTGCATGGACTGTTCCTTGTAGAATAAGTAAAGAAAAATAAAATAATTTTCCATTTATTTTTCAGATACCCCTACAGATACAATCATTACTGGTACAGGTACATTTCATGTTTTTTTTTGTTATCTCTTGCTATTTTACTTAGTAGGGTGAAAAATTAAAAAAACATTTATTGAAGTTTATTAATCATTTGAATGCTTATAGAATGCACTTTGGTTGTTTCCACTAGCATGAGAAATTCTGTTTGTGATATTATCTCAAGTAAGAAATTCACTTGTGATGTGGATATATTTGTCTGATTTCTAAAATACAGTCAGTCTTCTTACAATTGGAGAGGTGTTTTTGTGAAATAAAAGCATAACTCAATTGGTTTTCTTTTCTGGTTTGTACTCTTAGTAGTAGATTGTGAAAATTGTCCTTGGGTAATTGGTATCTACTTATCCTCAATATGTCAATGAGGTCACAATTTAGACACAAGTAACAATGGAAAAACAAAACATAAATGACTTTGTTTCTGCAAGGAGCATGTGCACGTGTTTCGTGACAACTTCTCTCTAACAGTTAAGATTTTAGTAGCATTAGCAATAAAACACAACCAAGTTCAACTTCATATATAGAACCCCCTCCTCCCAAAACACCTAAAACTGAAATTGGTTAAAGAAGGGTATGTATTTTTTTCTCTCACTTCTTCACTTGATTGTTTGTGGGGAGTTGTTTTGTAATTCATAAAAAGATCAGAGGGATAAAATGAAACATAGCTGATGAGATATCTTGAGTAAATGAACTATCTACAAAAATCCCCATTGACTTTATTGGTGACCTCTGTTGATAAATCACTTGGAAATATTTTTTTCTGAGAGAATAGACATGATTCTAAACCTTATACAAACTTATTATTTTTCTTATTCTAACTTCTTCTAATAAGTCAGTTGCACATGCAAAGACTAGACATGCTTGTTTTTCTAACAGAAAGCCAGGATTCTTACAACTATAATGTGTTTTTCTAAAATAAAAACATCATAACACAATAGTTAGTCAGATTTTTACTCTTCTTTATTTACATCTGCACTCAAGATCCATCACAACTTCTGAGATATCCCTTGATCTTATTTGTTTGAATCACAATCAGAAATTATTCCAATTTTTTTGAAAATACACTTTTTTGATATAATATATCTTAAGAAATTCCCAAATTCTTTAACCCCTTAAGGACCAAACGTCTGGAATAGAAGGGAATCATGACATGTCACACATGTCATTTGTCCTTAATGGGTTAATGGTAAAGTTTATAGATAAATCATTTAAAAGTTGTTTTCTAACTAAATGTAATAATTTCTGATTCTGAATGCAATAAATAAAAATCAGTGCCATAATGCCAGGTTTCTATATAGTACAGAGTTGCTTTCTAAATTATAAAAGTTACTTATGGTAATATTTTACATTTGTTTCTGCTAATACTGTCAATGATAAAAGGACAGTATTAGCAGAAGTATTGCATGGACTGTTCCTTGTAGAATAAGTAAAGAAAAATAAAATAATTTTCCATTTATTTTTCAGATACCCCTACAGATACAATCATTACTGGTACAGGTACATTTCATGTTTTTTTTGTCATCTCTTGCTACTTTACTTGGTAGGGTGAAAAATTAAAAAAAACATTTATTGAAGTTTATTAATCATTTGAATACTTATAGAATGCACTTTGGTTGTTTCCACTAGCATGAGAAATTCTGTTTGTGATATTAGCTCTAGTAAGAAATTCACTTGTGATGTGGATATATTTGTCTGGTTTCTAAAATACAGTCAGTCTTCTTACAATTGCAGAGGTGTTTTTGTGAAATAAAAGCATAACTCAATTGGTTTTCTTTTCTGGTTTGTACTCTTAGTAATAGATTGAGAAAATGGTCCATGGTTAATTGGTATCTACTTCTCCTCTATGTCAATGAGGTCACAATTTAGACACAAGTAAAAATGAAAAAAAAAACATAAATAACTTTGTTTCTGCAAGGAGCATGTGCACGTGTTTCGTGAGAACTTCTCTCTAACAGTTAAGATTTTAGTAGCATTAGCAATAAAACACAACATAGTTCCACTTCATATATAGAACCCCCTCCTCCCAAAACACCTAAAACTTAAATTGGTTAAAGAAGGGTATGTATTTTTTTCTCTCACTTCTTCACTTGATTGTTTGTGGGGAGTTGTTTTGTAATTCATAAAAAGATCAGAGGGATAAAATGAAACATAGCTGATGAGATATCTTGAGTAAATGAACTATCTACAAAAATCCCCATTGACTTTATTGGTGACCTCTGTTGATAAATCACTTGGAAATATTTTTTTCTGAGAGAATAGACATGATTCTAAACCTTATACAAACTTATTATTTTTCTTATTCTAACTTCTTCTAATAAGTCAGTTACACATGCAAAGACTAGACATGCTTGTTTTTCTAACAGAAAGCCAGGATTCTTACAACTATAATGTGTTTTTCTAAAATAAAAACATCATAACACAATAGTTAGTCAGATTTTTACTCTTCTTTATTTACATCTGCACTCAAGATCCATCACAACTTCTGAGATATCCCTTGATCTTATTTGTTTGAATCACAATCAGAAATTATTCCAATTTTTTTTAAAATACACTTTTTTGATATAATATATCTTAAGAAATTCCCAAATTATTTAACCCCTTAAGGACCAAACGTCTGGAATAGAAGGGAATCATGACATGTCACACATGTCATTTGTCCTTAATGGGTTAATGGTAAAGTTTATAGATAAATCATTTAAAAGTTGTTTTCTAACTAAATGTAATAATTTCTGATTCTGAATGCAATAAATAAAAATCAGTGCCATAATGCCAGGTTTCTATATAGTACAGAGTTGCTTTCTAAATTATAAAAGTTACTTATGGTAATATTTTACATTTGTTTCTGCTAATACTGTCAATGATAAAAGGACAGTATTAGCAGAAGTATTGCATGGACTGTTCCTTGTAGAATAAGTAAAGAAAAATAAAATAATTTTCCATTTATTTTTCAGATACCCCTACAGATACAATCATTACTGGTACAGGTACATTTCATGTTTTTTTGTTATCTCTTGCTACTTTACTTGGTAGGGTGAAAAATTAAAAAAAACATTTATTGAAGTTTATTAATCATTTGAATACTTATAGAATGCACTTTGGTTGTTTCCACTAGCATGAGAAATTCTGTTTGTGATATTAGCTCTAGTAAGAAATTCACTTGTGATGTGGATATATTTGTCTGGTTTCTAAAATACAGTCAGTCTTCTTACAATTGGAGAGGTGTTTTTGTGAAATAAAAGCATAACTCAATTGGTTTTCTTTACTGGTTTGTACTCTTAGTAGTAGATTGCAAAAATTGTCCTTGGGTAATTGGTATCTACTTATCCTCAATATGTCAATGAGGTCACAATTTGGACACAAGTAACAATGGAAAAACAAAACATAAATGACTTTGTTTCAGCAAGGAGCATGTGCACGTGTTTCGTGAGAACTTCTCTCTAACAGTTAAGATTTTAGTAGCATTAGCAATAAAACACAACCAAGTTCCACTTCATATATAGAACCCCCTCCTCCTAAAACACCTAAAACTGAAATTGGTTAAAGAAGGGCATGTATTTTTTTCTCTCACTTTTTCACTTGATTGTTTGTGGGGAGTTGCTTTGTAATTCATAAAAATATCAGAGGGATAAAATTAAACATAGCTGATGAGATATCTTGAGTAAATGAACTATCTACAAAAATCCCCCTTGACTTTATTGGTGACCTCTGTTGATAAATCACTTGGAAATATTTTTTTCTGAGAGAATAGACATGATTCTAAACCTTATACAAACTTATTCTTTTTCTTATTCTGACTTCTTCTAATAAGTCAGTTACACATGCAAAGACTAGACATGCTTGTTTTTCTAACAGAAAGCCAGGATTCTTACAACTATAATGTGTTTTTCTAAAATAAAAACATCATAACTCAATAGTTAGTCAGATTTTTAATCTTCTTCTTTATTTACATCTGCACTCAAGATCGATCACAACGTCTGAGATATCCCTTGATCTTATTTGTTTGAATCACAATCAGAAATTATTCCAATTTTTTTGAAAATACACTTTTTTGATATAATATATCTTAAGAAATTCCCAAATTCTTTAACCCCTTAAGGACCAAACATCTGGAATAGAAGGGAATCATGACATGTCACACATGTCATTTGTCCTTAATGGGTTAATGGTAAAGTTTATAGATAAATCATTTAAAAGTTGTTTTCTAACTAAATGTAATAATTTCTGATTCTGAATGCAATAAATAAAAATCAGTGCCATAATGCCAGGTTTCTATATAGTACAGAGTTGCTTTCTAAATTATAAAAGTTACTTATGGTAATATTTTACATTTGTTTCTGCTAATACTGTCAATGATAAAAGGACAGTATTAGCAGAAGTATTGCATGGACTGTTCCTTGTAGAATAAGTAAAGAAAAATAAAATAATTTTCCATTTATTTTTCAGATACCCCTACAGATACAATCATTACTGGTACAGGTACATTTCATGTTTTTTTGTCATCTCTTGCTACTTTACTTGGTAGGGTGAAAAATTAAAAAAACATTTATTGAAGTTTATTAATCATTTGAATACTTATAGAATGCACTTTGGTTGTTTCCACTAGCATGAGAAATTCTGTTTGTGATATTAGCTCTAGTAAGAAATTCACTTGTGATGTGGATATATTTGTCTGGTTTCTAAAATACAGTCAGTCTTCTTACAATTGCAGAGGTGTTTTTGTGAAATAAAAGCATAACTCAATTGGTTTTCTTTTCTGGTTTGTACTCTTAGTAATAGATTGAGAAAATGGTCCATTGTTAATTGGTATCTACTTCTCCTCTATGTCAATGAGGTCACAATTTAGACACAAGTAAAAATGAAAAAAAAAAAATTACTTTGTTTCTGCAAGGAGCATGTGCACGTGTTTCGTGAGAACTTCTCTCTAACAGTTAAGATTTTAGTAGCATTAGCAATAAAACACAACCAAGTTCCACTTCATATATAGAACCCCCTCCTCCCAAAACACCTAAAACTTAAATTGGTTAAAGAAGGGTATGTATTTTTTTCTCTCACTTCTTCACTTGATTGTTTGTGGGGAGTTGCTTTGTAATTCATAAAAAGATCAGAGGGATAAAATTAAACATAGCTGATGAGATATCTTGAGTAAATGAACTATCTACAAAAATCCCCATTGACTTTATTGGTGACCTCTGTTGATAAATCACTTGGAAATATTTTTTTCTGAGAGAATAGACATGATTCTAAACCTTATACAAACTTATTATTTTTCTTATTCTAACTTCTTCTAATAAGTCAGTTACACATGCAAAGACTAGACATGCTTGTTTTTCTAACAGAAAGCCAGGATTCTTACAACTATAATGTGTTTTTCTAAAATAAAAACATCATAACACAATAGTTAGCCAGATTTTTACTCTTCTTTATTTACATCTGCACTCAAGATCCATCACAACTTCTGAGATATCCCTTGATCTTATTTGTTTGAATCACAATCAGAAATTATTCAAATTTTTTTGAAAATACACTTTTTTGATATAATATATCTTAAGAAATTCCCAAATTCTTTAACCCCTTAAGGACCAAACGTCTGGAATAGAAGGGAATCATGACATGTCACACATGTCTATTGTCCTTAATGGGTTAATGGTAATGTTTATAGATAAATCATTTAAAAGTTGTTTTCTAACCAAATGTAATACTTTCTGATTCTGAATGCAATAAATAAAAATCAAGGCCATAATGCCAGGTTTCTATAAAGTACAGAGTTGCTTTCTAAATTATAAAAGTTACTTATGGTAATATTTTACATTTGTTTCTGCTAATACCGTCAATGATAAAAGGACAGTATTAGCAGAAGTATTGCATGGACTGTTCCTTGTAGAATAAGTAAAGAAAAATAAAATAATTTTCCATTTATTTTTCAGATACCCCTACAGATACAATCATTACTGGTACAGGTACATTTCATGTTTTTTGTCATCTCTTGCTACTTTACTTGGTAGGGTGAAAAATTAAAAAAAACATTTATTGAAGTTTATTAATCATTTGAATACTTATAGAATGCACTTTGGTTGTTTCCACTAGCATGAGAAATTCTGTTTGTGATATTAGCTCTAGTAAGAAATTCACTTGTGATGTGGATATATTTGTCTGGTTTCTAAAATACAGTCAGTCTTCTTACAATTGGAGAGGTGTTTTTGTGAAATAAAAGCATAACTCAATTGGTTTTCTTTTCTGGTTTGTACTCTTAGTAGTAGATTGCGAAAATTGTCCTTGGGTAATTGGTATCTACTTATCCTCAATATGTCAATGAGGTCACAATTTAGACACAAGTAACAATGGAAAAACAAAACATAAATGACTTTGTTTCAGCAAGGAGCGTGTGCACGTGTTTCGTGAGAACTTCTCTCTAACAGTTAAGATTTTAGTAGCATTAGCAATAAAACACAACCAAGTTCCACTTCATATATAGAACCCCCTCCTCCTAAAACACCTAAAACTGAAATTGGTTAAAGAAGGGTATGTATTTTTTTCTCTCACTTTTTCACTTGATTGTTTGTGGGGAGTTGCTTTGTAATTCATAAAAATATCAGAGGGATAAAATTAAACATAGCTGATGAGATATCTTGAATAAATGAACTATCTACAAAAATCCCCATTGACTTTATTGGTGACCTCTGTTGATAAATCACTTGGAAATATTTTTTTCTGAGAGAATAGACATGATTCTAAACCTTATACAAACTTATTATTTTTCTTATTCTGACTTCTTCTAATAAGTCAGTTACACATGCAAAGACTAGACATGCTTGTTTTTCTAACAGAAAGCCAGGATTCTTACAACTATAATGTGTTTTTCTAAAATAAAAACATCATAACTCAATAGTTAGTCAGATTTTTACTCTTCTTCTTTATTTACATCTGCACTCAAGATCGATCACAACGTCTGAGATATCCCTTGATCTTATTTGTTTGAATCACAATCAGAAATTATTCCAATTTTTTTGAAAATACACTTTTTTGATATAATATATCTTAAGAAATTCCCAAATTCTTTAACCCCTTAAGGACCAAACGTCTGGAATAGAAGGGAATCATGACATGTCACACATGTCATTTGTCCTTAATGGGTTAATGGTAAAGTTTATAGATAAATCATTTAAAAGTTGTTTTCTAACTAAATGTAATAATTTCTGATTCTGAATGCAATAAATAAAAATCAGTGCCATAATGCCAGGTTTCTATAAAGTACAGAGTTGCTTTCTAAATTATAAAAGTTACTTATGGTAATATTTTACATTTGTTTCTGCTAATACTGTCAATGATAAAAGGACAGTATTAGCAGAAGTATTGCATGGACTGTTCCTTGTAGAATAAGTAAAGAAAAATAAAATAATTTTCCATTTATTTTTCAGATACCCCTACAGATACAATCATTACTGGTACAGGTACATTTCATGTTTTTTTTTGTTATCTCTTGCTATTTTACTTAGTAGGGTGAAAAATTAAAAAAACATTTATTGAAGTTTATTAATCATTTGAATGCTTATAGAATGCACTTTGGTTGTTTCCACTAGCATGAGAAATTCTGTTTGTGATATTATCTCTAGTAAGAAATTCACTTGTGATGTGGATATATTTGTCTGATTTCTAAAATACAGTCAGTCTTCTTACAATTGGAGAGGTGTTTTTGTGAAATAAAAGCATAACTCAATTGGTTTTCTTTTCTGGTTTGTACTCTTAGTAGTAGATTGCGAAAATTGTCCTTGGGTAATTGGTATCTACTTATCCTCAATATGTCAATGAGGTCACAATTTAGACACAAGTAACAATGGAAAAACAAAACATAAATGACTTTGTTTCTGCAAGGAGCATGTGCACGTGTTTCGTGAGAACTTCTCTCTAACAGTTAAGATTTTAGTAGCATTAGCAATAAAACACAACCAAGTTCCACTTCATATATAGAACCCCCTCCTCCCAAAACACCTAAAACTTAAATTGGTTAAAGAAGGGTATGTATTTTTTTCTCTCACTTCTTCACTTGATTGTTTGTGGGGAGTTGCTTTGTAATTCATAAAAAGATCAGAGGGATAAAATTAAACATAGCTGATGAGATATCTTGAGTAAATGAACTATCTACAAAAATCCCCATTGACTTTATTGGTGACCTCTGGTGATAAATCACTTGGAAATATTTTTTTCTGAGAGAATAGACATGATTCTAAACCTTATACAAACTTATTATTTTTCTTATTCTAACTTCTTCTAATAAGTCAGTTACACATGCAAAGACTAGACATGCTTGTTTTTCTAACAGAAAGCCAGGATTCTTACAACTATAATGTGTTTTTCTAAAATAAAAACATCATAACACAATAGTTAGTCAGATTTTTACTCTTCTTTATTTACATCTGCACTCAAGATCCATCACAACTTCTGAGATATCCCTTGATCTTATTTGTTTGAATCACAATCAGAAATTATTCAAATTTTTTTGAAAATACACTTTTTTGATATAATATATCTTAAGAAATTCCCAAATTCTTTAACCCCTTAAGGACCAAACGTCTGGAATAGAAGGGAATCATGACATGTCACACATGTCATTTGTCCTTAATGGGTTAATGGTAATGTTTATAGATAAATCATTTAAAAGTTGTTTTCTAACCAAATGTAATACTTTCTGATTCTGAATGCAATAAATAAAAATCAAGGCCATAATGCCAGGTTTCATAAAGTACAGAGTTGCTTTCTAAATTATAAAAGTTACTTATGGTAATATTTTACATTTGTTTCTGCTAATACTGTCAATGATAAAAGGACAGTATTAGCAGAAGTATTGCATGGACTGTTCCTTGTAGAATAAGTAAAGAAAAATAAAATAATTTTCCATTTATTTTTCAGATACCCCTACAGATACAATCATTACTGGTACAGGTACATTTCATGTTTTTTTTTGTTATCTCTTGCTATTTTACTTAGTAGGGTGAAAAATTAAAAAAACATTTATTGAAGTTTATTAATCATTTGAATGCTTATAGAATGCACTTTGGTTGTTTCCACTAGCATGAGAAATTCTGTTTGTGATATTATCTCAAGTAAGAAATTCACTTGTGATGTGGATATATTTGTCTGATTTCTAAAATACAGTCAGTCTTCTTACAATTGGAGAGGTGTTTTTGTGAAATAAAAGCATAACTCAATTGGTTTTCTTTTCTGGTTTGTACTCTTAGTAGTAGATTGCGAAAATTGTCCTTGGGTAATTGGTATCTACTTATCCTCAATATGTCAATGAGGTCACAATTTAGACACAAGTAACAATGGAAAAACAAAACATAAATGACTTTGTTTCTGCAAGGAGCATGTGCACGTGTTTCGTGAGAACTTCTCTCTAACAGTTAAGATTTTAGTAGCATTAGCAATAAAACACAACCAAGTTCCACTTCATATATAGAACCCCCTCCTCCCAAAACACCTAAAACTTAAATTGGTTAAAGAAGGGTATGTATTTTTTTCTCTCACTTCTTCACTTGATTGTTTGTGGGGAGTTGTTTTGTAATTCATAAAAAGATCAGAGGGATAAAATGAAACATAGCTGATGAGATATCTTGAGTAAATGAACTATCTACAAAAATCCCCATTGACTTTATTGGTGACCTCTGTTGATAAATCACTTGGAAATATTTTTTTCTGAGAGAATAGACATGATTCTAAACCTTATACAAACTTATTATTTTACTTATTCTAACTTCTTCTAATAAGTCAGTTACACATGCAAAGACTAGACATGCTTGTTTTTCTAACAGAAAGCCAGGATTCTTACAACTATAATGTGTTTTTCTAAAATAAAAACATCATAACACAATAGTTAGTCAGATTTTTACTCTTCTTTATTTACATCTGCACTCAAGATCCATGACAACTTCTGAGATATCCCTTGATCTTATTTGTTTGAATCACAATCAGAAATTATTCAAATTTTTTTGAAAATACAATTTTTTGATATAATATATCTTAAGAAATTCCCAAATTCTTTAACCCCTTAAGGACCAAACGTCTGGAATAGAAGGGAATCATGACATGTCACACATGTCATTTGTCCTTAATGGGTTAATGGTAAAGTTTATAGATAAATCATTTAAAAGTTGTTTTCTAACTAAATGTAATAATTTCTGATTCTGAATGCAATAAATAAAAATCAGTGCCATAATGCCAGGTTTCTATATAGTACAGAGTTGCTTTCTAAATTATAAAAGTTACTTATGGTAATATTTTACATTTGTTTCTGCTAATACTGTCAATGATAAAAGGACAGTATTAGCAGAAGTATTGCATGGACTGTTCCTTGTAGAATAAGTAAAGAAAAATAAAATAATTTTCCATTTATTTTTCAGATACCCCTACAGATACAATCATTACTGGTACAGGTACATTTCATGTTTTTTTGTCATCTCTTGCTACTTTACTTGGTAGGGTGAAAAATTAAAAAAACATTTATTGAAGTTTATTAATCATTTGAATACTTATAGAATGCACTTTTGTTGCTTCCACTAGCATGAGAAATTATGTTTGTGATATAAGCTCTAGTAAGAAATTCACTTGTGATGTGGATATATTTGTCTGGTTTCTAAAATAAAGTCAGTCTTCTTACAATTGGAGAGGTGTTTTTGTGAAATAAAAGCATAACTCAATTGGTTTTCTTTTCTGGTTTGTACTCTTAGTAGTAGATTGCGAAAATTGTCCTTGGGTAATTGGTATCTACTTATCCTCAATATGTCAATGAGGTCACAATTTAGACACAAGTAACAATGGAAAAACAAAACATAAATTACTTTGTTTCAGCAAGGAGCATATGCACGTGTTTCGTGAGAACTTCTCTCTAACAGTTAAGATTTTAGTAGCATTAGCAATAAAACACAACCAAGTTCCACTTCATATATAGAACCCCCTCCTCCTAAAACACCTAAAACTGAAATTGGTTAAAGAAGGGTATGTATTTTTTTCTCTCACTTTTTCACTTGATTGTTTGTGGGGAGTTGCTTTGTAATTCATAAAAATATCAGAGGGATAAAATTAAACATAGCTGATGAGATATCTTGAGTAAATGAACTATCTACAAAAATCCCCATTGACTTTATTGGTGACCTCTGTTGATAAATCACTTGGAAATATTTTTTTCTGAGAGAATAGACATGATTCTAAACCTTATACAAACTTATTCTTTTTCTTATTCTGACTTCTTCTAAAAAGTCAGTTACACATGCAAAGACTAGACATGCTTGTTTTTCTAACATAAAGCCAGGATTCTTACAACTATAATGTGTTTTTCTAAAATAAAAACATCATAACTCAATAGTTAGTCAGATTTTTACTCTTCTTCTTTATTTACATCTGCACTCAAGATCGATCACAACGTCTGAGATATCCCTTGATCTTATTTGTTTGAATCACAATCAGAAATTATTCAAATTTTTTTGAAAATACACTTTTTTGATATAATATATCTTAAGAAATTCCCAAATTCTTTAACCCCTTAAGGACCAAACGTCTGGAATAGAAGGGAATCATGACATGTCACACATGTCATTTGTCCTTAATGGGTTAATGGTAAAGTTTATAGATAAATCATTTAAAAGTTGTTTTCTAACTAAATGTAATAATTTCTGATTCTGAATGCAATAAATAAAAATCAGTGCCATAATGCCAGTTTTCTATATAGTACAGAGTTGCTTTCTAAACTATAAAAGTTACTTATGGTAATATTTTACATTTGTTTCTGCTAATACTGTCAATGATAAAAGGACAGTATTAGCAGAAGTATTGCATGGACTGTTCCTTGTAGAATAAGTAAAGAAAAATAAAATAATTTTCCATTTATTTTTCAGATACCCTTACAGATACAATCATTACTGGTACAGGTACATTTCATGTTTTTTTTTCATCTCTTGCTACTTTACTTGGTAGGGTGAAAAATTAAAAAAAACATTTATTGAAGTTTATTAATCATTTGAATACTTATAGAATGCACTTTGGTTGTTTCCACTAGCATGAGAAATTCTGTTTGTGATATTAGCTCTAGTAAGAAATTAACTTGTGATGTGGATATATTTGTCTGGTTTCTAAAATACAGTCAGTCTTCTTACAATTGCAGAGGTGTTTTTGTGAAATAAAAGCATAACTCAATTGGTTTTCTTTTCTGGTTTGTACTCTTAGTAATAGATTGAGAAAATGGTCCTTGGTTAATTGGTATCTACTTCTCCTCTATGTCAATGAGGTCACAATTTAGACACAAGTAAAAATGAAAAAAAAAAACATAAATAACTTTGTTTCTGCAAGGAGCATGTGCACGTGTTTCGTGAGAACTTCTCTCTAACAGTTAAGATTTTAGTAGCATTAGCAATAAAACACAACCAAGTTCCACTTCATATATAGAACCCCCTCCTCCCAAAACACCTAAAACTTAAATTGGTTAAAGAAGGGTATGTATTTTTTTCTCTCACTTCTTCACTTGATTGTTTGTGGGGAGTTGTTTTGTAATTCATAAAAAGATCAGAGGGATAAAATGAAACATAGCTGATGAGATATCTTGAGTAAATGAACTATCTACAAAAATCCCCATTGACTTTATTGGTGACCTCTGTTGATAAATCACTTGGAAATATTTTTTTCTGAGAGAATAGACATGATTCTAAACCTTATACAAACTTATTATTTTACTTATTCTAACTTCTTCTAATAAGTCAGTTACACATGCAAAGACTAGACATGCTTGTTTTTCTAACAGAAAGCCAGGATTCTTACAACTATAATGTGTTTTTCTAAAATAAAAACATCATAACACAATAGTTAGTCAGATTTTTACTCTTCTTTATTTACATCTGCACTCAAGATCCATCACAACTTCTGAGATATCCCTTGATCTTATTTGTTTGAATCACAATCAGAAATTATTCAAATTTTTTTGAAAATACAATTTTTTGATATAATATATCTTAAGAAATTCCCAAATTCTTTAACCCCTTAAGGACCAAACGTCTGGAATAGAAGGGAATCATGACATGTCACACATGTCATTTGTCCTTAATGGGTTAATGGTAAAGTTTATAGATAAATCATTTAAAAGTTGTTTTCTAACTAAATGTAATAATTTCTGATTCTGAATGCAATAAATAAAAATCAGTGCCATAATGCCAGGTTTCTATATAGTACAGAGTTGCTTTCTAAATTATAAAAGTTACTTATGGTAATATTTTACATTTGTTTCTGCTAATACTGTCAATGATAAAAGGACAGTATTAGCAGAAGTATTGCATGGACTGTTCCTTGTAGAATAAGTAAAGAAAAATAAAATAATTTTCCATTTATTTTTCAGATACCCCTACAGATACAATCATTACTGGTACAGTTACATTTCATGTTTTTTTGTCATCTCTTGCTACTTTACTTGGTAGGGTGAAAAATTAAAAAAACATTTATTGAAGTTTATTAATCATTTGAATACTTATAGAATGCACTTTGGTTGCTTCCACTAGCATGAGAAATTCTGTTTGTGATATTAGCTCTAGTAAGAAATTCACTTGTGATGTGGATATATTTGTCTGGTTTCTAAAATACAGTCAGTCTTCTTACAATTGGAGAGGTGTTTTTGTGAAATAAAAGCATAACTCAATTGGTTTTCTTTTCTGGTTTGTACTCTTAGTAGTAGATTGCGAAAATTGTCCTTGGGTAATTGGTATCTACTTATCCTCAATATGTCAATGAGGTCACAATTTAGACACAAGTAACAATGGAAAAACAAAACATAAATGACTTTGTTTCAGCAAGGAGCATGTGCACGTGTTTCGTGAGAACTTCTCTCTAACAGTTAAGATTTTAGTAGCATTAGCAATAAAACACAACCAAGTTCCACTTCATATATAGAACCCCCTCCTCCTAAAACACCTAAAACTGAAATTGGTTAAAGAAGGGTATGTATTTTTTTCTCTCACTTTTTCACTTGATTGTTTGTGGGGAGTTGCTTTGTAATTCATAAAAATATCAGAGGGATAAAATTAAACATAGCTGATGAGATATCTTGAGTAAATGAACTATCTACAAAAATCCCCATTGACTTTATTGGTGACCTCTGTTGATAAATCACTTGGAAATATTTTTTTCTGAGAGAATAGACATGATTCTAAACCTTATACAAACTTATTCTTTTTCTTATTCTGACTTCTTCTAAAAAGTCAGTTACACATGCAAAGACTAGACATGCTTGTTTTTCTAACATAAAGCCAGGATTCTTACAACTATAATGTGTTTTTCTAAAATAAAAACATCATAACTCAATAGTTAGTCAGATTTTTACTCTTCTTCTTTATTTAAATCTGCACTCAAGATCGATCACAACGTCTGAGATATCCCTTGATCTTATTTGTTTGAATCACAATCAGAAATTATTCCAATTTTTTTGAAAATACACTTTTTTGATATAATATATCTTAAGAAATTCCCAAATTCTTTAACCCCTTAAGGACCAAACGTCTGGAATAGAAGGGAATCATGACATGTCACACATGTCATTTGTCCTTAATGGGTTAATGGTAAAGTTTATAGATAAATCATTTAAAAGTTGTTTTCTAACTAAATGTAATAATTTCTGATTCTGAATGCAATAAATAAAAATCAGTGCCATAATGCCAGGTTTCTATATAGTACAGAGTTGCTTTCTAAATTATAAAAGTTACTTATGGTAATATTTTACATTTGTTTCTGCTAATACTGTCAATGATAAAAGGACAGTATTAGCAGAAGTATTGCATGGACTGTTCCTTGTAGAATAAGTAAAGAAAAATAAAATAATTTTCCATTTATTTTTCAGATACCCCTACAGATACAATCATTACTGGTACAGGTACATTTCATGTTTTTTTGTCATCTCTTGCTACTTTACTTGGTAGGGTGAAAAATTAAAAAAACATTTATTGAAGTTTATTAATCATTTGAATACTTATAGAATGCACTTTGGTTGTTTCCACTAGCATGAGAAATTCTGTTTGTGATATTAGCTCTAGTAAGAAATTCACTTGTGATGTGGATATATTTGTCTGGTTTCTAAAATACAGTCAGTCTTCTTACAATTGCAGAGGTGTTTTTGTGAAATAAAAGCAAAACTCAATTGGTTTTCTTTTCTGGTTTGTACTCTTAGTAATAGATTGAGAAAATGGTCCTTGGTTAATTGGTATCTACTTCTCCTCTATGTCAATGAGGTCACAATTAAGACACAAGTAAAAATGAAAAAAAAACATAAATAACTTTGTTTCTGCAAGGAGCATGTGCACGTGTTTCGTGAGAACTTCTCTCTAACAGTTAAGATTTTAGTAGCATTAGCAATAAAACACAACCAAGTTCCACTTCATATATAGAACCCCCTCCTCCCAAAACACCTAAAACTTAAATTGGTTAAAGAAGGGTATGTATTTTTTTCTCTCACTTCTACACTTGATTGTTTGTGGGGAGTTGTTTTGTAATTCATAAAAAGATCAGAGGGATAAAATGAAACATAGCTGATGAGATATCTTGAGTAAATGAACTATCTACAAAAATCCCCATTGACTTTATTGGTGACCTCTGTTGATAAATCACTTGGAAATATTTTTTTCTGAGAGAATAGACATGATTCTAAACCTTATACAAACTTATTATTTTTCTTATTCTAACTTCTTCTAATAAGTCAGTTACACATGCAAAGACTAGACATGCTTGTTTTTCTAACAGAAAGCCAGGATTCTTACAACTATAATGTGTTTTTCTAAAATAAAAACATCATAACACAATAGTTAGTCAGATTTTTACTCTTCTTTATTTACATCTGCACTCAAGATCCATCACAACTTCTGAGATATCCCTTGATCTTATTTGTTTGAATCACAATCAGAAATTATTCAAATTTTTTTGAAAATACACTTTTTTGATATAATATATCTTAAGAAATTCCCAAATTCTTTAACCCCTTAAGGACCAAACGTCTGGAATAGAAGGGAATCATGAAATGTCACACATGTCTATTGTCCTTAATGGGTTAATGGTAATGTTTATAGATAAATCATTTAAAAGTTGTTTTCTAACCAAATGTAATACTTTCTGATTCTGAATGCAATAAATAAAAATCAAGGCCATAATGCCAGGTTTCTATAAAGTACAGAGTTGCTTTCTAAATTATAAAAGTTACTTATGGTAATATTTTACATTTGTTTCTGCTAATACTGTCAATGATAAAAGGACAGTATTAGCAGAAGTATTGCATGGACTGTTCCTTGTAGAATAAGTAAAGAAAAATAAAATAATTTTCCATTTATTTTTCAGATACCCCTACAGATACAATCATTACTGGTACAGGTACATTTCATGTTTTTTTTTGTTATCTCTTGCTATTTTACTTAGTAAGGTGAAAAATTAAAAAAACATTTATTGAAGTTTATTAATCATTTGAATGCTTATAGAATGCACTTTGGTTGTTTCCACTAGCATGAGAAATTCTGTTTGTGATATTATCTCAAGTAAGAAATTCACTTGTGATGTGGATATATTTGTCTGATTTCTAAAATACAGTCGGTCTTCTTACAATTGGAGAGGTGTTTTTGTGAAATAAAAGCATAACTCAATTGGTTTTCTTTTCTGGTTTGTACTCTTAGTAGTAGATTGCGAAAATTGTCCTTGGGTAATTGGTATCTACTTATCCTCAATATATCAATGAGGTCACAATTTAGACACAAGTAACAATGGAAAAACAAAACATAAATGACTTTGTTTCTGCAAGGAGCATGTGCACGTGTTTCGTGAGAACTTCTCTCTAACAGTTAAGATTTTAGTAGCATTAGCAATAAAACACAACCAAGATCCACTTCATATATAGAACCCCCTCCTCCCAAAACACCTAAAACTTAAATTGGTTAAAGAAGGGTATGTATTTTTTTCTCTCACTTCTTCACTTGATTGTTTGTGTGGAGTTGCTTTGTAATTCATAAAAAGATCAGAGGGATAAAATTAAACATAGCTGATGAGATATCTTGAGTAAATGAACTATCTACAAAAATCCCCATTGACTTTATTGGTGACCTCTGTTGATAAATCACTTGGAAATATTTTTTTCTGAGAGAATAGACATGATTCTAAACCTTATACAAACTTATTCTTTTTCTTATTCTGACTTCTTCTAAAAAGTCAGTTACACATGCAAAGACTAGACATGCTTGTTTTTCTAACATAAAGCCAGGATTCTTACAACTATAATGTGTTTTTTCTAAAATAAAAACATCATAACTCAATAGTTAGTCAGATTTTTACTCTTCTTCTTTATTTACATCTGCACTCATGATCGATCACAACGTCTGAGATATCCCTTGATCTTATTTGTTTGAATCACAATCAGAAATTATTCAAATTTTTTTGAAAATACACTTTTTTGATATAATATATCTTAAGAAATTCCCAAATTCTTAACCCCTTAAGGACCAAACGTCTGGAATAGAAGGGAATCATGACATGTCACACATGTCATTTGTCCTTAATGGGTTAATGGTAAAGTTTATAGATAAATCATTTAAAAGTTGTTTTCTAACTAAATGTAATAATTTCTGATTCTGAATGCAATAAATAAAAATCAGTGCCATAATGCCAGGTTTCTATATAGTACAGAGTTGCTTTCTAAATTATAAAAGTTACTTATGGTAATATTTTACATTTGTTTCTGCTAATACTGTCAATGATAAAAGGACAGTATAAGCAGAAGTATTGCATGGACTGTTCCTTGTAGAATAAGTAAAGAAAAATAAAATAATTTTCCATTTATTTTTCAGATACCCTTACAGATACAATCATTACTGGTAAAGGTACATTTCATGTTTTTTTGTCATCTCTTGCTACTTTACTTGGTAGGGTGAAAAATTAAAAAAACATTTATTGAAGTTTATTAATCATTTAAATGCTTATAGAATGCACTTTGGTTGTTTCCACTAACATGAGAAATTCTGTTTGTGATATTATCTCTAGTAAGAAATTCACTTGTGATGTGGATATATTTGTCTGATTTCTAAAATACAGTCAGTCTTCTTACAATTGGAGAGGTGTTTTTGTGAAATAAAAGCATAACTCAATTGGTTTTCTTTTCTGGTTTGTACTCTTAGTAGTAGATTGCGAAAATTGTCCTTGGGTAATTGGTATCTACTTATCCTCAATATGTCAATGAGGTCACAATTTAGACACAAGTAACAATGGAAAAACAAAACATAAATGACTTTGTTTCTGCAAGGAGCATGTGCACGTGTTTCGTGAGAACTTCTCTCTAACAGTTAAGATTTTAGTAGCATTAGCAATAAAACACAACCAAGATCCACTTCATATATAGAACCCCCTCCTCCCAAAACACCTAAAACTTAAATTGGTTAAAGAAGGGTATGTATTTTTTTCTCTCACTTCTTCACTTGATTGTTTGTGTGGAGTTGCTTTGTAATTCATAAAAAGATCAGAGGGATAAAATTAAACATAGCTGATGAGATATCTTGAGTAAATGAACTATCTACAAAAATCCCCATTGACTTTATTGGTGACCTCTGTTGATAAATCACTTGGAAATATTTTTTTCTGAGAGAATAGACATGATTCTAAACCTTATACAAACTTATTCTTTTTCTTATTCTGACTTCTTCTAAAAAGTCAGTTACACATGCAAAGACTAGACATGCTTGTTTTTCTAACATAAAGCCAGGATTCTTACAACTATAATGTGTTTTTTCTAAAATAAAAACATCATAACTCAATAGTTAGTCAGATTTTTACTCTTCTTCTTTATTTACATCTGCACTCATGATCGATCACAACGTCTGAGATATCCCTTGATCTTATTTGTTTGAATCACAATCAGAAATTATTCCAATTTTTTTGAAAATACACTTTTTTGATATAATATATCTTAAGAAATTCCCAAATTCTTTAACCCCTTAAGGACCAAACGTCTGGAATAGAAGGGAATCATGACATGTCACACATGTCATTTGTCCTTAATGGGTTAATGGTAAAGTTTATAGATAAATCATTTAAAATTTGTTTTCTAACTAAATGTAATAATTTCTGATTCTGAATGCAATAAATAAAAATCAGTGCCATAATGCCAGGTTTCTATATAGTACAGAGTTGCTTTCTAAATTATAAAAGTTACTTATGGTAATATTTTACATTTGTTTCTGCTAATACTGTCAATGATAAAAGGACAGTATAAGCAGAAGTATTGCATGGACTGTTCCTTGTAGAATAAGTAAAGAAAAATAAAATAATTTTCCATTTATTTTTCAGATACCCTTACAGATACAATCATTACTGGTACAGGTACATTTCATGTTTTTTTGTCATCTCTTGCTACTTTACTTGGTAGGGTGAAAAATTAAAAAAACATTTATTGAAGTTTATTAATCATTTGAATACTTATAGAATGCACTTTGGTTGTTTCCACAAGCATGAGAAATTCTGTTTGTGATATTATCTCTAGTAAGAAATTCACTTGTGATGTGGATATATTTGTCTGATTTCTAAAATACAGTCAGTCTTCTTACAATTGCAGAGGTGTTTTTGTGAAATAAAAGCATAACTCAATTGGTTTTCTTTTCTGGTTTGTACTCTTAGTAATAGATTGAGAAAATGGTCCTTGGTTAATTGGTATCTACTTCCCCTCAATATGTCAATGAGGTCACAATTTAGACACAAGTAAAAATGAAAAAAAAACCATAAATAACTTTGTTTCTGCAAGGAGCATGTGCACGTGTTTCGTGAGAACTTCTCTCTAACAGTTAAGATTTTAGTAGCATTAGCAATAAAACACAACCAAGTTCCACTTCATATATAGAACCCCCTCCTCCCAAAACACCTAAAACTTAAATTGGTTAAAGAAGGGTATGTATTTTTTTCTCTCACTTCTACACTTGATTGTTTGTGGGGAGTTGTTTTGTAATTCATAAAAAGAACAGAGGGATAAAATGAAACATAGCTGATGAGATATCTTGAGTAAATGAACTATCTACAAAAATCCCCATTGACTTTATTGGTGACCTCTGTTGATAAATCACTTGGAAATATTTTTTTCTGAGAGAATAGACATGATTCTAAACCTTATACAAACTTATTATTTTTCTTATTCTAACTTCTTCTAATAAGTCAGTTACACATGCAAAGACTAGACATGCTTGTTTTTCTAACAGAAAGCCAGGATTCTTACAACTATAATGTGTTTTTCTAAAATAAAAACATCATAACACAATAGTTAGTCAGATTTTTACTCTTCTTCTTTATTTACATCTGCACTCAAGATCGATCACCACGTCTGAGATATCCCTTGATCTTATTTGTTTGAATCACAATCAGAAATTATTCCAATTTTTTTGAAAATACACTTTTTTGATATAATATATCTTAAGAAATTCCCAAATTCTTTAACCCCTTAAGGACCAAACATCTGGAATAGAAGGGAATCATGACATGTCACACATGTCATTTGTCCTTAATGGGTTAATGGTAAAGTTTATAGATAAATCATTTAAAAGTTGTTTTCTAACTAAATGTAATAATTTCTGATTCTGAATGCAATAAATAAAAATCAAGGCCATAATGCCAGGTTTCTATAAAGTACAGAGTTGCTTTCTAAATTATAAAAGTTACTTATGGTAATATTTTACATTTGTTTCTGCTAATACTGTCAATGATAAAAGGACAGTATAAGCAGAAGTATTGCATGGACTGTTCCTTGTAGAATAAGTAAAGAAAAATAAAATAATTTTCCATTTATTTTTCAGATACCCCTACAGATACAATCATTACTGGTACAGGTACATTTCATGTTTTATTGTCATCTCTTGCTACTTTACTTGGTAGGGTGAAAAATAAAAAAAAACATTTATTGAAGTTTATTAATCATTTGAATACTTATAGAATGCACTTTGGTTGTTTCCACTAGCATGAGAAATTCTGTTTGTGATATTATCTCTAGTAAGAAATTCACTTGTGATGTGTAGTGTTGTCGCGAACCCGAAATTTTCGGTTCGCGAACGGCGAACACAAACTTCCACAAATGTTCGCGAACCGGCGAACCGCGCGAACCGCGCGAACCGCGCGAACCGCCATTGACTTCAATGGGCAGGCAAATTTTAAAAACAACAGGGACTCTTTCTGGCCACAATAGTGATGGAAAAGTTGTTTCAAGGGGACTAACACCTGGACTGTGGCATGCCAGAGGGGGATCCATGGCAAAACTCCCATGGAAAATTGCACAGTTGATGCAGAGTCTGCTTTTAATCCATAAAGGGCAGAAATCACCTAACATTGACACCTGTCCTCAAAGCCCAGCCCTGATACACACTGACACAGAGCAGAATAGAGACTGTTCCCCCTACATAGGGTCACTTGGCAGATATGGATTGACACCTGTCCTCAAAACCGCTGATACACACTGACACAGAGCAGAATAGGGACTGTTCCCCCTACATAGGGTCACTTGGCAGATATGGATTGACACCTATCCTAATGATCCCTGATACACACTGACACAGAGCAGAATAGAGACTGTTCCCCCTACATAGGGTCACTTGGCAGATATGGATTGACACCTGTCCTCAAAACCCCTGATACACACTGACACAGAGCAGAATAGAGACTGTTCCCCCTACATAGGGTAACTTGGCAGATATGGATTGGCACCTGTCCTCAAAACCCCTGATACACACTGACACAGAGCAGAATAGAGACTGTTCCCCCTACATAGGGTCACTTGGCAGATATGGATTGACACCTGTCCTCAAAACCCCTAATACACACTGACACAGAGCAGAATAGAGACTGTTCCCCCTACATAGGGTCACTTGGCAGATATGGATTGACACCTGTCCTCAAAACCCCTGATACACACTGACACAGAGCAGAATAGGGACTGTTCCCCCTACATAGGGTCACTTGGCAGATATGGATTGACACCTGTCCTCAAAACCCCTGATACACACTGACACAGAGCAGAATAGGGACTGTTCCCCCTACATAGGGTCACTTGGCAGATATGGATTGACACCTATCCTAATGATCCCTGATACACACTGACACAGAGCAGAATAGAGACTGTTCCCCCTACATAGGGTCACTTGGCAGATATGGATTGACACCTGTCCTCAAAACCCCTGATACACACTGACACAGAGCAGAATAGAGACTGTTCACCGTCCACAGAGACCATGATACACACTGACAGAGAGCAGAATAGAGACTGTTCCCCCTACATAGGGTCACTTGGCAGGTATGGATTGTCACCTGTCCTCAAAGCCCCTGATACACACTGGGGGGAGCTACTGTCCTCCCCAACCCCTGCGCGGTGGGTGGGGGGCATAAATCACAATGGGACGGACCTACTGATAGGAGTGGAGTATTGTTCATATCAGTTTAATACCTTCCGCGTCTCCTATCAGTGGACGTGTAAATGGCAGAGATTTTTAATTGTTGAATCACCTCCCCTTTTTAGGCCAACGTGGGAAGATGCTTAGACCACTGGTATATTGGTGCCATCTTGGAGGATTTTAATTTTTGGTTTGGTTTTTGAAGCCACAGTGCTGCACCAGTGGGCTGTCAGGGTACCTGTGGTCTCTACCTCCGAAAGAGGTAGAGACTTAGCTGTTCCTCCATCCAGACGGCCTGATGGCTCCCTTCCCCACGGTCTATCCGGTCATGCAAGGCCGGCCGCGAGGGAGTGACTGCCTTTTACAGCATCTAGGCAGGAAGTTGTCATCAGGACACTCCTCCGGAACGACCTGTCACTCAATTGCTGCAGGACCAATCAGGACGCCTCGGAGGCGTGGTTACTGCTCATAACAGGGTATTTAACAGAGCTTCTTTCATTAGCTCATTGCCCTGTCGTGGTTCTAGCTTGTTCTAGTCACTCAGTGCTTGTGTATTCTATTATCCCTTTTGGTTTTGACCCGGCTTGTTTACCTTACTCTGCTTATCTCTGTTACCCTTGATTCGGCTTGTCTCTCGCTTACCTGTCTTCTGTTACCCTCGACCTCGGCTTGTCTTTGACCATTCTATACTGTACTACTTACGTTAGTCCGGCCATTCTAAGGTTCGGTATACGTATCTGGCTACTGTTTGTACTCTGCGTGTTGGATCCCTGTCCCGATCCTGACATTACGACAGGGCCAATGGATCCTGCAAGTACAAACAGTCAGCTGGCTTCTCCTGATCCTAGGTTTGAAGCCATGGATCACAGAATGGATCAGATGGCGCTTGCGCTACAGGCTCTATTATCTCGTGCCAATAACCCACCAGAGTAGATACGTAATACCCCTGTTTCTCCTGTCGGTTCAGGTCTAGAGGTAGCCACAGTGGGTGCTTCTTCTCGCATTACCCCCCCAGTACGCTATGGTGGGGCTCCTGAGAAGTGTCGTGGTTTCTTAAACCAAATTAGTATCCACTTTGAATTGCAACCTCGCTCTTATCCTACAGATAGGGCAAAGGTAGGATTTATTATCACCCTACTTATTGAGAAAGCTCTGAGATGGGCCAACCCATTATGGGAGAACGATAACCCATTAGTTTATAACTATAACGCCTTTGTAACTGCTTTTAGAAGAACATTTGACCCTCCAGGTAGAAAGGTTAATGCAGCCAGATTACTGTTGCGTCTGAAACAGGAGAACCAAACACTGGTGGATTATGCACTAGAGTTCAGGTCTCTGGCGTCAGAAGTCAAGTGGAATGAGCAGGCGTATATGGATGTATTTTTGAATGGCTTATCTGAAGTAATCCTTGATGAGGTTGCTACCAGAGAACTCCCTGAGAATTTAGAGGATTTAATTTCGTTCATCTCTCGTATAGATGCACGTTTAAGAGAGAGACAGAACACTCGAGAGAGGAACCGGAGACCTTCTTTTAGGTTAGCCCCCGCTTTTCCAAGTCCTGACTCCACGGTATCTTTGCTTCCTGAACCTATGCAGATAGGGTATACCCGCCTCTCTGAGGAGGAAAGACAGTACAGGAGAAGAGAGGGTTTGTGTATGTATTGTGGAGCTAAGGGTCATTTACTCTCGAACTGTTCTAACCGCCCGGGAAACGCTCGCACCTAAGTCTCTCTAGAGGACAGGCCTTGGGTGTTTCTATTTTGTCCTCTACTCCTAATTATAAAGATCACAGGCTTCTGCTACCAGTTTCCTTAACTTGCGGGAGGGAAGTAGTAAGGGCTATGGCTTTGATAGATTCCGGTGCTGCTGAGAATTTTATCGACCAAGCCTTTGCTAGTAAAAACAATTTCCCATCCCAGCTAAGGGAGACACCCTTGGCCGTTGAGGCCATAGATGGTAGACCACTACTAGACCCTGTTATCTTTCGTGAGACCATACCCATTGAGTTAAATGTTGGTATCCTACACGTGGAGAATTTATCTCTTCTGCTCATTTCGTCTCCTTCCGTTCCCATAGTTCTGGGGTACCCATGGTTGAAAGAACATAACCCTATTATCGATTGGGAGTTAGGGGAGATACTCTCATGGGGCCAGGGCTGCCAGGATCGGTGTTTGTGCAAGGTTTCTCCATTAGCTAATATTAACATACAGGAGAATCCTACTCAGTCCACAGAGAGACAAATACCAGACCTTTACCTAGACTTAAGGGCAGTGTTTGACAAGAAGAATGCCGATTCTTTGCCGCCACACAGGTCATTTGACTGTAAAATTAAGCTGCTACCCGGGACTATGCCTCCGAGGGGCCATGTATATCCTTTGTCTGTTCAGGAAAACTCGGTTCTAGAGGAGTATATTCAGGAGAATTTAGAAAAGGGATTTATCAGGAGGTCTTCTTCTCCGGCCGGGGCGGGGTTCTTTTTCATTAAGAAGAAGGATGGCACGCTGAGACCTTGTATCGATTACCGAGGCTTGAATAAAATAACTGTCAGAAATGCCTATCCTATCCCACTGATTACCGAGTTATTTGATCGTCTTAAGGGCTCCAAAATCTTCACCAAGTTAGATCTCAGAGGGGCTTACAATTTGGTTAGAATCCAGCAAGGTCACGAGTGGATGACGGCATTCAATACCCGGTATGGCCATTACGAATACACTGTTATGCCATTTGGACTATGCAATGCTCCTGCAGTGTTTCAAGATTTGATTAATGAGGTACTTAGGGAGTTTCAGCATGATTGTGTTATTGTTTACCTGGACGACATACTAATACACTCTAAGGAGATTGAGACTCACCATAGACAGGTCAGAAAGGTGTTACACAAACTTCTGCAACATGGTCTATACTGCAAATTGGAGAAGTGCAGTTTTGATCAGTCTCAGGTAGACTTTCTTGGGTACGTGATTTCTGGGGAAGGTTTTAAAATGGATCCTGGTAAACTCCAATCTATTTTAGACTGGCCTTTGCCCAAAGGACTCAAGGCTATCCAAAGGTTTATTGGTTTTTCCAACTACTATAGGCGCTTCATTAAGGGTTACTCCTCTATCATTGCGCCTATTACCAATATGACCAAACAAGGGGCTGATACTAAGTTCTGGTCTGAGGAAGCTCTTGGTGCTTTTAAGACTCTCAAGGAACTTTTTGCCTCAGCTCCCATTCTAGTTCATCCTGATACGACTCTGCCTTTCTTGCTCGAGGTCGATGCTTCTGAGACAGGAGTTGGGGCTGTTCTGTCTCAAAGGTTAGGGATGGATAAACCGTTACACCCTTGTGGTTTCTTCTCTAAAAAATTTTCTGGGCCTGAGAGCAGATATGACATCGGGGAGAGGGAACTGTTAGCGGTCATTAAGGCTTTAAAGGAGTGGAGACATTTACTGGAAGGGACACTACACCCTGTTACTATTCTAACGGATCATAAGAACTTGTCTTATATTGGGGAGGCGAAGCGCTTGTCCGCCAGGCAGGCTCGCTGGGCCTTGTTCCTCACTCACTTTAATTATGTACTTACGTATAGACCTGGTTCTAAGAACTCTAAAGCCGATGCATTGTCTCGTCAATATGAACCATCCACTATAACTGAACCACTTCTGTCCTCCATAGTTCCTAAAGGGAATATCATCGCGAACACGAATCTCAGGATTCACTCTCCATTGCTTTCTGAGATCATGAAGTTTCAGCATTTGGCACCCAAACAGACCCCTGGGGATCGACACTTCGTTCCTGCCGCTCTCCAACTGGAGGTGCTACGCTGTCTCCATAACAGCAAGGTGGCTGGGCATCCTGGCATCCGCAAGACTTATGCGCTGGTCTCTAAAGATTTTTGGTGGCCTGACTTACGCAAGGATATTAAAGAATTCATCGGGGCATGTGAAGTTTGTACCAAGACCAAGCTACCCCATTCGCTTCCATGCGGATTTCTGCACCCTTTAGAGGTTCCTGAAAAGCCTTGGTCCTGCCTGGCAATGGACTTCATTGTTGATTTGCCTATCTCTAAAAAGCAGACTGTCATCCTCACTGTGGTAGACAGATTTACTAAAATGGCTCACTTCATTCCCTTACCTAAACTCCCATCTTCGCCCGAATTAGCGGAGATATTCGCCAGGGAGATTTTCCATTTGCATGGGATACCTTCCCAGATTGTCTCTGACAGAGGCTCCCAATTTGTTTCCCGTTTTTGGAGATCATTCTGCTCCCAACTAGGCATCAAATTGAATTTCTCCTCTGCCTATCATCCTCAGTCCAATGGAGCTGCTGAACGCACTAACCAAAAAGTTGAACAATATTTACGTTGTTTCGTTTCAGAACACCAGGACGATTGGGTCGGTTTGATTCCTTGGGCGGAGTTTGCACATAACAATCTCATTTGTGATTCTACACATTCTAGCCATTTTTTCTTGAATTATGGCTTTCCTCCTTCCATCCTTCCTTCGGAGTCTTCTTCTCAAGGGATACCGTCGGTGGATGTTCATGTTGCCAATTTAAGAAAGTTGTGGGATCAAACTCGACAAATCCTTCTGCACAATTCTACGCTGGTTAAAAAACACGCTGACAAACGTAGAAGGGCAGCACCGGTGTTTGTTCCAGGCGATAGAGTATGGTTAAGTACTAGAAACATTCGGTTAAAAGTGCCGTCCATGAAGTTTGCTCCTCGATATATTGGACCTTACAGGGTACTGTCTCAAATTAACCCAGTTGCGTATCGTTTAGCGTTGCCTAATGCCTTACGCATTCCTAATTAATTTCATGTTTCCTTGCTAAAACCATTAATATGTAACAGGTTCTCCTCCACGATCGCCCCTCCCCGCTCAGTTCAGGTGGAGGGTCAGGAGGAGTATGAGGTCAATTCCATCGTTGATTCTCGAATCTCCCGGGGGAAACTGCAATATCTGGTCGATTGGAAGGGTTATGGTCCTGAGGAGAGAAGTTGGGTACCTCAGGAGGAGGTGCATGCTCCCCGTCTCCGCAGGGCGTTTCACTCTCGATTCCCTTCTCGCCCTGGTGTATTCCGCCCGGTGGGCGTATCTGAGAGGGGGGGTACTGTCAGGGTACCTGTGGTCTCTACCTCCGAAAGAGGTAGAGACTTAGCTGTTCCTCCATCCAGACGGCCTGATGGCTCCCTTCCCCACGGTCTATCCGGTCATGCAAGGCCGGCCGCGAGGGAGTGACTGCCTTTTACAGCATCTAGGCAGGAAGTTGTCATCAGGACACTCCTCCGGAACGACCTGTCACTCAATTGCTGCAAGACCAATCAGGACGCCTCGGAGGCGTGGTTACTGCTAATAACAGGGTATTTAACAGAGCTTCTTTCATTAGCTCATTGCCCTGTCGTGGTTCTAGCTTGTTCTAGTCACTCAGTGCTTGTGTATTCTATTATCCCTTTTGGTTTTGACCCGGCTTGTTTACCTTACTCTGCTTATCTCTGTTACCCTTGATTCGGCTTGTCTCTCGCTTACCTGTCTTCTGTTACCCTCGACCTCGGCTTGTCTTTGACCATTCTATACTGTACTACTTACGTTAGTCCGGCCATTCTAAGGTCCGGTATACGTATCTGGCTACTGTTTGTACTCTGCGTGTTGGATCCCTGTCCCGATCCTGACATGGGCCTAAAAATTAGGCATGTACACATGCCTGAAAAATTTGGTATTGTTGCAACCGCTGCTGTAGCAGCGGCCAGAAAAATTGATGTTTGTTTCACAGGCAGAAAGTGCCCTAAAACATGGCGGCTTGAACCCTAGTTGGTGACGGATAAGTCACGCAAGTCAAACGTCATTCAGAGCTAAAATACAGCAGCGTGTGGACCATTTTTAGCCCAAGGCAGCTCATCTCATCAGGCCTTTTTTAAGCGAATGTATCGCCCCGTGTCAGTCCCTTCGGGATCCATCCCTCATTCATCTTAATAAAGGTGAGGTAATCTAGACTTTTTTGACCTAGGTGACTTCTCTTCTCAGTGACAATACCTCCTGCTGCACTGAAGGTCCTTTCTGACAGACACTTGAAGCGGGGCAGGCCAGAAGTTCTATCGCAAATTGGGATAGCTCAGGCCACAGGTCAAGCCTGCACACCCAGTAGTCAAGGGGTTCATCGCTCCTCAGAGTGTCGATATCTGCAGTTAAGGCGAGGTAGTCTGCTACCTGTCGGTCGAGTCGCTCTCTGAGGGTGGATCCCGAAGGGCTGTGGCGATGCATAGGACTTAAAAAGGTCCGCATGTCCTCCATCAACAACACGTCTTTAAAGCGTCCTGTCCTTGCCGGCGTGGTCGTGGGAGGAGGAGGAGGAGGATGACTTCCACCTCTCCCCCTGTTAGATTCCCGTTGTGCTGTGACATCACCCTTATACGTTGTGTAAAGCATACTTTTTAATTTATTTTGCAAATGCTGCATCCTTTCCGACTTGTTGTAATTGGGTAACATTTCCGCCACTTTCTGCTTATACCGGGGGTCTAGTAGCGTGGACACCCAGTACAGGTCGTTCTCCTTCAGCCTTTTGATACGAGGGTCCCTCAACAGGCAGGACAGCATGAAAGACCCCATTTGCACAAGGTTGGATGCCGAGCTACTCATTTCCCGTTCCTCCTCCTCACTGATGTCATTGAAGGTATGTTCTTCCCCCCAGCCACGTACAACACCACGGGTACCAGATAGGTGACAACGAGCACCCTGGGATGCCTGTTGTGTTTGGTCTTGCTCCTCCTCCTCCTCCTCAAAGCTACAATCCTCCTCTGACTCCTCTTCCTCACAATCCTCTTCCAGCGTTGCCGCAGGTCCAGCAAGCGATGCTGATAAGGCTGTTTCTGGTGGTGATGGTGACCACAACTCTTCCTCTTCCTCTTCACGCTCATCTACAGCCTGATCCAGCACTCTTCGCAGGGCACGCTCCATGAAGAAAACAAATGGTATGATGTCGCTGATGGTGCCTTCGTTGCGACTGACTAGGTTTGTCACCTCCTCAAAAGGACGCATGAGCCTACAGGCATTGCGCATGAGCGTCCAGTAACGTGGCAAAAAAATTCCCAGCTCCCCAGAGGCTGTCCTAGCACCCCGGTCATACAAATATTCATTAACAGCTTTTTCTTGTTGGAGCAGGCGGTCGAACATTAGGAGTGTTGAATTCCAACGTGTAGGGCTGTCGCAAATCAAGCGCCTCACTGGCATGTTGTTTCGCCGCTGGATATCGGCAAAGTGAGCCATGGCCGTGTAGGAACACCTGAAATGGCCACACACCTTCCTGGCCTGCTTCAGGACGTCCTGTAAGCCTGTGTACTTATGCACAAAGCGTTGTACGATCAGATTACACACATGTGCCATGCACGGCACATGTGTCAACTTGCCCAACTTCAATGCCGCTATCAATTTTTTTCCGTTGTCACACACCACTTTGCCGATATCCAGTTGCTGCGGAGTCAGCCACTTTTCCACCTGTGAGTTCAGGGCGGACAGGAGTGCTTGTCCGGTGTGACTCTCTGCTTTCAAGCAAGTCAAACCCAAGACGGCGTTACACTGCCGTATCCGGGATGTGGAATAGTACCTGGGGAGCTGGTGGGGTGCCGTTGATGTGGAGCAAGAAGCAGCGGCACAAGAGGACTCAGCCGAGGAGGTTATGGAAGAGGATGGAGTAGGAGGAGTAGAGGAGGTGGCAGCAGGACTGCCTGCAATTTGTGGGGTGTCACCAACTCCTCTGCAATGCCACGCATTCCTTGCTTGTCAGCCGTCAGCAGGTTTACCCAATGCGCAGTGTAGGTGATATACCTGCCCTGACCATGCTTTGAAGACCAGGTATCAGTGGTCAGATGGACCCTTGCCCCAACACTGTGTGCCAGACATGCCATGACTTCCTTTTGCACAATCGAGTACAAGTTGGGGATTGCCTTTTGTGAAAAGAAATTCCGGCCGGGTACCTTCCACTGCGGTGTCCCAATAGCCACAAACGCCTCAGACTCAACCAGATTGTATGGTAAAAGCTGGCGGGCTAATAGTTCGGACAAGCCAGCTGTCAGACGCTGGGCAAGGGGGTGACTTGGTGACATTGGCTTCTTACGCTCAAACATGTCCTTGACAGACACATGACTGTGGGCAGATGAGCGGGAACTGCTCAAGGCGGGAGACGGAGTGGCGGATGGTTGAGAGGGGGCAAGAAGGACAGCAGTGGTTGACGTGGCTGAAGATGCTGGACCAGGAGGAGGATGGCGGCTTAGAGTAGGCGTGCTGCATGTACTCATGTGTTGATCCCATAGGCGTTTGTGATGTGAGATCATGTGCCTACGCAAAGCAGTTGTACCTAGGTGGGTGTTGGACCTCCCACGACTCAGTTTCCTTTGGCACAGGTTGCAAATGGCATCGCTGTTGTCAGAGGCAGACACACAAAAACAAAGCCACACTGCTGAGCTCTGCAATGACGGCATTCTGGTGGTGGACACAGCATGCGTTGATTGGCGTGCTGTCGGGCTGACCCCGGGTGCTGATGCATGCTGTCTGACTGTGCCACTAGCTCCTTGCGACGACCCCCCCCTGCTTCCAACTCGTCTCCTCCTCCTCCTCTCTGTCTCCCCATCTGAACTTTCGCCCTGTTCTTCTTCTTGCCGAGCGGGCACCCACGTGACATCCATGGACGCATCGTCATCATCATCCACTTCGCTTGTATCTGACAACTCAGAAAAGGAAGCAGCAGCGGGTACAACATCATCATCATCACACTGTACCTCCATGTGTTTAATGCTGCCTGCCTGAGACATATCCCTGTTATCTACATCCTCTAGCAATAATGGTTGCGCATCACTCATTTCTTCAAACGGGTGTGTGAATAACTCCTCTGACATACCAAGTAAAGCGGCTGTGGTGCTAGTTTTGGTGGTGGCGGCAGGCGGGTGAGTGGTATCTTGAGAGGTGCCTGAAGCTAAGCTGGAGGAGGATGGTGCGTCAAGGTTCCGAGCGGAGGCTGTACAAGATTGGGTGTCCTGTGTTAGCCAGTCAACTAAGTCCTCAGAACTTTTCAAGTTCAGGGTACGTGGCTTCTGAAAACTGGGCGTTATTCTAGGGCAAAAGGGAATCACAGCACCACGACCACGACGGCCCCTGCGGGGTGGCCTGTCTCTGCCTGTCATTTTTTTGGGGATTAGTGGTACTATGCGTGCAAGCTACTGTGAGACCAGATATGATTGGCAATGTGCACTGGAACAGTTCTGCAGAGCACACGCTGAAGGAAGGACTGACAGAGCCGCTTGAAGACAAGTAACTGCTATTCAATCTATAACAGTGAAAAACAATTTTGGTTTTAAAAGCACGCTATAGAGACACCAGATATGATTGGCAACTGTCAAAGCACGCTGGAACAGGTCTACAGAGCACACGCTGAAGTAGGCCTGACACCCAGACGCTTGCAGACAACTAACTGATCTTCTATTACAGTGAAAAAAAATGATTTCTTTAAAATCTAAAGCTTAAGCTATTGTTAAAACAGATATGAGTGGTGGCACTGACTGTGCAAATGGGCAAGGCATCCAACCTGACACAGAAGCTGGAAGGCAGGCAACTGCTCTTCTATTACAGTGAAAACAAATTATTTATTTTAAATGTAAAGCTTAACCAATTGTTAAAACAGATATGAGTGGTGGCACTGGGCAAGTAGGCACAGTATCCAATGTGAACCTCACACAGAAGCTGGCAGGCAGGCAACTGCTCTTCTATTACAGTGGAAACAAAATTTTGGTTGTAAAAGCACGCTATAGAGACACAAGATATGAGTGGCAACTGTCAAAGCACGCTGGCAGGGTTGTGCAGGGCACACGCTGAAGGAAGGCCTGACAGAGCCGCTTGAAGGACACTGACTGTCTGCTATTAGCTTACACTGGAAACCTTTTTTCTTTGTAAAAGCATGCTAAAGAGACACCAGATATGATTGGCAACTGTCAAAGCACACTGGCACAGGTCTGCAGAGCACACGCTGAAGTAGGCATGACACCCAGACGCTTGCAGACAACTAACTGATGTTCTATTACAGTGAAAAATAATTATTTATTTTAAATCTAAAGCTTAACCAATTGTTAAAACAGATATGAGTGGTGGCACTGAGCTAGTGGGCACAGTATCCAATGTGAACCTCACACAGAAGCTGGCAGGCAGGCAACTGCTCTTCTATTACAGTGGAAACAAAATTTTGGTTGTAAAAGCACGCTATAGAGACACAAGATATGAGTGGCAACTGTCAAAGCACGCTGGCAGGGTTGTGCAGGGCACACGCTGAGTGAGGGCCTGACAGAGCCGCTTGAAGGACACTGACTGTCTGCTATTAGCTTACACTGGAAACCTTTTTTCTTTGTAAAAGCACGCTAAAGAGACACCAGATATGATTGGCAACTGTCAAAGCACGCTGGCACAGGTCTGCAGAGCACACGCTGAAGTAGGCCTGACACCCAGACGCTTGCAGACAACTAACTGCTCTTCTATTACAGTGAAAACAAATATTTATTTTAAATGTAAAGCTTAACCAATTGTTAAAACAGATATGAGTGGTGGCACTGGGCAAGTAGGCACAGTATCCAATGTGAACCTCACACAGAAGCTGGCAGGCAGGCAACTGCTCTTCTATTACAGTGGAAACAAAATTTTGGTTGTAAAAGCACGCTATAGAGACACCAGATATGATTGGCAACTGTCAAAGCACGCTGGCACAGGTCTGCAGAGCACACGCTGAAGTAGGCCTGACACCCAGATGCTTGCAGACCACTAACTGATCTTCTATTACAGTGAAAAAAAATGATTTCTTTAAAATCTAAAGCATAAGCTATTGTTAAAACAGATATGAGTGGTGGCACTGACTGTGCAAATGGGCAAGGCATCCAACCTGACACAGAAGCTGGCAGGCAGGCAACTGCTCTTCTATTACAGTGAAAAAAAATTATTTATTTTAAATCTAAAGCTTAACCAATTGTTAAAACAGATATGAGTGGTGGCACTGGGCTAGTGGGCACAGTATCCAATGTGAACCTCACACAGAAGCTGGCAGGCAGGCAACTGCTCTTCTATTACAGTGGAAACAAAATTTTGGTTGTAAAAGCACGCTATAGAGACACAAGATATGAGTGGCAACTGTCAAAGCACGCTGGCAGGGTTGTGCAGGGCACACGCTGAAGGAGGGCCTGACAGAGCCGCTTGAAGGACACTGACTGTCTGCTATTAGCTTACACTGGAAACCTTTTTTCTTTGTAAAAGCACGCTAAAGAGACACCAGATATGATTGGCAACTGTCAAAGCACGCTGGCACAGGTCTGCAGAGCACACGCTGAAGTAGGCCTGACACCCAGACGCTTGCAGACAACTAACTGATCTTCTATTACAGTGAAAAAAAATGATTTCTTTAAAATCTAAAGCATAAGCTATTGTTAAAACAGATATGAGTGGTGGCACTGACTGTGCAAATGGGCAAGGCATCCAACCTGACACAGAAGCTGGCAGGCAGGCAACTGCTCTTCTATTACAGTGAAAAAAAATTATTTATTTTAAATCTAAAGCTTAACCAATTGTTAAAACAGATATGAGTGGTGGCACTGGGCTAGTGGGCACAGTATCCAATGTGAACCTCACACAGAAGCTGGCAGGCAGGCAACTGCTCTTCTATTACAGTGGAAACAAAATTTTGGTTGTAAAAGCACGCTATAGAGACACAAGATATGAGTGGCAACTGTCAAAGCACGCTGGCAGGGTTGTGCAGGGCACACGCTGAAGGAGGGCCTGACAGAGCCGCTTGAAGGACACTGACTGTCTGCTATTAGCTTACACTGGAAACCTTTTTTCTTTGTAAAAGCACGCTAAAGAGACACCAGATATGATTGGCAACTGTCAAAGCACGCTGGCACAGGTCTGCAGAGCACACGCTGAAGTAGGCCTGACACCCAGACGCTTGCAGACAACTAACTGATCTTCTATTACAGTGAAAAAAAATGATTTCTTTAAAATCTAAAGCTTAAGCTATTGTTAAAACAGATATGAGTGGTGGAACTGACTGTGCAAATGGGCAAGGCATCCAACCTGACACAGAAGCTGGCAGGCAGGCAACTGCTCTTCTATTATAGTGAAAAAAAATTATTTATTTTAAATCTAAAGCTTAACCAATTGTTAAAACAGATACGAGTGGTGGCACTGGGCTAGTGGGCACAGTATCCAATGTGAACCTCACACAGAAGCTGGCAGGCAGGCAACTGCTCTTCTATTACAGTGAAAAAAATTATTTATTTAAAATCTAAAGCTTAACCAATTGTTAAAACAGATATGAGTGGTGGAACTGACTGTGCAAATGGGCAAGGCATCCAACCTGACACAGAAGCTAGCAGGCAGGCAACTGCTCTTCTATTACAGTGAAAAAAAAATATTTATTTTAAATCTAAAGCTTAACCAATTGTTAAAACAGATATGAGTGGTGGCACTGGGCAAATAGGCACAGTATCCAATGTGAACCTCACACAGAAGCTGGCAGGCAGGCACCTGCAATTACATTACACAGGAAAAAAAAAAAAAGCAGCCTGATGTTCTAGCCCTAAAAAGGGCTTTTTGGGGTGCTGTCCTTACAGCAGAGATCAGATGAGTCCTTCAGGATTGTAGTGGACACTGAATACCCTAGCCTAGCTATCAATTTCCCTATCAAATCAGCAGAAGCTAAACTTTCCCTCCTCTCACTAAGCATGCATCTTCCGAATGAATCGAAAATGGATGCTGGGAGGGAGGTTGGAGGGTGTGGAAGGGAGGGAGTGCTGCTGATTGGCTGGAATGTGTCTGCTGACCGAGAGGCACAGGGTCAAAGTTTGCCCAATGATGACGAATAGGGGGCGGATCGAACTGCGCATGTGTCCGCCCGCCGCGGCGAACGCGAACACGCTAATTTCGCCGGGAACTGTTCGCCGGCGGACAGTTCAGTACATCACTAGTGATGTGGATATATTTGTCTGATTTCTAAAATACAGTCAGTCTTCTTTCAATTGGAGAGGTGTTTTTGTGAAATAAAAGCATAACTCAATTGGTTTTCTTTTCTGGTTTGTACTCTTAGTAGTAGATTGCGAAAATTGTCCTTGGGTAATTGGTATCTACTTATCCTCAATATGTCAATGAGGTCACAATTTAGACACAAGTAACAATGGAAAAACAAAACATAAATGACTTTGTTTCTGCAAGGAGCATGTGCACGTGTTTCGTGAGAACTTCTCTCTAACAGTTAAGATTTTAGTAGCATTAGCAATAAAACACAACCAAGTTCCACTTCATATATAGAACCCCTTCCTCCCAAAACACCTAAAACTTAAATTGGTTAAAGAAGGGTATGTATTTTTTTCTCTCACTTCTTCACTTGATTGTTTGTGGGGAGTTGTTTTGTAATTCATAAAAAGATCAGAGGGATAAAATGAAACATAGCTGATGAGATATCTTGAGTAAATGAACTATCTACAAAAATCCCCATTGACTTTATTGGTGACCTCTGTTGATAAATCACTTGGAAATATTTTTTTCTGAGAGAATAGACATGATTCTAAACCTTATACAAACTTATTCTTTTTCTTATTCTGACTTCTTCTAAAAAGTCAGTTACACATGCAAAGACTAGACATGCTTGTTTTTCTAACATAAAGCCAGGATTCTTACAACTATAATGTGTTTTTCTAAAATAAAAACATCATAACTCAATAGTTAGTCAGATTTTTACTCTTCTTCCTTATTTACATCTGCACTCAAGATCGATCACAACTTCTGAGATATCCCTTGATCTTATTTGTTTGAATCACAATCAGAAATTATTTAAATTTTTTAGAAAATACACTTTTTTGATATAATATATCTTAAGAAATTCCCAAATTCTTTAAAGGACCACTCTAGGCACCCAGACCACTTCAGCTTAATGAAGTGGTCTGGGTGCCAGGTCCAGCTAGGGTTAACTAATTGTTTTATAAACATAGCAGTTTCAGAGAAACTGCTATGTTTATCAATTAGTTAAGCCTTCCCCTATTTCCTCTAGTGGCTGTCTCACTGACAGCCGCTAGAGGCGCTTGCGTGATTCTCACTGTGAAAATCACAGTGAGAGCACGCAAGCGTCCATAGGAAAGCATTATGAATGCTTTCCTATGTGACCGGCTGAATGCGCGCGCAGCTCTTGCCGCGCGTGCGCATTCAGCCGACGGGGAGGAACGGAGGCGGAGAGGAGGAGGAGAGCTCCCCGCCCAGCGCTGGAAAAAGGTAAGTTTTACCCCTTTTCCCCTTTCCAGAACCGGGTGGGAGGGGGTCCCTGAGGGTGGGGGCACCCTCAGGGCCCTCTAGTGCCAGGAAAACTAGTATGCTTTCCTGGCACTAGAGTGGTCCTTTAACCCCTTAAGGACCAAACGTCTGGAATAGAAGGGAATCATGACATGTCACACGTGTCATTTGTCCTTAATGGGTTAATGGTAATGTGTATAGATAAATCATTTAAAAGTTGTTTTCTAACTAAATGTAATAATTTCTGACTCTGAATGCAATAAATAAAAATCAAGGCCATAATGCCAGGTTTCTATAAAGTACAGAGTTGCTTTCTAAATTATAAAAGTTACTTATGGTAATATTTTACATTTGTTTCTGCTAATACTGTCAATGATAAAAGGACAGTATTAGCAGAAGTATTGCATGGATTGTTCCTTGTAGAATAAGTAAAGAAAAATACAATAATTTTCCATTTATTTTTCAGATACCCCTACAGATACAATCATTACTGGTACAGGTACATTTCATGTTTTTTTTGTTATCTCTTGCTACTTTACTTAGTAGGGTAAAAAATTAAAGAAAATATTTATTGAAGTTTATTAATCATTTGAATGCTTATAGAATGCACTTTGGTTGTTTCCACTAGCATGAGAAATTATGTTTGTGATATTATCTCTAGTAAGAAATTCACTTGTGATGTGGATATATTTGTCTGATTTCTAAAATACTGTCAGTCTTCTTACAAATGCAGAGGTGTTTTTGTCAAATAAAAGCATAACTTAATTGATTTATTTTCTGGTTTGTACTCTTAGTAGTAGATTGAGAAAATGGTCCTTGGGTAATTGGTATCTACTTCTCCTCAATATGTCAATGAGTTCACAATTTAGACACAATTAAAAATGAAAAACAAAACATAAATTACTTTGTTTCTGCACGGAGCATGTGCACCGGTTTCATAAGAAATTAAAAGTTGTTTTCTAACTAAATGTAATAAGTTCTGATTCTGAATGCAATAAATAAAAATCAAGGCCATAATGCCAGGTTTCTAAAAAGTACAGAGTTGTTTTCTAAATTATAAAAATTACCAATGTTATGATTTACATTTGTTTCTGCTAATACTGTCATTGATAAAAGGACAGTATTAGCAGAAGTATTGCATGAACGTATTGCATGGATTGTTCTGTATAGAATAAGTAAAGAAAAATAACATAATTTTCCATTTATTTTTCAGATACCTCTACAGATACAATCATTACTGGTATAGGTACATTTCATGTTTTTTTTGTTATCTCTTGCTACTTTACTAAGAAGTGTGAAAAATAAAAAAAATATTTATTGAAGTTTATTAATCATTTGAATGCTTATAGAATGCGGTTTGGTTGTTTGCACTAGCATGAGAATTTCTGTTTGAGTGATTTTCGCCAGTAAGACATTTACGTGTGATGTGGATATATTTGTCTGATTTCTAAAATACAGCCAGTCTTCTTACACTTGCAGAGGTGTTTTTGTGAAATAAAAGCATAACTCAATTGGTTTTCTTTTCTGGTTTGTACTCTTAGAAGTAGTTTTAGAAAATGGTCCTTGGGTAATTGGTATCTACTTCTCCTCAATATGTCAATGAGGTCACAATTTAGACACAAGTAAAAATGAAAAACAAAACATAAATTACTTTGTTTCTGCAAGGAGCATGTGCACGGGTTTCATGAGAACTTCTCTCTAACAGTTAAGATTTTAGTAGCATTAGTTATAAAACACAATCAAGTTCCACTTCATATATAGAACCCCCTCCTCCCAAAACACCTACAATTTAAATTGGTTAACGAAGAGTATCTATTTTTATCTATGACTTCTTCACTTGATTGTTTGTGGGGAGTTGCTTTGTAAGTCATAAAAAGATCAGAGGGATAAAATGAAACAAAGCTGATGAGATATCTTGAGTAAATGAACTATCTACAAAAATCCCCATTGACTTTATTGGTGACCTCTGTTGATAAATCACTTGTAAATATTTTTTCTGAGAGAATAGATATGATTCTAAACCTTATACAAACTTATTCTTTTTCTTATTCTGACTTTTTCTAATAAGTCAGTTACACATGCAAAGACTAGACATGCTTGTTTTGCTAACATGAAGCAAGGATTCTTACAACTATAATGTGTTTTTCTAAAATACAAACATCATAACTCAATAGTTTGTCATATTTTTTACTCTTCTTCTTTATTTACATATGCACTCAAGATCCATCACAACTTCTGAGATATCCCTTGATCTTATTTGTTTGAATCACAATCAGAAATTATTCCAATTTTTTTTGAAAATACACTTTTTTAATATAATATATCTTAAGGAATTCGCAAATTCTTTAATGGTGTTATGGGCAAAATACAAAAATGTATTTTTACTATCATACACTTATTTTGTCACACATTCCCTAAAAGAATATCCTTGTAAGGGGGTCATAATTTCTTACACATGTGTGCTCAGTAACTATTTCCTCTGCAAATTCCTCCCATCCTGCTACCTTCCCTGCTACCTTCCCCCCATCCCATCGAGCTGTGTTTAAAGGAACAGCTTCTTTTACTAACTCCTCCCCCACTTCCTTTGTGCAACTAAAAGCTCTATAGAAACATGCCACATGTAGTAAAATGGAGCTGGGATACAAAGAAATGTCATGTGATGATGCTGGGGTCACGCCCAGTAGGGTGGGTTTAGACAAGAACCCTTAGACTGTTAACCAATTGATGAATGAATACTGTATGTTAACTGTGACTCTGTGCATGACGTTTTTCTGCTTTAAAAGGGAATTGCACCCCCTGCAATAAAGGGCCACTCTGGAGTTCTTTCAAACCTGCAATGTGTCCGGTGTGATTTTACTTCCAGAAGACATGTGCATGCATTAATCAATTTGGAAGGTGTAGATAGACAAATAATCAAAGTTTTCTTTGATCTAAATCAGTTGGTGCCGTGACCCGGATCACTCCGCGTTTTTTTTCCTGGCGACTAGCAGTCTCCATGCAGACGACGGAAAGCAGACACCCCGTGGATGGGACGAGATTGATTACCTCTATGTATATATGGTAAGGAATGCGTAAGCAACTTGCATATATCTCCTATCTTCGGGGCTGGCCTGGTTCCTGTCCATGACTGCTATCGAAAGGTAAACAAAAAAATGACAGGTGAAATGACTTGCCCGGAGTGTTTTTTTTTAAACAGGACCTGTCAATTGTCTATTTACACCTGAATGTGAGTTTGTGAAATGTGTGAAAGTGTCTGCTTGAGAATGTTTTCATACTTGCTTAATACTGTTAATACAACCCGGTGTAGGGTCTAAAGGTTTTATATATAATGCTGCCAAGTGTGGTTAAGCGCTGGCATACAAGTTTGGGTTTGGTGAAGAACCCTGGTAATTATTAATACAACTCGGTTGGAGTCTAAAAGTTGTAAAGGTTTATTTTGTGGTTTTGGCTTGGTTTCGGTGAAGAAACTAGCGAATGTTGTTTTGGCCTTGTTTGTTGAAAAACCTGGCGTTTATTTTGGTTTAATACAACTCGGTGGGAGTCTAAAAAGGTTTTAAAAGTTTTTGTTGTTTTGGCCTCGTTTGTTGAAAAACCTGGCGTTTGTGGCCAGATTATATTAATTTTAAATCCTGGCGTTGTTTTTATTTTAAGTTCAGGGTGTTAAAACCTGGCGTTTGTGGCCGGATTATATTAATTTTAAATCCTGGCGTTGTTTTTATTTTGAGTTCAGGGTGTTAAAACCTGGCGTTTTTGGCCGGATTATATTAATATTTTTAATATTAAATCCTGGCGTTTCTTTTGTTGGTTTTTATTTTAAGTTCGGTTTTGGGAAATACAAAACTGGCGGAATTAGGTTTAGTTTGTTGACATTATAAACACAACGAACACAGAGTTAAGTTGTTGTATGTGTGTTTGCGTGTTTCTATGCTATTTGTGATGTAATTACATCTGTATTTTGTGCTTTTGTCTTGTCTGTATATGTTACTTGTTTTATATTCTATCTGTGTCTTGTAGTTCTCCTATTCTATCTTTTGTCTTAAGGAGAGCTGTGCTTAGGCACTCACATAGTTAAAAACTTTGTGCTTGCAACTTGTCCCCCTCCTTCCTCCTTTGTTTGTGATATGATTGCAAGTGTGTGTGTAGCTTGATGTATCCTTGATTTATGTTTGTGTCCTTACTTATTTATGTAATGTAACTCCTTGGGTTTTTGTTTGCAATGAATGTAGAGTTATTTCCTGTTCTTTTGTATTCTCTATGTTTCAGTACAGCGCTCACATAGTTAACTTCTCTGGCTGTAAATGCTGACAGACATTGCTTTTGTCCTCTCTCACTCTCTCTCTCTCGGCCCCCACCCTTGTGTTTTTTGTTAATAAGGGGGGGGGGGGTTGAATGGGTGATATGCTTGTGAGCCTCAGTGAGGAATGTGAAGAGGCAGAGAGAGGAGTGCAGATTCGACCCCCTCCTTTTTTTTTGCCACTCCCAATTGCCCCACCTATAAACTGCAGACTCGAAGGCAGACTATAACTACTACAGTTATTTGTGTTTGGTGCAATAACCAACATTATTTAAGATCTTGCAGATATTTGATTCCAGAGTTAAACACCAGCACAAGAATAGTGATCTATGTTTGTTTGTTTGTTTGACTGCGTTGTTAGTCTTTATTTTTTTTTTATTTTTTTTTTATTGTTTTTATGTATGTTATTTTGTGTGTATTCAATTATACAGTAAACTCCATTCCTTTTTATGGAAGGAAAACCTTGTTACTTCTGGGTTTGAATTAAAATCTTTGATTTAATTCATGAGAATGAGATTTTAATATAGGATCCACACTAATCTCATACCCATCTCATGTTCCTCTAAATCCTCCTTCAATACTGCCCTCTGGAACACACACTCTGTTTGCAATATAACTAAATCCACTGCTGTCCATGACTTCTTCATCTCTCGTTCTATAGATTTACTAGCCATAACAGAAACCTGGCTCTCCCCCTCTGACACTGCCACCCCTGCATCTTTGTCCTTCGGTGGTCTCCAACTTACCCACAACCCAAGAAACTCTGAATGTAAAGGTGGTGGTGTTGGGTTTCTCCTCTCCCCTCACTGCTCTTTTAAACCTCTTCCCACCCACCTCCTTCTCTCTCTTTCCCATCATTTGAAATACACTCAATTCGCCTTTTCAAACCCTTCTCTGCTAACATTGCTGTTATTTACCGTCCCCCTGGTTCCCCTCTTCTCTTCCTTGACCAATTTGCTGCCTGGCTACCCTATTTCCTATCTTCTAACATTCCATCCCTAATTCTCGGGGACTTCAATATTCCTATAAACCCACCTTTGACCTCTGCAGCCACTAAACTACTTTCAATTACTTCCTCCCTCGGGCTATCGCAGTGGGCAAATTCTCCCACCCATGTAGCTGGCAATACCCTTGACCTAATCTTCACTTATGCATGTACAGTATCTAATATCTGCAACACTCCATATCCACTCTCTGATCACCACCTCTTATCATTTGCTCTCACATACCCCCTCACCCAAAAACCTCAGCCTAACCCCCCTCAACTCAGGAGGCACCTTAATTCTCTTGATCTCCAACAGTTGTCATCTGACATTGATTCACAACTGCTGTCCATCCCTTCCCTCTCCTGTCCTTCACAGGCCATCTCCATATATAACTCTACTCTTACATCTGCCTTGAACACTGCAGCGCCACTCCAAACAAGCACCTCGAGGAGGACCCGCCCCCAACCATGGCATACTAAATCAACGCGCTACCTGCAAAGATGCTCCCGTTGTGCTGAACGCTCCTGGAGGAAGTCTCGTACACAATCAGACTTTCTCCATTATAGATTCATATTGTGTTCATACAGTGCAGCCCTTGCCCTTGCCAAACAGTCCTATTTTTCCGCTCTCATTAGTTCATGTTCCCGCAACCCCAGGCGTCTCTTTCTCTTCTTCGCCCTGCTGTGGCCACCCCCAAAACTAACCTTACTGCTGATAACTTTGCATGTTACTTCACTGACAAGATTGAACAGCTAAGGAAAGAATTCTCCCCTCCTTGCCTTTCTGTTTCTCAATCACACATAGATCATGCCTTTCCTACCCTTCAGACATTCTCCCCAGCTACTGACCAAGAGGTGGCTGCTCTTCTTTGCTCCTCTCGCCCCACCACTTGCCCGCTTGATCCTGTCCCATCTCACCTTTTTAGATCTCTCTCCACTTGTCTCGTGCCTTCTCTAACACACATCTTCAACTGTTCGCTCTCTTCTGGCATCGTCCCTGCTGACCTTAAACATGCCACTGTAGTACCTATACTAAAAAAAACATCCCTCGACCCATCCACCCCCTCTAACTACCGTCCCATATCCCTGCTCCCTTTTTCCTCAAAGCTTCTGGAAAGACTTGTCTTTACCCGTGTTTCTCATTTCCTCAATTCCAACTCTCTCCTTGACCCCCTTCAATCTGGCTTCCGCCCTCTCCACTCTACAGAGACTGCCCTTATCAAAGTTACTAACGACCTAATCGCAGCTAAATCCAAAGGCCACTACTCCATACTAATTCTTCTTGACCTCTCAGCGGCCTTTGACACCGTTGATCATGCTCTCCTTCTTCAAACTCTTCAATCACTTGGTCTCTGTGACTCTGTCCTCTCATGGTTTTCCTCTTATCTCTCCCAACGCTCATTCAGTGTCTCCTTTTCTAATGATACCTCCTCCCCTTGCCCTGTCTCGGTTGGAGTTCCCCAAGGCTCCGTCCTTGGTCCCCTTCTATTTTCTCTTTATACTGCCTCTCTTGGCAAACTTATTACCTCTTTTGGATTTCACTACCACCTGTACGCTGATGACACCCAGCTATATCTCTCCTCCCCGGACCTCTCCCCTGCTGTCCTGCAACGTGTCACTGCTTGCCTTTCTTCCATCTCTGACTGGATGTCATCCCGCTTTCTGAAACTCAATCTCTCAAAAACTGAGCTCCTTGTCTTTCCTCCTCCTAATACTGATCCTCCTCTTTCGCTCTCCCTCCAAGTTTGTGGTACCAACATCAGTCCATCCTTGCAAGCGCGCTGTCTTGGCGTCATACTTGACTCTGGTCTCACCTTTGAGCCTCACATCCAGCATGTTGCCAAATCCTGTAGATTCCATCTTAAAAACATAGCCCGCATCCGCCCCTTTCTTGCACCAGATACTACCAAGGAGCTTGTCCATGCTCTAGTAATTTCCCGCATGGATTATTGTAACCCTCTCCTGATTGGTCTTCCCAAAAGCCTACAGTCCGTAATGAAGGCTGCTGCTAGACTGATTTTCCTCTCTAGTCGTTTCTCTCACACCTCACCCCTCTGCCAGTCCTTACATTGGCTTCCTGTATGCTATAGGAGTCAATTCAAGGTACTAACTCACACCTATAAAGCACTGAACAACTCTAGCCCCTCTTATATCTCCTCACAGATCCATAGGTATGTCCCTTCTCGGTCTCTCCGTTCTGCCCATGACCACCTCCTGTCCGTTGTCCGCACTCGTATGGCCAACTCGCGCTTGCAGGACTTCTCACGGGCGGCTCCCTTCCTATGGAATAGCCTGCCTACCGCCATCAGACTCTCCCCTAGTCTTGCATCCTTTAAGAAGTGCCTTAAAACCCATCTCTTTAGGAAAGCTTATGGCCTCCAAGACTAACCCTTACCTCACATACCTGTCTCTTGCCCTCTCCTAAAGGGCAGCCCACCTTATTTGATTGTAAATTCCTGTCCTAATGTGTTTTACACCCCACCTCCTATAGAATGTAAGCTCGTTTGAGCAGGATCCTCTTCAACCTATTGTTCCTGTAAGTTTATTTGTAATTGTCCTATTTATAGTTAAATCCCCCTCTCATAATATTGTAAAGCGCTACGAAATCTGTTGGCGCTATATAAATGGCAATAATAAATAAATAAATAAATTACCGATAATGGATTACTGTATATTGCAACGCCTGGACATACACGTGTTTCGGATATACAGAGAACAAAGGAATAATATATGAGAATGTATGAGGCAGATTTACTACTATACACAGCCACGCCTACTCCTAACGTAACATCACTTCCACTCTTACTATGCCCTTTTACTGTAGAATTGCCCGAATCCTAATGACCCATTCCACTTCATGGAGTGACTTGTTTAAGCCTAAGATAAATTGGCTGATTAGGCTACCTGTATTACCAATGTCATCCACGATGAGTTAGCATCTGTGGAAAGTATCACTTCAGGTTGTCCCAAATTTTCCTCTGACTTAGATTTTAGTACATAATAAGGCCCATACCCATCGGCTATATGCGGCCTTGTATAGCAGGCCACATGGAATCTATTTGTAGCAAGAAAGGCCTGCCTGACTCCTCATTCCTGTCTAATATTGTTCTCTCCTGCATACATGTAGATGGCTCTCCTTGGAGTAGCCTGTTAACTAAGTCTTGCTTTATAGTTACCTCTACCTGTCCAATCCATTTGCCAGGTGCAGATGTCCTTCCCCCATTTGCAGGCCTCTATCACCTTTCTGCCTGATGGCCAAATTCATATGTCTGAACCAATCTCTGCTGCTGACAAAACAGCCCTCTGCTTATTATTTCTTCTGCTCCACATAGTGAAACCTGACTAGGAGGCAAGGGTCCTAACTAGTTTCCCCAATACTCTTACCTGGATTATACAGGCCCTGAAGATTTTGCACACCTCAATGTTTTTCCCCCACCCCCAGTTCCTGTGAAGTTGCTCCCAGGGGCCAGCCTGTCCCTTAAGCCATACAACCCCCTTTCCCCCCCGAAGCCTGTCCAAGCTCTTGCTATTAAGGCTCTGGTGTCAAATGGTGCCCTGGTTCCCTGAGACTCTCCCTGCAATATACCACTTCTCCCTGTCATGGACTAATTATGTACTGGACGCTGTCACCCTGCAGAGATGATACTCTATTACCTGGCCACTCTTCTGCCACTTCCCAGGGGGGGGGAAATGATAAGACACTGACTCTATTGATTTCAGCCTTTTCCTCATTGCATCTTGTGGTTCAGAAATATACCAGGACCTGAACCTCATTATGAAGAAGATCTGTTCCTGTTGGTGGAGATGCAACTCACCATAACAGATCTGTTCCAGATTTGCTGTCACTACAGTGGACCAAGTATCTCACCTCAACAATGTCTGCACAAGAAGCTGAGCTATAGGCTCTCACCACAGCATGCAAGACCTCTGAAGGAAGACACGCCAATATCTACTCTGCAACAAGGTATGCATTAGGTGTGGCACATGACTCCGGAATGAATCTGGAAGTAAGAAGATTTCTTACAGGAACTGGCACACCAGTTAAGTACAGCACAGCTAAAAAGAGCTGATGGATGCCCTACACCTTCCTGAGAAAGTGGCCGTACTGAAGATAAAGACTCACGGAAGACTGAACTCAGAGGAAGCATGTCGCAACTATTTGGCTGACCAAGCTGTCCAATAAGTTGTAAGTGCACTAAGGGAAGTGGACAGAAGAGTGTCTGCTGAATAAACTCCCATATTCACCATGTAAGATCCTACCCACAGACCTCAAGCTCCTGAAGGATTAACAAGCAGCTACTGAACCTGAAGAAACACAAGCTGGAAACAGAAAAGGGCAACCCTTGCAGACGGGCTGTACCCCAACAATTTCAAGTTCTGCTTACCCAAGAACATATACTCAGCAGTGGTCCAGTGGGCCTACGGAGCATCAAATCTGTCCAGAACCCTCATGAACTCTTTTGATCGACAAATACTCTGAAGTACCAGGAATTGCCTCACTGACCAACAGTTACTGTAGATCTTGTGCCATTTGTACCAATGGTTACTGTATATCTTGTGCCATTTGTGCCAAGGGCAACTCAGGAAGAATGGAGGAAAGCCCCAAGCATCTAGCCAAACCTCACTATCTCTTCCAGAAGAGTCAAGTTGACTACACCCAGAATGCCAAAGAGTGGCTGGTTCAAATATGCACTAGTTATAGTAGACATGTTTTCAGGATGGCCAGAGGCCTACCCAGCCACCAAAGTGATAACCAAGACCACATGTTGAGTAGTGCACCTTGAAAGTTACAGGGATCACCCCATGGATTCATCATTCCAGAATAAAGCCTGCCTCTGCTTCATGGGAAGTAGCATTTGTTGATCTTGACAACACTTTTTGAAACTCCATTCTTAGAGAGCAAAGATACTTGCTGAAGAAAATATCAACAAGTGGGTGTTTTGATGGCCATAATAATGCCTGACCACCTGCCATCGATGGAAAGCCGAATACCCCAAAAGGGGACCTCGTGAAACTAAAGAGAAACAGACGTACTCCTTACTCTGCAGCCCTCACGTCTGAGGTGCCTACGCACAGTCGAAGCTTCTTCAGAATGATCTGCTTATCTTGAGTTTGTGGTGATATTAATATTGAATTTTTAAATGATCTGAGTCTGCTAGTATTAGGGTAGCATGAGACAAGATTTATAAGATTAAGAATAAGTAAATGTGCCCTAGCCAATATTATGTCCATACACATAATACATGACAATCACCAAGGTACTCTTGACACACCACATTCATGCTCCAGGACAAAAAGGAGCACCCCTATAAAGGACGGTGTTACCCACACATATATATTAATGCCATAGGGGTGTCAAGGGGGGTACCAAATGATTTTAAGGTAATAAACTAAGTTTGAATCTATTCTCCCAAGCATTACAGCTAATAAAATCTGAATTGGAAGGGAGGAGCTTCATACAATAAACAGGAGACCTTTTACTTACTGGACATGTAAGACTCACCTGAATGGGTAAGTGCCACGTACATGACTGTTAATGCCCTCAAACCACACATTAGGACTTTAAAAGACATGGTAGTCATCCCATATTTGAGGATACTATGACTGTAGAGACAGATATATCTGACACTAACTTGTGACTTGAATGGATGAAATACAATGCTACTACATTATATTTAAACCTAAACGGTCAGCATGCGAGTCATGGAAAATGAATACCCAATCATTACTAAAAAATATTAACCTAGACTAAGGCATTACTATATATCTAGGGAACTATACTTGTTATGGGATATATGGTGGGATAGGGCGGTTACAAGCTACCTCTCAGATGACCTTCCAGAATAGAATGGCCTTATAGATGATTTTGGCAGGAAAAAGGGAGAGTATGTAAATATACTCCCAGACACCATGACATGCTGTACCTATATCCCAGATAATACAGGCCCTAATGGTAAGGTAACGTTGCCAATAGAAAAATTAAAAAGTTTATCCAATGAACTGAAAAGGAATTCTGGGGCCACAGATCCATGGGAAAGATGGTTTGGATGGATGTCTGGATGGCAAGGGGCTCTGGCCCAAATAGGTGTTGCCATTTTAATAACGATAATCATCCTCGCTCTTCTTATTTGTTGTGTGTTACCTTGTATTAAGAAATGCCTACAAAAGACAGTTGATCAGTCAATCGACCAGACCACCCCGACCTTCCTTCACTAAGAGATTGACAACATAGACCGTGATACACCACATACACCCTTACAGTCCCACCGCATTAAATCAACAGCTACTTCCTCTTAAGGACATTCAGGGATAGCGTCTGTCTCTACGGGCAGAAGTCTGTCGCGGGAAGAAGTAGTGGACAAGCTGCTATGGGTCCTCCGCACAGTGAAACGTTCAAGGCCTGTTCAGACAGATGTGCAAGATAGCCTTTTTGTTATTTTTCTATAGGGACAGTATTAGAGTTAGAGATAGTAGTTATTAGTAAAATAGCCATTTTTAGGGGGGACTGTTATGGACAAAATACAAAAATGTATTTTTACTATTATACACTTGTGTTTAAATCTTATTTTGTCACACATTCCCTAAAAGAATATCCTTATAAGGGGGTCATAATTTCTTACACATGTGTGCTCAGTAACTATTTCCTCTGCAAATTCCTCCCATCCTGCTAACTTCCCTGCTACCTTCCCCCCCATCCCATCGAGCTGTGTTTAAAGGAACAGCTTTTTTTACTAACTCCTCCCCCACTTCCTTTGTGCAACTAAAAGCTCTATAGAAACATGCCACATGTAGTAAAATGGAGCTGGGATACAAAGAAATGTCATGTGATGATGCTGGGGTCAAGCCCAGTAGGGTGGGTTTAGACAAGACCCCTTAGACTGTTAACCAATTGATGAATGAATACTGTATGTTAACTGTACATGACATTTTTCTGCTTTAAAAGGGAATTGCAACCCCTGCAATAAAGGGCCACTCTGGAGTTCTTTCAAACCTGCAATGTGTCCGGTGTGATTTTACTTCCAGAAGACATGTGCATGCATTAATCAATTTGGAAGGTGTAGATAGACAAATAATCAAAGTTTTCTTTGATCTAAATCAATGGTAACGTTTATAGATAAATCATATAAAAGTTGTTTTCTAACTAAATGTAATAATTTCTGATTCTGAATGCAATAAATAAAAATCAAGGCAATAATGCCAGGTTTCTATAAAGTACAGAGTTGCTTTCTAAATTATAAAAGTTATGTATGTTAATATTTTACATTTGTTTCTGCTAATACTGTCAATGATAAAAGGACAGTATTAGCAGAAGTATTGCATGGACTGTTCCTTGTAGAATAAGTAAAGACAAATAAAATAATGTTCCATTTATTTTTCAGATACCCCTACAGATACAATCATTACTGGTACAGGTACATTTCATGTTTTTTGTTATCTCTTGCTACTTTACTTAGTAGGGTGAAAAAAACAAAAAAACATTTATTGAAGTTTATTAATCATTTGAATGCTTATAGAATGCACTTTGGTTGTTTGCACTAGCATGAGAAATTCTGTTTGTGATATTATCTCTAGTAAGAAATTCACTTTTGATGTGGATATATTTGTCTGATTTCTAAAATACAGTCAGTCTTCTTACAATTGCAGAGGTGTTTTTGTGAAATAAAAGCATAACTCAATTGGTTTTCTTTTCTGTTTTGTACTCTTAGTAGTAGATTGAGAAAATGGTCCTGGGGTAATTGTATCTTCTTCTCCTCAATATGTCAATGAGGTCACAATTTAGACACAAGTAAAAATGAAAAACAAAACATAAATTACTTTGTTTCTGCAAGGAGCATGTGCACGTGTTTCATGAGAACTTCTCTCTAACAGTTAAGATTTTAGTAGCATTAGCTATGAAACACAATCAAGTTCCACTTCATATATAGAACCCCCTCCTCCCAAAACACATAAAACTTAAATTGGTTAAAGAAGGGTATCTATTTTTTTCTCTCACTTCTTCACTTGATTGTTTGTGGGGAGTTGCTTTGTAATTCCTAAAAAGATCAGAAGGATAAAATGAAACATAGCTGATGAGATATATTGAGTAAATGAACTATCTACAAAAATCCCCATTGACTTTATTGGTGACCTCTGTTGATAAATCACTTGGAAATATTTTTTTCTGAGAGAATAGATATGATTCTAAACCTTATACAAACGTATTCTTTTTCTTATTCTGACTTTTTCAAATAAGTCAGTTACACATGCAAAGACTAGACATGCTTGTTTTGCTAACATGAAGCAAGGATTCTTACAACTATAATTTGTTTTTCTAAAATACAAACATCATAACTCAATAGTTTGTCATATTTTTTTACTCTTCTTCTTTATTTACATTTGCACTCAAGATCCATCACAACTTCTGAGATATCCCTTGATCTTATTTGTTTAAATCAAAATCAGAAATTATTCCAATAAAAAAAAAAAAAAACACACTTTTTTGATATAATATATCTTAAGGAATTCCCAAATTCTTTAACCGCTTAAGGACCAAACGTCTAGAATAAAAGGGAATCATGACATGTCACACATGTCTATTGTCCTTAATGGGTTAATGGTAATGTTTATAGATAAATCATATAAAAGTTGTTTTCTAACTAAATGTAATAATTTCTGATTCTGAATGCAATAAATAAAAATCAAGGCCATAATGCCAGGTTTCTATATAGTACAGAGTTGCTTTCTAAATTGTAAAAGTTACTTACCGTATATACTCGAGTATAAGACGAGTTTTTCAGCACATTTTTTGTGCTGAAAAACCCCCACTCATCTTATACTCGAGTCAGTTGTCTGTATTATGGCAATTTACATTGCCATAATACAGACAAGGACTGGGGGCTGTCAGGAAGCTGTTACTTACCTTCACAGCAGCTCCTGTCAGCTCCCTTCTCTCTTCTCCGGTGCGTGCAGCTCCCAGGTCAGCTCCCTCTGCAACTCTTGCGAGAGCCGCGGGGTCAGAGTGTTGCCACGGGTTACCGTGGCAACGCTCCGCGCGGCCGCAAGAGTTGCAGAGGAAGCTGACCTGGGAGCTGCACGCACCGGAGAAGAGAGAAGGGAGCTGACAGGAGCTGCTGTGAAGGTAAGTAACAGCTTCCTGACAGCCCCCTCCTACAGCCCATCAACTGGACCACCAGGGAGTGAGAGCCCCCTCCCTGGCCAGCTAACAAGCAGGGAGGGGGGACGAAAAAATAAAAATAATAATAAAACAAATAATAATAATAAAAAAATATTAAAATAATAACATAAAAAAATAATACAATTAATAATAAAAGAAAAAAAATAGTTACCTAAAAAAAAATAACATAAAAAAAATATTAAAATAATAATTAATTAATAAAATGCCCACCCCCCACCAATGCTCTGCACTCACACACACACACTGCACTCACACATACACACACTGCAATCACACATACACACACTGCATTGCACTCATTCTAAACACACTGCATTCATACACACTGCACTCATACATACACACTGCACTCATATACACACTGCACTGCATTCATTATAAACACACTGCATACACACTGCACTCATACACACACACACTGCACTCATACACCCACACACTGCACTCATACACACACACTGCACTCATACACACACACACTGCACTCATACACACACTGCACTGCATGCATTATACACACACTGCACTCATACACACACACTGCACTCCATTCATTATATACACACTGCACTCATACACACACTGCATACACACACACACACTGCATACACACACACACTGCACACACACACACACACACTGCATACACACACACTGCATTCATTATATACACACACTGTAAATAAATATTCAGTTAATATAATTTTTTTAGGATCTCATTTTATTTAGAAATTTACCAGTAGCTGCTGCATTTCCCACCCTAGTCTTATACTCGAGTCAATAAGTTTTCCCAGTTTTTGGGGTAAAATTAGGGGCCTCGGCTTATATTCGGGTCGGCTTATACTCGAGTATATACGGTATGTTAATATTTTACATTTGTTTCTGCTAATACTGTCAATGATAAAAGGACAGTATTAGCAGAAGTATTGCATGGATTGTTCCTTGTAGAATAAGTAAAGAAAAATAAAATAATTTTCCATTTATTTTTCAGATACCCCTACAGATACAATCATTACTGGTACAGGTACATTTCATGTTTTTTTTGTTATCTCTTGCTACTTTACTTAGTAGGGTGAAAAATTAAAAAAACATTTATTGAAGTGGACTGTTCCAATTTTTTAGAAAATACACTTTTTTGATATAATATATTTTAAGAAATTCCCAATATTCTTTAACGCCTTAAGGACCAAATGTCTGGAATAGAAGGGAATCATGACATGTCACGCATGTCATTTGTCCTTAATCGGTTAATGGTAACATTTATAGATAAATCATTTAAAAGTTGTTTTCTAACTAAATGTAATAATTTCTGTTTCTGAATGCAATAAATAAAAATCAAGGCCATAATGCCAGGTTTCTATAAAGTACAGAGTTGCTTTCTAAATTATAAAAGTTACTTATGGTAATATTTTACATGTGTTTCTGCTAATACTGTCAATGATAAAAGGACAGTTATGCAGAAGTATTGCATGGACTGTTCCTTGTAGAATAAGTAAAGAAAAATAAAATAATTTTCCAATTATTTTTCAGATACCCCTACAGATACAATCATTACTGGTACAGGTACATTTCATGTTTTTTGTTATCTCTTGCTACTTTACTTAGTAGGGTGAAAAATTAAAAAAAACATTTATTGAAGTTTAATAATCATTTGAATGCTTATAGAATGCACTGCACTTTGAATGCACTTTGGTTCTTTGCACTAGCATGAGAAATGCTGTTTGTGATATTATCTCTAGTAATAAATTCACTTGTGATGTGGATATATTTGTCTGATTTCTAAAATACAGTCCGTCTTCTTACAATTGCAGAGGTGTTTTTGTGAAATAAAAGCATAACTCAATTGGTTTTCTTTTCTGGTTTGTACTCTTAGTAGTAGATTGAGAAAATGGTCCTTGGGTAATTGGTATCTGCTTCTCCTCAATATGTCAATGAAGTCACAATTTAGACACAATTAAAAATGAAAAACAAAACATAAATTACTTTGTTTCTGCACGGAGCATGTGCACATGTTTCATAAGAACTTCTCTCTAACAGTTAAGATTTTAGTAGCATTAGCTATAAAACACAATCAAGTTCCACTTCATATATAGAACCCCCTCCTACCAAAACACCTAAAACTTAAATTGGTTAAAGAAGGGTATCTATTTTTTTTTCTCTAACTTCTTCACTTGATTGTTTGTGGGGAGTTGCTTTGTAATTCAGAAAAAGCCCAGAGGGATAAAATGAAACATAGATGATGAGATTTCTTGAGTAAATTAACTATCTACAAAAATCCCCATTGACTTTATTGGTGACCTCTGTTGATAAATCACTTGGAAATATTTTTTTCTGAGAGAATAGACATGATTCTAAACCTTATACAAACTTATTCTTTTTCTTATTCTGACTTCTTCTAATAAGTCAGTTACACATGCAAAGACTAGACATGCTTGTTTTTCTAACATGAAGCCAGGATTCTTACAACTATAATGTGTTTTTCTGAAATACAAACATCATAACTCAATAGTTAGTCAGATTTTTTTACTCTTCTTCTTTATTTACATATGCACTCAAGATCCATCACAACTTCTGAGATATCCCTTGATCTTATTTGTTTGAATCACAATCAGAAATTATTCCAATTTTTTTAGAAAATACACTTTTTTTGATATAATATGTCTTAAGAAATTCCCAAATTCTTTAATGGTAACGTTTACAGATAAATCATTTAAAAGTAGTTTTCTAACTAAATGTAATAATTTCTAATTCTGAATGCAATAAATAAAAATCAAGGCCATTATGCCAGGTTTCTAAAAAGTACAGAGTTGTTTTCTAAATTATAAAAGTTACTAATGTTATGATTTACGTTTGTTTCTGCTATTAAAGTCAATGATAAAAGGACATGAACAAGTATTGCAATGCTTATTGGATAACCTGTACTCTGTCCAATTAGTAAAGAAAAATACATGAATTTTCCATTTTATTTTCAGATACCTCCTCAGATACAATCACTACTGGTACAGGTAAATTTCATATTTTTCATATCTTGCTAGTGGGGTGAAAAATTAATAACTCACTTATTGAAGTTTTTTTAATTTTTTGATTGTTTATATAATGTGGTTTGGTTGTTTGCACTAGCCTGAAAATGTCTGCTTGAAAGATTTTCTCTAATAAGACACTTAAGTATGATGTGTTTATATTTGTCAGATTTCTAATGTAAAGCCAGTCTTCTTCCAAATGCAGAGTTTTATTGTGAAATACAAGCACAACTCAATTGATTTAGTGTTCTGGTTTGTACTCTTTCTAGTAGATTGAGAAAATGATCATAGGGCAATTGGTATCTAGTTCTCCTTGATATGTCAATGAGGTCACAATTCAGGCACACAAGTAAGAATTAAAAACAAAACATATATTACTTTTTATTGGCGATGAGCATGGGCAAAGGGTTTTATGAAAGTTTTCTCTAACAATTAAGATTTTAGTAGGATTAGTTAAAAAAACCAATCACTTTCTACTTTATATCTAGACCCCCCTCATCCCACAAATACCCCAAAACTTAAATTGGTTAAAGAAGGGTATCTATTTTTTTTCTCTCACTGCTTTACTTGATTGTTTGTAGGGAGTTGCATTGTAAAATATTTAAAAAAAAATCAGAGTTATAAATTTAAATATAGCTGATGAGATTTCTTGAGTTAATGAACTATCTACAAAAAATCCCCATCGACTTTTAGGGTGACCTCTGTGATAAATAATTTGGAAATATTTTTTTCTGAGAGAATGAACATGATTGTAAATCTGATTCAAACATATTTTTCTTATTCTTAGTCTAGACATGCTTGTTTTTCTAACATAAAGCCAGTATTCTTACAACTGCAGAGTTTTATTGTGAAATACAAACATAACTCACTTGATTTAGTGTTTTGATTTGTACTCTTACTAGTAGGTTGAGAAAATGGTCCTTGGACAATTGATACCTGATTCTCCTCAATATGTCAATGAGTTTACAATTGAGAAATAAGTAAAAATAAAAAAACAACACATGAATTACTTTGTCATGGAAGAGGGACATGTGCAAGGGTTTTATGAGAACTATTCTCTAATAGTTAAGCTTTTAGTAGGGCTACTTAAAGAACCTATTCACTTTCAACGTTGCATCTTGACATTGCTCCACCTCCAGAAAAAACTTAAATTTTCTAACAAGAATGACATCTACTTTTTTCTCTCATTGTAGTTTTTTGTCTTACTGCTTCACTTGTTTGTTTGTTGGAAATTGTATTCCTTAAAAATCACAGTGATAATATTAAACATTGCTGATGAGATTTCTTGAGTTAATGAACTATCTACAAAAATGTCCATTGACTTTAATGGTGTCCTCTGTTGATAAATCACTTGGAAATATTTTTTCTGAGAGAGCAGACATGATTCTGAATCTTATTCAAACTTATTCATTTTCTTATTCTGACTTCTTCCAATAAGTCAGTTACACATGCAAAGTCTAGACATGCTTGTTTTTTAAACATAAAGCCAGTATTCCGATAACAATAAAGTGTTTTTCTGACATACAACCATCATAACTCATTAGTTACTCAGATTTTTACTCTTGTTCTTTATTTATATGTGCACTCAAGATACATCACATCTTCCTAGATATCTCTCAATTTCATTTGTTTGATTCACAATCAGAAATGATTCCAATTTGTTATAAAATAATTTTTTTTGATACAGTGTATCTTCAAAAATTCCAAAGGCTTTAATGGTAACTTTTATATATACATTTTTTTAAAAGTTGTATTCTAACTGAAATTAATCATTTTTAGGGAGAAACAACAAATATCATTGTGATAGGATTTCAAGAGTGAATTAACTATCTATACAAATCCTCATCAACTCTAATGGTGACCTCAGCTGATAAATCATTTGAAAAGATTTATCTGAGAGAATTGTGTTTATTCTTATTGTTATTCTAACTTATTCTTTTTCTTATTCTGACTTCTAGTATGTCATTTACACATTCAAAGTCTAGATATTCTTGTTTTTCAAACATAAAGCCAGGCTTCTTATAACTGTGAAGTGCAATTTTTTTGACATACAAACATCAGAACACATTAGTTAGCCAGATTTGTACTCTAACTAGTAAATGAATTTAAGCATTTTAGCGGGATTTGTTTCTAGTCAATATGTTAGCTTGTGCAACAAAAATAATAACCGTTTACTATATTATTAAAAATCTTACAGGCAGCAGTAAACAGTACATGGATTCCCAGACCTCATGAGTGAACAAGTTAAAAGAAGACAGAGTATACCACGCCCAATGTAGGTGCTCAATATCTGTACAACTAGATTGGACGCGGTCTACCCTGTGTTCTTTTAATATGTCAGCTAGGTCTGAATCCATATCTAAATACAAATATCATCACATTTTTTGACAATGAAAGATATTTGCGAGCATTGTATGTGAATTGCTCTCCAACAGCTATATGTTCTGTAGAATTAGTTAAACAATAAAAAACTACAATAGCTTTCCACTTAGTTTTTAGACACCACCACAACAACAAAAGCCCCTATTGGTCAACTAAGGTTATCCATTCTCTCACTACTTTACTTTAATATTTGTAGGTAGATTGAAAGAAAATAATTACAAAGGAGAGGGGAAAATGTAACTATAATTGGCAATTTATTAAAAGTCATCTCGATTTTTACTTACATGTTTACTCCAAATAGATCATAATATCAGGTTCTAAACACTGGAGGGTTGTTTTTTAAATAAGATATGTATCTCATTTATTAAATATGCTAGCTAGCTACTGCTGATACTTTTGATGATGAAAGGAAATGAACTAGCAATTTGTGTAAACTTGATACTTAAATATTCATAACTGGGCGGCATGTCCTGATCCTCAGCGGAAGCAGTCACGTACTAGACTAGATCCCCACAGAATCGACTAATTCAATCATTAAAAGCAGACCCACACAGAGGGATTGCCACACAAGATGTCCCAAAACAAAAGCCATTGTCAGACCGACAAATTGGACTAACTTCTTTGAAGCCAGATGGGGCCCTGCAGAGTCCACTCCGCTGAGAGAGGAGATCCAAGATGGTGCCGATGGTGACTCTACTCGAACACCCAACTCCATCAAGGCATACATGCCTGTCACCCAAGGGATTCTGCAAACAAAGTTGGACACCATGTCAGCTAAACTCCAACTTACCTGGCAAATGTCTATTCGGGAGCTTTACTCTGATGTGCTAGAACTGGGCAACTGAGCATCCCACATTGAAGACAAGATGCCAGACTACTGAAGAAGATAGGGCCCGCTGATCTTCAGGCCCATGTAAATGACTTTCTCAGAGCACTCCAGCCTGATTTGCCTACGGATATGCTGCTGATGGACTGCAAAACACAGATCATTGCCTGTGATATCCCAAGAGACACACTTATCCAGATGCACTACTTCCACATAACGGAATCAAGCCTGTGGACCAGCTGGATCAGCTGGAACAAGAACTTTGCAAATATTTTGGCCTATACCCTGTGGAAGAGAAAGGCCTTTGCCGCAGTAATGGATCAGCTTTGCACCAACAACCTACCCTATAGATGGGGATTCCTGGTCAAGCTCCTCATCCAAAGAAAAGGAAAGATAGTGGTCGCAAGCACATCCAAAGAGGGAGTCCGAATGCTGTGGGCTTAGAACCAACCCCTACAACAGAAGAAGGCCCAAAAAGCCGCAGACACTCTCCCGACCGGAAAAGGACGCACAAACACTAATCTTCACCCAGGTTCAATTTATACCTCCTATGCATACTTGTAGCTATTATTTACATAGTATGTTTCTGCTATATTCCCTACCTATTCTGAATGCCTGGGTAATTATTGATCTTAAAAGGGCACTGATATGGTGATTTAGTATCTAACAAGCTACAGGCAAATCCCGTGATACTAATTTACCTTACTAAAAGCCCAATATACCTTACAAAATGTCTAGCTCTAAACAGGGCATGAATATACCATTACATTCACTTTGCCATGCCATGTTTACTCCCCTTCACCTTGCGAATAAACCTCTGTTTGCATCCAAGTTCCTGTTCCTACATAACCCTTGAGTCGCACAAATCTGATCATTACCAGATCGCTCCCACAAAGATCTGTTCTACTTAATTTCCACTTTATGCATATACCTCCATAGATATTCAGGCTACTGCCTAGGTTTACCCCCTACCTCACTCAACAACAGATCCCTACTGGATTAATCGCATGGCAGAGCGCATGGTCTTCAATCCCCTGATGATCACAATCAATTTGTAATAATCTGTAGCCTACACTGAACTGCACCTATATGCCTTGTAGGGGCCACAAAATACCATACCGTTACAACATTTGGTCCCACACTATATAGTTCAGTCTATACAAAGAGAAAAAAAAATATCTGATCATGTTTATTCCCACGCAGCTTGTAATGTTGATAATCGGTTTGTCAATATGTTATACCTATTGTGAACCACTATATGTGCTGTTGAGATAGCATTATTATACCTTCACCTCTCTCCCTAAGACACACATCGCATCAAATAGTGCAGACTCCTAGGAGATATGTCACTCACATGACTGACGCACATCGACCTAGGGCTGACAGGCTGTCAACAGAGCATGCAAAGTGTGCAATTGACACATATGCACATTGCCTTTATTAGCCTTTCTGATGAAACCTAAACTCTCTATGGCCGATCCTGATGGCTTACCTACCATTCCAAATCACCCACAAAGGCACACTGCACCACCTTTATATACTTTATTTGATTCCAACTGTTTCTGTTTTTATTCCTGCTTTTTTATCTTTTCCTTTCCTCGTGTTCCTGTACCAACACATCCGCGAATAGTTCAGTTCACGCTGACTCGCCCCCAAATCGCCCACAAAGGCACACTGCACCACTTTTATATACTTTCTTTTATTTCAACTGTTTCTGTTTTTATTCCTGCTTTTTCATCTTTTTCCTTTCCTCGTGTTCCTCTACCAACACATACATGAAGAGTGCAGTACACGCTGACTCGCGGTCTCCAAGAACTGTGACCGTGTTGAGACCTCCCTATATATAACAATAGGAGGAGACACGCAATACTTGATAAAGCTGAGAATTGTGGCTCCCCCATCAACGTCCCTAGGTTTAAACTTCTATGAAATATACACACACAATGTTAAGGGACTAAACACCCCAGTTAAGAGACACATCCTCAGCAGAGAAGTACACACCCATAGAGCAGGTGTACTATGTCTTCAATAGACACATTTCAAAACTAACTCCTGTTCTTCAATCCTGAAAAAAACGTATCCACACCAATTCCACATCACCTCACCCAAAAAATCTAGAGGGACCTCTATACTGATTAACAGTCAAGTGTCGTTCACACTCCACTCTCAACACTAAACAGGGGACATACTCTATAATTGTAGGCACCCTCAACAACATGCTTTATACCATTGCTAACATATATTCCCTCAACACAGAACAGAGAAATTTCTTACACAATATCTTCTACATATTGTCCCAATCCAACAGGGAATCACAATAATTTGTGGGGATTTCAATCATGTCATGGACCTGGTCCTAGACCCCACCTTCGCTCACAATAGCCTCAGATTCCAACCTCTAAACACAAATGTAAAGCACTACAAAAAATCGGTGCACCCTAACAATTTTTATGAAGCCTGGAGAGTGATCCACAGGTGAGACAGAGGATTCACCTATTTTTCATCTGTACATGACTCTTACTTGAGAATAGATGGATTATTGATATCCGGTGGTGCCTTATACCAGATTGAAAACTGTAGCATTGGGCAGATTGCACCTGGGATGTTGACAATAAAGGACCTATATGACATTTCTCACCATAGCCCCTGGAGACTAAATAACTCCCTACTGAATGACCCTCACTTCTCCCAAGAAATTTGAACAGATCTGTCTGCGGTAATATTTTCACTAAAAATACTACCCCAGACATGCCACTATATGGCAAGCATACAAAGCTGTAGCTCAAGCCCTTCTGATACGTTGAGCATCATACCTTCAAAACGTTCCCAGATTCTCCTGGAATGGAGTGGCAAAAAACACAATATGAATTAACAAGGCAAAACCAAAGTTTGCCATCACCCACACTACGAGATCAGATTGTCCAAGCAATGAGACCACTTAACCAACTGACCCAAGAAAAAACAGGACATAACCTCAAAAGACTTAAGACAACACAATACTCGCAAAGTAACAAAGCAAGCAAGTTGCTAGCATACAGATTGCGCACAAGCCAAACTAACCAAAATATATTCTTTACTATCACCAATGGGTGAAAAAATTATTTCCCTTTGAAATATAAGTAATGAGCTTGCAAAATACTATGCTACGCTATACAATCTCTGAGATGACATGACCATACATCACCCATCGCAGACAGATAAAACCACTTATGTGGAGTCTATCCCCTTACCTGAACTCACAACCTCGCAAGCCCAAGACCTCTCCTCACTGATCACCCAGATAGAAGTGTGAAAAGCCATCGTATCATTACCCAATAACAAAGCGCCAGACCCAGATGGACTCGCCAACTGCTACTACAAAAAATGTAACACCACCTTGATGCCTCACTTCACACAAACTTTCATTGCTGCCATAACTTATGCCCAATTGTGCTCCCACACTCTACTTGCACACATAGTCACACTCCCAAAACCATGGAAACAGCCGACTCATCCAGAGAACTTCCAATCAATATCTCTCCTGAACATGTATGCTAACCTATTTGCAAAAAATCCTTTCCTCCAAAGCTCTCACCTTCCTCATATCATTCACACAGACCAAGTGAGTTTCATTTGGGGGTAGAAAGGAGATAATACACGCAAAGTGTTGGATATCCTTTATGTCCTCTGACACTCCAAACACAGAGGTCTTGTACTCTCCCTGGGCACCTTCATTGGGAGTTTTTATAAGAAGTTTTGCTTAAATTTGGGATACCAAAAAGCTTCCTCTCAGCAGTTAGCGCACTGTACTATGTGCCCTCAGTGCGCAGCGCAAGGTTTCAGTGCAGGTCCTCATAACTAATGGCTATAGACAGGGGTGCCCGCTATCACTACTGCTATATGTTATGGTATTAGAACCAGTGGTAGTTCAGATCAGATTACCTGAGTCCATCTATGGGAAACAAGTTGGGGGGTGAGAATACATCATGAAACCTCTTCACAGATTACATCCTTATTACATTGCCACGACTTCAAATATCTTTTCCAAACCTAGAGCCAACTATAGAACAATATGGAACATACTCATATTACAACTTGAATTTAGATAAAACACAAGCCATGTCCCTAGAGATTCAAGCAGCCACACTGGAAGCAGTACATGCATCCTTCCCATTTGACCGGAGAGAAGACTACCTTAACTGCATCAATCTGACCATAAATCTATCACAGCTACATAAACACAATGAGGAACGGCTCCTTACAGAATTCACAAAAACAACAAAACAATTGGAAGTCAAATATCTATCATGGTCAGAAGGATGGCGGCAGTAAAGATTATGATCATACCAAAGTATAAGTACCTTCTACAAAAACTACCAATTTCCCTACACAAAACATACCTGGACAAACTACAGAGAATCATTGTCCACTTCATGTGGAATAATTGCAGAGCAAGCATGGCTACAGCTATTCTGACTAAGAACATAGCAGAGGGAGGCATGGGGTTACCAAATGTCAAACAATATTATATGGCAGCATATAGTCTCCCAAGCACAAGAGAACATGCCACAGTGGATAGACATTGAATCCCACTGGTTGTGCACACAAAGCCTGAGGGCTGTATACTGGATCCCAAACACTATGCATCCAATAGCGTAGACTGCACTCCCTACAACGACAATTTTGACCCTATGAATGTTCGACCTGACCAGGTCTTCGCTGTGCATGTTCAGACTAACTTTGAAAGCTACTCCACTACAAGGCCTGCCTACTCAACTACCAACATTTGAAGATAAAATTTGGGTTTCCCACGGATGTACTCACCTTTATCAATTGTGCAACAACACTGTGATCCTACCTTTCCCCGGCCTGCAAATCAAATTTAACATATCGTGGAGAACGATTTTCTCATACCTTAAACTAAAATATTTTATAACTAGTAACTGTAACCTGTAAACTGACACTGGCAACATATCAGCCTTTAAGAAAGTCTGCCTCTTGACCTCTACCTAGAGAAAAATACTATCAATCACATACAACCTACTGATGTCAACCTCCTCTGAAGAGAAAAAATACTTCATCTAAACTTGGATACCAAATCACATCAGTGGGGAAAAAGCATTCTTTAAAAAAAAAAAATCTTTATTTTTGGCATTTTTAGCGAGGTTAGCAAACATAATTGTGGCAAAACCAACCTCGCCACTGGGCATTGGAGAAGCCTGTTTGCCCACCTCCTGCCTGCTGACTATGGCCCCTGGGAGATTTGGCCCTTTAAATACAGTATTTGGGCATATTGTATTTTATTATGCTGCTGCTGGGCCTTTAAGAACCATCTGGGGACATACTGTGACTTTTGGGAACAATGTCCCTTTAAGACTATGGCCCCTGGAAGATATTGCCTGTTAAAGACTATTTTAGCAGATTGGATTTTAAAAGACTTGCTGCCCCTTTAAATTGTATTGGAACAGTTCTGCAGCTTTAAATTGGCACTTCGGATGCAGCCGAAGTGCCGAAGTAGTCGAAGTGGCTGCCATTCGACAAACGAACACGTGGCGGTGGCCATCTTTGTTCGTTCGAACGAGGTCAGCGGTATGTGTAGCCAAATCCATGGAACTGAAATTGGCTACACATTTCAACGAACACCGCTGACTCTTACCTTCTCCTACACTCCGTTTCCAGCTGCAGAGATTAAGTCCCGTTCGTGCATTCAAATGGGACTTAGTCATTTTTATGTGTAAAATAGACCGACTGCACAGCCCAAATCTATGGAACTGTTTTGGGCAGGAAAATGTGCTTGCGGTCGGTCATAAAGGACTCCCAGCTAACTTTTGATCTACTGGATGGATTTGTCTGATTTTTGAGAGTGTTGGATTGGATTTATATTTTTTATTTTTTTTATTTTTTTTATTGTTTATTTTTCTTGTGCATAGTGTTACAAACAGGCCTGTAGCGCCACGACAGCGAGTACAAGCTTTACATTGGTATTTCATGATGGAGTTGTCAGCACATTTAATTTTATAAAATGTCACGCTTGGAGTACTAGAGTAGCATTCATATTGATTAATTAGACTATACATACACACATAAGTAGATTGTCGTTAGCGAGTTTACTGACTGTTTGAGCTATCATCAGTTACATACTAGTGACTGCAGTAAGTGAGTATGCATATTTTATCCTGCTAAATACATTACCATTCAAGTGGTTGAACTGCTAATGATAAAGTTTTGCATGCTGGTTATTGAGCTCTTCTTAGGCTGATTACAATAATGAGATAATGAGCAGACATCTTTCTTAGCTGCCTAAGCTTTGTGAGAGTGGATGCAGGTTATGCTGGGCTAGAGCTAGAGCATGAGTGGCTATATTAAACTCTAAAGCAGCCTTAACCCTTATGATTAGACTGTAAAATGTTCACCTCACGTCGGTCAGGCAAAGGGTCTGTGTTTGCCTGTCAGAAGACCAGTCTTTATTCAGTGAGGATGGTTTCTTTGGTGCGAAAAGCTTAGGTGTCTGCTGCACTACTGATATTCCCTTGTTAGCTGGTCTGTCAGGTGTTTGTCTTGGGCTGGTGAGAGATCCCAGGCATCCCGTCTGCAGTGAATGATCAGTCCGTGCAGTATGCAGTGACAGTTCCTTTTTTGTTTTTGTTGCTCTGCTCATGGGGTCTTAGCACCCACTCTGTCGATTCCCGCTCTGACTGGTTCGGCGATCTGTTTGTGTGGCCGCAGGAGAGGTGAGTGCGCTTGGCTGTTAACAGGGTCGCTTGCCATGAGGTGTCCGCCATTTTGGAAACAGCTTTCTCTGCCTCAGCTCCAAGCGCCGGCATTGTGGTGTTCCGATGGGTCTCGGGGTGGGGACCGGGATCACCCCCGCCGGCCCAGAGGGGGGGGAACGGAGCCGGACCCGCCTAACCACGGGTTGCTGCCTTACCACTGGTGGGCAGGATAGCCAGGCAGTGGCCGTCCACCTCTCTCACCGCCTGAGCGGTCCGCATTGTGTGACTTGGATCGCCCCTCCGAGGGACTAAAACTGCTCAGCAGGCCTCTCCTCCGGACCAGGGTGGTCTCTTGCACCGGTGCTCGGCAGCCAGTTGTCAGGTATGCGTGATGCCATTTTTTGGGGGCTAAAACTGGAGGTTATTACAGGAGCTACTCCATTGTGCGTCCATTTAGCCTGGCGGTCCGGCCCCGCCCCCCCGGCCTGACACCTGGATGTATATTTTTAAAGTTATAGTACATGTATAAAAACTGTATTTTTCCTGCTTGTGATAATTATGTTAACCCATTGTGTACCATAATTATATCACAGGCAGAGGGGAGGATTTTGTGTATAATTGCTGGGAGTGTTTTCTGTAATGTACGTATGTTATTGGTTGTTCTGTAAAACCCTGTGGGCAGTACTATGTGTGTAGATTGTGAATAAAAGAGGCTGTACGTGCCAGTACAGTCAGTTCTGCTTGATCCTCAAACAAAGTGTCATCTCGTTATTGGGGGAATTGGATTGTATGCTGATTGCCAGGAGTGTAAGCTGATTGTATGCTTTTCCTGTTCAGCTGTTTACAGCATTCATATGCTTGAGAGCATTCGTATGCTTCTCCAGTTCGGTAGTTGTGGTGTCTGCTGCAGTGCTTGGAGTCCTCAGGAAGCGCTAGGAGCATCCTTCAACGGAGGTACCCAGTCGGGGTGCCCGTCGATCCGTTACAATAATAATATAGTTCACATTCACATATGAGACAGTCATCGCACAAAGAACATTGGGCCATCTACTGAGCTTTGAATTCAAGTAACATTAGCATTAGTATAATAGTCTTACATAAGGCTTTGGAAGTCACAAAATAGGTGGCAATGATTATGTAAGTCACAGCTATATTTGTGCTGGGTTGCATGTGACTTTAAGTTAGGTTTTTGTACCTGCCTTATAAGGGTTTGTCCTTTTGTTGTTTCTGGTATATGTGTTTCAATGCGAATTGGTAGTCGAGTGCACAATTAGTAGTTTTAATCCCATGAAGAATGGGAAGAGGAGTGAGGAGTGGTGATAGTAGAATATCACGAAGTAAGATAGAGGAGGTTCAGAGAAAGTTACAAGATGAAGGAACGTTTTGGGTCGTAATCAAAAGAGGCAGCAAGCAGGCCAGAGGTGGCGTAGAGGCAGGGAGGCGGTACCGCCCAGGTGTCCTAAGACGGAGTCCAGGTGGAGTCCCGAGCTTCCGAAGTCCTCCCCAGCATCCCTAAGTTAGCTGCCCATGGCTCCCAGACTCGTGTAAACTTATTTAGTATCCCCCTGACATGAGCTGTTAGTTTTTTATGTAAATAGTTATCCTTAAGTTTATTGAGTACCGTGACCATGGTTGGGGTCATGGGCTGCAGCCTGGTCTGCACTAATGCTCTACGGGCTGCTAATGTAATGTTGCGTAATAGAGCCATCTCTGGTCCCATCCATCCATCTATAGGTCTAGATAGAAGGGACACCCATGGGTCAAGGCTAACATGTTTTTGTAGAATCTGGGAGGCCAGCCTCCCACCTCCCTCCAAAATGTGGCCACTAAGGGGCAACTCCACCACATGTGGTGGTACGTTTCTCTGTCCCTACACAGTCTCCAGCATTGAACTGTTGGATTTTTACACATGTGATACAGTTTCACCGGTATCGTGTACCATCTGAACATTGTTTTAATGGCCTGTTCCTGCATCGTCACGCAAATCAATGTTTTATTGGCCTCCCATATGTCCTGCCATTCAATGCACTCTAACACTTCTCCTAGTTCCACTTCCCATCTGCTAGTATAGGTCAACTCCGGCCAGTCCGTGGTGGTGGAGCAGAGGTGAGAATATATGTTGCTGATCAGACCGATTCTGATATGTCTCAAAGTCACACAGCTTCTCATAAAAGGTGGGCCGCATGCTTTATATGAGGTAAGCTTGCAAAGTCTCACATCTGGATGTATCTGAAGAAATATGTGGTCATTAATTTGTGTCTAGTTTTAAGTTTGTTCAAAGAGATCACTTCGTCACCTATATATATTTGGTGTATGCGTTGAAGTCCTGCATATTCTAGGCCCTAATAATCTCGTGCTCTCATGCCCGGGGGGATCATTGGGGAAGTACATCAGTTCGTGTTTTCGGGCAGAGCTATCCCAGACCCGGATAGAGTTGATGATAGATGGCTAAATGGTTCGCATTGGTGCCCTATGTTCTTTTGGAAGCCATATATATATAGTTGCGGGGGATAAGCTCCCAACACCATGGATTCTAAGTCAACCCATCTCCTCTGATCAGGGGGGATGTGCCATAAGGCTACCTGTTTAAGTTGGACTGCCACATAGTAGTAATGGAGGTGTGGGAGTCCCAGCCCTCCAGCCATATTGGGGCGGTATAGTATATTGCGTGCCACATGATGCCTCTTGTTTTTCCATATGAGCCTGTCTATTTCTCTTTGTAGGGGTGCTAGGTCTTTTTTGGAAATTGGTAGGGGAAGGACCTGAAATAGGAATAGTATGCGGGGGAGAATGTTCATTTTTATTGAATTAATTCTGCCCATCCAGGATATCGGTTTGTCTGTCCACCTCTCCATTTCACCTGTCAATGCCCGTATAAGAGGGATGTAGTTGACCTGATATAAGCTCTCTGGTTTAGCAGTCAGATTTATCCCCAGATATTTGATATGGTTGTGTGCCATTTATATTTTATACATGCTGCGGTTGTGTGCCGTGTCCGCCACCAAGAGGTCCAAGGGGAGAGCACTGGACTTCTCCATGTTCACCTTGTAGCCTGACAAGTCTCCATAAGTGGACAGGAGTAGGACCAAGGCTCGCATAGATTCTCTGGGATTCGTTAATGTAAGGAGGACATTGTCTGCGTATCCCAAAACTACAAAGTTCTGGTCTCTAAGGTTACTCCGTGGATGGAGGGGTGGCTACAAATGGCCTGCAACAAGGGCTCCAGGGACATCACAAACAGCAGGGGTGAGAGGGTGCAACCCTGTCTCGTACCATTGCTCAGTGTGAATGGTTTGTTGCGTGCTCCAGTTAATGTGATCTGTGCCGCAACATTTGTGTACATTGCTCGTACTGTGGTTATGAAAGTGTTCGGGAAATTCAAGTCTTTTAGAAGTTGAAACATGTAGGGCCATTTTACTCTGCCAAATGCTTTTTCAGCATCTAGTGACAGTATTAGTGTCAGGGTAGCTGTGGTTGTTAGTTTCCATATCAGGTCTATGTTCCTCCAGGTGTTCTCAAACAACTGTCTCCCAGGGATGAATCCCACCTAATTTGCATGGATCAGATGTGTCAGGAAGGGGTTTAGTCTGTCCGCTAAAATTTTTGCTAGGATTTTCGCGTCTTGATTTAGGAGGGAGATAGGCTTCGGGTAACGGAAATGTCTTTGTCAGGTATTGGTAGCAGGATGATGTTTGCTAAGGCCATGTCACTATTGGGGGCTCCTCTATGCCATAAGACATTAAAAAGTGTAATCAGTTGTAGGGTTAATTCCTATAGGAAGGTTTTGTAGTACCCACCCTCAAGTCCGTCTGGTCCCGGGGCCTTACCCCCCTTTAAAGATTTTATCGCTGCCTCTACCTCGTCTATCGTGAAAGGTGATCCCAGAGTGTGTTTAGCTTCCGTGGGCAGTTTTGGGAGGTTTAGATTGTCTAGAAAAGAGCAAAGCTCTGGTATATCTGTATCGTTTGCTATCTGATCCTCCTGATCCTTGGTGTGGTTATACATATTAAAAAATTCAGTAAAGATTCGAGAAATATCCTCTGGGGTATTTGCTAGGGAGCTGTCACTTGTCCGGATTGTGGTTTTGTGAGTGCAGCGCTGTCGGGGTTTTAGTGAGCGGGCAAGGAGTGTGTCCATTTTGTTGGACTTTTTATAGTAGGACAAATGGGACCATTGCAGGGGGTGTGCTGTGTCTTCCAAGAGTAGATCCTTGATTGAGTGCCTAACAGCTTGTAGATCTGTCACTTTGGCCGGTGTTGGGGCTGTTTTGTGCTGTTGTTCTAGTTTGCATAGCGCATCTAGGAGTTTGGTTAAGAGTTTAGTTTTTTGCTGTTTTTTGCGTGTAGCCATTTTGATGAGGGAACCTCTGATCACGGCTTTATGCTCCGTCCAGACTGTGCTTATTGGGACATCAGGTGTTAAGTTGATTAATGGATATTAGTCATGATGATGGTATCCTTAAGTAAGGAGTTGTTCAACTTCCATGTCCAAGGGGAGGCTACATTTATTTTATCTAGTTGCATCGTTATGTCGGCGTGGTCCGAACCAAGTCAGCCTCCTACGAATAAGCCACGCCCCCCGGACCAATGAGGGAACAGAAGGGGAGAAGTGAGGCACTTAAAAGAAGGGGCTGGATGACCATTACGTCGTCAGAGGAAGCCTGGGTAGGAGGGTGAGACGCATCACACACATGTCACTAGAGAGGCGGATCTGGAAGTGATCACGTGATCGGGACAGACAAAACCCGGAAGTGACTTTCTGTTTGCTATATACTTGCTTTTATGTGGGTAGCTATGTCAGCATAACCCACCACTCGCTAAGTAAGAGTTTTTAACTTTTTGTCTTTTAATAAATTGTATGAGATACTATTCAATTGGAGATCCTGCCTCTCTCTGTCCTATATTGCACAGTACGACCAGCTTCCAGTAAACATATTACTTGAAGTCTTACCAGTGTGGGAGTCTTCCCTCTCAAGTGAAGCATTTCAAACCCAGAGCCAGGGGTGATAGGGCTCTGGTAAATGTGAGTTTTCTTCCCCTACCCTCCCCCCATTACATATTTTGGTCCCGATAGTCTGCACTATTCTATGTGTTTTTTATATTTACAGATCTTATTCATCAGTTTAGCGCGCTCTTTTTGGTAAACATCTGTCTAAATCCTAATCAAGACAGGTGGCTAGGCTGTTACCCAAAACATCTCTATTATCAACTGCTTTCTAGCTATGAAAGTGGCTGAGAATAGAGATGTTGTTAGAGAACAGACTAGCCACCTGTTCTGATTAGGATTTAGACTAAAATATTTATTCCAGCGTGGGTTACTGCTTTGTCTGAGACTATTTAGTTTGGTCCTTGTAACGGAGCTCCCTGTACCCGGCTGGGTACCTCCACCAAGGACCGCTTGTAATTATTATTATTATTATTATTATTGCCATTTATATAGCGCCAACAGATTCCGTAGCGCTTTACAATATTTTGAGAGGGGGGGATCCTATTTCTGTTCTACTGACTTTCACAACATTGTATAAACTGCAATTACTTTTACCAAATGGAATATATTATTGATACAAACTATATACAGTTTGAAGTACAACATATGTTTCTCTTATGGTTCACTATCTCTTTTACTATTTTTTTTTCTTAATGTGTGGGAAGATCACGGGTGAATTTTCTACCTTTGTTTAGACAATGTGCTCTTTTTGATAGGTTTTTCCTTTTAATATGAATGAAGTAAAAGTGAAGTTTTAATTACACTAACTTTTCCACTGTAATATTGCAAAGGGCTAAAACCCCTTGGTCCAGTGGTGGACCATTTCAATCTGACTGGTTCCAAAAACTTTTTTATGGGTATAATTTTAACAGACATAATTTATAATATATAATACTCTACTTGAGGAAAATTGAGGAATGGAAAACTATGCAATCTGCATCTGCTTCTCCTCAGTATGTCAACTTGGTTAAAATAAGGGCAGAAATTAAAAAACAAAAGAAAAAAAAGACAAATATATTTGATAAATAAACTGAATTTTCTAGTGTTTTAACCCCTTAAGGACAGAGCTTCAGAAGCTTGTCTTTCACTTAATAATAACGGCATTTTTTGCTGTTTGCGTTCAACTGCAATTTGCATTTTACTAATTTATTGCACCGATGCATATTATATACCGTTTTTTAAAGGACAGAAAGGGCTTTAATTTGATGTAACATATATATACATAAATGCATATTTACTATAAAAAAATTACAGAAAAATGCAAAAAAAATCAAAAAAATTGAGTTTTGTTTTACAGTTTTTGCAATAATAATGTGTGCACAATTAGTGCAGGTTAAGGAAAGTAATTAAAAATAAATGAATTTAGTTGTTCTGAATTACAGAATATATAATGTGTCTGGGATTTTAAGTTTTTTTTGGTAGTTACAGGTCACAAAGCACAAGGAGTAAAATAAACTTTAAATGTGGAGCAATTTTAGAATTTGGTATATTTGTCTTGTAAGCTTAAAAGCCATAAAATAAAACAAAATTGCCACACAAAAGTATATATTTATATATAGTAGACACCACAGGCTATTTACCTAAGGTTGTTTTGACAGTTTCTACGTAGCCATTTCACCGCCAACCTCTGCTAAATATTGGAGTGAAATTGTGTTTTTTGGGGGTTTTGACACACAAACTTATAACAAAGAACTTCTGATGTGTATTTTGTAAAGTTGGTGTGTGCTATTCCTGTACAAAGTTTTATTTTGTATTCAGTTACATCTGCTGAGTAAAATGACACCCCCATTGTATGTCTTTGGCACTATTTTGTGAAGCTACAGTGCCATATAGGGGACCTGTCCTTTTCAGTATTCACAGTCGAATTTTTAGAGACGGATTTAATGAGCCTATGCTTCCATTTGGGGTATTATAGTAGTCTGACTGTTCAAAAACACCCCACAATGGCCTACCATTTGTAAAAGTAGACACTCCAGGGTATCTCATAAGGGGCATATTGTGCCTTAGCATGCCCCCATTTTTTCCCCAATATATGCCAAAGTATGTGGTAAAAAATAATTTTGTGCATTTATTACATACGGATTGCATTTTTTCTGGGCATTTTGTATATTTCATATGTGCCACTACGTTCAAAACCTCCAAATTATGCTCAGCTAAGTCTTCTGAGTAAACAGACATCCCCAATGAATGTCTTTGGCACTATTTTGGGAAGCTACAGTGCCATAGAGGAGACCAAGCCATATCAGTTTTTACCGAACTTTGAATTTTGATGCTGGGCCTATGTGCAATTTCCAAGCATCTTTGCAGGTTTTAAACTCAAACTACCCCACAAAGGCCTACCATTTCTTAAAGTAGACACCCCAGGGTATTTCAAAAGACATATTTTGAACCTTAGCGTGGGATCATTTTTCCGCTAGCTTGTACCAGGTGTAGTGGTAATAATTTTTCTGCCCTTTTGACACACAAAGTGAGTTTGCACAGTATATTTTGCAAACCTTATGTGCGCTACCACTGTATAATACTTCATATGTTGCTCAGCTATGTGGTCTGAGTACAGCAATACCCCCGGATCTACCTTTTCCAGGTATATGTGGATGTTGAAGGGGCACATTTGAGACGCAGCCATTCAGTTTTTTTCTAACTTTGAAGTTTTACGCTGTGTCCATAATCCAATTTGGAGTTGTTTAGATGGTTGGTTATTGAAACTTCCCCACAAACACATACTATTTATTAAAGAATACACCCTGGGGTAATTCAAAAGGCATATTTTGAACCTTGGCGTGGGATCATTTTTTCTCTAGTTTGTTCCAGGTGTAGTGGTAATGAGCATTTTTAATTGTATTTTTGTAACTTTTTTAAACTTTTTTTACTTTATAAAACTATTTTTTAAACTTTTGTTTTGCTTATTAATTTTTTTAAAGTTTCCTAAACTTTCTTAAAACTTTTTTTTTACAGATTTAACATTTTTCTAAGCTTTTTTTTTTACCGTTAACCCCTAACTAGCAGTAATTCGCACTAACAGTAAATTCCCAATTTTCCCATAACTCCCACCCACCCCAGCTAGCCAAATATTTAATTATACAATATTTAAATTAGTCAATTAAATACATTGAACCCCCGAGGGTTAAAAAATAAATAAAAGTTAATCGTCAGGGGTTAAAAAAATTAGATCACAGTATAATACTGTGATCTGTATTTTGATCACTGTAGGCAGTGATCTACTGGCAGGGAAGGGGTTAATTTTTATTTGGACTGGGTATAGGGTTTTTTTTTGTTGTTTTTTTACTTAAACGTTATTAAAACTTTTTTTAACTTAATTTTTTAACTTTTTAAAGCTTATTTTAAAACTTCCACCCTCCCCAGCTAGCTAAATTTATAATTTTAAAATATTTAAATTAATTAAGAAAATAAATTTAACCCCTGAGGGATAAAAAAAAAGAATTAACCCTCAAGGGTTAAAAAAATCAGATCATAGTAAAATGTAATCCCTGCCAATTGATCACTGTAGTCAGTGATCAATTGGCAGGGAAGGGGTTAATTTTTTATTAAACTGGGTAAAGGGGGGTGGGATTTTAATTTAACTTTATTTATTTTTTACAGGGGGCAGCATCAGCACTGATACGTCTCCCTGCACTTCACAGTGAACCCGGAAGTGCAGGGAGGCGGAAGGTGAGTATACACAGCACATGTGCTCGCTCTGACATGCTGTCTAATACAGAGGCAGACCGGAGCACCATTAACCCCACGATCGCCGCGATTGCGGCGATCTGGGGTTAATTTTAACGGGTGATGGATGAGGTCCGTCACTCTTCGTTAAGGCAATCCCCTGAGTGACGGACCTCGTCCGTCACTCGTCGTTAAGGGGTTAAATGAACTTCTCTCTAAAAGTTATGTTATAATAAAAATTATGTATGAACCAAAATCACTTTCCATTATCTCACTACTTCACTCACAAATTAAAAACAAAATTGAATCATTTAAACATAACTGATGAGATATCACAACGTACACTCGTTCTTTAATTATAAGTTCACTCCAAATATATTAGTATTTCTAACATAATGCCAGATTTTATACACTGTAAAGTTGTTTTTTTTAATATGATATGTAACTTATTTCATGATATACGCTAACTACTGATGACACTTTTGGTAAGGAATAGAAATTGACTAACAATTTGAATGAATTGTATCCTTTAGAATAAATAACTGATAATAAAATACACGTCTAATTCTTTTTCAGATAATTTCACAACAACAAAACCCCCAACTGTTGCTGGCATGCTTCTTTTTCTTTCCTCTTTCTAGATAATTTTCTAGCGTGAAGTTAAAATCAATCACTTATTTTAACACATTTTTCAATGCTTGCATATTACACTTAGTTTTTTTTTTTTTTACACTTGCGTAATCATTTCAATTTGGCAGACTTTCTCTAGTAAGACATGCATGTGTACAATGTCTAGATATAACAGTTTTCGAGACATGAAGTCAATCTTCTGACATCTGCTGATAATTTTTTTCTGAAATACAAACATAATTTATTAAATTTAAACTCTACTTTCTACTCTTTCTAGAAAATTAAGAAAAGGAAAACTATGCAATCTGCATTTGCTTCTCCTCAATATGTCAACTTGGTTAAAATAAAGAGAGAAATTTTAATGCATGATATTTGATAAAGAGACATAATTTTTTTGTGTTTTATGTGAGTCTTACTCTAAAAGTTATGCTTAAAGAAGGATTTATTATTAGAGCAAAATCACTTTCCACCTCATGTTAAATATCTACTATAATAAGGAAAGCTACCTTTGGTCAAGGAAGGGTTTTCATTCTCTCACTACTTCACTTTAATATTTGTAGGTAGATCAAAAGTAAAAATTACAAAGAAGAGGGAATAATTAAAACATAACTGATGAGATATTACAAAGTCCACTTGTTCTTTAATTACATGTTCACTGCAAATATGCCAGTATTTCTAACATACTGCCAGGTTCTAAACACTGTAGGGTTGTTTTTTTAATTAGATGTGTAACTCATTTCATGATGTACACTAGCTACCGAAGATACCTTTGATGATGAAAAGAAATGAACTATCAATTTGTAAATATTTTATAATTTAGAATCAATAACTCAAAATACAATACAATTATTATTCTGTTTCAGATACTTCCACGACAACAAAAACACCAACTGTTGCTGGTATGTTTCCATTTCTGCACCCTTTTCTACAGATATTTTTGAGTGTGAAGATTAAATTAATCACTTATTTTAATACATTTTTCAATGCTTACATAAAACATTTTGTTTTGTTGCACTTGTGTAATCATTTCAATTTGGCAGACTTTCTCTAGTAAGACATGCATGTGTACAATGTCTAGATATGACTGTTGTCGAGACATGAAGTCAATCTTTTGACATCTGCTGATATTTTTTTTTCTGAAATACAAACATAATGTATTAAATTTAAACTCTAGTTTCTACTCTTTCTAGAAAATTGAGGAGAGGAAAACTATGCAATCTGCATTTGCTTCTCCTCAATATGTCAACTTGGTTAAAATAAAGACAGACATTTTAATATATGATATTTGATAAAGAGACATAATTTTCTTGAGTTTTATGTGAGTCTTACTCTAAAAGTTATGCTTTAAGAGAGATTCATTATTAGAGCAAAATCACTTTTCACCTCATGTTCACTATCTACTATAATAAGGAAAGCTAACTTTGTTAAAGGAAGGGTTTTCATTCTCTCACTACTTCACTTTAATATTTGGGGGTAGATCAAAAGTAAAAATTACAAAGAAGAGGGAATAATTAAAACATAACTAATGAGATATTGCAAAGTCCACTTGTTCTTTAATTACATGTTCACTGCAAATATATCAGTATTTATAACATACTGCCAGGTTCTAAACACTGTAGGGTTGTTTTTTTAATTAGATGTGTAACTTATTTCATGATGTACACTAGCTACCGAAGATACCGTTTATGATGAAAATAAATCAACTATCAATTTGTATATATTTTATACTTTAGAATCAATAACTGAAAATACAATACAATAATTATTATTTTTCAGATACTTTCACGACAACAAAAACACCAACTGTTGCTGGTATGTTTCCATTTCTGCACCCTTTTCTACAGACATTTTTGAGTGTGAAGATTAACTTATTTTAATACATTTTTCAATGCTTACATATTACATTTTGTTTTGTTGCACTTGTGTAATCATTTCAATTTGGCAGACTTTCTCTAGTAAGACATGCATGTGTACAATGTCTAGATATAACAGTTTTCGAGACATGAAGTCAATCTTCTGACATCTGCTGATATTTTTTTTTTCTGAAATACAAACATAATGTATTAAATTTAAACTCTACTTTCTACTCTTTCTAGAAAATTGAGGAGAGGAAAACTATGCAATCTGCATTTGCTTCTCCTCAATATGTCAACTTGGTTAAAATAAAGACAGTAATTTTAATATATGATATTTGATAAAGAGACATGATTTTCTTATGTTTTATGTGAGTCTTACTCTAAAAGTTATGCTCTAAGAGAGATTCATTATTAGAGCAAAATCACTTTCCACCTCATGTTCAATATCTACTATAATAAGGAAAGCTACCTTTGGTCAAGGAAGGGTTTTCATTCTCTCACTACTTCACTTTAATATTTGTAGGTAGATCAAAAGTAAAAATTACAAAGAAGAGGGAATAATTAAAACATAACTAATGAGCTATTACAAAGTCCACTTGTTCTTTAATTACATGTGCACTGCTAGTGATGTACCGAACTGTTCGCTGGCGAATAGTTCCCGGCGAACATAGCATGTTCGCGTCCGCCACTGCGGGCGAACACATGCGGTGTTCGGTCCGCCCCCTATTCGTCATCATTGAGTAAACTTTGACCCTGTACCTCACAGTCAGCAGACACATTACAGCCAATCAGCAGCACACCCTCCCTAGCAGACCCTCCCAACTACTGGACAGCATCCATTTTAGATTAATTCGGAAGCTGCAACCATTTTTTTTTTTTTCCAATTTTTTTTTTTTTTTTAGTGCATATAAATGTTACAAGTAGATACTACTCTCAGACACTCTGTGTTACTGCAGATACTCCCTCCAGACACCCTGTGTTACTGCAGATACTCCCCCCAGACACTCTGTGTTACTGCAGATACTCCCTCCAGACACTGACACAGAGCAGAATAGGGACTGTTCCCCCTACATAGGGTCACTTGGCAGATATGGATTGACACCTATCCTAAGGATCCCTGATAAACACTGACACGGAGCCCTCCATGGGTGAAGATGGATTAATTTTTTTTTGTGCTCGGGTTTTTTATTTTATTTTTAAGTTCGACGGGTATGATGGCTTTTTATTTGCCCTTTTTTGGGGCTAAAAAAATGAAGATTTTAGAAGAAGAAGACGTTGAATAGTAAGTTGAATTTTACTTTACAGGGTAGTAATTGTATTCCCCCTTCACTATTTTTTAGGGTGAGGGGGGTAGGTAGGGGCTTTTTTATTTGGTTGTGTGACTAGGGGCTTGGGGACACACACTGCATACACACTATACACACACTGCACACACTATACACACACTACACACAATATACACACACTATACACACAATATACACACACACTGTACACACCATACACACACTGTACACACTATGCACACACACACTACACACACTGCATACACACACTACACACACTGCATACACACTGCACACACTATACACACTGCACACACTATACACACACTGCACACTCTATACACACACTATACACACACTGCATACACTATACACACTCTACACACACTGCATACACACTGCACACACTGCATACACTATACACACACTGCACTAACTATACACACACTGCACACACTATACACACACTGCATACACTATACACACACTGCATACACACTATACACACACTGCATACACACTATACACACACTGCACACACTATACACACTATACACACACTACACGCACTACACACACACACACTGTACACACTATGCACACACTGCATACACTATGCACACACTATACACACACACTACATACACACTGCACACACTGCACACATTATACACATACTACACACACTATACACACACTACACACACTATACACACAATATACACACACACTGTACACACTATGCACACACTGCACACACTGCATACACTATGCACACACTAGACACACACACTACACACACTATACACACTCTATACACACACTGCACACACTATACACACTATACACACTATACACACTCACTATACACACAATATACACACACTGTACACACTATACACACTCACTATACACACAATATACACACACTTTACACACTATACACACACTGCATACACATACATTTAAAAAAAATTGCAGCTGTTTTTTACATTTCAAAGTTGGGGAGGGGGGTGCCAAATAAAGGATCTGCCCCGGGTGCCAAATGCTCCAGGTACGCCCCTGTATAGAGGGGAGCCATGTTACTCTGAATATAGAGGGGAGCCATGTTACACTATATACAGTGGAAACATGGCTCCCTCTATATACAGAGTAACATGGCTCCCTCTATATACAGAGGGGAGCCATGTTTACACGGTATATAGAGGGAAGCCATGTTATTCTGTATATAGAGGGAGCCATGTTTACACGGTATATAGAGGGAAGCCATGTTACTCTGTATATAGAGAGGAGCCATGTTTACACTGTATATAGAGGGGAGCCATGTTACTCTGTATATAGAGGGGAGCCATGTTACTCTGTATATAGAGAGGAGCCATGTTTACACTGTATATAGAGGGGAGCCATGTTACTCTGTATATAGAGGGGAGCCATGTTACACTGTATATAGAGGGAGCCATGTTACTCTGTATATAGAGGGAGCCATGTTTACACTGTATATAGAGGGGAGCCATGTTTACACAGTATACAGAGGGAGCCATGTTACTCTGTATATAGAGGGAGCCATGTTTACTCTGTATATAGAGGACTGTTTGCGGTGCGTTAAACGGGGAGTTTGGTCTGTCACTGTGAAGCGGGCGTAACCCTTACACTACCTGATCGATACAACATCATACCTGATGTTTTAAATCACGTTATTCCAAACAATTTAGGAATGTTAGGTGATTTATGCCCTTTATGGATTAAAACCAGACTCTGCATCAACTATGTAATTTTCCATGGGAGTTTTGCCATGGATCCCCCTCCGGCATGCCACAGTCCAGGTGTTAGTCACCTTGAAACAACTTTTCCATCACTATTGTGGCCAGAAAGAGTCCCTGTGTGTTTTAAAATTCGCCTGTCTATTGAAGTCTATGGCGGTTCGCACGGTTCGCCCGTTCGCGAACATTTGCGGAAGTTCGCGTTCGCCGTTCGCGAACCGAAAATTTCGGGTTCGCGACAACAGTATTCACTGCAAATATATCATTATTTCTAACATACTGCCAGGTTCTAAACACTGTAGGGTTTTTTTTTAATTAGATGTGTAACTTATTTCATGATGTACACTAGGTACCGAAGATACCGTTGATGAAATGAAATGAACTATCAATTTGTATATATTTTATACTTTAGAATCAATAACTGAAAATACAATACAATTATTATTCTTTTTCAGATACTTCCACGACAACAAAAACACCAACTGTTGCTGGTATGTTTCCATTTCTGCACCCTTTTCTACAGACATTTTTGAGTGTGAAGATTAACTTATGTTAATACATTTTTCAATGCTTACATATTACATTTTGTTTTGTTGCACTTGCGTAATCATTTCAATTTGGCAGACTTTCTCTAGTAAGACATGCATGTGTACAATGTCTAGATATGACAGTTTTCGAGACATGAAGTCAATCTTCAGATATCTGCTGATTAATATTTTTCTGAAATACAAACATAATGTATTAAATTTAAACTCTACTTTCTACTCTTTCTAGAAAATTCAGGAGAGGAAAACTATGCAATCTGCATTTGCTTCTCCTCAATATGTCAACTTGGTTAAAATAAAGACAGAAATTTTAATGCATGATATTTGATAAAGAGACATAATTTTTTTGTGTTTTATGTGAGTCTTACTCTAAAAGTTATGCTTAAAGAAGGATTCATTATTAGAGCAAAATCACTTTCCACCTCATGTTAAATATCTACTATAATAAGGAAAGCTACCTTTGGTCAAGGAAGGGTTTTCATTCTCTCACTACTTCACTTTAATATTTGTAGGTAGATCAAAAGTAAAAATTACAAAGAAGAGGGAATAATTAAAACATAACTGATGAGATATTACAAAGTCCACTTGTTCTTTAATTACATGTTCACTGCAAATATCCCAGTATTTCTAACATACTGCCAGGTTCTAAACACTGTAGGGTTGTTTTTTTAATTAGATGTGTAACTCATTTCATGATGTACACTAGCTACCGAAGATACCTTTGATGATGAAAAGAAATGAACTATCAATTTGTAAATATTTTATAATTTAGAATCAATAACTCAAAATACAATACAATTATTATTCTGTTTCAGATACATCCACGACAACAAAAACACCAACTGTAGCTGGTATGTTTCCATTTCTGCACCCTTTTCTACAGATATTTTTGAGTGTGAAGATTAAATTAATCACTTATTTTAATACATTTTTCAATGCTTACATAAAACATTTTGTTTTGTTGCACTTGTGTAATCATTTCAATTTGGCAGACTTTCTCTAGTAAGACATGCATGTGTACAATGTCTAGATATGACTGTTGTCGAGACATGAAGTCAATCTTTTGACATCTGCTGATATTTTTTTTTCTGAAATACAAACATAATGTATTAAATTTAAACTCTACTTTCTACTCTTTCTAGAAAATTCAGGAGAGGAAAACTATGCAATCTGCATTTGCTTCTCCTCAATATGTCAACTTGGTTAAAATAAAGACAGAAATTTTAATGCATGATATTTGATAAAGAGACATAATTTTTTTGTGTTTTATGTGAGTCTTACTCTAAAAGTTATGCTTAAAGAAGGATTCATTATTAGAGCAAAATCACTTTCCACCTCATGTTAAATATCTACTATAATAAGGAAAGCTACCTTTGGTCAAGGAAGGGTTTTCATTCTCTCACTACTTCACTTTAATATTTGTAGGTAGATCAAAAGTAAAAATTACAAAGAAGAGGGAATAATTAAAACATAACTGATGAGATATTACAAAGTCCACTTGTTCTTTAATTACATGTTCACTGCAAATATCCCAGTATTTCTAACATACTGCCAGGTTCTAAACACTGTAGGGTTGTTTTTTTAATTAGATGTGTAACTCATTTCATGATGTACACTAGCTACCGAAGATACCTTTGATGATGAAAAGAAATGAACTATCAATTTGTAAATATTTTATAATTTAGAATCAATAACTCAAAATACAATACAATTATTATTCTGTTTCAGATACATCCACGACAACAAAAACACCAACTGTAGCTGGTATGTTTCCATTTCTGCACCCTTTTCTACAGATATTTTTGAGTGTGAAGATTAAATTAATCACTTATTTTAATACATTTTTCAATGCTTACATAAAACATTTTGTTTTGTTGCACTTGTGTAATCATTTCAATTTGGCAGACTTTCTCTAGTAAGACATGCATGTGTACAATGTCTAGATATGACTGTTGTCGAGACATGAAGTCAATCTTTTGACATCTGCTGATATTTTTTTTTCTGAAATACAAACATAATGTATTAAATTTAAACTCTAGTTTCTACTCTTTCTAGAAAATTGAGGAGAGGAAAACTATGCAATCTGCATTTGCTTCTCCTCAATATGTCAACTTGGTTAAAATAAAGACAGACATTTTAATATATGATATTTGATAAAGAGACATCATTTTCTTGAGTTTTATGTGAGTCTTACTCTAAAAGTTATGCTTTAAGAGAGATTCATTATTAGAGCAAAATCACTTTTCACCTCATGTTCACTATCTACTATAATAAGGAAAGCTAACTTTGTTAAAGGAAGGGTTTTCATTCTCTCACTACTTCACTTTAATATTTGGGGGTAGATCAAAAGTAAAAATTACAAAGAAGAGGGAATAATTAAAACATAACTAATGAGATATTGCAAAGTCCACTTGTTCTTTAATTACATGTTCACTGCAAATATATCAGTATTTATAACATACTGCCAGGTTCTAAACACTGTAGGGTTGTTTTTTTAATTAGATGTGTAACTTATTTCATGATGTACACTAGCTACCGAAGATACCGTTTATGATGAAAATAAATCAACTATCAATTTGTATATATTTTATACTTTAGAATCAATAACTGAAAATACAATACAATAATTATTATTTTTCAGATACTTTCACGACAACAAAAACACCAACTGTTGCTGGTATGTTTCCATTTCTGCACCCTTTTCTACAGACATTTTTGAGTGTGAAGATTAACTTATTTTAATACATTTTTCAATGCTTACATATTACATTTTGTTTTGTTGCACTTGTGTAATCATTTCAATTTGGCAGACTTTCTCTAGTAAGACATGCATGTGTACAATGTCTAGATATAACAGTTTTCGAGACATGAAGTCAATCTTCTGACATTTGCTGATATTTTTTTTTTCTGAAATACAAACATAATGTATTAAATTTAAACTCTACTTTCTACTCTTTCTAGAAAATTGAGGAGAGGAAAACTATGCAATCTGCATTTGCTTCTCCTCAATATGTCAACTTGGTTAAAATAAAGACAGTAATTTTAATATATGATATTTGATAAAGAGACATGATTTTCTTATGTTTTATGTGAGTCTTACTCTAAAAGTTATGCTCTAAGAGAGATTCATTATTAGAGCAAAATCACTTTCCACCTCATGTTCAATATCTACTATAATAAGGAAAGCTACCTTTGGTCAAGGAAGGGTTTTCATTCTCTCACTACTTCACTTTAATATTTGTAGGTAGATCAAAAGTAAAAATTACAAAGAAGAGGGAATAATTAAAACATAACTAATGAGCTATTACAAAGTCCACTTGTTCTTTAATTACATGTGCACTGCTAGTGATGTACCGAACTGTTCGCTGGCGAATAGTTCCCGGCGAACATAGCATGTTCGCGTCCGCCACTGCGGGCGAACACATGCGGTGTTCGGTCCGCCCCCTATTCGTCATCATTGAGTAAACTTTGACCCTGTACCTCACAGTCAGCAGACACATTACAGCCAATCAGCAGCACACCCTCCCTAGCAGACCCTCCCAACTACTGGACAGCATCCATTTTAGATTAATTCGGAAGCTGCAACCATTTTTTATTTTTTTTTCAATTTATTTTTTTTTTTTTAGTGCATATAAATGTTACAAGTAGATACTACTCTCAGACACTCTGTGTTACTGCAGATACTCCCTCCAGACACCCTGTGTTACTGCAGATACTCCCCCCAGACACTCTGTGTTACTGCAGATACTCCCTCCAGACACTGACACAGAGCAGAATAGGGACTGTTCCCCCTACATAGGGTCACTTGGCAGATATGGATTGACACCTATCCTAAGGATCCCTGATAAACACTGACACGGAGCCCTCCATGGGTGAAGATGGATTAATTTTTTTTGTGCTCGGGTTTTTTATTTTATTTTTAAGTTCGACGGGTATGATGGCTTTTTATTTGCGCTTTTTTGGGGCTAAAAAAATGAAGATTTTAGAAGAAGAAGACGTTGAATAGTAAGTTGAATTTTACTTTACAGGGTAGTAATTGTATTCCCCCTTCACTATTTTTTAGGGTGAGGGGGGTAGGTAGGGGCTTTTTTATTTGGTTGTGTGACTAGGGGCTTGGGGACACACACTGCATACACACTATACACACACTGCACACACTATACACACACTACACACAATATACACACACTATACACACAATATACACACACACTGTACACACCATACACACACTGTACACACTATGCACACACACACTACACACACTGCATACACACACTACACACACTGCATACACACTGCACACACTATACACACTGCACACACTATACACACACTGCACACTCTATACACACACTATACACACACTGCATACACTATACACACTCTACACACACTGCATACACACTGCACACACTGCATACACTATACACACACTGCACTAACTATACACACACTGCACACACTATACACACACTGCATACACTATACACACACTGCATACACACTATACACACACTGCATACACACTATACACACACTGCACACACTATACACACTATACACACCCTACACACACTACACACACACACACTGTACACACTATGCACACACTGCATACACTATGCACACACTATACACACACACTACATACACACTGCACACACTGCCCACATTATACACATACTACACACACTATACACACACTACACACACTATACACACAATATACACACACACTGTACACACTATGCACACACTGCACACACTGCATACACTATGCACACACTAGACACACACACTACACACACTGCATACACACACTATACACACTCTATACACACACTGCACACACTATACACACTATACACACTATACACACTCACTATACACACAATATACACACACTGTACACACTATACACACTCACTATACACACAATATACACACACTTTACACACTATACACACACTGCATAAACATACATTTAAAAAAAAATTGCAGCTGTTTTTTACATTTCAAAGTTGGGGAGGGGGGTGCCAAATAAAGGATCCGCCCCGGGTGCCAAATGCTCCAGGTACGCCCCTGTATAGAGGGGAGCCATGTTACTCTGAATATAGAGGGGAGCCATGTTACACTATATACAGTGGAAACATGGCTCCCTCTATATACAGAGTAACATGGCTCCCTCTATATACAGAGGGGAGCCATGTTTACACGGTATATAGAGGGAAGCCATGTTATTCTGTATATAGAGGGAGCCATGTTTACACGGTATATAGAGGGAAGCCATGTTACTCTGTATATAGAGAGGAGCCATGTTTACACTGTATATAGAGGGGAGCCATGTTACTCTGTATATAGAGGGGAGCCATGTTACTCTGTATATAGAGAGGAGCCATGTTTACACTGTATATAGAGGGGAGCCATGTTACTCTGTATATAGAGGGGAGCCATGTTACACTGTATATAGAGGGAGCCATGTTACTCTGTATATAGAGGGAGCCATGTTTACACTGTATATAGAGGGGAGCCATGTTTACACAGTATACAGAGGGAGCCATGTTACTCTGTATATAGAGGGAGCCATGTTTACTGTGTATATAGAGGACTGTTTGCGGTGCGTTAAACGGGGAGTTTGGTCTGTCACTGTGAAGCGGGCGTAACCTTACACTACCTGATCGATACAACATCATACCTGATGTTTTAAATCACGTTATTCCAAACAATTTAGGAATGTTAGGTGATTTATGCCCTTTATGGATTAAAACCAGACTCTGCATCAACTATGTAATTTTCCATGGGAGTTTTGCCATGGATCCCCCTCCGGCATGCCACAGTCCAGGTGTTAGTCCCCTTGAAACAACTTTTCCATCACTATTGTGGCCAGAAAGAGTCCCTGTGTGTTTTAAAATTCGCCTGTCTATTGAAGTCTATGGCGGTTCGCACGGTTCGCCCGTTCGCGAACATTTGCGGAAGTTCGCGTTCGCCGTTCGCGAACCGAAAATTTCGGGTTCGCGACAACAGTATTCACTGCAAATATATCATTATTTCTAACATACTGCCAGGTTCTAAACACTGTAGGGTTGTTTTTTTAATTAGATGTGTAACTTATTTCATGATGTACACTAGGTACCGAAGATACCGTTGATGAAATGAAATGAACTATCAATTTGTATATATTTTATACTTTAGAATCAATAACTGAAAATACAATACAATTATTATTCTTTTTCAGATACTTCCACGACAACAAAAACACCAACTGTTGCTGGTATGTTTCCATTTCTGCACCCTTTTCTACAGACATTTTTGAGTGTGAAGATTAACTTATGTTAATACATTTTTCAATGCTTACATATTACATTTTGTTTTGTTGCACTTGCGTAATCATTTCAATTTGGCAGACTTTCTCTAGTAAGACATGCATGTGTACAATGTCTCGATATGACAGTTTTCGAGACATGAAGTCAATCTTCAGATATCTGCTGATTAATATTTTTCTGAAATACAAACATAATGTATTAAATTTAAACTCTACTTTCTACTCTTTCTAGAAAATTCAGGAGAGGAAAACTATGCAATCTGCATTTGCTTCTCCTCAATATGTCAACTTGGTTAAAATAAAGACAGAAATTTTAATATATGATATTTGATAAAGAGACATAATTTTCTTGTGTTTTATGTGAGTCTTACTCTAAAAGTTATGCTTAAAGAAGGATTCATTATTAGAGCAAAATCACTATCCACCTCATGTTAAATATCTACTATAATAAGGAAAGCTACCTTTGGTCAAGGAAGGGTTTTCATTCTCTCACTACTTCACTTTAATATTTGTAATTAGATCAAAAGTAAAAATTACAAAGAAGAGGGAATAATTAAAACATAACTGATGAGATATTACAAAGTCCACGTGTTCTTTAATTACATGTTCACTGCAAATATGCCAGTATTTCTAACATACTGCCAGGTTCTAAACACTGTAGGGTTGTTTTTTGAATTAGATGTGTAACTCATTTCATGATGTACACTAGCTACCGAAGATACCTTTGATGATGAAAAGAAATGAACTATCAATTTGTAAATATTTTATAATTTAGAATCAATAACTCAAAATACAATACAATTATTATTCTGTTTCAGATACATCCACGACAACAAAAACACCAACTGTAGCTGGTATGTTTCAATTTCTGCACCCTTTTCTACAGATATTTTTGAGTGTGAAGATTAAATTAATCACTTATTTTAATACATTTTTCAATGCTTACATAAAACATTTTGTTTTGTTGCACTTGTGTAATCATTTCAATTTGGCAGACTTTCTCTAGTAAGACATGCATGTGTACAATGTCTAGATATGACTGTTGTCGAGACATGAAGTCAATCTTTTGACATCTGCTGATATTTTTTTTCTGAAATACAAACATAATGTATTAAATTTAAACTCTAGTTTCTACTCTTTCTAGAAAATTGAGGAGAGGAAAACTATGCAATCTGCATTTGCTTCTCCTCAATATGTCAACTTGGTTAAAATAAAGACAGAAATTTTAATATATGATATTTGATAAAGAGACATAATTTTCTTGAGTTTTATGTGAGTCTTACTCTAAAAGTTATGCTTTAAGAGAGATTCATTATTAGAGCAAAATCACTTTTCACCTCATGTTCACTATCTACTATAATAAGGAAAGCTAACTTTGTTAAAGGAAGGGTTTTCATTCTCTCACTACTTCACTTTAATATTTGGGGTAGATCAAAAGTAAAAATTACAAAGAAGAGGGAATAATTAAAACATAACTAATGAGATATTGCAAAGTCCACTTGTTCTTTAATTACATGTTCACTGCAAATATATCAGTATTTATAACATACTGCCAGGTTCTAAACACTGTAGGGTTGTTTTTTTAATTAGATGTGTAACTTATTTCATGATGTACACTAGCTACCGAAGATACAGTTTATGATGAAAATAAATCAACTATCAATTTGTATATATTTTATACTTTAGAATCAATAACTGAAAATACAATACAATAATTATTATTTTTCAGATACTTTCACGACAACAAAAACACCAACTGTTGCTGGTATGTTTCCATTTCTGCACCCTTTTCTACAGACATTTTTGAGTGTGAAGATTAACTTATTTTAATACATTTTTCAATGCTTACATATTACATTTTGTTTTGTTGCACTTGTGTAATCATTTCAATTTGGCAGACTTTCTCTAGTAAGACATGCATGTGTACAATGTCTAGATATAACAGTTTTCGAGACATGAAGTCAATCTTCTGACATCTGCTGATATTTTTTTTTTCTGAAATACAAACATAATGTATTAAATTTAAACTCTACTTTCTACTCTTTCTAGAAAATTGAGGAGAGGAAAACTATGCAATCTGCATTTGCTTCTCCTCAATATGTCAACTTGGTTAAAATAAAGACAGTAATTTTAATATATGATATTTGATAAAGAGACATGATTTTCTTATGTTTTATGTGAGTCTTACTCTAAAAGTTATGCTCTAAGAGAGATTCATTATTAGAGCAAAATCACTTTCCACCTCATGTTCAATATCTACTATAATAAGGAAAGCTACCTTTGGTCAAGGAAGGGTTTTCATTCTCTTACTACTTCACTTTAATATTTGTAGGTAGATCAAAAGTAAAAATTACAAAGAAGAGGGAATAATTAAAACATAACTAATGAGATATTACAAAGTCCACTTGTTCTTTAATTACATGTGCACTGCTAGTGATGTACCGAACTGTTCGCTGGCGAATAGTTCCCGGCGAACATAGCATGTTCGCGTCCGCCACTGCGGGCGAACACATGCGGTGTTCGGTCCGCCCCCTATTCGTCATCATTGAGTAAACTTTGACCCTGTACCTCACAGTCAGCAGACACATTACAGCCAATCAGCAGCACACCCTCCCTAGCAGACCCTCCCAACTACTGGACAGCATCCATTTTAGATTAATTCGGAAGCTGCAACCATTTTTTATTTTTTTTTCAATTTATTATTTTTTTTTTAGTGCATATAAATGTTACAAGTAGATACTACTCTCAGACACTCTGTGTTACTGCAGATACTCCCTCCAGACACCCTGTGTTACTGCAGATACTCCCCCCAGACACTCTGTGTTACTGCAGATACTCCCTCCAGACACTGACACAGAGCAGAATAGGGACTGTTCCCCCTACATAGGGTCACTTGGCAGATATGGATTGACACCTATCCTAAGGATCCCTGATAAACACTGACACGGAGCCCTCCATGGGTTAAGATGGATTAATTTTTTTTTGTGCTCGGGTTTTTTATTTTATTTTTAAGTTCGACGGGTATGATGGCTTTTTATTTGCCCTTTTTTGGGGCTAAAAAAATGAAGATTTTAGAAGAAGAAGACGTTGAATAGTAAGTTGAATTTTACTTTACAGGGTAGTAATTGTATTCCCCCTTCACTATTTTTTAGGGTGAGGGGGGTAGGTAGGGGCTTTTTTATTTGGTTGTGTGACTAGGGGCTTGGGGACACACACTGCATACACACTATACACACACTGCACACACTATACACACACTACACACAATATACACACACTATACACACAATATACACACACACTGTACACACCATACACACACTGTACACACTATGCACACACACACTACACACACTGCATACAAACACTACACACACTGCATACACACTGCACACACTATACACACTGCACACACTATACACACACTGCACACTCTATACACACACTATACACACACTGCATACACTATACACACTCTACACACACTGCATACACACTGCACACACTGCATACACTATACACACACTGCACTAACTATGCACACACTGCACACACTATACACACACTGCATACACTATACACACACTGCATACACACTATACACACACTGCATACACACTATACACACACTGCACACACTATACACACTATACACACACTACACACACTACACACACACACACTGTACACACTATGCACACACTGCATACACTATGCACACACTATACACACACACTACATACACACTGCACACACTGCACACATTATACACATACTACACACACTATACACACACTACACACACTATACACACAATATACACACACACTGTACACACTATGCACACACTGCACACACTGCATACACTATGTACACACTAGACACACACACTACACACACTGCATACACACACTATACACACTCTATACACACACTGCACACACTATACACACTATACACACTATACACACTCACTATACACACAATATACACACACTGTACACACTATACACACTCACTATACACACAATATACACACACTTTACACACTATACACACACTGCATAAACATACATTTAAAAAAAAATTGCAGCTGTTTTTTACATTTCAAAGTTGGGGAGGGGGGTGCCAAATAAAGGATCCGCCCCGGGTGCCAAATGCTCCAGGTACGCCCCTGTATAGAGGGGAGCCATGTTACTCTGAATATAGAGGGGAGCCATGTTACACTATATACAGTGGAAACATGGCTCCCTCTATATACAGAGTAACATGGCTCCCTCTATATACAGAGGGGAGCCATGTTTACACGGTATATAGAGGGAAGCCATGTTATTCTGTATATAGAGGGAGCCATGTTTACACGGTATATAGAGGGAAGCCATGTTACTCTGTATATAGAGAGGAGCCATGTTTACACTGTATATAGAGGGGAGCCATGTTACTCTGTATATAGAGGGGAGCCATGTTACTCTGTATATAGAGAGGAGCCATGTTTACACTGTATATAGAGGGGAGCCATGTTACTCTGTATATAGAGGGGAGCCATGTTACACTGCATATAGAGGGAGCCATGTTACTCTGTATATAGAGGGAGCCATGTTTACACTGTATATAGAGGGGAGCCATGTTTACACAGTATACAGAGGGAGCCATGTTACTCTGTATATAGAGGGAGCCATGTTTACTCTGTATATAGAGGACTGTTTGCGGTGCGTTAAACGGGGAGTTTGGTCTGTCACTGTGAAGCGGGCGTAACCCTTACACTACCTGATCGATACAACATCATACCTGATGTTTTAAAGCACGTTATTCCAAACAATTTAGGAATGTTAGGTGATTTATGCCCTTTATGGATTAAAACCAGACTCTGCATCAACTATGTAATTTTCCATGGGAGTTTTGCCATGGATCCCCCTCCGGCATGCCACAGTCCAGGTGTTAGTCCCCTTGAAACAACTTTTCCATCACTATTGTGGCCAGAAAGAGTCCCTGTATGTTTTTAAATTCGCCTGTCTATTGAAGTCTATGGCGGTTCGCACGGTTCGCCCGTTCGCGAACATTTGCGGAAGTTCGCGTTCGCCATTCGCGAACCGAAAATTTCGGGTTCGCGACAACACTATTCACTGCAAATATATCATTATTTCTAACATACTGCCAGGTTCTAAACACTGTAGGGTTGTTTTTTTAATTAGATGTGTAACTTATTTCATGATGTACACTAGGTACCGAAGATACCGTTGATGAAATGAAATGAACTATCAATTTGTATATATTTTATACTTTAGAATCAATAACTGAAAATACAATACAATTATTATTCTTTTTCAGATACTTCCACGACAACAAAAACACCAACTGTTGCTGGTATGTTTCCATTTCTGCACCCTTTTCTACAGACATTTTTGAGTGTGAAGATTAACTTATGTTAATACATTTTTCAATGCTTACATATTACATTTTGTTTTGTTGCACTTGCGTAATCATTTCAATTTGGCAGACTTTCTCTAGTAAGACATGCATGTGTACAATGTCTAGATATGACAGTTTTCGAGACATGAAGTCAATCTTCAGATATCTGCTGATTAATATTTTTCTGAAATACAAACATAATGTATTAAATTTAAACTCTACTTTCTACTCTTTCTAGAAAATTCAGGAGAGGAAAACTATGCAATCTGCATTTGCTTCTCCTCAATATGTCAACTTGGTTAAAATAAAGACAGAAATTTTAATATATGATATTTGATAAAGAGACATAATTTTCTTGTGTTTTATGTGAGTCTTACTCTAAAAGTTATGCTTAAAGAAGGATTCATTATTAGAGCAAAATCACTATCCACCTCATGTTAAATATCTACTATAATAAGGAAAGCTACCTTTGGTCAAGGAAGGGTTTTCATTCTCTCACTACTTCACTTTAATATTTGTAGGTAGATCAAAAGTAAAAATTACAAAGAAGAGGGAATAATTAAAACATAACTGATGAGATATTACAAAGTCCACATGTTCTTTAATTACATGTTCACTGCAAATATGCCAGTATTTCTAACATACTGCCAGGTTCTAAACATTGTAGGGTTGTTTTTTGAATTAGATGTGTAACTCATTTCATGATGTATACTAGCTACCGAAGATGCCTTTAATGATGAAAAGAAATGAACTATCAATTTGTATATATTTTATAATTTAGAATCAATAACTCAAAATACAATTATTATTATTCAAAATACAATACAATTATTATTCTTTTTCAGATACATCCACAACAACAAAAACACAAACTGTAGCTGGTATGTTTCCATTTCTGCACCCTTTTCTACAGATATTTTTGAGTGTGAAGATTAAATTAATCACTTATTTTAATACATTTTTCAATGCTTACATATTACATTTTGTTTTGTTGCACTTGTGTAATCATTTCAATTTGGCAGACTTTCTCCAGTAAGACATGCATGTGTACAATGTCTAAATATGACAGTTTTCGAGACATGAATTCAATCTTCTGACATCTGCTGATAATTTTTTTTTCTGAAATACAAACATAATTTATTAAATTTAAACTCTACTTTCTGCTCTTTCTAGAAAATTGAGGAGAGGAAAACTATGTAATCTGCATTTGCTTCTCCTCAATATGTCAACTTGGTTAAAATAAAGACAGAAATTTTAATATATGATATTTGATAAAGAGACATGATTTTCTTGGGTTTTATGTGAGTCTTACTCTAAAAGTTATGCTCTAAGAAGGATTCATTATTAGAGCAAAATCACTTTCCACCTCATGTTTAATATCTACTATAATAAGGAAAGCTACATTTGGTCAAGGAAGGGTTTTCATTCTCTCACTACTTCACTTTAATATTTGTAGGTAGATCAAAAGTAAAAATTACAAAGAAGAGGGAATAATTAAAACATAACTAATGAGATATTACAAAGTCCACTTCTTCTTTAATTACATGTTCACTGCAAATATATCAGTATTTCTAACATACTGCCAGGTTCTAAACACTGTAGGGTTGTTTTTTGAATAAGATGTGTAACTTATTTCATGATGTACACTAGCTACCGAAGATACCGTTGATGAAATGAAATGAACTATCAATTTGTATATATTTTATACTTTAGAATCAATAACTGAAAATACAATACAATTATTATTCTTTTTCAGATACTTCCACGACAACAAAAACACCAACTGTTGCTGGTATGTTTCCATTTCTGCACCCTTTTCTACAGACATTTTTGAGTGTGAAGATTAACTTATGTTAATACATTTTTCAATGCTTACATAATACATTTTGTTTTGTTGCACTTGTGTAATCATTTCAATTTGGCAGACTTCCTCTAGTAAGACATGCATGTTTACAATGTCTAAATATGACAGTTTTCAAGACATGAATTCAATCTTCTGACATATGCTGATAATTTTTTTTCTGAAATACAAACATAATGTATTACATTTAAACTCTACTTTCTACTCTTTCTAGAAAATTGAGGAGAGGAAAACTATGCAATCTGCATTTGCTTCTCCTCAATATGTCAACTCGATTAAAATAAAGACAGAAATTTTAATATATGATATTTGATAAAGAGACATAATTTTCTTGTGTTTTATGTGAGTCTTACTCTAAAAGTTATGCTTAAAGAAGGATTCATTATTAGAGCAAAATCACTATCCACCTCATGTTAAATATCTACTATAATAAGGAAAGCTACCTTTGGTCAAGGAAGGGTTTTCATTCTCTCACTACTTCACTTTAATATTTGTAATTAGATCAAAAGTAAAAATTACAAAGAAGAGGGAATAATTAAAACATAACTGATGAGATATTACAAAGTCCACGTGTTCTTTAATTACATGTTCACTGCAAATATGCCAGTATTTCTAACATACTGCCAGGTTCTAAACACTGTAGGGTTGTTTTTTGAATTAGATGTGTAACTCATTTCATGATGTACACTAGCTACCGAAGATACCTTTGATGATGAAAAGAAATGAACTATCAATTTGTAAATATTTTATAATTTAGAATCAATAACTCAAAATACAATACAATTATTATTCTGTTTCAGATACATCCACGACAACAAAAACACCAACTGTAGCTGGTATGTTTCAATTTCTGCACCCTTTTCTACAGATATTTTTGAGTGTGAAGATTAAATTAATCACTTATTTTAATACATTTTTCAATGCTTACATAAAACATTTTGTTTTGTTGCACTTGTGTAATCATTTCAATTTGGCAGACTTTCTCTAGTAAGACATGCATGTGTACAATGTCTAGATATGACTGTTGTCGAGACATGAAGTCAATCTTTTGACATCTGCTGATATTTTTTTTCTGAAATACAAACATAATGTATTAAATTTAAACTCTAGTTTCTACTCTTTCTAGAAAATTGAGGAGAGGAAAACTATGCAATCTGCATTTGCTTCTCCTCAATATGTCAACTTGGTTAAAATAAAGACAGAAATTTTAATATATGATATTTGATAAAGAGACATAATTTTCTTGAGTTTTATGTGAGTCTTACTCTAAAAGTTATGCTTTAAGAGAGATTCATTATTAGAGCAAAATCACTTTTCACCTCATGTTCACTATCTACTATAATAAGGAAAGCTAACTTTGTTAAAGGAAGGGTTTTCATTCTCTCACTACTTCACTTTAATATTTGGGGGTAGATCAAAAGTAAAAATTACAAAGAAGAGGGAATAATTAAAACATAACTAATGAGATATTGCAAAGTCCACTTGTTCTTTAATTACATGTTCACTGCAAATATATCAGTATTTATAACATACTGCCAGGTTCTAAACACTGTAGGGTTGTTTTTTTAATTAGATGTGTAACTTATTTCATGATGTACACTAGCTACCGAAGATACAGTTTATGATGAAAATAAATCAACTATCAATTTGTATATATTTTATACTTTAGAATCAATAACTGAAAATACAATACAATAATTATTATTTTTCAGATACTTTCACGACAACAAAAACACCAACTGTTGCTGGTATGTTTCCATTTCTGCACCCTTTTCTACAGACATTTTTGAGTGTGAAGATTAACTTATTTTAATACATTTTTCAATGCTTACATATTACATTTTGTTTTGTTGCACTTGTGTAATCATTTCAATTTGGCAGACTTTCTCTAGTAAGACATGCATGTGTACAATGTCTCGATATGACAGTTTTCGAGACATGAAGTCAATCTTCAGATATCTGCTGATTAATATTTTTCTGAAATACAAACATAATGTATTAAATTTAAACTCTACTTTCTACTCTTTCTAGAAAATTCAGGAGAGGAAAACTATGCAATCTGCATTTGCTTCTCCTCAATATGTCAACTTGGTTAAAATAAAGACAGAAATTTTAATATATGATATTTGATAAAGAGACATAATTTTCTTGTGTTTTATGTGAGTCTTACTCTAAAAGTTATGCTTAAAGAAGGATTCATTATTAGAGCAAAATCACTATCCACCTCATGTTAAATATCTACTATAATAAGGAAAGCTACCTTTGGTCAAGGAAGGGTTTTCATTCTCTCACTACTTCACTTTAATATTTGTAATTAGATCAAAAGTAAAAATTACAAAGAAGAGGGAATAATTAAAACATAACTGATGAGATATTACAAAGTCCACGTGTTCTTTAATTACATGTTCACTGCAAATATGCCAGTATTTCTAACATACTGCCAGGTTCTAAACACTGTAGGGTTGTTTTTTGAATTAGATGTGTAACTCATTTCATGATGTACACTAGCTACCGAAGATACCTTTGATGATGAAAAGAAATGAACTATCAATTTGTAAATATTTTATAATTTAGAATCAATAACTCAAAATACAATACAATTATTATTCTGTTTCAGATACATCCACGACAACAAAAACACCAACTGTAGCTGGTATGTTTCAATTTCTGCACCCTTTTCTACAGATATTTTTGAGTGTGAAGATTAAATTAATCACTTATTTTAATACATTTTTCAATGCTTACATAAAACATTTTGTTTTGTTGCACTTGTGTAATCATTTCAATTTGGCAGACTTTCTCTAGTAAGACATGCATGTGTACAATGTCTAGATATGACTGTTGTCGAGACATGAAGTCAATCTTTTGACATCTGCTGATATTTTTTTTCTGAAATACAAACATAATGTATTAAATTTAAACTCTAGTTTCTACTCTTTCTAGAAAATTGAGGAGAGGAAAACTATGCAATCTGCATTTGCTTCTCCTCAATATGTCAACTTGGTTAAAATAAAGACAGAAATTTTAATATATGATATTTGATAAAGAGACATAATTTTCTTGAGTTTTATGTGAGTCTTACTCTAAAAGTTATGCTTTAAGAGAGATTCATTATTAGAGCAAAATCACTTTTCACCTCATGTTCACTATCTACTATAATAAGGAAAGCTAACTTTGTTAAAGGAAGGGTTTTCATTCTCTCACTACTTCACTTTAATATTTGGGGGTAGATCAAAAGTAAAAATTACAAAGAAGAGGGAATAATTAAAACATAACTAATGAGATATTGCAAAGTCCACTTGTTCTTTAATTACATGTTCACTGCAAATATATCAGTATTTATAACATACTGCCAGGTTCTAAACACTGTAGGGTTGTTTTTTTAATTAGATGTGTAACTTATTTCATGATGTACACTAGCTACCGAAGATACAGTTTATGATGAAAATAAATCAACTATCAATTTGTATATATTTTATACTTTAGAATCAATAACTGAAAATACAATACAATAATTATTATTTTTCAGATACTTTCACGACAACAAAAACACCAACTGTTGCTGGTATGTTTCCATTTCTGCACCCTTTTCTACAGACATTTTTGAGTGTGAAGATTAACTTATTTTAATACATTTTTCAATGCTTACATATTACATTTTGTTTTGTTGCACTTGTGTAATCATTTCAATTTGGCAGACTTTCTCTAGTAAGACATGCATGTGTACAATGTCTAGATATAACAGTTTTCGAGACATGAAGTCAATCTTCTGACATCTGCTGATATTTTTTTTTTCTGAAATACAAACATAATGTATTAAATTTAAACTCTACTTTCTACTCTTTCTAGAAAATTGAGGAGAGGAAAACTATGCAATCTGCATTTGCTTCTCCTCAATATGTCAACTTGGTTAAAATAAAGACAGTAATTTTAATATATGATATTTGATAAAGAGACATGATTTTCTTATGTTTTATGTGAGTCTTACTCTAAAAGTTATGCTCTAAGAGAGATTCATTATTAGAGCAAAATCACTTTCCACCTCATGTTCAATATCTACTATAATAAGGAAAGCTACCTTTGGTCAAGGAAGGGTTTTCATTCTCTCACTACTTCACTTTAATATTTGTAGGTAGATCAAAAGTAAAAATTACAAAGAAGAGGGAATAATTAAAACATAACTAATGAGATATTACAAAGTCCACTTGTTCTTTAATTACATGTGCACTGCTAGTGATGTACCGAACTGTTCGCTGGCGAATAGTTCCCGGCGAACATAGCATGTTCGCGTCCGCCACTGCGGGCGAACACATGCGGTGTTCGGTCCGCCCCCTATTCGTCATCATTGAGTAAACTTTGACCCTGTACCTCACAGTCAGCAGACACATTACAGCCAATCAGCAGCACACCCTCCCTAGCAGACCCTCCCAACTACTGGACAGCATCCATTTTAGATTAATTCGGAAGCTGCAACCATTTTTTATTTTTTTTTCAATTTATTATTTTTTTTTTAGTGCATATAAATGTTACAAGTAGATACTACTCTCAGACACTCTGTGTTACTGCAGATACTCCCTCCAGACACCCTGTGTTACTGCAGATACTCCCCCCAGACACTCTGTGTTACTGCAGATACTCCCTCCAGACACTGACACAGAGCAGAATAGGGACTGTTCCCCCTACATAGGGTCACTTGGCAGATATGGATTGACACCTATCCTAAGGATCCCTGATAAACACTGACACGGAGCCCTCCATGGGTTAAGATGGATTAATTTTTTTTTGTGCTCGGGTTTTTTATTTTATTTTTAAGTTCGACGGGTATGATGGCTTTTTATTTGCCCTTTTTTGGGGCTAAAAAAATGAAGATTTTAGAAGAAGAAGACGTTGAATAGTAAGTTGAATTTTACTTTACAGGGTAGTAATTGTATTCCCCCTTCACTATTTTTTAGGGTGAGGGGGGTAGGTAGGGGCTTTTTTATTTGGTTGTGTGACTAGGGGCTTGGGGACACACACTGCATACACACTATACACACACTGCACACACTATACACACACTACACACAATATACACACACTATACACACAATATACACACACACTGTACACACCATACACACACTGTACACACTATGCACACACACACTACACACACTGCATACAAACACTACACACACTGCATACACACTGCACACACTATACACACTGCACACACTATACACACACTGCACACTCTATACACACACTATACACACACTGCATACACTATACACACTCTACACACACTGCATACACACTGCACACACTGCATACACTATACACACACTGCACTAACTATACACACACTGCACACACTATACACACACTGCATACACTATACACACACTGCATACACACTATACACACACTGCATACACACTATACACACACTGCACACACTATACACACTATACACACACTACACACACTACACACACACACTGTACACACTATGCACACACTGCATACACTATGCACACACTATACACACACACTACATACACACTGCACACACTGCACACATTATACACATACTACACACACTATACACACACTACACACACTATACACACAATATACACACACACTGTACACACTATGCACACACTGCACACACTGCATACACTATGTACACACTAGACACACACACTACACACACTGCATACACACACTATACACACTCTATACACACACTGCACACACTATACACACTATACACACTATACACACTCACTATACACACAATATACACACACTGTACACACTATACACACTCACTATACACACAATATACACACACTTTACACACTATACACACACTGCATAAACATACATTTAAAAAAAAATTGCAGCTGTTTTTTACATTTCAAAGTTGGGGAGGGGGGTGCCAAATAAAGGATCCGCCCCGGGTGCCAAATGCTCCAGGTACGCCCCTGTATAGAGGGGAGCCATGTTACTCTGAATATAGAGGGGAGCCATGTTACACTATATACAGTGGAAACATGGCTCCCTCTATATACAGAGTAACATGGCTCCCTCTATATACAGAGGGGAGCCATGTTTACACGGTATATAGAGGGAAGCCATGTTATTCTGTATATAGAGGGAGCCATGTTTACACGGTATATAGAGGGAAGCCATGTTACTCTGTATATAGAGAGGAGCCATGTTTACACTGTATATAGAGGGGAGCCATGTTACTCTGTATATAGAGGGGGGCCATGTTACTCTGTATATAGAGAGGAGCCATGTTTACACTGTATATAGAGGGGAGCCATGTTACTCTGTATATAGAGGGGAGCCATGTTACACTGCATATAGAGGGAGCCATGTTACTCTGTATATAGAGGGAGCCATGTTTACACTGTATATAGAGGGGAGCCATGTTTACACAGTATACAGAGGGAGCCATGTTACTCTGTATATAGAGGGAGCCATGTTTACTCTGTATATAGAGGACTGTTTGCGGTGCGTTAAACGGGGAGTTTGGTCTGTCACTGTGAAGCGGGCGTAACCCTTACACTACCTGATCGATACAACATCATACCTGATGTTTTAAAGCACGTTATTCCAAACAATTTAGGAATGTTAGGTGATTTATGCCCTTTATGGATTAAAACCAGACTCTGCATCAACTATGTAATTTTCCATGGGAGTTTTGCCATGGATCCCCCTCCGGCATGCCACAGTCCAGGTGTTAGTCCCCTTGAAACAACTTTTCCATCACTATTGTGGCCAGAAAGAGTCCCTGTATGTTTTTAAATTCGCCTGTCTATTGAAGTCTATGGCGGTTCGCACGGTTCGCCCGTTCGCGAACATTTGCGGAAGTTCGCGTTCGCCATTCGCGAACCGAAAATTTCGGGTTCGCGACAACACTATTCACTGCAAATATATCATTATTTCTAACATACTGCCAGGTTCTAAACACTGTAGGGTTGTTTTTTTAATTAGATGTGTAACTTATTTCATGATGTACACTAGGTACCGAAGATACCGTTGATGAAATGAAATGAACTATCAATTTGTATATATTTTATACTTTAGAATCAATAACTGAAAATACAATACAATTATTATTCTTTTTCAGATACTTCCACGACAACAAAAACACCAACTGTTGCTGGTATGTTTCCATTTCTGCACCCTTTTCTACAGACATTTTTGAGTGTGAAGATTAACTTATGTTAATACATTTTTCAATGCTTACATATTACATTTTGTTTTGTTGCACTTGCGTAATCATTTCAATTTGGCAGACTTTCTCTAGTAAGACATGCATGTGTACAATGTCTAGATATGACAGTTTTCGAGACATGAAGTCAATCTTCAGATATCTGCTGATTAATATTTTTCTGAAATACAAACATAATGTATTAAATTTAAACTCTACTTTCTACTCTTTCTAGAAAATTCAGGAGAGGAAAACTATGCAATCTGCATTTGCTTCTCCTCAATATGTCAACTTGGTTAAAATAAAGACAGAAATTTTAATATATGATATTTGATAAAGAGACATAATTTTCTTGTGTTTTATGTGAGTCTTACTCTAAAAGTTATGCTTAAAGAAGGATTCATTATTAGAGCAAAATCACTATCCACCTCATGTTAAATATCTACTATAATAAGGAAAGCTACCTTTGGTCAAGGAAGGGTTTTCATTCTCTCACTACTTCACTTTAATATTTGTAATTAGATCAAAAGTAAAAATTACAAAGAAGAGGGAATAATTAAAACATAACTGATGAGATATTACAAAGTCCACTTGTTCTTTAATTACATGTTCACTGCAAATATGCCAGTATTTCTAACATACTGCCAGGTTCTAAACATTGTAGGGTTGTTTTTTGAATTAGATGTGTAACTCATTTCATGATGTATACTAGCTACCGAAGATGCCTTTAATGATGAAAAGAAATGAACTATCAATTTGTATATATTTTATAATTTAGAATCAATAACTCAAAATACAATTATTATTATTCAAAATACAATACAATTATTATTCTTTTTCAGATACATCCACAACAACAAAAACACAAACTGTAGCTGGTATGTTTCCATTTCTGCACCCTTTTCTACAGATATTTTTGAGTGTGAAGATTAAATTAATCACTTATTTTAATACATTTTTCAATGCTTACATATTACATTTTGTTTTGTTGCACTTGTGTAATCATTTCAATTTGGCAGACTTTCTCCAGTAAGACATGCATGTGTACAATGTCTAAATATGACAGTTTTCGAGACATGAATTCAATCTTCTGACATCTGCTGATAATTTTTTTTTCTGAAATACAAACATAATTTATTAAATTTAAACTCTACTTTCTGCTCTTTCTAGAAAATTGAGGAGAGGAAAACTATGTAATCTGCATTTGCTTCTCCTCAATATGTCAACTTGGTTAAAATAAAGACAGAAATTTTAATATATGATATTTGATAAAGAGACATGATTTTCTTGGGTTTTATGTGAGTCTTACTCTAAAAGTTATGCTCTAAGAAGGATTCATTATTAGAGCAAAATCACTTTCCACCTCATGTTTAATATCTACTATAATAAGGAAAGCTACATTTGGTCAAGGAAGGGTTTTCATTCTCTCACTACTTCACTTTAATATTTGTAGGTAGATCAAAAGTAAAAATTACAAAGAAGAGGGAATAATTAAAACATAACTAATGAGATATTACAAAGTCCACTTCTTCTTTAATTACATGTTCACTGCAAATATATCAGTATTTCTAACATACTGCCAGGTTCTAAACACTGTAGGGTTGTTTTTTGAATAAGATGTGTAACTTATTTCATGATGTACACTAGCTACCGAAGATACCGTTGATGAAATGAAATGAACTATCAATTTGTATATATTTTATACTTTAGAATCAATAACTGAAAATACAATACAATTATTATTCTTTTTCAGATACTTCCACGACAACAAAAACACCAACTGTTGCTGGTATGTTTCCATTTCTGCACCCTTTTCTACAGACATTTTTGAGTGTGAAGATTAACTTATGTTAATACATTTTTCAATGCTTACATAATACATTTTGTTTTGTTGCACTTGTGTAATCATTTCAATTTGGCAGACTTCCTCTAGTAAGACATGCATGTTTACAATGTCTAAATATGACAGTTTTCAAGACATGAATTCAATCTTCTGACATATGCTGATAATTTTTTTTCTGAAATACAAACATAATGTATTACATTTAAACTCTACTTTCTACTCTTTCTAGAAAATTGAGGAGAGGAAAACTATGCAATCTGCATTTGCTTCTCCTCAATATGTCAACTCGATTAAAATAAAGACAGAAATTTTAATATATGATATTTGATAAAGAGACATAATTTTCTTGTGTTTTATGTGAGTGTTACTCTAAAAGTTATGCTCTAAGAAGGATTCATTATTAGAGCAAAATCACTTTCCACCTCATGTTCAAAATCTACTATAATAAGGAAAGCTACCTTTGGTCAAGGAAGGGTTTTCATTCTCTCACTACTTCACTTTAATATTTGTAGCTAGATCAAAAGTAAAAATTACAAAGAAGAGGGAATAATTAAAACATAACTGATGAGATATTACAAAGTCCACTTGCTCTTTAATTACATGTTCACTGCAAATATATCAGTATTTCTAACATACTGCCAGGTTCTAAACACTGTAGGGTTGGTTTTTGAATTGGATGTGTAACTTATTTCATGATGTACCCTAGCTACCAAAGATACCTTTGATGATGAAAAGAAATGAACTATCGATTTGTATATATTTTATAATTTAGAATCAATAACTCAAAATACAATACAATTATTATTATTTTTCAGATACATCCACGACAACAAAAACACCAACTGTAGCTGGTATGTTTCAATTTCTGCACTCTTTTCTACAGATATTTTTGAGTGTGAAGATTAAATTAATCACTTATTTTAATACATTTTTCAATGCTTACATATTACATTTTGTTTTGTTGCACTTGTGTAATCATTTCAATTTGGCAGACTTTCTCTAGTTAGACATGCATGTGTCCAATGTCTAGATATAACAGTTTTCAAGACATGAAGTCAATCTTCTGACATCTGCTGGTATTTTTTTTCTGAAATGCAAACATAATGTATTCAATTTAAACTCTACTTTCTACTCTTTCTAGAAAATTGAGGAGAGGAAAACTATGCAATCCGCATATGCTTCTCCTCAATATGTCAACTTGGTTAAAATAAAGATAGAAATTTTAATATATGATATTTGATAAAGAGACATAATTTTCTTGTGTTTTATGTGAGTGTTACTCTAAAAGTTATGCTCTAAGAAGGATTCATTATTAGAGCAAAATCACTTTCCACCTCATGTTCAAAATCTACTATAATAAGGAAAGCTACCTTTGGTCAAGGAAGGGTTTTCATTCTCTCACTACTTCACTTTAATATTTGTAGGTAGATCAAAAGTAAAAATTACAAAGAAGAGGGAATAATTAAAACATATCTAATAAGATATTACAAAGTCAACTTGTTTTTTAATTACATGTTCACTGCAAATATATCAGTATTTATAACATACTGCCAGGTTCTAAACACTGTAGGGTTGTTTTTTTAATTAGATGTGTAACTCATTTCATGATGTACACTAGTTACCGAAGATACCCTTGATGATGAAAAGAAATCAACTATCAATTCGTATATATTTTATACTTTAGAATCAATAACTGAAAATACAATACAATTATTATTCTTTTTCAGATACTTCCACGACAACAAAAACACCAACTGTTACTGGTATGTTTCCATTTCTGCACCTTTTCAACAGACATTTTTGAGTGTGAAGATTAAATTAATCACTTATTTTAATACATTTTTCAATGCTTACACATTACATTTTGTTTTGTTGCACTTGTGTAATCATTTCAATTTTGTCTAAATATGACAGTCTTCGAGACATGAATTCAATCTTCTGACATCTGCTGATATTTTTTTTTCTGAAATACAAACTGTGACGAGAGCAATCTCGCCACATTGCATTGGAGAAGCCTGGCTGCCCGCCTGCTGCCTTTGGACTATGGCCCTGGGAGATTGGGCCCTTTAAAAACAGTATTCGGCCATACCAGAGTGTATGTCACTCATTCTGGCCCTTTAAATACAGTGGGGTCATTTGGTACTTGCCCTGTGTGAGCTGTGGTAACCCAGATAGCTATGCCATGGAGCCTATTCGTGTGATTAAAGACTTTGGCTCTATGGCGATTAAACTGTATTCGGTTGGTCTGAGTGCCATTCACCTAATAATGTGCACTCAGACCTGAGCTATCTGGGGATATGTGAAATGTCTGTGTGTTATGTGTAAAATGTGACTTTATGTATTTTAAAGTGTTTATGTTGTTTTGCAACCATGTGGTTAAGGGAGTCTGCCTCTAGTCCTGGATAATTGGATTACTTCTCCAATTATCTCCAGGGCAGAAGGGATGAAACCAGGATGCATTGTGGGGATGTTTTTTTGCCATGCTGCCAGGGGTTTTAAAAGATACTTTACTAACTTTTGAACCCCTGGTCTGATTCATGCCAATTTTTAAAATGTTGTTCCCCTGAATGGATTGATTGTGGATATGGATTTTTATGTGAATGTGATGTATGGTTTTAGAGTTATGAAAGTTGGGTAAAAAGTATGTTTTAACTGTATGTATAATGGGATTATGTGTCACACTAAGGGGAGGGGAGGGGATGTGTGGGTTGCACCCGTAATACTATTGGTTATTTTATGCCTCCCCCTGGGTGTGGCCTGTATGTGTTCACTTGTAATAAAAACCAGGCTGGGTGTTCCAGCACCTCAGACCACTGCTTGACCCTCAACACAGAGCCTTGTCTCGTTCTTGGGGGGATTCACTGTATGCTGTTGGAGACTGATTGCCAGGAGTGTAAGCTGATGTATGCTTTTCTTGTTCGTCTGCTAGCAGCTATTCGTGAGGTTCCAGTTTGGAGTGCTATTTTGTATCCAGGTCGGGAGTTTTGGTGTTCTGCAATAGCTGTGCCTGTCTCTCAGAAAGGGGCATATCGCCTAAACGGATTTTAACCCCTTGTCTGATGAAACGGTCCGTTACACAAACATAATGTATTAAATTTAAACTCTACTTTCTACTCTTTCTAGAAAATTGAGAAAAGGAAAACTATGCAATCTGCATTTGCTTCTCCTCAATATGTCAACTTGGTTAAAATAAAGACAGAAATTTTAATATATGATATTTGATAAAGAGACATACTTTTCTTGTGTTTTATGTGAGTCTTACTCTAAAAGTTATGCTCTAAGAGGGATTTGTTATTAGAGCAAAATCACTTTCCACCTCATGTTCAATATCTACTATAATAAGGAAAGCTACCTTTGGTCAAGGAAGGGTTTTCATTCTCTCACTACTTCACTTTAATATTTGTAGGTAGATCAAAAGTAAAAATTACAAAGAAGAGGGAATAATTAAAACATAACTGATGAGATATTACAAAGTCCACTTGTTCTTTAATTACATGTTCACTGCAAATATATCAGTATTTCTAACATACTGCCAGGTTCTAAACACTGTAGGGTTGTTTTTTAAATTAGATGTGTAACTCATTTCATGATGTACACTAGCTACCGAAGATACCTTTGATGATGAAAAGAAATGAACTATCTATTTGTATATATTTTATAATTTAGAATCAATAACTCAAAATACAATAAAATTATTATTCTTTTTCAGATACTTCCACGACAACAAAAACACCAATTGTTGCTGGTATGTTTCCATTTCTGCACCCTTTTCTACAGACATTTTTGAGTGTGAAGATTAACTTATGTTAATACATTTTTCAATGCTTACATATTACATTTTGTTTTGTTGCACTTGTGTAATCATTTCAATTTGGCAGACTTTCTCTAGTTAGACATGCATGTGTCCAATGTCTGGATATAACAGTTTTCGAGACATGAAGTCTATCTTCTGACATATGCTGATAATTTTTTTTCTGAAATACAAACATAATGTATTAAATTTAAACTCTACTTTCTACTCTTTCTAGAAAATTCAGGAGAGGAAAACTATACAATCTGCATTTGCTTCTCCTCAATATGTCAACTTGGTTAAAATAAAGACAGGAATTTTAATATATGATATTTGATAAAGAGACACAATTTTCTTGTGTTTTATGTGAGTCTTACTCTAAAAGTTATGCTCTAAGAGAGATTCATTATTAGAGCAAAATCACTTTCCACCTCATGTTCAATATCTACTATAATAAGGAAAGCTACCTTTGGTCAAGGAAGGGTTTTCATTCTCTAACTTCTTCACTTTAATATTTGGGGGTAGATCAAAAGTAAAAATTACAAAGAAGAGGGAATAATTAAAACATACCTGATGTGATATTACAAAGTCCACATGTTCTTTAATTACATGTTCACTGCAAATATATCAGTATTTCTAACATACTGCACTGTAGGGTTGTTTTTTGAATTAAATGTGTAACTTATTTCATGATGTACACTAGCTACCGAATATACCGTTGATAAAATGAAATGAACTATCAATTTGTATATATTTTATACTTTAGAATCAATAACTAAAAATACAATACAATTATTATTCTTTTTCAGATACTTCCACGACAACAAAAACACCAACTGTTGCTGGTATGTTTCCATTTCTGCACCCTTTTCTACAGACATTTTTGAGTGTGAAGATTAAATTAATCACTTATTTTAATGCATTTTTCAATGCTTATATATTACATTTTGTTTTGTTGCACTTGCGTAATCATTTCAATTTGGCAGACTTTCTCTAGGAAGACATGCATGTGTACAATGTCTAAATATGACAGTCTTCGAGACATGAAGTCAATCTTCTGACATCTGCTGATTCATTTTTTTCTTAAATACAAACATAATGTATTACATTTAAACTCTACTTTCTACTCTTTCTAGAAAATTCAGGAGAGGAAAACTATACAATCTGCATTTGCTTCTCCTCAATATGTCAACTTGGTTAAAATAAAGACAGAAATTTTAATATATGATATTTGATAAAGAGACATAATTTTCTTGTGTTTTATGTGAGTCTTACTCTAAAAGTTATGCTCTAAGAGAGATTCATTATTAGAGCAAAATCACTTTCCACCTCATGTTCAATATCTACTACAATAAGGAAAGCTACCTTTGGTCAAGGAAGGGCTTTCATTCTCTCACTACTTCACTTTAATATTTGTAGTTAGATCAAAAGTAAAAATTACAAAGAAGAGGGAATAATTAAAACATAACTGATGAGATATTACAAAGTCCACTTGTTCTTTAATTACATGTTCAAAGCAAATATATCAGTATTTCTAACACACTGCCAGGTTCTAAACACTGTAGGGTTTTTTTTTTTTTTAATTAGATGTGTAACTCATTTCATGATGTACACTAGCTACCGAAGATAACTTTGATGATGAAAAGAAATGAACTATCAATTTGTATATATTTTATACTTTAGAATCAATAACTGAAAATACAATACAATTATTATTCTTTTTCAGATACTTCCACGACAACAAAAACACCAATTGTTGCTGGTATGTTTCCATTTCTGCACCCTTTTCTACAGACATTTTTGAGTGTGAAGATTAAATTAATCACTTATTTTAATACATTTTACAATATTTACATATTACATTTTGTTTTGTTGCACTTGTGTAATCATTTCAATCTGGCAGACTTTCTCTAGTTAGGCATGCATGTGTCCAATGTCTGGATATAACATTTTTCGAGACATGAAGTCTATCTTCTGACATATGCTGATAATTTTTTTCTGAAAAACAAACATAATTTATTAAATTTAAACTCTACTTTCTACTCTTTCTAGAAAATTGAGAAAAGGAAAACTATGCAATCTGCATTTGCTTCTCCTCAATATGTCAACTTGGTTAAAATAAAGACAGAAATTTTTAATATATGATATTTGATAAAGAGACATAATTTTCTTGTGTTTTATGTGAGTCTTACTCTAAAAGTTATGCTCTAAGAGAGATTCATTATTAGAGCAAAATCACTTTCCAATTCATGTTCAATATCTACTATAATAAGGAAAGCTACCTTTGGTCAAGGAAGGGTTTTCATTCTCTCACTTCTTCACTTTAATATTTGGGGGTAGATCAAAAGTAAAAATTACAAAGAAGAGGGAATAATTAAAACATACCTGATGTGATATTACAAAGTCCACATGTTCTTTAATTACATGTTCACTGCAAATATATCAGTATTTCTAACATACTGCCAGGTTCTAAACACTGTAGGGTTGTTTTTTGAATTAAATGTGTAACTTATTTCATGATGTACACTAGCTACCGAATATACCGTTGATAAAATGAAATGAACTATCAATTTGTATATATTTTATACTTTAGAATCAATAACTAAAAATACAATACAATTATTATTCTTTTTCAGATACTTCCACGACAACAAAAACACCAACTGTTGCTGGTATGTTTCCATTTCTGCACCCTTTTCTACAGACATTTTTGAGTGTGAAGATTAAATTAATCACTTATTTTAATGCATTTTTCAATGCTTATATATTACATTTTGTTTTGTTGCACTTGCGTAATCATTTCAATCTGGCAGACTTTCTCTAGTTAGGCATGCATGTGTCCAATGTCTGGATATAACATTTTTTGAGACATGAAGTCAATCTTCTGACATCTGCTGATTCATTTTTTTCTTAAATACAAACATAATGTATTACATTTAAACTCTACTTTCTACTCTTTCTAGAAAATTCAGGAGAGGAAAACTATGCAATCTGCATTTGCTTCTCCTCAATATGTCAACTTGGTTAAAATAAAGACAGAAATTTTAATATATGATATTTGATAAAGAGACATAATTTTCTTGTGTTTTATGTGAGTCTTACTCTAAAAGTTATGCTCTAAGAGAGATTCATTATTAGAGCAAAATCACTTTCCACCTCATGTTCAATATCTACTATAATAAGGAAAGCTACCTTTGGTCAAGGAAGGGTTTTCATTCTCTCACTTCTTCACTTTAATATTTGGGGGTAGATCAAAAGTAAAAATTACAAAGAAGAGGGAATAATTAAAACATAACTAATGAGATATTACAAAGTCCACTTGTTCTTTAATTACATGTTCACTGCAAATATATCAGTATTTCTAACATACTGCCAGGTTCTTAACACTGTAGGGTTGTTTTTTGAATTAAATGTGTAACTTATTTCATGATGTACACTAGCTACCGAAAATACCGTTGATGAAATGAAATGAACTATCAATTTGTATATATTTTATACTTTAGAATCAATAACTGAAAATACAATACAATTATTATTCTTTTTCAGATACTTCCACGACAACAAAAACACCAACTGTTACTGGTATGTTTCCATTTCTGCACCCTTTTCTACAGACATTTTTGAGTGTGAAGATTAACTTATTTTAATACATTTTTCAATGCTTACATATTACATTTTGTTTTGTTGCACTTGCGTAATCATTTCAATTTGGCAGACATTCTCTAGTAAGACATGCATGTGTACAATGTCTAGATATAACAGTTTTCGAGACATGAAGTCAATGTTCTGACATCTGCTGATAATTTTTTTTCTGAAATACAAACATAATGCATTAAATTTAAACTCTACTTTCTACTCTTTCTAGAAAATTGAGAAAAGCAAAACTATGCAATCTGCATTTGCTTCTCCTCAATATGTCAACTTGGTTAAAATAAAGACAGGAATTTTAATATATGATATTTGATAAAGAGACATAATTTTCTTGTGTTTTATGTGATTCTTACTCTAAAAGTTATGCTCTAAGAGGGATTCATTATTAGAGCAAAATCACTTTCCACCTCATGTTCAATATCTACTATAATAAGGAAAGCTACCTTTGGTCAAGGAAGGGTTTTCATTCTCTCACTACTTCACTTTAATATTTGTAGGTAGATCAAAAGTAAAAATTACAAAGAAGAGGGAATAATTAAAACATACCTGATGAGATATTACAAAGTCCACATGTTCTTTAATTACATGTTCACTGCAAATATATTAGTATTTTTTAACATACTGCCAGGTTCTAAACAATGTAGGGTTGTTTTTTTAATTAGATGTTTAACTCATTTCATGATGTACACTCGCTACCGAAGATACCTTTGATAAAGAAAAGAAATGATCTATCAATTTGTATATATTTTATTATTTAGAATCAATAACTGAAAATACAATACAATTATTATTCTTTTTCAGATACTTCCACGACAACAAAAACACCAACTGTTGCTGGTATGTTTCCATTTCTGCACCCTTTTCTACAGACATTTTTGAGTGTGAAGATTAAATTAATCACTTATTTTAATACATTTTTCAATGCTTACATATTACATTTTGTTTTGTTGCACTTGCGTAATCATTTCAATTTGGCAGACTTTCTCTAGTAAGACATGCATGTGTACACTGTCTAAATATGACAGTCTTCGAGACATGAAGTCAATCTTCTGACATCTGCTGATTGATTTTTTTCTTAAATACAAACATAATGTATTAAATTTAAACTCTACTTTCTACTCTTTCTAGAAAATTGAGAAAAGCAAAACTATGCAATCTGCATTTGCTTCTCATCAATATGTCAACTTGGTTAAAATAAAGAGTGGAATTTTAATATATGATATTTGATAAAGAGACATAATTTTCTTGTGTTTTATGTGAGTCTTACTCTAAAAGTTATGCTCTAAGAGAGATTCATTATTAGAGCAAAATCACTTTCCACCTCATGTTCAATATCTACTATAATAAGGAAAGCTACCTTTGGTCAAGGAAGGGTTTTCATTCTCTCACTACTGCACTTTAATATTTGTAGGTAGATCAAAAGTAAAAATTACAAAAAAGAGGGAATAATTAAAACATACCTGATGAGGTATTACAAAGTCCACATGTTCTTTAATTACATGTTCACTGCAAATATATCAGTATTTTTTAACATACTGCCAGGTTCTAAACAATGTAGGGTTGTTTTTTTAATTAGATGTGTAACTCATTTCATGATGTACACTCGCTACCGAAGATACCTTTGATAAAGAAAAGAAATGAACTATCAATTTGTATATATTTTATTATTTAGAATCAATAACTGAAAATACAATACAATTATTATTCTTTTTCAGATACTTCCACGACAACAAAAACACCAACTGTTGCTGGTATGTTTCCATTTCTGCACCCTTTTCTACAGACATTTTTGAGTGTGAAGATTAAATTAATCACTTATTTTAATACATTTTTCAATGCTTACATATTACATTTTGTTTTGTTGCACTTGCGTAATCATTTCAATTTGGCAGACTTTCTCTAGTAAGACATGCATGTGTACACTGTCTAAATATGACAGTCTTCGAGACATGAAGTCAATCTTCTGACATCTGCTGATTGATTTTTTCTTAAATACAAACATAATGTATTAAATTTAAACTCTACTTTCTACTCTTTCTAGAAAATTGAGAAAAGCAAAACTATGCAATCTGCATTTGCTTCTCCTCAATATGTCAACTTGGTTAAAATAAAGACAGGAATTTTAATATATGATATTTGATAAAGAGACATAATTTTCTTGTGTTTTATGTGATTCTTACTCTAAAAGTTATGCTCTAAGAGGGATTCATTATTAGAGCAAAATCACTTTCCACCTCATGTTCAATATCTACTATAATAAGGAAAGCTACCTTTGGTCAAGGAAGGGTTTTCATTCTCTCACTACTTCACTTTAATATTTGTAGGTAGATCAAAAGTAAAAATTACAAAGAAGAGGGAATAATTAAAACATACCTGATGAGATATTACAAAGTCCACATGTTCTTTAATTACATGTTCACTGCAAATATATCAGTATTTTTTAACATACTGCCAGGTTCTAAACAATGTAGGGTTGTTTTTTTAATTAGATGTGTAACTCATTTCATGATGTACACTCGCTACCGAAGATACCTTTGATAAAGAAAAGAAATGAACTATCAATTTGTATATATTTTATTATTTAGAATCAATAACTGAAAATACAATACAATTATTATTCTTTTTCAGATACTTCCACGACAACAAAAACACCAACTGTTGCTGGTATGTTTCCATTTCTGCACCCTTTTCTACAGACATTTTTGAGTGTGAAGATTAACTTATTTTAATACATTTTTCAATGCTTACATATTACATTTTGTTTTGTTGCACTTGCGTAATCATTTCAATTTGGCAGACTTTGTCTAGTAAGACATGCATGTGTACAATGTCTAAATATGACAGTCTTCAAGACATGAAGTCAATCTTCTGACATCTGCTGATTGATATTTTCTTAAATACAAACATAATGTATTAAATTTAAACTCTACTTTCTACTCTTTCTAGAAAATTGAGAAAAGCAAAACTATGCAATCTGCATTTGCTTCTCCTCAATATGTCAACTTGGTTAAAATAAAGACAGGAATTTTAATATATGATATTTTATAAAGAGACATAATTTTCTTGTGTTTTATGTGATTCTTACTCTAAAAGTTATGCTCTAAGAGGGATTCATTATTAGAGCAAAATCACTTTCCACCTCATGTTCAATATCTACTATAATAAGGAAAGCTACCTTTGGTCAAGGAAGGGTTTTCATTCTCTCACTACTTCACTTTAATATTTGTAGGTAGATCAAAAGTAAAAATTACAAAGAAGAGGGAATAATTAAAACATACCTGATGAGATATTACAAAGTCCACATGTTCTTTAATTACATGTTCATTGCAAATATATCAGTATTTCTCACATACTGACAGGTTCTAAACACTGTAGGGTTGTTTTTTGAATTAGATGTGTAACATATTTCATGATGTACACTAGCTTCCGAAGATACCTTTGATGAAATGAAATGAACTATCAATTTGTATATATTTTATACTTTAGAATCAATAACTGAAAATACAATACAATTATTATTCTTTTTCAGATACTTCCACGACAACAAAAACACCAATTGTTGCTGGTATGTTTCCATTTCTGCACCCTTTTCTACAGACATTTTTGAGTGTGAAGATTAAATTAATCACTTATTTTAATACATTTTACAATGCTTACATATTACATTTTGTTTTGTTGCACTTGTGTAATCATTTCAATTTGGCAGACTTTCTCTAGTTAGACATGCATGTGTCCAATGTCTGGATATAACAGTTTTTGAGACATGAAGTCTATCTTCTGACATATGCTGATAATTTTTTTTCTGAAATACAAACATAATGTATTAAATTTAAACTCTACTTTCTACTCTTTCTAGAAAATTCAGGAGAGGAAAACTATACAATCTGCATTTGCTTCTCCTCAATATGTCAACTTGGTTAAAATAAAGACAGGAATTTTAATATATGATATTTGATAAAGAGACACAATTTTCTTGTGCTTTATGTGAGTCTTACTCTAAAAGTTATGCTCTAAGAGAGATTCATTATTAGAGCAAAATCACTTTCCACCTCATGTTCAATATCTACTATAATAAGGAAAGCTACCTTTGGTCAAGGAAGGGTTTTCATTCTCTCACTACTTCACTTTAATATTTGTAGGAAGATCAAAAGTAAAAATTACAAAGAAGAGGGAATAATTAAAACATAACTAATCAGATATTACAAAGTCCACTTCTTCTTTAATTACATGTTCACTGCAAATATATCAGTATTTCTAACATACTGCCAGGATCTAAACACTGTAGGGTTGTTTTTTGAATTAAATGTGTAACTTATTTCATGATGTACACTAGCTACCGAAAATACCGTTGATGAAATGAAATGAACTATCAATTTGTATATATTTTATACTTTAGAATCAATAACTGAAAATACAATACAATTATTATTCTTTTTCAGATACTTCCACGACAACAAAAACACCAACTGTTGCTGGTATGTTTCCATTTCTGCACCCTTTTCTACAGACATTTTTGAGTGTGAAGATTAACTTATTTTAATACATTTTTCAATGCTTACATATTACATTTTGTTTTGTTGCACTTGCGTAATCATTTCAATTTGGCAGACTTTGTCTAGTAAGACATGCATGTGTACAATGTCTAAATATGACAGTCTTCGATACATGAAGTCAATCTTCTGACATCTGCTGATTGATTTTTTCTTAAATACAAACATAATGTATTAAATTTAAACTCTACTTTCTACTCTTTCTAGAAAATTGAGAAAAGCAAAACTATGCAATCTGTATTTGCTTCTCCTCAATATGTCAACTTGGTTAAAATAAAGACAGGAATTTTAATATATGATATTTGATAAAGAGACATAATTTTCTTGTGTTTTATGTGATTCTTACTCTAAAAGTTATGCTCTAAGAGGGATTCATTATTAGAGCAAAATCACTTTCCACCTCATGTTCAATATCTACTATAATAAGGAAAGCTACCTTTGGTCAAGGAAGGGTTTTCATTCTCTCACTACTTCACTTTAATATTTGTAGGTAGATCAAAAGTAAAAATTACAAAGAAGAGGGAATAATTAAAACATACCTGATGAGATATTACAAAGTCCACATGTTCTTTAATTACATGTTCACTGCAAATATATCAGTATTTTTAACATACTGCCAGGTTCTAAACAATGTAGGGTTGTTTTTTTAATTAGATGTGTAACTCATTTCATGATGTACACTCGCTACCGAAGATACCTTTGATAAAGAAAAGAAATGAACTATCAATTTGTATATATTTTATTATTTAGAATCAATAACTGAAAATACAATACAATTATTATTCTTTTTCAGATACTTCCACGACAACAAAAACACCAACTGTTGCTGGTATGTTTCCATTTCTGCACCCTTTTCTACAGACATTTTTGAGTGTGAAGATTAAATTAATCACTTATTTTAATACATTTTTCAATGCTTACATATTACATTTTGTTTTGTTGCACTTGCGTAATCATTTCAATTTGGCAGACTTTCTCTAGTAAGACATGCATGTGTACACTGTCTAAATATGACAGTCTTCGAGACATGAAGTCAATCTTCTGACATCTGCTGATTGATTTTTTTCTTAAATACAAACATAATGTATTAAATTTAAACTCTACTTTCTACTCTTTCTAGAAAATTGAGAAAAGCAAAACTATGCAATCTGCATTTGCTTCTCATCAATATGTCAACTTGGTTAAAATAAAGACAGCAATTTTAATATATGATATTTGATAAAGAGACATAATTTTCTTGTGTTTTATGTGAGTCTTACTCTAAAAGTTATGCTCTAAGAGAGATTCATTATTAGAGCAAAATCACTTTCCACCTCATGTTCAATATCTATTTATTATTATTATTATTATTATTGCCATTTATATAGCGCCAACAGATTCCGTAGCGCTTATAATACTATAATAAGGAAAGCTACCTTTGGTCAAAGAAGGGTTTTCATTCTCTTACTACTTCACTTTAATATTTGGGGGGTAGATCAAAAGTAAAAATTACAAAGAAGAGGGAATAATTAAAACATAACTAATGAGATATTACAAAGTCCACTTGTTCTTTAATTACATGTTCACTGCAAATATATCAGTATTTCTAACATACTGCCAGGTTCTAAACACTGTAGGGTTGTTTTTTGAATTAAATGTGTAACTTATTTCATGATGTACACTAGCTACCGAAAATACCGTTGATGAAATGAAATGAACTATCAATTTGTATATATTTTATACTTTAGAATCAATAACTGAAAATACAATACAATTATTATTCTTTTTCAGATACTTCCACGACAACAAAAACACCAACTGTTGCTGGTATGTTTCCATTTCTGCACCCTTTTCTACAGACATTTTTGAGTGTGAAGATTAACTTATTTTAATACATTTTTCAATGCTTACATATTACATTTTGTTTTGTTGCACTTGCGTAATCATTTCAATTTGGCAGACTTTGTCTAGTAAGACATGCATGTGTACAATGTCTAAATATGACAGTCTTCGATACATGAAGTCAATCTTCTGACATCTGCTGATTGATTTTTTCTTAAATACAAACATAATGTATTAAATTTAAACTCTACTTTCTACTCTTTCTAGAAAATTGAGAAAAGCAAAACTATGCAATCTGTATTTGCTTCTCCTCAATATGTCAACTTGGTTAAAATAAAGACAGGAATTTTAATATATGATATTTGATAAAGAGACATAATTTTCTTGTGTTTTATGTGATTCTTACTCTAAAAGTTATGCTCTAAGAGGGATTCATTATTAGAGCAAAATCACTTTCCACCTCATGTTCAATATCTACTATAATAAGGAAAGCTACCTTTGGTCAAGGAAGGGTTTTCATTCTCTCACTACTTCACTTTAATATTTGTAGGTAAATCAAAAGTAAAAATTACAAAGAAGAGGGAATAATTAAAACATACCTGATGAGATATTACAAAGTCCACATGTTCTTTAATTACATGTTCACTGCAAATATATCAGTATTTTTTAACATACTGCCAGGTTCTAAACAATGTAGGGTTGTTTTTTTAATTAGATGTGTAACTCATTTCATGATGTACACTCGCTACCGAAGATACCTTTGATAAAGAAAAGAAATGAACTATCAATTTGTATATATTTTATTATTTAGAATCAATAACTGAAAATACAATACAATTATTATTCTTTTTCAGATACTTCCACGACAACAAAAACACCAACTGTTGCTGGTATGTTTCCATTTCTGCACCCTTTTCTACAGACATTTTTGAGTGTGAAGATTAAATTAATCACTTATTTTAATACATTTTTCAATGCTTACATATTACATTTTGTTTTGTTGCACTTGCGTAATCATTTCAATTTGGCAGACTTTCTCTAGTAAGACATGCATGTGTACACTGTCTAAATATGACAGTCTTCGAGACATGAAGTCAATCTTCTGACATCTGCTGATTGATTTTTTTCTTAAATACAAACATAATGTATTAAATTTAAACTCTACTTTCTACTCTTTCTAGAAAATTGAGAAAAGCAAAACTATGCAATCTGCATTTGCTTCTCATCAATATGTCAACTTGGTTAAAATAAAGACAGCAATTTTAATATATGATATTTGATAAAGAGACATAATTTTCTTGTGTTTTATGTGAGTCTTACTCTAAAAGTTATGCTCTAAGAGAGATTCATTATTAGAGCAAAATCACTTTCCACCTCATGTTCAATATCTACTATAATAAGGAAAGCTACCTTTGGTCAAAGAAGGGTTTTCATTCTCTTACTACTTCACTTTAATATTTGGGGGTAGATCAAAAGTAAAAATTACAAAGAAGAGGGAATAATTAAAACATAACTAATGAGATATTACAAAGTCCACTTGTTCTTTAATTACATGTTCACTGCAAATATATCAGTATTTCTAACATACTGCCAGGTTCTAAACACTGTAGGGTTGTTTTTTGAATTAAATGTGTAACTTATTTCATGATGTACACTAGCTACCGAAAATACCGTTGATGGAATGAAATGAACTATCAATTTGTATATATTTTATACTTTAGAATCAATAACTGAAAATACAATACAATTATTATTCTTTTTCAGATACTTCCACGACAACAAAAACACCAACTGTTGCTGGTATGTTTCCATTTCTGCACCCTTTTCTACAGACATTTTTGAGTGTGAAGATTAACTTATTTTAATACATTTTTCAATGCTTACATATTACATTTTGTTTTGTTGCACTTGCGTAATCATTTCAATTTGGCAGACTTTGTCTAGTAAGACATGCATGTGTACAATGTCTAAATATGACAGTCTTCAAGACATGAAGTCAATCTTCTGACATCTGCTGATTGATTTTTTCTTAAATACAAACATAATGTATTAAATTTAAACTCTACTTTCTACTCTTTCTAGAAAATTGAGAAAAGCAAAACTATGCAATCTGCATTTGCTTCTCCTCAATATGTCAACTTGGTTAAAATAAAGACAGGAATTTTAATATATGATATTTGATAAAGAGACATAATTTTCTTGTGTTTTATGTGATTCTTACTCTAAAAGTTATGCTCTAAGAGAGATTCATTATTAGAGCAAAATCACTTTCCACCTCATGTTCAATATCTACTATAATAAGGAAAGCTACCTTTGGTCAAGGAAGGGTTTTCATTCTCTCACTACTTCACTTTAATATTTGTAGGTAGATCAAAAGTAAAAATTACAAAGAAGAGGGAATAATTAAAACATACCTGATGAGATATTACAAAGTCCACATGTTCTTTAATTACATGTTCACTGCAAATATATCAGTATTTTTTAACATACTGCCAGGTTCTAAACAATGTAGGGTTGTTTTTTTAATTAGATGTGTAACATATTTCATGATGTACACTAGCTTCCGAAGATACCTTTGATGAAATGAAATGAACTATCAATTTGTATATATTTTATACTTTAGAATCAATAACTGAAAATACAATACAATTATTATTCTTTTTCAGATACTTCCACGACAACAAAAACACCAATTGTTGCTGGTATGTTTCCATTTCTTCACCCTTTTCTACAGACATTTTTGAGTGTGAAGATTAAATTAATCACTTATTTTAATACATTTTACAATGCTTACATATTACATTTTGTTTTGTTGCACTTGTGTAATCATTTCAATTTGGCAGACTTTCTCTAGTTAGACATGCATGTGTCCAATGTCTGGATATAACAGTTTTCGAGACATGAAGTCTATCTTCTGACATATGCTGATAATTTTTTTTCTGAAATACAAACATAATGTATTAAATTTAAACTCTACTTTCTACTCTTTCTAGAAAATTCAGGAGAGGAAAACTATACAATCTGCATTTGCTTCTCCTCAATATGTCAACTTGGTTAAAATAAAGACAGGAATTTTAATATATGATATTTGATAAAGAGACACAATTTTCTTGTGCTTTATGTGAGTCTTACTCTAAAAGTTATGCTCTAAGAGAGATTCATTATTAGAGCAAAATCACTTTCCACCTCATGTTCAATATCTACTATAATAAGGAAAGCTACCTTTGGTCAAGGAAGGGTTTTCATTCTCTCACTACTTCACTTTAATATTTGTAGGAAGATCAAAAGTAAAAATTACAAAGAAGAGGGAATAATTAAAACATAACTAATCAGATATTACAAAGTCCACTTCTTCTTTAATTACATGTTCACTGCAAATATATCAGTATTTCTAACATACTGCCAGGATCTAAACACTGTAGGGTTGTTTTTTGAATTAAATGTGTAACTTATTTCATGATGTACACTAGCTACCGAAAATACCGTTGATGAAATGAAATGAACTATCAATTTGTATATATTTTATACTTTAGAATCAATAACTGAAAATACAATACAATTATTATTCTTTTTCAGATACTTCCACGACAACAAAAACACCAACTGTTGCTGGTATGTTTCCATTTCTGCACCCTTTTCTACAGACATTTTTGAGTGTGAAGATTAACTTATTTTAATACATTTTTCAATGCTTACATATTACATTTTGTTTTGTTGCACTTGCGTAATCATTTCAATTTGGCAGACTTTGTCTAGTAAGACATGCATGTGTACAATGTCTAAATATGACAGTCTTCGATACATGAAGTCAATCTTCTGACATCTGCTGATTGATTTTTTCTTAAATACAAACATAATGTATTAAATTTAAACTCTACTTTCTACTCTTTCTAGAAAATTGAGAAAAGCAAAACTATGCAATCTGTATTTGCTTCTCCTCAATATGTCAACTTGGTTAAAATAAAGACAGGAATTTTAATATATGATATTTGATAAAGAGACATAATTTTCTTGTGTTTTATGTGATTCTTACTCTAAAAGTTATGCTCTAAGAGGGATTCATTATTAGAGCAAAATCACTTTCCACCTCATGTTCAATATCTACTATAATAAGGAAAGCTACCTTTGGTCAAGGAAGGGTTTTCATTCTCTCACTACTTCACTTTAATATTTGTAGGTAGATCAAAAGTAAAAATTACAAAGAAGAGGGAATAATTAAAACATACCTGATGAGATATTACAAAGTCCACATGTTCTTTAATTACATGTTCACTGCAAATATATCAGTATTTTTAACATACTGCCAGGTTCTAAACAATGTAGGGTTTTTTTTTTAATTAGATGTGTAACTCATTTCATGATGTACACTCGCTACCGAAGATACCTTTGATAAAGAAAAGAAATGAACTATCAATTTGTATATATTTTATTATTTAGAATCAATAACTGAAAATACAATACAATTATTATTCTTTTTCAGATACTTCCACGACAACAAAAACACCAACTGTTGCTGGTATGTTTCCATTTCTGCACCCTTTTCTACAGACATTTTTGAGTGTGAAGATTAAATTAATCACTTATTTTAATACATTTTTCAATGCTTACATATTACATTTTGTTTTGTTGCACTTGCGTAATCATTTCAATTTGGCAGACTTTCTCTAGTAAGACATGCATGTGTACACTGTCTAAATATGACAGTCTTCGAGACATGAAGTCAATCTTCTGACATCTGCTGATTGATTTTTTTCTTAAATACAAACATAATGTATTAAATTTAAACTCTACTTTCTACTCTTTCTAGAAAATTGAGAAAAGCAAAACTATGCAATCTGCATTTGCTTCTCATCAATATGTCAACTTGGTTAAAATAAAGACAGCAATTTTAATATATGATATTTGATAAAGAGACATAATTTTCTTGTGTTTTATGTGAGTCTTACTCTAAAAGTTATGCTCTAAGAGAGATTCATTATTAGAGCAAAATCACTTTCCACCTCATGTTCAATATCTACTATAATAAGGAAAGCTACCTTTGGTCAAAGAAGGGTTTTCATTCTCTTACTACTTCACTTTAATATTTGGGGGGTAGATCAAAAGTAAAAATTACAAAGAAGAGGGAATAATTAAAACATAACTAATGAGATATTACAAAGTCCACTTGTTCTTTAATTACATGTTCACTGCAAATATATCAGTATTTCTAACATACTGCCAGGTTCTAAACACTGTAGGGTTGTTTTTTGAATTAAATGTGTAACTTATTTCATGATGTACACTAGCTACCGAAAATACCGTTGATGAAATGAAATGAACTATCAATTTGTATATATTTTATACTTTAGAATCAATAACTGAAAATACAATACAATTATTATTCTTTTTCAGATACTTCCACGACAACAAAAACACCAACTGTTGCTGGTATGTTTCCATTTCTGCACCCTTTTCTACAGACATTTTTGAGTGTGAAGATTAACTTATTTTAATACATTTTTCAATGCTTACATATTACATTTTGTTTTGTTGCACTTGCGTAATCATTTCAATTTGGCAGACTTTGTCTAGTAAGACATGCATGTGTACAATGTCTAAATATGACAGTCTTCGATACATGAAGTCAATCTTCTGACATCTGCTGATTGATTTTTTCTTAAATACAAACATAATGTATTAAATTTAAACTCTACTTTCTACTCTTTCTAGAAAATTGAGAAAAGCAAAACTATGCAATCTGTATTTGCTTCTCCTCAATATGTCAACTTGGTTAAAATAAAGACAGGAATTTTAATATATGATATTTGATAAAGAGACATAATTGTCTTGTGTTTTATGTGATTCTTACTCTAAAAGTTATGCTCTAAGAGGGATTCATTATTAGAGCAAAATCACTTTCCACCTCATGTTCAATATCTACTATAATAAGGAAAGCTACCTTTGGTCAAGGAAGGGTTTTCATTCTCTCACTACTTCACTTTAATATTTGTAGGTAAATCAAAAGTAAAAATTACAAAGAAGAGGGAATAATTAAAACATACCTGATGAGATATTACAAAGTCCACATGTTCTTTAATTACATGTTCACTGCAAATATATCAGTATTTTTTAACATACTGCCAGGTTCTAAACAATGTAGGGTTGTTTTTTTAATTAGATGTGTAACTCATTTCATGATGTACACTCGCTACCGAAGATACCTTTGATAAAGAAAATAAATGAACTATCAATTTGTATATATTTTATTATTTAGAATCAATAACTGAAAATACAATACAATTATTATTCTTTTTCAGATACTTCCACGACAACAAAAACACCAACTGTTGCTGGTATGTTTCCATTTCTGCACCCTTTTCTACAGACATTTTTGAGTGTGAAGATTAAATTAATCACTTATTTTAATACATTTTTCAATGCTTACATATTACATTTTGTTTTGTTGCACTTGCGTAATCATTTCAATTTGGCAGACTTTCTCTAGTAAGACATGCATGTGTACACTGTCTAAATATGACAGTCTTCGAGACATGAAGTCAATCTTCTGACATCTGCTGATTGATTTTTTTCTTAAATACAAACATAATGTATTAAATTTAAACTCTACTTTCTACTCTTTCTAGAAAATTGAGAAAAGCAAAACTATGCAATCTGCATTTGCTTCTCATCAATATGTCAACTTGGTTAAAATAAAGACAGCAATTTTAATATATGATATTTGATAAAGAGACATAATTTTCTTGTGTTTTATGTGAGTCTTACTCTAAAAGTTATGCTCTAAGAGAGATTCATTATTAGAGCAAAATCACTTTCCACCTCATGTTCAATATCTACTATAATAAGGAAAGCTACCTTTGGTCAAAGAAGGGTTTTCATTCTCTTACTACTTCACTTTAATATTTGGGGGTAGATCAAAAGTAAAAATTACAAAGAAGAGGAATTAATTAAAACATAACTAATGAGATATTACAAAGTCCACTTGTTCTTTAATTACATGTTCACTGCAAATATATCAGTATTTCTAACATACTGCCAGGTTCTAAACACTGTAGGGTTGTTTTTTGAATTAAATGTGTAACTTATTTCATGATGTACACTAGCTACCGAAAATACCGTTGATGAAATGAAATGAACTATCAATTTGTATATATTTTATACTTTAGAATCAATAACTGAAAATACAATACAATTATTATTCTTTTTCAGATACTTCCACGACAACAAAAACACCAACTGTTGCTGGTATGTTTCCATTTCTGCACCCTTTTCTACAGACATTTTTGAGTGTGAAGATTAACTTATTTTAATACATTTTTCAATGCTTACATATTACATTTTGTTTTGTTGCACTTGCGTAATCATTTCAATTTGGCAGACTTTGTCTAGTAAGACATGCATGTGTACAATGTCTAAATATGACAGTCTTCGATACATGAAGTCAATCTTCTGACATCTGCTGATTGATTTTTTCTTAAATACAAACATAATGTATTAAATTTAAACTCTACTTTCTACTCTTTCTAGAAAATTGAGAAAAGCAAAACTATGCAATCTGTATTTGCTTCTCCTCAATATGTCAACTTGGTTAAAATAAAGACAGGAATTTTAATATATGATATTTGATAAAGAGACATAATTTTCTTGTGTTTTATGTTATTCTTACTCTAAAAGTTATGCTCTAAGAGGGATTCATTATTAGAGCAAAATCACTTTCCACCTCATGTTCAATATCTACTATAATAAGGAAAGCTACCTTTGGTCAAGGAAGGGTTTTCATTCTCTCACTACTTCACTTTAATATTTGTAGGTAGATCAAAAGTAAAAATTACAAAGAAGAGAGAATAATTAAAACATACCTGATGAGATATTACAAAGTCCACATGTTCTTTAATTACATGTTCACTGCAAATATATCAGTATTTTTTAACATACTGCCAGGTTCTAAACAATGTAGGGTTGTTTTTTTAATTAGATGTGTAACTCATTTCATGATGTACACTCGCTACCGAAGATACCTTTGATAAAGAAAAGAAATGAACTATCAATTTGTATATATTTTATTATTTAGAATCAATAACTGAAAATACAATACAATTATTATTCTTTTTCAGATACTTCCACGACAACAAAAACACCAACTGTTGCTGGTATGTTTCCATTTCTGCACCCTTTTCTACAGACATTTTTGAGTGTGAAGATTAAATTAATCACTTATTTTAATACATTTTTCAATGCTTACATATTACATTTTGTTTTGTTGCACTTGCGTAATCATTTCAATTTGGCAGACTTTCTCTAGTAAGACATGCATGTGTACACTGTCTAAATATGACAGTCTTCGAGACATGAAGTCAATCTTCTGACATCTGCTGATTGATTTTTTTCTTAAATACAAACATAATGTATTAAATTTAAACTCTACTTTCTACTCTTTCTAGAAAATTGAGAAAAGCAAAACTATGCAATCTGCATTTGCTTCTCATCAATATGTCAACTTGGTTAAAATAAAGACAGCAATTTTAATATATGCTATTTGATAAAGAGACATAATTTTCTTGTGTTTTATGTGAGTCTTACTCTAAAAGTTATGCTCTAAGAGAGATTCATTATTAGAGCAAAATCACTTTCCACCTCATGTTCAATATCTACTATAATAAGGAAAGCTACCTTTGGTCAAAGAAGGGTTTTCATTCTCTTACTACTTCACTTTAATATTTGGGGGTAGATCAAAAGTAAAAATTACAAAGAAGAGGGAATAATTAAAACATAACTAATGAGATATTACAAAGTCCACTTCTTCTTTAATTACATGTTCACTGCAAATATATCAGTATTTCTAACATACTGCCAGGTTCTAAACACTGTAGGGTTGTTTTTTGAATTAAATGTGTAACTTATTTCATGATGTACACTAGCTACCGAAAATACCGTTGATGAAATGAAATGAACTATCAATTTGTATATATTTTATACTTTAGAATCAATAACTGAAAATACAATACAATTATTATTCTTTTTCAGATACTTCCACGACAACAAAAACACCAACTGTTGCTGGTATGTTTCCATTTCTGCACCCTTTTCTACAGACATTTTTGAGTGTGAAGATTAACTTATTTTAATACATTTTAATGCTTACATATTACATTTTGTTTTGTTGCACTTGCGTAATCATTTCAATTTGGCAGACTTTGTCTAGTAAGACATGCATGTGTACAATGTCTAAATATGACAGTCTTCGATACATGAAGTCAATCTTCTGACATCTGCTGATTGATTTTTTCTTAAATACAAACATAATGTATTAAATTTAAACTCTACTTTCTACTCTTTCTAGAAAATTGAGAAAAGCAAAACTATGCAATCTGTATTTGCTTCTCCTCAATATGTCAACTTGGTTAAAATAAAGACAGGAATTTTAATATATGATATTTGATAAAGAGACATAATTTTCTTGTGTTTTATGTTATTCTTACTCTAAAAGTTATGCTCTAAGAGGGATTCATTATTAGAGCAAAATCACTTTCCACCTCATGTTCAATATCTACTATAATAAGGAAAGCTACCTTTGGTCAAGGAAGGGTTTTCATTCTCTCACTACTTCACTTTAATATTTGTAGGTAGATCAAAAGTAAAAATTACAAAGAAGAGAGAATAATTAAAACATACCTGATGAGATATTACAAAGTCCACATGTTCTTTAATTACATGTTCACTGCAAATATATCAGTATTTTTTAACATACTGCCAGGTTCTAAACAATGTAGGGTTGTTTTTTTAATTAGATGTGTAACTCATTTCATGATGTACACTCGCTACCGAAGATACCTTTGATAAAGAAAAGAAATGAACTATCAATTTGTATATATTTTATTATTTAGAATCAATAACTGAAAATACAATACAATTATTATTCTTTTTCAGATACTTCCACGACAACAAAAACACCAACTGTTGCTGGTATGTTTCCATTTCTGCACCCTTTTCTACAGACATTTTTGAGTGTGAAGATTAAATTAATCACTTATTTTAATACATTTTTCAATGCTTACATATTACATTTTGTTTTGTTGCACTTGCGTAATCATTTCAATTTGGCAGACTTTCTCTAGTAAGACATGCATGTGTACACTGTCTAAATATGACAGTCTTCGAGACATGAAGTCAATCTTCTGACATCTGCTGATTGATTTTTTTCTTAAATACAAACATAATGTATTAAATTTAAACTCTACTTTCTACTCTTTCTAGAAAATTGAGAAAAGCAAAACTATGCAATCTGCATTTGCTTCTCATCAATATGTCAACTTGGTTAAAATAAAGACAGCAATTTTAATATATGATATTTGATAAAGAGACATAATTTTCTTGTGTTTTATGTGAGTCTTACTCTAAAAGTTATGCTCTAAGAGAGATTCATTATTAGAGCAAAATCACTTTCCACCTCATGTTCAATATCTACTATAATAAGGAAAGCTACCTTTGGTCAAAGAAGGGTTTTCATTCTCTTACTACTTCACTTTAATATTTGGGGGGTAGATCAAAAGTAAAAATTACAAAGAAGAGGGAATAATTAAAACATAACTAATGAGATATTACAAAGTCCACTTGTTCTTTAATTACATGTTCACTGCAAATATATCAGTATTTCTAACATACTGCCAGGTTCTAAACACTGTAGGGTTGTTTTTTGAATTAAATGTGTAACTTATTTCATGATGTACACTAGCTACCGAAAATACCGTTGATGAAATGAAATGAACTATCAATTTGTATATATTTTATACTTTAGAATCAATAACTGAAAATACAATACAATTATTATTCTTTTTCAGATACTTCCACGACAACAAAAACACCAACTGTTGCTGGTATGTTTCCATTTCTGCACCCTTTTCTACAGACATTTTTGAGTGTGAAGATTAACTTATTTTAATACATTTTTCAATGCTTACATATTACATTTTGTTTTGTTGCACTTGCGTAATCATTTCAATTTGGCAGACTTTGTCTAGTAAGACATGCATGTGTACAATGTCTAAATATGACAGTCTTCGATACATGAAGTCAATCTTCTGACATCTGCTGATTGATTTTTTCTTAAATACAAACATAATGTATTAAATTTAAACTCTACTTTCTACTCTTTCTAGAAAATTGAGAAAAGCAAAACTATGCAATCTGTATTTGCTTCTCCTCAATATGTCAACTTGGTTAAAATAAAGACAGGAATTTTAATATATGATATTTGATAAAGAGACATAATTGTCTTGTGTTTTATGTGATTCTTACTCTAAAAGTTATGCTCTAAGAGGGATTCATTATTAGAGCAAAATCACTTTCCACCTCATGTTCAATATCTACTATAATAAGGAAAGCTACCTTTGGTCAAGGAAGGGTTTTCATTCTCTCACTACTTCACTTTAATATTTGTAGGTAAATCAAAAGTAAAAATTACAAAGAAGAGGGAATAATTAAAACATACCTGATGAGATATTACAAAGTCCACATGTTCTTTAATTACATGTTCACTGCAAATATATCAGTATTTTTTAACATACTGCCAGGTTCTAAACAATGTAGGGTTGTTTTTTTAATTAGATGTGTAACTCATTTCATGATGTACACTCGCTACCGAAGATACCTTTGATAAAGAAAATAAATGAACTATCAATTTGTATATATTTTATTATTTAGAATCAATAACTGAAAATACAATACAATTATTATTCTTTTTCAGATACTTCCACGACAACAAAAACACCAACTGTTGCTGGTATGTTTCCATTTCTGCACCCTTTTCTACAGACATTTTTGAGTGTGAAGATTAAATTAATCACTTATTTTAATACATTTTTCAATGCTTACATATTACATTTTGTTTTGTTGCACTTGCGTAATCATTTCAATTTGGCAGACTTTCTCTAGTAAGACATGCATGTGTACACTGTCTAAATATGACAGTCTTCGAGACATGAAGTCAATCTTCTGACATCTGCTGATTGATTTTTTTCTTAAATACAAACATAATGTATTAAATTTAAACTCTACTTTCTACTCTTTCTAGAAAATTGAGAAAAGCAAAACTATGCAATCTGCATTTGCTTCTCATCAATATGTCAACTTGGTTAAAATAAAGACAGCAATTTTAATATATGATATTTGATAAAGAGACATAATTTTCTTGTGTTTTATGTGAGTCTTACTCTAAAAGTTATGCTCTAAGAGAGATTCATTATTAGAGCAAAATCACTTTCCACCTCATGTTCAATATCTACTATAATAAGGAAAGCTACCTTTGGTCAAAGAAGGGTTTTCATTCTCTTACTACTTCACTTTAATATTTGGGGGTAGATCAAAAGTAAAAATTACAAAGAAGAGGAATTAATTAAAACATAACTAATGAGATATTACAAAGTCCACTTGTTCTTTAATTACATGTTCACTGCAAATATATCAGTATTTCTAACATACTGCCAGGTTCTAAACACTGTAGGGTTGTTTTTTGAATTAAATGTGTAACTTATTTCATGATGTACACTAGCTACCGAAAATACCGTTGATGAAATGAAATGAACTATCAATTTGTATATATTTTATACTTTAGAATCAATAACTGAAAATACAATACAATTATTATTCTTTTTCAGATACTTCCACGACAACAAAAACACCAACTGTTGCTGGTATGTTTCCATTTCTGCACCCTTTTCTACAGACATTTTTGAGTGTGAAGATTAACTTATTTTAATACATTTTTCAATGCTTACATATTACATTTTGTTTTGTTGCACTTGCGTAATCATTTCAATTTGGCAGACTTTGTCTAGTAAGACATGCATGTGTACAATGTCTAAATATGACAGTCTTCGATACATGAAGTCAATCTTCTGACATCTGCTGATTGATTTTTTCTTAAATACAAACATAATGTATTAAATTTAAACTCTACTTTCTACTCTTTCTAGAAAATTGAGAAAAGCAAAACTATGCAATCTGTATTTGCTTCTCCTCAATATGTCAACTTGGTTAAAATAAAGACAGGAATTTTAATATATGATATTTGATAAAGAGACATAATTTTCTTGTGTTTTATGTTATTCTTACTCTAAAAGTTATGCTCTAAGAGGGATTCATTATTAGAGCAAAATCACTTTCCACCTCATGTTCAATATCTACTATAATAAGGAAAGCTACCTTTGGTCAAGGAAGGGTTTTCATTCTCTCACTACTTCACTTTAATATTTGTAGGTAGATCAAAAGTAAAAATTACAAAGAAGAGAGAATAATTAAAACATACCTGATGAGATATTACAAAGTCCACATGTTCTTTAATTACATGTTCACTGCAAATATATCAGTATTTTTTAACATACTGCCAGGTTCTAAACAATGTAGGGTTGTTTTTTTAATTAGATGTGTAACTCATTTCATGATGTACACTCGCTACCGAAGATACCTTTGATAAAGAAAAGAAATGAACTATCAATTTGTATATATTTTATTATTTAGAATCAATAACTGAAAATACAATACAATTATTATTCTTTTTCAGATACTTCCACGACAACAAAAACACCAACTGTTGCTGGTATGTTTCCATTTCTGCACCCTTTTCTACAGACATTTTTGAGTGTGAAGATTAAATTAATCACTTATTTTAATACATTTTTCAATGCTTACATATTACATTTTGTTTTGTTGCACTTGCATAATCATTTCAATTTGGCAGACTTTCTCTAGTAAGACATGCATGTGTACACTGTCTAAATATGACAGTCTTCGAGACATGAAGTCAATCTTCTGACATCTGCTGATTGATTTTTTTCTTAAATACAAACATAATGTATTAAATTTAAACTCTACTTTCTACTCTTTCTAGAAAATTGAGAAAAGCAAAACTATGCAATCTGCATTTGCTTCTCATCAATATGTCAACTTGGTTAAAATAAAGACAGCAATTTTAATATATGCTATTTGATAAAGAGACATAATTTTCTTGTGTTTTATGTGAGTCTTACTCTAAAAGTTATGCTCTAAGAGAGATTCATTATTAGAGCAAAATCACTTTCCACCTCATGTTCAATATCTACTATAATAAGGAAAGCTACCTTTGGTCAAAGAAGGGTTTTCATTCTCTTACTACTTCACTTTAATATTTGGGGGTAGATCAAAAGTAAAAATTACAAAGAAGAGGGAATAATTAAAACATAACTAATGAGATATTACAAAGTCCACTTCTTCTTTAATTACATGTTCACTGCAAATATATCAGTATTTCTAACATACTGCCAGGTTCTAAACACTGTAGGGTTGTTTTTTGAATTAAATGTGTAACTTATTTCATGATGTACACTAGCTACCGAAAATACCGTTGATGAAATGAAATGAACTATCAATTTGTATATATTTTATACTTTAGAATCAATAACTGAAAATACAATACAATTATTATTCTTTTTCAGATACTTCCACGACAACAAAAACACCAACTGTTGCTGGTATGTTTCCATTTCTGCACCCTTTTCTACAGACATTTTTGAGTGTGAAGATTAACTTATTTTAATACATTTTAATGCTTACATATTACATTTTGTTTTGTTGCACTTGCGTAATCATTTCAATTTGGCAGACTTTGTCTAGTAAGACATGCATGTGTACAATGTCTAAATATGACAGTCTTCGATACATGAAGTCAATCTTCTGACATCTGCTGATTGATTTTTTCTTAAATACAAACATAATGTATTAAATTTAAACTCTACTTTCTACTCTTTCTAGAAAATTGAGAAAAGCAAAACTATGCAATCTGTATTTGCTTCTCCTCAATATGTCAACTTGGTTAAAATAAAGACAGGAATTTTAATATATGATATTTGATAAAGAGACATAATTTTCTTGTGTTTTATGTTATTCTTACTCTAAAAGTTATGCTCTAAGAGGGATTCATTATTAGAGCAAAATCACTTTCCACCTCATGTTCAATATCTACTATAATAAGGAAAGCTACCTTTGGTCAAGGAAGGGTTTTCATTCTCTCACTACTTCACTTTAATATTTGTAGGTAGATCAAAAGTAAAAATTACAAAGAAGAGAGAATAATTAAAACATACCTGATGAGATATTACAAAGTCCACATGTTCTTTAATTACATGTTCACTGCAAATATATCAGTATTTTTTAACATACTGCCAGGTTCTAAACAATGTAGGGTTGTTTTTTTAATTAGATGTGTAACTCATTTCATGATGTACACTCGCTACCGAAGATACCTTTGATAAAGAAAAGAAATGAACTATCAATTTGTATATATTTTATTATTTAGAATCAATAACTGAAAATACAATACAATTATTATTCTTTTTCAGATACTTCCACGACAACAAAAACACCAACTGTTGCTGGTATGTTTCCATTTCTGCACCCTTTTCTACAGACATTTTTGAGTGTGAAGATTAAATTAATCACTTATTTTAATACATTTTTCAATGCTTACATATTACATTTTGTTTTGTTGCACTTGCGTAATCATTTCAATTTGGCAGACTTTCTCTAGTAAGACATGCATGTGTACACTGTCTAAATATGACAGTCTTCGAGACATGAAGTCAATCTTCTGACATCTGCTGATTGATTTTTTTCTTAAATACAAACATAATGTATTAAATTTAAACTCTACTTTCTACTCTTTCTAGAAAATTGAGAAAAGCAAAACTATGCAATCTGCATTTGCTTCTCATCAATATGTCAACTTGGTTAAAATAAAGACAGCAATTTTAATATATGCTATTTGATAAAGAGACATAATTTTCTTGTGTTTTATGTGAGTCTTACTCTAAAAGTTATGCTCTAAGAGAGATTCATTATTAGAGCAAAATCACTTTCCACCTCATGTTCAATATCTACTATAATAAGGAAAGCTACCTTTGGTCAAAGAAGGGTTTTCATTCTCTTACTACTTCACTTTAATATTTGGGGGTAGATCAAAAGTAAAAATTACAAAGAAGAGGGAATAATTAAAACATAACTAATGAGATATTACAAAGTCCACTTGTTCTTTAATTACATGTTCACTGCAAATATATCAGTATTTCTAACATACTGCCAGGTTCTAAACACTGTAGGGTTGTTTTTTGAATTAAATGTGTAACTTATTTCATGATGTACACTAGCTACCGAAAATACCGTTGATGAAATGAAATGAACTATCAATTTGTATATATTTTATACTTTAGAATCAATAACTGAAAATACAATACAATTATTATTCTTTTTCAGATACTTCCACGACAACAAAAACACCAACTGTTGCTGGTATGTTTCCATTTCTGCACCCTTTTCTACAGACATTTTTGAGTGTGAAGATTAACTTATTTTAATACATTTTTCAATGCTTACATATTACATTTTGTTTTGTTGCACTTGCGTAATCATTTCAATTTGGCAGACTTTGTCTAGTCAGACATGCATGTGTACAATGTCTAAATATGACAGTCTTCGATACATGAAGTCAATCTTCTGACATCTGCTGATTGATTTTTTCTTAAATACAAACATAATGTATTAAATTTAAACTCTACTTTCTACTCTTTCTAGAAAATTGAGAAAAGCAAAACTATGCAATCTGTATTTGCTTCTCCTCAATATGTCAACTTGGTTAAAATAAAGACAGGAATTTTAATATATGATATTTGATAAAGAGACATAATTTTCTTGTGTTTTATGTGATTCTTACTCTAAAAGTTATGCTCTAAGAGGGATTCATTATTAGAGCAAAATCACTTTCCACCTCATGTTCAATATCTACTATAATAAGGAAAGCTACCTTTGGTCAAGGAAGGGTTTTCATTCTCTCACTACTTCACTTTAATATTTGTAGGTAGATCAAAAGTAAAAATTACAAAGAAGAGGGAATAATTAAAACATACCTGATGAGATATTACAAAGTCCACATGTTCTTTAATTACATGTTCACTGCAAATATATCAGTATTTTTTAACATACTGCCAGGTTCTAAACAATGTAGGGTTGTTTTTTTAATTAGATGTGTAACTCATTTCATGATGTACACTCGCTACCGAAGATACCTTTGATAAAGAAAAGAAATGAACTATCAATTTGTATATATTTTATTATTTAGAATCAATAACTGAAAATACAATACAATTATTATTCTTTTTCAGATACTTCCACGACAACAAAAACACCAACTGTTGCTGGTATGTTTCCATTTCTGCACCCTTTTCTACAGACATTTTTGAGTGTGAAGATTAAATTAATCACTTATTTTAATACATTTTTCAATGCTTACATATTACATTTTGTTTTGTTGCACTTGCGTAATCATTTCAATTTGGCAGACTTTCTCTAGTAAGACATGCATGTGTACACTGTCTAAATATGACAGTCTTCGAGACATGAAGTCAATCTTCTGACATCTGCTGATTGATTTTTTTCTTAAATACAAACATAATGTATTAAATTTAAACTCTACTTTCTACTCTTTCTAGAAAATTGAGAAAAGCAAAACTATGCAATCTGCATTTGCTTCTCATCAATATGTCAACTTGGTTAAAATAAAGACAGCAATTTTAATATATGATATTTGATAAAGAGACATAATTTTCTTGTGTTTTATGTGAGTCTTACTCTAAAAGTTATGCTCTAAGAGAGATTCATTATTAGAGCAAAATCACTTTCCACCTCATGTTCAATATCTACTATAATAAGGAAAGCTACCTTTGGTCAAAGAAGGGTTTTCATTCTCTTACTACTTCACTTTAATATTTGGGGGTAGATCAAAAGTAAAAATTACAAAGAAGAGGAATTAATTAAAACATAACTAATGAGATATTACAAAGTCCACTTGTTCTTTAATTACATGTTCACTGCAAATATATCAGTATTTCTAACATACTGCCAGGTTCTAAACACTGTAGGGTTGTTTTTTGAATTAAATGTGTAACTTATTTCATGATGTACACTAGCTACCGAAAATACCGTTGATGAAATGAAATGAACTATCAATTTGTATATATTTTATACTTTAGAATCAATAACTGAAAATACAATACAATTATTATTCTTTTTCAGATACTTCCACGACAACAAAAACACCAACTGTTGCTGGTATGTTTCCATTTCTGCACCCTTTTCTACAGACATTTTTGAGTGTGAAGATTAACTTATTTTAATACATTTTAATGCTTACATATTACATTTTGTTTTGTTGCACTTGCGTAATCATTTCAATTTGGCAGACTTTGTCTAGTAAGACATGCATGTGTACAATGTCTAAATATGACAGTCTTCGATACATGAAGTCAATCTTCTGACATCTGCTGATTGATTTTTTCTTAAATACAAACATAATGTATTAAATTTAAACTCTACTTTCTACTCTTTCTAGAAAATTGAGAAAAGCAAAACTATGCAATCTGTATTTGCTTCTCCTCAATATGTCAACTTGGTTAAAATAAAGACAGGAATTTTAATATATGATATTTGATAAAGAGACATAATTTTCTTGTGTTTTATGTTATTCTTACTCTAAAAGTTATGCTCTAAGAGGGATTCATTATTAGAGCAAAATCACTTTCCACCTCATGTTCAATATCTACTATAATAAGGAAAGCTACCTTTGGTCAAGGAAGGGTTTTCATTCTCTCACTACTTCACTTTAATATTTGTAGGTAGATCAAAAGTAAAAATTACAAAGAAGAGAGAATAATTAAAACATACCTGATGAGATATTACAAAGTCCACATGTTCTTTAATTACATGTTCACTGCAAATATATCAGTATTTTTTAACATACTGCCAGGTTCTAAACAATGTAGGGTTGTTTTTTTAATTAGATGTGTAACTCATTTCATGATGTACACTCGCTACCGAAGATACCTTTGATAAAGAAAAGAAATGAACTATCAATTTGTATATATTTTATTATTTAGAATCAATAACTGAAAATACAATACAATTATTATTCTTTTTCAGATACTTCCACGACAACAAAAACACCAACTGTTGCTGGTATGTTTCCATTTCTGCACCCTTTTCTACAGACATTTTTGAGTGTGAAGATTAAATTAATCACTTATTTTAATACATTTTTCAATGCTTACATATTACATTTTGTTTTGTTGCACTTGCGTAATCATTTCAATTTGGCAGACTTTCTCTAGTAAGACATGCATGTGTACACTGTCTAAATATGACAGTCTTCGAGACATGAAGTCAATCTTCTGACATCTGCTGATTGATTTTTTTCTTAAATACAAACATAATGTATTAAATTTAAACTCTACTTTCTACTCTTTCTAGAAAATTGAGAAAAGCAAAACTATGCAATCTGCATTTGCTTCTCATCAATATGTCAACTTGGTTAAAATAAAGACAGCAATTTTAATATATGCTATTTGATAAAGAGACATAATTTTCTTGTGTTTTATGTGAGTCTTACTCTAAAAGTTATGCTCTAAGAGAGATTCATTATTAGAGCAAAATCACTTTCCACCTCATGTTCAATATCTACTATAATAAGGAAAGCTACCTTTGGTCAAAGAAGGGTTTTCATTCTCTTACTACTTCACTTTAATATTTGGGGGTAGATCAAAAGTAAAAATTACAAAGAAGAGGGAATAATTAAAACATAACTAATGAGATATTACAAAGTCCACTTGTTCTTTAATTACATGTTCACTGCAAATATATCAGTATTTCTAACATACTGCCAGGTTCTAAACACTGTAGGGTTGTTTTTTGAATTAAATGTGTAACTTATTTCATGATGTACACTAGCTACCGAAAATACCGTTGATGAAATGAAATGAACTATCAATTTGTATATATTTTATACTTTAGAATCAATAACTGAAAATACAATACAATTATTATTCTTTTTCAGATACTTCCACGACAACAAAAACACCAACTGTTGCTGGTATGTTTCCATTTCTGCACCCTTTTCTACAGACATTTTTGAGTGTGAAGATTAACTTATTTTAATACATTTTTCAATGCTTACATATTACATTTTGTTTTGTTGCACTTGCGTAATCATTTCAATTTGGCAGACTTTGTCTAGTCAGACATGCATGTGTACAATGTCTAAATATGACAGTCTTCGATACATGAAGTCAATCTTCTGACATCTGCTGATTGATTTTTTCTTAAATACAAACATAATGTATTAAATTTAAACTCTACTTTCTACTCTTTCTAGAAAATTGAGAAAAGCAAAACTATGCAATCTGTATTTGCTTCTCCTCAATATGTCAACTTGGTTAAAATAAAGACAGGAATTTTAATATATGATATTTGATAAAGAGACATAATTTTCTTGTGTTTTATGTGATTCTTACTCTAAAAGTTATGCTCTAAGAGGGATTCATTATTAGAGCAAAATCACTTTCCACCTCATGTTCAATATCTACTATAATAAGGAAAGCTACCTTTGGTCAAGGAAGGGTTTTCATTCTCTCACTACTTCACTTTAATATTTGTAGGTAGATCAAAAGTAAAAATTACAAAGAAGAGGGAATAATTAAAACATACCTGATGAGATATTACAAAGTCCACATGTTCTTTAATTACATGTTCACTGCAAATATATCAGTATTTTTTAACATACTGCCAGGTTCTAAACAATGTAGGGTTGTTTTTTTAATTAGATGTGTAACTCATTTCATGATGTACACTCGCTACCGAAGATACCTTTGATAAAGAAAAGAAATGAACTATCAATTTGTATATATTTTATTATTTAGAATCAATAACTGAAAATACAATACAATTATTATTCTTTTTCAGATACTTCCACGACAACAAAAACACCAACTGTTGCTGGTATGTTTCCATTTCTGCACCCTTTTCTACAGACATTTTTGAGTGTGAAGATTAAATTAATCACTTATTTTAATACATTTTTCAATGCTTACATATTACATTTTGTTTTGTTGCACTTGCGTAATCATTTCAATTTGGCAGACTTTCTCTAGTAAGACATGCATGTGTACACTGTCTAAATATGACAGTCTTCGAGACATGAAGTCAATCTTCTGACATCTGCTGATTGATTTTTTTCTTAAATACAAACATAATGTATTAAATTTAAACTCTACTTTCTACTCTTTCTAGAAAATTGAGAAAAGCAAAACTATGCAATCTGCATTTGCTTCTCATCAATATGTCAACTTGGTTAAAATAAAGACAGCAATTTTAATATATGATATTTGATAAAGAGACATAATTTTCTTGTGTTTTATGTGAGTCTTACTCTAAAAGTTATGCTCTAAGAGAGATTCATTATTAGAGCAAAATCACTTTCCACCTCATGTTCAATATCTACTATAATAAGGAAAGCTACCTTTGGTCAAAGAAGGGTTTTCATTCTCTTACTACTTCACTTTAATATTTGGGGGTAGATCAAAAGTAAAAATTACAAAGAAGAGGGAATAATTAAAACATAACTAATGAGATATTACAAAGTCCACTTGTTCTTTAATTACATGTTCACTGCAAATATATCAGTATTTCTAACATACTGCCAGGTTCTAAACACTGTAGGGTTGTTTTTTGAATTAAATGTGTAACTTATTTCATGATGTACACTAGCTACCGAAAATACCGTTGATGAAATGAAATGAACTATCAATTTGTATATATTTTATACTTTAGAATCAATAACTGAAAATACAATACAATTATTATTCTTTTTCAGATACTTCCACGACAACAAAAACACCAACTGTTGCTGGTATGTTTCCATTTCTGCACCCTTTTCTACAGACATTTTTGAGTGTGAAGATTAACTTATTTTAATACATTTTTCAATGCTTACATATTACATTTTGTTTTGTTGCACTTGCGTAATCATTTCAATTTGGCAGACTTTGTCTAGTAAGACATGCATGTGTACAATGTCTAAATATGACAGTCTTCGATACATGAAGTCAATCTTCTGACATCTGCTGATTGATTTTTTCTTAAATACAAACATAATGTATTACATTTAAACTCTACTTTCTACTCTTTCTAGAAAATTGAGAAAAGCAAAACTATGCAATCTGTATTTGCTTCTCCTCAATATGTCAACTTGGTTAAAATAAAGACAGGAATTTTAATATATGATATTTGATAAAGAGACATAATTTTCTTGTGTTTTATGTGATTCTTACTCTAAAAGTTATGCTCTAAGAGGGATTCATTATTAGAGCAAAATCACTTTCCACCTCATGTTCAATATCTACTATAATAAGGAAAGCTACCTTTGGTCAAGGAAGGGTTTTCATTCTCTCACTATTTCACTTTAATATTTGTAGGTAGATCAAAAGTAAAAATTACAAAGAAGAGGGAATAATTAAAACATACCTGATGAGATATTACAAAGTCCACATGTTCTTTAATTACATGTTCACTGCAAATATATCAGTATTTTTTAACATACTGCCAGGTTCTAAACAATGTAGGGTTGTTTTTTTAATTAGATGTGTAACTCATTTCATGATGTACACTCGCTACCGAAGATACCTTTGATAAAGAAAAGAAATGAACTATCAATTTGTATATATTTTATTATTTAGAATCAATAACTGAAAATACAATACAATTATTATTCTTTTTCAGATACTTCCACGACAACAAAAACACCAACTGTTGCTGGTATGTTTCCATTTCTGCACCCTTTTCTACAGACATTTTTGAGTGTGAAGATTAACTTATTTTAATACATTTTTCAATGCTTACATATTACATTTTGTTTTGTTGCACTTGCGTAATCATTTCAATTTGGCAGACTTTGTCTAGTAAGACATGCATGTGTACAATGTCTAAATATGACAGTCTTCAAGACATGAAGTCAATCTTCTGACATCTGCTGATTGATTTTTTCTTAAATACAAACATAATGTATTAAATTTAAACTCTACTTTCTACTCTTTCTAGAAAATTGAGAAAAGCAAAACTATGCAATCTGCATTTGCTTCTCCTCAATATGTCAACTTGGTTAAAATAAAGACAGGAATTTTAATATATGATATTTGATAAAGAGACATAATTTTCTTGTGTTTTATGTGATTCTTACTCTAAAAGTTATGCTCTAAGAGGGATTCATTATTAGAGCAAAATCACTTTCCACCTCATGTTCAATATCTACTATAATAAGGAAAGCTACCTTTGGTCAAGGAAGGGTTTTCATTCTCTCACTACTTCACTTTAATATTTGTAGGTAGATCAAAAGTAAAAATTACAAAGAAGAGGGAATAATTAAAACATACCTGATGAGATATTACAAAGTCCACATGTTCTTTAATTACATGTTCACTGCAAATATATCAGTATTTCTCACATACTGACAGGTTCTAAACACTGTAGGGTTGTTTTTTGAATTAGATGTGTAACATATTTCATGATGTACACTAGCTTCCGAAGATACCTTTGATGAAATGAAATGAACTATCAATTTGTATATATTTTATACTTTAGAATCAATAACTGAAAATACAATACAATTATTATTCTTTTTCAGATACTTCCACGACAACAAAAACACCAATTGTTGCTGGTATGTTTCCATTTCTGCACCCTTTTCTACAGACATTTTTGAGTGTGAAGATTAAATTAATCACTTATTTTAATACATTTTACAATGCTTACATATTACATTTTGTTTTGTTGCACTTGTGTAATCATTTCAATTTGGCAGACTTTCTCTAGTTAGACATGCATGTGTCCAATGTCTGGATATAACAGTTTTTGAGACATGAAGTCTATCTTCTGACATATGCTGATAATTTTTTTTCTGAAATACAAACATAATGTATTAAATTTAAACTCTACTTTCTACTCTTTCTAGAAAATTCAGGAGAGGAAAACTATACAATCTGCATTTGCTTCTCCTCAATATGTCAACTTGGTTAAAATAAAGACAGGAATTTTAATATATGATATTTGATAAAGAGACACAATTTTCTTGTGCTTTATGTGAGTCTTACTCTAAAAGTTATGCTCTAAGAGAGATTCATTATTAGAGCAAAATCACTTTCCACCTCATGTTCAATATCTACTATAATAAGGAAAGCTACATTTGGTCAAGGAAGGGTTTTCATTCTCTCACTACTTCACTTTAATATTTGTAGGAAGATCAAAAGTAAAAATTACAAAGAAGAGGGAATAATTAAAACATAACTAATCAGATATTACAAAGTCCACTTCTTCTTTAATTACATGTTCACTGCAAATATATCAGTATTTCTAACATACTGCCAGGATCTAAACACTGTAGGGTTGTTTTTTGAATTAGATGTGTAACATATTTCATGATGTACACTAGCTTCCGAAGATACCTTTGATGAAATGAAATGAACTATCAATTTGTATATATTTTATACTTTAGAATCAATAACTGAAAATACAATACAATTATTATTCTTTTTCAGATACTTCCACGACAACAAAAACACCAACTGTTGCTGGTATGTTTCCATTTCTGCACCCTTTTCTACAGACATTTTTGAGTGTGAAGATTAACTTATTTTAATACATTTTAATGCTTACATATTACATTTTGTTTTGTTGCACTTGCGTAATCATTTCAATTTGGCAGACTTTGTCTAGTAAGACATGCATGTGTACAATGTCTAAATATGACAGTCTTCGATACATGAAGTCAATCTTCTGACATCTGCTGATTGATTTTTTCTTAAATACAAACATAATGTATTAAATTTAAACTCTACTTTCTACTCTTTCTAGAAAATTGAGAAAAGCAAAACTATGCAATCTGTATTTGCTTCTCCTCAATATGTCAACTTGGTTAAAATAAAGACAGGAATTTTAATATATGATATTTGATAAAGAGACATAATTTTCTTGTGTTTTATGTTATTCTTACTCTAAAAGTTATGCTCTAAGAGGGATTCATTATTAGAGCAAAATCACTTTCCACCTCATGTTCAATATCTACTATAATAAGGAAAGCTACCTTTGGTCAAGGAAGGGTTTTCATTCTCTCACTACTTCACTTTAATATTTGTAGGTAGATCAAAAGTAAAAATTACAAAGAAGAGAGAATAATTAAAACATACCTGATGAGATATTACAAAGTCCACATGTTCTTTAATTACATGTTCACTGCAAATATATCAGTATTTTTTAACATACTGCCAGGTTCTAAACAATGTAGGGTTGTTTTTTTAATTAGATGTGTAACTCATTTCATGATGTACACTCGCTACCGAAGATACCTTTGATAAAGAAAAGAAATGAACTATCAATTTGTATATATTTTATACTTTAGAATCAATAACTGAAAATACAATACAATTATTATTCTTTTTCAGATACTTCCACGACAACAAAAACACCAACTGTTGCTGGTATGTTTCCATTTCTGCACTCTTTTCTACAGACATTTTTGAGTGTGAAGATTAAATTAATCACTTATTTTAATACATTTTTCAATGCTTACATATTACATTTTGTTTTGTTGCACTTGCGTAATCATTTCAATTTGGCAGACTTTCTCTAGTAAGACATGCATGTGTACACTGTCTAAATATGACAGTCTTCGAGACATGAAGTCAATCTTCTGACATCTGCTGATTGATTTTTTTCTTAAATACAAACATAATGTATTAAATTTAAACTCTACTTTCTACTCTTTCTAGAAAATTGAGAAAAGCAAAACTATGCAATCTGCATTTGCTTCTCATCAATATGTCAACTTGGTTAAAATAAAGACAGCAATTTTAATATATGATATTTGATAAAGAGACATAATTTTCTTGTGTTTTATGTGAGTCTTACTCTAAAAGTTATGCTCTAAGAGAGATTCATTATTAGAGCAAAATCACTTTCCACCTCATGTTCAATATCTACTATAATAAGGAAAGCTACCTTTGGTCAAAGAAGGGTTTTCATTCTCTTACTACTTCACTTTAATATTTGGGGGTAGATCAAAAGTAAAAATTACAAAGAAGAGGGAATAATTAAAACATAACTAATGAGATATTACAAAGTCCACTTGTTCTTTAATTACATGTTCACTGCAAATATATCAGTATTTCTAACATACTGCCAGGTTCTAAACACTGTAGGGTTGTTTTTTGAATTAAATGTGTAACTTATTTCATGATGTACACTAGCTACCGAAAATACCGTTGATGAAATGAAATGAACTATCAATTTGTATATATTTTATACTTTAGAATCAATAACTGAAAATACAATACAATTATTATTCTTTTTCAGATACTTCCACGACAACAAAAACACCAACTGTTGCTGGTATGTTTCCATTTCTGCACCCTTTTCTACAGACATTTTTGAGTGTGAAGATTAACTTATTTTAATACATTTTTCAATGCTTACATATTACATTTTGTTTTGTTGCACTTGCGTAATCATTTCAATTTGGCAGACTTTGTCTAGTAAGACATGCATGTGTACAATGTCTAAATATGACAGTCTTCGATACATGAAGTCAATCTTCTGACATCTGCTGATTGATTTTTTCTTAAATACAAACATAATGTATTCAATTTAAACTCTACTTTCTACTCTTTCTAGAAAATTGAGAAAAGCAAAACTATGCAATCTGTATTTGCTTCTCCTCAATATGTCAACTTGGTTAAAATAAAGACAGGAATTTTAATATATGATATTTGATAAAGAGACATAATTTTCTTGTGTTTTATGTGATTCTTACTCTAAAAGTTATGCTCTAAGAGGGATTCATTATTAGAGCAAAATCACTTTCCACCTCATGTTCAATATCTACTATAATAAGGAAAGCTACCTTTGGTCAAGGAAGGGTTTTCATTCTCTCACTACTTCACTTTAATATTTGTAGGTAGATCAAAAGTAAAAATTACAAAGAAGAGGGAATAATTAAAACATACCTGATGAGATATTACAAAGTCCACATGTTCTTTAATTACATGTTCACTGCAAATATATCAGTATTTTTTAACATACTGCCAGGTTCTAAACAATGTAGGGTTGTTTTTTTAATTAGATGTGTAACTCATTTCATGATGTACACTCGCTACCGAAGATACCTTTGATAAAGAAAAGAAATGAACTATCAATTTGTATATATTTTATTATTTAGAATCAATAACTGAAAATACAATACAATTATTATTCTTTTTCAGATACTTCCACGACAACAAAAACACCAACTGTTGCTGGTATGTTTCCATTTCTGCACCCTTTTCTACAGACATTTTTGAGTGTGAAGATTAACTTATTTTAATACATTTTTCAATGCTTACATATTACATTTTGTTTTGTTGCACTTGCGTAATCATTTCAATTTGGCAGACTTTGTCTAGTAAGACATGCATGTGTACAATGTCTAAATATGACAGTCTTCAAGACATGAAGTCAATCTTCTGACATCTGCTGATTGATTTTTTCTTAAATACAAACATAATGTATTAAATTTAAACTCTACTTTCTACTCTTTCTAGAAAATTGAGAAAAGCAAAACTATGCAATCTGCATTTGCTTCTCCTCAATATGTCAACTTGGTTAAAATAAAGACAGGAATTTTAATATATGATATTTGATAAAGAGACATAATTTTCTTGTGTTTTATGTGATTCTTACTCTAAAAGTTATGCTCTAAGAGGGATTCATTATTAGAGCAAAATCACTTTCCACCTCATGTTCAATATCTACTATAATAAGGAAAGCTACCTTTGGTCAAGGAAGGGTTTTCATTCTCTCACTACTTCACTTTAATATTTGTAGGTAGATCAAAAGTAAAAATTACAAAGAAGAGGGAATAATTAAAACATACCTGATGAGATATTACAAAGTCCACATGTTCTTTAATTACATGTTCACTGCAAATATATCAGTATTTCTCACATACTGACAGGTTCTAAACACTGTAGGGTTGTTTTTTGAATTAGATGTGTAACATATTTCATGATGTACACTAGCTTCCGAAGATACCTTTGATGAAATGAAATGAACTATCAATTTGTATATATTTTATACTTTAGAATCAATAACTGAAAATACAATACAATTATTATTCTTTTTCAGATACTTCCACGACAACAAAAACACCAATTGTTGCTGGTATGTTTCCATTTCTGCACCCTTTTCTACAGACATTTTTGAGTGTGAAGATTAAATTAATCACTTATTTTAATACATTTTACAATGCTTACATATTACATTTTGTTTTGTTGCACTTGTGTAATCATTTCAATTTGGCAGACTTTCTCTAGTTAGACATGCATGTGTCCAATGTCTGGATATAACAGTTTTTGAGACATGAAGTCTATCTTCTGACATATGCTGATAATTTTTTTTCTGAAATACAAACATAATGTATTAAATTTAAACTCTACTTTCTACTCTTTCTAGAAAATTCAGGAGAGGAAAACTATACAATCTGCATTTGCTTCTCCTCAATATGTCAACTTGGTTAAAATAAAGACAGGAATTTTAATATATGATATTTGATAAAGAGACACAATTGTCTTGTGCTTTATGTGAGTCTTACTCTAAAAGTTATGCTCTAAGAGAGATTCATTATTAGAGCAAAATCACTTTCCACCTCATGTTCAATATCTACTATAATAAGGAAAGCTACATTTGGTCAAGGAAGGGTTTTCATTCTCTCACTACTTCACTTTAATATTTGTAGGAAGATCAAAAGTAAAAATTACAAAGAAGAGGGAATAATTAAAACATAACTAATCAGATATTACAAAGTCCACTTCTTCTTTAATTACATGTTCACTGCAAATATATCAGTATTTCTAACATACTGCCAGGATCTAAACACTGTAGGGTTGTTTTTTGAATTAAATGTGTAACTTATTTCATGATGTACACTAGCTACCGAAAATACCGTTGATGCAATGAAATGAACTATCAATTTGTATATATTTTATTATTTAGAATCAATAACTGAAAATACAATACAATTATTATTCTTTTTCAGATACTTCCACGACAACAAAAACACCAACTGTTGCTGGTATGTTTCCATTTCTGCACCCTTTTCTACAGACATTTTTGAGAGTGAAGATTAAATTAATCACTTATTTTAATACATTTTTCAATGCTTACATATTACATTTTGTTTTGTTGCACTTGCATAATCATTTCAATTTGGCAGACTTTCTCTAGTAAGACATGCATGTGTACACTGTCTAAATATGACAGTCTTCGAGACATGAAGTCAATCTTCTGACATCTGCTGATTGATTTTTTTCTTAAATACAAACATAATGTATTAAATTTAAACTCTACTTTCTACTCTTTCTAGAAAATTGAGAAAAGCAAAACTATGCAATCTGCATTTGCTTCTCATCAATATGTCAACTTGGTTAAAATAAATACAGCAATTTTAATATATGATATTTGATAAAGAGACATAATTTTCTTGTGTTTTATGTGAGTCTTACTCTAAAAGTTATGCTCTAAGAGAGATTCATTATTAGAGCAAAATCACTTTCCACCTCATGTTCAATATCTACTATAATAAGGAAAGCTACCTTTGGTCAAAGAAGGGTTTTCATTCTCTCACTTCTTCATTTTAATATTTGGGGGTAGATCAAAAGTAAAAATTACAAAGAAGAGAGAATAATTAAAACATAACTAATGAGATATTACAAAGTCCACTTGTTCTTTAATTACATGTTCACTGCAAATATATCAGTATTTCTAACATACTGCCAGGTTCTTAACACTGTAGGGTTGTTTTTTTAATTAAATGTGTAACTTATTTCATGATGTACACTAGCTACCGAAAATACCGTTGATGAAATGAAATGAACTATCAATTTGTATATATTTTATACTTTAGAATCAATAACTGAAAATACAATACAATTATTATTCTTTTTCAGATACTTCCACGACAACAAAAACACCAACTGTTGCTGGTATGTTTCCATTTCTGCACCCTTTTCTACAGACATTTTTGAGTGTGAAGATTAACTTATTTTAATACATTTTTCAATGCTTACATATTACATTTTGTTTTGTTGCACTTGCGTAATCATTTCAATTTGGCAGACTTTGTCTAGTAAGACATGCATGTGTACAATGTCTAAATATGACAGTCTTCGATACATGAAGTCAATCTTCTGACATCTGCTGATTGATTTTTTCTTAAATACAAACATAATGTATTCAATTTAAACTCTACTTTCTACTCTTTCTAGAAAATTGAGAAAAGCAAAACTATGCAATCTGTATTTGCTTCTCCTCAATATGTCAACTTGGTTAAAATAAAGACAGGAATTTTAATATATGATATTTGATAAAGAGACATAATTTTCTTGTGTTTTATGTGATTCTTACTCTAAAAGTTATGCTCTAAGAGGGATTCATTATTAGAGCAAAATCACTTTCCACCTCATGTTCAATATCTACTATAATAAGGAAAGCTACCTTTGGTCAAGGAAGGGTTTTCATTCTCTCACTACTTCACTTTAATATTTGTAGGTAGATCAAAAGTAAAAATTACAAAGAAGAGGGAATAATTAAAACATACCTGATGAGATATTACAAAGTCCACATGTTCTTTAATTACATGTTCACTGCAAATATATCAGTATTTTTTAACATACTGCCAGGTTCTAAACAATGTAGGGTTGTTTTTTTAATTAGATGTGTAACTCATTTCATGATGTACACTCGCTACCGAAGATACCTTTGATAAAGAAAAGAAATGAACTATCAATTTGTATATATTTTATTATTTAGAATCAATAACTGAAAATACAATACAATTATTATTCTTTTTCAGATACTTCCACGACAACAAAAACACCAACTGTTGCTGGTATGTTTCCATTTCTGCACCCTTTTCTACAGACATTTTTGAGTGTGAAGATTAACTTATTTTAATACATTTTTCAATGCTTACATATTACATTTTGTTTTGTTGCACTTGCGTAATCATTTCAATTTGGCAGACTTTGTCTAGTAAGACATGCATGTGTACAATGTCTAAATATGACAGTCTTCAAGACATGAAGTCAATCTTCTGACATCTGCTGATTGATTTTTTCTTAAATACAAACATAATGTATTAAATTTAAACTCTACTTTCTACTCTTTCTAGAAAATTGAGAAAAGCAAAACTATGCAATCTGCATTTGCTTCTCCTCAATATGTCAACTTGGTTAAAATAAAGACAGGAATTTTAATATATGATATTTGATAAAGAGACATAATTTTCTTGTGTTTTATGTGATTCTTACTCTAAAAGTTATGCTCTAAGAGGGATTCATTATTAGAGCAAAATCACTTTCCACCTCATGTTCAATATCTACTATAATAAGGAAAGCTACCTTTGGTCAAGGAAGGGTTTTCATTCTCTCACTACTTCACTTTAATATTTGTAGGTAGATCAAAAGTAAAAATTACAAAGAAGAGGGAATAATTAAAACATACCTGATGAGATATTACAAAGTCCACATGTTCTTTAATTACATGTTCACTGCAAATATATCAGTATTTCTCACATACTGACAGGTTCTAAACACTGTAGGGTTGTTTTTTGAATTAGATGTGTAACATATTTCATGATGTACACTAGCTTCCGAAGATACCTTTGATGAAATGAAATGAACTATCAATTTGTATATATTTTATACTTTAGAATCAATAACTGAAAATACAATACAATTATTATTCTTTTTCAGATACTTCCACGACAACAAAAACACCAATTGTTGCTGGTATGTTTCCATTTCTGCACCCTTTTCTACAGACATTTTTGAGTGTGAAGATTAAATTAATCACTTATTTTAATACATTTTACAATGCTTACATATTACATTTTGTTTTGTTGCACTTGTGTAATCATTTCAATTTGGCAGACTTTCTCTAGTTAGACATGCATGTGTCCAATGTCTGGATATAACAGTTTTTGAGACATGAAGTCTATCTTCTGACATATGCTGATAATTTTTTTTCTGAAATACAAACATAATGTATTAAATTTAAACTCTACTTTCTACTCTTTCTAGAAAATTCAGGAGAGGAAAACTATACAATCTGCATTTGCTTCTCCTCAATATGTCAACTTGGTTAAAATAAAGACAGGAATTTTAATATATGATATTTGATAAAGAGACACAATTGTCTTGTGCTTTATGTGAGTCTTACTCTAAAAGTTATGCTCTAAGAGAGATTCATTATTAGAGCAAAATCACTTTCCACCTCATGTTCAATATCTACTATAATAAGGAAAGCTACATTTGGTCAAGGAAGGGTTTTCATTCTCTCACTACTTCACTTTAATATTTGTAGGAAGATCAAAAGTAAAAATTACAAAGAAGAGGGAATAATTAAAACATAACTAATCAGATATTACAAAGTCCACTTCTTCTTTAATTACATGTTCACTGCAAATATATCAGTATTTCTAACATACTGCCAGGATCTAAACACTATAGGGTTGTTTTTTGAATTAAATGTGTAACTTATTTCATGATGTACACTAGCTACCGAAAATACCGTTGATGCAATGAAATGAACTATCAATTTGTATATATTTTATTATTTAGAATCAATAACTGAAAATACAATACAATTATTATTCTTTTTCAGATACTTCCACGACAACAAAAACACCAACTGTTGCTGGTATGTTTCCATTTCTGCACCCTTTTCTACAGACATTTTTGAGAGTGAAGATTAAATTAATCACTTATTTTAATACATTTTTCAATGCTTACATATTACATTTTGTTTTGTTGCACTTGCATAATCATTTCAATTTGGCAGACTTTCTCTAGTAAGACATGCATGTGTACACTGTCTAAATATGACAGTCTTCGAGACATGAAGTCAATCTTCTGACATCTGCTGATTGATTTTTTTCTTAAATACAAACATAATGTATTAAATTTAAACTCTACTTTCTACTCTTTCTAGAAAATTGAGAAAAGCAAAACTATGCAATCTGCATTTGCTTCTCATCAATATGTCAACTTGGTTAAAATAAATACAGCAATTTTAATATATGATATTTGATAAAGAGACATAATTTTCTTGTGTTTTATGTGAGTCTTACTCTAAAAGTTATGCTCTAAGAGAGATTCATTATTAGAGCAAAATCACTTTCCACCTCATGTTCAATATCTACTATAATAAGGAAAGCTACCTTTGGTGAAAGAAGGGTTTTCATTCTCTCACTTCTTCACTTTAATATTTGGGGGTAGATCAAAAGTAAAAATAACAAAGAAGAGGGAATAATTAAAACATAACTAATGAGATATTACAAAGTCCACTTGTTCTTTAATTACATGTTCACTGCAAATATATCAGTATTTCTAACATACTGCCAGGTTCTTAACACTGTAGGGTTGTTTTTTTAATTAAATGTGTAACTTATTTCATGATGTACACTAGCTACCGAAAATACCGTTGATGAAATGAAATGAACTATCAATTTGTATATATTTTATACTTTAGAATCAATAACTGAAAATACAATACAATTATTATTCTTTTTCAGATACTTCTGCGACAACAAAAACACCAACTGTTGCTGGTATGTTTCCATTTCTGCATCCTTTTCTACAGACATTTTTGAGTGTGAAGATTAAATTAATCACTTATTTTAATACATTTTTCAATGCTTACATATTACATTTTGTTTTGTTGCACTTGCGTAATCATTTCAATTTGGCAGACTTTGTCTAGTAAGACATGCATGTGTACAATGTCTAAATATGACAGTCTTCGAGACATGAAGTCAATCTTCTGACATCTGCTGATTGATTTTTTCTGAAATACAAACATAATGTATTAAATTTAAACTCTACTTTCTACTCTTTCTAGAAAATTCAGGAGAGGAAAACTATACAATCTGCATTTGCTTCTCCTCAATATGTCAACTTGGTTAAAATAAAGACAGGAATTTTAATATATGATATTTGATAAAGAGACACAATTGTCTTGTGCTTTATGTGAGTCTTACTCTAAAAGTTATGCTCTAAGAGAGATTCATTATTAGAGCAAAATCACTTTCCACCTCATGTTCAATATCTACTATAATAAGGAAAGCTACATTTGGTCAAGGAAGGGTTTTCATTCTCTCACTACTTCACTTTAATATTTGTAGGAAGATCAAAAGTAAAAATTACAAAGAAGAGGGAATAATTAAAACATAACTAATCAGATATTACAAAGTCCACTTCTTCTTTAATTACATGTTCACTGCAAATATATCAGTATTTCTAACATACTGCCAGGATCTAAACACTGTAGGGTTGTTTTTTGAATTAAATGTGTAACTTATTTCATGATGTACACTAGCTACCGAAAATACCGTTGATGCAATGAAATGAACTATCAATTTGTATATATTTTATTATTTAGAATCAATAACTGAAAATACAATACAATTATTATTCTTTTTCAGATACTTCCACGACAACAAAAACACCAACTGTTGCTGGTATGTTTCCATTTCTGCACCCTTTTCTACAGACATTTTTGAGAGTGAAGATTAAATTAATCACTTATTTTAATACATTTTTCAATGCTTACATATTACATTTTGTTTTGTTGCACTTGCATAATCATTTCAATTTGGCAGACTTTCTCTAGTAAGACATGCATGTGTACACTGTCTAAATATGACAGTCTTCGAGACATGAAGTCAATCTTCTGACATCTGCTGATTGATTTTTTTCTTAAATACAAACATAATGTATTAAATTTAAACTCTACTTTCTACTCTTTCTAGAAAATTGAGAAAAGCAAAACTATGCAATCTGCATTTGCTTCTCATCAATATGTCAACTTGGTTAAAATAAATACAGCAATTTTAATATATGATATTTGATAAAGAGACATAATTTTCTTGTGTTTTATGTGAGTCTTACTCTAAAAGTTATGCTCTAAGAGAGATTCATTATTAGAGCAAAATCACTTTCCACCTCATGTTCAATATCTACTATAATAAGGAAAGCTACCTTTGGTCAAAGAAGGGTTTTCATTCTCTCACTTCTTCACTTTAATATTTGGGGGTAGATCAAAAGTAAAAATTACAAAGAAGAGGGAATAATTAAAACATAACTAATGAGATATTACAAAGTCCACTTGTTCTTTAATTACATGTTCACTGCAAATATATCAGTATTTCTAACATACTGCCAGGTTCTTAACACTGTAGGGTTGTTTTTTTAATTAAATGTGTAACTTATTTCATGATGTACATTAGCTACCGAAAATACCGTTGATGAAATGAAATGAACTATCAATTTGTATATATTTTATACTTTAGAATCAATAACTGAAAATACAATACAATTATTATTCTTTTTCAGATACTTCTGCGACAACAAAAACACCAACTGTTGCTGGTATGTTTCCATTTCTGCATCCTTTTCTACAGACATTTTTGAGTGTGAAGATTAAATTAATCACTTATTTTAATACATTTTTCAATGCTTACATATTACATTTTGTTTTGTTGCACTTGCGTAATCATTTCAATTTGGCAGACTTTGTCTAGTAAGACATGCATGTGTACAATGTCTAAATATGACAGTCTTCGAGACATGAAGTCAATCTTCTGACATCTGCTGATTGATTTTTTCTTAAATACAAACATAATGTATTAAATTTAAACTCTACTTTCTACTCTTTCTAGAAAATTGAGAAAAGCAAAACTATGCAATCTGCATTTGCTTCTCCTCAATATGTCAACTTGGTTAAAATAAAGACAGGAATTTTAATATATGATATTTGATAAAGAGACATAATTTTCTTGTGTTTTATGTGATTCTTACTCTAAAAGTTATGCTCTAAGTGGGATTCATTATTAGAGCAAAATCACTTTCCACCTCATGTTCAATATCTACTATAATAAGGAAAGCTAACTTTGGTCAAGGAAGGGTTTTCATTCTCTCACTACTTTACTTTAATATTTGTAGGTAGATCAAAAGTAAAAATTACAAAGAAGAGGGAATAATTAAAACATACCTGATGAGATATTACAAAGTCCACATGTTCTTTAATTACATGTTCACTGCAAATATATCAGTATTTTTTAACATACTGCCAGGTTCTAAACAATGTAGGGTTGTTTTTTTAATTAGATGTGTAACTCATTTCATGATGTACACTCGCTACCGAAGATACCTTTGATAAAGAAAAGAAATGAACTATCAATTTGTATATATTTTATTATTTAGAATCAATAACTGAAAATACAATACAATTATTATTCTTTTTCAGATACTTCCACGACAACAAAAACACCAACTGTTGCTGGTATGTTTCCATGTCTGCACCCTTTTCTACAGACATTTTTGAGTGTGAAGATTAAATTAATCACTTATTTTAATACATTTTTCAATGCTTACATATTACATTTTGTTTTGTTGCACTTGCGTAATCATTTCAATTTGGCAGACTTTCTCTAGTAAGACATGCATGTGTACACTGTCTAAATATGACAGTCTTCGAGACATGAAGTCAATCTTCTGACATCTGCTGATTGATTTTTTTCTTAAATACAAACATAATGTATTAAATTTAAACTCTACTTTCTACTCTTTCTAGAAAATTGAGAAAAGCAAAACTATGCAATCTGCATTTGCTTCTCATCAATATGTCAACTTGGTTAAAATAAAGACAGCAATTTTAATATATGATATTTGATAAAGAGACATAATTTTCTTGTGTTTTATGTGAGTCTTACTCTAAAAGTTATGCTCTAAGAGAGATTCATTATTAGAGCAAAATCACTTTCCACCTCATGTTCAATATCTACTATAATAAGGAAAGCTACCTTTGGTCAAAGAAGGGTTTTCATTCTCTTACTACTTCACTTTAATATTTGGGGGTAGATCAAAAGTAAAAATTACAAAGAAGAGGGAATAATTAAAACATAACTAATGAGATATTACAAAGTCCACTTGTTCTTTAATTACATGTTCACTGCAAATATATCAGTATTTCTAACATACTGCCAGGTTCTAAACACTGTAGGGTTGTTTTTTGAATTAAATGTGTAACTTATTTCATGATGTACACTAGCTACCGAAAATACCGTTGATGAAATGAAATGAACTATCAATTTGTATATATTTTATACTTTAGAATCAATAACTGAAAATACAATACAATTATTATTCTTTTTCAGATACTTCCACGACAACAAAAACACCAACTGTTGCTGGTATGTTTCCATTTCTGCACCCTTTTCTACAGACATTTTTGAGTGTGAAGATTAACTTATTTTAATACATTTTTCAATGCTTACATATTACATTTTGTTTTGTTGCACTTGCGTAATCATTTCAATTTGGCAGACTTTGTCTAGTAAGACATGCATGTGTACAATGTCTAAATATGACAGTCTTCGATACATGAAGTCAATCTTCTGACATCTGCTGATTGATTTTTTCTTAAATACAAACATAATGTATTAAATTTAAACTCTACTTTCTACTCTTTCTAGAAAATTGAGAAAAGCAAAACTATGCAATCTGTATTTGCTTCTCCTCAATATGTCAACTTGGTTAAAATAAAGACAGGAATTTTAATATATGATATTTGATAAAGAGACATAATTTTCTTGTGTTTTATGTGATTCTTACTCTAAAAGTTATGCTCTAAGAGGGATTCATTATTAGAGCAAAATCACTTTCCACCTCATGTTCAATATCTACTATAATAAGGAAAGCTACCTTTGGTCAAGGAAGGGTTTTCATTCTCTCACTACTTCACTTTAATATTTGTAGGTAGATCAAAAGTAAAAATTACAAAGAAGAGGGAATAATTAAAACATAACTAATGAGATATTACAAAGTCCAATTGTTCTTTAATTACATGTTCACTGCAAATATATCAGTATTTCTAACATACTGCCAGGTTCTTAACACTGTAGGGTTGTTTTTTTAATTAAATGTGTAACTTATTTCATGATGTACACTAGCTACCGAAAATACCGTTGATGAAATGAAATGAACTATCAATTTGTATATATTTTATACTTTAGAATCAATAACTGAAAATACAATACAATTATTATTCTTTTTCAGATACTTCTGCGACAACAAAAACACCAACTGTTGCTGGTATGTTTCCATTTCTGCACCCTTTTCTACAGACATTTTTGAGTGTGAAGATTAAATTAATCACTTATTTTAATACATTTTTCAATGCTTACATATTACATTTTGTTTTGTTGCACTTGCGTAATCATTTCAATTTGGCAGACTTTGTCTAGTAAGACATGCATGTGTACAATGTCTAAATATGACAGTCTTCGAGACATGAAGTCAATCTTCTGACATCTGCTGATTGATTTTTTCTTAAATACAAACATAATGTATTAAATTTAAACTCTACTTTCTACTCTTTCTAGAAAATTGAGAAAAGCAAAACTATGCAATCTGCATTTGCTTCTCCTCAATATGTCAACTTGGTTAAAATAAAGACAGGAATTTTAATATATGATATTTGATAAAGAGACATAATTTTCTTGTGTTTTATGTGATTCTTACTCTAAAAGTTATGCTCTAAGAGGGATTCATTATTAGAGCAAAATCACTTTCCACCTCATGTTCAATATCTACTATAATAAGGAAAGCTACCTTTGGTCAAGGAAGGGTTTTCATTCTCTCACTACTTCACTTTAATATTTGTAGGTAGATCAAAAGTAAAAATTACAAAGAAGAGGGAATAATTAAAACATACCTGATGAGATATTACAAAGTCCACATGTTCTTTAATTACATGTTCACTGCAAATATATCAGTATTTTTTAACATACTGCCAGGTTCTAAACAATGTAGGGTTGTTTTTTTAATTAGATGTGTAACTCATTTCATGATGTACACTCGCTACCGAAGATACCTTTGATAAAGAAAAGAAATGAACTATCAATTTGTATATATTTTATTATTTAGAATCAATAACTGAAAATACAATACAATTATTATTCTTTTTCAGATACTTCCACGACAACAAAAACACCAACTGTTGCTGGTATGTTTCCATGTCTGCACCCTTTTCTACAGACATTTTTGAGTGTGAAGATTAAATTAATCACTTATTTTAATACATTTTTCAATGCTTACATATTACATTTTGTTTTGTTGCACTTGCGTAATCATTTCAATTTGGCAGACTTTCTCTAGTAAGACATGCATGTGTACACTGTCTAAATATGACAGTCTTCGAGACATGAAGTCAATCTTCTGACATCTGCTGATTGATTTTTTTCTTAAATACAAACATAATGTATTAAATTTAAACTCTACTTTCTACTCTTTCTAGAAAATTGAGAAAAGCAAAACTATGCAATCTGCATTTGCTTCTCATCAATATGTCAACTTGGTTAAAATAAAGACAGCAATTTTAATATATGATATTTGATAAAGAGACATAATTTTCTTGTGTTTTATGTGAGTCTTACTCTAAAAGTTATGCTCTAAGAGAGATTCATTATTAGAGCAAAATCACTTTCCACCTCATGTTCAATATCTACTATAATAAGGAAAGCTACCTTTGGTCAAAGAAGGGTTTTCATTCTCTCACTACTTCACTTTAATATTTGGGGGTAGATCAAAAGTAAAAATTACAAAGAAGAGGGAATAATTAAAACATAACTAATGAGATATTACAAAGTCCAATTGTTCTTTAATTACATGTTCACTGCAAATATATCAGTATTTCTAACATACTGCCAGGTTCTTAACACTGTAGGGTTGTTTTTTTAATTAAATGTGTAACTTATTTCATGATGTACACTAGCTACCGAAAATACCGTTGATGAAATGAAATGAACTATCAATTTGTATATATTTTATACTTTAGAATCAATAACTGAAAATACAATACAATTATTATTCTTTTTCAGATACTTCCGCGACAACAAAAACACCAACTGTTGCTGGTATGTTTCCATTTCTGCACCCTTTTCTACAGACATTTTTGAGTGTGAAGATTAAATTAATCACTTATTTTAATACATTTTTCAATGCTTACATATTACATTTTGTTTTGTTGCACTTGCGTAATCATTTCAATTTGGCAGACTTTGTCTAGTAAGACATGCATGTGTACAATGTCTAAATATGACAGTCTTCGAGACATGAAGTCAATCTTCTGACATCTGCTGATTGATTTTTTCTTAAATACAAACATAATGTATTAAATTTAAACTCTACTTTCTACTCTTTCTAGAAAATTGAGAAAAGCAAAACTATGCAATCTGCATTTGCTTCTCATCAATATGTCAACTTGGTTAAAATAAAGACAGCAATTTTAATATATGATATTTGATAAAGAGACATAATTTTCTTGTGTTTTATGTGATTCTTACTCTAAAAGTTATGCTCTAAGAGGGATTCATTATTAGAGCAAAATCACTTTCCACCTCATGTTCAATATCTACTATAATAAGGAAAGCTACCTTTGGTCAAGGAAGGGTTTTCATTCTCTCACTACTTCACTTTAATATTTGTAGGTAGATCAAAAGTAAAAATTACAAAGAAGAGGGAATAATTAAAACATACCTGATGAGATATTACAAAGTCCACATGTTCTTTAATTACATGTTCACTGCAAATATATCAGTATTTTTAACATACTGCCAGGTTCTAAACAATGTAGGGTTGTTTTTTTAATTAGATGTGTAACTCATTTCATGATGTACACTCGCTACCGAAGATACCTTTGATAAAGAAAAGAAATGAACTATCAATTTGTATATATTTTATTATTTAGAATCAATAACTGAAAATACAATACAATTATTATTCTTTTTCAGATACTTCCACGACAACAAAAACACCAACTGTTGCTGGTATGTTTCCATTTCTGCACCCTTTTCTACAGACATTTTTGAGTGTGAAGATTAAATTAATCACTTATTTTAATACATTTTTCAATGCTTACATATTACATTTTGTTTTGTTGCACTTGCGTAATCATTTCAATTTGGCAGACTTTCTCTAGTAAGACATGCATGTGTACACTGTCTAAATATGACAGTCTTCGAGACATGAAGTCAATCTTCTGACATCTGCTGATTGATTTTTTTCTTAAATACAAACATAATGTATTAAATTTAAACTCTACTTTCTACTCTTTCTAGAAAATTGAGAAAAGCAAAACTATGCAATCTGCATTTGCTTCTCATCAATATGTCAACTTGGTTAAAATAAAGACAGCAATTTTAATATATGATATTTGATAAAGAGACATAATTTTCTTGTGTTTTATGTGAGTCTTACTCTAAAAGTTATGCTCTAAGAGAGATTCATTATTAGAGCAAAATCACTTTCCACCTCATGTTCAATATCTACTATAATAAGGAAAGCTACCTTTGGTCAAAGAACGGTTTTCATTCTCTCACTACTTCACTTTAATATTTGGGGGTAGATCAAAAGTAAAAATTACAAAGAAGAGGGAATAATTAAAACATAACTAATGAGATATTACAAAGTCCAATTGTTCTTTAATTACATGTTCACTGCAAATATATCAGTATTTCTAACATACTGCCAGGTTCTTAACACTGTAGGGTTGTTTTTTTAATTAAATGTGTAACTTATTTCATGATGTACACTAGCTACCGAAAATACCGTTGATGAAATGAAATGAACTATCAATTTGTATATATTTTATACTTTAGAATCAATAACTGAAAATACAATACAATTATTATTCTTTTTCAGATACTTCCGCGACAACAAAAACACCAACTGTTGCTGGTATGTTTCCATTTCTGCACCCTTTTCTACAGACATTTTTGAGTGTGAAGATTAAATTAATCACTTATTTTAATACATTTTTCAATGCTTACATATTACATTTTGTTTTGTTGCACTTGCGTAATCATTTCAATTTGGCAGACTTTGTCTAGTAAGACATGCATGTGTACAATGTCTAAATATGACAGTCTTCGAGACATGAAGTCAATCTTCTGACATCTGCTGATTGATTTTTTCTTAAATACAAACATAATGTATTAAATTTAAACTCTACTTTCTACTCTTTCTAGAAAATTGAGAAAAGCAAAACTATGCAATCTGCATTTGCTTCTCCTCAATATGTCAACTTGGTTAAAATAAAGACAGGAATTTTAATATATGATATTTGATAAAGAGACATAATTTTCTTGTGTTTTATGTGATTCTTACTCTAAAAGTTATGCTCTAAGAGGGATTCATTATTAGAGCAAAATCACTTTTCACCCCATGTTCAATATCTACTATAATAAGGAAAGCTACCTTTGGTCAAGGAAGGGTTTTCATTCTCTCACTACTTCACTTTAATATTTGTAGGTAGATCAAAAGTAAAAATTACAAAGAAGAGGGAATAATTAAAACATACCTGATGAGATATTACAAAGTCCACATGTTCTTTAATTACATGTTCACTGCAAATATATCAGTATTTTTTAACATACTGCCAGGTTCTAAACAATGTAGGGTTGTTTTTTTAATTAGATGTGTAACTCATTTCATGATGTACACTCGCTACCGAAGATACCTTTGATAAAGAAAAGAAATGAACTATCAATTTGTATATATTTTATTATTTAGAATCAATAACTGAAAATACAATACAATTATTATTCTTTTTCAGATACTTCCACGACAACAAAAACACCAACTGTTGCTGGTATGTTTCCATTTCTGCACCCTTTTCTACAGACATTTTTGAGTGTGAAGATTAAATTAATCACTTATTTTAATACATTTTTCAATGCTTACATATTACATTTTGTTTTGTTGCACTTGCGTAATCATTTCAATTTGGCAGACTTTCTCTAGTAAGACATGCATGTGTACACTGTCTAAATATGACAGTCTTCGAGACATGAAGTCAATCTTCTGACATCTGCTGATTGATTTTTTTCTTAAATACAAACATAATGTATTAAATTTAAACTCTATTTTCTACTCTTTCTAGAAAATTGAGAAAAGCAAAACTATGCAATCTGCATTTGCTTCTCATCAATATGTCAACTTGGTTAAAATAAAGACAGCAATTTTAATATATGATATTTGATAAAGAGACATAATTTTCTTGTGTTTTATGTGAGTCTTACTCTAAAAGTTATGCTCTAAGAGAGATTCATTATTAGAGCAAAATCACTTTCCACCTCATGTTCAATATCTACTATAATAAGGAAAGCTACCTTTGGTCAAAGAAGGGTTTTCATTCTCTCACTACTTCACTTTAATATTTGGGGGTAGATCAAAAGTAAAAATTACAAAGAAGAGGGAATAATTAAAACATAACTAATGAGATATTACAAAGTCCAATTGTTCTTTAATTACATGTTCACTGCAAATATATCAGTATTTCTAACATACTGCCAGGTTCTTAACACTGTAGGGTTGTTTTTTTAATTAAATGTGTAACTTATTTCATGATGTACACTAGCTACCGAAAATACCGTTGATGAAATGAAATGAACTATCAATTTGTATATATTTTATACTTTAGAATCAATAACTGAAAATACAATACAATTATTATTCTTTTTCAGATACTTCCGCGACAACAAAAACACCAACTGTTGCTGGTATGTTTCCATTTCTGCACCCTTTTCTACAGACATTTTTGAGTGTGAAGATTAAATTAATCACTTATTTTAATACATTTTTCAATGCTTACATATTACATTTTGTTTTGTTGCACTTGCGTAATCATTTCAATTTGGCAGACTTTGTCTAGTAAGACATGCATGTGTACAATGTCTAAATATGACAGTCTTCGAGACATGAAGTCAATCTTCTGACATCTGCTGATTGATTTTTTCTTAAATACAAACATAATGTATTAAATTTAAACTCTACTTTCTACTCTTTCTAGAAAATTGAGAAAAGCAAAACTATGCAATCTGCATTTGCTTCTCCTCAATATGTCAACTTAGTTAAAATAAAGACAGGAATTTTAATATATGATATTTGATAAAGAGACATAATTTTCTTGTGTTTTATGTGATTCTTACTCTAAAAGTTATGCTCTAAGAGGGATTCATTATTAGAGCAAAATCACTTTCCACCTCATGTTCAATATCTACTATAATAAGGAAAGCTACCTTTGGTCAAGGAAGGGTTTTCATTCTCTCACTACTTCACTTTAATATTTGTAGGTAGATCAAAAGTAAAAATTACAAAGAAGAGGGAATAATTAAAACATACCTGATGAGATATTACAAAGTCCACATGTTCTTTAATTACATGTTCACTGCAAATATATCAGTATTTTTTAACATACTGCCAGGTTCTAAACAATGTAGGGTTGTTTTTTTAATTAGATGTGTAACTCATTTCATGATGTACACTCGCTACCGAAGATACCTTTGATAAAGAAAAGAAATGAACTATCAATTTGTATATATTTTATTATTTAGAATCAATAACTGAAAATACAATACAATTATTATTCTTTTTCAGATACTTCCACGACAACAAAAACACCAACTGTTGCTGGTATGTTTCCATTTCTGCACCCTTTTCTACAGACATTTTTGAGTGTGAAGATTAAATTAATCACTTATTTTAATACATTTTTCAATGCTTACATATTACATTTTGTTTTGTTGCACTTGCGTAATCATTTCAATTTGGCAGACTTTCTCTAGTAAGACATGCATGTGTACACTGTCTAAATATGACAGTCTTCGAGACATGAAGTCAATCTTCTGACATCTGCTGATTGATTTTTTCTTAAATACAAACATAATGTATTAAATTTAAACTCTACTTTCTACTCTTTCTAGAAAATTGAGAAAAGCAAAACTATGCAATCTGCATTTGCTTCTCATCAATATGTCAACTTGGTTAAAATAAAGACAGCAATTTTAATATATGATATTTGATAAAGAGACATAATTTTCTTGTGTTTTATGTGAGTCTTACTCTAAAAGTTATGCTCTAAGAGAGATTCATTATTAGAGCAAAATCACTTTCCACCTCATGTTCAATATCTACTATAATAAGGAAAGCTACCTTTGGTCAAAGAAGGGTTTTCATTCTCTCACTACTTCACTTTAATATTTGGGGGTAGATCAAAAGTAAAAATTACAAAGAAGAGGGAATAATTAAAACATAACTAATGAGATATTACAAAGTCCACTTGTTCTTTAATTACATGTTCACTGCAAATATATCAGTATGTCTAACATACTGCCAGGTTCTTAACACTGTAGGGTTGTTTTTTTAATTAAATGTGTAACTTATTTCATGATGTACACTAGCTACCGAAAATACCGTTGATGAAATGAAATGAACTATCAATTTGTATATATTTTATACTTTAGAATCAATAACTGAAAATACAATACAATTATTATTCTTTTTCAGATACTTCCGCGACAACAAAAACACCAACTGTTGCTGGTATGTTTCCATTTCTGCACCCTTTTCTACAGACATTTTTGAGTGTGAAGATTAAATTAATCACTTATTTTAATACATTTTTCAATGCTTACATATTACATTTTGTTTTGTTGCACTTGCGTAATCATTTCAATTTGGCAGACTTTGTCTAGTAAGACATGCATGTGTACAATGTCTAAATATGACAGTCTTCGAGACATGAAGTCAATCTTCTGACATCTGCTGATTGATTTTTTCTTAAATACAAACATAATGTATTAAATTTAAACTCTACTTTCTACTCTTTCTAGAAAATTTAGAAAAGCAAAACTATGCAATCTGCATTTGCTTCTCCTCAATATGTCAACTTAGTTAAAATAAAGACAGGAATTTTAATATATGATATTTGATAAAGAGACATAATTTTCTTGTGTTTTATGTGATTCTTACTCTAAAAGTTATGCTCTAAGAGGGATTCATTATTAGAGCAAAATCACTTTCCACCTCATGTTCAATATCTACTATAATAAGGAAAGCTACCTTTGGTCAAGGAAGGGTTTTCATTCTCTCACTACTTCACTTTAATATTTGTAGGTAGATCAAAAGTAAAAATTACAAAGAAGAGGGAATAATTAAAACATACCTGATGAGATATTACAAAGTCCACATGTTCTTTAATTACATGTTCACTGCAAATATATCAGTATTTTTTAACATACTGCCAGGTTCTAAACAATGTAGGGTTGTTTTTTTAATTAGATGTGTAACTCATTTCATGATGTACACTCGCTACCGAAGATACCTTTGATAAAGAAAAGAAATGAACTATCAATTTGTATATATTTTATTATTTAGAATCAATAACTGAAAATACAATACAATTATTATTCTTTTTCAGATACTTCCACGACAACAAAAACACCAACTGTTGCTGGTATGTTTCCATTTCTGCACCCTTTTCTACAGACATTTTTGAGTGTGAAGATTAAATTAATCACTTATTTTAATACATTTTTCAATGCTTACATATTACATTTTGTTTTGTTGCACTTGCGTAATCATTTCAATTTGGCAGACTTTCTCTAGTAAGACATGCATGTGTACACTGTCTAAATATGACAGTCTTCGAGACATGAAGTCAATCTTCTGACATCTGCTGATTGATTTTTTTCTTAAATACAAACATAATGTATTAAATTTAAACTCTACTTTCTACTCTTTCTAGAAAATTGAGAAAAGCAAAACTATGCAATCTGCATTTGCTTCTCATCAATATGTAAACTTGGTTAAAATAAAGACAGCAATTTTAATATATGATATTTGATAAAGAGACATAATTTTCTTGTGATTTATGTGAGTCTTACTCTAAAAGTTATGCTCTAAGAGAGATTCATTATTAGAGCAAAATCACTTTCCACCTCATGTTCAATATCTACTATAATAAGGAAAGCTACCTTTGGTCAAAGAAGGGTTTTCATTCTCTCACTACTTCACTTTAATATTTGGGGGTAGATCAAAAGTAAAAATTACAAAGAAGAGGGAATAATTAAAACATAACTAATGAGATATTACAAAGTCCACTTGTTCTTTAATTACATGTTCACTGCAAATATATCAGTATGTCTAACATACTGCCAGGTTCTTAACACTGTAGGGTTGTTTTTTTAATTAAATGTGTAACTTATTTCATGATGTACACTGGCTACCGAAAATACCGTTGATGAAATGAAATGAACTATCAATTTGTATATATTTTATACTTTAGAATCAATAACTGAAAATACAATACAATTATTATTCTTTTTCAGATACTTCCGCGACAACAAAAACACCAACTGTTGCTGGTATGTTTCCATTTCTGCACCCTTTTCTACAGACATTTTTGAGTGTGAAGATTAAATTAATCACTTATTTTAATACATTTTTCAATGCTTACATATTACATTTTGTTTTGTTGCACTTGCGTAATCATTTCAATTTGGTAGACTTTGTCTAGTAAGACATGCATGTGTACAATGTCTAAATATGACAGTCTTCGAGACATGAAGTCAATCTTCTGACATCTGCTGATTGATTTTTTCTTAAATACAAACATAATGTATTAAATTTAAACTCTACTTTCTACTCTTTCTAGAAAATTGAGAAAAGCAAAACTATGCAATCTGCATTTGCTTCTCCTCAATATGTCAACTTGGTTAAAATAAAGACAGGAATTTTAATATATGATATTTGATAAAGAGACATAATTTTCTTGTGTTTTATGTGATTCTTACTCTAAAAGTTATGCTCTAAGAGGGATTCATTATTAGAGCAAAATCACTTTCCACCTCATGTTCAATATCTACTATAATAAGGAAAGCTACCTTTGGTCAAGGAAGGGTTTTCATTCTCTCACTACTTCACTTTAATATTTGTAGGTAGATCAAAAGTAAAAATTACAAAGAAGAGGGAATAATTAAAACATACCTGATGAGATATTACAAAGTCCACATGTTCTTTAATTACATGTTCACTGCAAATATATCAGTATTTTTTAACATACTGCCAGGTTCTAAACAATGTAGGGTTGTTTTTTTAATTAGATGTGTAACTCATTTCATGATGTACACTCGCTACCGAAGATACCTTTGATAAAGAAAAGAAATGAACTATCAATTTGTATATATTTTATTATTTAGAATCAATAACTGAAAATACAATACAATTATTATTCTTTTTCAGATACTTCCACGACAACAAAAACACCAACTGTTGCTGGTATGTTTCCATTTCTGCACCCTTTTCTACAGACATTTTTGAGTGTGAAGATTAAATTAATCACTTATTTTAATACATTTTTCAATGCTTACATATTACATTTTGTTTTGTTGCACTTGCGTAATCATTTCAATTTGGCAGACTTTCTCTAGTAAGACATGCATGTGTACACTGTCTAAATATGACAGTCTTCGAGACATGAAGTCAATCTTCTGACATCTGCTGATTGATTTTTTTCTTAAATACAAACATAATGTATTAAATTTAAACTCTACTTTCTACTCTTTCTAGAAAATTGAGAAAAGCAAAACTATGCAATCTGCATTTGCTTCTCATCAATATGTCAACTTGGTTAAAATAAAGACAGCAATTTTAATATATGATATTTGATAAAGAGACATAATTTTCTTGTGTTTTATGTGAGTCTTACTCTAAAAGTTATGCTCTAAGAGAGATTCATTATTAGAGCAAAATCACTTTCCACCTCATGTTCAATATCTACTATAATAAGGAAAGCTACCTTTGGTCAAAGAAGGGTTTTCATTCTCTCACTACTTCACTTTAATATTTGGGGGTAGATCAAAAGTAAAAATTACAAAGAAGAGGGAATAATTAAAACATAACTAATGAGATATTACAAAGTCCACTTGTTCTTTAATTACATGTTCACTGCAAATATATCAGTATGTCTAACATACTGCCAGGTTCTTAACACTGTAGGGTTGTTTTTTTAATTAAATGTGTAACTTATTTCATGATGTACACTAGCTACCGAAAATACCGTTGATGAAATGAAATGAACTATCAATTTGTATATATTTTATACTTTAGAATCAATAACTGAAAATACAATACAATTATTATTCTTTTTCAGATACTTCCGCGACAACAAAAACACCAACTGTTGCTGGTATGTTTCCATTTCTGCACCCTTTTCTACAGACATTTTTGAGTGTGAAGATTAAATTAATCACTTATTTTAATACATTTTTCAATGCTTACATATTACATTTTGTTTTGTTGCACTTGCGTAATCATTTCAATTTGGCAGACTTTGTCTAGTAAGACATGCATGTGTACAATGTCTAAATATGACAGTCTTCGAGACATGAAGTCAATCTTCTGACATCTGCTGATTGATTTTATCTTAAATACAAACATAATGTATTAAATTTAAACTCTACTTTCTACTCTTTCTAGAAAATTGAGAAAAGCAAAACTATGCAATCTGCATTTGCTTCTCCTCAATATGTCAACTTGGTTAAAATAAAGACAGGAATTTTAATATATGATATTTGATAAAGAGACATAATTTTCTTGTGTTTTATGTGATTCTTACTCTAAAAGTTATGCTCTAAGAGGGATTCATTATTAGAGCAAAATCACTTTCCACCTCATGTTCAATATCTACTATAATAAGGAAAGCTACCTTTGGTGAAGGAAGGGTTTTCATTCTCTCACTACTTCACTTTAATATTTGTAGGTAGATCAAAAGTAAAAATTACAAAGAAGAGGGAATAATTAAAACATACCTGATGAGATATTACAAAGTCCACATGTTCTTTAATTACATGTTCACTGCAAATATATCAGTATTTTTTAACATACTGCCAGGTTCTAAACAATATAGGGTTGTTTTTTTAATTAGATGTGTAACTCATTTCATGATGTACACTCGCTACCGAAGATACCTTTGATAAAGAAAAGAAATGAACTATCAATTTGTATATATTTTATTATTTAGAATCAATAACTGAAAATACAATACAATTATTATTCTTTTTCAGATACTTCCACGACAACAAAAACACCAACTGTTGCTGGTATGTTTCCATTTCTGCACCCTTTTCTACAGACATTTTTGAGTGTGAAGATTAAATTAATCACTTATTTTAATACATTTTTCAATGCTTACATATTACATTTTGTTTTGTTGCACTTGCGTAATCATTTCAATTTGGCAGACTTTCTCTAGTAAGACATGCATGTGTACACTGTCTAAATATGACAGTCTTCGAGACATGAAGTCAATCTTCTGACATCTGCTGATTGATTTTTTTCTTAAATACAAACATAATGTATTAAATTTAAACTCTATTTTCTACTCTTTCTAGAAAATTGAGAAAAGCAAAACTATGCAATCTGCATTTGCTTCTCATCAATATGTCAACTTGGTTAAAATAAAGACAGCAATTTTAATATATGATATTTGATAAAGAGACATAATTTTCTTGTGTTTTATGTGAGTCTTACTCTAAAAGTTATGCTCTAAGAGAGATTCATTATTAGAGCAAAATCACTTTCCACCTCATGTTCAATATCTACTATAATAAGGAAAGCTACCTTTGGTCAAAGAAGGGTTTTCATTCTCTCACTACTTCACTTTAATATTTGGGGGTAGATCAAAAGTAAAAATTACAAAGAAGAGGGAATAATTAAAACATAACTAATGAGATATTACAAAGTCCAATTGTTCTTTAATTACATGTTCACTGCAAATATATCAGTATTTCTAACATACTGCCAGGTTCTTAACACTGTAATGTTGTTTTTTTAATTAAATGTGTAACTTATTTCATGATGTACACTAGCTACCGAAAATACCGTTGATGAAATGAAATGAACTATCAATTTGTATATATTTTATACTTTAGAATCAATAACTGAAAATACAATACAATTATTATTCTTTTTCAGATACTTCCGCGACAACAAAAACACCAACTGTTGCTGGTATGTTTCCATTTCTGCACCCTTTTCTACAGACATTTTTGAGTGTGAAGATTAAATTAATCACTTATTTTAATAAATTTTTCAATGCTTACATATTACATTTTGTTTTGTTGCACTTGCGTAATCATTTCAATTTGGCAGACTTTGTCTAGTAAGACATGCATGTGTACAATGTCTAAATATGACAGTCTTCGAGACATGAAGTCAATCTTCTGACATCTGCTGATTGATTTTTTCTTAAATACAAACATAATGTATTAAATTTAAACTCTACTTTCTACTCTTTCTAGAAAATTGAGAAAAGCAAAACTATGCAATCTGCATTTGCTTCTCCTCAATATGTCAACTTGGTTAAAATAAAGACAGGAATTTTAATATATGATATTTGATAAAGAGACATAATTTTCTTGTGTTTTATGTGATTCTTACTCTAAAAGTTATGCTCTAAGAGGGATTCATTATTAGAGCAAAATCACTTTCCACCTCATGTTCAATATCTACTATAATAAGGAAAGCTACCTTTGGTCAAGGAAGGGTTTTCATTCTCTCACTACTTCACTTTAATATTTGTAGGTAGATCAAAAGTAAAAATTACAAAGAAGAGGGAATAATTAAAACATACCTGATGAGATATTACAAAGTCCACATGTTCTTTAATTACATGTTCACTGCAAATATATCAGTATTTTTTAACATACTGCCAGGTTCTAAACAATGTAGGGTTGTTTTTTTAATTAGATGTGTAACTCATTTCATGATGTACACTCGCTACCGAAGATACCTTTGATAAAGAAAAGAAATGAACTATCAATTTGTATATATTTTATTATTTAGAATCAATAACTGAAAATACAATACAATTATTATTCTTTTTCAGATACTTCCACGGCAACAAAAACACCAACTGTTGCTGGTATGTTTCCATTTCTGCACCCTTTTCTACAGACATTTTTGAGTGTGAAGATTAAATTAATCACTTATTTTAATACATTTTTCAATGCTTACATATTACATTTTGTTTTGTTGCACTTGCGTAATCATTTCAATTTGGCAGACTTTCTCTAGTAAGACATGCATGTGTACACTGTCTAAATATGACAGTCTTCGAGACATGAAGTCAATCTTCTGACATCTGCTGATTGATTTTTTTCTTAAATACAAACATAATGTATTAAATTTAAACTCTACTTTCTACTCTTTCTAGAAAATTGAGAAAAGCAAAACTATGCAATCTGCATTTGCTTCTCATCAATATGTCAACTTGGTTAAAATAAAGACAGCAATTTTAATATATGATATTTGATAAAGAGACATAATTTTCTTGTGTTTTATGTGAGTCTTACTCTAAAAGTTATGCTCTAAGAGAGATTCATTATTAGAGCAAAATCACTTTCCACCTCATGTTCAATATCTACTATAATAAGGAAAGCTACCTTTGGTCAAAGAAGGGTTTTCATTCTCTCACTACTTCACTTTAATATTTGGGGGTAGATCAAAAGTAAAAATTACAAAGAAGAGGGAATAATTAAAACATAACTAATGAGATATTACAAAGTCCACTTGTTCTTTAATTACATGTTCACTGCAAATATATCAGTATGTCTAACATACTGCCAGGTTCTTAACACTGTAGGGTTGTTTTTTTAATTAAATGTGTAACTTATTTCATGATGTACACTAGCTACCGAAAATACCGTTGATGAAATGAAATGAACTATCAATTTGTATATATTTTATACTTTAGAATCAATAACTGAAAATACAATACAATTATTATTCTTTTTCAGATACTTCCGCGACAACAAAAACACCAACTGTTGCTGGTATGTTTCCATTTCTGCACCCTTTTCTACAGACATTTTTGAGTGTGAAGATTAAATTAATCACTTATTTTAATACATTTTTCAATGCTTACATATTACATTTTGTTTTGTTGCACTTGCGTAATCATTTCAATTTGGTAGACTTTGTCTAGTAAGACATGCATGTGTACAATGTCTAAATATGACAGTCTTCGAGACATGAAGTCAATCTTCTGACATCTGCTGATTGATTTTTTCTTAAATACAAACATAATGTATTAAATTTAAACTCTACTTTCTACTCTTTCTAGAAAATTGAGAAAAGCAAAACTATGCAATCTGCATTTGCTTCTCCTCAATATGTCAACTTGGTTAAAATAAAGACAGGAATTTTAATATATGATATTTGATAAAGAGACATAATTTTCTTGTGTTTTATGTGATTCTTACTCTAAAAGTTATGCTCTAAGAGGGATTCATTATTAGAGCAAAATCACTTTCCACCTCATGTTCAATATCTACTATAATAAGGAAAGCTACCTTTGGTCAAGGAAGGGTTTTCATTCTCTCACTACTTCACTTTAATATTTGTAGGTAGATCAAAAGTAAAAATTACAAAGAAGAGGGAATAATTAAAACATACCTGATGAGATATTACAAAGTCCACATGTTCTTTAATTACATGTTCACTGCAAATATATCAGTATTTTTTAACATACTGCCAGGTTCTAAACAATGTAGGGTTGTTTTTTTAATTAGATGTGTAACTCATTTCATGATGTACACTCGCTACCGAAGATACCTTTGATAAAGAAAAGAAATGAACTATCAATTTGTATATATTTTATTATTTAGAATCAATAACTGAAAATACAATACAATTATTATTCTTTTTCAGATACTTCCACGACAACAAAAACACCAACTGTTGCTGGTATGTTTCCATTTCTGCACCCTTTTCTACAGACATTTTTGAGTGTGAAGATTAAATTAATCACTTATTTTAATACATTTTTCAATGCTTACATATTACATTTTGTTTTGTTGCACTTGCGTAATCATTTCAATTTGGCAGACTTTCTCTAGTAAGACATGCATGTGTACACTGTCTAAATATGACAGTCTTCGAGACATGAAGTCAATCTTCTGACATCTGCTGATTGATTTTTTTCTTAAATACAAACATAATGTATTAAATTTAAACTCTACTTTCTACTCTTTCTAGAAAATTGAGAAAAGCAAAACTATGCAATCTGCATTTGCTTCTCATCAATATGTCAACTTGGTTAAAATAAAGACAGCAATTTTAATATATGATATTTGATAAAGAGACATAATTTTCTTGTGTTTTATGTGAGTCTTACTCTAAAAGTTATGCTCTAAGAGAGATTCATTATTAGAGCAAAATCACTTTCCACCTCATGTTCAATATCTACTATAATAAGGAAAGCTACCTTTGGTCAAAGAAGGGTTTTCATTCTCTCACTACTTCACTTTAATATTTGGGGGTAGATCAAAAGTAAAAATTACAAAGAAGAGGGAATAATTAAAACATAACTAATGAGATATTACAAAGTCCACTTGTTCTTTAATTACATGTTCACTGCAAATATATCAGTATGTCTAACATACTGCCAGGTTCTTAACACTGTAGGGTTGTTTTTTTAATTAAATGTGTAACTTATTTCATGATGTACACTAGCTACCGAAAATACCGTTGATGAAATGAAATGAACTATCAATTTGTATATATTTTATACTTTAGAATCAATAAGTGAAAATACAATACAATTATTATTCTTTTTCAGATACTTCCGCGACAACAAAAACACCAACTGTTGCTGGTATGTTTCCATTTCTGCACCCTTTTCTACAGACATTTTTGAGTGTGAAGATTAAATTAATCACTTATTTTAATACATTTTTCAATGCTTACATATTACATTTTGTTTTGTTGCACTTGCGTAATCATTTCAATTTGGCAGACTTTGTCTAGTAAGACATGCATGTGTACAATGTCTAAATATGACAGTCTTCGAGACATGAAGTCAATCTTCTGACATCTGCTGATTGATTTTTTCTTAAATACAAACATAATGTATTAAATTTAAACTCTACTTTCTACTCTTTCTAGAAAATTGAGAAAAGCAAAACTATGCAATCTGCATTTGCTTCTCCTCAATATGTCAACTTGGTTAAAATAAAGACAGGAATTTTAATATATGATATTTGATAAAGAGACATAATTTTCTTGTGTTTTATGTGATTCTTACTCTAAAAGTTATGCTCTAAGAGGGATTCATTATTAGAGCAAAATCACTTTCCACCTCATGTTCAATATCTACTATAATAAGGAAAGCTACCTTTGGTCAAGGAAGGGTTTTCATTCTCTCACTACTTCACTTTAATATTTGTAGGTAGATCAAAAGTAAAAATTACAAAGAAGAGGGAATAATTAAAACATACCTGATGAGATATTACAAAGTCCACATGTTCTTTAATTACATGTTCACTGCAAATATATCAGTATTTTTTAACATACTGCCAGGTTCTAAACAATGTAGGGTTGTTTTTTTAATTAGATGTGTAACTCATTTCATGATGTACACTCGCTACCGAAGATACCTTTGATAAAGAAAAGAAATGAACTATCAATTTGTATATATTTTATTATTTAGAATCAATAACTGAAAATACAATACAATTATTATTCTTTTTCAGATACTTCCACGACAACAAAAACACCAACTGTTGCTGGTATGTTTCCATTTCTGCACCCTTTTCTACAGACATTTTTGAGTGTGAAGATTAAATTAATCACTTATTTTAATACATTTTTCAATGCTTACATATTACATTTTGTTTTGTTGCACTTGCGTAATCATTTCAATTTGGCAGACTTTCTCTAGTAAGACATGCATGTGTACACTGTCTAAATATGACAGTCTTCGAGACATGAAGTCAATCTTCTGACATCTGCTGATTGATTTTTTTCTTAAATACAAACATAATGTATTAAATTTAAACTCTATTTTCTACTCTTTCTAGAAAATTGAGAAAAGCAAAACTATGCAATCTGCATTTGCTTCTCATCAATATGTCAACTTGGTTAAAATAAAGACAGCAATTTTAATATATGATATTTGATAAAGAGACATAATTTTCTTGTGTTTTATGTGAGTCTTACTCTAAAAGTTATGCTCTAAGAGAGATTCATTATTAGAGCAAAATCACTTTCCACCTCATGTTCAATATCTACTATAATAAGGAAAGCTACCTTTGGTCAAAGAAGGGTTTTCATTCTCTCACTACTTCACTTTAATATTTGGGGGTAGATCAAAAGTAAAAATTACAAAGAAGAGGGAATAATTAAAACATAACTAATGAGATATTACAAAGTCCAATTGTTCTTTAATTACATGTTCACTGCAAATATATCAGTATTTCTAACATACTGCCAGGTTCTTAACACTGTAATGTTGTTTTTTTAATTAAATGTGTAACTTATTTCATGATGTACACTAGCTACCGAAAATACCGTTGATGAAATGAAATGAACTATCAATTTGTATATATTTTATACTTTAGAATCAATAACTGAAAATACAATACAATTATTATTCTTTTTCAGATACTTCCGCGACAACAAAAACACCAACTGTTGCTGGTATGTTTCCATTTCTGCACCCTTTTCTACAGACATTTTTGAGTGTGAAGATTAAATTAATCACTTATTTTAATAAATTTTTCAATGCTTACATATTACATTTTGTTTTGTTGCACTTGCGTAATCATTTCAATTTGGCAGACTTTGTCTAGTAAGACATGCATGTGTACAATGTCTAAATATGACAGTCTTCGAGACATGAAGTCAATCTTCTGACATCTGCTGATTGATTTTTTCTTAAATACAAACATAATGTATTAAATTTAAACTCTACTTTCTACTCTTTCTAGAAAATTGAGAAAAGCAAAACTATGCAATCTGCATTTGCTTCTCCTCAATATGTCAACTTGGTTAAAATAAAGACAGGAATTTTAATATATGATATTTGATAAAGAGACATAATTTTCTTGTGTTTTATGTGATTCTTACTCTAAAAGTTATGCTCTAAGAGGGATTCATTATTAGAGCAAAATCACTTTCCACCTCATGTTCAATATCTACTATAATAAGGAAAGCTACCTTTGGTCAAGGAAGGGTTTTCATTCTCTCACTACTTCACTTTAATATTTGTAGGTAGATCAAAAGTAAAAATTACAAAGAAGAGGGAATAATTAAAACATACCTGATGAGATATTACAAAGTCCACATGTTCTTTAATTACATGTTCACTGCAAATATATCAGTATTTTTTAACATACTGCCAGGTTCTAAACAATGTAGGGTTGTTTTTTTAATTAGATGTGTAACTCATTTCATGATGTACACTCGCTACCGAAGATACCTTTGATAAAGAAAAGAAATGAACTATCAATTTGTATATATTTTATTATTTAGAATCAATAACTGAAAATACAATACAATTATTATTCTTTTTCAGATACTTCCACGGCAACAAAAACACCAACTGTTGCTGGTATGTTTCCATTTCTGCACCCTTTTCTACAGACATTTTTGAGTGTGAAGATTAAATTAATCACTTATTTTAATACATTTTTCAATGCTTACATATTACATTTTGTTTTGTTGCACTTGCGTAATCATTTCAATTTGGCAGACTTTCTCTAGTAAGACATGCATGTGTACACTGTCTAAATATGACAGTCTTCGAGACATGAAGTCAATCTTCTGACATCTGCTGATTGATTTTTTTCTTAAATACAAACATAATGTATTAAATTTAAACTCTACTTTCTACTCTTTCTAGAAAATTGAGAAAAGCAAAACTATGCAATCTGCATTTGCTTCTCATCAATATGTCAACTTGGTTAAAATAAAGACAGCAATTTTAATATATGATATTTGATAAAGAGACATAATTTTCTTGTGTTTTATGTGAGTCTTACTCTAAAAGTTATGCTCTAAGAGAGATTCATTATTAGAGCAAAATCACTTTCCACCTCATGTTCAATATCTACTATAATAAGGAAAGCTACCTTTGGTCAAAGAAGGGTTTTCATTCTCTCACTACTTCACTTTAATATTTGGGGGTAGATCAAAAGTAAAAATTACAAAGAAGAGGGAATAATTAAAACATAACTAATGAGATATTACAAAGTCCACTTGTTCTTTAATTACATGTTCACTGCAAATATATCAGTATGTCTAACATACTGCCAGGTTCTTAACACTGTAGGGTTGTTTTTTTAATTAAATGTGTAACTTATTTCATGATGTACACTAGCTACCGAAAATACCGTTGATGAAATGAAATGAACTATCAATTTGTATATATTTTATACTTTAGAATCAATAACTGAAAATACAATACAATTATTATTCTTTTTCAGATACTTCCGCGACAACAAAAACACCAACTGTTGCTGGTATGTTTCCATTTCTGCACCCTTTTCTACAGACATTTTTGAGTGTGAAGATTAAATTAATCACTTATTTTAATACATTTTTCAATGCTTACATATTACATTTTGTTTTGTTGCACTTGCGTAATCATTTCAATTTGGTAGACTTTGTCTAGTAAGACATGCATGTGTACAATGTCTAAATATGACAGTCTTCGAGACATGAAGTCAATCTTCTGACATCTGCTGATTGATTTTTTCTTAAATACAAACATAATGTATTAAATTTAAACTCTACTTTCTACTCTTTCTAGAAAATTGAGAAAAGCAAAACTATGCAATCTGCATTTGCTTCTCCTCAATATGTCAACTTGGTTAAAATAAAGACAGGAATTTTAATATATGATATTTGATAAAGAGACATAATTTTCTTGTGTTTTATGTGATTCTTACTCTAAAAGTTATGCTCTAAGAGGGATTCATTATTAGAGCAAAATCACTTTCCACCTCATGTTCAATATCTACTATAATAAGGAAAGCTACCTTTGGTCAAGGAAGGGTTTTCATTCTCTCACTACTTCACTTTAATATTTGTAGGTAGATCAAAAGTAAAAATTACAAAGAAGAGGGAATAATTAAAACATACCTGATGAGATATTACAAAGTCCACATGTTCTTTAATTACATGTTCACTGCAAATATATCAGTATTTTTTAACATACTGCCAGGTTCTAAACAATGTAGGGTTGTTTTTTTAATTAGATGTGTAACTCATTTCATGATGTACACTCGCTACCGAAGATACCTTTGATAAAGAAAAGAAATGAACTATCAATTTGTATATATTTTATTATTTAGAATCAATAACTGAAAATACAATACAATTATTATTCTTTTTCAGATACTTCCACGACAACAAAAACACCAACTGTTGCTGGTATGTTTCCATTTCTGCACCCTTTTCTACAGACATTTTTGAGTGTGAAGATTAAATTAATCACTTATTTTAATACATTTTTCAATGCTTACATATTACATTTTGTTTTGTTGCACTTGCGTAATCATTTCAATTTGGCAGACTTTCTCTAGTAAGACATGCATGTGTACACTGTCTAAATATGACAGTCTTCGAGACATGAAGTCAATCTTCTGACATCTGCTGATTGATTTTTTTCTTAAATACAAACATAATGTATTAAATTTAAACTCTACTTTCTACTCTTTCTAGAAAATTGAGAAAAGCAAAACTATGCAATCTGCATTTGCTTCTCATCAATATGTCAACTTGGTTAAAATAAAGACAGCAATTTTAATATATGATATTTGATAAAGAGACATAATTTTCTTGTGTTTTATGTGAGTCTTACTCTAAAAGTTATGCTCTAAGAGAGATTCATTATTAGAGCAAAATCACTTTCCACCTCATGTTCAATATCTACTATAATAAGGAAAGCTACCTTTGGTCAAAGAAGGGTTTTCATTCTCTCACTACTTCACTTTAATATTTGGGGGTAGATCAAAAGTAAAAATTACAAAGAAGAGGGAATAATTAAAACATAACTAATGAGATATTACAAAGTCCACTTGTTCTTTAATTACATGTTCACTGCAAATATATCAGTATGTCTAACATACTGCCAGGTTCTTAACACTGTAGGGTTGTTTTTTTAATTAAATGTGTAACTTATTTCATGATGTACACTAGCTACCGAAAATACCGTTGATGAAATGAAATGAACTATCAATTTGTATATATTTTATACTTTAGAATCAATAAGTGAAAATACAATACAATTATTATTCTTTTTCAGATACTTCCGCGACAACAAAAACACCAACTGTTGCTGGTATGTTTCCATTTCTGCACCCTTTTCTACAGACATTTTTGAGTGTGAAGATTAAATTAATCACTTATTTTAATACATTTTTCAATGCTTACATATTACATTTTGTTTTGTTGCACTTGCGTAATCATTTCAATTTGGCAGACTTTGTCTAGTAAGACATGCATGTGTACAATGTCTAAATATGACAGTCTTCGAGACATGAAGTCAATCTTCTGACATCTGCTGATTGATTTTTTCTTAAATACAAACATAATGTATTAAATTTAAACTCTACTTTCTACTCTTTCTAGAAAATTGAGAAAAGCAAAACTATGCAATCTGCATTTGCTTCTCCTCAATATGTCAACTTGGTTAAAATAAAGACAGGAATTTTAATATATGATATTTGATAAAGAGACATAATTTTCTTGTGTTTTATGTGATTCTTACTCTAAAAGTTATGCTCTAAGAGGGATTCATTATTAGAGCAAAATCACTTTCCACCTCATGTTCAATATCTACTATAATAAGGAAAGCTACCTTTGGTCAAGGAAGGGTTTTCATTCTCTCACTACTTCACTTTAATATTTGTAGGTAGATCAAAAGTAAAAATTACAAAGAAGAGGGAATAATTAAAACATACCTGATGAGATATTACAAAGTCCACATGTTCTTTAATTACATGTTCACTGCAAATATATCAGTATTTTTTAACATACTGCCAGGTTCTAAACAATGTAGGGTTGTTTTTTTAATTAGATGTGTAACTCATTTCATGATGTACACTCGCTACCGAAGATACCTTTGATAAAGAAAAGAAATGAACTATCAATTTGTATATATTTTATTATTTAGAATCAATAACTGAAAATACAATACAATTATTATTCTTTTTCAGATACTTCCACGACAACAAAAACACCAACTGTTGCTGGTATGTTTCCATTTCTGCACCCTTTTCTACAGACATTTTTGAGTGTGAAGATTAAATTAATCACTTATTTTAATACATTTTTCAATGCTTACATATTACATTTTGTTTTGTTGCACTTGCGTAATCATTTCAATTTGGCAGACTTTCTCTAGTAAGACATGCATGTGTACACTGTCTAAATATGACAGTCTTCGAGACATGAAGTCAATCTTCTGACATCTGCTGATTGATTTTTTTCTTAAATACAAACATAATGTATTAAATTTAAACTCTACTTTCTACTCTTTCTAGAAAATTGAGAAAAGCAAAACTATGCAATCTGCATTTGCTTCTCATCAATATGTCAACTTGGTTAAAATAAAGACAGCAATTTTAATATATGATATTTGATAAAGAGACATAATTTTCTTGTGTTTTATGTGAGTCTTACTCTAAAAGTTATGCTCTAAGAGAGATTCATTATTAGAGCAAAATCACTTTCCACCTCATGTTCAATATCTACTATAATAAGGAAAGCTACCTTTGGTCAAAGAAGGGTTTTCATTCTCTCACTACTTCACTTTAATATTTGGGGGTAGATCAAAAGTAAAAATTACAAAGAAGAGGGAATAATTAAAACATAACTAATGAGATATTACAAAGTCCACTTGTTCTTTAATTACATGTTCACTGCAAATATATCAGTATGTCTAACATACTGCCAGGTTCTTAACACTGTAGGGTTGTTTTTTTAATTAAATGTGTAACTTATTTCATGATGTACACTAGCTACCGAAAATACCGTTGATGAAATGAAATGAACTATCAATTTGTATATATTTTATACTTTAGAATCAATAAGTGAAAATACAATACAATTATTATTCTTTTTCAGATACTTCCGCGACAACAAAAACACCAACTGTTGCTGGTATGTTTCCATTTCTGCACCCTTTTCTACAGACATTTTTGAGTGTGAAGATTAAATTAATCACTTATTTTAATACATTTTTCAATGCTTACATATTACATTTTGTTTTGTTGCACTTGCGTAATCATTTCAATTTGGCAGACTTTGTCTAGTAAGACATGCATGTGTACAATGTCTAAATATGACAGTCTTCGAGACATGAAGTCAATCTTCTGACATCTGCTGATTGATTTTTTCTTAAATACAAACATAATGTATTAAATTTAAACTCTACTTTCTACTCTTTCTAGAAAATTGAGAAAAGCAAAACTATGCAATCTGCATTTGCTTCTCCTCAATATGTCAACTTGGTTAAAATAAAGACAGGAATTTTAATATATGATATTTGATAAAGAGACATAATTTTCTTGTGTTTTATGTGATTCTTACTCTAAAAGTTATGCTCTAAGAGGGATTCATTATTAGAGCAAAATCACTTTCCACCTCATGTTCAATATCTACTATAATAAGGAAAGCTACCTTTGGTCAAGGAAGGGTTTTCATTCTCTCACTACTTCACTTTAATATTTGTAGGTAGATCAAAAGTAAAAATTACAAAGAAGAGGGAATAATTAAAACATACCTGATGAGATATTACAAAGTCCACATGTTCTTTAATTACATGTTCACTGCAAATATATCAGTATTTTTTAACATACTGCCAGGTTCTAAACAATGTAGGGTTGTTTTTTTAATTAGATGTGTAACTCATTTCATGATGTACACTCGCTACCGAAGATACCTTTGATAAAGAAAAGAAATGAACTATCAATTTGTATATATTTTATTATTTAGAATCAATAACTGAAAATACAATACAATTATTATTCTTTTTCAGATACTTCCACGACAACAAAAACACCAACTGTTGCTGGTATGTTTCCATTTCTGCACCCTTTTCTACAGACATTTTTGAGTGTGAAGATTAAATTAATCACTTATTTTAATACATTTTTCAATGCTTACATATTACATTTTGTTTTGTTGCACTTGCGTAATCATTTCAATTTGGCAGACTTTCTCTAGTAAGACATGCATGTGTACACTGTCTAAATATGACAGTCTTCGAGACATGAAGTCAATCTTCTGACATCTGCTGATTGATTTTTTTCTTAAATACAAACATAATGTATTAAATTTAAACTCTACTTTCTACTCTTTCTAGAAAATTGAGAAAAGCAAAACTATGCAATCTGCATTTGCTTCTCATCAATATGTCAACTTGGTTAAAATAAAGACAGCAATTTTAATATATGATATTTGATAAAGAGACATAATTTTCTTGTGTTTTATGTGAGTCTTACTCTAAAAGTTATGCTCTAAGAGAGATTCATTATTAGAGCAAAATCACTTTCCACCTCATGTTCAATATCTACTATAATAAGGAAAGCTACCTTTGGTCAAAGAAGGGTTTTCATTCTCTCACTACTTCACTTTAATATTTGGGGGTAGATCAAAAGTAAAAATTACAAAGAAGAGGGAATAATTAAAACATAACTAATGAGATATTACAAAGTCCACTTGTTCTTTAATTACATGTTCACTGCAAATATATCAGTATGTCTAACATACTGCCAGGTTCTTAACACTGTAGGGTTGTTTTTTTAATTAAATGTGTAACTTATTTCATGATGTACACTAGCTACCGAAAATACCGTTGATGAAATGAAATGAACTATCAATTTGTATATATTTTATACTTTAGAATCAATAAGTGAAAATACAATACAATTATTATTCTTTTTCAGATACTTCCGCGACAACAAAAACACCAACTGTTGCTGGTATGTTTCCATTTCTGCACCCTTTTCTACAGACATTTTTGAGTGTGAAGATTAAATTAATCACTTATTTTAATACATTTTTCAATGCTTACATATTACATTTTGTTTTGTTGCACTTGCGTAATCATTTCAATTTGGCAGACTTTGTCTAGTAAGACATGCATGTGTACAATGTCTAAATATGACAGTCTTCGAGACATGAAGTCAATCTTCTGACATCTGCTGATTGATTTTTTCTTAAATACAAACATAATGTATTAAATTTAAACTCTACTTTCTACTCTTTCTAGAAAATTGAGAAAAGCAAAACTATGCAATCTGCATTTGCTTCTCCTCAATATGTCAACTTGGTTAAAATAAAGACAGGAATTTTAATATATGATATTTGATAAAGAGACATAATTTTCTTGTGTTTTATGTGATTCTTACTCTAAAAGTTATGCTCTAAGAGGGATTCATTATTAGAGCAAAATCACTTTCCACCTCATGTTCAATATCTACTATAATAAGGAAAGCTACCTTTGGTCAAGGAAGGGTTTTCATTCTCTCACTACTTCACTTTAATATTTGTAGGTAGATCAAAAGTAAAAATTACAAAGAAGAGGGAATAATTAAAACATACCTGATGAGATATTACAAAGTCCACATGTTCTTTAATTACATGTTCACTGCAAATATATCAGTATTTTTTAACATACTGCCAGGTTCTAAACAATGTAGGGTTGTTTTTTTAATTAGATGTGTAACTCATTTCATGATGTACACTCGCTACCGAAGATACCTTTGATACAGAAAAGAAATGAACTATCAATTTGTATATATTTTATTATTTAGAATCAATAACTGAAAATACAATACAATTATTATTCTTTTTCAGATACTTCCACGACAACAAAAACACCAACTGTTGCTGGTATGTTTCCATTTCTGCACCCTTTTCTACAGACATTTTTGAGTGTGAAGATTAAATTAATCACTTATTTTAATACATTTTTCAATGCTTACATATTACATTTTGTTTTGTTTGCACTTGCGTAATCATTTCAATTTGGCAGACTTTCTCTAGTAAGACATGCATGTGTACACTGTCTAAATATGACAGTCTTCGAGACATGAAGTCAATCTTCTGACATCTGCTGATTGATTTTTTTCTTAAATACAAACATAATGTATTAAATTTAAACTCTACTTTCTACTCTTTCTAGAAAATTGAGAAAAGCAAAACTATGCAATCTGCATTTGCTTCTCATCAATATGTCAACTTGGTTAAAATAAAGACAGCAATTTTAATATATGATATTTGATAAAGAGACATAATTTTCTTGTGTTTTATGTGAGTCTTACTCTAAAAGTTATGCTCTAAGAGAGATTCATTATTAGAGCAAAATCACTTTCCACCTCATGTTCAATATCTACTATAATAAGGAAAGCTACCTTTGGTCAAAGAAGGGTTTTCATTCTCTCACTACTTCACTTTAATATTTGGGGGTAGATCAAAAGTAAAAATTACAAAGAAGAGGGAATAATTAAAACATAACTAATGAGATATTACAAAGTCCACTTGTTCTTTAATTACATGTTCACTGCAAATATATCAGTATGTCTAACATACTGCCAGGTTCTTAACACTGTAGGGTTGTTTTTTTAATTAAATGTGTAACTTATTTCATGATGTACACTAGCTACCGAAAATACCGTTGATGAAATGAAATGAACTATCAATTTGTATATATTTTATACTTTAGAATCAATAAGTGAAAATACAATACAATTATTATTCTTTTTCAGATACTTCCGCGACAACAAAAACACCAACTGTTGCTGGTATGTTTCCATTTCTGCACCCTTTTCTACAGACATTTTTGAGTGTGAAGATTAAATTAATCACTTATTTTAATACATTTTTCAATGCTTACATATTACATTTTGTTTTGTTGCACTTGCGTAATCATTTCAATTTGGCAGACTTTGTCTAGTAAGACATGCATGTGTACAATGTCTAAATATGACAGTCTTCGAGACATGAAGTCAATCTTCTGACATCTGCTGATTGATTTTTTCTTAAATACAAACATAATGTATTAAATTTAAACTCTACTTTCTACTCTTTCTAGAAAATTGAGAAAAGCAAAACTATGCAATCTGCATTTGCTTCTCCTCAATATGTCAACTTGGTTAAAATAAAGACAGGAATTTTAATATATGATATTTGATAAAGAGACATAATTTTCTTGTGTTTTATGTGATTCTTACTCTAAAAGTTATGCTCTAAGAGGGATTCATTATTAGAGCAAAATCACTTTCCACCTCATGTTCAATATCTACTATAATAAGGAAAGCTACCTTTGGTCAAGGAAGGGTTTTCATTCTCTCACTACTTCACTTTAATATTTGTAGGTAGATCAAAAGTAAAAATTACAAAGAAGAGGGAATAATTAAAACATACCTGATGAGATATTACAAAGTCCACATGTTCTTTAATTACATGTTCACTGCAAATATATCAGTATTTTTTAACATACTGCCAGGTTCTAAACAATGTAGGGTTGTTTTTTTAATTAGATGTGTAACTCATTTCATGATGTACACTCGCTACCGAAGATACCTTTGATACAGAAAAGAAATGAACTATCAATTTGTATATATTTTATTATTTAGAATCAATAACTGAAAATACAATACAATTATTATTCTTTTTCAGATACTTCCACGACAACAAAAACACCAACTGTTGCTGGTATGTTTCCATTTCTGCACCCTTTTCTACAGACATTTTTGAGTGTGAAGATTAAATTAATCACTTATTTTAATACATTTTTCAATGCTTACATATTACATTTTGTTTTGTTTGCACTTGCGTAATCATTTCAATTTGGCAGACTTTCTCTAGTAAGACATGCATGTGTACACTGTCTAAATATGACAGTCTTCGAGACATGAAGTCAATCTTCTGACATCTGCTGATTGATTTTTTTCTTAAATACAAACATAATGTATTAAATTTAAACTCTACTTTCTACTCTTTCTAGAAAATTGAGAAAAGCAAAACTATGCAATCTGCATTTGCTTCTCATCAATATGTCAACTTGGTTAAAATAAAGACAGCAATTTTAATATATGATATTTGATAAAGAGACATAATTTTCTTGTGTTTTATGTGAGTCTTACTCTAAAAGTTATGCTCTAAGAGAGATTCATTATTAGAGCAAAATCACTTTCCACCTCATGTTCAATATCTACTATAATAAGGAAAGCTACCTTTGGTCAAAGAAGGGTTTTCATTCTCTCACTACTTCACTTTAATATTTGGGGGTAGATCAAAAGTAAAAATTACAAAGAAGAGGGAATAATTAAAACATAACTAATGAGATATTACAAAGTCCACTTGTTCTTTAATTACATGTTCACTGCAAATATATCAGTATGTCTAACATACTGCCAGGTTCTTAACACTGTAGGGTTGTTTTTTTAATTAAATGTGTAACTTATTTCATGATGTACACTAGCTACCGAAAATACCGTTGATGAAATGAAATGAACTATCAATTTGTATATATTTTATACTTTAGAATCAATAACTGAAAATACAATACAATTATTATTCTTTTTCAGATACTTCCGCGACAACAAAAACACCAACTGTTGCTGGTATGTTTCCATTTCTGCACCCTTTTCTACAGACATTTTTGAGTGTGAAGATTAAATTAATCACTTATTTTAATACATTTTTCAATGCTTACATATTACATTTTGTTTTGTTGCACTTGCGTAATCATTTCAATTTGGCAGACTTTGTCTAGTAAGACATGCATGTGTACAATGTCTAAATATGACAGTCTTCGAGACATGAAGTCAATCTTCTGACATCTGCTGATTGATTTTTTCTTAAATACAAACATAATGTATTAAATTTAAACTCTACTTTCTACTCTTTCTAGAAAATTGAGAAAAGCAAAACTATGCAATCTGCATTTGCTTCTCCTCAATATGTCAACTTGGTTAAAATAAAGACAGGAATTTTAATATATGATATTTGATAAAGAGACATAATTTTCTTGTGTTTTATGTGATTCTTACTCTAAAAGTTATGCTCTAAGAGGGATTCATTATTAGAGCAAAATCACTTTCCACCTCATGTTCAATATCTACTATAATAAGGAAAGCTACCTTTGGTCAAGGAAGGGTTTTCATTCTCTCACTACTTCACTTTAATATTTGTAGGTAGATCAAAAGTAAAAATTACAAAGAAGAGGGAATAATTAAAACATACCTGATGAGATATTACAAAGTCCACATGTTCTTTAATTACATGTTCACTGCAAATATATCAGTATTTTTTAACATACTGCCAGGTTCTAAACAATGTAGGGTTGTTTTTTTAATTAGATGTGTAACTCATTTCATGATGTACACTCGCTACCGAAGATACCTTTGATAAAGAAAAGAAATGAACTATCAATTTGTATATATTTTATTATTTAGAATCAATAACTGAAAATACAATACAATTATTATTCTTTTTCAGATACTTCCACGGCAACAAAAACACCAACTGTTGCTGGTATGTTTCCATTTCTGCACCCTTTTCTACAGACATTTTTGAGTGTGAAGATTAAATTAATCACTTATTTTAATACATTTTTCAATGCTTACATATTACATTTTGTTTTGTTGCACTTGCGTAATCATTTCAATTTGGCAGACTTTCTCTAGTAAGACATGCATGTGTACACTGTCTAAATATGACAGTCTTCGAGACATGAAGTCAATCTTCTGACATCTGCTGATTGATTTTTTTCTTAAATACAAACATAATGTATTAAATTTAAACTCTACTTTCTACTCTTTCTAGAAAATTGAGAAAAGCAAAACTATGCAATCTGCATTTGCTTCTCATCAATATGTCAACTTGGTTAAAATAAAGACAGCAATTTTAATATATGATATTTGATAAAGAGACATCATTTTCTTGTGTTTTATGTGAGTCTTACTCTAAAAGTTATGCTCTAAGAGAGATTCATTATTAGAGCAAAATCACTTTCCACCTCATGTTCAATATCTACTATAATAAGGAAAGCTACCTTTGGTCAAAGAAGGGTTTTCATTCTCTCACTACTTCACTTTAATATTTGGGGGTAGATCAAAAGTAAAAATTACAAAGAAGAGGGAATAATTAAAACATAACTAATGAGATATTACAAAGTCCACTTGTTCTTTAATTACATGTTCACTGCAAATATATCAGTATGTCTAACATACTGCCAGGTTCTTAACACTGTAGGGTTGTTTTTTTAATTAAATGTGTAACTTATTTCATGATGTACACTAGCTACCGAAAATACCGTTGATGAAATGAAATGAACTATCAATTTGTATATATTTTATACTTTAGAATCAATAACTGAAAATACAATACAATTATTATTCTTTTTCAGATACTTCCGCGACAACAAAAACACCAACTGTTGCTGGTATGTTTCCATTTCTGCACCCTTTTCTACAGACATTTTTGAGTGTGAAGATTAAATTAATCACTTATTTTAATACATTTTTCAATGCTTACATATTACATTTTGTTTTGTTGCACTTGCGTAATCATTTCAATTTGGCAGACTTTGTCTAGTAAGACATGCATGTGTACAATGTCTAAATATGACAGTCTTCGAGACATGAAGTCAATCTTCTGACATCTGCTGATTGATTTTTTCTTAAATACAAACATAATGTATTAAATTTAAACTCTACTTTCTACTCTTTCTAGAAAATTGAGAAAAGCAAAACTATGCAATCTGCATTTGCTTCTCCTCAATATGTCAACTTGGTTAAAATAAAGACAGGAATTTTAATATATGATATTTGATAAAGAGACATAATTTTCTTGTGTTTTATGTGATTCTTACTCTAAAAGTTATGCTCTAAGAGGGATTCATTATTAGAGCAAAATCACTTTCCACCTCATGTTCAATATCTACTATAATAAGGAAAGCTACCTTTGGTCAAGGAAGGGTTTTCATTCTCTCACTACTTCACTTTAATATTTGTAGGTAGATCAAAAGTAAAAATTACAAAGAAGAGGGAATAATTAAAACATACCTGATGAGATATTACAAAGTCCACATGTTCTTTAATTACATGTTCACTGCAAATATATCAGTATTTTTTAACATACTGCCAGGTTCTAAACAATGTAGGGTTGTTTTTTTAATTAGATGTGTAACTCATTTCATGATGTACACTCGCTACCGAAGATACCTTTGATAAAGAAAAGAAATGAACTATCAATTTGTATATATTTTATTATTTAGAATCAATAACTGAAAATACAATACAATTATTATTCTTTTTCAGATACTTCCACGACAACAAAAACACCAACTGTTGCTGGTATGTTTCCATTTCTGCACCCTTTTCTACAGACATTTTTGAGTGTGAAGATTAAATTAATCACTTATTTTAATACATTTTTCAATGCTTACATATTACATTTTGTTTTGTTGCACTTGCGTAATCATTTCAATTTGGCAGACTTTCTCTAGTAAGACATGCATGTGTACACTGTCTAAATATGACAGTCTTCGAGACATGAAGTCAATCTTCTGACATCTGCTGATTGATTTTTTTCTTAAATACAAACATAATGTATTAAATTTAAACTCTACTTTCTACTCTTTCTAGAAAATTGAGAAAAGCAAAACTATGCAATCTGCATTTGCTTCTCATCAATATGTCAACTTGGTTAAAATAAAGACAGCAATTTTAATATATGATATTTGATAAAGAGACATAATTTTCTTGTGTTTTATGTGAGTCTTACTCTAAAAGTTATGCTCTAAGAGAGATTCATTATTAGAGCAAAATCACTTTCCACCTCATGTTCAATATCTACTATAATAAGGAAAGCTACCTTTGGTCAAAGAAGGGTTTTCATTCTCTCACTACTTCACTTTAATATTTGGGGGTAGATCAAAAGTAAAAATTACAAAGAAGAGGGAATAATTAAAACATAACTAATGAGATATTACAAAGTCCACTTGTTCTTTAATTACATGTTCACTGCAAATATATCAGTATGTCTAACATACTGCCAGGTTCTTAACACTGTAGGGTTGTTTTTTTAATTAAATGTGTAACTTATTTCATGATGTACACTAGCTACCGAAAATACCGTTGATGAAATGAAATGAACTATCAATTTGTATATATTTTATACTTTAGAATCAATAAGTGAAAATACAATACAATTATTATTCTTTTTCAGATACTTCCGCGACAACAAAAACACCAACTGTTGCTGGTATGTTTCCATTTCTGCACCCTTTTCTACAGACATTTTTGAGTGTGAAGATTAAATTAATCACTTATTTTAATACATTTTTCAATGCTTACATATTACATTTTGTTTTGTTGCACTTGCGTAATCATTTCAATTTGGCAGACTTTGTCTAGTAAGACATGCATGTGTACAATGTCTAAATATGACAGTCTTCGAGACATGAAGTCAATCTTCTGACATCTGCTGATTGATTTTTTCTTAAATACAAACATAATGTATTAAATTTAAACTCTACTTTCTACTCTTTCTAGAAAATTGAGAAAAGCAAAACTATGCAATCTGCATTTGCTTCTCCTCAATATGTCAACTTGGTTAAAATAAAGACAGGAATTTTAATATATGATATTTGATAAAGAGACATAATTTTCTTGTGTTTTATGTGATTCTTACTCTAAAAGTTATGCTCTAAGAGGGATTCATTATTAGAGCAAAATCACTTTCCACCTCATGTTCAATATCTACTATAATAAGGAAAGCTACCTTTGGTCAAGGAAGGGTTTTCATTCTCTCACTACTTCACTTTAATATTTGTAGGTAGATCAAAAGTAAAAATTACAAAGAAGAGGGAATAATTAAAACATACCTGATGAGATATTACAAAGTCCACATGTTCTTTAATTACATGTTCACTGCAAATATATCAGTATTTTTTAACATACTGCCAGGTTCTAAACAATGTAGGGTTGTTTTTTTAATTAGATGTGTAACTCATTTCATGATGTACACTCGCTACCGAAGATACCTTTGATACAGAAAAGAAATGAACTATCAATTTGTATATATTTTATTATTTAGAATCAATAACTGAAAATACAATACAATTATTATTCTTTTTCAGATACTTCCACGACAACAAAAACACCAACTGTTGCTGGTATGTTTCCATTTCTGCACCCTTTTCTACAGACATTTTTGAGTGTGAAGATTACATTAATCACTTATTTTAATACATTTTTCAATGCTTACATATTACATTTTGTTTTGTTGCACTTGCGTAATCATTTCAATTTGGCAGACTTTCTCTAGTAAGACATGCATGTGTACACTGTCTAAATATGACAGTCTTCGAGACATGAAGTCAATCTTCTGACATCTGCTGATTGATTTTTTTCTTAAATACAAACATAATGTATTAAATTTAAACTCTACTTTCTACTCTTTCTAGAAAATTGAGAAAAGCAAAACTATGCAATCTGCATTTGCTTCTCATCAATATGTCAACTTGGTTAAAATAAAGACAGCAATTTTAATATATGATATTTGATAAAGAGACATAATTTTCTTGTGTTTTATGTGAGTCTTACTCTAAAAGTTATGCTCTAAGAGAGATTCATTATTAGAGCAAAATCACTTTCCACCTCATGTTCAATATCTACTATAATAAGGAAAGCTACCTTTGGTCAAAGAAGGGTTTTCATTCTCTCACTACTTCACTTTAATATTTGGGGGTAGATCAAAAGTAAAAATTACAAAGAAGAGGGAATAATTAAAACATAACTAATGAGATATTACAAAGTCCACTTGTTCTTTAATTACATGTTCACTGCAAATATATCAGTATGTCTAACATACTGCCAGGTTCTTAACACTGTAGGGTTGTTTTTTTAATTAAATGTGTAACTTATTTCATGATGTACACTAGCTACCGAAAATACCGTTGATGAAATGAAATGAACTATCAATTTGTATATATTTTATACTTTAGAATCAATAACTGAAAATACAATACAATTATTATTCTTTTTCAGATACTTCCGCGACAACAAAAACACCAACTGTTGCTGGTATGTTTCCATTTCTGCACCCTTTTCTACAGACATTTTTGAGTGTGAAGATTAAATTAATCACTTATTTTAATACATTTTTCAATGCTTACATATTACATTTTGTTTTGTTGCACTTGCGTAATCATTTCAATTTGGCAGACTTTGTCTAGTAAGACATGCATGTGTACAATGTCTAAATATGACAGTCTTCGAGACATGAAGTCAATCTTCTGACATCTGCTGATTGATTTTTTCTTAAATACAAACATAATGTATTAAATTTAAACTCTACTTTCTACTCTTTCTAGAAAATTGAGAAAAGCAAAACTATGCAATCTGCATTTGCTTCTCCTCAATATGTCAACTTGGTTAAAATAAAGACAGGAATTTTAATATATGATATTTGATAAAGAGACATAATTTTCTTGTGTTTTATGTGATTCTTACTCTAAAAGTTATGCTCTAAGAGGGATTCATTATTAGAGCAAAATCACTTTCCACCTCATGTTCAATATCTACTATAATAAGGAAAGCTACCTTTGGTCAAGGAAGGGTTTTCATTCTCTCACTACTTCACTTTAATATTTGTAGGTAGATCAAAAGTAAAAATTACAAAGAAGAGGGAATAATTAAAACATACCTGATGAGATATTACAAAGTCCACATGTTCTTTAATTACATGTTCACTGCAAATATATCAGTATTTTTTAACATACTGCCAGGTTCTAAACAATGTAGGGTTGTTTTTTTAATTAGATGTGTAACTCATTTCATGATGTACACTCGCTACCGAAGATACCTTTGATAAAGAAAAGAAATGAACTATCAATTTGTATATATTTTATTATTTAGAATCAATAACTGAAAATACAATACAATTATTATTCTTTTTCAGATACTTCCACGACAACAAAAACACCAACTGTTGCTGGTATGTTTCCATTTCTGCACCCTTTTCTACAGACATTTTTGAGTGTGAAGATTAAATTAATCACTTATTTTAATACATTTTTCAATGCTTACATATTACATTTTGTTTTGTTGCACTTGCGTAATCATTTCAATTTGGCAGACTTTCTCTAGTAAGACATGCATGTGTACACTGTCTAAATATGACAGTCTTCGAGACATGAAGTCAATCTTCTGACATCTGCTGATTGATTTTTTTCTTAAATACAAACATAATGTATTAAATTTAAACTCTACTTTCTACTCTTTCTAGAAAATTGAGAAAAGCAAAACTATGCAATCTGCATTTGCTTCTCATCAATATGTCAACTTGGTTAAAATAAAGACAGCAATTTTAATATATGATATTTGATAAAGAGACATAATTTTCTTGTGTTTTATGTGAGTCTTACTCTAAAAGTTATGCTCTAAGAGAGATTCATTATTAGAGCAAAATCACTTTCCACCTCATGTTCAATATCTACTATAATAAGGAAAGCTACCTTTGGTCAAAGAAGGGTTTTCATTCTCTCACTACTTCACTTTAATATTTGGGGGTAGATCAAAAGTAAAAATTACAAAGAAGAGGGAATAATTAAAACATAACTAATGAGATATTACAAAGTCCACTTGTTCTTTAATTACATGTTCACTGCAAATATATCAGTATGTCTAACATACTGCCAGGTTCTTAACACTGTAGGGTTGTTTTTTTAATTAAATGTGTAACTTATTTCATGATGTACACTAGCTACCGAAAATACCGTTGATGAAATGAAATGAACTATCAATTTGTATATATTTTATACTTTAGAATCAATAAGTGAAAATACAATACAATTATTATTCTTTTTCAGATACTTCCGCGACAACAAAAACACCAACTGTTGCTGGTATGTTTCCATTTCTGCACCCTTTTCTACAGACATTTTTGAGTGTGAAGATTAAATTAATCACTTATTTTAATACATTTTTCAATGCTTACATATTACATTTTGTTTTGTTGCACTTGCGTAATCATTTCAATTTGGCAGACTTTGTCTAGTAAGACATGCATGTGTACAATGTCTAAATATGACAGTCTTCGAGACATGAAGTCAATCTTCTGACATCTGCTGATTGATTTTTTCTTAAATACAAACATAATGTATTAAATTTAAACTCTACTTTCTACTCTTTCTAGAAAATTGAGAAAAGCAAAACTATGCAATCTGCATTTGCTTCTCCTCAATATGTCAACTTGGTTAAAATAAAGACAGGAATTTTAATATATGATATTTGATAAAGAGACATAATTTTCTTGTGTTTTATGTGATTCTTACTCTAAAAGTTATGCTCTAAGAGGGATTCATTATTAGAGCAAAATCACTTTCCACCTCATGTTCAATATCTACTATAATAAGGAAAGCTACCTTTGGTCAAGGAAGGGTTTTCATTCTCTCACTACTTCACTTTAATATTTGTAGGTAGATCAAAAGTAAAAATTACAAAGAAGAGGGAATAATTAAAACATACCTGATGAGATATTACAAAGTCCACATGTTCTTTAATTACATGTTCACTGCAAATATATCAGTATTTTTTAACATACTGCCAGGTTCTAAACAATGTAGGGTTGTTTTTTTAATTAGATGTGTAACTCATTTCATGATGTACACTCGCTACCGAAGATACCTTTGATACAGAAAAGAAATGAACTATCAATTTGTATATATTTTATTATTTAGAATCAATAACTGAAAATACAATACAATTATTATTCTTTTTCAGATACTTCCACGACAACAAAAACACCAACTGTTGCTGGTATGTTTCCATTTCTGCACCCTTTTCTACAGACATTTTTGAGTGTGAAGATTAAATTAATCACTTATTTTAATACATTTTTCAATGCTTACATATTACATTTTGTTTTGTTTGCACTTGCGTAATCATTTCAATTTGGCAGACTTTCTCTAGTAAGACATGCATGTGTACACTGTCTAAATATGACAGTCTTCGAGACATGAAGTCAATCTTCTGACATCTGCTGATTGATTTTTTTCTTAAATACAAACATAATGTATTAAATTTAAACTCTACTTTCTACTCTTTCTAGAAAATTGAGAAAAGCAAAACTATGCAATCTGCATTTGCTTCTCATCAATATGTCAACTTGGTTAAAATAAAGACAGCAATTTTAATATATGATATTTGATAAAGAGACATAATTTTCTTGTGTTTTATGTGAGTCTTACTCTAAAAGTTATGCTCTAAGAGAGATTCATTATTAGAGCAAAATCACTTTCCACCTCATGTTCAATATCTACTATAATAAGGAAAGCTACCTTTGGTCAAAGAAGGGTTTTCATTCTCTCACTACTTCACTTTAATATTTGGGGGTAGATCAAAAGTAAAAATTACAAAGAAGAGGGAATAATTAAAACATAACTAATGAGATATTACAAAGTCCACTTGTTCTTTAATTACATGTTCACTGCAAATATATCAGTATGTCTAACATACTGCCAGGTTCTTAACACTGTAGGGTTGTTTTTTTAATTAAATGTGTAACTTATTTCATGATGTACACTAGCTACCGAAAATACCGTTGATGAAATGAAATGAACTATCAATTTGTATATATTTTATACTTTAGAATCAATAACTGAAAATACAATACAATTATTATTCTTTTTCAGATACTTCCGCGACAACAAAAACACCAACTGTTGCTGGTATGTTTCCATTTCTGCACCCTTTTCTACAGACATTTTTGAGTGTGAAGATTAAATTAATCACTTATTTTAATACATTTTTCAATGCTTACATATTACATTTTGTTTTGTTGCACTTGCGTAATCATTTCAATTTGGCAGACTTTGTCTAGTAAGACATGCATGTGTACAATGTCTAAATATGACAGTCTTCGAGACATGAAGTCAATCTTCTGACATCTGCTGATTGATTTTTTCTTAAATACAAACATAATGTATTAAATTTAAACTCTACTTTCTACTCTTTCTAGAAAATTGAGAAAAGCAAAACTATGCAATCTGCATTTGCTTCTCCTCAATATGTCAACTTGGTTAAAATAAAGACAGGAATTTTAATATATGATATTTGATAAAGAGACATAATTTTCTTGTGTTTTATGTGATTCTTACTCTAAAAGTTATGCTCTAAGAGGGATTCATTATTAGAGCAAAATCACTTTCCACCTCATGTTCAATATCTACTATAATAAGGAAAGCTACCTTTGGTCAAGGAAGGGTTTTCATTCTCTCACTACTTCACTTTAATATTTGTAGGTAGATCAAAAGTAAAAATTACAAAGAAGAGGGAATAATTAAAACATACCTGATGAGATATTACAAAGTCCACATGTTCTTTAATTACATGTTCACTGCAAATATATCAGTATTTTTTAACATACTGCCAGGTTCTAAACAATGTAGGGTTGTTTTTTTAATTAGATGTGTAACTCATTTCATGATGTACACTCGCTACCGAAGATACCTTTGATAAAGAAAAGAAATGAACTATCAATTTGTATATATTTTATTATTTAGAATCAATAACTGAAAATACAATACAATTATTATTCTTTTTCAGATACTTCCACGGCAACAAAAACACCAACTGTTGCTGGTATGTTTCCATTTCTGCACCCTTTTCTACAGACATTTTTGAGTGTGAAGATTAAATTAATCACTTATTTTAATACATTTTTCAATGCTTACATATTACATTTTGTTTTGTTGCACTTGCGTAATCATTTCAATTTGGCAGACTTTCTCTAGTAAGACATGCATGTGTACACTGTCTAAATATGACAGTCTTCGAGACATGAAGTCAATCTTCTGACATCTGCTGATTGATTTTTTTCTTAAATACAAACATAATGTATTAAATTTAAACTCTACTTTCTACTCTTTCTAGAAAATTGAGAAAAGCAAAACTATGCAATCTGCATTTGCTTCTCATCAATATGTCAACTTGGTTAAAATAAAGACAGCAATTTTAATATATGATATTTGATAAAGAGACATCATTTTCTTGTGTTTTATGTGAGTCTTACTCTAAAAGTTATGCTCTAAGAGAGATTCATTATTAGAGCAAAATCACTTTCCACCTCATGTTCAATATCTACTATAATAAGGAAAGCTACCTTTGGTCAAAGAAGGGTTTTCATTCTCTCACTACTTCACTTTAATATTTGGGGGTAGATCAAAAGTAAAAATTACAAAGAAGAGGGAATAATTAAAACATAACTAATGAGATATTACAAAGTCCACTTGTTCTTTAATTACATGTTCACTGCAAATATATCAGTATGTCTAACATACTGCCAGGTTCTTAACACTGTAGGGTTGTTTTTTTAATTAAATGTGTAACTTATTTCATGATGTACACTAGCTACCGAAAATACCGTTGATGAAATGAAATGAACTATCAATTTGTATATATTTTATACTTTAGAATCAATAAGTGAAAATACAATACAATTATTATTCTTTTTCAGATACTTCCGCGACAACAAAAACACCAACTGTTGCTGGTATGTTTCCATTTCTGCACCCTTTTCTACAGACATTTTTGAGTGTGAAGATTAAATTAATCACTTATTTTAATACATTTTTCAATGCTTACATATTACATTTTGTTTTGTTGCACTTGCGTAATCATTTCAATTTGGCAGACTTTGTCTAGTAAGACATGCATGTGTACAATGTCTAAATATGACAGTCTTCGAGACATGAAGTCAATCTTCTGACATCTGCTGATTGATTTTTTCTTAAATACAAACATAATGTATTAAATTTAAACTCTACTTTCTACTCTTTCTAGAAAATTGAGAAAAGCAAAACTATGCAATCTGCATTTGCTTCTCCTCAATATGTCAACTTGGTTAAAATAAAGACAGGAATTTTAATATATGATATTTGATAAAGAGACATAATTTTCTTGTGTTTTATGTGATTCTTACTCTAAAAGTTATGCTCTAAGAGGGATTCATTATTAGAGCAAAATCACTTTCCACCTCATGTTCAATATCTACTATAATAAGGAAAGCTACCTTTGGTCAAGGAAGGGTTTTCATTCTCTCACTACTTCACTTTAATATTTGTAGGTAGATCAAAAGTAAAAATTACAAAGAAGAGGGAATAATTAAAACATACCTGATGAGATATTACAAAGTCCACATGTTCTTTAATTACATGTTCACTGCAAATATATCAGTATTTTTTAACATACTGCCAGGTTCTAAACAATGTAGGGTTGTTTTTTTAATTAGATGTGTAACTCATTTCATGATGTACACTCGCTACCGAAGATACCTTTGATACAGAAAAGAAATGAACTATCAATTTGTATATATTTTATTATTTAGAATCAATAACTGAAAATACAATACAATTATTATTCTTTTTCAGATACTTCCACGACAACAAAAACACCAACTGTTGCTGGTATGTTTCCATTTCTGCACCCTTTTCTACAGACATTTTTGAGTGTGAAGATTAAATTAATCACTTATTTTAATACATTTTTCAATGCTTACATATTACATTTTGTTTTGTTTGCACTTGCGTAATCATTTCAATTTGGCAGACTTTCTCTAGTAAGACATGCATATGTACACTGTCTAAATATGACAGTCTTCGAGACATGAAGTCAATCTTCTGACATCTGCTGATTGATTTTTTTCTTAAATACAAACATAATGTATTAAATTTAAACTCTACTTTCTACTCTTTCTAGAAAATTGAGAAAAGCAAAACTATGCAATCTGCATTTGCTTCTCATCAATATGTCAACTTGGTTAAAATAAAGACAGCAATTTTAATATATGATATTTGATAAAGAGACATAATTTTCTTGTGTTTTATGTGAGTCTTACTCTAAAAGTTATGCTCTAAGAGAGATTCATTATTAGAGCAAAATCACTTTCCACCTCATGTTCAATATCTACTATAATAAGGAAAGCTACCTTTGGTCAAAGAAGGGTTTTCATTCTCTCACTACTTCACTTTAATATTTGGGGGTAGATCAAAAGTAAAAATTACAAAGAAGAGGGAATAATTAAAACATAACTAATGAGATATTACAAAGTCCACTTGTTCTTTAATTACATGTTCACTGCAAATATATCAGTATGTCTAACATACTGCCAGGTTCTTAACACTGTAGGGTTGTTTTTTTAATTAAATGTGTAACTTATTTCATGATGTACACTAGCTACCGAAAATACCGTTGATGAAATGAAATGAACTATCAATTTGTATATATTTTATACTTTAGAATCAATAACTGAAAATACAATACAATTATTATTCTTTTTCAGATACTTCCGCGACAACAAAAACACCAACTGTTGCTGGTATGTTTCCATTTCTGCACCCTTTTCTACAGACATTTTTGAGTGTGAAGATTAAATTAATCACTTATTTTAATACATTTTTCAATGCTTACATATTACATTTTGTTTTGTTGCACTTGCGTAATCATTTCAATTTGGCAGACTTTGTCTAGTAAGACATGCATGTGTACAATGTCTAAATATGACAGTCTTCGAGACATGAAGTCAATCTTCTGACATCTGCTGATTGATTTTTTCTTAAATACAAACATAATGTATTAAATTTAAACTCTACTTTCTACTCTTTCTAGAAAATTGAGAAAAGCAAAACTATGCAATCTGCATTTGCTTCTCCTCAATATGTCAACTTGGTTAAAATAAAGACAGGAATTTTAATATATGATATTTGATAAAGAGACATAATTTTCTTGTGTTTTATGTGATTCTTACTCTAAAAGTTATGCTCTAAGAGGGATTCATTATTAGAGCAAAATCACTTTCCACCTCATGTTCAATATCTACTATAATAAGGAAAGCTACCTTTGGTCAAGGAAGGGTTTTCATTCTCTCACTACTTCACTTTAATATTTGTAGGTAGATCAAAAGTAAAAATTACAAAGAAGAGGGAATAATTAAAACATACCTGATGAGATATTACAAAGTCCACATGTTCTTTAATTACATGTTCACTGCAAATATATCAGTATTTTTTAACATACTGCCAGGTTCTAAACAATGTAGGGTTGTTTTTTTAATTAGATGTGTAACTCATTTCATGATGTACACTCGCTACCGAAGATACCTTTGATAAAGAAAAGAAATGAACTATCAATTTGTATATATTTTATTATTTAGAATCAATAACTGAAAATACAATACAATTATTATTCTTTTTCAGATACTTCCACGGCAACAAAAACACCAACTGTTGCTGGTATGTTTCCATTTCTGCACCCTTTTCTACAGACATTTTTGAGTGTGAAGATTAAATTAATCACTTATTTTAATACATTTTTCAATGCTTACATATTACATTTTGTTTTGTTGCACTTGCGTAATCATTTCAATTTGGCAGACTTTCTCTAGTAAGACATGCATGTGTACACTGTCTAAATATGACAGTCTTCGAGACATGAAGTCAATCTTCTGACATCTGCTGATTGATTTTTTTCTTAAATACAAACATAATGTATTAAATTTAAACTCTACTTTCTACTCTTTCTAGAAAATTGAGAAAAGCAAAACTATGCAATCTGCATTTGCTTCTCATCAATATGTCAACTTGGTTAAAATAAAGACAGCAATTTTAATATATGATATTTGATAAAGAGACATCATTTTCTTGTGTTTTATGTGAGTCTTACTCTAAAAGTTATGCTCTAAGAGAGATTCATTATTAGAGCAAAATCACTTTCCACCTCATGTTCAATATCTACTATAATAAGGAAAGCTACCTTTGGTCAAAGAAGGGTTTTCATTCTCTCACTACTTCACTTTAATATTTGGGGGTAGATCAAAAGTAAAAATTACAAAGAAGAGGGAATAATTAAAACATAACTAATGAGATATTACAAAGTCCACTTGTTCTTTAATTACATGTTCACTGCAAATATATCAGTATGTCTAACATACTGCCAGGTTCTTAACACTGTAGGGTTGTTTTTTTAATTAAATGTGTAACTTATTTCATGATGTACACTAGCTACCGAAAATACCGTTGATGAAATGAAATGAACTATCAATTTGTATATATTTTATACTTTAGAATCAATAACTGAAAATACAATACAATTATTATTCTTTTTCAGATACTTCCGCGACAACAAAAACACCAACTGTTGCTGGTATGTTTCCATTTCTGCACCCTTTTCTACAGACATTTTTGAGTGTGAAGATTAAATTAATCACTTATTTTAATACATTTTTCAATGCTTACATATTACATTTTGTTTTGTTGCACTTGCGTAATCATTTCAATTTGGTAGACTTTGTCTAGTAAGACATGCATGTGTACAATGTCTAAATATGACAGTCTTCGAGACATGAAGTCAATCTTCTGACATCTGCTGATTGATTTTTTCTTAAATACAAACATAATGTATTAAATTTAAACTCTACTTTCTACTCTTTCTAGAAAATTGAGAAAAGCAAAACTATGCAATCTGCATTTGCTTCTCCTCAATATGTCAACTTGGTTAAAATAAAGACAGGAATTTTAATATATGATATTTGATAAAGAGACATAATTTTCTTGTGTTTTATGTGATTCTTACTCTAAAAGTTATGCTCTAAGAGGGATTCATTATTAGAGCAAAATCACTTTCCACCTCATGTTCAATATCTACTATAATAAGGAAAGCTACCTTTGGTCAAGGAAGGGTTTTCATTCTCTCACTACTTCACTTTAATATTTGTAGGTAGATCAAAAGTAAAAATTACAAAGAAGAGGGAATAATTAAAACATACCTGATGAGATATTACAAAGTCCACATGTTCTTTAATTACATGTTCACTGCAAATATATCAGTATTTTTTAACATACTGCCAGGTTCTAAACAATGTAGGGTTGTTTTTTTAATTAGATGTGTAACTCATTTCATGATGTACACTCGCTACCGAAGATACCTTTGATAAAGAAAAGAAATGAACTATCAATTTGTATATATTTTATTATTTAGAATCAATAACTGAAAATACAATACAATTATTATTCTTTTTCAGATACTTCCACGACAACAAAAACACCAACTGTTGCTGGTATGTTTCCATTTCTGCACCCTTTTCTACAGACATTTTTGAGTGTGAAGATTAAATTAATCACTTATTTTAATACATTTTTCAATGCTTACATATTACATTTTGTTTTGTTGCACTTGCGTAATCATTTCAATTTGGCAGACTTTCTCTAGTAAGACATGCATGTGTACACTGTCTAAATATGACAGTCTTCGAGACATGAAGTCAATCTTCTGACATCTGCTGATTGATTTTTTTCTTAAATACAAACATAATGTATTAAATTTAAACTCTACTTTCTACTCTTTCTAGAAAATTGAGAAAAGCAAAACTATGCAATCTGCATTTGCTTCTCATCAATATGTCAACTTGGTTAAAATAAAGACAGCAATTTTAATATATGATATTTGATAAAGAGACATAATTTTCTTGTGTTTTATGTGAGTCTTACTCTAAAAGTTATGCTCTAAGAGAGATTCATTATTAGAGCAAAATCACTTTCCACCTCATGTTCAATATCTACTATAATAAGGAAAGCTACCTTTGGTCAAAGAAGGGTTTTCATTCTCTCACTACTTCACTTTAATATTTGGGGGTAGATCAAAAGTAAAAATTACAAAGAAGAGGGAATAATTAAAACATAACTAATGAGATATTACAAAGTCCACTTGTTCTTTAATTACATGTTCACTGCAAATATATCAGTATGTCTAACATACTGCCAGGTTCTTAACACTGTAGGGTTGTTTTTTTAATTAAATGTGTAACTTATTTCATGATGTACACTAGCTACCGAAAATACCGTTGATGAAATGAAATGAACTATCAATTTGTATATATTTTATACTTTAGAATCAATAAGTGAAAATACAATACAATTATTATTCTTTTTCAGATACTTCCGCGACAACAAAAACACCAACTGTTGCTGGTATGTTTCCATTTCTGCACCCTTTTCTACAGACATTTTTGAGTGTGAAGATTAAATTAATCACTTATTTTAATACATTTTTCAATGCTTACATATTACATTTTGTTTTGTTGCACTTGCGTAATCATTTCAATTTGGCAGACTTTGTCTAGTAAGACATGCATGTGTACAATGTCTAAATATGACAGTCTTCGAGACATGAAGTCAATCTTCTGACATCTGCTGATTGATTTTTTCTTAAATACAAACATAATGTATTAAATTTAAACTCTACTTTCTACTCTTTCTAGAAAATTGAGAAAAGCAAAACTATGCAATCTGCATTTGCTTCTCCTCAATATGTCAACTTGGTTAAAATAAAGACAGGAATTTTAATATATGATATTTGATAAAGAGACATAATTTTCTTGTGTTTTATGTGATTCTTACTCTAAAAGTTATGCTCTAAGAGGGATTCATTATTAGAGCAAAATCACTTTCCACCTCATGTTCAATATCTACTATAATAAGGAAAGCTACCTTTGGTCAAGGAAGGGTTTTCATTCTCTCACTACTTCACTTTAATATTTGTAGGTAGATCAAAAGTAAAAATTACAAAGAAGAGGGAATAATTAAAACATACCTGATGAGATATTACAAAGTCCACATGTTCTTTAATTACATGTTCACTGCAAATATATCAGTATTTTTTAACATACTGCCAGGTTCTAAACAATGTAGGGTTGTTTTTTTAATTAGATGTGTAACTCATTTCATGATGTACACTCGCTACCGAAGATACCTTTGATACAGAAAAGAAATGAACTATCAATTTGTATATATTTTATTATTTAGAATCAATAACTGAAAATACAATACAATTATTATTCTTTTTCAGATACTTCCACGACAACAAAAACACCAACTGTTGCTGGTATGTTTCCATTTCTGCACCCTTTTCTACAGACATTTTTGAGTGTGAAGATTACATTAATCACTTATTTTAATACATTTTTCAATGCTTACATATTACATTTTGTTTTGTTGCACTTGCGTAATCATTTCAATTTGGCAGACTTTCTCTAGTAAGACATGCATGTGTACACTGTCTAAATATGACAGTCTTCGAGACATGAAGTCAATCTTCTGACATCTGCTGATTGATTTTTTTCTTAAATACAAACATAATGTATTAAATTTAAACTCTACTTTCTACTCTTTCTAGAAAATTGAGAAAAGCAAAACTATGCAATCTGCATTTGCTTCTCATCAATATGTCAACTTGGTTAAAATAAAGACAGCAATTTTAATATATGATATTTGATAAAGAGACATAATTTTCTTGTGTTTTATGTGAGTCTTACTCTAAAAGTTATGCTCTAAGAGAGATTCATTATTAGAGCAAAATCACTTTCCACCTCATGTTCAATATCTACTATAATAAGGAAAGCTACCTTTGGTCAAAGAAGGGTTTTCATTCTCTCACTACTTCACTTTAATATTTGGGGGTAGATCAAAAGTAAAAATTACAAAGAAGAGGGAATAATTAAAACATAACTAATGAGATATTACAAAGTCCACTTGTTCTTTAATTACATGTTCACTGCAAATATATCAGTATGTCTAACATACTGCCAGGTTCTTAACACTGTAGGGTTGTTTTTTTAATTAAATGTGTAACTTATTTCATGATGTACACTAGCTACCGAAAATACCGTTGATGAAATGAAATGAACTATCAATTTGTATATATTTTATACTTTAGAATCAATAACTGAAAATACAATACAATTATTATTCTTTTTCAGATACTTCCGCGACAACAAAAACACCAACTGTTGCTGGTATGTTTCCATTTCTGCACCCTTTTCTACAGACATTTTTGAGTGTGAAGATTAAATTAATCACTTATTTTAATACATTTTTCAATGCTTACATATTACATTTTGTTTTGTTGCACTTGCGTAATCATTTCAATTTGGCAGACTTTGTCTAGTAAGACATGCATGTGTACAATGTCTAAATATGACAGTCTTCGAGACATGAAGTCAATCTTCTGACATCTGCTGATTGATTTTTTCTTAAATACAAACATAATGTATTAAATTTAAACTCTACTTTCTACTCTTTCTAGAAAATTGAGAAAAGCAAAACTATGCAATCTGCATTTGCTTCTCCTCAATATGTCAACTTGGTTAAAATAAAGACAGGAATTTTAATATATGATATTTGATAAAGAGACATAATTTTCTTGTGTTTTATGTGATTCTTACTCTAAAAGTTATGCTCTAAGAGGGATTCATTATTAGAGCAAAATCACTTTCCACCTCATGTTCAATATCTACTATAATAAGGAAAGCTACCTTTGGTCAAGGAAGGGTTTTCATTCTCTCACTACTTCACTTTAATATTTGTAGGTAGATCAAAAGTAAAAATTACAAAGAAGAGGGAATAATTAAAACATACCTGATGAGATATTACAAAGTCCACATGTTCTTTAATTACATGTTCACTGCAAATATATCAGTATTTTTTAACATACTGCCAGGTTCTAAACAATGTAGGGTTGTTTTTTTAATTAGATGTGTAACTCATTTCATGATGTACACTCGCTACCGAAGATACCTTTGATAAAGAAAAGAAATGAACTATCAATTTGTATATATTTTATTATTTAGAATCAATAACTGAAAATACAATACAATTATTATTCTTTTTCAGATACTTCCACGACAACAAAAACACCAACTGTTGCTGGTATGTTTCCATTTCTGCACCCTTTTCTACAGACATTTTTGAGTGTGAAGATTAAATTAATCACTTATTTTAATACATTTTTCAATGCTTACATATTACATTTTGTTTTGTTGCACTTGCGTAATCATTTCAATTTGGCAGACTTTCTCTAGTAAGACATGCATGTGTACACTGTCTAAATATGACAGTCTTCGAGACATGAAGTCAATCTTCTGACATCTGCTGATTGATTTTTTTCTTAAATACAAACATAATGTATTAAATTTAAACTCTACTTTCTACTCTTTCTAGAAAATTGAGAAAAGCAAAACTATGCAATCTGCATTTGCTTCTCATCAATATGTCAACTTGGTTAAAATAAAGACAGCAATTTTAATATATGATATTTGATAAAGAGACATAATTTTCTTGTGTTTTATGTGAGTCTTACTCTAAAAGTTATGCTCTAAGAGAGATTCATTATTAGAGCAAAATCACTTTCCACCTCATGTTCAATATCTACTATAATAAGGAAAGCTACCTTTGGTCAAAGAAGGGTTTTCATTCTCTCACTACTTCACTTTAATATTTGGGGGTAGATCAAAAGTAAAAATTACAAAGAAGAGGGAATAATTAAAACATAACTAATGAGATATTACAAAGTCCACTTGTTCTTTAATTACATGTTCACTGCAAATATATCAGTATGTCTAACATACTGCCAGGTTCTTAACACTGTAGGGTTGTTTTTTTAATTAAATGTGTAACTTATTTCATGATGTACACTAGCTACCGAAAATACCGTTGATGAAATGAAATGAACTATCAATTTGTATATATTTTATACTTTAGAATCAATAAGTGAAAATACAATACAATTATTATTCTTTTTCAGATACTTCCGCGACAACAAAAACACCAACTGTTGCTGGTATGTTTCCATTTCTGCACCCTTTTCTACAGACATTTTTGAGTGTGAAGATTAAATTAATCACTTATTTTAATACATTTTTCAATGCTTACATATTACATTTTGTTTTGTTGCACTTGCGTAATCATTTCAATTTGGCAGACTTTGTCTAGTAAGACATGCATGTGTACAATGTCTAAATATGACAGTCTTCGAGACATGAAGTCAATCTTCTGACATCTGCTGATTGATTTTTTCTTAAATACAAACATAATGTATTAAATTTAAACTCTACTTTCTACTCTTTCTAGAAAATTGAGAAAAGCAAAACTATGCAATCTGCATTTGCTTCTCCTCAATATGTCAACTTGGTTAAAATAAAGACAGGAATTTTAATATATGATATTTGATAAAGAGACATAATTTTCTTGTGTTTTATGTGATTCTTACTCTAAAAGTTATGCTCTAAGAGGGATTCATTATTAGAGCAAAATCACTTTCCACCTCATGTTCAATATCTACTATAATAAGGAAAGCTACCTTTGGTCAAGGAAGGGTTTTCATTCTCTCACTACTTCACTTTAATATTTGTAGGTAGATCAAAAGTAAAAATTACAAAGAAGAGGGAATAATTAAAACATACCTGATGAGATATTACAAAGTCCACATGTTCTTTAATTACATGTTCACTGCAAATATATCAGTATTTTTTAACATACTGCCAGGTTCTAAACAATGTAGGGTTGTTTTTTTAATTAGATGTGTAACTCATTTCATGATGTACACTCGCTACCGAAGATACCTTTGATACAGAAAAGAAATGAACTATCAATTTGTATATATTTTATTATTTAGAATCAATAACTGAAAATACAATACAATTATTATTCTTTTTCAGATACTTCCACGACAACAAAAACACCAACTGTTGCTGGTATGTTTCCATTTCTGCACCCTTTTCTACAGACATTTTTGAGTGTGAAGATTACATTAATCACTTATTTTAATACATTTTTCAATGCTTACATATTACATTTTGTTTTGTTGCACTTGCGTAATCATTTCAATTTGGCAGACTTTCTCTAGTAAGACATGCATGTGTACACTGTCTAAATATGACAGTCTTCGAGACATGAAGTCAATCTTCTGACATCTGCTGATTGATTTTTTTCTTAAATACAAACATAATGTATTAAATTTAAACTCTACTTTCTACTCTTTCTAGAAAATTGAGAAAAGCAAAACTATGCAATCTGCATTTGCTTCTCATCAATATGTCAACTTGGTTAAAATAAAGACAGCAATTTTAATATATGATATTTGATAAAGAGACATAATTTTCTTGTGTTTTATGTGAGTCTTACTCTAAAAGTTATGCTCTAAGAGAGATTCATTATTAGAGCAAAATCACTTTCCACCTCATGTTCAATATCTACTATAATAAGGAAAGCTACCTTTGGTCAAAGAAGGGTTTTCATTCTCTCACTACTTCACTTTAATATTTGGGGGTAGATCAAAAGTAAAAATTACAAAGAAGAGGGAATAATTAAAACATAACTAATGAGATATTACAAAGTCCACTTGTTCTTTAATTACATGTTCACTGCAAATATATCAGTATGTCTAACATACTGCCAGGTTCTTAACACTGTAGGGTTGTTTTTTTAATTAAATGTGTAACTTATTTCATGATGTACACTAGCTACCGAAAATACCGTTGATGAAATGAAATGAACTATCAATTTGTATATATTTTATACTTTAGAATCAATAACTGAAAATACAATACAATTATTATTCTTTTTCAGATACTTCCGCGACAACAAAAACACCAACTGTTGCTGGTATGTTTCCATTTCTGCACCCTTTTCTACAGACATTTTTGAGTGTGAAGATTAAATTAATCACTTATTTTAATACATTTTTCAATGCTTACATATTACATTTTGTTTTGTTGCACTTGCGTAATCATTTCAATTTGGCAGACTTTGTCTAGTAAGACATGCATGTGTACAATGTCTAAATATGACAGTCTTCGAGACATGAAGTCAATCTTCTGACATCTGCTGATTGATTTTTTCTTAAATACAAACATAATGTATTAAATTTAAACTCTACTTTCTACTCTTTCTAGAAAATTGAGAAAAGCAAAACTATGCAATCTGCATTTGCTTCTCCTCAATATGTCAACTTGGTTAAAATAAAGACAGGAATTTTAATATATGATATTTGATAAAGAGACATAATTTTCTTGTGTTTTATGTGATTCTTACTCTAAAAGTTATGCTCTAAGAGGGATTCATTATTAGAGCAAAATCACTTTCCACCTCATGTTCAATATCTACTATAATAAGGAAAGCTACCTTTGGTCAAGGAAGGGTTTTCATTCTCTCACTACTTCACTTTAATATTTGTAGGTAGATCAAAAGTAAAAATTACAAAGAAGAGGGAATAATTAAAACATACCTGATGAGATATTACAAAGTCCACATGTTCTTTAATTACATGTTCACTGCAAATATATCAGTATTTTTTAACATACTGCCAGGTTCTAAACAATGTAGGGTTGTTTTTTTAATTAGATGTGTAACTCATTTCATGATGTACACTCGCTACCGAAGATACCTTTGATAAAGAAAAGAAATGAACTATCAATTTGTATATATTTTATTATTTAGAATCAATAACTGAAAATACAATACAATTATTATTCTTTTTCAGATACTTCCACGACAACAAAAACACCAACTGTTGCTGGTATGTTTCCATTTCTGCACCCTTTTCTACAGACATTTTTGAGTGTGAAGATTAAATTAATCACTTATTTTAATACATTTTTCAATGCTTACATATTACATTTTGTTTTGTTGCACTTGCGTAATCATTTCAATTTGGCAGACTTTCTCTAGTAAGACATGCATGTGTACACTGTCTAAATATGACAGTCTTCGAGACATGAAGTCAATCTTCTGACATCTGCTGATTGATTTTTTTCTTAAATACAAACATAATGTATTAAATTTAAACTCTACTTTCTACTCTTTCTAGAAAATTGAGAAAAGCAAAACTATGCAATCTGCATTTGCTTCTCATCAATATGTCAACTTGGTTAAAATAAAGACAGCAATTTTAATATATGATATTTGATAAAGAGACATAATTTTCTTGTGTTTTATGTGAGTCTTACTCTAAAAGTTATGCTCTAAGAGAGATTCATTATTAGAGCAAAATCACTTTCCACCTCATGTTCAATATCTACTATAATAAGGAAAGCTACCTTTGGTCAAAGAAGGGTTTTCATTCTCTCACTACTTCACTTTAATATTTGGGGGTAGATCAAAAGTAAAAATTACAAAGAAGAGGGAATAATTAAAACATAACTAATGAGATATTACAAAGTCCACTTGTTCTTTAATTACATGTTCACTGCAAATATATCAGTATGTCTAACATACTGCCAGGTTCTTAACACTGTAGGGTTGTTTTTTTAATTAAATGTGTAACTTATTTCATGATGTACACTAGCTACCGAAAATACCGTTGATGAAATGAAATGAACTATCAATTTGTATATATTTTATACTTTAGAATCAATAAGTGAAAATACAATACAATTATTATTCTTTTTCAGATACTTCCGCGACAACAAAAACACCAACTGTTGCTGGTATGTTTCCATTTCTGCACCCTTTTCTACAGACATTTTTGAGTGTGAAGATTAAATTAATCACTTATTTTAATACATTTTTCAATGCTTACATATTACATTTTGTTTTGTTGCACTTGCGTAATCATTTCAATTTGGCAGACTTTGTCTAGTAAGACATGCATGTGTACAATGTCTAAATATGACAGTCTTCGAGACATGAAGTCAATCTTCTGACATCTGCTGATTGATTTTTTCTTAAATACAAACATAATGTATTAAATTTAAACTCTACTTTCTACTCTTTCTAGAAAATTGAGAAAAGCAAAACTATGCAATCTGCATTTGCTTCTCCTCAATATGTCAACTTGGTTAAAATAAAGACAGGAATTTTAATATATGATATTTGATAAAGAGACATAATTTTCTTGTGTTTTATGTGATTCTTACTCTAAAAGTTATGCTCTAAGAGGGATTCATTATTAGAGCAAAATCACTTTCCACCTCATGTTCAATATCTACTATAATAAGGAAAGCTACCTTTGGTCAAGGAAGGGTTTTCATTCTCTCACTACTTCACTTTAATATTTGTAGGTAGATCAAAAGTAAAAATTACAAAGAAGAGGGAATAATTAAAACATACCTGATGAGATATTACAAAGTCCACATGTTCTTTAATTACATGTTCACTGCAAATATATCAGTATTTTTTAACATACTGCCAGGTTCTAAACAATGTAGGGTTGTTTTTTTAATTAGATGTGTAACTCATTTCATGATGTACACTCGCTACCGAAGATACCTTTGATAAAGAAAAGAAATGAACTATCAATTTGTATATATTTTATTATTTAGAATCAATAACTGAAAATACAATACAATTATTATTCTTTTTCAGATACTTCCACGACAACAAAAACACCAACTGTTGCTGGTATGTTTCCATTTCTGCACCCTTTTCTACAGACATTTTTGAGTGTGAAGATTAAATTAATCACTTATTTTAATACATTTTTCAATGCTTACATATTACATTTTGTTTTGTTGCACTTGCGTAATCATTTCAATTTGGCAGACTTTCTCTAGTAAGACATGCATGTGTACACTGTCTAAATATGACAGTCTTCGAGACATGAAGTCAATCTTCTGACATCTGCTGATTGATTTTTTTCTTAAATACAAACATAATGTATTAAATTTAAACTCTACTTTCTACTCTTTCTAGAAAATTGAGAAAAGCAAAACTATGCAATCTGCATTTGCTTCTCATCAATATGTCAGCTTGGTTAAAATAAAGACAGCAATTTTAATATATGATATTTGATAAAGAGACATAATTTTCTTGTGTTTTATGTGAGTCTTACTCTAAAAGTTATGCTCTAAGAGAGATTCATTATTAGAGCAAAATCACTTTCCACCTCATGTTCAATATCTACTATAATAAGGAAAGCTACCTTTGGTCAAAGAAGGGTTTTCATTCTCTCACTACTTCACTTTAATATTTGGGGGTAGATCAAAAGTAAAAATTACAAAGAAGAGGGAATAATTAAAACATAACTAATGAGATATTACAAAGTCCACTTGTTCTTTAATTACATGTTCACTGCAAATATATCAGTATGTCTAACATACTGCCAGGTTCTTAACACTGTAGGGTTGTTTTTTTAATTAAATGTGTAACTTATTTCATGATGTACACTAGCTACCGAAAATACCGTTGATGAAATGAAATGAACTATCAATTTGTATATATTTTATACTTTAGAATCAATAAGTGAAAATACAATACAATTATTATTCTTTTTCAGATACTTCCGCGACAACAAAAACACCAACTGTTGCTGGTATGTTTCCATTTCTGCACCCTTTTCTACAGACATTTTTGAGTGTGAAGATTAAATTAATCACTTATTTTAATACATTTTTCAATGCTTACATATTACATTTTGTTTTGTTGCACTTGCGTAATCATTTCAATTTGGCAGACTTTGTCTAGTAAGACATGCATGTGTACAATGTCTAAATATGACAGTCTTCGAGACATGAAGTCAATCTTCTGACATCTGCTGATTGATTTTTTCTTAAATACAAACATAATGTATTAAATTTAAACTCTACTTTCTACTCTTTCTAGAAAATTGAGAAAAGCAAAACTATGCAATCTGCATTTGCTTCTCCTCAATATGTCAACTTGGTTAAAATAAAGACAGGAATTTTAATATATGATATTTGATAAAGAGACATAATTTTCTTGTGTTTTATGTGATTCTTACTCTAAAAGTTATGCTCTAAGAGGGATTCATTATTAGAGCAAAATCACTTTCCACCTCATGTTCAATATCTACTATAATAAGGAAAGCTACCTTTGGTCAAGGAAGGGTTTTCATTCTCTCACTACTTCACTTTAATATTTGTAGGTAGATCAAAAGTAAAAATTACAAAGAAGAGGGAATAATTAAAACATACCTGATGAGATATTACAAAGTCCACATGTTCTTTAATTACATGTTCACTGCAAATATATCAGTATTTTTTAACATACTGCCAGGTTCTAAACAATGTAGGGTTGTTTTTTTAATTAGATGTGTAACTCATTTCATGATGTACACTCGCTACCGAAGATACCTTTGATACAGAAAAGAAATGAACTATCAATTTGTATATATTTTATTATTTAGAATCAATAACTGAAAATACAATACAATTATTATTCTTTTTCAGATACTTCCACGACAACAAAAACACCAACTGTTGCTGGTATGTTTCCATTTCTGCACCCTTTTCTACAGACATTTTTGAGTGTGAAGATTAAATTAATCACTTATTTTAATACATTTTTCAATGCTTACATATTACATTTTGTTTTGTTGCACTTGCGTAATCATTTCAATTTGGCAGACTTTCTCTAGTAAGACATGCATGTGTACACTGTCTAAATATGACAGTCTTCGAGACATGAAGTCAATCTTCTGACATCTGCTGATTGATTTTTTTCTTAAATACAAACATAATGTATTAAATTTAAACTCTACTTTCTACTCTTTCTAGAAAATTGAGAAAAGCAAAACTATGCAATCTGCATTTGCTTCTCATCAATATGTCAACTTGGTTAAAATAAAGACAGCAATTTTAATATATGATATTTGATAAAGAGACATAATTTTCTTGTGTTTTATGTGAGTCTTACTCTAAAAGTTATGCTCTAAGAGAGATTCATTATTAGAGCAAAATCACTTTCCACCTCATGTTCAATGTCTACTATAATAAGGAAAGCTACCTTTGGTCAAAGAAGGGTTTTCATTCTCTCACTACTTCACTTTAATATTTGGGGGTAGATCAAAAGTAAAAATTACAAAGAAGAGGGAATAATTAAAACATAACTAATGAGATATTACAAAGTCCACTTGTTCTTTAATTACATGTTCACTGCAAATATATCAGTATGTCTAACATACTGCCAGGTTCTTAACACTGTAGGGTTGTTTTTTTAATTAAATGTGTAACTTATTTCATGATGTACACTAGCTACCGAAAATACCGTTGATGAAATGAAATGAACTATCAATTTGTATATATTTTATACTTTAGAATCAATAACTGAAAATACAATACAATTATTATTCTTTTTCAGATACTTCCGCGACAACAAAAACACCAACTGTTGCTGGTATGTTTCCATTTCTGCACCCTTTTCTACAGACATTTTTGAGTGTGAAGATTAAATTAATCACTTATTTTAATACATTTTTCAATGCTTACATATTACATTTTGTTTTGTTGCACTTGCGTAATCATTTCAATTTGGCAGACTTTGTCTAGTAAGACATGCATGTGTACAATGTCTAAATATGACAGTCTTCGAGACATGAAGTCAATCTTCTGACATCTGCTGATTGATTTTTTCTTAAATACAAACATAATGTATTAAATTTAAACTCTACTTTCTACTCTTTCTAGAAAATTGAGAAAAGCAAAACTATGCAATCTGCATTTGCTTCTCCTCAATATGTCAACTTGGTTAAAATAAAGACAGGAATTTTAATATATGATATTTGATAAAGAGACATAATTTTCTTGTGTTTTATGTGATTCTTACTCTAAAAGTTATGCTCTAAGAGGGATTCATTATTAGAGCAAAATCACTTTCCACCTCATGTTCAATATCTACTATAATAAGGAAAGCTACCTTTGGTCAAGGAAGGGTTTTCATTCTCTCACTACTTCACTTTAATATTTGTAGGTAGATCAAAAGTAAAAATTACAAAGAAGAGGGAATAATTAAAACATACCTGATGAGATATTACAAAGTCCACATGTTCTTTAATTACATGTTCACTGCAAATATATCAGTATTTTTTAACATACTGCCAGGTTCTAAACAATGTAGGGTTGTTTTTTTAATTAGATGTGTAACTCATTTCATGATGTACACTCGCTACCGAAGATACCTTTGATAAAGAAAAGAAATGAACTATCAATTTGTATATATTTTATTATTTAGAATCAATAACTGAAAATACAATACAATTATTATTCTTTTTCAGATACTTCCACGACAACAAAAACACCAACTGTTGCTGGTATGTTTCCATTTCTGCACCCTTTTCTACAGACATTTTTGAGTGTGAAGATTAAATTAATCACTTATTTTAATACATTTTTCAATGCTTACATATTACATTTTGTTTTGTTGCACTTGCGTAATCATTTCAATTTGGCAGACTTTCTCTAGTAAGACATGCATGTGTACACTGTCTAAATATGACAGTCTTCGAGACATGAAGTCAATCTTCTGACATCTGCTGATTGATTTTTTTCTTAAATACAAACATAATGTATTAAATTTAAACTCTACTTTCTACTCTTTCTAGAAAATTGAGAAAAGCAAAACTATGCAATCTGCATTTGCTTCTCATCAATATGTCAACTTGGTTAAAATAAAGACAGCAATTTTAATATATGATATTTGATAAAGAGACATAATTTTCTTGTGTTTTATGTGAGTCTTACTCTAAAAGTTATGCTCTAAGAGAGATTCATTATTAGAGCAAAATCACTTTCCACCTCATGTTCAATATCTACTATAATAAGGAAAGCTACCTTTGGTCAAAGAAGGGTTTTCATTCTCTCACTACTTCACTTTAATATTTGGGGGTAGATCAAAAGTAAAAATTACAAAGAAGAGGGAATAATTAAAACATAACTAATGAGATATTACAAAGTCCACTTGTTCTTTAATTACATGTTCACTGCAAATATATCAGTATGTCTAACATACTGCCAGGTTCTTAACACTGTAGGGTTGTTTTTTTAATTAAATGTGTAACTTATTTCATGATGTACACTAGCTACCGAAAATACCGTTGATGAAATGAAATGAACTATCAATTTGTATATATTTTATACTTTAGAATCAATAACTGAAAATACAATACAATTATTATTCTTTTTCAGATACTTCCGCGACAACAAAAACACCAACTGTTGCTGGTATGTTTCCATTTCTGCACCCTTTTCTACAGACATTTTTGAGTGTGAAGATTAAATTAATCACTTATTTTAATACATTTTTCAATGCTTACATATTACATTTTGTTTTGTTGCACTTGCGTAATCATTTCAATTTGGCAGACTTTGTCTAGTAAGACATGCATGTGTACAATGTCTAAATATGACAGTCTTCGAGACATGAAGTCAATCTTCTGACATCTGCTGATTGATTTTTTCTTAAATACAAACATAATGTATTAAATTTAAACTCTACTTTCTACTCTTTCTAGAAAATTGAGAAAAGCAAAACTATGCAATCTGCATTTGCTTCTCCTCAATATGTCAACTTGGTTAAAATAAAGACAGGAATTTTAATATATGATATTTGATAAAGAGACATAATTTTCTTGTGTTTTATGTGATTCTTACTCTAAAAGTTATGCTCTAAGAGGGATTCATTATTAGAGCAAAATCACTTTCCACCTCATGTTCAATATCTACTATAATAAGGAAAGCTACCTTTGGTCAAGGAAGGGTTTTCATTCTCTCACTACTTCACTTTAATATTTGTAGGTAGATCAAAAGTAAAAATTACAAAGAAGAGGGAATAATTAAAACATACCTGATGAGATATTACAAAGTCCACATGTTCTTTAATTACATGTTCACTGCAAATATATCAGTATTTTTTAACATACTGCCAGGTTCTAAACAATGTAGGGTTGTTTTTTTAATTAGATGTGTAACTCATTTCATGATGTACACTCGCTACCGAAGATACCTTTGATAAAGAAAAGAAATGAACTATCAATTTGTATATATTTTATTATTTAGAATCAATAACTGAAAATACAATACAATTATTATTCTTTTTCAGATACTTCCACGACAACAAAAACACCAACTGTTGCTGGTATGTTTCCATTTCTGCACCCTTTTCTACAGACATTTTTGAGTGTGAAGATTAAATTAATCACTTATTTTAATACATTTTTCAATGCTTACATATTACATTTTGTTTTGTTGCACTTGCGTAATCATTTCAATTTGGCAGACTTTCTCTAGTAAGACATGCATGTGTACACTGTCTAAATATGACAGTCTTCGAGACATGAAGTCAATCTTCTGACATCTGCTGATTGATTTTTTTCTTAAATACAAACATAATGTATTAAATTTAAACTCTACTTTCTACTCTTTCTAGAAAATTGAGAAAAGCAAAACTATGCAATCTGCATTTGCTTCTCATCAATATGTCAACTTGGTTAAAATAAAGACAGCAATTTTAATATATGATATTTGATAAAGAGACATAATTTTCTTGTGTTTTATGTGAGTCTTACTCTAAAAGTTATGCTCTAAGAGAGATTCATTATTAGAGCAAAATCACTTTCCACCTCATGTTCAATATCTACTATAATAAGGAAAGCTACCTTTGGTCAAAGAAGGGTTTTCATTCTCTCACTACTTCACTTTAATATTTGGGGGTAGATCAAAAGTAAAAATTACAAAGAAGAGGGAATAATTAAAACATAACTAATGAGATATTACAAAGTCCACTTGTTCTTTAATTACATGTTCACTGCAAATATATCAGTATGTCTAACATACTGCCAGGTTCTTAACACTGTAGGGTTGTTTTTTTAATTAAATGTGTAACTTATTTCATGATGTACACTAGCTACCGAAAATACCGTTGATGAAATGAAATGAACTATCAATTTGTATATATTTTATACTTTAGAATCAATAAGTGAAAATACAATACAATTATTATTCTTTTTCAGATACTTCCGCGACAACAAAAACACCAACTGTTGCTGGTATGTTTCCATTTCTGCACCCTTTTCTACAGACATTTTTGAGTGTGAAGATTAAATTAATCACTTATTTTAATACATTTTTCAATGCTTACATATTACATTTTGTTTTGTTGCACTTGCGTAATCATTTCAATTTGGCAGACTTTGTCTAGTAAGACATGCATGTGTACAATGTCTAAATATGACAGTCTTCGAGACATGAAGTCAATCTTCTGACATCTGCTGATTGATTTTTTCTTAAATACAAACATAATGTATTAAATTTAAACTCTACTTTCTACTCTTTCTAGAAAATTGAGAAAAGCAAAACTATGCAATCTGCATTTGCTTCTCCTCAATATGTCAACTTGGTTAAAATAAAGACAGGAATTTTAATATATGATATTTGATAAAGAGACATAATTTTCTTGTGTTTTATGTGATTCTTACTCTAAAAGTTATGCTCTAAGAGGGATTCATTATTAGAGCAAAATCACTTTCCACCTCATGTTCAATATCTACTATAATAAGGAAAGCTACCTTTGGTCAAGGAAGGGTTTTCATTCTCTCACTACTTCACTTTAATATTTGTAGGTAGATCAAAAGTAAAAATTACAAAGAAGAGGGAATAATTAAAACATACCTGATGAGATATTACAAAGTCCACATGTTCTTTAATTACATGTTCACTGCAAATATATCAGTATTTTTTAACATACTGCCAGGTTCTAAACAATGTAGGGTTGTTTTTTTAATTAGATGTGTAACTCATTTCATGATGTACACTCGCTACCGAAGATACCTTTGATAAAGAAAAGAAATGAACTATCAATTTGTATATATTTTATTATTTAGAATCAATAACTGAAAATACAATACAATTATTATTCTTTTTCAGATACTTCCACGACAACAAAAACACCAACTGTTGCTGGTATGTTTCCATTTCTGCACCCTTTTCTACAGACATTTTTGAGTGTGAAGATTAAATTAATCACTTATTTTAATACATTTTTCAATGCTTACATATTACATTTTGTTTTGTTGCACTTGCGTAATCATTTCAATTTGGCAGACTTTCTCTAGTAAGACATGCATGTGTACACTGTCTAAATATGACAGTCTTCGAGACATGAAGTCAATCTTCTGACATCTGCTGATTGATTTTTTTCTTAAATACAAACATAATGTATTAAATTTAAACTCTACTTTCTACTCTTTCTAGAAAATTGAGAAAAGCAAAACTATGCAATCTGCATTTGCTTCTCATCAATATGTCAACTTGGTTAAAATAAAGACAGCAATTTTAATATATGATATTTGATAAAGAGACATAATTTTCTTGTGTTTTATGTGAGTCTTACTCTAAAAGTTATGCTCTAAGAGAGATTCATTATTAGAGCAAAATCACTTTCCACCTCATGTTCAATATCTACTATAATAAGGAAAGCTACCTTTGGTCAAAGAAGGGTTTTCATTCTCTCACTACTTCACTTTAATATTTGGGGGTAGATCAAAAGTAAAAATTACAAAGAAGAGGGAATAATTAAAACATAACTAATGAGATATTACAAAGTCCACTTGTTCTTTAATTACATGTTCACTGCAAATATATCAGTATGTCTAACATACTGCCAGGTTCTTAACACTGTAGGGTTGTTTTTTTAATTAAATGTGTAACTTATTTCATGATGTACACTAGCTACCGAAAATACCGTTGATGAAATGAAATGAACTATCAATTTGTATATATTTTATACTTTAGAATCAATAACTGAAAATACAATACAATTATTATTCTTTTTCAGATACTTCCGCGACAACAAAAACACCAACTGTTGCTGGTATGTTTCCATTTCTGCACCCTTTTCTACAGACATTTTTGAGTGTGAAGATTAAATTAATCACTTATTTTAATACATTTTTCAATGCTTACATATTACATTTTGTTTTGTTGCACTTGCGTAATCATTTCAATTTGGCAGACTTTGTCTAGTAAGACATGCATGTGTACAATGTCTAAATATGACAGTCTTCGAGACATGAAGTCAATCTTCTGACATCTGCTGATTGATTTTTTCTTAAATACAAACATAATGTATTAAATTTAAACTCTACTTTCTACTCTTTCTAGAAAATTGAGAAAAGCAAAACTATGCAATCTGCATTTGCTTCTCCTCAATATGTCAACTTGGTTAAAATAAAGACAGGAATTTTAATATATGATATTTGATAAAGAGACATAATTTTCTTGTGTTTTATGTGATTCTTACTCTAAAAGTTATGCTCTAAGAGGGATTCATTATTAGAGCAAAATCACTTTCCACCTCATGTTCAATATCTACTATAATAAGGAAAGCTACCTTTGGTCAAGGAAGGGTTTTCATTCTCTCACTACTTCACTTTAATATTTGTAGGTAGATCAAAAGTAAAAATTACAAAGAAGAGGGAATAATTAAAACATACCTGATGAGATATTACAAAGTCCACATGTTCTTTAATTACATGTTCACTGCAAATATATCAGTATTTTTTAACATACTGCCAGGTTCTAAACAATGTAGGGTTGTTTTTTTAATTAGATGTGTAACTCATTTCATGATGTACACTCGCTACCGAAGATACCTTTGATAAAGAAAAGAAATGAACTATCAATTTGTATATATTTTATTATTTAGAATCAATAACTGAAAATACAATACAATTATTATTCTTTTTCAGATACTTCCACGACAACAAAAACACCAACTGTTGCTGGTATGTTTCCATTTCTGCACCCTTTTCTACAGACATTTTTGAGTGTGAAGATTAAATTAATCACTTATTTTAATACATTTTTCAATGCTTACATATTACATTTTGTTTTGTTGCACTTGCGTAATCATTTCAATTTGGCAGACTTTCTCTAGTAAGACATGCATGTGTACACTGTCTAAATATGACAGTCTTCGAGACATGAAGTCAATCTTCTGACATCTGCTGATTGATTTTTTTCTTAAATACAAACATAATGTATTAAATTTAAACTCTACTTTCTACTCTTTCTAGAAAATTGAGAAAAGCAAAACTATGCAATCTGCATTTGCTTCTCATCAATATGTCAACTTGGTTAAAATAAAGACAGCAATTTTAATATATGATATTTGATAAAGAGACATCATTTTCTTGTGTTTTATGTGAGTCTTACTCTAAAAGTTATGCTCTAAGAGAGATTCATTATTAGAGCAAAATCACTTTCCACCTCATGTTCAATATCTACTATAATAAGGAAAGCTACCTTTGGTCAAAGAAGGGTTTTCATTCTCTCACTACTTCACTTTAATATTTGTAGGTAGATCAAAAGTAAAAATTACAAAGAAGAGGGAATAATTAAAACATAACTAATGAGATATTACAAAGTCCACTTGTTCTTTAATTACATGTTCACTGCAAATATATCAGTATTTTTTAACATACTGCCAGGTTCTAAACAATGTAGGGTTGTTTTTTTAATTAGATGTGTAACTCATTTCATGATGTACACTCGCTACCGAAGATACCTTTGATAAAGAAAAGAAATGAACTATCAATTTGTATATATTTTATTATTTAGAATCAATAACTGAAAATACAATACAATTATTATTCTTTTTCAGATACTTCCACGACAACAAAAACACCAACTGTTGCTGGTATGTTTCCATTTCTGCACCCTTTTCTACAGACATTTTTGAGTGTGAAGATTAAATTAATCACTTATTTTAATACATTTTTCAATGCTTACATATTACATTTTGTTTTGTTGCACTTGCGTAATCATTTCAATTTGGCAGACTTTCTCTAGTAAGACATGCATGTGTACACTGTCTAAATATGACAGTCTTCGAGACATGAAGTCAATCTTCTGACATCTGCTGATTGATTTTTTCTTAAATACAAACATAATGTATTAAATTTAAACTCTACTTTCTACTCTTTCTAGAAAATTGAGAAAAGCAAAACTATGCAATCTGCATTTGCTTCTCATCAATATGTCAACTTGGTTAAAATAAAGACAGCAATTTTAATATATGATATTTGATAAAGAGACATAATTTTCTTGTGTTTTATGTGAGTCTTACTCTAAAAGTTATGCTCTAAGAGAGATTCATTATTAGAGCAAAATCACTTTCCACCTCATGTTCAATATCTACTATAATAAGGAAAGCTACCTTTGGTCAAAGAAGGGTTTTCATTCTCTCACTACTTCACTTTAATATTTGGGGGTAGATCAAAAGTAAAAATTACAAAGAAGAGGGAATAATTAAAACATAACTAATGAGATATTACAAAGTCCACTTGTTCTTTAATTACATGTTCACTGCAAATATATCAGTATTTCTAACATACTGCCAGGTTCTTAACACTGTAGGGTTATTTTTTTAATTAAATGTGTAACTTATTTCATGATGTACACTAGCTACCGAAAATACCGTTGATGAAATCAAATGAACTATCAATTTGTATATATTTTATACTTTAGAATCAATAACTGAAAATACAATACAATTATTATTCTTTTTCAGATACTTCCACGACAACAAAAACACCAACTGTTGCTGGTATGTTTCCATTTCTGCACTCTTTTCTACAGACATTTTTGAGTGTGAAGATTAACTTATTTTAATACATTTTTCAATGCTTACATATTACATTTTGTTTTGTTGCACTTGCGTAATCATTTCAATTTGGCAGACATTCTCTAGTAAGACATGCATGTGTACAATGTCTAGATATAACAGTTTTCGAGACATGAAGTCAATGTTCTGACATCTGCTGATAATTTTTTTTCTGAAATACAAACATAATTTATTAAATTTAAACTCTACTTTCTACTCTTTCTAGAAAATTGAGAAAAGCAAAACTATGCAATCTGCATTTGCTTCTCCTCAATATGTCAACTTGGTTAAAATAAAGACAGGAATTTTAATATATGATATTTGATAAAGAGACATAATTTTCTTGTGTTTTATGTGATTCTTACTCTAAAAGTTATGCTCTAAGAGGGATTCATTATTAGAGCAAAATCACTTTCCACCTCATGTTCAATATCTACTATAATAAGGAAAGCTACCTTTGGTCAAGGAAGGGTTTTCATTCTCTCACTACTTCACTTTAATATTTGTAGGTAGATCAAAAGTAAAAATTACAAAGAAGAGGGAATAATTAAAACATACCTGATGAGATATTACAAAGTCCACATGTTCTTTAATTACATGTTCACTGCAAATATATCAGTATTTTTTAACATACTGCCAGGTTCTAAACAATGTAGGGTTGTTTTTTTAATTAGATGTGTAACTCATTTCATGATGTACACTCGCTACCGAAGATACCTTTGATAAAGAAAAGAAATGAACTATCAATTTGTATATATTTTATTATTTAGAATCAATAACTGAAAATACAATACAATTATTATTCTTTTTCAGATACTTCCACGACAACAAAAACACCAACTGTTGCTGGTATGTTTCCATTTCTGCACCCTTTTCTACAGACATTTTTGAGTGTGAAGATTAAATTAATCACTTATTTTAATACATTTTTCAATGCTTACATATTACATTTTGTTTTGTTGCACTTGCGTAATCATTTCAATTTGGCAGACTTTCTCTAGTAAGACATGCATGTGTACACTGTCTAAATATGACAGTCTTCGAGACATGAAGTCAATCTTCTGACATCTGCTGATTGATTTTTTTCTTAAATACAAACATAATGTATTAAATTTAAACTCTACTTTCTACTCTTTCTAGAAAATTGAGAAAAGCAAAACTATGCAATCTGCATTTGCTTCTGATCAATATGTCAACTTGGTTAAAATAAAGACAGCAATTTTAATATATGATATTTGATAAAGAGACATAATTTTCTTGTGTTTTATGTGAGTCTTACTCTAAAAGTTATGCTCTAAGAGAGATTCATTATTAGAGCAAAATCACTTTCCACCTCATGTTCAATATCTACTATAATAAGGAAAGCTACCTTTGGTCAAAGAAGGGTTTTCATTCTCTCACTACTTCACTTTAATATTTGTAGGTAGATCAAAAGTAAAAATTACAAAGAAGAGGGAATAATTAAAACATACCTGATGAGATATTACAAAGTCCACATGTTCTTTAATTACATGTTCACTGCAAATATATCAGTATTTTTTAACATACTGCCAGGTTCTAAACAATGTAGGGTTGTTTTTTTAATTAGATGTGTAACTCATTTCATGATGTACACTCGCTACCGAAGATACCTTTGATAAAGAAAAGAAATGAACTATCAATTTGTATATATTTTATTATTTAGAATCAATAACTGAAAATACAATACAATTATTATTCTTTTTCAGATACTTCCACGACAACAAAAACACCAACTGTTGCTGGTATGTTTCCATTTCTGCACCCTTTTCTACAGACATTTTTGAGTGTGAAGATTAAATTAATCACTTATTTTAATACATTTTTCAATGCTTACATATTACATTTTGTTTTGTTGCACTTGCGTAATCATTTCAATTTGGCAGACTTTCTCTAGTAAGACATGCATGTGTACACTGTCTAAATATGACAGTCTTCGAGACATGAAGTCAATCTTCTGACATCTGCTGATTGATTTTTTCTTAAATACAAACATAATGTATTAAATTTAAACTCTACTTTCTACTCTTTCTAGAAAATTGAGAAAAGCAAAACTATGCAATCTGCATTTGCTTCTCATCAATATGTCAACTTGGTTAAAATAAAGACAGCAATTTTAATATATGATATTTGATAAAGAGACATAATTTTCTTGTGTTTTATGTGAGTCTTACTCTAAAAGTTATGCTCTAAGAGAGATTCATTATTAGAGCAAAATCACTTTCCACCTCATGTTCAATATCTACTATAATAAGGAAAGCTACCTTTGGTCAAAGAAGGGTTTTCATTCTCTCACTACTTCACTTTAATATTTGGGGGTAGATCAAAAGTAAAAATTACAAAGAAGAGGGAATAATTAAAACATAACTAATGAGATATTACAAAGTCCACTTGTTCTTTAATTACATGTTCACTGCAAATATATCAGTATTTCTAACATACTGCCAGGTTCTTAACACTGTAGGGTTATTTTTTTAATTAAATGTGTAACTTATTTCATGATGTACACTAGCTACCGAAAATACCGTTGATGAAATCAAATGAACTATCAATTTGTATATATTTTATACTTTAGAATCAATAACTGAAAATACAATACAATTATTATTCTTTTTCAGATACTTCCACGACAACAAAAACACCAACTGTTGCTGGTATGTTTCCATTTCTGCACTCTTTTCTACAGACATTTTTGAGTGTGAAGATTAACTTATTTTAATACATTTTTCAATGCTTACATATTACATTTTGTTTTGTTGCACTTGCGTAATCATTTCAATTTGGCAGACATTCTCTAGTAAGACATGCATGTGTACAATGTCTAGATATAACAGTTTTCGAGACATGAAGTCAATGTTCTGACATCTGCTGATAATTTTTTTTCTGAAATACAAACATAATTTATTAAATTTAAACTCTACTTTCTACTCTTTCTAGAAAATTGAGAAAAGCAAAACTATGCAATCTGCATTTGCTTCTCCTCAATATGTCAACTTGGTTAAAATAAAGACAGGAATTTTAATATATGATATTTGATAAAGAGACATAATTTTCTTGTGTTTTATGTGATTCTTACTCTAAAAGTTATGCTCTAAGAGGGATTCATTATTAGAGCAAAATCACTTTCCACCTCATGTTCAATATCTACTATAATAAGGAAAGCTACCTTTGGTCAAGGAAGGGTTTTCATTCTCTCACTACTTCACTTTAATATTTGTAGGTAGATCAAAAGTAAAAATTACAAAGAAGAGGGAATAATTAAAACATACCTGATGAGATATTACAAAGTCCACATGTTCTTTAATTACATGTTCACTGCAAATATATCAGTATTTTTTAACATACTGCCAGGTTCTAAACAATGTAGGGTTGTTTTTTTAATTAGATGTGTAACTCATTTCATGATGTACACTCGCTACCGAAGATACCTTTGATAAAGAAAAGAAATGAACTATCAATTTGTATATATTTTATTATTTAGAATCAATAACTGAAAATACAATACAATTATTATTCTTTTTCAGATACTTCCACGACAACAAAAACACCAACTGTTGCTGGTATGTTTCCATTTCTGCACCCTTTTCTACAGACATTTTTGAGTGTGAAGATTAAATTAATCACTTATTTTAATACATTTTTCAATGCTTACATATTACATTTTGTTTTGTTGCACTTGCGTAATCATTTCAATTTGGCAGACTTTCTCTAGTAAGACATGCATGTGTACACTGTCTAAATATGACAGTCTTCGAGACATGAAGTCAATCTTCTGACATCTGCTGATTGATTTTTTTCTTAAATACAAACATAATGTATTAAATTTAAACTCTACTTTCTACTCTTTCTAGAAAATTGAGAAAAGCAAAACTATGCAATCTGCATTTGCTTCTCATCAATATGTCAACTTGGTTAAAATAAAGACAGCAATTTTAATATATGATATTTGATAAAGAGACATCATTTTCCTGTGTTTTATGTGAGTCTTACTCTAAAAGTTATGCTCTAAGAGAGATTCATTATTAGAGCAAAATCACTTTCCACCTCATGTTCGATATCTACTATAATAAGGAAAGCTACCTTTGGTCAAAGAAGGGGTTTCATTCTCTCACTACTTCACTTTAATATTTGGGGGTAGATCAAAAGTAAAAATTACAAAGAAGAGGGAATAATTAAAACATAACTAATGAGATATTACAAAGTCCACTTGTTCTTTAATTACATGTTCACTGCAAATATATCAGTATTTCTAACATACTGCCAGGTTCTTAACACTGTAGGGTTATTTTTTTAATTAAATGTGTAACTTATTTCATGATGTACACTAGCTACCGAAAATACCGTTGATGAAATCAAATGAACTATCAATTTGTATATATTTTATACTTTAGAATCAATAACTGAAAATACAATACAATTATTATTCTTTTTCAGATACTTCCACGACAACAAAAACACCAACTGTTGCTGGTATGTTTCCATTTCTGCACCCTTTTCTACAGACATTTTTGAGTGTGAAGATTAACTTATTTTAATACATTTTTCAATGCTTACATATTACATTTTGTTTTGTTGCACTTGCGTAATCATTTCAATTTGGCAGACATTCTCTAGTAAGACATGCATGTGTACAATGTCTAGATATAACAGTTTTCGAGACATGAAGTCAATGTTCTGACATCTGCTGATAATTTTTTTTCTGAAATACAAACATAATTTATTAAATTTAAACTCTACTTTCTACTCTTTCTAGAAAATTGAGAAAAGCAAAACTATGCAATCTGCATTTGCTTCTCCTCAATATGTCAACTTGGTTAAAATAAAGACAGGAATTTTAATATATGATATTTGATAAAGAGACATAATTTTCTTGTGTTTTATGTGATTCTTACTCTAAAAGTTATGCTCTAAGAGGGATTCATTATTAGAGCAAAATCACTTTCCACCTCATGTTCAATATCTACTATAATAAGGAAAGCTACCTTTGGTCAAGGAAGGGTTTTCATTCTCTCACTACTTCACTTTAATATTTGTAGGTAGATCAAAAGTAAAAATTACAAAGAAGAGGGAATAATTAAAACATACCTGATGAGATATTACAAAGTCCACATGTTCTTTAATTACATGTTCACTGCAAATATATCAGTATTTTTTAACATACTGCCAGGTTCTAAACAATGTAGGGTTGTTTTTTTAATTAGATGTGTAACTCATTTCATGATGTACACTCGCTACCGAAGATACCTTTGATACAGAAAAGAAATGAACTATCAATTTGTATATATTTTATTATTTAGAATCAATAACTGAAAATACAATACAATTATTATTCTTTTTCAGATACTTCCACGACAACAAAAACACCAACTGTTGCTGGTATGTTTCCATTTCTGCACCCTTTTCTACAGACATTTTTGAGTGTGAAGTTTAAATTAATCACTTATTTTAATACATTTTTCAATGCTTACATATTACATTTTGTTTTGTTGCACTTGCGTAATCATTTCAATTTGGCAGACTTTCTCTAGTAAGACATGCATGTGTACAATGTCTAAATATGACAGTCTTCGAGACATGAAGTCAATCTTCTGACATCTGCTGATTGATTTTTTCTTAAATACAAACATAATGTATTAAATTTAAACTCTACTTTCTACTCTTTCTAGAAAATTGATAAAAGCAAAACTATGCAATCTGCATTTGCTTCTCCTCAATATGTCAACTTGGTTAAAATAAAGACAGGAATTTTAATATATGATATTTGATAAAGAGACATAATTTTCTTGTGTTTTATGTGATTCTTACTCTAAAAGTTATGCTCTAAGAGGGATTCATTATTAGAGCAAAATCACTTTCCACCTCATGTTCAATATCTACTATAATAAGGAAAGCTACCTTTGGTCAAGGAAGGGTTTTCATTCTCTCACTACTTCACTTTAATATTTGTAGGTAGATCAAAAGTAAAAATTACAAAGAGGGAATAATTAAAACATAACTAATCAGATATTACAAAGTCCACTTCTTCTTTAATTACATGTTCACTGCAAATATATCAGTATTTCTAACATACTGCCAGGTTCTAAACAAAGTAGGGTTGTTTTTTTAATTAGATGTCTAACTCATTTCAATTATGTACACTAGCTACCGAAGATACCTTTGATAAAGAAAAGAAATGAACTATCAATTTGTATATATTTTATTATTTAGAATCAATAACTGAAACTACAATACAAATATTATTCTTTTTCAGATACTTCCACGACAACAAAAACACCAACTGTTGCTGGTATGTTTCCATTTCTGCACCCTTTTCTACAGACATTTTTGAGTGTGAAGATTAAATTAATCACTTATTTTAATACATTTTTCAATGCTTACATATTACATTTTGTTTTGTTGCACTTGCGTAATCATTTCAATTTGGCAGACTTTCTCTAGTAAGACATGCATGTGTACACTGTCTAAATATGACAGTCTTCGAGACATGAAGTCAATCTTCTGACATCTGCTGATTGATTTTTTTCTTAAATACAAACATAATGTATTAAATTTAAACTCTACTTTCTACTCTTTCTAGAAAATTGAGAAAAGCAAAACTATGCAATCTGCATTTGCTTCTCATCAATATGTCAACTTGGTTAAAATAAAGACAGCAATTTTAATATATGATATTTGATAAAGAGACATAATTTTCTTGTGTTTTATGTGAGTCCTACTCTAAAAGTTATGCTCTAAGAGAGATTCATTATTAGAGCAAAATCACTTTCCATCTCATGTTCAATATCTACTATAATAAGGAAAGCTACCTTTGGTCAAGGAAGGGTTTTCATTCTCTCACTACTTCACTTTAATATTTGTAGGTAGATCAAAAGTAAAAATTACAAAGAAGAGGGAATAATTAAAACATACCTGATGAGATATTACAAAGTCCACATGTTCTTTAATTACATGTTCACTGCAAATATATCAGTATTTCTCACATACTGACAGGTTCTAAACACTGTAGGGTTGTTTTTTTAATTAGATGTGTAACATATTTCATGATGTACACTAGCTTCCGAAGTTACCTTTGATGAAATGAAATGAACTATCAATTTGTATATATTTTATACTTTAGAATCAATAACTGAAAATACAATACAATTATTATTCTTTTTCAGATACTTCCACGACAACAAAAACACCAACTGTTGCTGGTATGTTTCTATTTCTGCACCCTTTTCTACAGACATTTTTGAGTGTGAAGATTAACTTATTTTAATACATTTTTCAATGCTTACATATTACATTTTGTTTTGTTGCACTTGCGTAATCATTTCAATTTGGCAGACATTCTCTAGTAAGACATGCATGTGTACAATGTCTAGATATAACAGTTTTCGAGACATGAAGTCAATGTTCTGACATCTGCTGATAATTTTTTTTCTGAAATACAAACATAATTTATTAAATTTAAACTCTACTTTCTACTCTTTCTAGAAAATTGATAAAAGCAAAACTATGCAATTTGCATTTGCTTCTCCTCAATATGTCAACTTGGTTAAAATAAAGACAGGAATTTTAATATATGATATTTGATAAAGAGACATAATTTTCTTGTGTTTTATGTGATTCTTACTCTAAAAGTTATGCTCTAAGAGGGATTCATTATTAGAGCAAAATCACTTTCCACCTCATGTTCAATATCTACTATAATAAGGAAAGCTACCTTTGGTCAAGGAAGGGTTTTCATTCTCTCACTACTTCACTTTAATATTTGTAGGTAGATCAAAAGTAAAAATTACAAAGAAGAGGGAATAATTAAAACATACCTGATGAGATATTACAAAGTCCACATGTTCTTTAATTACATGTTCACTGCAAATATATTAGTATTTTTTAACATATTGCCAGGTTCTAAACAATGTAGGGTTGTTTTTTTAATTAGATGTGTAACTCATTTCATGATGTACACTCGCTACCGAAGATACCTTTGATAAAGAAAAGAAATGAACTATCAATTTGTATATATTTTATACTTTAGAATCAATAACTGAAAATACAATACAATTATTATTCTTTTTCAGATACTTCCACGACAACAAAAACACCAACTGTTGCTGGTATGTTTCCATTTCTGCACCCTTTTCTACAGACATTTTTGAGTGTGAAGATTAAATTAATCACTTATTTTAATACATTTTTCAATGCTTACATATTACATTTTGTTTTGTTGCACTTGCGTAATCATTTCAATTTGGCAGACTTTCTCTAGTAAGACATGCATGTGTACACTGTCTAAATATGACAGTCTTCGAGACATGAAGTCAATCTTCTGACATCTGCTGATTGATTTTTTTCTTAAATACAAACATAATGTATTAAATTTAAACTCTACTTTCTACTCTTTCTAGAAAATTGAGAAAAGCAAAACTATGCAATCTGCATTTGCTTCTCATCAATATGTCAACTTGGTTAAAATAAAGACAGCAATTTTAATATATGATATTTGATAAAGAGACATCATTTTCTTGTGTTTTATGTGAGTCTTACTCGAAAAGTTATGCTCTAAGAGAGATTCATTATTAGAGCAAAATCACTTTCCACCTCATGTTCAATATCTACTATAATAAGGAAAGCTACCTTTGGTCAAGGAAGGGTTTTCATTCTCTCACTACTTCACTTTAATATTTGGGGGTAGATCAAAAGTAAAAATTACAAAGAAGAGGGAATAATTAAAACATAACTAATGAGATATTACAAAGTCCACTTGTTCTTTAATTACATGTTCACTGCAAATATATCAGTAATTCTAACATACTGCCAGGTTCTTAACACTGTAGGGTTATTTTTTTAATTAAATGTGTAACTTATTTCATGATGTACACTAGCTACCGAAAATACCGTTGATGAAATCAAATGAACTATCAATTTGTATATATTTTATACTTTAGAATCAATAACTGAAAATACAATACAATTATTATTCTTTTTCAGATACTTCCACGACAACAAAAACACCAACTGTTGCTGGTATGTTTCCATTTCTGCACCCTTTTCTACAGACATTTTTGAGTGTGAAGATTAACTTATTTTAATACATTTTTCAATGCTTACATATTACATTTTGTTTTGTTGCACTTGCGTAATCATTTCAATTTGGCAGACATTCTCTAGTAAGACATGCATGTGTACAATGTCTAGATATAACAGTTTTCGAGACATGAAGTCAATGTTCTGACATCTGCTGATAATTTTTTTTCTGAAATACAAACATAATTTATTAAATTTAAACTCTACTTTCTACTCTTTCTAGAAAATTGAGAAAAGCAAAACTATGCAATCTGCATTTGCTTCTCCTCAATATGTCAACTTGGTTAAAATAAAGACAGGAATTTTAATATATGATATTTGATAAAGAGACATAATTTTCTTGTGTTTTATGTGATTCTTACTCTAAAAGTTATGCTCTAAGAGGGATTCATTATTAGAGCAAAATCACTTTCCACCTCATGTTCAATATCTACTATAATAAGGAAAGCTACCTTTGGTCAAGGAAGGGTTTTCATTCTCTCACTACTTCACTTTAATATTTGTAGGTAGATCAAAAGTAAAAATTACAAAGAAGAGGGAATAATTAAAACATACCTGATGAGATATTACAAAGTCCACATGTTCTTTAATTACATGTTCACTGCAAATATATCAGTATTTTTTAACATACTGCCAGGTTCTAAACAATGTAGGGTTGTTTTTTTAATTAGATGTGTAACTCATTTCATGATGTACACTCGCTACCGAAGATACCTTTGATACAGAAAAGAAATGAACTATCAATTTGTATATATTTTATTATTTAGAATCAATAACTGAAAATACAATACAATTATTATTCTTTTTCAGATACTTCCACGACAACAAAAACACCAACTGTTGCTGGTATGTTTCCATTTCTGCACCCTTTTCTACAGACATTTTTGAGTGTGAAGTTTAAATTAATCACTTATTTTAATACATTTTTCAATGCTTACATATTACATTTTGTTTTGTTGCACTTGCGTAATCATTTCAATTTGGCAGACTTTCTCTAGTAAGACATGCATGTGTACACTGTCTAAATATGACAGTCTTCGAGACATGAAGTCAATCTTCTGACATCTGCTGATTGATTTTTTTCTTAAATACAAACATAATGTATTAAATTTAAACTCTACTTTCTACTCTTTCTAGAAAATTGAGAAAAGCAAAACTATGCAATCTGCATTTGCTTCTCATCAATATGTCAACTTGGTTAAAATAAAGACAGCAATTTTAATATATGATATTTGATAAAGAGACATAATTTTCTTGTGTTTTATGTGAGTCTTACTCTAAAAGTTATGCTCTAAGAGAGATTCATTATTAGAGCAAAATCACTTTCCATCTCATGTTCAATATCTACTATAATAAGGAAAGCTACCTTTGGTCAAGGAAGGGTTTTCATTCTCTCACTACTTCACTTTAATATTTGTAGGTAGATCAAAAGTAAAAATTACAAAGAAGAGGGAATAATTAAAACATACCTGATGAGATATTACAAAGTCCACATGTTCTTTAATTACATGTTCACTGCAAATATATCAGTATTTCTCACATACTGACAGGTTCTAAACACTGTAGGGTTGTTTTTTGAATTAGATGTGTAACATATTTCATGATGTACACTAGCTTCCGAAGTTACCTTTGATGAAATGAAATGAACTATCAATTTGTATATATTTTATACTTTAGAATCAATAACTGAAAATACAATACAATTATTATTCTTTTTCAGATACTTCCACGACAACAAAAACACCAACTGTTGCTGGTATGTTTCTATTTCTGCACCCTTTTCTACAGACATTTTTGAGTGTGAAGATTAACTTATTTTAATACATTTTTCAATGCTTACATATTACATTTTGTTTTGTTGCACTTGCGTAATCATTTCAATTTGGCAGACATTCTCTAGTAAGACATGCATGTGTACAATGTCTAGATATAACAGTTTTCGAGACATGAAGTCAATGTTCTGACATCTGCTGATAATTTTTTTTCTGAAATACAAACATAATTTATTAAATTTAAACTCTACTTTCTACTCTTTCTAGAAAATTGAGAAAAGCAAAACTATGCAATCTGCATTTGCTTCTCCTCAATATGTCAACTTGGTTAAAATAAAGACAGGAATTTTAATATATGATATTTGATAAAGAGACATAATTTTCTTGTGTTTTATGTGATTCTTACTCTAAAAGTTATGCTCTAAGAGGGATTCATTATTAGAGCAAAATCACTTTCCACCTCATGTTCAATATCTACTATAATAAGGAAAGCTACCTTTGGTCAAGGAAGGGTTTTCATTCTCTCACTACTTCACTTTAATATTTGTAGGTAGATCAAAAGTAAAAATTACAAAGAAGAGGGAATAATTAAAACATACCTGATGAGATATTACAAAGTCCACATGTTCTTTAATTACATGTTCACTGCAAATATATCAGTATTTCTAACATAGTGCCAGGTTCTAAACAAAGTAGGGTTGTTTTTTTTAATTAGATGTCTAACTCATTTCAATTATGTACACTAGCTACCGAAGATACCTTTGATAAAGAAAAGAAATGAACTATCAATTTGTATATATTTTATTATTTAGAATCAATAACTGAAAATACAATACAATTATTATTCTTTTTCAGATACTTCCGCGACAACAAAAACACCAACTGTTGCTGGTATGTTTCCATTTCTGCACCCTTTTCTACAGACATTTTTGAGTGTGAAGATTAAATTAATCACTTATTTTAATACATTTTTCAATGCTTACATATTACATTTTGTTTTGTTGCACTTGCGTAATCATTTCAATTTGGCAGACTTTGTCTAGTAAGACATGCATGTGTACAATGTCTAAATATGACAGTCTTCGAGACATGAAGTCAATCTTCTGACATCTGCTGATTGATTTTTTCTTAAATACAAACATAATGTATTAAATTTAAACTCTACTTTCTACTCTTTCTAGAAAATTGATAAAAGCAAAACTATGCAATTTGCATTTGCTTCTCCTCAATATGTCAACTTGGTTAAAATAAAGACAGGAATTTTAATATATGATATTTGATAAAGAGACATAATTTTCTTGTGTTTTATGTGATTCTTACTCTAAAAGTTATGCTCTAAGAGGGATTCATTATTAGAGCAAAATCACTTTCCACCTCATGTTCAATATCTACTATAATAAGGAAAGCTACCTTTGGTCAAGGAAGGGTTTTCATTCTCTCACTACTTCACTTTAATATTTGTAGGTAGATCAAAAGTAAAAATTACAAAGAAGAGGGAATAATTAAAACATACCTGATGAGATATTACAAAGTCCACATGTTCTTTAATTACATGTTCACTGCAAATATATTAGTATTTTTTAACATATTGCCAGGTTCTAAACAATGTAGGGTTGTTTTTTTAATTAGATGTGTAACTCATTTCATGATGTACACTCGCTACCGAAGATACCTTTGATAAAGAAAAGAAATGAACTATCAATTTGTATATATTTTATACTTTAGAATCAATAACTGAAAATACAATACAATTATTATTCTTTTTCAGATACTTCCACGACAACAAAAACACCAACTGTTGCTGGTATGTTTCCATTTCTGCACCCTTTTCTACAGACATTTTTGAGTGTGAAGATTAAATTAATCACTTATTTTAATACATTTTTCAATGCTTACATATTACATTTTGTTTTGTTGCACTTGCGTAATCATTTCAATTTGGCAGACTTTCTCTAGTAAGACATGCATGTGTACACTGTCTAAATATGACAGTCTTCGAGACATGAAGTCAATCTTCTGACATCTGCTGATTGATTTTTTTCTTAAATACAAACATAATGTATTAAATTTAAACTCTACTTTCTACTCTTTCTAGAAAATTGAGAAAAGCAAAACTATGCAATCTGCATTTGCTTCTCATCAATATGTCAACTTGGTTAAAATAAAGACAGCAATTTTAATATGTGATATTTGATAAAGGGACATAATTTTCTTGTGTTTTATGTGAGTCTTACTCGAAAAGTTATGCTCTAAGAGAGATTCATTATTAGAGCAAAATCACTTTCCACCTCATGTTCAATATCTACTATAATAAGGAAAGCTACCTTTGGTCAAAGAAGGGTTTTCATTCTCTCACTACTTCACTTTAATATTTGGGGGTAGATCAAAAGTAAAAATTACAAAGAAGAGGGAATAATTAAAACATAACTAATGAGATATTACAAAGTCCACTTGTTCTTTAATTACATGTTCACTGCAAATATATCAGTATTTCTAACATACTGCCAGGTTCTTAACACTGTAGGGTTGTTTTTTGAATTAAATGTGTAACTTATTTCATGATGTACACTAGCTACCGAAAATACCGTTGATGAAATGAAATGAACTATCAATTTGTATATATTTTATACTTTAGAATCAATAACTGAAAATACAATACAATTATTATTCTTTTTCAGATACTTCCGCGACAACAAAAACACCAACTGTTGCTGGTATGTTTCCATTTCTGCACCCTTTTCTACAGACATTTTTGAGTGTGAAGATTAAATTAATCACTTATTTTAATACATTTTTCAATGCTTACATATTACATTTTGTTTTGTTGCACTTGCGTAATCATTTCAATTTGGCAGACTTTGTCTAGTAAGACATGCATGTGTACAATGTCTAAATATGACAGTCTTCGAGACATGAAGTCAATCTTCTGACATCTGCTGATTGATTTTTTCTTAAATACAAACATAATGTATTAAATTTAAACTCTACTTTCTACTCTTTCTAGAAAATTGAGAAAAGCAAAACTATGCAATCTGCATTTGCTTCTCCTCAATATGTCAACTTGGTTAAAATAAAGACAGGAATTTTAATATATGATATTTGATAAAGAGACATAATTTTCTTGTGTTTTATGTGATTCTTACTCTAAAAGTTATGCTCTAAGAGGGATTCATTATTAGAGCAAAATCACTTTCCACCTCATGTTCAATATCTACTATAATAAGGAAAGCTACCTTTGGTCAAGGAAGGGTTTTCATTCTCTCACTACTTCACTTTAATATTTGTAGGTAGATCAAAAGTAAAAATTACAAAGAAAAGGGAATAATTAAAACATACCTGATGAGATATTACAAAGTCCACATGTTCTTTAATTACATGTTCACTGCAAATATATCAGTATTTTTTAACATACTGCCAGGTTCTAAACAATGTAGGGTTGTTTTTTTAATTAGATGTGTAACTCATTTCATGATGTACACTCGCTACCGAAGATACCTTTGATAAAGAAAAGAAATGAACTATCAATTTGTATATATTTTATACTTTAGAATCAATAACTGAAAATACAATACAATTATTATTCTTTTTCAGATACTTCCACGACAACAAAAACACCAACTGTTGCTGGTATGTTTCCATTTCTGCACCCTTTTCTACAGACATTTTTGAGTGTGAAGATTAAATTAATCACTTATTTTAATACATTTTTCAATGCTTACATATTACATTTTGTTTTGTTGCACTTGCGTAATCATTTCAATTTGGCAGACTTTCTCTAGTAAGACATGCATGTGTACACTGTCTAAATATGACAGTCTTCGAGACATGAAGTCAATCTTCTGACATCTGCTGATTGATTTTTTTCTTAAATACAAACATAATGTATTAAATTTAAACTCTACTTTCTACTCTTTCTAGAAAATTGAGAAAAGCAAAACTATGCAATCCGCATTTGCTTCTCATCAATATGTCAACTTGGTTAAAATAAAGACAGCAATTTTAATATATGATATTTGATAAAGAGACATAATTTTCTTGTGTTTTATGTGAGTCTTACTCTAAAAGTTATGCTCTAAGAGAGATTCATTATTAGAGCAAAATCACTTTCCACTTCATGTTCAATATCTACTATAATAAGGAAAGCTACCTTTAGTCAAAGAAGGGTTTTCATTCTCTCACTACTTCACTTTAATATTTGGGGGTAGATCAAAAGTAAAAATTACAAAGAAGAGGGAATATTTAAAACATAACTAATGAGATATTACAAAGTCCACTTGTTCTTTAATTACATGTTCACTGCAAATATATCAGTATTTCTAACATACTGCCAGGTTCTTAACACTGTAGGGTTGTTTTTTTAATTAAATGTGTAACTTATTTCATGATGTACACTAGCTACCGACAATACCGTTGATGAAATGAAATGAACTATCAATTTGTATATATTTTATACTTTAGAATCAATAACTGAAAATACAATACAATTATTATTCTTTTTCAGATACTTCCACGACAACAAAAACACCAACTGTTGCTGGTATGTTTCCATTTCTGCACCCTTTTCTACAGACATTTTTGAGTGTGAAGATTAACTTATTTTAATACATTTTTCAATGCTTACATATTACATTTTGTTTTGTTGCACTTGCGTAATCATTTCAATTTGGCAGACATTCTCTAGTAAGACATGCATGTGTACAATGTCTAGATATAACAGTTTTCGAGACATGAAGTCAATGTTCTGACATCTGCTGATAATTTTTTTTCTGAAATACAAACATAATTTATTAAATTTAAACTCTACTTTCAACTCTTTCTAGAAAATTGAGAAAAGCAAAACTATGCAATCTGCATTTGCTTCTCCTCAATATGTCAACTTGGTTAAAATAAAGACAGGAATTTTAATATATGATATTTGATAAAGAGACATAATTTTCTTGTGTTTTATGTGATTCTTACTCTAAAAGTTATGCTCTAAGAGGGATTCATTATTAGAGCAAAATCACTTTCCACCTCATGTTCAATATCTACTATAATAAGGAAAGCTACCTTTGGTCAAGGAAGGGTTTTCATTCTCTCACTACTTCACTTTAATATTTGTAGGTAGATCAAAAGTAAAAATTACAAAGAAGAGGGAATAATTAAAACATACCTGATGAGATATTACAAAGTCCACATGTTCTTTAATTACATGTTCACTGCAAATATATCAGTATTTCTAACATAGTGCCAGGTTCTAAACAAAGTAGGGTTGTTTTTTTAATTAGATGTCTAACTCATTTCAATTATGTACACTAGCTACCGAAGATACCTTTGATAAAGAAAAGAAATGAACTATCAATTTGTATATATTTTATTATTTAGAATCAATAACTGAAAATACAATACAATTATTATTCTTTTTCAGATACTTCCGCGACAACAAAAACACCAACTGTTGCTGGTATGTTTCCATTTCTGCACCCTTTTCTACAGACATTTTTGAGTGTGAAGATTAAATTAATCACTTATTTTAATACATTTTTCAATGCTTACATATTACATTTTGTTTTGTTGCACTTGCGTAATCATTTCAATTTGGCAGACTTTGTCTAGTAAGACATGCATGTGTACAATGTCTAAATATGACAGTCTTCGAGACATGAAGTCAATCTTCTGACATCTGCTGATTGATTTTTTCTTAAATACAAACATAATGTATTAAATTTAAACTCTACTTTCTACTCTTTCTAGAAAATTGAGAAAAGCAAAACTATGCAATCTGCATTTGCTTCTCCTCAATATGTCAACTTGGTTAAAATAAAGACAGGAATTTTAATATATGATATTTGATAAAGAGACATAATTTTCTTGTGTTTTATGTGATTCTTACTCTAAAAGTTATGCTCAAAGAGGGATTCATTATTAGAGCAAAATCACTTTCCACCTCATGTTCAATATCTACTATAATAAGGAAAGCTACCTTTGGTCAAGGAAGGGTTTTCATTCTCTCACTACTTCACTTTAATATTTGTAGGTAGATCAAAAGTAAAAATTACAAAGAAGAGGGAATAATTAAAACATACCTGATGAGATATTACAAAGTCCACATGTTCTTTAATTACATGTTCACTGCAAATATATCAGTATTTTTTAACATACTGCCAGGTTCTAAACAATGTAGGGTTGTTTTTTTAATTAGATGTGTAACTCATTTCATGATGTACACTCGCTACCGAAGATATCTTTGATAAAGAAAAGAAATGAACTATCAATTTGTATATATTTTATACTTTAGAATCAATAACTGAAAATACAATACAATTATTATTCTTTTTCAGATACTTCCACGACAACAAAAACACCAACTGTTGCTGGTATGTTTCCATTTCTGCACCCTTTTCTACAGACATTTTTGAGTGTGAAGATTAAATTAATCACTTATTTTAATACATTTTTCAATGCTTACATATTACATTTTGTTTTGTTGCACTTGCGTAATCATTTCAATTTGGCAGACTTTCTCTAGTAAGACATGCATGTGTACACTGTCTAAATATGACAGTCTTCGAGACATGAAGTCAATCTTCTGACATCTGCTGATTGATTTTTTTCTTAAATACAAACATAATGTATTAAATTTAAACTCTACTTTCTACTCTTTCTAGAAAATTGAGAAAAGCAAAACTATGCAATCCGCATTTGCTTCTCATCAATATGTCAACTTGGTTAAAATAAAGACAGCAATTTTAATATATGATATTTGATAAAGAGACATAATTTTCTTGTGTTTTATGTGAGTCTTACTCTAAAAGTTATGCTCTAAGAGAGATTCATTATTAGAGCAAAATCACTTTCCACCTCATGTTCAATATCTACTATAATAAGGAAAGCTACCTTTAGTCAAAGAAGGGTTTTCATTCTCTCACTACTTCACTTTAATATTTGGGGGTAGATCAAAAGTAAAAATTACAAAGAAGAGGGAATATTTAAAACATAACTAATGAGATATTACAAAGTCCACTTGTTCTTTAATTACATGTTCACTGCAAATATATCAGTATTTCTAACATACTGCCAGGTTCTTAACACTGTAGGGTTGTTTTTTTAATTAAATGTGTAACTTATTTCATGATGTACACTAGCTACCGACAATACCGTTGATGAAATGAAATGAACTATCAATTTGTATATATTTTATACTTTAGAATCAATAACTGAAAATACAATACAATTATTATTCTTTTTCAGATACTTCCACGACAACAAAAACACCAACTGTTGCTGGTATGTTTCCATTTCTGCACCCTTTTCTACAGACATTTTTGAGTGTGAAGATTAACTTATTTTAATACATTTTTCAATGCTTACATATTACATTTTGTTTTGTTGCACTTGCGTAATCATTTCAATTTGGCAGACATTCTCTAGTAAGACATGCATGTGTACAATGTCTAGATATAACAGTTTTCGAGACATGAAGTCAATGTTCTGACATCTGCTGATAATTTTTTTTCTGAAATACAAACATAATTTATTAAATTTAAACTCTACTTTCAACTCTTTCTAGAAAATTGAGAAAAGCAAAACTATGCAATCTGCATTTGCTTCTCCTCAATATGTCAACTTGGTTAAAATAAAGACAGGAATTTTAATATATGATATTTGATAAAGAGACATAATTTTCTTGTGTTTTATGTGATTCTTACTCTAAAAGTTATGCTCTAAGAGGGATTCATTATTAGAGCAAAATCACTTTCCACCTCATGTTCAATATCTACTATAATAAGGAAAGCTACCTTTGGTCAAGGAAGGGTTTTCATTCTCTCACTACTTCACTTTAATATTTGTAGGTAGATCAAAAGTAAAAATTACAAAGAAGAGGGAATAATTAAAACATACCTGATGAGATATTACAAAGTCCACATGTTCTTTAATTACATGTTCACTGCAAATATATCAGTATTTCTAACATAGTGCCAGGTTCTAAACAAAGTAGGGTTGTTTTTTTAATTAGATGTCTAACTCATTTCAATTATGTACACTAGCTACCGAAGATACCTTTGATAAAGAAAAGAAATGAACTATCAATTTGTATATATTTTATTATTTAGAATCAATAACTGAAAATACAATACAATTATTATTCTTTTTCAGATACTTCCGCGACAACAAAAACACCAACTGTTGCTGGTATGTTTCCATTTCTGCACCCTTTTCTACAGACATTTTTGAGTGTGAAGATTAAATTAATCACTTATTTTAATACATTTTTCAATGCTTACATATTACATTTTGTTTTGTTGCACTTGCGTAATCATTTCAATTTGGCAGACTTTGTCTAGTAAGACATGCATGTGTACAATGTCTAAATATGACAGTCTTCGAGACATGAAGTCAATCTTCTGACATCTGCTGATTGATTTTTTCTTAAATACAAACATAATGTATTAAATTTAAACTCTACTTTCTACTCTTTCTAGAAAATTGAGAAAAGCAAAACTATGCAATCTGCATTTGCTTCTCCTCAATATGTCAACTTGGTTAAAATAAAGACAGGAATTTTAATATATGATATTTGATAAAGAGACATAATTTTCTTGTGTTTTATGTGATTCTTACTCTAAAAGTTATGCTCAAAGAGGGATTCATTATTAGAGCAAAATCACTTTCCACCTCATGTTCAATATCTACTATAATAAGGAAAGCTACCTTTGGTCAAGGAAGGGTTTTCATTCTCTCACTACTTCACTTTAATATTTGTAGGTAGATCAAAAGTAAAAATTACAAAGAAGAGGGAATAATTAAAACATACCTGATGAGCTATTACAAAGTCCACATGTTCTTTAATTACATGTTCACTGCAAATATATCAGTATTTTTTAACATACTGCCAGGTTCTAAACAATGTAGGGTTGTTTTTTTAATTAGATGTGTAACTCATTTCATGATGTACACTCGCTACCGAAGATACCTTTGATAAAGAAAAGAAATGAACTATCAATTTGTATATATTTTATACTTTAGAATCAATAACTGAAAATACAATACAATTATTATTCTTTTTCAGATACTTCCACGACAACAAAAACACCAACTGTTGCTGGTATGTTTCCATTTCTGCACCCTTTTCTACAGACATTTTTGAGTGTGAAGATTAAATTAATCACTTATTTTAATACATTTTTCAATGCTTACATATTACATTTTGTTTTGTTGCACTTGCGTAATCATTTCAATTTGGCAGACTTTCTCTAGTAAGACATGCATGTGTACACTGTCTAAATATGACAGTCTTCGAGACATGAAGTCAATCTTCTGACATCTGCTGATTGATTTTTTTCTTAAATACAAACATAATGTATTAAATTTAAACTCTACTTTCTACTCTTTCTAGAAAATTGAGAAAAGCAAAACTATGCAATCTGCATTTGCTTCTCATCAATATGTCAACTTGGTTAAAATAAAGACAGCAATTTTAATATATGATATTTGATAAAGAGACATAATTTTCTTGTGTTTTATGTGAGTCTTACTCTAAAAGTTATGCTCTAAGAGAGATTCATTATTAGAGCAAAATCACTTTCCACCTCATGTTCAATATCTACTATAATAAGGAAAGCTACCTTTCGTCAAAGAAGGGTTTTCATTCTCTCACTACTTCACTTTAATATTTGGGGGTAGATCAAAAGTAAAAATTACAAAGAAGAGGGAATATTTAAAACATAACTAATGAGATATTACAAAGTCCACTTGTTCTTTAATTACATGTTCACTGCAAATATATCAGTATTTCTAACATACTGCCAGGTTCTTAACACTGTAGGGTTGTTTTTTTAATTAAATGTGTAACTTATTTCATGATGTACACTAGCTACCGAAAATACCGTTGATGAAATGAAATGAACTATCAATTTGTATATATTTTATACTTTAGAATCAATAACTGAAAATACAATACAATTATTATTCTTTTTCAGATACTTCCACGACAACAAAAACACCAACTGTTGCTGGTATGTTTCCATTTCTGCACCCTTTTCTACAGACATTTTTGAGTGTGAAGATTAACTTATTTTAATACATTTTTCAATGCTTACATATTACATTTTGTTTTGTTGCACTTGCGTAATCATTTCAATTTGGCAGACATTCTCTAGTAAGACATGCATGTGTACAATGTCTAGATATAACAGTTTTCGAGACATGAAGTCAATGTTCTGACATCTGCTGATAATTTTTTTTCTGAAATACAAACATAATGTATTAAATTTAAACTCTACTTTCTACTCTTTCTAGAAAATTGAGAAAAGCAAAACTATGCAATCTGCATTTGCTTCTCCTCAATATGTCAACTTGGTTAAAATAAAGACAGGAATTTTAATATATGATATTTGATAAAGAGACATAATTTTCTTGTGTTTTATGTGATTCTTACTCTAAAAGTTATGCTCTAAGAGGGATTCATTATTAGAGCAAAATCACTTTCCACCTCATGTTCAATATCTACTATAATAAGGAAAGCTACCTTTGGTCAAGGAAGGGTTTTCATTCTCTCACTACTTCACTTTAATATTTGTAGGTAGATCAAAAGTAAAAATTACAAAGAAGAGGGAATAATTAAAACATACCTGATGAGATATTACAAAGTCCACATGTTCTTTAATTACATGTTCACTGCAAATATATCAGTATTTCTAACATAGTGCCAGGTTCTAAACAAAGTAGGGTTGTTTTTTTAATTAGATGTCTAACTCATTTCAATTATGTACACTAGCTACCGAAGATACCTTTGATAAAGAAAAGAAATGAACTATCAATTTGTATATATTTTATTATTTAGAATCAATAACTGAAAATACAATACAATTATTATTCTTTTTCAGATACTTCTGCGACAACAAAAACACCAACTGTTGCTGGTATGTTTCCATTTCTGCACCCTTTTCTACAGACATTTTTGAGTGTGAAGATTAAATTAATCACTTATTTTAATACATTTTTCAATGCTTACATATTACATTTTGTTTTGTTGCACTTGCGTAATCATTTCAATTTGGCAGACTTTGTCTAGTAAGACATGCATGTGTACAATGTCTAAATATGACAGTCTTCGAGACATGAAGTCTATCTTCTGACATATGCTGATTTTTTTTCTGAAATACAAACATAATGTATTACATTTAAACTCTATTTTCTACTCTTTCTAGAAAATTCAGGAGAGGAAAACTATACAATCTGCATTTGCTTCTCCTCAATATGTCAACTTGGTTAAAATAAAGACAGGAATTTTAATATATGATATTTGATAAAGAGACACAATTTTCTTGTGTTTTATGTGAGTCTTACTCTAAAAGTTATGCTCTAAGAGAGATTCATTATTAGAGCAAAATCACTTTCCACCTCATGTTCAATATCTACTATAATAAGGAAAGCTACCTTTGGTCAAGGAAGGGTTTTCATTCTCTCACTACTTCACTTTAATATTTGTGGGCAGATCAAAAGTAAAAATTACAAAGAAGATGGAATAATTAAAACATAACTAATCAGATATTACAAAGTCCACTTCTTCTTTAATTACATGTTCACTGCAAATATATCAGTATTTCTAACATACTGCCAGGTTCTAAACACTGTAGGGTTGTTTTTTGAATTAAATGTGTAACTTATTTCGTGATGTACACTAGCTACCGAAAATACCGTTGATGAAATGAAATGAACTATCAATTTGTATATATTTTATACTTTAGAATCAATAACTGAAAATACAATACAATTATTATTCTTTTTCAGATACTTCCACGACAACAAAAACACCAACTGTTGCTGGTATGTTTCCATTTCTGCACCCTTTTCTACAGACATTTTTGAGTGTGAAGATTAACTTATTTTAATACATTTTTCAATGCTTACATATTACATTTTGTTTTGTTGCACTTGCGTAATCATTTCAATTTGGCAGACTTTCTCTAGTAAGACATGCATGTGTACACTGTCTAAATATGACAGTCTTCGAGACATGAAGTCAATCTTCTGACATCTGCTGATTGATTTTTTCTTAAATACAAACATAATGTATTAAATTTAAACTCTACTTTCTACTCTTTCTAGAAAATTGAGAAAAGCAAAACTATGCAATCTGCATTTGCTTCTCCTCAATATGTCAACTTGGTTAAAATAAAGACAGCAATTTTAATATATGATATTTGATAAAGAGACATAATTTTCTTGTGTTTTATGTGAGTCTTACTCTAAAAGTTATGCTCTAAGAGAGATTCATTATTAGAGCAAAATCACTTTCCACCTCATGTTCAATATCTACTATAATAAGGAAAGCTACCTTTGGTCAAGGAAGGGTTTTCATTCTCTCACTACTTCACTTTAATATTTGTAGGTAGATCAAAAGTAAAAATTACAAAGAAGAGGGAATAATTAAAACATACCTGATGAGATATTACAAAGTCCACATGTTCTTTAATTACATGTTCACTGCAAATATATCAGTATTTCTCACATACTGACAGGTTCTAAACACTGTAGGGTTGTTTTTTGAATTAGATGTGTAACATATTTCATGATGTACACTAGCTTCCGAAGATACCTTTGATGAAATGAAATGAACTATCAATTTGTATATATTTTATACTTTAGAATCAATAACTGAAAATACAATACAATTATTATTCTTTTTCAGATACTTCCACGACAACAAAAACACCAACTGTTGCTGGTATGTTTCCATTTCTGCACCCTTTTCTACAGACATTTTTGAGTGTGAAGATTAACTTATTTTAATACATTTTTCAATGCTTACATATTACATTTTGTTTTGTTGCACTTGCGTAATCATTTCAATTTGGCAGACATTCTCTAGTAAGACATGCATGTGTACAATGTCTAGATATAACAGTTTTCGAGACATGAAGTCAATGTTCTGACATCTGCTGATAATTTTTTTTCTGAAATACAAACATAATTTATTAAATTTAAACTCTACTTTCAACTCTTTCTAGAAAATTGAGAAAAGCAAAACTATGCAATCTGCATTTGCTTCTCCTCAATATGTCAACTTGGTTAAAATAAAGACAGGAATTTTAATATATGATATTTGATAAAGAGACATAATTTTCTTGTGTTTTATGTGATTCTTACTCTAAAAGTTATGCTCTAAGAGGGATTCATTATTAGAGCAAAATCACTTTCCACCTCATGTTCAATATCTACTATAATAAGGAAAGCTACCTTTGGTCAAGGAAGGGTTTTCATTCTCTCACTACTTCACTTTAATATTTGTAGGTAGATCAAAAGTAAAAATTACAAAGAAGAGGGAATAATTAAAACATACCTGATGAGATATTACAAAGTCCACATGTTCTTTAATTACATGTTCACTGCAAATATATCAGTATTTCTAACATAGTGCCAGGTTCTAAACAAAGTAGGGTTGTTTTTTTAATTAGATGTCTAACTCATTTCAATTATGTACACTAGCTACCGAAGATACCTTTGATAAAGAAAAGAAATGAACTATCAATTTGTATATATTTTATTATTTAGAATCAATAACTGAAAATACAATACAATTATTATTCTTTTTCAGATACTTCCGCGACAACAAAAACACCAACTGTTGCTGGTATGTTTCCATTTCTGCACCCTTTTCTACAGACATTTTTGAGTGTGAAGATTAAATTAATCACTTATTTTAATACATTTTTCAATGCTTACATATTACATTTTGTTTTGTTGCACTTGCGTAATCATTTCAATTTGGCAGACTTTGTCTAGTAAGACATGCATGTGTACAATGTCTAAATATGACAGTCTTCGAGACATGAAGTCAATCTTCTGACATCTGCTGATTGATTTTTTCTTAAATACAAACATAATGTATTAAATTTAAACTCTACTTTCTACTCTTTCTAGAAAATTGAGAAAAGCAAAACTATGCAATCTGCATTTGCTTCTCCTCAATATGTCAACTTGGTTAAAATAAAGACAGGAATTTTAATATATGATATTTGATAAAGAGACATAATTTTCTTGTGTTTTATGTGATTCTTACTCTAAAAGTTATGCTCAAAGAGGGATTCATTATTAGAGCAAAATCACTTTCCACCTCATGTTCAATATCTACTATAATAAGGAAAGCTACCTTTGGTCAAGGAAGGGTTTTCATTCTCTCACTACTTCACTTTAATATTTGTAGGTAGATCAAAAGTAAAAATTACAAAGAAGAGGGAATAATTAAAACATACCTGATGAGCTATTACAAAGTCCACATGTTCTTTAATTACATGTTCACTGCAAATATATCAGTATTTTTTAACATACTGCCAGGTTCTAAACAATGTAGGGTTGTTTTTTTAATTAGATGTGTAACTCATTTCATGATGTACACTCGCTACCGAAGATACCTTTGATAAAGAAAAGAAATGAACTATCAATTTGTATATATTTTATACTTTAGAATCAATAACTGAAAATACAATACAATTATTATTCTTTTTCAGATACTTCCACGACAACAAAAACACCAACTGTTGCTGGTATGTTTCCATTTCTGCACCCTTTTCTACAGACATTTTTGAGTGTGAAGATTAAATTAATCACTTATTTTAATACATTTTTCAATGCTTACATATTACATTTTGTTTTGTAGCACTTGCGTAATCATTTCAATTTGGCAGACTTTCTCTAGTAAGACATGCATGTGTACACTGTCTAAATATGACAGTCTTCGAGACATGAAGTCAATCTTCTGGCATCTGCTGATTGATTTTTTTCTTAAATACAAACATAATGTATTAAATTTAAACTCTACTTTCTACTCTTTCTAGAAAATTGAGAAAAGCAAAACTATGCAATCTGCATTTGCTTCTCATCAATATGTCAACTTGGTTAAAATAAAGACAGCAATTTTAATATATGATATTTGATAAAGAGACATAATTTTCTTGTGTTTTATGTGAGTCTTACTCTAAAAGTTATGCTCTAAGAGAGATTCATTATTAGAGCAAAATCACTTTCCACCTCATGTTCAATATCTACTATAATAAGGAAAGCTACCTTTGGTCAAGGAAGGGTTTTCATTCTCTCACTACTTCACTTTAATATTTGTAGGTAGATCAAAAGTAAAAATTACAAAGAAGAGGGAATAATTAAAACATACCTGATGAGATATTACAAAGTCCACATGTTCTTTAATTACATGTTCACTGCAAATATATCAGTATTTCTCACATACTGACAGGTTCTAAACACTGTAGGGTTGTTTTTTCAATTAGATGTGTAACATATTTCATGATGTACACTAGCTTCCGAAGATACCTTTGATGAAATGAAATGAACTATCAATTTGTATATATTTTATACTTTAGAATCAATAACTGAAAATACAATACAATTATTATTCTTTTTCAGATACTTCCACGACAACAAAAACACCAATTGTTGCTGGTATGTTTCCATTTCTGCACCCTTTTCTACAGACATTTTTGAGTGTGAAGATTAAATTAATCACTTATTTTAATACATTTTTCAATGCTTACATATTACATTTTGTTTTGTTGCACTTGCGTAATCATTTCAATTTGGCAGACTTTGTCTAGTAAGACATGCATGTGTACAATGTCTAAATATGACAGTCTTCGAGACATGAAGTCAATCTTCTGACATCTGCTGATTGATTTTTTCTTAAATACAAACATAATGTATTAAATTTAAACTCTACTTTCTACTCTTTCTAGAAAATTGAGAAAAGCAAAACTATGCAATCTGCATTTGCTTCTCCTCAATATGTCAACTTGGTTAAAATAAAGACAGGAATTTTAATATATGATATTTGATAAAGAGACATAATTTTCTTGTGTTTTATGTGATTCTTACTCTAAAAGTTATGCTCAAAGAGGGATTCATTATTAGAGCAAAATCACTTTCCACCTCATGTTCAATATCTACTATAATAAGGAAAGCTACCTTTGGTCAAGGAAGGGTTTTCATTCTCTCACTACTTCACTTTAATATTTGTAGGTAGATCAAAAGTAAAAATTACAAAGAAGAGGGAATAATTAAAACATACCTGATGAGCTATTACAAAGTCCACATGTTCTTTAATTACATGTTCACTGCAAATATATCAGTATTTTTTAACATACTGCCAGGTTCTAAACAATGTAGGGTTGTTTTTTTAATTAGATGTGTAACTCATTTCATGATGTACACTCGCTACCGAAGATACCTTTGATAAAGAAAAGAAATGAACTATCAATTTGTATATATTTTATACTTTAGAATCAATAACTGAAAATACAATACAATTATTATTCTTTTTCAGATACTTCCACGACAACAAAAACACCAACTGTTGCTGGTATGTTTCCATTTCTGCACCCTTTTCTACAGACATTTTTGAGTGTGAAGATTAAATTAATCACTTATTTTAATACATTTTTCAATGCTTACATATTACATTTTGTTTTGTTGCACTTGCGTAATCATTTCAATTTGGCAGACTTTCTCTAGTAAGACATGCATGTGTACACTGTCTAAATATGACAGTCTTCGAGACATGAAGTCAATCTTCTGACATCTGCTGATTGATTTTTTTCTTAAATACAAACATAATGTATTAAATTTAAACTCTACTTTCTACTCTTTCTAGAAAATTGAGAAAAGCAAAACTATGCAATCTGCATTTGCTTCTCATCAATATGTCAACTTGGTTAAAATAAAGACAGCAATTTTAATATATGATATTTGATAAAGAGACATAATTTTCTTGTGTTTTATGTGAGTCTTACTCTAAAAGTTATGCTCTAAGAGAGATTCATTATTAGAGCAAAATCACTTTCCACCTCATGTTCAATATCTACTATAATAAGGAAAGCTACCTTTCGTCAAAGAAGGGTTTTCATTCTCTCACTACTTCACTTTAATATTTGGGGGTAGATCAAAAGTAAAAATTACAAAGAAGAGGGAATATTTAAAACATAACTAATGAGATATTACAAAGTCCACTTGTTCTTTAATTACATGTTCACTGCAAATATATCAGTATTTCTAACATACTGCCAGGTTCTTAACACTGTAGGGTTGTTTTTTTAATTAAATGTGTAACTTATTTCATGATGTACACTAGCTACCGAAAATACCGTTGATGAAATGAAATGAACTATCAATTTGTATATATTTTATACTTTAGAATCAATAACTGAAAATACAATACAATTATTATTCTTTTTCAGATACTTCCACGACAACAAAAACACCAACTGTTGCTGGTATGTTTCCATTTCTGCACCCTTTTCTACAGACATTTTTGAGTGTGAAGATTAACTTATTTTAATACATTTTTCAATGCTTACATATTACATTTTGTTTTGTTGCACTTGCGTAATCATTTCAATTTGGCAGACATTCTCTAGTAAGACATGCATGTGTACAATGTCTAGATATAACAGTTTTCGAGACATGAAGTCAATGTTCTGACATCTGCTGATAATTTTTTTTCTGAAATACAAACATAATTTATTAAATTTAAACTCTACTTTCTACTCTTTCTAGAAAATTGAGAAAAGCAAAACTATGCAATCTGCATTTGCTTCTCCTCAATATGTCAACTTGGTTAAAATAAAGACAGGAATTTTAATATATGATATTTGATAAAGAGACATAATTTTCTTGTGTTTTATGTGATTCTTACTCTAAAAGTTATGCTCTAAGAGGGATTCATTATTAGAGCAAAATCACTTTCCACCTCATGTTCAATATCTACTATAATAAGGAAAGCTACCTTTGGTCAAGGAAGGGTTTTCATTCTCTCACTACTTCACTTTAATATTTGTAGGTAGATCAAAAGTAAAAATTACAAAGAAGAGGGAATAATTAAAACATACCTGATGAGATATTACAAAGTCCACATGTTCTTTAATTACATGTTCACTGCAAATATATCAGTATTTCTAACATAGTGCCAGGTTCTAAACAAAGTAGGGTTGTTTTTTTAATTAGATGTCTAACTCATTTCAATTATGTACACTAGCTACCGAAGATACCTTTGATAAAGAAAAGAAATGAACTATCAATTTGTATATATTTTATTATTTAGAATCAATAACTGAAAATACAATACAATTATTATTCTTTTTCAGATACTTCTGCGACAACAAAAACACCAACTGTTGCTGGTATGTTTCCATTTCTGCACCCTTTTCTACAGACATTTTTGAGTGTGAAGATTAAATTAATCACTTATTTTAATACATTTTTCAATGCTTACATATTACATTTTGTTTTGTTGCACTTGCGTAATCATTTCAATTTGGCAGACTTTGTCTAGTAAGACATGCATGTGTACAATGTCTAAATATGACAGTCTTCGAGACATGAAGTCTATCTTCTGACATATGCTGATTTTTTTTCTGAAATACAAACATAATGTATTACATTTAAACTCTATTTTCTACTCTTTCTAGAAAATTCAGGAGAGGAAAACTATACAATCTGCATTTGCTTCTCCTCAATATGTCAACTTGGTTAAAATAAAGACAGGAATTTTAATATATGATATTTGATAAAGAGACACAATTTTCTTGTGTTTTATGTGAGTCTTACTCTAAAAGTTATGCTCTAAGAGAGATTCATTATTAGAGCAAAATCACTTTCCACCTCATGTTCAATATCTACTATAATAAGGAAAGCTACCTTTGGTCAAGGAAGGGTTTTCATTCTCTCACTACTTCACTTTAATATTTGTGGGCAGATCAAAAGTAAAAATTACAAAGAAGATGGAATAATTAAAACATAACTAATCAGATATTACAAAGTCCACTTCTTCTTTAATTACATGTTCACTGCAAATATATCAGTATTTCTAACATACTGCCAGGTTCTAAACACTGTAGGGTTGTTTTTTGAATTAAATGTGTAACTTATTTCGTGATGTACACTAGCTACCGAAAATACCGTTGATGAAATGAAATGAACTATCAATTTGTATATATTTTATACTTTAGAATCAATAACTGAAAATACAATACAATTATTATTCTTTTTCAGATACTTCCACGACAACAAAAACACCAACTGTTGCTGGTATGTTTCCATTTCTGCACCCTTTTCTACAGACATTTTTGAGTGTGAAGATTAACTTATTTTAATACATTTTTCAATGCTTACATATTACATTTTGTTTTGTTGCACTTGCGTAATCATTTCAATTTGGCAGACTTTCTCTAGTAAGACATGCATGTGTACACTGTCTAAATATGACAGTCTTCGAGACATGAAGTCAATCTTCTGACATCTGCTGATTGATTTTTTCTTAAATACAAACATAATGTATTAAATTTAAACTCTACTTTCTACTCTTTCTAGAAAATTGAGAAAAGCAAAACTATGCAATCTGCATTTGCTTCTCCTCAATATGTCAACTTGGTTAAAATAAAGACAGCAATTTTAATATATGATATTTGATAAAGAGACATAATTTTCTTGTGTTTTATGTGAGTCTTACTCTAAAAGTTATGCTCTAAGAGAGATTCATTATTAGAGCAAAATCACTTTCCACCTCATGTTCAATATCTACTATAATAAGGAAAGCTACCTTTGGTCAAGGAAGGGTTTTCATTCTCTCACTACTTCACTTTAATATTTGTAGGTAGATCAAAAGTAAAAATTACAAAGAAGAGGGAATAATTAAAACATACCTGATGAGATATTACAAAGTCCACATGTTCTTTAATTACATGTTCACTGCAAATATATCAGTATTTCTCACATACTGACAGGTTCTAAACACTGTAGGGTTGTTTTTTGAATTAGATGTGTAACATATTTCATGATGTACACTAGCTTCCGAAGATACCTTTGATGAAATGAAATGAACTATCAATTTGTATATATTTTATACTTTAGAATCAATAACTGAAAATACAATACAATTATTATTCTTTTTCAGATACTTCCACGACAACAAAAACACCAACTGTTGCTGGTATGTTTCCATTTCTGCACCCTTTTCTACAGACATTTTTGAGTGTGAAGATTAACTTATTTTAATACATTTTTCAATGCTTACATATTACATTTTGTTTTGTTGCACTTGCGTAATCATTTCAATTTGGCAGACATTCTCTAGTAAGACATGCATGTGTACAATGTCTAGATATAACAGTTTTCGAGACATGAAGTCAATGTTCTGACATCTGCTGATAATTTTTTTTCTGAAATACAAACATAATTTATTAAATTTAAACTCTACTTTCAACTCTTTCTAGAAAATTGAGAAAAGCAAAACTATGCAATCTGCATTTGCTTCTCCTCAATATGTCAACTTGGTTAAAATAAAGACAGGAATTTTAATATATGATATTTGATAAAGAGACATAATTTTCTTGTGTTTTATGTGATTCTTACTCTAAAAGTTATGCTCTAAGAGGGATTCATTATTAGAGCAAAATCACTTTCCACCTCATGTTCAATATCTACTATAATAAGGAAAGCTACCTTTGGTCAAGGAAGGGTTTTCATTCTCTCACTACTTCACTTTAATATTTGTAGGTAGATCAAAAGTAAAAATTACAAAGAAGAGGGAATAATTAAAACATACCTGATGAGATATTACAAAGTCCACATGTTCTTTAATTACATGTTCACTGCAAATATATCAGTATTTCTAACATAGTGCCAGGTTCTAAACAAAGTAGGGTTGTTTTTTTAATTAGATGTCTAACTCATTTCAATTATGTACACTAGCTACCGAAGATACCTTTGATAAAGAAAAGAAATGAACTATCAATTTGTATATATTTTATTATTTAGAATCAATAACTGAAAATACAATACAATTATTATTCTTTTTCAGATACTTCCGCGACAACAAAAACACCAACTGTTGCTGGTATGTTTCCATTTCTGCACCCTTTTCTACAGACATTTTTGAGTGTGAAGATTAAATTAATCACTTATTTTAATACATTTTTCAATGCTTACATATTACATTTTGTTTTGTTGCACTTGCGTAATCATTTCAATTTGGCAGACTTTGTCTAGTAAGACATGCATGTGTACAATGTCTAAATATGACAGTCTTCGAGACATGAAGTCAATCTTCTGACATCTGCTGATTGATTTTTTCTTAAATACAAACATAATGTATTAAATTTAAACTCTACTTTCTACTCTTTCTAGAAAATTGAGAAAAGCAAAACTATGCAATCTGCATTTGCTTCTCCTCAATATGTCAACTTGGTTAAAATAAAGACAGGAATTTTAATATATGATATTTGATAAAGAGACATAATTTTCTTGTGTTTTATGTGATTCTTACTCTAAAAGTTATGCTCAAAGAGGGATTCATTATTAGAGCAAAATCACTTTCCACCTCATGTTCAATATCTACTATAATAAGGAAAGCTACCTTTGGTCAAGGAAGGGTTTTCATTCTCTCACTACTTCACTTTAATATTTGTAGGTAGATCAAAAGTAAAAATTACAAAGAAGAGGGAATAATTAAAACATACCTGATGAGCTATTACAAAGTCCACATGTTCTTTAATTACATGTTCACTGCAAATATATCAGTATTTTTTAACATACTGCCAGGTTCTAAACAATGTAGGGTTGTTTTTTTAATTAGATGTGTAACTCATTTCATGATGTACACTCGCTACCGAAGATACCTTTGATAAAGAAAAGAAATGAACTATCAATTTGTATATATTTTATACTTTAGAATCAATAACTGAAAATACAATACAATTATTATTCTTTTTCAGATACTTCCACGACAACAAAAACACCAACTGTTGCTGGTATGTTTCCATTTCTGCACCCTTTTCTACAGACATTTTTGAGTGTGAAGATTAAATTAATCACTTATTTTAATACATTTTTCAATGCTTACATATTACATTTTGTTTTGTAGCACTTGCGTAATCATTTCAATTTGGCAGACTTTCTCTAGTAAGACATGCATGTGTACACTGTCTAAATATGACAGTCTTCGAGACATGAAGTCAATCTTCTGGCATCTGCTGATTGATTTTTTTCTTAAATACAAACATAATGTATTAAATTTAAACTCTACTTTCTACTCTTTCTAGAAAATTGAGAAAAGCAAAACTATGCAATCTGCATTTGCTTCTCATCAATATGTCAACTTGGTTAAAATAAAGACAGCAATTTTAATATATGATATTTGATAAAGAGACATAATTTTCTTGTGTTTTATGTGAGTCTTACTCTAAAAGTTATGCTCTAAGAGAGATTCATTATTAGAGCAAAATCACTTTCCACCTCATGTTCAATATCTACTATAATAAGGAAAGCTACCTTTGGTCAAGGAAGGGTTTTCATTCTCTCACTACTTCACTTTAATATTTGTAGGTAGATCAAAAGTAAAAATTACAAAGAAGAGGGAATAATTAAAAAATACCTGATGAGATATTACAAAGTCCACATGTTCTTTAATTACATGTTCACTGCAAATATATCAGTATTTCTCACATACTGACAGGTTCTAAACACTGTAGGGTTGTTTTTTCAATTAGATGTGTAACATATTTCATGATGTACACTAGCTTCCGAAGATACCTTTGATGAAATGAAATGAACTATCAATTTGTATATATTTTATACTTTAGAATCAATAACTGAAAATACAATACAATTATTATTCTTTTTCAGATACTTCCACGACAACAAAAACACCAATTGTTGCTGGTATGTTTCCATTTCTGCACCCTTTTCTACAGACATTTTTGAGTGTGAAGATTAAATTAATCACTTATTTTAATACATTTTACAATGCTTACATATTACATTTTGTTTTGTTGCACTTGTGTAATCATTTCAATTTGGCAGACTTTCTCTAGTTAGACATGCATGTGTCCAATGTCTGGATATAACAGTTTTCGAGACATGAAGTCTATCTTCTGACATATGCTGATTTTTTTTCTGAAATACAAACATAATTTATTAAATTTAAACTCTACTTAATACTCTTTCTAGAAAATTGAGGAGAGGAAAACTATGCAATCTGCATTTGCTTCTCCTAAATATGTCAACTTGGTTAATATAAAGACAGAAATTTTAATATATGATATTTGATAAGAGATATAATTTTCTTGTGTTTTATGTGAGTCTTACTCTAAAAGTTATGCTCTAAGAGGGATTCATTATTAGAGCAAAATCACTTTCCACCTCATGTTCAATATTTACTATAATAAGGAAAGCTACCTTTGGTCAAGGAAGGGTTTTCATTCTCTCACTACTTCACTTTAATATTTGTAGGTAGATCAAAAGTAAAATTACAAGAAGAGGGAATAATTAGAACATAACTGATGAGATATTGCAGAGACCACTTGTTCTTTAATTACATGTTCACTGCAAATATATCAGCATTTCTAACATACTGCCAGGTTCTAAACACTGTAGGGTTGTTTTTTGAATTAGATGTGTAACTTATTTAATGATGTACACTAGCTTCCGAAGATACCTTTGATGAAATGAAATGAACTATCAATTTGTATATATTTTATACTTTAGAATAAATAACTGAAAATACAATACAATTATTATTCTTTTTCAGATACTTCCACGACAACAAAAACACCAATTGTTGCTGGTATGTTTCCATTTCTGCACCCTTTTCTACAGACATTTTTGAGTGTGAAGATTAAATTAATCACTTATTTTAATACATTTTACAATGCTTACATATTACATTTTGTTTTGTTGCACTTGTGTAATCATTTCAATTTGGCAGACTTTCTCTAGTTAGACATGCATGTGTCCAATGTCTGGATATAACAGTTTTCGAGACATGAAGTCTATCTTCTGACATATGCTGATTTTTTTTCTGAAATACAAACATAATGTATTACATTTAAACTCTACTTTCTACTCTTTCTAGAAAATTCAGGAGAGGAAAACTATACAATCTGCATTTGCTTCTCCTCAATATGTCAACTTGGTTAAAATAAAGACAGGAATTTTAATATATGATATTTGATAAAGAGACACAATTTTCTTGTGTTTTATGTGAGTCTTACTCTAAAAGTTATGCTCTAAGAGAGATTCATTATTAGAGCAAAATCACTTTCCACCTCATGTTCAATATCTACTATAATAAGGAAAGCTACCTTTGGTCAAGGAAGGGTTTTCATTCTCTCACTACTTCACTTTAATATTTGGGGGCAGATCAAAAGTAAAAATTACAAAGAAGAGGGAATAATTAAAACATAACTAATCAGATATTACAAAGTCCACTTCTTCTTTAATTACATGTTCACTGCAAATATATCAGTATTTCTAACATACTGCCAGGTTCTAAACACTGTAGGGTTGTTTTTTGAATTAAATGTGTAACTTATTTCGTGATGTACACTAGCTACCGAAAATACCGTTTATGAAATGAAATGAACTATCAATTTGTATATATTTTATACTTTAGAATCAATAACTGAAAATACAATACAATTATTATTCTTTTTCAGATACTTCCACGACAACAAAAACACCAACTGTTGCTGGTATGTTTCCATTTCTGCACCCTTTTCTACAGACATTTTTGAGTGTGAAGATTAACTTATTTTAATACATTTTTCAATGCTTACATATTACATTTTGTTTTGTTGCACTTGCGTAATCATTTCAATTTGGCAGACTTTGTCTAGTAAGACATGCATGTGTACAATGTCTAAATATGACAGTCTTCGAGACATGAAGTCAATCTTCTGACATCTGCTGATTGATTTTTTCTTAAATACAAACATAATGTATTAAATTTAAACTCTACTTTCTACTCTTTCTAGAAAATTGAGAAAAGCAAAACTATGCAATCTGCATTTGCTTCTCCTCAATATGTCAACTTGGTTAAAATAAAGACAGGAATTTTAATATATGATATTTGATACAGAGACATCATTTTCTTGTTTTTTATGTGATTTTTACTCTAAAAGTTATGCTCTAAGAGGGATTCATTATTAGAGCAAAATCACTTTCCACCTCATGTTCAATATCTACTATAATAAGGAAAGCTACCTTTGGTCAAGGAAGGGTTTTCATTCTCTCACTACGTCACTTTAATATTTGTAGGTAGATCAAAAGTAAAAATTACAAAGAAGAGGGAATAATTAAAACATACCTGATGAGATATTACAAAGTCCACTTGTTCTTTAATTACATGTTCACTGCAAATATATCAGTATTTCTAACATACTGCCAGGTTCTTAACACTGTAGGGCTGTTTTTTGAATTAAATGTGTAACTTATTTCATGATGTACACTAGCTACCGAAAATACCGTTGATGAAATGAAATGAACTATCAATTTGTATATCTTTTATACTTTAGAATCAATAACTGAAAATACAATACAAATATTATTCTTTTTCAGATACTTCCACGACAACAAAAACACCAACTGTTGCTGGTATGTTTCCATTTCTGCACCCTTTTCTACAGACATTTTTGAGTGTGAAGATTAACTTATTTTAATACATTTTTCAATGCTTACATATTACATTTTGTTTTGTTGCACTTGTGTAATCATTTCAATTTGCTAGACTTTCTCTAGTTAGACATGCATGTGTACAATGTCTAGATATAACAGTTTTCGAGACATGAAGTCTATCTTCTGACATCTGCTGATAATTTATTTTTCTGAAATACAAACAAAATTTATTAAATTTAAACTCTACTTAATACTCTTTCTAGAAAATTGAGGAGAGGAAAACTATGCAATCTGCATTTGCTTCTCCTAAATATGTCAACTTGGTTAATATAAAGACAGAAATTTTAATATATGATATTTGATAAGAGATATAATTTTCTTGTGTTTTATGTGAGTCTTACTCTAAAAGTTATGCTCTAAGAGGGATTCATTATTAGAGCAAAATCACTTTCCACCTCATGTTCAATATTTACTATAATAAGGAAAGCTACCTTTGGTCAAGGAAGGGTTTTCATTATCTCACTACTTCACTTTAATATTTGTAGGTAGATCAAAAGTAAAATTACAAGAAGAGGGAATAATTAGAACATAACTGATGAGATATTGCAGAGACCACTTGTTCTTTAATTACATGTTCACTGCAAATATATCAGCATTTCTAACATACTGCCAGGTTCTAAACACTGTAGGGTTGTTTTTTGAATTAGATGTGTAACTTATTTAATGATGTACACTAGCTACCGAAGATACCTTTGATGATGAAACAAAATGAACTATCAATTTGTATATATTTTATACTTTAGAATCAATAACTGAAAATACAATACAATTATTATTCTTTTTCAGATACTTCCACGACAACAAAAACACCAACTGTTACTGGTATGTTTCTATTTTTGCACCCTTTTCTACAGAAATTTTTGAGTGTGAAGATTAACTTATTTTAATACATTTTTCAATGCTTACATATTACATTTTGTTTTGATGCACTCGTGTAATCATTTCAATTTGCTAGACTTTCTCTAGTTAGACATGCATGTGTCCAATGTCTAGATATAACAGTTTTCGAGACATGAAGTCTATCTTCTGACATGTGCTGATAATTTATTTTTCTGAAATACAAACAAAATGTATTAAATTTAAACTCTACTTTCTACTCTTTCTAGAAAATTGAGGAGAGGAATACTATGCAATCTGCATTTGCTTCTCCTAAATATGTCAACTTGGTTAATATAAAGACAGAATTTTTTTTTTTTTGCAATTCATATTTTATTGAAAGTTTTATGACTGGGGAGAGGATACAGAAGACAAAAGGGGATGGGGATGGTCAGAGGGGGTAGTTTCACATAAATTTTCATTATAATACATAATAATACAGAATAATACATAACTTTTCCCATGTGAGCAACAACAGCCCACCTATCCATTGGTCCTAAATGTTGACAAATCATTGATCGATCTATATATCTCTCTAAATACATATGCATGCTGAGATGTGGAATTAGCCCGTAGGATCCCCTTGGTCTAAACATATTATGGAGGGGTTGCAACCGTAACTGTAGGTCCCAATGGCCAAGATCCACAGGTGCTAGGTTTCATGCAAGGGTCAAGCCTGACTCTTCCAACCTACTCCCACTGTGTGCGTGCGTCATTCGCATCATTCTTCTGAATACCTATGACTTTTTATTACTTTGGTGGTGTTCGTTACAATTGTTAAAGGTAGATGTTAATGGCGTGAGGTGTGGTGTGTCACCTTCCACCGGATGGAGAAACTATGGCTGTAAAGTGGTCCACCTGTGCCAGTTGTGATGGGCAGTTGTTAATTGTTTTTGTGTAGAGGCCGCTAGTATTTCATAGTAGTTTCATATTTAAGATATTGTTTAATCTTTCCTTCCAGTAAAGTGGGAGCGGGGCAGGTATTTTGCTTCCAGTGCGAAGCTATAAGATTGCGCGTCGCTAATATCGTCATAATTACCATATGTTTATCTGGGTGGGCTATGGGGGTGGGGAGCAATAGCATGAGGCCCAATGGGGGTGTTAGCGTCAGGTCTGTTATACCCATGCTGATCCATAAATTATAAGTTTCTTTCCATAGTGGCTTTATGAGGGGGCAATCCCACCATATGTGGATCATTGTTCCTTCACTCATTCCACATCTCCAACATTTGCCTGACGTGAGTGGGAATATCCTGTGAAGTTTATCCGGTGTGTAGTACCATCTATATACCAGCTTTTTGTGGGCCTCTATGTGTGAGTAGCAAGTGGTCACCCCTTTCAGAGCTGTCAATGATTCGAGCCACTGTCTGTCTGAAAGCGCTAACTCGCATTCCCTCTCCCATTGAACCTTATAAGAAAATTCGTGTAAGGGGGTTCCGGCCTCTAACACTGCATAGCATAAAGATAGGGTTTTTTGTCTAGTCGGTGCGGAGTGGCATCTATCATATAGTGTACACCTGTCGGTGTCAATATCATGCAAGGTGGTTATGGGTTGTAGTACCTTGTCTTTAACGATGCTTTTAAGTTGGAGGTATGGGAATATGTATGAGGAGGGTAACTGGAATGATCTCTGTAGCTCCGGGAAGGGCATGATCTTCCCTTGGCGACATATGTCCCTAATGCGTTTAGCACCCCTCACTTCCCATCCGCTTAGGGATATCCATGGAGAGATCGACTGTAGAGCAGTTATAGGTGCCCATGGCGAGAACTTTTTATCAGTTCCTCGTACGTGGTGGAGGGTATCCCACATTTGAATAGCATAGCGAGTTAAGGGTAGGAGTATGTGATGTTTACCCCTCAGATGTTTCGGCGTCCAAATGAAATCTACCACAGACCCCTTAGGGCCGTGTTGATTCTCAATGTCTACCCATTGTAATGTCCCCGGTGGGGCGTGTAGTTTAACTACATTCTCTAGGATTGCTGCTTTGTGGTACAGTAGTATATTGGGGAATCCCAAACCCCCTTTTTTGGTTGGGGTATGCAATAGTGCTAAAGGAAGTCTTGCGTTACATATAAAGGATGCTAGCAATTTTTGTATATGTTTGCACAACGTGGCTGAGAAAGGTAGGGGTAACATACGGAATATATACAGAATTTTCGGAAGTACCATCATCTTAACAGTATTGATTTTGCCGAGCCATGACAACATAACATTTTTCCATTTATGCAGGATTTGTTTACACATTTGTGGCAGGGGGAAAGATTGAGAGTGGTGATGTGTCGATGTGTGGCCGCTATCTTTACGCCTAAATAGGTGAGGGGTGATTGTCTCCAGTCAAAGGAGAATACGGTTTTCAATCTAGAGACTGTGGAAGAGGGAAGACGGATCGGCAGGGCTTGTGTTTTCGATTGATTTAACTTGTAATAGGACACTTTACTATACTCTCCCAGTACATCTACGAGAGCAGGCAAGGACCGTTCAGGTTGGGACATGGTGACCAGGACATCATCCGCAAACATTGATAGTTTATATTCGGAGGATTCAGTTTTAATTCCTATTATGTTCGGGAGGTTCCTAATCATATACGCTAAAGGTTCGAGAGAAAGAACGAAAAGCAGGGGTGAGAGTGGACAACCTTGGCGTGTCCCATTTGTGATAGGAAAAGGGCTAGAGACAAACCCTGCATTCGTGACCTTGGCAGTGGGTTTTGTGTATAGGGCCATAATACCAGTAATGTACGGGGTTGGAAAGCCAAATTTGTTGAGTACTTGTTCCATGTACCCCCAGTGTAGTCTATCAAAGGCTTTCTCCGCGTCTAACGCTAGGAGAAGGCCCGCCGCGTGTTGTGTTTCCATGAGTGTTAATATATTCAATATCTTTCTTGTGTTGTCCGACCCCTGTCTTTGAGTGACAAAGCCTGACTGATCATTGTGAACAATTTGAGCGATAATGTTTTTAAGCCGGTCCGCTAAGATCTTGGCATATAATTTAGTGTCACAGTTCAGAAGGGAAATCAGACGGAAGTTCTGACAATGAGTGGGTGGTTTACCAGGTTTAGGCAAAGTGGAGATATGGGCCTGTAACATGTCTGTCGGCATCGTGCCTTCGGAGAAGCATTGGTTGAGTAGAGTTGTTAGATGGGGGGTCAATATGTCAGAGAATGTCTGGTAGTACAGGTTTGTGAAACCGTCTGGTCCTGGAGATTTGTGTTTGGGTAGTCTGCTTATCGTACGTGTCACCTCCTCTACCGTGAAGGGTTGTGTTATCTTATCTATTTCTTCCTGTGTTAGGGTGGGTAAGTTCACCCTATCTAAGAATTGAGTGATATGTTCCTTAGTCGGTGTGTGTGTTGAGGGATCGTTTTTGAGGTTATATAGCGAGCTATAATATTTCGCAAACTCCTCCACTATATCTTGAGGGTGCATTAGTTTGTTTTTGTCGGAGAAGACAATATACGCCACTCGTGAGTTGGCCATACGGGCTTTTAGTTTGGAAGCCAGGAGGGATCCCGCTTTATTCCCGTGGGCGAAGAATTTATAATTATAGCTGTGCAGTAGATGGTTTGTTTTGTCTAATTCCATCTCACGCAGTTGTGCTTGTACCTTGGACAGTTGTGCATAACTATCTGCCGACTGGTGAAGTTTGTTAGTATGGGTAAACGTAATTATTTGTTGGATTAGGTTATTGTAAGTGTGGAGCCTCGTCTTTTTTGCGAAGCTAGCTTGTCTAATGAATATTCCCCTTATTACTGCCTTATGGGCCTGCCATATCATGTCCGCGGAAGAGTGTTCCACAGTGTTCCTTTGAAAATAATCTGCGAGTTCTGTCTTTACCTGTGTGCTGAAAGTAGGGTCACGTAACAAAGATTCATTCAATCTCCACGAGCCTGTGCCCTTGGTAGGATATTGTGTCGCTAGTGTTAAGGAAATAGGGGCATGATCAGACCATGTTATTAGTCCTATTTTGGCGGCTTGGACTTTGGGTACCATAGATGAGTGTATCAAGAATCTATCAATACGGGAGTATGAATTGTGGGCTGTAGAATGGAAAGTGAAATCTTTCTAGGTGGGATGTAATATCCTCCAGGCATCTACGAAACCAGTATTGTGGAGGCATTGTTGGATAGCTTTTGTTGTGTTTGCGCGGCACTTGGCTGTAGTCTGTGTTATGCGTGAGGAGGAGGATGTATCCAGATGGTCATCTAAGATAAAGTTGGTGTCCCCCCCTATCACAACGTTGCCAAGGGCATGTAACTCAGCCAAGTTTAGAATTTTGTCTAAATAAGCTGTCTTATTCTCGTGTGGTCCGTATATATTAATAAGGGTGTATGGTTCATTGTTGAGTAGGCATTGAACCAGGAGGAAACGTCCCTCTCTATCGCTAATTTTTTTCTGCAGTGAGAAGGGCACGTCCTTATTGATCAGTATAGAGACCCCTCTTTTTTTCTTGCTGTACCCAGAGTGGTAACCTATAGGGAATTGCTTGGATGTGAATTTAGGCAACTTGGATTTTAAAAAGTGGGTTTCCTGATAGAAGGCCACTGTGGCCTTCATTTTTTTGGCTTCGCCAAGGGCAAGCCTTCGCTTATGCGGGGAATTCAGTCCTTTCGCGTTCAGTGAAACAATAGTCAAGGCCATGGTGGTGCAGTGAATGTGTCTGCATATTTATGTCGCTTTTTGTTCATGTAGTGTAGAGGATCATGGCAATAGAGAGGGTAAACATCCCTTATCTGCGGCCCTTCAAGTATGTAGGACATGTTAGGAGGTTTAATTATGTGAAACATAAGGGTTTTGGGATAGGTTGGAGGGCAGGAGGAGGGGAGATGGGAGAGTAACCAGGGGATAACTATATACACGGAGTTGGTCAGATAGTGAATATCTGACAGTAACCAGGTTCGTAGTGGCTCCGTTTAGCCAAAACATGGGGGGGGGTAACTAAGACGGTAGCCACTAGCCTACCCGTTTCTGGTCAATAGAAAAGGAAAATTGCAGGGGAACGCCATGTGGGAACACACGTAAATTGAGGTCTCATGTTAACATTTAACTCCTAGGGGAGATCACCTACCAGGTGAGGAACTATATATATATGGTATCAGCTTTGGTAAAACGCTAGGCTCGCATTAGCCCTGAACATTAACAACATAAAATGTTATACCGTATATAATAATTGAACCATCTCACAGTTCTTGTAGGTGTAAAAGGTCAAGATGATCAGAGAGTCTCTGAGTAGGCTGGAGTTTGTTTTCAATTCTTGTCGCTCGGTGCATTGGCCCAGTCTTTTACGAGTTTCTTAGGCGACGACGCAGAGGTTATCGCTCCTTCTGCTGCGCCCTGTTGGTGGACTTGTATGTTCCAATCTGACAGGAGCTTGATTCCGTCGTTCACATTATGTATGTGGTGTTCAATTCCATTTTTCTTAACGATTATGCGCGTCGGGTAACCCCACTTATATAACATATCAGCATTTTGCAGAGCTTGTGTCAGTGGTCTAAATTCTTTGCGTTTAGCTAAGGTCGCTGCTGATAGATCAATGAATAATTTGACCCCAGCATATTCGGGTGGTATGTTATCTGCATTGCGCACTGCTCGCATAATGGTCTCCTTTGATGTGAAATAATGAACTCGGGTGAGTACATCTCTTGGGGTGGCGGTATCCAGGAATCTGGGCCGCGGCAAACGGTGTATGCGGTCAAGGCGGAGGTCAGCCTCCTTGAGGCCTGGGCATAAGGCTTTAAACAGACCAACAGCGTAATCATGCAATTCTGAGGGTTTAATTTCCTCTGCAATCCCCCTGAGACGGATGTTATTTCTCCTGTCACGGTCCTCATGGTCCGCCATCTTAGCAGCCAGTGTGGTCAGTCGGGAGTCAAGTGATTCAAATACCTCTGTTAGGTTGTTGTGGGCCTCTATGATTTCTTCGGCCTTATCTTCAAGCGCTGCAGTGCGCTCGCCTATTTCTTTTATGTCTGCGCGAACATCTTTTGCCAGTTTGGCGAATTCAGCTTGCAGAGTAGTTTGTAAGTTGAGTAACATCCTCTGCATGGCGTCTTCCGAGGCAGGAGCCGCGTTCATAGCTGAGAGGGACGTGATATCACTCCTATCGGAGCTAGCTGCAGGAGAAGAGGGGCCGTCGGTGCCATTTTGCGCTCGGTTTCGTGGCGGCGTTAAGGAGGAAATCTGCAGTTCTGTCTGCTTCGTTTTCAGTCTTTTTTGCCCCCGGTGAGACATGGTGGTTTCGGGCTATCCCTAGGGTTGTTTTGTTCACGGGTAGGTTAGTGGGTTTTCTGCTATTAGCTGCGGATCGTGATACCCTCGGAGGAGCTAACAGCTCACACGTCCGATTCCATGAGCTGCCAGGCCACGCCCCAAGACAGAAATTTTAATATATGATATTTGATAAGAGATATAATTTTCTTGTGTTTTATGTGAGTCTTACTCTAAAAGTTATGCTCTAAGAGGGATTCATTATTAGAGCAAAATCACTTTCCACCTCATGTTCAATATCTACTATAATAAGGAAAGCTACCTTTGGTCAAGGAAGGGTTTTCATTCTCTCACTACTTCACTTTAATATTTGTAGGTAGATCAAAAGTAAAAATTACAAAGAAGAGGGAATAATTAAAACATAACTGATGAGATATTACAAAGTCCACTTGTTCTTTAATTACATGTTCAAAGCAAATATATCAGCATTTCTAACATACTGCCAGGTTCTAAACACTGTAGGGTTGTTTTTTGAATTAGATGTGTAACTCATTTCATGATGTACACTAGCTACCGAAGATACCTTTGATGATGAAAATAAATGAACTATCAATTTGTATATATTTTATAATTTAGAATTAGTGATGTACCGAAATGTCCGCCGGCGAACAGTTCCCGGCGAAATTAGCGTGTTCGCGTTCGCCGCGGCAGGCGGACACATGTGCAGTTCGATCCGCCCCCTATTCGTCATCATTGGGCAAACTTTGACCCTGTGCCTCTCGGTCAGCAGACACATTCCAGCCAATCAGCAGCACTCCCTCCCTTCCACACCCTCCAACCTCCCTCCCAGCATCCATTTTCGATTCATTCGGAAGATGCATGCTTAGTGAGAGGAGGGAAAGTTTAGCTGCTGCTGATTAGATAGGGAAATTGATAGCTAGGCTAGGGTATTCAGTGTCCACTACAATCCTGAAGGACTCATCTGATCTCTGTTGTAAGGACAGCACCCCAAAAAGCCCTTTTTAGGGCTAGAACATCAGGCTGCTTTTTTTTTTTTTTTTTTTTCCTGTGTAATGTAATTGCAGGTGCCTGCCTGCCAGCTTCTGTGTGAGGTTCACATTGGATACTGTGTCTACTTGCCCAGTGCCACCACTCATATCTGTTTTAACAATAGGTTAAGCTTTACATTAAAAATAAATATTTTTTTTTCACTGTAATAGAAGAGCAGTTGCCTGCCTGCCAGCTTCTGTGTCAGGTTGGATGCCTTGCCCATTTGCACAGTCAGTGCCACCACTCATATCTGTTTTAACAATTGGTTAAGCTTTAGATTTAAAATAAATATTTTTTTTTCACTGTAATAGAAGAGCAGTTGCCTGCCTGCCAGCTTCTGTGTCAGGTTGGATGCCTTGCCCATTTGCACAGTCAGTGCCACCACTCATATCTGTTTTAACAATTGGTTAAGCTTTAGATTTTAAAGAAATCATTTTTTTTCACTGTAATAGAAGATCAGTTAGTTGTCTGCAAACATCTGGGTGTCAGGCCTACTTCAGCGTGTGCTCTGCAGACCTGTGCCAGCGTGCTTTGACAGTTGCCACTCATATCTGGTGTCTCTATAGCGTGCTTTTACAACCAAAATTTTGTTTCCACTGTAATAGAAGAGCAGTTGCCTGCCTGCCAGCTTCTGTGTGAGGTTCACATTGGATACTGTGCCCACTTGCCCAGTGCCACCACTCATATCTGTTTTAACAATAGCTTAAGCTTTAGATTTTAAAGAAATCATTTTTTTTCACTGTAATAGAAGATCAGTTAGTTGTCTGCAAGCATCTGGGTGTCAGGCCTACTTCAGCGTGTGCTCTGCAAACCTGTGCCAGCGTGCTTTGACAGTTACCAATCATATCTGGTGTCTCTTTAGCGTGCTTTTACAAAGAAAAAAGGTTTCCAGTGTAAGCTAATAGCAGACAGTCAGTGTCCTTCAAGCGGCTCTGTCAGGCCTTCCTTCAGCGTGTGCCCTGCACAACCCTGCCAGCGTGCTTTGACAGTTGCCACTCATATCTTGTGTCTCTATAGCGTGCTTTTACAACCAAAATTTTGTTTCCACTGTAATAGAAGAGCAGTTGCCTGCCTGCCAGCTTCTGTGTGAGGTTCACATTGGATACTGTGCCTACTTGCCCAGTGCCACCACTCATATCTGTTTCAACAATTGATTAAGCTTTAGATTTTAAAGAAATCATTTTTTTTCACTGTAATAGAAGATCAGTTAGTTGTCTGCAAGCATCTGGGTGTCAGGCCTACTTCAGCGTGTGCTCTGCAGACCTGTGCCAGCATGCTTTGACAGTTGCCAATCATATCTGGTGTCTCTTTAGCGTGCTTTTACAAAGAAAAAAGGTTTCCAGTGTAAGCTAATAGCAGACAGTCAGTGTCCTTCAAGCGGCTCTGTCAGGCCTTCCTTCAGCGTGTGCCCTGCACAACCCTGCCAGCGTGCTTTGACAGTTGCCACTCATATCTTGTGTCTCTATAGCGTGCTTTTACAACCAAAATTTTGTTTCCACTGTAATAGAAGAGCAGTTGCCTGCCTGCCAGCTTCTGTGTGAGGTTCACATTGGATACTGTGCCTACTTGCCCAGTGCCACCACTCATATCTGTTTTAACAATTGGTTAAGCTTTACATTTAAAATAAATAATTTGTTTTCACTGTAATAGAAGAGCAGTTGCCTGCCTTCCAGCTTCTGTGTCAGGTTGGATGCCTTGCCCATTTGCACAGTCAGTGCCACCACTCATATCTGTTTTAACAATAGCTTAAGCTTTAGATTTTAAAGAAATCTTTTTTTTTCACTGTAATAGAAGATCAGTTAGTTGTCTGCAAGCGTCTGGGTGTCAGGCCTACTTCAGAGTGTGCTCTGCAGACCTGTGCCAGCGTGCTTTGACAGTTGCCACTCATATCTGGTGTCTCTATAGCGTGCTTTTACAACCAACATTTTGTTTCCACTGTAATAGAAGAGCAGTTGCCTGCCTGCCAGCTTCTGTGTGAGGTTCACATTGGATACTGTGCCTACTTGCCCAGTGCCACCACTCATATCTGTTTTAACAATTGGTTAAGCTTTACATTTAAAATAAATAATTTGTTTTCACTGTAATAGAAGAGCAGTTGCCTGCCTGCCAGCTTCTGTGTCAGGTTGGATGCCTTGCCCATTTGCACAGTCAGTGCCACCACTCATATCTGTTTTAACAATAGCTTAAACTTTAGATTTTAAAGAAATCATTTTTTTTCACTGTAATAGAAGATCAGTTAGTTGTCTGCAAGCGTCTGGGTGTCAGGCCTACTTCAGCGTGTGCTCTGTAGACCTGTTCCAGCGTGCTTTGACAGTTGCCAATCATATTTGGTGTCTCTATAGCGTGCTTTTAAAACCAAAATTTGTTTTTCACTGTTATAGATTGAATAGCAGTTACTTGTCTTCAAGCGGGTGTCTCAGGCCTACAGTGTGTGCTCTGCAGAACTGTTCCAGTGCACATTGCCAATCATATCTGGTGTCTCTATAGCGTGCTTTTAAAACCAAAATTTGTTTTTCACTGTTATAGATTGAATAGCAGTTACTTGTCTTCAAGCGGGTGTCTCAGGCCTACAGTGTGTGCTCTGCAGAACTGTTCCAGTGCACATTGCCAATCATATCTGGTGTCTCTATAGCGTGCTTTTAAAACCAAAATTTGTTTTTCACTGTTATAGATTGAATAACAGTTACTTGTCTTCAAGCGGCTCTGTCAGTCCTTCCTTCAGCGTGTGCTCTGCAGAACTGTTCCAGTGCACATTGCCAATCATATCTGGTCTCACAGTAGCTTGCACGCATAGTACCACTAATCCCCCAAAAAATGACAGGCAGAGGCAGGCCACCCCGCAGGGGCCGTCGTGGTCGTGGTGCTGTGATTCCCTTTTGCCCTAGAATAATGCCCAGTTTTCAGAAGCCACGTACCCTGAACTTGAAAAGTTCTGAGGACTTAGTTGACTGGCTAACACAGGACACCCAATCTTGTACAGCCTCCGCTCGGAACCTTGACGCACCATCCTCCTCCAGCTTAACTTCAGGCACCTCTCAAGATACCACTCACCCGCCTGCCGCCACCACCAAAACTAGCACCACAGCCGCTTTACTTGGTATGTCAGAGGAGTTATTCACACACCCGTTTGAAGAAATGAGTGATGCGCAACCATTATTGCTAGAGGATGTAGATAACAGGGATATGTCTCAGGCAGGCAGCATTAAACACATGGAGGTACGGTGTGATGATGATGATGTTGTACCCGCTGCTGCTTCCTTTTCTGAGTTGTCAGATACAAGCGAAGCGGTTGATGATGACGATGCGTCCATGGATGTCACGTGGGTGCCCGCTCGGCAAGAAGAAGAACAGGGCGAAAGTTCAGATGGGGAGACAGAGAGGAGGAGGAGACGAGTTGGAAGCAGGGGGGGGTTGTCGCAAGGAGCTAGTGGCCCAGTCAGACAGCATGCATCGGCACCCGGGGTCAGCCCGACAGCACGCCAATCAACGCATGCTGTGTCCACCACCAGAATGCTGTCATTGCAGAGCTCAGCAGTGTGGCATTTTTTTGTGTGTCTGCCTCTGACAACAGCGATGCCATTTGCAACCTGTGCCAAAGGAAACTGAGTCATGGGAGGTCCAACACCCACCTAGGTACAACTGCTTTGCGTAGGCACATGATCTCACATCACAAACGCCTATGGGATCAACACATGAGTACAATCAGCACGCCTACTCTAAGCCGCCATCCTCCTCCTGGTCCAGCATCTTCAGCCACGTCAACCACTGCTGTCCTTCTTGCCCCCTCTCAACCATCCGCCACTCCGTCTCCCGCCTTGAGCAGTTCCCGCTCATCTGCCCATAGTCATGTGTCTGTCAAGGACATGTTTGAGCGTAAGAAGCCAATGTCACCAAGTCACCCCCTTGCCCAGCGTCTGACAGCTGGCTTGTCCGACTATTAGCCCGCCAGCTTTTACCATGCAATCTGGTTGAGTCTGAGGCATTCAAAAAATTTGTAGCTATTGGGACACCGCAGTGGAAGGTACCCGGCCGGAATTTCTTTTCACAAAAGGCAATCCCGAACTTGTACTCGATTGTGCAAAAGGAAGTCATGGCATGTCTGGCACACAGTGTTGGGGCAAGGGTCCATCTGACCACTGATACCTGGTCTGCAAATCATGGTCAGGGCAGGTATATCACCTACACTGCGCATTGGGTAAACCTGCTGAAGGCTGACAAGCAAGGAATGCGTGGCATTGCAGAGGAGTTGGTGACACCGCCACGAATTGCAGGCAGTCCTGCTGCCACCTCCTCTACTCCTCCTACTCCATCCTCTTCCATAACCTCCTCGGCTGAGTCCTCTTGTGCCGCTGCTTCTTGCTCCACATCAACGGCACCCCCCCAGCTCCCCAGGTACTATTCCACATCCCGGATACGGCAGTGTCACGCCGTCTTGGGTTTGACTTGCTTGAAAGCAGAGAGTCACACCGGACAAGCACTCCTGTCCGCCCTGAACGCACAGGTGGAAAAGTGGCTGACTCCGCAGCAACCGGATATCGTCAAAGTGGTGTGTGACAACGGAAAAAATTTGATAGCGGCATTGAAGTTGGGCAAGTTGACACATGTGCCGTGCATGGCACATGTGTGTAATCTGATCGTACAACGCTTTGTGCATAAGTACACAGGCTTACAGGACGTCCTGAAGCAGGCCAGGAAGGTGTGTGGCCATTTCAGGCGTTCCTACACGGCCATGGCTCACTTTGCCGATATCCAGCGGCGAAACAACATGCCAGTGAGGCGCTTGATTTGCGACAGCCCTACACGTTGGAATTCAACACTCCTAATGTTCGACCACCTGCTCCAACAAGAAAAAGCTGTTAATGAATATTTGTATGACCGGGGTGCTAGGACAGCCTCTGGGGAGCTGGGAATTTTTTTGCCACATTACTGGACGCTCATGCGCAATGCCTGTAGGCTCATGCGTCCTTTTGAGGAGGTGACAAACCTAGTCAGTCGCAGTTGTGTGTGTGCGTGTGTATGGCTGTCTGCCTGTGTGTGTGTGTGTGACAGGGTGAAGATTTCTTGCACATGGGTGTGACAGGGTGAAGATTTCTTGCACAGGGCGCCCAAAGGCCTAAGGCTGGCCCTGCGCATGGGTCAGTGGCTCTGCACCAGACTTCCCTCCAATTGATCAAAGTTAAAGGATTTCAAGTGGACTGATTACAATTACAGGGCCTCTAAAGAGTCCTGTATTGTTATTTGTCGTCACTACCTTCCCGCGTCGGGAGTGGGTCATTTGCGCCCCTGCTGCCTTCCTTGCATGTGGTAGCTGTTTGTCAGGGATTTGTCAATCCATATCTGCCAAGTGACCCTATGTAGGGGTAACAGTCCCTATTCTGCTCTGTGTCAGTGTGTATCATGGTCTCTGTGGACAGGGAACAGTCTCTATTCTGCTCTGTGTCAGTGTGTATCAGGGGTTTTGAGGACAGGTGTCAATCCATATCTGCCAAGTGACCCTATGTAGGGGGAACAGTCCCTATTCTGCTCTGTGTCAGTGTGTATCATGGTCTCTGTGGACGGTGAACAGTCTCTATTCTGCTCTGTGTCAGTGTGTATCATGGTCTCTGTGGACAGGGAACAGTCCCTATTCTGCTCTGTGTCAGTGTGTATCAGGGGTTTTGAGGACAGGTGTCAATCCATATCTGCCAAGTGACCCTATGTAGGGGGAACAGTCCCTATTCTGCTCTGTGTCAGTGTGTATCAGGGGCTTTGAGGACAGGTGTCAATCCATATCTGCCAAGTGACCCTATGTATATCTGCTGTCAGTACACAGGAAAAGTTTAAATATTTCTTGTTCTACGTTCTCTGCAACTCCACGCACCGACTCATCCAATACATGTAGATCTGGGGTTTCTCTGACTCTCCTCAGTAGTGTATCAAACAGAGTCTGCACTGTGGTAACACGGACATCTTCAGGACATAACTCAACTATTTGCAGATAGGCAGTCTGCAGCTTCTCTTTTTCACCTGTTCTCTTCTTTCTCTTATGCGTATTCTTGTCTATATGCAGGTGGTCTCTTGCCTTTCTTTTAACCAATTCGTTCCTTCCATATGGTTTAAAAGATCTCTGGCATCATTACTTTCAACGCAAATAACGTCATCATAGTTAGTCTCCTCATTATTCACCGGGAAGAGAGTGTTTGCACTGACTACCCACAGCATGCTCTTGCCATTGCCTACTCCACCTTCAACGACAGGGTGCAAGTCCCAAGGAGAAGGATCATTCACTTTATTATCTGTCATTATTTCACAAGTAGTGCCTGGAACATCCTCATGGGTCACAAGATGTAAATCTGGACTAATGTCAACCCCAGGGTCTGGAAAATCATCAATTTGAAATTTTTCGAATAATCCCAGTGGGCTGCCACATTCTTCCTCATCTGATGGTATTAAAGTTTGCAGAGATTCACTATGGGGTGGTGTCAAGCATTTTGGAGAACAATTAAGCATCTCCATCCCAATACGTTTCAGATGTCCTATCAGCTCTTCCACCCTATGCGATACTATGGGCAGGCTACCCGTGACGTCATTACTCACGGCCCTATTTCACGCGGACACTCTGTGTCAGTGTGTATCATGGTGTCTGTGGACAGGGAACAGTCTCTATTCTGCTCTGTGTCAGTGTGTATCATGGTCTCTGTGGACGGTGAACAGTCTCTATTCTGCTCTGTGTCAGTGTGTATCATGGTCTCTGTGGACGGTGAACAGTCTCTATTCTGCTCTGTGTCAGTGTGTATCATGGTCTCTGTGGACAGGGAACAGTCCCTATTCTGCTCTGTGTCAGTGTGTATCAGGGGTTTTGAGGACAGGTGTCAATCCATATCTGCCAAGTGACCCTATGTAGGGGGAACAGTCTCTATTCTGCTCTGTGTCAGTGTGTATCAGGGCTGGGCTTTGAGGACAGGTGTCAATCCATATCTGCCAAGTGACCCTATGTATATCTGCTGTCAGTACACAGGAAAAGTTTAAATATTTCTTGTTCTACGTTCTCTGCAACTCCACGCACCGACTCATCCAATACGTGAAGATCTGGGGTTTCTCTGACTCTCCTCAGTAGTGTATCAAACAGAGTCTGCACTGTGGTAACACGGACATCTTCAGGACATAACTCAAATTTCTGCCCTTTATGGATTAAAAGCAGACTCTGCATCAACTGTGCAATTTTCCATGGGAGTTTTGCCATGGATCCCCCTCTGGCATGCCACAGTCCAGGTGTTAGTCCCCTTGAAACAACTTTTCCATCACTATTGTGGCCAGAAAGAGTCCCTGTTGTTTTTAAAATTCGCCTGCCCATTGAAGTCAATGGCGGTTCGCGTGTTTCGCCGGTTCGCGAACATTTGCGGAAGTTCGCGTTCGCCGTTCGCGAACCGAAAATTTCGGGTTCGCGACAACACTATTTAGAATCAATAACTGAAAATACAATACAATTATTATTCTTTTTCAGATACTTCCGCGACAACAAAAACACCAACTGTTGCTGGTATGTTTCCATTTCTGCACCCTTTTCTACAGACATTTTTGAGTGTGAAGATTAAATTAATCACTTATTTTAATACATTTTTCAATGCTTACATATTACATTTTGTTTTGTTGCACTTGTGTAATCATTTCAATTTGGCAGACTTTCTCTAGTTAGACATGCATGTGTCCAATGTCTAGATATAACAGTTTTCGAGACATGAAGTCTATCTTCTGACATCTGCTGATAATTTATTTTTCTGAAATACAAACAAAATGTATTAAATTTAAACTCTACTTTCTACTCTTTCTAGAAAATTGAGGAGAGGAAAACTATGCAATCTGCATTTGCTTCTCCTAAATATGTCAACTTGGTTAATATAAAGACAGAAATTTTAATATATGATATTTGATAAAGAGATATAATTTTCTTGTGTTTTATGTGAGTCTTACTCTAAAAGTTATGCTCTAAGAGGGATTCATTATTAGAGCAAAATCACTTTCCACCTCATGTTCAATATCTACTATAATAAGGAAAGCTACCTTTGGTCAAGGAAGGGTTTTCATTCTCTCACTACTTCACTTTAATATTTGTAGGTAGATCAAAAGTAAAATTACAACAAGAGGGAATAATTAGAACATAACTGATGAGATATTGCAGAGACCACTTGTTCTTTAATTACATGTTCACTGCAAATATATCAGCATTTCTAACATACTGCCAGGTTCTAAACACTGTAGGGTTGTTTTTTGAATTAGATGTGTAACTTATTTCATGATGTACACTAGCTACCGAAGATACCTTTGATGATGAAACGAAATGAACTATCAATTTGTATATATTTTATACTTTAGAATCAATAACTGAAAATACAATACAATTATTATTCTTTTTCAGATACTTCCACGACAACAAAAACACCAGCTGTTACTGGTATGTTTCCATTTCTGCACCCTTTTCTACAGAAATTTTTGAGTGTGAAGATTAACTTATTTTAATACATTTTTCAATGCTTACATATTACATTTTGTTTTTTTGCACTTGTGTAATCATTTCAATTTGCTAGACTTTCTCTAGTTAGACATGCATGTGTACAATGTCTAGATATAACAGTTTTCGAGACATGAAGTCTATCTTCTGACATCTGCTGATAATTTATTTTTCTGAAATACAAACAAAATGTATTAAATTTAAACTCTACTTTCTACTCTTTCTAGAAAATTGAGGAGAGGAAAACTATGCAATCTGCATTTGCTTCTCCTAAATATGTCAACTTGGTTAATATAAAGACAGAACTTTTAATATATGATATTTGATAAAGAGACATCATTTTCTTGTGTTTTATGTGAGTCTTACTCTAAAAGTTAAGCTCTAAGATGGATTCATTATTAGAGCAAAATCACTTTCCACCTCATGTTCAATATCTACTATAATAAGGAAAGCTACCTTTGGTCACGGAAGGGTTTTCATTCTCTCACTACTTCACTTTAATATTTGTAGGTAGATCAAAAGTAAAAATTACAAAGAAGAGGGAATAATTAAAACATAACTGATGAGATATTACAAAGTCCACTTGTTCTTTAATTACATGTTCAAAGCAAATATATCAGCATTTCTAACATACTGCCAGGTTCTAAACACTGTAGGGTTGTTTTTTGAATTAGATGTGTAACTCATTTCATGATGTACACTAGCTACCGAAGATACCTTTGATGATGAAAAGAAATGAACTATCAATTTGTATATATTTTATAATTTAGAATCAATAACTGAAAATACAATACAATTATTATTCTTTTTCAGATACTTCCACGACAACAAAAACACCAACTGTTGCTGGTATGTTTCCATTTCTGCACCCTTTTCTACAGACATTTTTGAGTGTGAAGATTAAATTAATCACTTATTTTAATACGTTTTTCAATGCTTACATATTACATTTTGTTTTGTTGCACTTGTGTAATCATTTCAATTTGGCAGACTTTCTCTAGTTAGACATGCATGTGCAACATGTCTAAATATGACAGTCTTCGAGACATGAAGTCAATCTTTTGACATCGGCTGATGAATTTTTTTCTTAAATACAAACATAATGTATTAAATTTAAACTCTACTTTCTACTCTTTCTAGAAAATTGAGGAGAGGAAAACTATGCAATCTGCATTTGCTTCTCCTAAATATGTCAACTTGGTTAAAATAAAGAGAGAAATTTTAATATATGATATTTGATAAAGAGACCATTTTCTTGTGTTTTATGTGAGTCTTACTCTAAAAGTTATGCTCTAAGATGGATTCATTATTAGAGCAAAATCACTTTCCACCTCATGTTCAATATCTACTATAATAAGGAAAGCTACCTTTGGTCAAGGAAGGGTTTTCATTCTCTCACTACTTCACTTTAATATTTGTAGGTAGATCAAAAGTAAAATTACAACAAGAGGGAATAATTAGAACATAACTGATGAGATATTGCAGAGACCACTTGTTCTTTAATTACATGTTCACTGCAAATATATCAGCATTTCTAACATACTGCCAGGTTCTAAACACTGTAGGGTTGTTTTTTGAATTAGATGTGTAACTTATTTCATGATGTACACTAGCTACCGAAGATACCTTTGATGATGAAACGAAATGAACTATCAATTTGTATATATTTTGTACTTTAGAATCAATAACTGAAAATACAATACAATTATTATTCTTTTTCAGATTCTTCCACGACAACAAAAACACCAACTGTTACTGGTATGTTTCCATTTCTGCACCCTTTTCTACAGAAATTTTTGAGTGTTAAGATTAACTTATTTTAATACATTTTTCAATGCTTACATATTATATTTTGTTTTGTTGCACTTGCGTAATCATTTCAATTTGGCAGACTTTCTCTAGTAAGACATGCATGTGCACAATGTCTAAATATGACAGTCTTCGAGACATGAAGTCAATCTTCTGACATCTGCTGATGAATTTTTTTCTTAAATACAAACATAATGTATTAAATTTAAACTCTACTTTCTACTCTTTCTAGAAAATTGAGGAGAGGAAAACTATGCAATCTGCATTTGCTTCTCCTAAATATGTCAACTTGGTTAAAATAAAGACAGAAATTTTAATATATGATATTTGATAAAGAGACCATTTTCTTGTGTTTTATGTGAGTCTTACTCTAAAAGTTATGCTCTAAGATGGATTCATTATTAGAGCAAAATCACTTTCCACCTCATGTTCAATATCTACTATAATAAGGAAAGCTACCTTTGGTCAAGGAAGGGTTTTCATTCTCTCACTACTTCACTTTAATATTTGTAGGTAGATCAAAAGTAAAAATTACAAAGAAGAGGGAATAATTAAAACATAACTGATGAGATATTACAAAGTCCACTTGTTCTTTAATTACATGTTCAAAGCAAATATATCAGCATTTCTAACATACTGCCAGGTTCTAAACACGGTAGGGTTGTTTTTTGAATTAGATGTGTAACTCATTTCATGATGTACACTCGCTACCGAAGATACCTTTAATGATAAAAAGAAATGAACTATCAATTTGTATATATTTTATAATTTATAATCAATAACTGAAAATACAATACAATTATTATTCTTTTTTCAGATACTTCCACGACAACAAAAACACCAACTGTTGCTGGTATGTTTCCATTTCTGCACCCTTTTCTACAGACATTTTTGAGTGTGAAGATTAAATTAATCACTTATTTTAATACATTTTTCAATGCTTACATATTACATTTTGTTTTGTTGCACTTGTGTAATCATTTCAATTTGGCAGACTTTCTCTAGTTAGACATGCATGTGTCCAATGTCTAGATATAACAGTTTTCGAGACATGAAGTCTATCTTCTGACATCTGCTGATAATTTTTTTTTCTGAAATACAAACAAAATGTATTAAATTTAAACTCTACTTTCTACTCTTTCTAGAAAATTGAGGAGAGGAAAACTATGCAATCTGCATTTGCTTCTCCTAAATATGTCAACTTGGTTAATATGAAGACAGAAATTTTAATATATGATATTTGATAAAGAGATATAATTTTCTTGTGTTTTATGTGAGTCTTACTCTAAAAGTTATGCTCTAAGAGGGATTCATTATTAGAGCAAAATCACTTTCCACCTCATGTTCAATATCTACTATAATAAGGAAAGCTACCTTTGGTCAAGGAAGGGTTTTCATTATCTCACTAATTCACTTTAATATTTGTAGGTAGATCAAAAGTAAAATTACAACAAGAGGGAATAATTAGAACATAACTGATGAGATATTGCAGAGACCACTTGTTCTTTAATTACATGTTCACTGCAAATATATCAGCATTTCTAACATACTGCCATGTTCTAAACACTGTAGGGTTGTTTTTTGAATTAGATGTGTAACTCATTTCATGATGTACACTAGCTACCGAAGATACCTTTGATGATGAAACGAAATGAACTATCAATTTGTATATATTTTATAATTTAGAATCAATAACTGAAAATACAATACAATTATTATTCTTTTTCAGATACTTCCACGACAACAAAAACACCAACTGTTGCTGGTATGTTTCCATTTCTGCACCCTTTTCTACAGACATTTTTGAGTGTGAAGATTAAATTAATCACTTATTTTAATACATTTTTCAATGCTTACATATTACATTTTGTTTTGTTGCACTTGTGTAATCATTTCAATTTGGCAGACTTTCTCTAGTTAGACATGCATGTGTCCAATGTCTAGATATAACAGTTTTCGAGACATGAAGTCTATCTTCTGACATCTGCTGATAATTTATTTTTCTGAAATACAAACAAAATGTATTAAATTTAAACTCTACTTTCTACTCTTTCTAGAAAATTGAGGAGAGGAAAACTATGCAATCTGCATTTGCTTCTCCTAAATATGTCAACTTGGTTAATATAAAGACAGACATTTTAATATATGATATTTGATAAAGAGATATAATTTTCTTGTGTTTTATGTGAGTCTTACTCTAAAAGTTATGCTCTAAGAGGGATTCATTATTAGAGCAAAATCACTTTCCACCTCATGTTCAATATCTACTATAATAAGGAAAGCTACCTTTGGTCAAGGAAGGGTTTTCATTATCTCACTAATTCACTTTAATATTTGTAGGTAGATCAAAAGTAAAATTACAACAAGAGGGAATAATTAGAACATAACTGATGAGATATTGCAGAGACCACTTGTTCTTTAATTACATGTTCAAAGCAAATATATCAGCATTTCTAACATACTGCCAGGTTCTAAACACTGTAGGGTTGTTTTTTGAATTAGATGTGTAACTTATTTCATGATGTACACTAGCTACCGAAGATACCTTTGATGATGAAACAAAATGAACTATCAATTTGTATATATTTTGTACTTTAGAATCAATAACTGAAAATACAATACAATTATTATTCTTTTTCAGATTCTTCCACGACAACAAAAACACCAGCTGTTACTGGTATGTTTCCATTTCTGCACCCTTTTCTACAGAAATTTTTGAGTGTGAAGATTAACTTATTTTAATACATTTTTCAATGCTTACATATTACATTTTGTTTTGTTGCACTTGCGTAATCATTTCAATTTGGCAGACTTTCTCTAGTAAGACATGCATGTGCACAATGTCTAAATATGACAGTCTTCGAGACATGAAGTCAATCTTCTGACATCTGCTGATGAATTTTTTTCTTAAATACAAACATAATGTATTAAATTTAAACTCTACTTTCTACTCTTTCTAGAAAATTGAGGAGAGGAAAACTATGCAATCTGCATTTGCTTCTCCTAAATATGTCAACTTGGTTAAAATAAAGACAGAAATTTTAATATATGATATTTGATAAAGAGACCATTTTCTTGTGTTTTATGTGAGTCTTACTCTAAAAGTTATTCTCTAAGATGGATTCATTATTAGAGCAAAATCACTTTCCACCTCATGTTCAATATCTACTATAATAAGGAAAGCTACCTTTGGTCAAGGAAGGGTTTTCATTCTCTCACTACTTCACTTTAATATTTGTAGGTAGATCAAAAGTAAAAATTACAAAGAAGAGGGAATAATTAGAACATAACTGATGAGATATTGCAGAGTCCACTTGATCTTTAATTACATGTTCACTGCAAATATATCAGCATTTCTAACATACTGCCAGGTTCTAAACACTGTAGGGTTGTTTTTTTGAATTAGATGTGTAACTTATTTCATGATGTACACTAGCTACCGAAGATACCTTTGATGATGAAACAAAATGAACTATCAATTTGTATATATTTTGTACTTTAGAATCAATAACTGAAAATACAATACAATTATTATTCTTTTTCAGATTCTTCCACGACAACAAAAACACCAACTGTTACTGGTATGTTTCCATTTCTGCACCCTTTTCTACAGAAATTTTTGAGTGTGAAGATTAACTTATTTTAATAAATTTTTCAATGCTTACATATTACATTTTGTTTTGTTGCACTTGCGTAATCATTTCAATTTGGCAGACGTTCTCTAGTAAGACATGCATGTGCACAATGTCTAAATATGACAGTCTTCGAGACATGAAGTCAATCTTCTGACATCTGCTGATGAATTTTTTTCTTAAATACAAACATAATGTATTAAATTTAAACTCTACTTTCTACTCTTTCTAGAAAATTGAGGAGAGGAAAACTATGCAATCTGCATTTGCTTCTCCTAAATATGTCAACTTGGTTAAAATAAAGACAGAAATTTTAATATATGATATTTGATAAAGAGACCATTTTCTTGTGTTTTATGTGAGTCTTACTCTAAAAGTTATGCTCTAAGATGGATTCATTATTAGAGCAAAATCACTTTCCACCTCATGTTCAATATCTACTATAATAAGGAAAGCTACCTTTGGTCAAGGAAGGGTTTTCATTCTCTCACTACTTCACTTTAATATTTGTAGGTAGATCAAAAGTAAAAATTACAAAGAAGAGGGAATAATTAAAACATAACTGATGAGATATTACAAAGTCCACTTGTTCTTTAATTACATGTTCAAAGCAAATATATCAGCATTTCTAACATACTGCCAGGTTCTAAACACTGTAGGGTTGTTTTTTGAATTAGATGTGTAACTCATTTCATGATGTACACTAGCTACCGAAGATACCTTTGATGATGAAAAGAAATGAACTATCAATTTGTATATATTTTATAATTTAGAATCAATAACTGAAAATACAATACAATTATTATTCTTTTTCAGATACTTCCACGACAACAAAAACACCAACTGTTGCTGGTATGTTTCCATTTCTGCACCCTTTTCTACAGACATTTTTGAGTGTGAAGATTAAATTAATCACTTATTTTAATACATTTTTCAATGCTTACATATTACATTTTGTTTTGTTGCACTTGTGTAATCATTTCAATTTGGCAGACTTTCTCTAGTTAGACATGCATGTGTCCAATGTCTAGATATAACAGTTTTCGAGACATGAAGTCTATCTTCTGACATCTGCTGATAATTTATTTTTCTGAAATACAAACAAAATGTATTAAATTTAAACTCTACTTTCTACTCTTTCTAGAAAATTGAGGAGAGGAAAACTATGCAATCTGCATTTGCTTCTCCTAAATATGTCAACTTGGTTAATATAAAGACAGAAATGTTAATATATGATATTTGATAAAGAGATATAATTTTCTTGTGTTTTATGTGAGTCTTACTCTAAAAGTTATGCTCTAAGAGGGATTCATTATTAGAGCAAAATCACTTTCCACCTCATGTTCAATATCTACTATAATAAGGAAAGCTACCTTTGGTCAAGGAAGGGTTTTCATTATCTCACTAATTCACTTTAATATTTGTAGGTAGATCAAAAGTAAAATTACAACAAGAGGGAATAATTAGAACATAACTGATGAGATATTGCAGAGTCCACTTGATCTTTAATTACATGTTCACTGCAAATATATCAGCATTTCTAACATACTGCCAGGTTCTAAACACTGTAGGGTTGTTTTTTGAATTAGATGTGTAACTTATTTCATGATGTACACTAGCTACCGAAGATACCTTTGATGATGAAACAAAATGAACTATCAATTTGTATATATTTTGTACTTTAGAATCAATAACTGAAAATACAATACAATTATTATTCTTTTTCAGATTCTTCCACGACAACAAAAACACCAACTGTTACTGGTATGTTTCCATTTCTGCACCCTTTTCTACAGAAATTTTTGAGTGTGAAGATTAACTTATTTTAATAAATTTTTCAATGCTTACATATTACATTTTGTTTTGTTGCACTTGCGTAATCATTTCAATTTGGCAGACTTTCTCTAGTAAGACATGCATGTGCACAATGTCTAAATATGACAGTCTTCGAGACATGAAGTCAATCTTCTGACATCTGCTGATGAATTTTTTTCTTAAATACAAACATAATGTATTAAATTTAAACTCTACTTTCTACTCTTTCTAGAAAATTGAGGAGAGGAAAACTATGCAATCTGCATTTGCTTCTCCTAAATATGTCAACTTGGTTAAAATAAAGACAGAAATTTTAATATATGATATTTGATAAAGAGACCATTTTCTTGTGTTTTATGTGAGTCTTACTCTAAAAGTTATGCTCTAAGATGGATTCATTATTAGAGCAAAATCACTTTCCACCTCATGTTCAATATCTACTATAATAAGGAAAGCTACCTTTGGTCAAGGAAGGGTTTTCATTCTCTCACTACTTCACTTTAATATTTGTAGGTAGATCAAAAGTAAAAATTACAAAGAAGAGGGAATAATTAAAACATAACTGATGAGATATTACAAAGTCCACTTGTTCTTTAATTACATGTTCAAAGCAAATATATCAGCATTTCTAACATACTGCCAGGTTCTAAACACTGTAGGGTTGTTTTTTGAATTAGATGTGTAACTCATTTCATGATGTACACTAGCTACCGAATATACCTTTGATGATGAAACGAAATGAACTATCAATTTGTATATATTTTATAATTTAGAATCAATAACTGAAAATACAATACAATTATTATTCTTTTTCAGATACTTCCACGACAACAAAAACACCAACTGTTGCTGGTATGTTTCCATTTCTGCACCCTTTTCTACAGAAATTTTTGAGTGTGAAGATTAACTTATTTTAATACATTTTTCAATGCTTACATATTACATTTTGTTTTGTTGCACTTGTGTAATCATTTCAATTTGGCAGACTTTCTCTAGTTAGACATGCATGTGTCCAATGTCTAGATATAACAGTTTTCGAGACATGAAGTCTATCTTCTGGCATCTGCTGATAATTTATTTTTCTGAAATACAAACAAAATGTATTAAATTTAAACTCTACTTTCTACTCTTTCTAGAAAATTGAGGAGAGGAAAACTATGCAATCTGCATTTGCTTCTCCTAAATATGTCAACTTGGTTAATATAAAGACAGAAATGTTAATATATGATATTTGATAAAGAGATATAATTTTCTTGTGTTTTATGTGAGTCTTACTCTAAAAGTTATGCTCTAAGAGGGATTCATTATTAGAGCAAAATCACTTTCCACCTCATGTTCAATATCTACTATAATAAGGAAAGCTACCTTTGGTCACGGAAGGGTTTTCATTCTCTCACTACTTCACTTTAATATTTGTAGGTAGGTCAAAAGTAAAATTACAAGAAGAGGGAATAATTAGAACATAACTGATGAGATATTGCAGAGTCCACTTGTTCTTTAATTACATGTTCACTGCAAATATATCAGCATTTCTAACATACTGCCAGGTTCTAAACACTGTAGGGTTGTTTTTTGAATTAGATGTGTAACTTATTTCATGATGTACACTAGCTACCGAAGATACCTTTGATGATGAAACAAAATGAACTATCAATTTGTATATATTTTGTACTTTAGAATCAATAACTGAAAATACAATACAATTATTATTCTTTTTCAGATTCTTCCACGACAACAAAAACACCAACTGTTACTGGTATGTTTCCATTTCTGCACCCTTTTCTACAGAAATTTTTGAGTGTGAAGATTAACTTATTTTAATACATTTTTCAATGCTTACATATTACATTTTGTTTTGTTGCACTTGCGTAATCATTTCAATTTGGCAGACTTTCTCTAGTAAGACATGCATGTGCACAATGTCTAAATATGACAGTCTTCGAGACATGAAGTCAATCTTCTGACATCTGCTGATGAATTTTTTTCTTAAATACAAACATAATGTATTAAATTTAAACTCTACTTTCTACTCTTTCTAGAAAATTGAGGAGAGGAAAACTATGCAATCTGCATTTGCTTCTCCTAAATATGTCAACTTGGTTAAAATAAAGACAGAAATTTTAATATATGATATTTGATAAAGAGACCATTTTCTTGTGTTTTATGTGAGTCTTACTCTAAAAGTTATGCTCTAAGATGGATTCATTATTAGAGCAAAATCCCTTTCCACCTCATGTTCAATATCTACTATAATAAGGAAAGCTACCTTTGGTCAAGGAAGGGTTTTCATTCTCTCACTACTTCACTTTAATATTTGTAGGTAGATCAAAAGTAAAAATTACAAAGAAGAGGGAATAATTAAAACATAACTGATGAGATATTACAAAGTCCACTTGTTCTTTAATTACATGTTCAAAGCAAATATATCAGCATTTCTAACATACTGCCAGGTTCTAAACACTGTAGGGTTGTTTTTTGAATTAGATGTGTAACTTATTTCATGATGTACACTAGCTACCGAATATACCTTTGATGATGAAACGAAATGAACTATCAATTTGTATATATTTTGTACTTTAGAATCAATAACTGAAAATACAATACAATTATTATTCTTTTTCAGATTCTTCCACGACAACAAAAACACCAACTGTTGCTGGTATGTTTCCATTTCTGCACCCTTTTCTACAGAAATTTTTGAGTGTGAAGATTAACTTATTTTAATACATTTTTCAATGCTTACATATTACATTTTGTTTTTTTGCACTTTTGTAATCATTTCAATTTGCTAGACTTTCTCTAGTTAGACATGCATGTGTACCATGTCTAAATATGACAGTCTTCGAGACATGAAGTCAATCTTCTGACATCTGCTGATGAATTTTTTTCTTAAATACAAACATAATGTATTAAATTTAAACTCTACTTTCTACTCTTTCTAGAAAATTGAGGAGAGGAAAACTATGCAATCTGCATTTGCTTCTCCTAAATATGTCAACTTGGTTAAAATAAAGACATACATTTTAATATATGATATTTGATAAAGAGACCATTTTCTTGTGTTTTATGTGAGTCTTACTCTAAAAGTTATGCTCTAAGATGGATTCATTATTAGAGCAAAATCACTTTCCACCTCATGTTCAATATCTACTATAATAAGGAAAGCTACCCTTGGTCAAGGAAGGGTTTTCATTCTCTCACTACTTCACTTTAATATTTGTAGTTAGATCAAAAGTAAAAATTACAAAGAAGAGGGAATAATTAAAACATAACTGATGAGATATTACAAAGTCCACTTGTTCTTTAATTACATGTTCAAAGCAAATATATCAGCATTTCTAACATACTGCCAGGTTCTAAACACTGTAGGGTTGTTTTTTGAATTAGATGTGTAACTCATTTCATGATGTACACTAGCTACCGAAGATACCTTTGATGATGAAAAGAAATGAACTATCAATTTGTATATATTTTATAATTTAGAATCAATAACTGAAAATACAATACAATTATTATTCTTTTTCAGATACTTCCACGACAACAAAAACACCAACTGTTGCTGGTATGTTTCCATTTCTGCACCCTTTTCTACAGACATTTTTGAGTGCGAAGTTTAAATTAATCACTTATTTTAATAAATTTTTCAATGCTTACATATTACATTTTGTTTTGTTGCACTTGTGTAATCATTTCAATTTGGCAGACTTTCTCTAGTTAGACATGCATGTGCAACATGTCTAAATATGACAGTCTTCGAGACATGAAGTCAATCTTCTGACATCTGCTGATGAATTTTTTTCTTAAATACAAACATAATGTATTAAATTTAAACTCTACTTTCTACTCTTTCTAGAAAATTGAGGAGAGGAAAACTATGCAATCTGCATTTGCTTCTCCTAAATATGTCAACTTGGTTAAAATAAAGACAGAAATTTTAATATATGATATTTGATAAAGAGACCATTTTCTTGTGTTTTATGTGAGTCTTACTCTAAAAGTTATGCTCTAAGATGGATTCATTATTAGAGCAAAATCAATTTCCACCTCATGTTCAATATCTACTATAATAAGGAAAGCTACCTTTGGTCAAGGAAGGGTTTTCATTCTCTCACTACTTCACTTTAATATTTGTAGGTAGATCAAAAGTAAAATTACAAGAAGAGGGAATAATTAGAACATAACTGATGAGATATTGCAGAGTCCACTTGTTCTTTAATTACATGTTCACTGCAAATATATCAGCATTTCTAACATACTGCCAGGTTCTAAACACTGTAGGGTTGTTTTTTGAATTAGATGTGTAACTTATTTTATGATGTACACTAGCTACCGAAGATACCTTTGATGATGAAACAAAATGAACTATCAATTTGTATATATTTTGTACTTTAGAATCAATAACTGAAAATACAATACAATTATTATTCTTTTTCAGATTCTTCCACGACAACTAAAACACCAACTGTTACTGGTATGTTTCCATTTCTGCGCCCTTTTCTACAGAAATTTTTGAGTGTGAAGATTAACTTATTTTAATACATTTTTCAATGCTTACATATTACATTTTGTTTTGTTGCACTTGTGTAATCATTTCAATTTGGCAGACTTTCTCTAGTAAGACATGCATGTGCACAATGTCTAAATATGACAGTCTTCGAGACATGAAGTCAATCTTCTGACATCTGCTGATGAATTTTTTTCTTAAATACAAACATAATGTATTAAATTTAAACTCTACTTTCAACTCTTTCTAGAAAATTGAGGAGAGGAAAACTATGCAATCTGCATTTGCTTCTCCTAAATATGTAAACTTGGTTAAAATAAAGACATACATTTTAATATATGATATTTGATAAAGAGACCATTTTCTTGTGTTTTATGTGAGTCTTACTCTAAAAGTTATGCTCTAAGATGGATTCATTATTAGAGCAAAATCACTTTCCACCTCATGTTCAATATCTACTATAATAAGGAAAGCTACCTTTGGTCAAGGAAGGGTTTTCATTCTCTCACTACTTCACTTTAATATTTGTAGGTAGATCAAAAGTAAAAATTACAAAGAAGAGGGAATAATTAAAACATAACTGATGAGATATTACAAAGTCCACTTGTTCTTTAATTACATGTTCAAAGCAAATATATCAGCATTTCTAACATACTGCCAGGTTCTAAACACTGTAGGGTTGTTTTTTGAATTAGATGTGTAACTCATTTCATGATGTACACTAGCTACCGAAGATACCTTTGATGATGAAAAGAAATGAACTATCAATTTGTATATATTTTATAATTTAGAATCAATAACTGAAAATACAATACAATTATTATTCTTTTTCAGATACTTCCACGACAACAAAAACACCAACTGTTGCTGGTATGTTTCCATTTCTGCACCCTTTTCTACAGACATTTTTGAGTGTGAAGATTAAATTAATCACTTATTTTAATACATTTTTCAATGCTTACATATTACATTTTGTTTTGTTGCACTTGTGTAATCATTTCAATTTGGCAGACTTTCTCTAGTTAGACATGCATGTGTCCAATGTCTAGATATAACAGTTTTCGAGACATGAAGTCTATCTTCTGACATCTGCTGATAATTTATTTTTCTGAAATACAAACAAAATGTATTAAATTTAAACTCTACTTTCTACTCTTTCTAGAAAATTGAGGAGAGGAAAACTATGCAATCTGCATTTGCTTCTCCTAAATATGTCAACTTGGTTAATATAAAGACAGAAATGTTAATATATGATATTTGATAAAGAGATATAATTTTCTTGTGTTTTATGTGAGTCTTACTCTAAAAGTTATGCTCTAAGAGGGATTCATTATTAGAGCAAAATCACTTTCCACCTCATGTTCAATATCTACTATAATAAGGAAAGCTACCTTTGGTCAAGGAAGGGTTTTCATTATCTCACTAATTCACTTTAATATTTGTAGGTAGATCAAAAGTAAAATTACAACAAGAGGGAATAATTAGAACATAACTGATGAGATATTGCAGAGTCCACTTGATCTTTAATTACATGTTCACTGCAAATATATCAGCATTTCTAACATACTGCCAGGTTCTAAACACTGTAGGGTTGTTTTTTGAATTAGATGTGTAACTTATTTCATGATGTACACTAGCTACCGAAGATACCTTTGATGATGAAACAAAATGAACTATCAATTTGTATATATTTTGTACTTTAGAATCAATAACTGAAAATACAATACAATTATTATTCTTTTTCAGATTCTTCCACGACAACAAAAACACCAACTGTTACTGGTATGTTTCCATTTCTGCACCCTTTTCTACAGAAATTTTTGAGTGTGAAGATTAACTTATTTTAATAAATTTTTCAATGCTTACATATTACATTTTGTTTTGTTGCACTTGCGTAATCATTTCAATTTGGCAGACTTTCTCTAGTAAGACATGCATGTGCACAATGTCTAAATATGACAGTCTTCGAGACATGAAGTCAATCTTCTGACATCTGCTGATGAATTTTTTTCTTAAATACAAACATAATGTATTAAATTTAAACTCTACTTTCTACTCTTTCTAGAAAATTGAGGAGAGGAAAACTATGCAATCTGCATTTGCTTCTCCTAAATATGTCAACTTGGTTAAAATAAAGACAGAAATTTTAATATATGATATTTGATAAAGAGACCATTTTCTTGTGTTTTATGTGAGTCTTACTCTAAAAGTTATGCTCTAAGATGGATTCATTATTAGAGCAAAATCACTTTCCACCTCATGTTCAATATCTACTATAATAAGGAAAGCTACCTTTGGTCAAGGAAGGGTTTTCATTCTCTCACTACTTCACTTTAATATTTGTAGGTAGATCAAAAGTAAAAATTACAAAGAAGAGGGAATAATTAAAACATAACTGATGAGATATTACAAAGTCCACTTGTTCTTTAATTACATGTTCAAAGCAAATATATCAGCATTTCTAACATACTGCCAGGTTCTAAACACTGTAGGGTTGTTTTTTGAATTAGATGTGTAACTCATTTCATGATGTACACTAGCTACCGAATATACCTTTGATGATGAAACGAAATGAACTATCAATTTGTATATATTTTATAATTTAGAATCAATAACTGAAAATACAATACAATTATTATTCTTTTTCAGATACTTCCACGACAACAAAAACACCAACTGTTGCTGGTATGTTTCCATTTCTGCACCCTTTTCTACAGAAATTTTTGAGTGTGAAGATTAACTTATTTTAATACATTTTTCAATGCTTACATATTACATTTTGTTTTGTTGCACTTGTGTAATCATTTCAATTTGGCAGACTTTCTCTAGTTAGACATGCATGTGTCCAATGTCTAGATATAACAGTTTTCGAGACATGAAGTCTATCTTCTGGCATCTGCTGATAATTTATTTTTCTGAAATACAAACAAAATGTATTAAATTTAAACTCTACTTTCTACTCTTTCTAGAAAATTGAGGAGAGGAAAACTATGCAATCTGCATTTGCTTCTCCTAAATATGTCAACTTGGTTAATATAAAGACAGAAATGTTAATATATGATATTTGATAAAGAGATATAATTTTCTTGTGTTTTATGTGAGTCTTACTCTAAAAGTTATGCTCTAAGAGGGATTCATTATTAGAGCAAAATCACTTTCCACCTCATGTTCAATATCTACTATAATAAGGAAAGCTACCTTTGGTCACGGAAGGGTTTTCATTCTCTCACTACTTCACTTTAATATTTGTAGGTAGGTCAAAAGTAAAATTACAAGAAGAGGGAATAATTAGAACATAACTGATGAGATATTGCAGAGTCCACTTGTTCTTTAATTACATGTTCACTGCAAATATATCAGCATTTCTAACATACTGCCAGGTTCTAAACACTGTAGGGTTGTTTTTTGAATTAGATGTGTAACTTATTTCATGATGTACACTAGCTACCGAAGATACCTTTGATGATGAAACAAAATGAACTATCAATTTGTATATATTTTGTACTTTAGAATCAATAACTGAAAATACAATACAATTATTATTCTTTTTCAGATTCTTCCACGACAACAAAAACACCAACTGTTACTGGTATGTTTCCATTTCTGCACCCTTTTCTACAGAAATTTTTGAGTGTGAAGATTAACTTATTTTAATAAATTTTTCAATGCTTACATATTACATTTTGTTTTGTTGCACTTGCGTAATCATTTCAATTTGGCAGACTTTCTCTAGTAAGACATGCATGTGCACAATGTCTAAATATGACAGTCTTCGAGACATGAAGTCAATCTTCTGACATCTGCTGATGAATTTTTTTCTTAAATACAAACATAATGTATTAAATTTAAACTCTACTTTCTACTCTTTCTAGAAAATTGAGGAGAGGAAAACTATGCAATCTGCATTTGCTTCTCCTAAATATGTCAACTTGGTTAAAATAAAGACAGAAATTTTAATATATGATATTTGATAAAGAGACCATTTTCTTGTGTTTTATGTGAGTCTTACTCTAAAAGTTATGCTCTAAGATGGATTCATTATTAGAGCAAAATCCCTTTCCACCTCATGTTCAATATCTACTATAATAAGGAAAGCTACCTTTGGTCAAGGAAGGGTTTTCATTCTCTCACTACTTCACTTTAATATTTGTAGGTAGATCAAAAGTAAAAATTACAAAGAAGAGGGAATAATTAAAACATAACTGATGAGATATTACAAAGTCCACTTGTTCTTTAATTACATGTTCAAAGCAAATATATCAGCATTTCTAACATACTGCCAGGTTCTAAACACTGTAGGGTTGTTTTTTGAATTAGATGTGTAACTTATTTCATGATGTACACTAGCTACCGAATATACCTTTGATGATGAAACGAAATGAACTATCAATTTGTATATATTTTGTACTTTAGAATCAATAACTGAAAATACAATACAATTATTATTCTTTTTCAGATTCTTCCACGACAACAAAAACACCAACTGTTGCTGGTATGTTTCCATTTCTGCACCCTTTTCTACAGAAATTTTTGAGTGTGAAGATTAACTTATTTTAATACATTTTTCAATGCTTACATATTACATTTTGTTTTTTTGCACTTTTGTAATCATTTCAATTTGCTAGACTTTCTCTAGTTAGACATGCATGTGTACCATGTCTAAATATGACAGTCTTCGAGACATGAAGTCAATCTTCTGACATCTGCTGATGAATTTTTTTCTTAAATACAAACATAATGTATTAAATTTAAACTCTACTTTCTACTCTTTCTAGAAAATTGAGGAGAGGAAAACTATGCAATCTGCATTTGCTTCTCCTAAATATGTCAACTTGGTTAAAATAAAGACATACATTTTAATATATGATATTTGATAAAGAGACCATTTTCTTGTGTTTTATGTGAGTCTTACTCTAAAAGTTATGCTCTAAGATGGATTCATTATTAGAGCAAAATCACTTTCCACCTCATGTTCAATATCTACTATAATAAGGAAAGCTACCCTTGGTCAAGGAAGGGTTTTCATTCTCTCACTACTTCACTTTAATATTTGTAGTTAGATCAAAAGTAAAAATTACAAAGAAGAGGGAATAATTAAAACATAACTGATGAGATATTACAAAGTCCACTTGTTCTTTAATTACATGTTCAAAGCAAATATATCAGCATTTCTAACATACTGCCAGGTTCTAAACACTGTAGGGTTGTTTTTTGAATTAGATGTGTAACTCATTTCATGATGTACACTAGCTACCGAAGATACCTTTGATGATGAAAAGAAATGAACTATCAATTTGTATATATTTTATAATTTAGAATCAATAACTGAAAATACAATACAATTATTATTCTTTTTCAGATACTTCCACGACAACAAAAACACCAACTGTTGCTGGTATGTTTCCATTTCTGCACCCTTTTCTACAGACATTTTTGAGTGCGAAGTTTAAATTAATCACTTATTTTAATAAATTTTTCAATGCTTACATATTACATTTTGTTTTGTTGCACTTGTGTAATCATTTCAATTTGGCAGACTTTCTCTAGTTAGACATGCATGTGCAACATGTCTAAATATGACAGTCTTCGAGACATGAAGTCAATCTTCTGACATCTGCTGATGAATTTTTTTCTTAAATACAAACATAATGTATTAAATTTAAACTCTACTTTCTACTCTTTCTAGAAAATTGAGGAGAGGAAAACTATGCAATCTGCATTTGCTTCTCCTAAATATGTCAACTTGGTTAAAATAAAGACAGAAATTTTAATATATGATATTTGATAAAGAGACCATTTTCTTGTGTTTTATGTGAGTCTTACTCTAAAAGTTATGCTCTAAGATGGATTCATTATTAGAGCAAAATCAATTTCCACCTCATGTTCAATATCTACTATAATAAGGAAAGCTACCTTTGGTCAAGGAAGGGTTTTCATTCTCTCACTACTTCACTTTAATATTTGTAGGTAGATCAAAAGTAAAATTACAAGAAGAGGGAATAATTAGAACATAACTGATGAGATATTGCAGAGTCCACTTGTTCTTTAATTACATGTTCACTGCAAATATATCAGCATTTCTAACATACTGCCAGGTTCTAAACACTGTAGGGTTGTTTTTTGAATTAGATGTGTAACTTATTTTATGATGTACACTAGCTACCGAAGATACCTTTGATGATGAAACAAAATGAACTATCAATTTGTATATATTTTGTACTTTAGAATCAATAACTGAAAATACAATACAATTATTATTCTTTTTCAGATTCTTCCACGACAACTAAAACACCAACTGTTACTGGTATGTTTCCATTTCTGCGCCCTTTTCTACAGAAATTTTTGAGTGTGAAGATTAACTTATTTTAATACATTTTTCAATGCTTACATATTACATTTTGTTTTGTTGCACTTGTGTAATCATTTCAATTTGGCAGACTTTCTCTAGTAAGACATGCATGTGCACAATGTCTAAATATGACAGTCTTCGAGACATGAAGTCAATCTTCTGACATCTGCTGATGAATTTTTTTCTTAAATACAAACATAATGTATTAAATTTAAACTCTACTTTCAACTCTTTCTAGAAAATTGAGGAGAGGAAAACTATGCAATCTGCATTTGCTTCTCCTAAATATGTAAACTTGGTTAAAATAAAGACATACATTTTAATATATGATATTTGATAAAGAGACCATTTTCTTGTGTTTTATGTGAGTCTTACTCTAAAAGTTATGCTCTAAGATGGATTCATTATTAGAGCAAAATCACTTTCCACCTCATGTTCAATATCTACTATAATAAGGAAAGCTACCTTTGGTCAAGGAAGGGTTTTCATTCTCTCACTACTTCACTTTAATATTTGTAGGTAGATCAAAAGTAAAAATTACAAAGAAGAGGGAATAATTAAAACATAACTGATGAGATATTACAAAGTCCACTTGTTCTTTAATTACATGTTCAAAGCAAATATATCAGCATTTCTAACATACTGCCAGGTTCTAAACACTGTAGGGTTGTTTTTTGAATTAGATGTGTAACTCATTTCATGATGTACACTAGCTACCGAAGATACCTTTGATGATGAAAAGAAATGAACTATCAATTTGTATATATTTTATAATTTAGAATAAATAACTGAAAATACAATACAATTATTATTCTTTTTAAGATACTTCCACGACAACAAAAACACCAACTGTTGCTGGTATGTTTCCATTTCTGCACCCTTTTCTACAGAAATTTTTGAGTGTGAAGATTAACTTATTTTAATACATTTTTCAATGCTTACATATTACATTTTGTTTTGTTGCACTTGTGTAATCATTTCAATTTGGCAGACTTTCTCTAGTTAGACATGCATGTGTCCAATGTCTAGATATAACAGTTTTCGAGACATGAAGTCTATCTTCTGACATCTGCTGATAATTTATTTTTCTGAAATACAAACAAAATGTATTAAATTTAAACTCTACTTTCTACTCTTTCTAGAAAATTGAGGAGAGGAAAACTATGCAATCTGCATTTGCTTCTCCTAAATATGTCAACTTGGTTAATATAAAGACAGAAATTTTAATATATGATATTTGATAAAGAGATATAATTTTCTTGTGTTTTATGTGAGTCTTACTCTAAAAGTTATGCTCTAAGAGGGATTCATTATTAGAGCAAAATCACTTTCCACCTCATGTTCAATATCTACTATAATAAGGAAAGCTACCTTTGGTCACGGAAGGGTTTTCATTCTCTCACTACTTCACTTTAATATTTGTAGGTAGATCAAAAGTGAAATTACAAGAAGAGGGAATAATTAGAACATAACTGATGAGATATTGCAGAGTCCACTTGTTCTTTAATTACATGTTCACTGCAAATATATCAGCATTTCTAACATACTGCCAGGTTCTAAACACTGTAGGGTTGTTTTTTGAATTAGATGTGTAACTTATTTCATGATGTACACTAGCTACCGAAGATACCTTTGATGATGAAACAAAATGAACTATCAATTTGTATATATTTTGTACTTTAGAATCAATAACTGAAAATACAATACAATTATTATTCTTTTTCAGATTCTTCCACGACAACAAAAACACCAACTGTTACTGGTATGTTTCCATTTCTGCACCCTTTTCTACAGAAATTTTTGAGTGTGAAGATTAACTTATTTTAATAAATTTTTCAATGCTTACATATTACATTTTGTTTTGTTGCACTTGCGTAATCATTTCAATTTGGCAGACTTTCTCTAGTAAGACATGCATGTGCACAATGTCTAAATATGACAGTCTTCGAGACATGAAGTCAATCTTCTGACATCTGCTGATGAATTTTTTTCTTAAATACAAACATAATGTATTAAATTTAAACTCTACTTTCTACTCTTTCTAGAAAATTGAGGAGAGGAAAACTATGCAATCTGCATTTGCTTCTCCTAAATATGTCAACTTGGTTAAAATAAAGACAGAAATTTTAATATATGATATTTGATAAAGAGACCATTTTCTTGTGTTTTATGTGAGTCTTACTCTAAAAGTTATGCTCTAAGATGGATTCATTATTAGAGCAAAATCACTTTCCACCTCATGTTCAATATCTACTATAATAAGGAAAGCTACCTTTGGTCAAGGAAGGGTTTTCATTCTCTCACTACTTCACTTTAATATTTGTAGGTAGATCAAAAGTAAAAATTACAAAGAAGAGGGAATAATTAAAACATAACTGATGAGATATTACAAAGTCCACTTGTTCTTTAATTACATGTTCAAAGCAAATATATCAGCATTTCTAACATACTGCCAGGTTCTAAACACTGTAGGGTTGTTTTTTGAATTAGATGTGTAACTCATTTCATGATGTACACTAGCTACCGAATATACCTTTGATGATGAAACGAAATGAACTATCAATTTGTATATATTTTATAATTTAGAATCAATAACTGAAAATACAATACAATTATTATTCTTTTTCAGATACTTCCACGACAACAAAAACACCAACTGTTGCTGGTATGTTTCCATTTCTGCACCCTTTTCTACAGAAATTTTTGAGTGTGAAGATTAACTTATTTTAATACATTTTTCAATGCTTACATATTACATTTTGTTTTGTTGCACTTGTGTAATCATTTCAATTTGGCAGACTTTCTCTAGTTAGACATGCATGTGTCCAATGTCTAGATATAACAGTTTTCGAGACATGAAGTCTATCTTCTGGCATCTGCTGATAATTTATTTTTCTGAAATACAAACAAAATGTATTAAATTTAAACTCTACTTTCTACTCTTTCTAGAAAATTGAGGAGAGGAAAACTATGCAATCTGCATTTGCTTCTCCTAAATATGTCAACTTGGTTAATATAAAGACAGAAATGTTAATATATGATATTTGATAAAGAGATATAATTTTCTTGTGTTTTATGTGAGTCTTACTCTAAAAGTTATGCTCTAAGAGGGATTCATTATTAGAGCAAAATCACTTTCCACCTCATGTTCAATATCTACTATAATAAGGAAAGCTACCTTTGGTCACGGAAGGGTTTTCATTCTCTCACTACTTCACTTTAATATTTGTAGGTAGATCAAAAGTAAAATTAAAAGAAGAGGGAATAATTAGAACATAACTGATGAGATATTGCAGAGTCCACTTGTTCTTTAATTACATGTTCACTGCAAATATATCAGCATTTCTAACATACTGCCAGGTTCTAAACACTGTAGGGTTGTTTTTTGAATTAGATGTGTAACTTATTTCATGATGTACACTAGCTACCGAAGATACCTTTGATGATGAAACAAAATGAACTATCAATTTGTATATATTTTATAATTTAGAATCAATAACTGAAAATACAATACAATTATTATTCTTTTTCAGATTCTTCCACGACAACAAAAACACCAACTGTTACTGGTATGTTTCCATTTCTGCACCCTTTTCTACAGAAATTTTTGAGTGTGAAGATTAACTTATTTTAATACATTTTTCAATGCTTACATATTACATTTTGTTTTGTTGCACTTGCGTAATCATTTCAATTTGGCAGACTTTCTCTAGTAAGACATGCATGTGCACAATGTCTAAATATGACAGTCTTCGAGACATGAAGTCAATCTTCTGACATCTGCTGATGAATTTTTTTCTTAAATACAAACATAATGTATTAAATTTAAACTCTACTTTCTACTCTTTCTAGAAAATTGAGGAGAGGAAAACTATGCAATCTGCATTTGCTTCTCCTAAATATGTCAACTTGGTTAAAATAAAGACAGAAATTTTAATATATGATATTTGATAAAGAGACCATTTTCTTGTGTTTTATGTGAGTCTTACTCTAAAAGTTATGCTCTAAGATGGATTCATTATTAGAGCAAAATCCCTTTCCACCACATGTTCAATATCTACTATAATAAGGAAAGCTACCTTTGGTCAAGGAAGGGTTTTCATTCTCTCACTACTTCACTTTAATATTTGTAGGTAGATCAAAAGTAAAAATTACAAAGAAGAGGGAATAATTAAAACATAACTGATGAGATATTACAAAGTCCACTTGTTCTTTAATTACATGTTCAAAGCAAATATATCAGCATTTCTAACATACTGCCAGGTTCTAAACACTGTAGGGTTGTTTTTTGAATTAGATGTGTAACTTATTTCATGATGTACACTAGCTACCGAATATACCTTTGATGATGAAACAAAATGAACTATCAATTTGTATATATTTTGTACTTTAGAATCAATAACTGAAAATACAATACAATTATTATTCTTTTTCAGATTCTTCCACGACAACAAAAACACCAACTGTTACTGGTATGTTTCCATTTCTGCACCCTTTTCTACAGAAATTTTTGAGTGTGAAGATTAACTTATTTTAATACATTTTTCAATGCTTACATATTACATTTTGTTTTTTTGCACTTTTGTAATCATTTCAATTTGCTAGACTTTCTCTAGTTAGACATGCATGTGTACCATGTCTAAATATGACAGTCTTCGAGACATGAAGTCAATCTTCTGACATCTGCTGATGAATTTTTTTCTTAAATACAAACATAATGTATTAAATTTAAACTCTACTTTCTACTCTTTCTAGAAAATTGAGGAGAGGAAAACTATGCAATCTGCATTTGCTTCTCCTAAATATGTCAACTTGGTTAAAATAAAGACATACATTTTAATATATGATATTTGATAAAGAGACCATTTTCTTGTGTTTTATGTGAGTCTTACTCTAAAAGTTATGCTCTAAGATGGATTCATTATTAGAGCAAAATCACTTTCCACCTCATGTTCAATATCTACTATAATAAGGAAAGCTACCCTTGGTCAAGGAAGGGTTTTCATTCTCTCACTACTTCACTTTAATATTTGTAGTTAGATCAAAAGTAAAAATTACAAAGAAGAGGGAATAATTAAAACATAACTGATGAGATATTACAAAGTCCACTTGTTCTTTAATTACATGTTCAAAGCAAATATATCAGCATTTCTAACATACTGCCAGGTTTTAAACACTGTAGGGTTGTTTTTTGAATTAGATGTGTAACTCATTTCATGATGTACACTAGCTACCGAAGATACCTTTGATGATGAAAAGAAATGAACTATCAATTTGTATATATTTTATAATTTAGAATCAATAACTGAAAATACAATACAATTATTATTCTTTTTCAGATACTTCCACGACAACAAAAACACCAACTGTTGCTGGTATGTTTCCATTTCTGCACCCTTTTCTACAGACATTTTTGAGTGCGAAGTTTAAATTAATCACTTATTTTAATAAATTTTTCAATGCTTACATATTACATTTTGTTTTGTTGCACTTGTGTAATCATTTCAATTTGGCAGACTTTCTCTAGTTAGACATGCATGTGCAACATGTCTAAATATGACAGTCTTCGAGACATGAAGTCAATCTTCTGACATCTGCTGATGAATTTTTTTCTTAAATACAAACATAATGTATTAAATTTAAACTCTACTTTCTACTCTTTCTAGAAAATTGAGGAGAGGAAAACTATGCAATCTGCATTTGCTTCTCCTAAATATGTCAACTTGGTTAAAATAAAGACAGAAATTTTAATATATGATATTTGATAAAGAGACCATTTTCTTGTGTTTTATGTGAGTCTTACTCTAAAAGTTATGCTCTAAGATGGATTCATTATTAGAGCAAAATCACTTTCCACCTCATGTTCAATATCTACTATAATAAGGAAAGCTACCTTTGGTCACGGAAGGGTTTTCATTCTCTCACTACTTCACTTTAATATTTGTAGGTAGATCAAAAGTAAAATTACAAGAAGAGGGAATAATTAGAACATAACTGATGAGATATTGCAGAGTCCACTTGTTCTTTAATTACATGTTCACTGCAAATATATCAGCATTTCTAACATACTGCCAGGTTCTAAACACTGTAGGGTTGTTTTTTGAATTAGATGTGTAACTTATTTTATGATGTACACTAGCTACCGAAGATACCTTTGATGATGAAACAAAATGAACTATCAATTTGTATATATTTTGTACTTTAGAATCAATAACTGAAAATACAATACAATTATTATTCTTTTTCAGATTCTTCCACGACAACTAAAACACCAACTGTTACTGGTATGTTTCCATTTCTGCGCCCTTTTCTACAGAAATTTTTGAGTGTGAAGATTAACTTATTTTAATACATTTTTCAATGCTTACATATTACATTTTGTTTTGTTGCACTTGCGTAATCATTTCAATTTGGCAGACTTTCTCTAGTAAGACATGCATGTGCACAATGTCTAAATATGACAGTCTTCGAGACATGAAGTCAATCTTCTGACATCTGCTGATGAATTTTTTTCTTAAATACAAACATAATGTATTAAATTTAAACTCTACTTTCAACTCTTTCTAGAAAATTGAGGAGAGGAAAACTATGCAATCTGCATTTGCTTCTCCTAAATATGTAAACTTGGTTAAAATAAAGACATAAATTTTAATATATGATATTTGATAAAGAGACCATTTTCTTGTGTTTTATGTGAGTCTTACTCTAAAAGTTATGCTCTAAGATGGATTCATTATTAGAGCAAAATCACTTTCCACCTCATGTTCAATATCTACTATAATAAGGAAAGCTACCTTTGGTCAAGGAAGGGTTTTCATTCTCTCACTACTTCACTTTAATATTTGTAGGTAGATCAAAAGTAAAAATTACAAAGAAGAGGGAATAATTAAAACATAACTGATGAGATATTACAAAGTCCACTTGTTCTTTAATTACATGTTCAAAGCAAATATATCAGCATTTCTAACATACTGCCAGGTTCTAAACACTGTAGGGTTGTTTTTTGAATTAGATGTGTAACTCATTTCATGATGTACACTAGCTACCGAAGATACCTTTGATGATGAAAAGAAATGAACTATCAATTTGTATATATTTTATAATTTAGAATAAATAACTGAAAATACAATACACTTATTATTCTTTTTAAGATACTTCCACGACAACAAAAACACCAACTGTTGCTGGTATGTTTCCATTTCTGCACCCTTTTCTACAGAAATTTTTGAGTGTGAAGATTAACTTATTTTAATACATTTTTCAATGCTTACATATTACATTTTGTTTTGTTGCACTTGTGTAATCATTTCAATTTGGCAGACTTTCTCTAGTTAGACATGCATGTGTCCAATGTCTAGATATAACAGTTTTCGAGACATGAAGTCTATCTTCTGACATCTGCTGATAATTTATTTTTCTGAAATACAAACAAAATGTATTAAATTTAAACTCTACTTTCTACTCTTTCTAGAAAATTGAGGAGAGGAAAACTATGCAATCTGCATTTGCTTCTCCTAAATATGTCAACTTGGTTAATATAAAGACAGAAATTTTAATATATGATATTTGATAAAGAGATATAATTTTCTTGTGTTTTATGTGAGTCTTACTCTAAAAGTTATGCTCTAAGAGGGATTCATTATTAGAGCAAAATCACTTTCCACCTCATGTTCAATATCTACTATAATAAGGAAAGCTACCTTTGGTCACGGAAGGGTTTTCATTCTCTCACTACTTCACTTTAATATTTGTAGGTAGATCAAAAGTGAAATTACAAGAAGAGGGAATAATTAGAACATAACTGATGAGATATTGCAGAGTCCACTTGTTCTTTAATTACATGTTCACTGCAAATATATCAGCATTTCTAACATACTGCCAGGTTCTAAACACTGTAGGGTTGTTTTTTGAATTAGATGTGTAACTTATTTCATGATGTACACTAGCTACCGAAGATACCTTTGATGATGAAACAAAATGAACTATCAATTTGTATATATTTTGTACTTTAGAATCAATAACTGAAAATACAATACAATTATTATTCTTTTTCAGATTCTTCCACGACAACAAAAACACCAACTGTTACTGGTATGTTTCCATTTCTGCACCCTTTTCTACAGAAATTTTTGAGTGTGAAGATTAACTTATTTTAATAAATTTTTCAATGCTTACATATTACATTTTGTTTTGTTGCACTTGCGTAATCATTTCAATTTGGCAGACTTTCTCTAGTAAGACATGCATGTGCACAATGTCTAAATATGACAGTCTTCGAGACATGAAGTCAATCTTCTGACATCTGCTGATGAATTTTTTTCTTAAATACAAACATAATGTATTAAATTTAAACTCTACTTTCTACTCTTTCTAGAAAATTGAGGAGAGGAAAACTATGCAATCTGCATTTGCTTCTCCTAAATATGTCAACTTGGTTAAAATAAAGACAGAAATTTTAATATATGATATTTGATAAAGAGACCATTTTCTTGTGTTTTATGTGAGTCTTACTCTAAAAGTTATGCTCTAAGATGGATTCATTATTAGAGCAAAATCACTTTCCACCTCATGTTCAATATCTACTATAATAAGGAAAGCTACCTTTGGTCAAGGAAGGGTTTTCATTCTCTCACTACTTCACTTTAATATTTGTAGGTAGATCAAAAGTAAAAATTACAAAGAAGAGGGAATAATTAAAACATAACTGATGAGATATTACAAAGTCCACTTGTTCTTTAATTACATGTTCAAAGCAAATATATCAGCATTTCTAACATACTGCCAGGTTCTAAACACTGTAGGGTTGTTTTTTGAATTAGATGTGTAACTCATTTCATGATGTACACTAGCTACCGAATATACCTTTGATGATGAAACGAAATTAACTATCAATTTGTATATATTTTATAATTTAGAATCAATAACTGAAAATACAATACAATTATTATTCTTTTTCAGATACTTCCACGACAACAAAAACACCAACTGTTGCTGGTATGTTTCCATTTCTGCACCCTTTTCTACAGAAATTTTTGAGTGTGAAGATTAACTTATTTTAATACATTTTTCAATGCTTACATATTACATTTTGTTTTGTTGCACTTGTGTAATCATTTCAATTTGGCAGACTTTCTCTAGTTAGACATGCATGTGTCCAATGTCTAGATATAACAGTTTTCGAGACATGAAGTCTATCTTCTGACATCTGCTGATAATTTATTTTTCTGAAATACAAACAAAATGTATTAAATTTAAACTCTACTTTCTACTCTTTCTAGAAAATTGAGGAGAGGAAAACTATGCAATCTGCATTTGCTTCTCCTAAATATGTCAACTTGGTTAATATAAAGACAGAAATGTTAATATATGATATTTGATAAAGAGATATAATTTTCTTGTGTTTTATGTGAGTCTTACTCTAAAAGTTATGCTCTAAGAGGGATTCATTATTAGAGCAAAATCACTTTCCACCTCATGTTCAATATCTACTATAATAAGGAAAGCTACCTTTGGTCACGGAAGGGTTTTCATTCTCTCACTACTTCACTTTAATATTTGTAGGTAGATCAAAAGTAAAATTACAAGAAGAGGGAATAATTAGAACATAACTGATGAGATATTGCAGAGTCCACTTGTTCTTTAATTACATGTTCACTGCAAATATATCAGCATTTCTAACATACTGCCAGGTTCTAAACACTGTAGGGTTGTTTTTTGAATTAGATGTGTAACTTATTTCATGATGTACACTAGCTACCGAAGATACCTTTGATGATGAAACAAAATGAACAATCAATTTGTATATATTTTGTACTTTAGAATCAATAACTGAAAATACAATACAATTATTATTCTTTTTCAGATTCTTCCACGACAACAAAAACACCAACTGTTACTGGTATGTTTCCATTTCTGCACCCTTTTCTACAGAAATTTTTGAGTGTGAAGATTAACTTATTTTAATACATTTTTCAATGCTTACATATTACATTTTGTTTTGTTGCACTTGCGTAATCATTTCAATTTGGCAGACTTTCTCTAGTAAGACATGCATGTGCACAATGTCTAAATATGACAGTCTTCGAGACATGAAGTCAATCTTCTGACATCTGCTGATGAATTTTTTTCTTAAATACAAACATAATGTATTAAATTTAAACTCTACTTTCTACTCTTTCTAGAAAATTGAGGAGAGGAAAACTATGCAATCTGCATTTGCTTCTCCTAAATATGTCAACTTGGTTAAAATAAAGACAGAAATTTTAATATATGATATTTGATAAAGAGACCATTTTCTTGTGTTTTATGTGAGTCTTACTCTAAAAGTTATGCTCTAAGATGGATTCATTATTAGAGCAAAATCACTTTCCACCTCATGTTCAATATCTACTATAATAAGGAAGCTACCTTTGGTCAAGGAAGGGTTTTCATTCTCTCACTACTTCACTTTAATATTTGTAGGTAGATCAAAAGTAAAAATTACAAAGAAGAGGGAATAATTAAAACATAACTGATGAGATATTACAAAGTCCACTTGTTCTTTAATTACATGTTCAAAGCAAATATATCAGCATTTCTAACATACTGCCAGGTTCTAAACACTGTAGGGTTGTTTTTTGAATTAGATGTGTAACTCATTTCATGATGTACACTAGCTACCGAATATACCTTTGATGATGAAACGAAATGAACTATCAATTTGTATATATTTTATAATTTAGAATCAATAACTGAAAATACAATACAATTATTATTCTTTTTCAGATACTTCCACGACAACAAAAACACCAACTGTTGCTGGTATGTTTCCATTTCTGCACCCTTTTCTACAGAAATTTTTGAGTGTGAAGATTAACTTATTTTAATACATTTTTCAATGCTTACATATTACATTTTGTTTTGTTGCACTTGTGTAATCATTTCAATTTGGCAGACTTTCTCTAGTTAGACATGCATGTGTCCAATGTCTAGATATAACAGTTTTCGAGACATGAAGTCTATCTTCTGGCATCTGCTGATAATTTATTTTTCTGAAATACAAACAAAATGTATTAAATTTAAACTCTACTTTCTACTCTTTCTAGAAAATTGAGGAGAGGAAAACTATGCAATCTGCATTTGCTTCTCCTAAATATGTCAACTTGGTTAATATAAAGACAGAAATGTTAATATATGATATTTGATAAAGAGATATAATTTTCTTGTGTTTTATGTGAGTCTTACTCTAAAAGTTATGCTCTAAGAGGGATTCATTATTAGAGCAAAATCACTTTCCACCTCATGTTCAATATCTACTATAATAAGGAAAGCTACCTTTGGTCACGGAAGGGTTTTCATTCTCTCACTACTTCACTTTAATATTTGTAGGTAGATCAAAAGTAAAATTAAAAGAAGAGGGAATAATTAGAACATAACTGATGAGATATTGCAGAGTCCACTTGTTCTTTAATTACATGTTCACTGCAAATATATCAGCATTTCTAACATACTGCCAGGTTCTAAACACTGTAGGGTTGTTTTTTGAATTAGATGTGTAACTTATTTCATGATGTACACTAGCTACCGAAGATACCTTTGATGATGAAACAAAATGAACTATCAATTTGTATATATTTTGTACTTTAGAATCAATAACTGAAAATACAATACAATTATTATTCTTTTTCAGATTCTTCCACGACAACAAAAACACCAACTGTTACTGGTATGTTTCCATTTCTGCACCCTTTTCTACAGAAATTTTTGAGTGTGAAGATTAACTTATTTTAATACATTTTTCAATGCTTACATATTACATTTTGTTTTGTTGCACTTGCGTAATCATTTCAATTTGGCAGACTTTCTCTAGTAAGACATGCATGTGCACAATGTCTAAATATGACAGTCTTCGAGACATGAAGTCAATCTTCTGACATCTGCTGATGAATTTTTTTCTTAAATACAAACATAATGTATTACATTTAAACTCTACTTTCTACTCTTTCTAGAAAATTGAGGAGAGGAAAACTATGCAATCTGCATTTGCTTCTCCTAAATATGTCAACTTGGTTAAAATAAAGACAGAAATTTTAATATATGATATTTGATAAAGAGACCATTTTCTTGTGTTTTATGTGAGTCTTACTCTAAAAGTTATGCTCTAAGATGGATTCATTATTAGAGCAAAATCACTTTCCACCTCATGTTCAATATCTACTATAATAAGGAAAGATACCTTTGGTCAAGGACGGGTTTTCATTCTCTCACTACTTCACTTTAATATTTGTAGGTAGATCAAAAGTAAAAATTACAAAGAAGAGGGAATAATTAAAACATAACTGATGAGATATTACAAAGTCCACTTGTTCTTTAATTACATGTTCAAAGCAAATATATCAGCATTTCTAACATACTGCCAGGTTCTAAACACTGTAGGGTTGTTTTTTGAATTAGATGTGTAACTCATTTCATGATGTACACTAGCTACCGAAGATACCTTTGATGATGAAAAGAAATGAACTATCAATTTGTATATATTTTATAATTTAGAATCAATAACTGAAAATACAATACAATTATTATTCTTTTTCAGATACTTCCACAGATAATTCCACGACAACAAAAACACCAACTGTTGCTGGTATGTTTCCATTTCTGCACCCTTTTCTACAGACATTTTTGAGTGTGAAGATTAAATTAATCACTTATTTTAATACATTTTTCAATGCTTACATATTACATTTTGTTTTGTTGCACTTGTGTAATCATTTCAATTTGGCAGACTTTCTCTAGTTAGACATGCATGTGTCCAATGTCTAGATATAACAGTTTTCGAGACATGAAGTCTATCTTCTGACATCTGCTGATAATTTATTTTTCTGAAATACAAACAAAATGTATTAAATTTAAACTCTACTTTCTACTCTTTCTAGAAAATTGAGGAGAGGAAAACTATGCAATCTGCATTTGCTTCTCCTAAATATGTCAACTTGGTTAAAATAAAGACAGACATTTTAATATATGATATTTGATAAAGAGACCATTTTCTTGTGTTTTATGTGAGTCTTACTCTAAAAGTTATGCTCTAAAATGGATTCATTATTAGAGCAAAATCACTTTCCACCTCATGTTCAATATCTACTATAATAAGGAAAGCTACCTTTGGTCAAGGAAGGGTTTTCATTCTCTCACTACTTCACTTTAATATTTGTAGGTAGATCAAAAGTAAAAATTACAAAGAAGAGGGAATAATTAAAACATAACTGATGAGATATTACAAAGTCCACTTGTTCTTTAATTACATGTTCAAAGCAAATATATCAGCATTTCTAACATACTGCCAGGTTCTAAACACTGTAGGGTTGTTTTTTGAATTAGATGTGTAACTCATTTCATGATGTACACTAGCTACCGAAGATACCTTTGATGATGAAAAGAAATGAACTATTAATTTGTATATATTTTATAATTTAGAATCAATAACTGAAAATACAATACAATTATTATTATTTTTCAGATACTTCCACGACAACAAAAACACCAGCTGTTACTGGTATGTTTCCATTTAGGCACCCTTTTCTACAGAAATTTTTGAGTGTGAAGATTAACTTATTTTAATACATTTTTCAATGCTTACATATTACATTTTGTTTTTTTGCACTTGTGTAATCATTTCAATTTGCTAGACTTTCTCTAGTTAGACATGCATGTGTGCAATGTCTAGATATAACAGTTTTCGAGACATGAAGTCTATCTTCTGACATCTGCTGATAATTTACTTTTCTGAAATACAAACAAAATGTTTTAAATTTAAACTCTACTTTCTACTCTTTCTAGAAAATTGAGGAGAGGAAAACTATGCAATCTGCATTTGCTTCTCCTAAATATGTCAACTTGGTTAAAATAAAGACAGAAATTTTAATATATGATATTTGATAAAGAGACCATTTTCTTGTGTTTTATGTGAGTCTTACTCTAAAAGTTATGCTCTAAGATGGATTCATTATTAGAGCAAAATCACTTTCCACCTCATGTTCAATATCTACTATAATAAGGAAAGCTACCTTTGGTCAAGGAAGGGTTTTCATTCTCTCACTACTTCACTTTAATATTTGTAGGTAGATCAAAAGTAAAAATTACAAAGAAGAGGGAATAATTAAAACATAACTGATGAGATATTACAAAGTCCACTTGTTCTTTAATTACATGTTCAAAGCAAATATATCAGCATTTCTAACATACTGCCAGGTTCTAAACACTGTAGGGTTGTTTTTTGAATTAGATGTGTAACTCATTTCATGATGTACACTAACTACCGAAGATACCTTTGATGATGAAAAGAAATGAACTATCAATTTGTATATATTTTATAATTTAGAATCAATAACTGAAAATACAATACAATTATTATTCTTTTTCAGATACTTCCACGACAACAAAAACACCAACTGTTGCTGGTATGTTTCCATTTCTGCACCCTTTTCTACAGAAATTTTTGAGTGTGAAGATTAACTTATTTTAATACATTTTTCAATGCTTACATATTACATTTTGTTTTTTTGCACTTGTGTAATCATTTCAATTTGCTAGACTTTCTCTAGTTAGACATGCATGTGTGCAATGTCTAGATATAACAGTTTTCGAGACATGAAGTCTATCTTCTGACATCTGCTGATAATTTATTTTTCTGAAATACAAACAAAATGTATTAAATTTAAACTCTACTTTCTACTCTTTCTAGAAAATTAAGGAGAGGAAGACTATGCAATCTGCATTTGCTTCTCCTAAATATGTCAACTTGGTTAAAATAAAGACAGAACTTTTATTATATGATATTTGATAAAGAGATATAATTTTCTTGTGTTTTATGTGAGTCTTACTCTAAAAGTTATGCTCTAAGAGGGATTCATTATTAGAGCAAAATCACTTTCCACCTCATGTTCAATATCTACTATAATAAGGAAAGCTACCTTTGGTCACGGAAGGGTTTTCATTCTCTCACTACTTCACTTTAATGTTTGTAGGTAGATCAAAAGTAAAATTACAAGAAGAGGGAATAATTAGAACATAACTGATGAGATATTGCAGAGTCCACTTGTTCTTTAATTACATGTTCACTGCAAATATATCAGCATTTCTAACATACTGCCAGGTTCTAAACACTGTAGGGTTGTTTTTTGAATTAGATGTGTAACTTATTTCATGATGTACACTAGCTACCGAAGATACCTTTGATGATGAAACAAAATGAACTATCAATTTGTATATATTTTATACTTTAGAATCAATAACTGAAAATACAATACAATTATTATTATTTTTCAGATACTTCCACGACAACAAAAACACCAGCTGTTACTGGTATGTTTCCATTTCTGCACCTTTTCAACAGACATTTTTGAGTGTGAAGATTAAATGAATCACTTATTTTAATACATTTTTCAATGCTTACATATTACATTTTGTTTTGTTGCACTTGTGTAATCATTTCAATTTGGCAGACTTTCTCTAGTTAGACATGCATGTGTCCAATGTCTAGATATAATAGTTTTCGAGACATGAAGTCTATCTTTTGACATCTGCTGATAATTTATTTTTCGGAAATACAAACAAAATGTATTACATTTAAACTCTACTTTCTACTCTTTCTAGAAAATTGAGGAGAGGAAAACTATGCAATCTGCATTTGCTTCTCCTAAATATGTCAACTTGGTTAATATAAAGACAGAAATTTTAATATATGATATTTGATAAAGAGATATAATTTTCTTGTGTTTTATGTGAGTCTTACTCTAAAAGTTATGCTCTAAGAGGGATTTATTATTAGAGCAAAATCACTTTCCACCTCATGTTTAATATCTACTATAATAAGGAAAGCTACCTTTGGTCAAGGAAGCGTTTTCATTCTCTCACTACTTCACTTTAATATTTGTAGGTAGATCAAAAGTAAAATTACAAGAAGAGGGAATAATTAGAACATAACTGATGAGATATTGCAGAGTCCACTTGTTCTTTAATTACATGTTCACTGCAAATATATCAGCATTTCTAACATACTTCCAGGTTCTAAACACTGTAGGGTTGTTTTTTGAATTAGATGTGTAACTTATTTCATGATGTACACTAGCTACCGAAGATACCTTTGATGATGAAACGAAATGAACTATCAATTTGTATATATTTTATACTTTAGAATCAATAACTGAAAATACAATACAATTATTATTCTTTTTCAGATACTTCCACGACAACAAAAGCACCAACTGTTGCTGGTATGTTTCCATTTCTGCACCCTTTTCTACAGAAATTTTTGAGTGTCAAGATTAAATTAATCACTTATTTGAATACATTTTTCAATGCTTGCAGATTACATTTTGTTTTGATGCACTTGCGTAAACATTTCAATTTGGCAGACTTTCTCTAGTAAGACATGCATGTGTACAATGTCTAGATATAACAGTTTTCGAGACATGAAGTCAATCTTCTGACATCTGCTGATAATTTTTTTCTGAAATACAAACATATTGTATTCAATTTAAACTCTACTTTCTACTCTTTCTAGAAATCTGAGGAAAGGTAAACTATGCAATCTGCATTTGCTTCTCCTCAATATGTCAACTTGGTTAAAATAAAGACAGGAATTTTAATATATAATACTTGATAAAGAGACATAATTTTCTTCTGTTTTATGTGAGTCTTACTCTAAAAGTTATGCTCTAAGAAGGATTCATTATTAGAATTTATATAATTTTTTGTGTTTGATGTCTATTACGCTAGCTACTTAAGATACTTTTGATAACTGAAAATACAATACAATCCTTAATTTCCTCTAGTAAGACATGCTTGTGATCAATGTCTAGATATATGTAGAAAATTGATGGAAGTGCACTCCACCCCTTGCCAAGGAATCCAGAGTGCTTCACTGGATATGTCCCAGTACCAAAATGGAGCAAATATAATAGTAAAAATAGAAAATGAATCCAGGCACTCCAAATGAATTCCAAGAGAAAGGCAATTTATTGGAACCAGCAGCTACAAAGCGATGTTTCAACCCCTAAGGGTCTTTATCAAGTTTGATAAAGACCCTTAGGGGTTGAAACGTCGCTTTGTAGCTGCTTGATAAAGACCCTTAGGGGTTGAAATGTCGCTTTGTAGCTGCTGTTTCCAATAAATTGCCTTTCTCTTTTTTTTTTTAAATATATCTTTATTTGATTTAAAAAAAAAAAAGATTTTAAGTCAAAGAACATACATCATACATTTTAAATATCAAAGAACATACATCATACAAAATACAAAAATATAAACAGTTACGACAGTAGTATTGACCATCAAACCATTCAAGCTATATCATATAACTTCCGTCAAAGTACATTCTAGGTCCTGCATACTTACAAAATGGGAGTAGACCGCAACATACAATAGGATCAGTTATACATACATAATCAAATTTTATCATTTAAACACTTCAGTGTATTCATCCTAAATAATTATTGTTATTGCTCATTATTTTCTAAGAATTTTAGACATTTCTTACCCATTTCATATTTCTGTACAATATCCCTCCTCTTAAAAAGCCCTATTTCATTTTTAATTTGAAGTATTAGTTGTTTCTCCCAGTGTTTAACCTCAATTGTCACAGAGTTCTTCCATCCTCTTGCTATCAGAATCTTTGCTGCCATAAAAGAATGGCAGACCAAAAATTGTTGGTATATTAGTAAATCAGGCCATTGAAGGTGTAAAAGGGCCGTTGTTGGGGATTTTTCTATCATAATTTTGTCCCAAACATACAGTTTTCTAAAGAGCTCATCCCATAAATTCTTAATTAATCTACAACTCCACCAAATATGAATAAAACTTCCCAAGTTGCTTCCACATCTCCAACATATTTTAGATTCATTGTGATCAATTCTATTTAGTCTCATTGGCACTAAATACCAGCGATAGCAAACTTTATAATGTGTCTCAAACAGTGTAACATTGTGAACATTCCTTTTTAACTGTGTCAACATATTTCCCCACTTTATTGGGTCTATTTTTAGATTACATTCTTTTTCCCAACTTTTTATTTGTTTGGACCTTATATTTTTAGGGATTGCTCTTATCAGGGCATAGCAATTTGCCATGTTTTTCCGAGAGCTATTGTTTCCAAAAATCTGTTTTATGAGGATACTACTGATTACATTACTCTTAGCAAGTGATTTATCTATAAAGGATTTTATTCTTAAATAACGAAAAACCTCAGCCTGAGGGAGACCAAATTCCTTAGATAAAGTTAAAAAATCTTTGATTTTATCTCCTCTTAATATATCTTCCAAATTTTCAATGTTCATATCCTTCCAAGAATCTATTTTTAGGTCTGGCATTAGGGCTTCTAGTATTTCTATCTTCATAAACCCAAAAATATTTCCCAAGATTTTTAGTTTTTTTCTAATCTTATTCCAGTCATTCAGTAAATATTTTAGAATTACACTATTAATTTCTTGCCCGATCTTCTTGGGTTGCCAGATATATCTAAATAGTTCTTTTCCATTTAGGTCTTGAGTCTCTAAACCAAACCAGCCAGATTTTTCAGAATCTTTTTTGGTTAATAACTGTGTATGGAATATGATAGAGGCTTCATAGTGACCTACTATATTCGGAAAGTTCACCCCTCCATGCTCTACAGTATTTGTTAATTGATCTAAACTAATCCGAGTTTTTTTCCCCTTCCAGATAAAGTTTTTAATAAGCCTCTGTGTTATCTCCAGCCATGGCAATGGGATTTTTAAAGGAACCATTCTAAAAAAGTATGTCCATCTAGGCACTATGTAACCATTTATTACATTTATCCTTCCCAGCCAACTAAGAAACAGGGGGTTCAATTTTTTTTAACAATATCCCAGTGGACTTCAGAAGCCTAGTAAAATTAATCTCCACCATTTTGTCCAATTTATCTGATAATATTACCCCTAGATATTCAAAACTCCCCTTCGCATCCGTAAAGCAATATGTCTTCAAAAATTCATTTTTCCACTCTTTGCTACAGTTCTTAAATAACACAATTGTTTTATCTGCGTTTATTTTGTAGTTTGAGATAGTACTAAATATTTCTATTTCTTTTATCAAGTTGTCAATTAATCTGGTTGGGTCTATGAGGGTCAAGATGGTATCGTCTGCATACATACTTATTTTTAATTCTCTATCGGAGGTTGGTACTCCCCGGATATCTGGGTTTTCTCTTATTCTAATTGCAAAGGGCTCCATTGAAAGAATATATAGAATAGGTGAGAGTGGACACCCTTGCCGTGTGCCATTTTTCAATGGAAACCAATCTGAGCATAGATCTATGCCGACTACTCTCGCCATAGGATTTTGGTAAATAGAGCCTATTGCTGACAACATCCAACCATCTATGCCCATTGCCCTTAGCACCCCCATCATGTATCCCCACCCGACCCTGTCAAAGGCCTTTTCTGCATCCAGTGACAGGGTCAGGAGGGGAATTCGCGTTCTATCACTCCAATCCAGAACATTGATCATTCTTCTTATATTAGTACTAGCCTGTCTAGTTGGGACAAACCCTATCTGGTCTCTATCTACCAGTTCCATAATTATCTTTTTCAACCAATATAGATGAAAACAGTTTTCAATCGACGTTAATAAGTGAAATCGGACGATAGTTCTTTAAATCTTGCGGATCCTTATCTTTTTTATGAATAGGGATTATGTTTGCCTGTAAGAATTCTTTAGGGCCTGTACCTTTCAATGAGATTTCATTATATGTTCTAGTCAAATATTCTACCAAAATATCTCCATATATCTTATAGAATCTATTGGTCAGACCGTCTGGGCCAGGGGTCTTATAGTTCACAAGTTTTTTAATAGCACCTGTAAATTCCCTAATTTGTAGAGGGGCATTAAGCATTATTTTTTGATCTTCAGAAACCCTGGGGAGATTAATTTCCCTCAGGTAATCATTTATAGCCTCTTCTTTTGATTGATTTGGTAAATTATACAATTTTTCATAGTATATTTGAAATGCCTTTGCTATTGTTTCTGGTTTTCTACAAATTATTGATTCATTTCTAATACTACTAATCCTATTTTTACCATTTTTTGTATTCTTAAGTTTTTTTGTTAACATTTATTGATCCTATTACTATCATAGTAAAAATTGGATTTCATCCTCTCTAGATTTTTCTCTATTCGTTCTTTCTCCATTTTTTCTATTTTCATTTTAATCTCAGATAGTTGTTTAGATGATTCATTATTTAAAAATCTTTTATTTCTTCTGGCCAACAGATAGTATTCTATATATAGTTTTTCTCTAGTCAGACCTCTATCTCTTTGGATCCTTTTTTTAAGTTTAATCAGATACCCCCGTACTACAGCTTTAAATGCACACCATATAGTGGTTATTGGGAGTTCTTCTGAGATATTTTCTTTAAAGTACAGTTGAATCAATTCTCTAATTTGTAGTTGTTCTTTACTATTCTTCAAAATACTATCATCTAGACGCCATGTCGTATTAGGTCTATATTTTTTGACATCATTTATAGAAAAAATAATATAACTATGGTCTGACCAGACATTCTCTTCTATATATATATGGTTTTTATTTGTTCTACTAAATTAGCTTCCCCCAACACATAGTCTATTCTGGAGAGTGAGGAGTGTACCCTTGAGGTGTGCGTGTATTCTCTTTCCTCTGAATTAAATACTCTCCATATATCTAATAAGTTATTTTCTAGAAGTATATTTCTCAAGATCCTAGCTTGATTTATCAAATGTTTAGTTATGGGTTTATTATTTTTTGTTTTTTTGTCTAGAACTGTATCCACCACACAATTAAAGTCTCCTGAGATGACTAATAATCCTGTTTTGACTTTATCTACTTTTTCCATGATCTCTTTAAGACATTTCGTTGGTAGTACGTTTGGGAGGTATACGTTTACCAAGGTGTAAACTATCTCGTCCAACTTACATATTAGTATCTGGTACCGTCCTTCTATGTCTACATCTTCGTATATGATTTCTCTATTTATATTTTTTGAAAGGATTATAGCCACTCCTCTTTTCTTTTTCTTATTCAAGGCAGCTTGTGAAATTATCTCATATCCTTCATAGGTCCACCTATTCCTATCTTCTCGTTTCCAATGTGTCTCCTGCAACATCGCTAAATCTATTCCTTTTTTTTTTAGCAATTCTCTCATCATAACTCTTTTATATGGGGTATTTAGCCCTTGTACATTTAATGAAATACACTTCATGCTAGTTATATTTTTACAAGTAACACCTATTCCTGCTGCCATCCCTCCCACATCATTCACACACGTCTGAGCTCTCATAGAACAGAGAAACTCATTCCCAATCATTCTTACTTGTTGTTTCAAGAGATAATAAATATTAATCATCTCTTCAACCTGTAAGCCTTGACAATATCTTGTGTACCGTCTAGGGCTAAGGTCTGTTTCTGACCTTAAAGTGGTAGCTACTCAGGGGCAATCAGAACATTCTTATATATTTGTTTAAATATGCAGCCATTATTTCCCCCTCCCTCTTTTTCCCTTTGGTCCCACTCAGTGAGACAGAGAAAGGGGAGAGAGGGGGGAGAAAAGAAGAACAAAGAGGAAAAAAAATAAAAAAAAATAAAAAAATTCCCTTCCAATGTGCACACAACAATATATCCACTCTATTTATTTATAATCTTCCATAAATCACTATTTCATCTCACAAAACTTTTGGTGAAACTATATATTTTCCCTTAATACTTAATTGTTCTTATTAGTTTACCCTTAATCCCTTATTTCACCTTAATCATACACAGTGCTATATTGTCGTGATCATTTATATCCCCTAAACACACTCCATCTATTGTATAGATCTTTTCCCTTTTTTTTTTTCCTTTCTTCTCTTTCTCCTTCTTTCCTTTTTGTTTAGGAGATCTCTTATTAATTTATCCATTTTTACATATCCCTTATTAACATATCACAATCAAAATATCACCCCTCCATTTCCACTGTGCACATAGCAATATATCCACTCTATTTATTTATAATCTTCCATAGATCGCTTTTCCATCTCTCAAAACTTTTGGTGAAACTATATATTTTCCCTTAATATTTACTTGTTTTTATTAATTTACCCTTAATCCCTTGTTTCTCCTTAATCATACAAAGTGCTATATTATCGTGTTCAATTATATCCCCTAAACACACTCCATCTATTGTATAAATTCTTTCCTTTTTTTCTTCTTTTTTCCCTTTTCCCTTTTGTTTAGGAGATCTCTTGTTAATTTATCCATTTTTACATATCCCTTATCAACATATCACAATCAAAATATCACCCCTCCATTTGTGCAAATATCTTTATATCCATCTTATTATTTATAATAGCTCCTGTGATCCTTTGCTCTTTTCATCAAAAATCCTCTCTAAATCCCAAAATACATCTCATAACTCCATTGGTGAAAATTTAGTGTTACTCTTGGTACTTAATTGCTCATATTATTTTACCATTACTCCCTATTTCCCCTTATACAAAAAAAAAAAAATCCCGTTCAAATTATATCCCTTAACCCACTCCATCCATTGTATTTATATTTGTGAAATCTCATATTGAGCTTATCCATGACTACGAATCACATTTCAAATATCACATTCAATACTCCTATTAACCTATTATTAATTAATTATTTAAATATTAGTTTTACCATCATTTAACATTTCCCCCTCGTACCAACCGTTCCCCCCCGTATACAAGATTTTCTCTTTTTTTCCCCTTTTTTTTTTCCTTCCTCCTCCCTTTTAGGAAACCCAACCAATTGCTTCTTAACATTACTCATTGCATGGGGAGAGCGGGGAAGAGAAGCAGAAAAAAAAAAAAAAAATCCCTTCTTTCTCCCATCTCTTATCACTTTCTCCACTCCTCTTCCCTTTTTCGCCAGAGCTCTTGCATTTTTATCCTTATTACTTAAATTGTTGAGATGTCCATTCTTCTAGTTCTTTTGGGTTCAGAAAGACTTTTCTTCTATCATTCCAGTTTATTGTAATAGCCTTGCCTGGTCCCCATCGATATCCAATATTTCTTTCTTTCAATGGTTTCAATTTTTCAAAGTAGCTTTTTCTCTCCATTCTTACTGCTCTGGATAAATCTTGGTAAATTTGGATATCTTTGAATTTGTCATCTTCTGAAAATGTTTTGCTTCTTATTGCATTTATTATTTGCTGCTTAGCTATCAGGGAATGAAGAGTAACAATCGTATCTCTAGGAAAGGCATTCTGGATTCCTTGGGGTTTCTTAATTCTATATATATTTTCCATACACACTGCTGAAACTTGAGGTTGTAGATTTAATGCTGCAAACAGACCGTTCAAATAGTCCTTGATTTTATCATGCGAAATAGCTTCTGGGATATTTTTTATCCTTATGTTTTTAGCTCTCATTTTTTCTTCCATTATGTTTAGTCGATCTTCTACATTTTTTAATTCCACCTTTGTCTTAATTTGTTCTTCTGTAATTAGATTATAGTGGTTAGTTATTTGTTCTTGAGTTTCTTCCACTTTAGCTATTTTTCTGTTAATTTCTTCCATTTGTCTTGTCATTTGAGCTGTACTGTTTTCTAATTCTTTCTTGAAAATTTCAGTTTGATTATCTAGACTTATCTTTATAAAGTCCTGGAAATTAGTTATTGAGCCTCTTTTATCTTCCAATGTTGATTCATCCAGAAAAGATAGATCTTCACTCTGTTTACTATGTGGTGAGAAGAAGTTTGAAACAGTTTTTTCATTTTTATTATCTTTTTTGACCTCCTTGGTTTTTTTTGAGATCTTTGGCATCACCATCTTTACTTAATATTATATCAAGAAACCAATATGGAAATTCTGTATTCCTTTCTCTTCCTCTCTCCTTTTTCTTTCCACTTTATCCCTGAAAATGTCTCCCTTTCTTTCTCTTTCTTGGAACAATCAGTTCTTTTGGTCAATTTCTATGGTCATAACCTTTTTGGAGTGCTAAACCCCTTATTATGTTTTGGCCTTTATGCTGTTTTTCTCTTCCAGTTGTATGATCCTATTATTTACAAGATTATTTACAAGATTATTTACAAGAGGTCCAGAGGTCCAAATAAGGTCCAATTAGAGGTCCAATGGTGCCAATCAGAAAAAAACGTTTTTAATTTCAAACCTATAAACTTACAGTTCCAGCGATTATATTTTAAGTGGTATCAGCCACTTCATCAAACAACAGAAATCCTTATAGTTGTTTACCAGGTGATAGATAAGCTAATAGCTTTTCTGCTCATCTATTATTTGAGCAATCGGTCATTGCAATCAATTCTTGTGGTCATAAACTTTTCATAGTATTAAACCACTTATTATATTTTGACCTCTATACTGTTTTTCATCCAGTATTATTATAATCCTGTTATTTAGGAGATTGTTTGCAAAAAGTCCCTTAGTATCAGCCAAAAAAAAAAAAAAAAAAAAGGGTTCAAATTCAGCTCTATATTCTTGCAATTCCAACAATTATATTTCAAAGAATAATATCGGCCACTTCTTCAGAGTAAGCCAAACAAGAAAATCGTTGTAGTTATTTACCAGCTGATAGTCAAGTATACGGCCGGATAATCGATTATAACTACACACAGCATTCATGCCTTATATTTGTATATACCCCAAGTCCTCATCTCCTCATAGCTGCGTCCGCATTACTCCAGACTGGGCTGCTGCTGCTTATCGTTTCCCCGACGGACTCAGCCTAGACGCCATATGCCATTCCCTCGTGGCTGCACCTTCCTCCCGTTCCGTTACCCCTGTTGAGCTCCACCTCCTGGTGCGCGCTCACGTCACATCACGTCGCGCTCCGTCCTCAACATTTTTCCTCAAAAAAAAAAAAAAAATTGCCTTTCTCAATGTCTAGATGTGACATTTTATTAAACATGAAGCCTATCTTCTTACATCTGCTGATACATTTTTATTATGAAATACAAACATAATGTATTATAGGTATAACTCTACGTTTTACTCTTACTTGAAAATTGAGGAAAGGAAAACTATGCAATCTGCATCTGCTTCTGCTTAATATGCCGACTTGGTTAAAATTAAGACAGAAAAACAAGGACATTTGATAAAGAAACTGAATTTTCTAGTGTTTTATATGAAGTTGTCTCTAAAATGTATGATCTGAGAAGATTTAATTATGAAAACAAAATATTTTCAACTTCATGGTCAGAAACCACCACAACAAGGAAAGCCCCTATTGGTCAAAGAAGGGTATCCATTCTTGCTCTACTTCACTTTAATGTTTGTAGGTAGAGCAAAAGTAAAATATTACAAAGCAGAAGGAAAAATTTAAACATAGGAGATGAGATATTAAAACTCCACTAGTTATTTAACCCCTTAGTGACCAGACCATTTTTAAATGTTCTTACCGTTAAGGACCAGGGCTGTTTTTACATTTCTGCGGTGTTTGTGTTTAGCTGCAATTTTCCTCTTACTCATTTACTGGTGTTTCTAAAGATACCATTATTTTCATCATATAATATAATTAACTATATAAACAATATAAAATATGATGAAAAATTGTAAAAAAACACACTGTTTCTATCTTTAACCCCCAAAATCTGTATCTACAACCACCAAAAAAAACCTGTGCTAAATAGTTTCTAAATTTTGTTTTTAGAAATACACAATGTTAACAAGTTATTTTTGAAAGTTATAGAGCTATAAGTTCAAGTAGGACATTGCTGTTTCAAAATATATATTTTTGAAATGTATCAATAGTGACATTGTAACACTGTTATCAGTCATAAATCTCTGAATTAAACCTCACATGTACATATTTTTTTTAAAGTAGACAACCCAGGGTATTCAATATGGGGTATTTCCAGACTTTTTTTTGTAGCCACTTAGTCACAAACACTGGCCAAATTAGCATTTATATTTGTTTGTGTGTAAAAAATGGAAATGACAATTATGAATGCTAACTTTGGCCAGTGTTTGTGACTAAGTGGCTACTAAAAAAGACTGAACATACCCCATTTGCAATACCTTGGGTTGTCTTCTTTTGCAAATGGTATGCTATCACGGGGGTAATTCTCATTCCTGGGCTACCATATGCTTTTAAAGGCAACATAACCAATCAAACACTATAAAACCTGTACATGGGGGGTACTGTTATACTCAGGAGACTTCGCTGAACACAAATATTAGTGTTTCAAAACAGTAAAACATATCACAACAATGATATCATCAGGGAATGTGCTGTTTGTGTGTTAAAATGCAAAACAATTTCACTGACAATATCATCACTATGATATGTTTAACTGTTTCGAAACACTAATATTTGTGTTCAGCGTAGTCTCTCGAGTAAACCAGTACCCCCCATATACAGGTTTTATAGTGTTTTTGAAAGCTACAGAGTTACACATAGTGCTAGCAAATTAAATTCTCTGGACTTTTGGCATGGGTTATCAGGCAGGTCCCCTAAATAACAATCAATAAAATTACCTAATTATGTAAAAATATTACATCAATATGTACATAGAATTTATATATATATATATATATATATATATATATATATATATATATATATACATATTTATATATTTGAAATCTACGTTTATTTATGAAATTATTTATGTATGCATGTATGTAGATGGTTTTCTATATATATATATATTTGTAGTCGGGGATAATAAGCTGTACATAACGCCGTTGGCTATGTATGAGAGTCGGTTGTGGTGTGCCTAAACCGACGATCGGGTAGGCCTGAAATAAATGAGGGCCCACCAATGAAGTGTTTGTTAAGGGGTGTGGCGGGTGGGTAGTCTGGATCGGTGTCGGACCTGAGTGGAGGTAAGTCTGGGTATAAATAGGCCGTAAAACCCCTCCAACAACTACAGGCTCTGCCTTAACATTTGTAGTCAGGGATAATAAGCCATACATAACGCCGTTGGCTATATATGAGAGTCGGTTGTGGTGTGCCTAAAACGACGATCGGGGAGGCCTGAAATAAATGAGGCAAAAAGATTTGATCGTAACACTTTAATGCTGATATCGATTACCCAACCCATTCTGTGAAGGCTTCCAGAGTTCTTTATTAGGTTATGGAATGTACTTGCTGTAAGCTGCTGATTCCCATCTACCCAATTCCTTGATTAATGAGTGCCAGTACTTACCTGATGGAAGCAGCAGATCGGCATCGATCTTAGGGGGTTTGACTTATGATTATCAATGGGCCCTAGCCTATTCTGGTAGCCAGGTCATTATTTAGTTCATGAATATGCGGTAGCGAGTGATTTGTCATCTAGTGTGAATAGGTGTGTTTAGCTTTGTCTCTCTGTGAGAAAGAGGCAAAAGAAAATTAAATGTATCTCCACACTACCACCGGATTCTACTTTCGTGGTTGGATAGAGTTGGTGTCACAGTCCTCACCGCAGCAGACAGATGGCCAGACGTGGTTGTCCCAGGAGTTCCCAACAGGGGATTTGAACCGGGAAACTTTGCAGTCCTGGTCCTGCTTCCTACCTCTGAGCCACAGCAGCTTTGTTTATCTACAAGTCATTCCGGTCCTGTTCAACCTGGCATTTCTACTACTCTGGGGGCTGTACCTTGACTATGGCTGTGCTTCACTTGACCCTGATCAGACATCAGCAGGGTATTTAAACTCAGCCTCGCCCTGTGATCAGGGTCAAGTCTTTGATCCTGTTGTGTGTTCCATACTAGTGTTCCTGTTGTTTGATCTGCTACTTATTATTGACCCCGGCTTCTGACTACATTTACTCTGACCTCTGGCATCCCTTGACTTCGGCTACTCCTCGTTGTTCCTGTCCTCTGGCATCCTTTGACCTCGGCTATCCCTTGACAATCCTGCTGTTTGAGTCCTTGCTTGTCCTGCAAATTGGTACTTCATCCTGCACAGCCCCCATGCACAGACCCACAGGCCAGGTGAATTCTTACCTGACCACCTTGGCCTGTGGCTATCTGCAAGGGTGAGCAACATATCTGCACTACAGACTCCCAACTCAGGTAAGACCCTGACAGTTGAACCTCTAACTGGGTGTATCTTGTGTATATAGCTGCCACAAGGTGTTGCTAAAAGTTCGAAGGAGATAGAGCGTCGGACGTGATATTACCCTGGTCAGGTACATGTATGCATACCAAATGGAAATTACTTGACATCGCCAACTAGGTGATTCCCCTTATTGGTTCAATGAGTGCCCGTGAGGGAGAACACCCTTTATCTATATTTACACGAGCGACTTTGTTATTGGAAATCATGTGATGGTTTGCCTTCCCGTCAGGAACCCCGGGTGTGATCTGCTGCAACTTATGGGTTATATGTCGAAATAGTGTGAAAATGGTGCAGGCGGATTGTAGTGTCGGGGTTTTGGGGGGCCATCGGTCACAGAACCACCAACCTTAGCATATGGCCGTGAATACGCTGCGTATATAGGTATTTCTGAAGGACCTGAGGTATTTAGTTGAACAACGTCTCCGGTTTACTATAGGGATACATATATCGGAGATTCGTTAAGAGCTATGACTGGACTCCTAGGCGTGAAGAGAGAGAGGCTTACAGGGAACTGAGAGAGCCAAGCGAAGTGACAGTAGTATGTAATGGCCTGAGTGAGGGGCCGGAATTGAGTCATTGTGGTTCGCGGAGGGCCGTATATAGCATAAGTTGTGCCGGGCCGCGTATAAAGGTTTTCTGGTCATTTAACCAACGACTCTACGTGAATGTCAGAGATTCCTTAAACCTGCAACTGGACATAGAAATGCAGCTAGAGAGAGTCGTGCAAGGAATTTAGTGGGTCCGAGGAGGCCCCGGATGTATGTAATAGCCCGGGTGAGGGGCCGGAATAGTGTCATAGAGAATTGCCCACAGCGTGCCGTATGTTACGTAGGTAGTGACGGCCTATTGAGGGCTGCGTATAGGGGTATTTCCGAAGGAGCTGAAGTATGTGTTCGACCCATGTCTTAAGTTTAATTTTGGGAAAGCAAATTAGATATACAAGAATTGCCTGCAACTGTACACGTAATCGTAGTGTGGAGAGGGTCGTACGAGGACTTGAGTGGGCCCAATTATGCCACTGTCATATGTAAATGCCCAAGTGAGGGGCCGTAATAGTGTCGTAATGATTGCACGCAAAGGGCCGTATGTAACGTAGGTAGTGATGGCCTAGCGAGGCTGCGCATAGCGGTATTACTGAATGCTAAGTGCCAGAATGTAGAGATTATGTCATGTGTAATTGGCCATTCGAGGATTTGTAATGTGGGTGTATTTGATAGCCTGCAGAGGTTGTTCGGAACATATGGAGGGAGGTTGTGAGTAATGGTTGACCGCAGTATTATAGAGTGGTAGTTAATTCTCATAGGCTGGAACTGACGTAGGAGCTGACCAGCCGTGTAACGTGCCGTTGTTTTAGATCAAAGAAAACTTTGATTATTTGTCTATCTACTCCTTCCAAATTGATTAATTAATGCGTGCACGCTTTCCCTAGAAGTAATTCACACTGGAGACAAAGTTTCTGATCAGTGAAAAACCTGAGGAATGCCTTTATTCCCTGGAGTTGGAGCTCCTTTTAAAGCAGAAATACGTCATGTACAGAGTCACAGTTAAACATACAGTATACTTTCAACAGTTGGTTAACAGTCTAAGGGGTCTTGTCTAAACCCACCCTACAGGATGTGATGTCATCATTACAGAGTTCTCCCACCCATATTCCAGCTCCATCTTGGTTACACGAAGGGAGCGGAAGTGAGTGAGTAGTTTCTTTCAGTTACTTTAACAGTGATTCTCCATTTTGTTACACGTGACATATAGCTGTTAACTGGCACAAAGGAAGTGGGGGAGGAATTTGTTACACGAGGCTTGCTCGATGGGAAGGGGGGAAGGTAGGAGGATTTTACAGAGGAAATAGTTACTGAGCACACATGTGTAAGTCATTATGACCCTCTTACAAGGATATTAGGGAATGTGTGACAAATAAGACAAATGTATAATAGTAAAAAAGACATTTTAGTATTTTATCCATAACACCGTAATGGATGTATCTATTGTGCATGGCTACAGTCGGTTAAGAAACCAAGATTGTGGGAGCCATAAATGGCCTGGGAACAGCGAGTGGGCAGTGTAAGATCCCTGGTATATGTGCTGGCCTCTCAGGGGAAGTAGGGGGTAGACAAAATAGAATTGTATGATGCAATGGTGGGCCGTCTATAAGCTGTGGCCAAGTTACTTCATTAATGAATGACTAGCGTCAAATTGGTATGTGGAATAATAGGTGACCTGGTTGTCTATCAATGTGACAAGTGAAGTGGCATAATAGGGGGGGGGGGGGGGTGGAGAGATGTATATAAACAGAGGATTTAGTCCCTCTGTAATGCCCCGGGTGCAGTCCACTGGGTAGAAGTGGCTGTCTGACTGGAAGGTGTATCCTGAACATGCTATGCTAGAGCCGTGTATAATCCAGGGAAGCCGTACAAACAGGAAGGGAAGAGAGTAGGATGTAGTGGTAAGCACCCTGATGGCCATGTGCAGAGTAAGTCATGAAGGCCTAGGGAGGGCTGTGACTTAAGTAAACAGTACAAGGCCAAGCCTTGGATGGCAAGGTGGCCGCATACAGGTAGTACGTGACTTATTGGATGTATTTTAGATAGAGTGCGGATTCAGTGTTGACTGTACCGATGTGTGGCTCCAGCCGCATACACACACCCAAGTAAGCAGAATAGTAATCGAACTTAATGCACAGGGCTGACGTATGTCTTAGTAGGCTACCATCTGGATGTTGTGTGGATAGTTCAAGCATGAATACGGAATGATCAATTATTAGGTGAGATATTATGGGAGTCGAGAGATTGCAGGGTAACCAGTTGAGTGACTCCATAAGCACCTAGTGTAATAACCGGCGAGCACGAAAGAATGCATGTGTTAATGTAGGACTGCATGTCGTACATACCCACGTGCAACCAGAATCTAACAATGCCGAGGCTCCACAACCCAGACATGCAATTGGTGGTCGAACGTGAGTGTGAACCTAGCGGCATTACTGTGCATATTTGGAAAGCACTAACCTAGTAAAGTCGCAAATAGACAAGCGATACGCATTAGTAGGAGGATATTTAGCACGTTGTTTAGGAAAGGAACCCTTCAATTGGGAAGTGGATTAACATATACCTATATGAAACCACAGAATATGCTAATGAGGTAGCAACGTTAATTAAGGAACTTGCTGTGTGGATACAACGTCACTATAAATTTGACTGAACACGACTAAGTAAATAGCAAACCATATTGTAAACTAAGGGACACAATCATGCAATGTACAACGTATGACAAGGCTGTCATGCCCGGCTGGCTGTACGGGGGCAGTATGCCAAAAACAAGGAATGTAAATATGTAATGAGTGGCTGAGTGGCTGAATTGGCTAACGGTGGTCAAATCGTGGACCGAATGTAAAGAAGTGACTGACCGAGCGGAATGTATTCGGTGGTTAAATAAGTTAGATCAGTCCCAGTGTGAGTGCCGTTTGATGGCCGGACGAGTTATGTGTATGATGCCCAGCATGGGTAACTTACAACCTGTGGGACAACCAACAGGACCCGGGAAGCAGAATATAGGAACCCGGAAGCTACCGGAGGGTCGGAGATTAGTGGGACACAAGTGCCAGCGGTGACTATGAGCGGTGGACAGTGTGTGTCTGAAGTGGGGAAGGTGGCTGTGGGGAAGGGGCACAGCGGAAGATGTTGTGTCTTGAAAGGTGGCCCGGACTGGGGAGGTTGCCCGGAAAAGTTGTGCTGAACTGGGGGTACTCACGATACCGTTGTGACTTGCGGTACTATTGTGATGCCGTAGAAGCAGCAGCGGGAGCGGACTGCGGCAGTTTCAATTTGCGGCTGTCTGTCCGGATTTTCTGCGGGGAAGTGTACCCTCCCTGAGCCTAGATGTATTTCTTGGCTGCGGGTGAGGGCTGGTAGTCTCCCGGAATTATGCAGAGACCTGGGAGCTGCGGGAAGGTTGGAGATCGGCGTAACCAGACTATTGGAGGTGACCAGGAGCGGTAAAGAGTAAGTTGGCCATCTATCTGAAGGGAATTAAGAGGCCGGGAGCTCAGGGGGAGTTGAGCCAGATGCTGTGACTCAAAAGGTAGCCCGGAAGAGCCGAGCTGATCTAAGGGTACTCACGTTACCGTTGGAACTCACGGCACGAATGTAATGCCATAAAGCGGCGGCGGGGGCGGAATGCGGCAGTTTGATTGCGGTTGGCTGTCGGGATCGCCTGCTGGGAAGTGTGCTCTCCATGAGGCTGGAAGTTGCCCATGGCTGCGGGTGAAGGGTGTTAGTCTCCCAGTGGGAGCAACGCTGAGGCAGACCGGAACCGGAAGTGGACCGGAACCGGAAGTGGTCACACAGTATTCTGGATCAGTGTCGGCCCTGAGTGGAGGTAAGTCTGGGTATAAATAGGCCGGTAAAACCCCTCCCACAACTACAGGCTCCGCCTTAACATAGATTTTTTTTATTATTTTTTATTTATTTAAATATATGCATAGATATGCATGTACAATTTCATTCTAAGTGTATTTTGATATAAATATATATATATATATATATATATATATATATATATATATATATATAAAGTGCCTTGCAAAAGTATTTACCCCTCTTGACTTTTTACCTATTTTGTTACATTACAGCCTTAAATTCAATGTTTTACTAATCTGAATTTTATGTGATAGATCAGAACACAATAGTCTAAGTTGGTGAAGTGAAATGAGAAAAATATATACATAAAACTATTTTGTAGAAATAGAAAAACAGAAAATTGGCATGTGCGTATGTATTCACCCCCTTTGTTATGAAGCCCATGAAAAAGCACTGGTGCGACCAATTACCTTGAGAAGTCACATAATTAGTGAAATGATGCCCACCTGTGTGCAATCTATGTGTCACATGATCTGTCATTACATATACACACCTTTTTTGAAAGGCCCCAGATGCTGCAACACCTAGGCAAGAGGCATCACTAACCAAACACTGCCATGAAAACCAAGGAACTTTCCAAACAACTAAGGGACAATGTTATTGAGAAGTACAAGTCAGGGTTAGGTTATAAAAAATATCCAAATCGTTGATGATACCCAGAAGCACCATCAAATCTATCATAACCAAATGGAAAGAACATGGCACAACAGAAAACCTGCCAAGAGACGTCCGCCCACCAAAACTCACGGACCAGGCAAGGAGGGCATTAATCAGAGAGGCAGCACAGAGACTAAGGTAACCTGGAGGAGCTGCAGAGTTCCACAGCAGAGACTGGAGTATCTGTACATAGGACGACAATAAGCCCTACGCTCCATAGAGTTGTTCATTATGGCAGAGTGGCCAGAAGAAAGCCATTACTTTCAGCAAAAAACAAAATGGCACGTTTTGAGTTTGCAAAAAAAGCATGTGGGAGACTCCCACAAATGTATGGAGGAAGGTGCTCTGGTCTGATGAGACTAAAATTTAACTTTTTGGCCATCAAAGAAAACGCTATGTCCCCAACACATCACATCACCCAAAGAACAACATCCCCACAGTGAAACATGGTGGTGGCAGCATCATGATGTGGGGATGTCAGAACACAATAGTCTAAGTTGGTGAAGTGAAATGAGAAAAATATATACATAAAACTATTTTTTAGAAATAGAAAAACAGAAAATTGGCATGTGCGTATGTATTCACCCCCTTTGTTATGAAGCCCATAAAAAAAGCACTGGTGCGACCAATTACCTTGAGAAGTCACATAATTAATGAAATGATGCCCACCTGTGTGCAATCTAAGTGTCACATGATCTGTCATTACATATACACACCTTTTTTGAAAGGCCCCAGATGCTGCAACACCTAGGCAAGAGGCATCACTAACCAAACACAATCCACACTCATCATACTACTCTCTTTTACCCGGTTCAGTCTGTCAAGCTTTAATATATTTGCTCCACACGGTTTTTCCTGTGAGATTTGTCATACTACCAGGTACGTACACTTGCTCATATGGTATTCTACCATACATTTCATTTCTTCCCCCTAGGTTAGAGTACTGGCAATAGGGTCATAGGCTTCCCAATTGGTATTTACCCCGTCTTGGCAGTCGCCATCTGTTAGTGGTCCCACGAGGCCAACACCCCGCCTCAATGTTTCAGAGACAAACACCCATCGGGCCACACGTTAACTAGCTGCCTCGCATGTTGCATAGAGAGGGCTTCACCTGTTACTCCCTTCCCCTTGTTTTTCTGTCTTTCAGTCACCGAGAGGCCTAAAACTCCTGCCACTACGACGAGTGGCCTAAAATCCCCTCGCGCCAACGCATAGATAGAGCCTTTCAAGCCGCTTGGCAATTAGTAGGGCCTCACCTGTCACCAAACAAGTATAATGTTTCGCCATCCGACCTAGCTAGCCTGCCAGTACAATTTGGTGGTTTCTTACACTAATTAATTGTTTTGTTTGTAGTATGTCTCAGGAAGGGGTAGATGATTTCTCCCTGCCTAGCACCCCGGCTAGAGCTGTCACTCCCACACAAGGAGGAGAGCTAGCTAGTCCAGTATCGATCAGATCCTGGATGATCCCTTGTATAACCTCGGAATTGAGAAGACGACAAATCCCCTACCCCGCTAAAGCAAGGAAAGCAGAACTTTTCAAACTGCTACGTACATCAACTAACAACATGGATGCCGGGGAAGGACCCTGCCAGTCCAACCCAGGAGACATACATTCCATGTTGTCTTCACTTATGGCGTCCATGAGCAAGGTCAACTCCAGGCTGGAGAAACTTCAATCGGTCACCACGGCCCTTACTCTAGCAGGGCCACCCGCGGCTGCTTCACAAGCACCAGCCGACTTGCCATTAATTGCTCCAGCCATCACCCTGGATGACCAGGAAGTTAGCCCTGCTCATATGATCCCTGAGCACATAAAAAGAGATATCCTCGAAGGTAAAGATGTCAACCTGGCTTCCCTGTTGATTGCCTCCCAGGATATTGTGGAAAATAAGACTTATGCTTACGATGATGTGTCTGTTGTTGTCAGATCTAGGAATGCCCGCCTAAACAGAAAACTGACTATCCCTGAGTTTGTACTGCCCTTTGGTATTTACAGGGATGTCATCTGTGTGATCTATCCCAACAGAAGAGAGGAGTTTGATCTTTACATGCACAAGCTGGTAGACCTGGGCAACAAATATGGTGGTTCAGCCTTTTATGACTACCATAGGTCTTTTTCTGCAAAAGTGTCTGGAGCCTTCTCCCAGTACGGAACACGATCCAACTGGGGAAGGATTGATATCGTCATTTTTTGCAGACACTTTGCAGGTCTAAGAACACCGGCTTGTGCATACTGCTCCTCTACATCCCATACTACAAATTTCTGTCCCAACACGGCAGACGAACATGCCTCCACGCAAGGAGCTAGTTCCTCTGGTGTTCCAGAGAAATTGTCAAGAGACAAACTGGCACGCCCAATCAAGTTTCTGGGCAAGTCCCAGATATGTAATAACTTCAATGTTGGGTCTTGTAATTATAGTGGATGTAGATTATTGCATATCTGTTCAAAATGTTTTAGGGCACATGCAAAAACCATGTGTCCAAATAAAATGTATTCCAAGCCTTACCTAATGTCCATTAATATGCCGGTATTTACTACATTTATGTCTCAGCACCCGTCTAGACACCTAGTAGACTTTCTTATCTCTGGTTTAACAGAAGGCTTCCACACAGGTATCCTACACATACCAGCCGGGACTCTGGAATGCCCTAATCTACAATCCGCACAACACAACCCCACAGCGGTTGACACTCTCATAGCCCAAGAAGTGGCTGAGGGTTTCATATCGGGGCCTTTCAAAACTCCTCCATTCATAGAATGGAGCACTAACCCCATTGGTATTTTAACAGGGAAATCTTCCCTTAAACAGAGACTCATCATTGATTTGTCGGCACCACTCTCATCGGCCAACCCCAGTCTTAACTCCCTCATACCCTCCGAGGAATTCTCCCTGCAATACACCACAATAGATCACGCCATTACCGCTATCATACAAGCAGGGGTTGGAGCCTTGCTTAGTAAGACCGACTTTACTAACGCCTTTAAGTTACTACCAATCCACCCCACACTGTGGCACCTGCATGGCATCAAATGGTCCGGGAACTACTATTTTTTCTCCCGTTTAACTTTTGGGTCCAAAAGTAGCCCAGCTATTTTCTACACATTTGCCGAAGCAATGTGCTGGTTACTATTGAACATAACCATATGCCCTACGGTATTACATTACCTGGACGATTTCCTACTGGTCGAGGAGAATACATCCCCTCCAAGTAGTCTCAAAGCTACCACCAAGCTATTTGAGCAACTAGGTGTACCTATCTCCCCTAAGAAAACGGAGGGGCCAGACACGATTATCCCTTTTCTGGGTATCCAATTAGACTCAGCCAGAATGCAAGCGAGCCTACCACACGAAAAGATAGAGAATATTCTTACTTACATAAACAGCTACCTTCAGCTTGGTACATGCAACCGCAAAGAGCTACAGTTCCTGCTGGGATAACTAAATTTTGCTATGCGCATCATACCTCAAGGCCGCTCCTTTCTATCACGACTATTGCATCTTTTTCCACTTTTCCTACATGACACACACAGGTTGTCCTTAGATACCCAAGCTACAGCAGATCTAAACATGTGGAAGAGATTTTTAACCACTTGGAATGGTAAAAGTTTGTTCCTCAATTGACTGACTCATCTCCTACCATTTGGTCAGATGCGGCATCTACTACAGGTTTTGCAGCAATTTTTGGGAACGAATGGCTTTGGGGCAGCTGGCCTTCAGCAGTTCAGGATTTGGAAGGTTTTTCCACTACCTCAGCTCTTTTTGAGATCTATCCCATCGTGATGGCTGCCGTAGCATGGGGTCATTTATGGGCTAATATGCCAGTTCGTTGTTACTCAGACAACCAGGCAACCTGTCACATCATCAACAAGGGTCGTTCCAAATCCCTTACGATCATGAGATTTCTCACTTGGTTGGTGTCCATTCGCTTCCATGCGGATTTCTGCACCCTTTAGAGGTTCCTGAAAAGCCTTGGTCCTGCCTGGCAATGGACTTCATTGTTGATTTGCCTATCTCTAAAAAGCAGACTGTCATCCTCACTCCGAAAGAGGTAGAGACTAAGCTGTTCCTCCATCCAGACGGCCTGATGGCTCCCTTCCCCACGGTCTATCCGGTCATGCAAGGCCGGCCGCGAGGGAGTGACTGCCTTTTACAGCATCTAGGCAGGAAGTTGTCATCAGGACACTCCTCCGGAACGACCTGTCACTCAATTGCTGCAGGACCAATCAGGACGCCTCGGAGGCGTGGTTACTGCTCTGAACAGGGTATTTAACAGAGCTTCTTTCATTAGCTCATTGCCCTGTCGTGGTTCTAGCTTGTTCTAGTCACTCAGTGCTTGTGTATTCTATTATCCCTTTTGGTTTTGACCCGGCTTGTTTACCTTACTCTGCTTATCTCTGTTACCCTTGATTCGGCTTGTCTCTCGCTTACCTGTCTTCTGTTACCCTCGACCTCGGCTTGTCTTTGACCATTCTATACTGTACTACTTACGTTAGTCTGGCCATTCTTAGGTCCGGTATACGTATCTGGCTACTGTTTGTACTCTGCGTGTTGGATCCCTGTCCCGATCCTGACATTACGACAAGGCCAATGGATCCTGCAAGTACAAACAGTCAGCTGGCTTCTTCTGATCCTAGGTTTGAAGCCATGGATCACAGAATGGATCAGATGGTGCTTGCGCTACAGGCTCTATTATCTCGTGCCAATAACCCACTAGAGGAGATACGTAATACCCCTGTTTCTCCTGTCGGTTCAGGTCTAGAGGTAGCCACAGTGGGTGCTTCTTCTCGCATTACCCCCCCAGTACGCTATGGTGGGGCTCCTGAGAAGTGTCGTGGTTTCTTAAACCAAATTAGTATCCACTTTGAATTGCAACCTCGCTCTTATCCTACAGATAGGGAAAAGGTAGGATTTATTATCACCCTACTTATTGAGAAAGCTCTGAGATGGGCCAACCCATTATGGGAGAACGATAACCCATTAGTTTATAACTATAACGCCTTTGTAACTGCTTTTAGAAGAACATTTGACCCTCCAGGTAGAAAGGTTAATGCAGCCAGATTACTGTTGCGTCTGAAACAGGAGAACCAAACACTGGTGGATTATGCACTAGAGTTCAGGTCTCTGGCGTCAGAGGTCAAGTGCAATGAGCAGGCGTATATGGATGTATTTTTGAATTGCTTATCTGAAGTAATCCTTGATGAGGTTGCTACCAGAGAACTACCTGAGAATTTAGAGGATTTAATTTTGTTCATCTCTCGTATAGATGAACGTTTAAGAGAGAGACAGCACACTCGAGAGAGGAACCGGAGACCTTCTTTTAGGTTAGCCCCCGCTTTTCCAAGTCCTGACTCCACGGTATCTTTGCTTCCTGAACCTATGCAGATAGGGTATACCCGCCTCTCTGAGGAGGAGAGACAGTACAGGAGAAGAGAGGGTTTGTGTATGTATTGTGGAGCTAAGGGTCATTTACTCTCGAACTGTTCTAACCGCCCGGGAAACGCTCGCACCTAAGTCTCTCTAGAGGACAGGCCTTGGGTGTTTCTATTTTGTCCTCTACTCCTAATTATAAAGATCACAGGCTTCTGCTACCAGTTTCCTTAACTTGCGGGAGGGAAGTAGTAAGGGCTATGGCTTTGATAGATTCCGGTGCTGCTGAGAATTTTATCGACCAAGCCTTTGCTAGTAAAAACAATTTCCCATCCCAGCTAAGGGAGACACCCTTGGCCGTTGAGGCCATAGATGGTAGATCACTACTAGACCCTGTTATCTTTCGTGAGACCATACCCATTGAGTTAAATGTTGGTATCCTACACGTGGAGAATTTATCTCTTCTGCTCATTTCGTCTCCTTCCGTTCCCATAGTTCTGGGGTACCCATGGTTGAAAGAACATAACCCTATTATCGATTGGGAGTTAGGGGAGATACTCTCGTGGGGCCAGGGCTGCCAGGATCGGTGTTTGTGCAAGGTTTCTCCATTAGCTAATATTAACATACAGGAGAATCCTACTCAGTCCACAGAGAGACAAATACCAGACCTTTACCTAGACTTAAGGGCAGTGTTTGACAAGAAGAATGCCGATTCTTTGCCGCCACACAGGTCATTTGACTGTAATTTAAGCTTCTACCCGGGACTATGCCTCCGAGGGGCAATGTATATCCTTTGTCTGTTCAGGAAAACTCGGTTCTAGAGGAGTATATTCAGGAGAATTTAGAAAAGGGATTTATCAGGAGGTCTTCTTCTCCGGCCGGGGCGGGGTTCGTTTTCATTAAGAAGAAGGATGGCACGCTGAGACCTTGTATCGATTACCGAGGCTTAAATAAAATAACTGTCAGAAATGCCTATCCTATCCCACTGATTACCGAGTTATTTGATCGTCTTAAGGGCTCCAAAATCTTCACCAAGTTAGATCTCAGAGGGGCTTACAATTTGGTGAGAATCCAGCAAGGTCACGAGTGGATGACGGCATTCAATACCCGGTATGGCCATTACGAATACACTGTTATGCCATTTGGACTATGCAATGCTCCTGCAGTGTTTCAAGATTTGATTAATGAGGTACTTAGGGAGTTTCAGCATGATTGTGTTATTGTTTACCTGGACGACATACTAATACACTCTAAGGAGGTTGAGACTCACCATAGACAGGTCAGAAAGGTGTTACACAAACTTCTGCAACATGGTCTATACTGCAAATTGGAGAAGTGCAGTTTTGATCAGTCTCAGGTAGACTTTCTTGGGTACGTGATTTCTGGGGAAGGTTTTAAAATGGATCCTGGTAAACTCCAATCTATTTTAGACTGGCCTTTGCCCAAAGGACTCAAGGCTATCCAAAGGTTTATTGGTTTTTCCAACTACTATAGGCGCTTCATTAAGGGTTACTCCTCTATCATTGCGCCTATTACCAATATGACCAAACAAGGGGCTGATACTAAGTTCTGGTCTGAGGAAGCTCTTGGTGCTTTTAAGACTCTCAAGGAACTTTTTGCCTCAGCTCCCATTTTAGTTCATCCTGCCTTTCTTGCTCGAGGTCGATGCTTCTGAGACAGGAGTTGGGGCTGTTCTGTCTCAAAGGTTAGGGGTGGATAAACCGTTACACCCTTGTGGTTTCTTCTCTAAAAAAATTTCTGGGCCTGAGAGCAGATATGACATCGGGGAGAGGGAACTGTTAGCGGTCATTAAGGCTTTAAAGGAGTGGAGACATTTACTGGAAGGGACACTACACCATGTTACTATTCTAACGGATCATAAGAACTTGTCTTATATTGGGGAGGCGAAGCGCTTGTCCGCCAGGCAGGCTCGCTGGGCCTTGTTCCTCACTCACTTTAATTATGTACTTACGTATAGACCTGGTTCTAAGAACTCTAAAGCCGATGCATTGTCTCGTCAATATGAACCATCCACTATAACTGAACCTCTTCTGTCCTCCATAGTTCCTAAGGGGAATATCATCGCGAACACGAATCTCAGGATTCACTCTCCATTGCTTTCTGAGATCATGAAGTTTCAGCATTTGGCACCCAAACAGACCCGTGGGGATCGACACTTCGTTCCTGCCGCTCTCCAACTGGAGGTGCTACGCTGTCTCCATAACAGCAAGGTGGCTGGGCATCCTGGCATCCGCAAGACTTATGCGCTGGTCTCTAAAGATTTTTGGTGGCCTGACTTACGCAAGGATATTAAAGAATTCATCGGGGCATGTGAAGTTTGTACCAAGACCAAGCTACCCCATTCGCTTCCATGCGGATTTCTGCACCCTTTAGAGGTTCCTGAAAAGCCTTGGTCCTGCCTGGCAATGGACTTCATTGTTGATTTGCCTATCTCTAAAAAGCAGACTGTCATCCTCACTGTGGTAGACAGATTTACTAAAATGGCTCACTTCATTCCCTTACCTAAACTCCCATCTTCGCCCGAATTAGCGGAGATATTCGCCAGGGAGATTTTCCGTTTGCATGGGATACCTTCCCAGATTATCTCTGACAGAGGCTCCCAATTTGTTTCCCGTTTTTGGAGATCATTCTGCTCCCAACTAGGCATCAAATTGAATTTCTCCTCTGCCTATCATCCTCAGTCCAATGGAGCTGCTGAACGCACTAACCAAAAAGTTGAACAATATTTACGTTGTTTCGTTTCAGAACACCAAGACGATTGGGTCGGTTTGATTCCTTGGGCGGAGTTTGCACATAACAATCTCATTTGTGATTCTACGCATTCTAGTCCTTTTTTCTTGAATTATGGCTTTCATCCTTCCATCCTTCCTTCGGAGTCTTCTTCTCAAGGGATACCGTCGGTGGATGTTCATGTTGCCAATTTAAGAAAGTTGTGGCATCAAACTCGACAAATCCTTCTGCACAATTCTACGCTGGTTAAAAAACACGCTGACAAACGTAGAAGGACAGCACCGGTGTTTGTTCCAGGCGATAGAGTATGGTTAAGTACTAGAAACATTCGGTTAAAAGTGCCGTCCATGAAGTTTGCTCCGCGATATATTGGACCTTACAGGGTACTGTCTCAAATTAACCCAGTTGCGTATCGTTTAGCGTTGCCTAATGCCTTACGCATTCCTAATTCATTTCATGTTTCCCTGCTAAAACCATTAATATGTAACAGGTTCTCCTCCACGATCGCCCCTCCCCGCTCAGTTCGGGTGGAGGGTCAGGAGGAGTATGAGGTCAATTCCATCGTTGATTCTCGAATCTCCCGGGGGAAACTGCAATATCTGGTCAATTGGAAGGGTTATGGTCCTGAGGAGAGAAGTTGGGTACCTCAGGAGGAGGTGCATGCTCCCCGTCTCCGCAGGGCGTTTCACTCTCGATTCCCTTCTCGCCCTGGTGTATTCCACCCGGTGGGCGTATCTGAGAGGGGGGGGTACTGTCAGGGTACCTGTGGTCTCTACCTCCGAAAGAGGTAGAGACTTAGCTGTTCCTCCATCCAGACGGCCTGATGGCTCCCTTCCCCATGGTCTATCCGGTCATGCAAGGCCGGCCGCGAGGGAGTGACTGCCTTTTACAGCATCTAGGCAGGAAGTTGTCATCAGGACACTCCTCCGGAACGACCTGTCACTCAATTGCTGCAGGACCAATCAGGACGCCTCGGAGGCGTGGTTACTGCTCTGAACAGGGTATTTAACAGAGCTTCTTTCATTAGCTCATTGCCCTGTCGTGGTTCTAGCTTGTTCTAGTCACTCAGTGCTTGTGTATTCTATTATCCCTTTTGGTTTTGACCCGGCTTGTTTACCTTACTCTGCTTATCTCTGTTACCCTTGATTCGGCTTGTCTCTCGCTTACCTGTCTTCTGTTACCCTCGACCTCGGCTTGTCTTTGACCATTCTATACTGTACTACTTACGTTAGTCCGGCCATTCTAAGGTCCGGTATACGTATCTGGCTACTGTTTGTACGCGTGTTGGATCCCTGTCCCGATCCTGACAGTTGGCAGCTTGTCATAATTTCTTCCTATGTTGTTTCCATGTTCCAGGTATATGTAACACAGCTGCTGACAATTTGTCTCGCTTTAAATTTCAGACTTTTCATCAAGCACTCCCTTCAGCTGCACCCACAGCCACCATTACGCCAACATTTCAACAACTCATACTGAACTAGAAACCATCATGCAGCATAGCAGGACATTGCCCCAATTGGCACTATCAAAAATTACACACAAAACATACAACAGGGCTTTTACACTATTCAAAAGATTCCTTCTGGAACATAACATCATGCAACCATTTGTTATGACATCTTTTTGGGGTTTTGCTTCTTTTTGCCACCTTAAACTTAAAATGTCATATAACACCATCAAACTCTATCTCACTGGCATTCAACACCATATGCTAATCTTACACCCAATAACAATAGTTTCATGGCCTCTCACCAGATTAAGACCATACTCAGAGGCATTCAGAAATCAAAACCCACACAAACAGCACAGAGGCTAGCCATAGATAACCATATCTTCAAAGCGTTGTCTAACCTGCTTGATTTAAAACCGTTTGACACCAATACAAATTCTATCATCAAAACAGCAACATACATAGCTTTCTATGGATTTCTAAGACTTAGATAGTTCACTACAACCACCACAACCCAATCTACTCCTATCCTCCTCTATTCCCACTTAACAAAACACATGGATCATTACATCCTGACTTTACCTCACTCCAAAACCAGTCAGCACATACCCGTAAAAATTCCGTACTATCCCACACACAACAGATGGTGTCCCGTCAGGGTTCTTGATGCATACATACAGCATCATAACTTACTATCCTCACAACCATTACTACAGCTACAAGGTTCAGTACTCACCACTACAACCTTCATGACCTACGTAAGGTCCTTGCTCACTCAACTGGGCCTCAACGCAGCTAACTACTCAGGGCACTCCTTTTGTATAGGAGCAGCGTCCACAGCCTCCAGTGTCAAGTCATCCACTTATTCACGATACATACCGAAAACAGTACAAGAATTAAGGGATGCTTTCAAAAACATGTCTGGTTGATAAATGTATCTGTATTGGTTGTCTGTAATAAATTTGATTACTTAATTTTTGCCCTCTTTTTTCTCAGGCCTACCTCATCGTCGGTTCCGGCACACCACAACCGACTTGCTCTTTTTACTATCCTACATTTATTTATGGTATTTCACACTATACTATCATAAGCACCTAACACAAGTACTGGTGTACCTAGCCTACTTAAGGCACTCCCCTTACCTTGCTCCTTACCGTTCGAGGTCATGTGTAATTTTATATTGATATATGTGTAACGGATCCCCTATACCCTGACTGAGTATATCCATGAAGAATCTCCCGAAATCCAAGTATAGAAGAGGTTGTAGTGATTATAGCTCCCAATCCCCAAACATGAGCCAAGACTTCATGAAGTGGTAAAATTATGTGTTTAATGGTAGCCACAGCTGGCCTTTTATACAAGTCCCCATGCAAGGGGCACTCCCCCCTGGACCTGAGTGTATACTACAGTATAAACTATCACCCAATGACATAGGATAATCCCTCCTCTGTACCTGGGGGATAATTGGGTTAAGTACTGTCTTAAACTCAATTATGTCCAGGTACAGAAAGCATTTACTTTTTTTACAAACTCCAAAAATACTTTAAAATACATAAACTCATATTTCAAACCCCCATAGTCTGTACATCAACAGATAGCCTGGGTCTGAGCACCCAACATATCCGAACAGTGCTCAGATCCCACAAACATAGTTGAATCGCCATTGGGGTGAAGATTTGACCAACCGCTCTTGAGACGCTTTCCCAAAATAGTTCCATAGTTTCAGAGGTAGCGGTCGGTCTAGTTTGAGGGTTATTAACCGAATAAAAAGGTGAACGGGTCCCCTGGCTTTTGGGCAGTGTTTGTTCGGGAGATCCAGTCAAACAAACCTGCCGAACAGTGCTCTCCAAGCTTTCCGCGAACAGAAGCAGGTGTTCGTATGTTTTCACTGGTGTTCGTGCCATCAAGTGTCCTCCTCGGAGTTCCAGGCAATCAACGACTAAGTCCTGCTGCCTTCTTTCGTGCGACAAGATGGCCACTGTTTTCTCCACCATGTGGCATTCGGTTATACAAACTGCAACCACACAAAGAGAGCACTTAATTCCTGTGGTTTCTTTGAACTTAATGAGCCAGGGGGGTGGTCAGCATTTGGTACTTAGTATTCTCAAATGGTTGCAGAATAGGAGAATGAAATAGTAGGTAATGAGTAGGAGAATGACTCTGGAGAAAGCAAAAAAGGGGTTTTGTCACAATATGTATATATTAATAAAAAATACACGTAGTATGATATTCCTGCAAGTTCTTGAATCTTTAAGTGTTCAAGAATTTTTATTGAGATTTTTAGAAGGGAAAGGGGTACAGAAAAAAGAGTGGGGTTTAACAAGCCAGTAACACAATACAATCTCGATAGCTTTAGTCACCTTTGGGTCTGACCCTCAGTTACATTCCGCACATATATACTTCGTGTGTCTATATATACTCCTATATATCTGCATACATATACCTACATACACGTGCACACCCAAATTTATACACAATTTTTACCCTTTTCTATACACGTTGTTGTCAATCAGATATAAGATAATTTATTCCAAATAGGTAACCTGAGGGTGGGATTACGTAGCTTCTCAGTGAAGGATGACTGTTATGTGTGAGTTAACCACCGGGTTCAGTGTTGGTATAGTATCAACGTCACCTTTAACAGCATGCACGCATCGTCTGCCAACCGGTGAAAATACATAGCTTATTCAAGTAGTTTAAGCATAGCGTTATGTCTGGGATATGTGTATTGTGTTGGTGCATTCGCCTCAGCCGTGGTGTGGGAGACGGTGACACCCGCGTTAACATGGGGGCCCATCCGTCAGTCAACAGGGCTGTCGTGGCTTGTTGTGTTCCCTGACCTTTCCTATCACGGAGTGCCAGTGTGCAGTGGAGAGGGGATGCCTATGCCCTGACGGCGGGGCCCATGCTGTAGGTATCAGTGTCCTAGTCAGTCTGAGGGTATAGGTTACGTATGAGGCCTCCTTCCCTCTGGGGTCCTTAGGTCTCTAGCAGATGTCGCACGGTTGACTTTTATAGTGCTAGATATTGATTAGTAGGGGGGAAGATATGCTATGTGGTAGAGTAATGTTGTATCAGGTAGGTTAGCTGGTGTAATGAAAAAGTGAAAGTAGGGGACCGCTGCATCGCGGGAACATTGTGTTTAGATCAGGTGCTTCGGGTCGGTGTAGTGTATCATTATAACGGGTCTGTGGGTTGTAGGGCGTGTTGGGTCCTAGCATGGTGTTAGATTGGAGAGGATGGGTGGTAGGTTTAGTATGTGTTTCAGGAGGTGCATGGTAGCCTCATCCCCATAGTTGAAGTGGTGTATGACACTCTTGGGTTGCATTAGGTAGTATTATCTAGTGTGCTGTACTTGTCCTTCGGTAGCGGGGTGTGGTAGCCCCGCTTCTGTCCATTGTATGATATGTGGTGTGTGTCGTGGTGGACAACTATTGCAGTGTCGAGTGGGTATGGGGTGCGTGGTGAAATCCCAATTATGGTAGTGGTCTGATAAGGCCTTGTTGGATCAGGATGGGGGAAGGAGGGGGGGGGGGAGGGAGGGAGGGGGGGGAAGGGAGGGGAGGGGGGGAGGAAGGGGGGGGAGGAAGGGGAGGGGGGGTTGAGGGAAGGCGTCCGGGCCGTCTCCACCCGGGGCGCTCCCCCCCAATCTCCACCGCAGGCGCTCCAGGTCTAGTTGTGGGGTGGTCTTCCAACCGGCCTCTCATCCGCACTGTCTATGTTCCTGTGTGTCTCCCCTCGTCTGCCGCCTGGTTCGCTACATAGACCAGCCATGGGCGCCACCTGTCCGTATGTTTCTCTTCCAAGCCTCGTAGCGTGGCCTGTACCGATTCTGCTGTGTAAATCTCGTCTATTCTCTCCAGCCATTGCGAGATGGTTGGGATATTGGTTTGTTTCCAGTATTGCGGTATCAGGGCTTTGGCTGCATTCAGGAGGTGTCGGAGTATGGATTTCCGATATGTTCCAATGGGGGTTGGTGTGGAGTGGAGCAGGGCCAATTTCTTGTCGAATTCGCCCGTATCCCCTAGTATTACCTCAGTTTCACGTTGTATCTCTTCCCAGTATGGTGCGATAAGGGGGCAATCCCACCAAATGTGTGTGAGCGTTCCTGGGCCTGTGCCACACCTCCAACACACATTCGGTATCGTCCGGAATATTCTATGCAGTTTGTCTGGTGTTCTGTACCACTGGGTTAGGAGTTTGAAGTTTATTTCCTGGTAATACGTACTGGACGAGCTTTTATGGTGTAGGATCAATATCTGTTCCCATTGAGGCTCGGTGAATGTCGTATCCAGCAGTCGTTCCCAGCTTCTCTTGTGTGCACTTTTGGTTTCGAGTCGGCCAACCAGGAGGTGTTGGTAGATGTGGGAGAGGGTTTTATCAGGGGCAGTTTTGTTATCACAGAGGCCCTCGAACCATGTGAGGTCCCGATGTAGTGCGTCTCTATTTGGGAGAGTCCGATAGAAGTTTTTGAGTTGTGCGTATCGAAAAGTTTGTATAATTGATGCCGGAGATCCGTCAGTTAGTTCCCGCAGTGGTTTCAGGTTCGCGTTAGCTAGCGCACGATGTATAGGGATGTGTTCACCTTCCGCAATAAAGTCCCAGGCTTGTGGGGATATACCCCCTCCTATCTTGGGGTTATTCTGGACTTGGATAAGTGGGCTCGGGGTCGGGGACACGTGGGTGGCTCCCCTGAGACGGTCCCAAACTCTCAGCGTGTGAGCGACGGTAGAATTGGGATCCAAGGTGGCGGGCGACGAGCTCCCTGTGTTCCACAGTCTCGGGATCAAGTCTGGGTGGAGGTGTCCCTTGTCCAGCGTAACCCATTGTTTATGGCGTAGATGTGTATGCCAGTCTAAAATCCTCTGCAGGATGGCTGCCTGATGGTACTTGCGCATGTCCGGCAATGCTAGGCCACCCCAGGGTCTTGGGAGGCAGAGGACTTCATGGCGGATCCTTGCTTGGTGTCCGTTCCAGACATATCTGATCATAGCCGTGCGTAGCGAGGAGAAGAAGGCCGCTGGTACGGCTAGTGGTATCGTTTGGTATAAGTAAAGTATCCTGGGGAGCACGTTCATCTTCAGGACCGCTATTCTACCCAACCAGGATATGTGAGGATATGTCCATTTCTTTAGGTCCTGAAGAATCCGCTGGAGAAGGGGTATATAGTTCATCCGGTATAGTTCCAACATATCTGTGGTGAGAGCTAATCCAAGGTAACGCATGTGGGACGAGCACCATCGAAAGGGATATCGGGTTTTTAAGATAGCGGCATCTGGGGTGGGTATCGTAAGATTGAGCACTTCGCATTTCGTCATGTTTAGTTTAAAATTTGATATTCGTCCATAGTCCTCCAGTAGTGTCATCAGGCTAGGTAGCGTAGGTTCGACGATGTAGAATAGGAGGTCATCGGCATATGCGGCAACTTTGTGAGTGGAGTTCTGCCATGGGAAGCCCCGTATGTCTTCCGACTGCCGAACTGCTTCTAGGAAGGGTTCCAGAGAGAGTGCGAAGAGCATTGGGGACAATGGGCAGCCTTGTCTCGTACCATTCCGTATCAGGAATGAGTCTGTGAGCGCGCCATTGACCCTGACCCTAGCATTCGGTCGGTGGTAGAGTGCTTGAATCCACAGCATCATGTGGGCTCCCATTCCCATTTCCCGCAACGTGGTCAGGAGAAATGACCAGTCAACCCGGTCAAACGCCTTCTCGGCGTCCGTGGATAGGAGGAGGGTCCGGATCTTATGGTGTCGTGCTAGATGGTGGATGGAGAGAGTTCGTAGGGTGCTGTCTCTGGCCTCCCTCCCTGGTATAAATCCGGTTTGATCTGGGTGGACGAGCTTCGGCAGCCGGGAACCTAATCTGTTGGAGAGTATTTTTGTGAATAACTTCACGTCCACATTGAGGAGTGAAATTGGTCTGTAGCTGCCGCACTGTTCCGGGTTCTTCCCTGGTTTGGGGAGAACTGTGATGGTAGCCGAAAGTGACTCTTGGTGGAACTGGGCTCCCGTTGTGAGGGCATTGAGGGCCAGGGCGAGTTTCGGGATAAGTATGGTTTTAAATTTTTTATAGTATTCTAATGTGAAGCCGTCTGGTCTGGGCGCGCGTCCCGTTTTAGCCATCTTAATAGCCTCCTCTATCTCCGCCTCTGTGATCGGGGCTTCCATAGCGTCCCTCTCCTCCGGTTGGAGCCTAGTCGCGACGTGTGTCCTCAGATAGTCCTGTATCCATCTTTGTTTGTCCCCCTCCCCCAGCTGATGGGCGGGAGGGGCTATGTTGTAGAGAGTTGCGTAAAAGTTCCTGAATTCAGTCGCGATCCTGTCCGGTAGTTGGGTGATTGTGCCGTCCGTTGTGCGGAGTTTATGTACCTGAGCCAGGGTTTGGGGTCCCTTGAGCATTTTTGCCAACAATTTGCCGCCCTTGTTGGCGTGCTGATAGAAGAACGCCTTTGAGCGTTTGATTGAGCGGTAGTGGGTTTGGGTGATGTGGTCACGTAGGAGCCTGCGCGTCTCCATTAGTGCAGCGTGTGTCGAAAGTAGCTGGGACCGTTTGTGTTTCGACTCCAATGTTGCAATCTTCTCGATGAGGTCGGCTATCTGTTGACGGTTTTCGCGCCGCTTCCTAGCGGTTAGTCTAAGTAGTGTGCCTCTGATGACGCCCTTGTGTGCCTCCCAGATGGTGGTGTCCGTTAGGTCGTCCGTTGTGTTCAGGTCAAAGTAGCTATTCAGTTCCTCGCTTACCTTGTCCCGTATCCCCGGATCCAGGAGGAGTGAGTCTTGCAATCTCCATGTCCGCGCAGCAGGACGCATCAGCGGCGAGTCCATCACCATGGTAACCGATCCGTGGTCCGACCATAGGGCCGGTGCCATTTCCACTGACCTTAGCTTTGTGAGGTGGTCCTGTTGGAGAAATAGGTAATCCAATCTTGCGTACCGCTTGTGAAGAGCTGAGAAGTGGGTGAATTCCTGATCCGTGGGGTGGGTTGCCCTCCAGCAGTCCACCAGTCTCAGATTGCGTAAGGACGTTTGTATGTTCCTCAGGGCTCCCTGAGGGATGCTGCTGTGTCCCGTGGATGAATCTAGCAGCGGGTGTAGGGTGGTGTTGAGGTCCCCTCCCAGCATCAAGGTACCCTCTGTGAAGGAGGAGAGTTTGGTCAGGATCCTGCGGATATGTTGGGCTTGGTTGCTGTTCGGCACGTATAGTGTCGCGAATGTGTACACTCGCTCCTGAATTTCGCCCTTTAAGAAGAGGTAACGTCCCCGGGGGTCTGTCAGTCTATCCAGCTCCCGGAATTGAAGCTTCGCTGCGAGGAGTATTGCTACCCCTGCTCGTTTTGCGAGTGGGTGGTTGCTGAAGAATCCCATCGGGTACTCTCTGCTCTTAAGAGTCGGTGCAGAACCTTCTTTAAAGTGGGTTTCTTGCAGAAAGGCCACCGCGATACGGTCTCTGCGCAGGTCTCAGAGTAGTTGCGATCGCCTCTCTGGGATATTCAATCCCCTGCAGTTCAGAGTCTGGACTCTATATGGGTCCGGAAGGTAGGTCTTGTGGGCTCTGGTTGTCTGTGCGGCATGTGGGGGCACATCCATGTGTTGCATCGACGGTATCGGATCTCCGGGAGCTCCGGCGGTGTCCGTGGTAGCGAGCGCCCGGCGGCACGGCCGGCGCCTAATTCGGGTGGGAAAGGGGGTGAGGTGGGGTAGTGGTGGGTAGGAAGGGTGTAGTAGGGAGCGTCTCAAGGGAGAGACAGCTACGACACCTGGGATTGGTGTCGGGTGCCCTTCCCGGCCGGGAAAGGGGGTTCGTGTGCCTGCGGTAGCAGACGACGACTTGCTCCACCAGTTATTCAACGGTGGTGTCCCGTCGGCGCCTCACCGCAGGGTTTCAGTGTTCACACGAGCTAAGGCGGGGGAGTGGTCTCTCCTACCAGGGACGTATCCAAAGGCCCCAGTGAGTGAGCCCTATTGGTATATATGTAACGTGGAGTCGAGTGGTTGTCTACCATCGCTCAGCCACCGTGAGTGTAGCTTTGTATCTGTGATTGTTGTTGGTGTAGTTATTGCTCGTGTTAGGGGTCAAGGTATGCGTATATATTGGTTTTTGCTGCGGGGGAGGGATGACAGCCCCCCTCCCGCACGGGGGATTGTAGGTGTCCCTGCCTCTGTCTCGGGGTGGTGCGTGCTCCCCAAAGAGCCCCGTGAAGGTGAGTGGGTTATTTGTTTTGCCCGTCTCCGCCGGGGTGGAAGCTATGTTAGCTGCCGTGTGTCTGTGAGGGTGAGGGTCAGGGGGGGGGGGTAGCGCTGAAGCATAGTCCAGTATACCCGTTGCCCCACCAGCCACTGTCAGTCAGTCGGCGGGTAGGTGTGTCAGGCCTAGTGTAGCGGGTCTCCGAGCGTGGTCTCAGAGCGTGGTTCGTCCTGCCCCCCAGGGCCCCGCATTTACCGTCGTTTTACGCAGGGTGTGTAGCATGGGGACCAGCATCGGGTACGTCCTGTTGTGTGATCTCCGCCAGGGATATCATGGTGCAGCTGAGTATGACAGTAGATAGAGAACAGGTACAGTAATCCCATGCATTATCGCCTTAGTATGATATTATATATAATTTTATTTATTAAATTTTTTATTTAATTTTTTCAACAGCATTATTTTTGACAGGCAGTCCCCCTGCAGGAAGCACTATTGACGCCTATTGCGGCCATGTGACCGCTCTCTCAGAGCGATCACATGGCCTGCGGGGACCTAATTTGCTGAGGGGGGACTGTCTTGGTTTCCAGACAGTCCCCCCAGATGGAGAGGAACACTGATGGCTGGCGGGTGAACAGCGGCGATCGGGCACGTGCTAGGTACATCCGATGTCCTTGTTTTTGTCGGATGTACCTAGTATGTCCGAAGTCGGGAAGGGATTAAATACATGTTCACTTCAAATATATTAGTATTTCTAACATAATTCTGGTTCATAATTCCACAACAACTAAATCCCCATCTGTTTCTGGTATGTTTCTTTTTCTTCTGTGTCTAATATGTGCCTTTGTGTCTTTTGGTCAGATAGCAAGGTGGAGTCACAATTAGAGTTGAGTGAACCTGGACTGTAAAGTTCGGGTTTGTACCAAACATTAAAGTTTTTTGGACCCTGGACCCGAACACGGACATATCACTGTATGTTCGGGTTGGAGTTCGGTTTTTGGCGATTTAATGGCGCAGGGCAGCCAATCAACAAGTGTTTGACTCGTGTGCCCTTAGAAGCCATCACAGCCATGCCTACTAATGGCATGGCTGTGATTGGCCAGTGCAGCATGTGACCCATGCACTATATATAAGCTGGAGTCGCCTAGCGCCGCATGCACATGAGCTCTTATTAGTGTAGGGAGAGGATGCTGCAGCTGTGAGGGATAGATTAGGAAAGAATTCTGGTGTTGAATCTGCAAACTACAGCGATTATTCAAACTACAGCGATTATTCAAACTACAGCGATTATTTTTGTGGGTGCTATAATATTAAATTTTTGTACCCTGCCCTGAGCCCAGTGCCACAGAGTGCAGTGCACTTGCAACTGCATGTGTGCCAGGCATATTACTTTAATCATGTTCTGGTAGCTCAGTGGGCAACATCTAGGCATTTTTAAATACAGCAATTTTTTGGGTGCTAAATAGTACATTTGCGTACTGCATTTCTTGCATTTCCAATAAAACCCTGTTACATTTATGGTTTAAAAAATAAAACTTTTTGGTGCTAAATAGTACATTTGCGGCCTGTGGTGCACTTCATATCTGAGAGAGTCAAAAAGAACCGTCAAATACTGTGCTTACATTGCAGTTTTAAAAATGATAATTCTTTAGGTGCTAAATAGTACGTTTGGTGTGTGCAGTTCATATCTGAGAGCCAAATAGAACCGTCTAATACTGTGCTTACAGCACATTTTTAAACATTCAAATTCTTTAGGTGCTAAAAAGTCAATTTGGTGCCTGCAGTTCATATCTGAGAGTCAAATAGAATCGTCAAATTCTGTGCTTACAGCGCATTTTTAAACATTCAAATTCTTTAGGTGCTAAAAAGTCAATTTGGTGCCTGCAGTTCATATCTGAGAGTCAAATAGAATCGTCAAATTCTGTGCTTACAGCGCATTTTTAAACATTCAAATTATTTAGGTGCTAAAAAGTCAATTTGGTGCCTGCAGTTCATATCTGAGAGTCAAATAGAACCGTCAAATTCTGTGCTTACAGCGCATTTTTAAACATTTTAATTCTTTAGGTGCTAAAAAATAAATATGTGGCGTGCACTTCATATCTGAGAGTCAAACAGAACCGTCAAATACTGTGCTTACAGCGCAGTTTGAAACATTCAAATTGTTTTGCTGCTAAATAGTACATTTGCTGCCTGCGGTGCACTTCATATCTGAGAGTCAAATAGAGCTGTCAAATACTGTGGTTACAGCGCATTTTTAAACATTCAAATTGTTTTGCTGATAAATAGTACATTTGGTGTGTGCACTTCATATCTGAGAGTCAAATAGAACCGTCAAATACTGTGCTTACAGCGCATTTTTAAATATTCAAATTCTTTAGGTGATAAAAAGTCAATTTGGTGCCTGCACTTCATATCTGGTGTATGTGTGCAACACTGGCTAGTTACCGCTTTTCAAGAAAGTCTAAAGACTTTTTTAAAAAGTGAAAAATAAGTGTTATTGTGATCGCTTCATATACAGAAGCATTAATATACATTTCTATATTGTGTAAAGACACAACTACAAAGTTAAAAACCAAACACCAACACCACGTGGAATGAAGGTCATGCAAGTGACGTGTGCAGTTTGTAGGAAGAGGCGCTAGTCGCACAGAGGCACCAGCACAGCACAGCAAAAGCAGGGCGGCCATCCCCTAGCACTCGTCGTCATGTATTATCTTTAGAATTACCACAGTTATCCAAGTAACAGATGGAGTGATAAAAGGAACCATAACAGATTTAACAAGCCATTCGCAGTTTTGCAGTCCGGTGATCGGGACCCAGACACTGTCTGGGCGGCGGTCGGACGACCGGGACCCAGTATGCCTGATGTTGAAGTTAGGAGTCACAGTGTGGAATGGATTAGCAGGGTCTGGTGCAGGGTAACCGCACGCCCCCTGGTGTTGAGCGTTTGTGCGGCCACATACCAGGACCCTGATGCATCTTCAGCGAGCAGCAGCAGGCGATAGTGTAGTTTCAGCTGCAGCACGCACGGGTCAGTCACTCTGCACCAGACTTGCCCTCCAATTGATCCAAGTTAAAGGATTTAAAGTGGACTCATTACAATTACAGGGCCTCGAAAGAGTAGTGTATTGTTATTTGTAGTCACTACCTCCCCGCGTCGGGAGTGGGTAATTTGCGCGCCTGCTGCCTTCCTTACATGTGGTAGCCGTTCCTCAGGCTCCCTCTCTGGAAGCAAACCCTGATTCTCCATTACCGTGGTCATCATGGTAGGTGCAGAAAATTGCTACCTCAATTAAAAAAATAATAATAAAAAAAACTGTGTTGGCTACCTCCTCCTCCACCGCCACGGTGTATACCCAGATATATCAGAGCTGATGCAGAAAGTGCGGGTCATCTGTGCGCCCTTTTGGGGTTCTCACCCTGCTGCTGCTTGCCTGTCTGCGCTGCAGCGTAACTTCGGCCTTCCTGCTCACCTCCTCATATGCGATGTGCCCTCAAGGTGGAACTCCACCTTGCACTGTGCGAGCAGCAGCAGGCGATAGCAGAGTTTCAGCTGCAGCATGCACGGGTCAGTCACTCTGCGGAACAGCACCACTTTACCACCAATGTGCGCCATGTTGCGCTGTTTCGAGGACTCCACCGTGACGCTGTTCTCACCCTTACTATCCCATTTCTATGTCTCCTTGAAAAAACGCTTTGGGCGATGATGGAAGAGGATGTGGCACAGGAGGAAGAGGAGGAGGAAGAGAGTCGTTTCCATGGTTATCAGGACATTTCCATGGTTATCAGGCCAGTCATTCAAAAGTTACTCGGAGGGTGGGTTCCTGCACCAGCATAGGCCAGGTACACAATTGTCCAGTATCTCCACACTGTCCCATGGAAGCGTTCAGCTGTCCATCTCCCAAACACTCTAGAGAAATAGGAAGTACCCGCCTACCCACCCACGATCCCTGGCCCTGAATGCCAGCATTTCAAAATCCCTGGCCTTTGAAATGCTGTCATTCCGTCTGGTGGAGACGGATAGTTTTAAAAACCTGATGGTGTTATTGGACTGCAAGAAGTGCACCGCAGGCCGCAAATGTTTCTTTTTTTATATGTCCCAATATTTTGGAGGCTACCCAAAACAAACAAACAAATAAAAAACAGTGTTGGCTACCCCCTCCTCCTCCACCGCCGCTTCCACCTACACCGCCATGGTCACCGCCTCCTCAATCCTCAACCTATGGTTCACTTAGTATAAACTATGTACACAATAGCAGAGGCTTGGGTAGGCCTTTTATCCATGCATCAGGAGTTGAGCTCAGTTTGAACAATGAAAGAGAATACCCTGCACTCCAACCCTCTCTCAAATGGATAATTCTGGTGATCCTCCTGACAGCCATGCTTTACATTTTGATTTATGTTCTTCCAAAGCTAAAATAAAGATTACATCTAGTGCTATTTTATGGTTCACCTGTATTTTTAATTTTTATGTTATTTTAAGTGATTTCCCTATACACATATGTTTGCAGGACACGTGTCATACTCCTACCCCCATTTTACTTCCTTTTACAGCCCTCTAGCCCTTTCCAGGAGTTTTTTAGAGCCATTTTTGTGCCCAAAGTTCAGGTCCCCATTGACTTAAATGGGGTTCGGGGTCAAGTTCGAGCCCGAACCCAGGCTTTTTTCCGAAGTTCGGCCGAACCCGCCGGACCCGAACATCCAGGTGTCCGCTCAACTCTAGTCACAAACTAAACTTTGAATTGCATGTAAATGCCAATCTTACATCTGCTGAGATTATTTTTCTGAAACACAAACATAGCTAATTTCATTTATTACTCTATTTTCTACCCTTACTACTAAATGACGACATGTAATTTACTGACATATTTAATAAAAATGCTGTTTAATTAAGGACAATAATTTATTAGTATTTTGTGTGAAAATTTCTAAATCACCCAATCAGGGGTTGGTACACATTCTATTCTTAATCAATCTGCTAGTTGGAAGCATGATCAAAGTCCAGCAAGGCTCCAGGAGGGGTGTATTCAGAACTGCATCCCTTGCAGTTCATCCAATCCCCTGTGAGCTATATCGAGAAGGAATTCCTATAGTGCAACCACCAGTAAATAAGGGTTAGTATACTCCCACAGATACGCCCGTCTCCCTATCAGCTCCAATAGGGGGCCAGTGAGGGGAGTATCTTACTCACTTGCTCGACACGCCTGGTTAGAGGCGCCGCCCGCGTAATGATGGTTGGCTCGGCACCACATGGGGTGTGAAGCTATGATTGGATGGTGGATGAATGTGCACGGGGGATTGTAGGTGTCCCTGCCTCTGTCTCGGGGTGGTGCGTGCTCCCCAAAGAGCCCCGTGAAGGTGAGTGGGTTATTTGTTTTGCCCGTCTCCGCCGGGGTGGAAGCTATGTTAGCTGCCGTGTGTCTGTGAGGGTGAGGGTCAGGGGGGGGGGGTAGCGCTGAAGCATAGTCCAGTATACCCGTTGCCCCACCAGCCACTGTCAGTCAGTCGGCGGGTAGGTGTGTCAGGCCTAGTGTAGCGGGTCTCCGAGCGTGGTCTCCGAGCGTGGTTCGTCCTGCCCCCCAGGGCCCCGCATTTACCGTCGTTTTACGCAGGGTGTGTAGCATGGGGACCAGCATCGGGTACGTCCTGTTGTGTGATCTCCGCCAGGGATATCATGGTGCAGCTGAGTATGACAGTAGATAGAGAACAGGTACAGTAATCCCATGCATTATCGCCTTAGTATGATATTATATATAATTTTATTTATTAAATTTTTTATTTAATTTTTTCAACAGCATTATTTTTGACAGGCAGTCCCCCTGCAGGAAGCACTATTGACGCCTATTGCGGCCATGTGACCGCTCTCTCAGAGCGATCACATGGCCTGCGGGGACCTAATTTGCTGAGGGGGGACTGTCTTGGTTTCCAGACAGTCCCCCCAGATGGAGAGGAACACTGATGGCTGGCGGGTGAACAGCGGCGATCGGGCACGTGCTAGGTACATCCGATGTCCTTGTTTTTGTCGGATGTACCTAGTATGTCCGAAGTCGGGAAGGGATTAAATACATGTTCACTTCAAATATATTAGTATTTCTAACATAATTCTGGTTCATAATTCCACAACAACTAAATCCCCATCTGTTTCTGGTATGTTTCTTTTTCTTCTGTGTCTAATATGTGCCTTTGTGTCTTTTGGTCAGATAGCAAGGTGGAGTCACAATTAGAGTTGAGTGAACCTGGACTGTAAAGTTCGGGTTTGTACCAAACATTAAAGTTTTTTGGACCCTGGACCCGAACACGGACATATCACTGTATGTTCGGGTTGGAGTTCGGTTTTTGGCGATTTAATGGCGCAGGGCAGCCAATCAACAAGTGTTTGACTCGTGTGCCCTTAGAAGCCATCACAGCCATGCCTACTAATGGCATGGCTGTGATTGGCCAGTGCAGCATGTGACCCATGCACTATATATAAGCTGGAGTCGCCTAGCGCCGCATGCACATGAGCTCTTATTAGTGTAGGGAGAGGATGCTGCAGCTGTGAGGGATAGATTAGGAAAGAATTCTGGTGTTGAATCTGCAAACTACAGCGATTATTCAAACTACAGCGATTATTCAAACTACAGCGATTATTTTTGTGGGTGCTATAATATTAAATTTTTGTACCCTGCCCTGAGCCCAGTGCCACAGAGTGCAGTGCACTTGCAACTGCATGTGTGCCAGGCATATTACTTTAATCATGTTCTGGTAGCTCAGTGGGCAACATCTAGGCATTTTTAAATACAGCAATTTTTTGGGTGCTAAATAGTACATTTGCGTACTGCATTTCTTGCATTTCCAATAAAACCCTGTTACATTTATGGTTTAAAAAATAAAACTTTTTGGTGCTAAATAGTACATTTGCGGCCTGTGGTGCACTTCATATCTGAGAGAGTCAAAAAGAACCGTCAAATACTGTGCTTACATTGCAGTTTTAAAAATGATAATTCTTTAGGTGCTAAATAGTACGTTTGGTGTGTGCAGTTCATATCTGAGAGCCAAATAGAACCGTCTAATACTGTGCTTACAGCACATTTTTAAACATTCAAATTCTTTAGGTGCTAAAAAGTCAATTTGGTGCCTGCAGTTCATATCTGAGAGTCAAATAGAATCGTCAAATTCTGTGCTTACAGCGCATTTTTAAACATTCAAATTCTTTAGGTGCTAAAAAGTCAATTTGGTGCCTGCAGTTCATATCTGAGAGTCAAATAGAATCGTCAAATTCTGTGCTTACAGCGCATTTTTAAACATTCAAATTATTTAGGTGCTAAAAAGTCAATTTGGTGCCTGCAGTTCATATCTGAGAGTCAAATAGAACCGTCAAATTCTGTGCTTACAGCGCATTTTTAAACATTTTAATTCTTTAGGTGCTAAAAAATAAATATGTGGCGTGCACTTCATATCTGAGAGTCAAACAGAACCGTCAAATACTGTGCTTACAGCGCAGTTTGAAACATTCAAATTGTTTTGCTGCTAAATAGTACATTTGCTGCCTGCGGTGCACTTCATATCTGAGAGTCAAATAGAGCTGTCAAATACTGTGGTTACAGCGCATTTTTAAACATTCAAATTGTTTTGCTGATAAATAGTACATTTGGTGTGTGCACTTCATATCTGAGAGTCAAATAGAACCGTCAAATACTGTGCTTACAGCGCATTTTTAAATATTCAAATTCTTTAGGTGATAAAAAGTCAATTTGGTGCCTGCACTTCATATCTGGTGTATGTGTGCAACACTGGCTAGTTACCGCTTTTCAAGAAAGTCTAAAGACTTTTTTAAAAAGTGAAAAATAAGTGTTATTGTGATCGCTTCATATACAGAAGCATTAATATACATTTCTATATTGTGTAAAGACACAACTACAAAGTTAAAAACCAAACACCAACACCACGTGGAATGAAGGTCATGCAAGTGACGTGTGCAGTTTGTAGGAAGAGGCGCTAGTCGCACAGAGGCACCAGCACAGCACAGCAAAAGCAGGGCGGCCATCCCCTAGCACTCGTCGTCATGTATTATCTTTAGAATTACCACAGTTATCCAAGTAACAGATGGAGTGATAAAAGGAACCATAACAGATTTAACAAGCCATTCGCAGTTTTGCAGTCCGGTGATCGGGACCCAGACACTGTCTGGGCGGCGGTCGGACGACCGGGACCCAGTATGCCTGATGTTGAAGTTAGGAGTCACAGTGTGGAATGGATTAGCAGGGTCTGGTGCAGGGTAACCGCACGCCCCCTGGTGTTGAGCGTTTGTGCGGCCACATACCAGGACCCTGATGCATCTTCAGCGAGCAGCAGCAGGCGATAGTGTAGTTTCAGCTGCAGCACGCACGGGTCAGTCACTCTGCACCAGACTTGCCCTCCAATTGATCCAAGTTAAAGGATTTAAAGTGGACTCATTACAATTACAGGGCCTCGAAAGAGTAGTGTATTGTTATTTGTAGTCACTACCTCCCCGCGTCGGGAGTGGGTAATTTGCGCGCCTGCTGCCTTCCTTACATGTGGTAGCCGTTCCTCAGGCTCCCTCTCTGGAAGCAAACCCTGATTCTCCATTACCGTGGTCATCATGGTAGGTGCAGAAAATTGCTACCTCAATTAAAAAAATAATAATAAAAAAAACTGTGTTGGCTACCTCCTCCTCCACCGCCACGGTGTATACCCAGATATATCAGAGCTGATGCAGAAAGTGCGGGTCATCTGTGCGCCCTTTTGGGGTTCTCACCCTGCTGCTGCTTGCCTGTCTGCGCTGCAGCGTAACTTCGGCCTTCCTGCTCACCTCCTCATATGCGATGTGCCCTCAAGGTGGAACTCCACCTTGCACTGTGCGAGCAGCAGCAGGCGATAGCAGAGTTTCAGCTGCAGCATGCACGGGTCAGTCACTCTGCGGAACAGCACCACTTTACCACCAATGTGCGCCATGTTGCGCTGTTTCGAGGACTCCACCGTGACGCTGTTCTCACCCTTACTATCCCATTTCTATGTCTCCTTGAAAAAACGCTTTGGGCGATGATGGAAGAGGATGTGGCACAGGAGGAAGAGGAGGAGGAAGAGAGTCGTTTCCATGGTTATCAGGACATTTCCATGGTTATCAGGCCAGTCATTCAAAAGTTACTCGGAGGGTGGGTTCCTGCACCAGCATAGGCCAGGTACACAATTGTCCAGTATCTCCACACTGTCCCATGGAAGCGTTCAGCTGTCCATCTCCCAAACACTCTAGAGAAATAGGAAGTACCCGCCTACCCACCCACGATCCCTGGCCCTGAATGCCAGCATTTCAAAATCCCTGGCCTTTGAAATGCTGTCATTCCGTCTGGTGGAGACGGATAGTTTTAAAAACCTGATGGTGTTATTGGACTGCAAGAAGTGCACCGCAGGCCGCAAATGTTTCTTTTTTTATATGTCCCAATATTTTGGAGGCTACCCAAAACAAACAAACAAATAAAAAACAGTGTTGGCTACCCCCTCCTCCTCCACCGCCGCTTCCACCTACACCGCCATGGTCACCGCCTCCTCAATCCTCAACCTATGGTTCACTTAGTATAAACTATGTACACAATAGCAGAGGCTTGGGTAGGCCTTTTATCCATGCATCAGGAGTTGAGCTCAGTTTGAACAATGAAAGAGAATACCCTGCACTCCAACCCTCTCTCAAATGGATAATTCTGGTGATCCTCCTGACAGCCATGCTTTACATTTAGATTTATGTTCTTCCAAAGCTAAAATAAAGATTACATCTAGTGCTATTTTATGGTTCACCTGTATTTTTAATTTTTATGTTATTTTAAGTGATTTCCCTATACACATATGTTTGCAGGACACGTGTCATACTCCTACCCCCATTTTACTTCCTTTTACAGCCCTCTAGCCCTTTCCAGGAGTTTTTTAGAGCCATTTTTGTGCCCAAAGTTCAGGTCCCCATTGACTTAAATGGGGTTCGGGGTCAAGTTCGAGCCCGAACCCAGGCTTTTTTCCGAAGTTCGGCCGAACCCGCCGGACCCGAACATCCAGGTGTCCGCTCAACTCTAGTCACAAACTAAACTTTGAATTGCATGTAAATGCCAATCTTACATCTGCTGAGATTATTTTTCTGAAACACAAACATAGCTAATTTCATTTATTACTCTATTTTCTACCCTTACTACTAAATGACGACATGTAATTTACTGACATATTTAATAAAAATGCTGTTTAATTAAGGACAATAATTTATTAGTATTTTGTGTGAAAATTTCCCCAAGAATTATGCTCTCAGTAGAATTAGTTTCAAACTAAAATCACTTTCCACTTCATGCTCAGAAACAACCACAACAACAAAGCCCATATTTGTCAAGGAAGGGTATGAGCAGAGGAAAACATTTAAACATAATGAGATTTTAAGAAGTCATCCAGTTCTTTACTTACAAGTGCGCATATATTATTATTTGTAACCTATTTTTAGGTTTCTAAATACTGTAGTGTTGTTTTCTGATTTAGAAATGTAACAAATTTCATCATATACTCTAGCTCAGGGGTAGGCAACCTTTTAGCAGCACTGTGCCGATATAGTATTGCGATGTCCCGTAGCGTGCCGGCCCTATTTTTTAAAATTGAGGTCTGTATGCTGCCGTATTCTGCTTGTGTTATTTATATTGTAATTGCTTTGTATCTTTGTATTTGTGCGTATATGAGCCATTATATTGTATAGGTTTAGGAGTAGTTTGTGGTATCGTGTACCTATGAATATGGGCTGTGTATGGGGGCTGCTTGTGGAATTGTGTGTGTGGATGGATATGTCACATTGTGTGTTTGGTAGTGTGTGTATGTGTGGGGGCTGTTTGGGGTATTGCATGTGAGAGGCTGCATGTGGGGTTGTGTGCATGTATGTGGATTGTTAGCGGGTTAAGTTTGTGCGGATTGTGTGTATTTTTGTTTGTGGGCTGTTCGTATTATTTGTATGAGGGGAGGGTTATTGTGCATTTCTGTGTATATCTAGCAGTGTGGGTGGCTTTCCTAGGTTCCAGTGGAGACCAGGCTGGCCAGGTACAGGTGAAGGGTAGGAGCTGCAATATCCGCTGTGGGCTGCTCTACCAGAGTGTGGATTCCCATTCACAAGTGCTGGGAGGAAGTGATCTGAGGTCACTTCCTCTACGTGCTGCAATATATAAATTGAGGATTGTCCTTCCCCACCTTTTCGTATTAGCAGATATCTGAAGTTTCACTGGGACTCCTTATAGGCCAGAGCCGTTTGGCTCTAGCAGCCTTGAGTGCTGTGCAAAGACACCTTGAGTGCCGTGCATGGCACTAGTGCCGTAGGTTGCCTACCCCTGCTCTAGCTATTGCTGATACTTTTGATGATGAAAATTAATTAAGCATTTTGCATGAACTTTATTGTTTAACAATATTATTTAACATTATTTACCAGAAATAAAATATGTTTTAATTATTTTTCAGGTAACTTAACAACCGCACCCCCCCCAACTTTTGCTGGTATGTTTCCTCTTCTATTTTTATACCATTATAAAGGGAAGAGTAATTAAATCACTTATTTCAGTTTATTATTTTTTTTACTGCTAGCTTTTTACATGTTTGTTTCTTGCACTAGTGCAATAATGTCTATTTGTCATGCTTCCTCTAAGACACATATGTGTACAATGACTACAAACTCCAGAAGATCGTCTTACATCTTCTGTGTGATTTTAATCCTTCCCCAAATACTAGTCGAGACTTAGTAAAGGAGTTAAAATAACAACAATGTTGACACAAAAATAGAGAAATAATAAACACAGAATCCCAGTCATCTACTCCACTGGAGGGGGTGAGTGGGAAAGAGTACAACCTAAACGGAATAGTAGCTAAAAGGGGTAAACCAAACCTTGAGATACTAAATCTGCAAAGGGACCCTTGTATAGGAAATATTTAGTGTCAAAGAGCCTGGTATAGAGTGTATGTATTAATACATGGACAGACAAAGCTAGGGGTATATATACTCAAAAGGAATATCCTCCTATCACCCAAAACAGGGTAGGGGGTCAAGGACCAGGAGGGAGGGGGAGAGGGGAACACAGCTATAGTTGTACCAAAGAAATAAAAATAAAAAGGCTACTCAAGGGAATACTCCCAGCAGTAGTACAACAGCTAAAAAATAAACCCCTCAAATCCCCAAACAAAAGAAAATTACACGTGCTCTCAGCTAGTCTGTCCCTAATATATATCAGCACCGCAATAGGCTAGTGCCTTCCTAAACCAAGGACCCTAAAAAGAAAAGCTCAAAACACAAACATAAAGTGCAAAGTGCTACCTAACATGCAAATAAAGAGGTGAACATGACCAAACGCCCGACACGCGTTTCGACCTGTAATGACGCTGTCGTCAGAGGCAATGTAGCCAGTCCCTTGTAAGTACTTACGTAAATATCAATTTATAAATTAGCCACATCTAAATCACCCAATCAGGGGTTGGTACACATTCTATTCTTAATCAATCTGCTAGTTGGAAGCATGATCAAAGTCCAGCAAGGCTCCAGGAGGGGTGTATTCAGAACTGCATCCCTTGCAGTTCATCCAATCCCCTGTGAGCTATATCGAGAAGGAATTCCTATAGTGCAACCACCAGTAAATAAGGGTTAGTATACTCCCACAGATACGCCCGTCTCCCTATCAGCTCCAATAGGGGGCCAGTGAGGGGAGTATCTTACTCACTTGCTCGACACGCCTGGTTAGAGGCGCCGCCCGCGTAATGATGGTTGGCTCGGCACCACATGGGGTGTGAAGCTATGATTGGATGGTGGATGAATGTGGGTGTGTACTTTGGTACTCGTCTGAGTAAGTCATTTAAGAAGTCCACCCACCTCCATCTAATAGCTTACAGTCTAACAGAGATGAGCAATAGAATCTGCTTCCTTTGTTCTGTCAAAACCAAAATAAAGTGTTGATCCAAAGTCCAGCTAGAAGGACTTTCTCCCACTGTAGTGAGATAACTTAGGGAGCGCATCCCAAAATAGTGTAAGTGGTGCATAGTCATCCTCAATATGTACAGAATAGTTGCAAAATGCCATAATCTAATTGTATCAGATGTGTATAAGAACATAGATTACATATAAATACTGCCCTGCTGAACAAGAGCAGTCAGTAAGAGACATGTAAACCTTATACAGTAGCCAGAGGTGGAGCCTAACCCTGCGGCCATCTGCGGGTGGTCCTGTCAACTGCCCAACCACTGGGCCTTACATATCCTGTATTATGGTCCTTGCACTCCAAAGTCTTTGGTGTCTCCTAGTGATTGCATAATATGCTATCTGAGTAACCCCCAGAGGGAACACATAGGAAAAACTCTGCAAAAGTTAATTACTTCAATACCCTCATAACCACACTCTCCCGCGAACCCAAACGACTATTTCAAACATTTAACTCTCTTCTTCGCCCTGCTGTTCCTCCTCCACCTACTAACTTGACCGCCTCAGACTTTGCAACTCACTTCACTGACAAGTTCTCTACAATCAGAGAAGAGATCTCTCATCTCTCTTTCCCCTTGCAATACTTCCCCTAACTACACTCCCTCTGCTGTTCTATGTTCATTTGCACCCACTACATTGGAAGAGGTTTCTGCTCTGCTCCAGTCCTCCCGCCCCACCACCTGCTCCCTAGATCCAATTCCCTCACATCTCATCCGTACTCTGTCTTCTTCTCTTTCTCCACCTCTCACTAAAATTCTCAATCTCTCTCTCCTCTGGTATATTTCCATCGCCCTTCAAACATGCAACTGTAACCCCAATTCTAAAGAAGCCCAATCTTGACCCTAACTCCCCATCCAACTATTGTCCTATCTCGCTACTGCCTTTTGCATCCAAGATCCTTGAAAGAATTGTGTATGCGAGATTGACAGACTTCCTCGAGTCCAACTCTCTGCTAGACCCGCTTCAGTCTGGTTTCTGCGCTAAGCACTCTGTGGAAACTGCACTGACCAAAGTATCCAATGATCTACTCGCTGCAAAATCTCATGGTCACTACTCTATCCTAATTCTCCTTGACCTGTCTGTGGCTTTTGACACTGTTGATCATCAACAGCTTCTTCTCATCCTCAGCAATAGCGGTCTACGAGATATTGTTCTCTCCTGGTGCTCCTCCTACCTCTCCCAGCGCTCTTTCAGTGTTTCTTTCTCTGGCTCTGCTTCTTCTCCCCAACTCCTCTCTGTTGGTGTCCCCCAAGGTTCAGTCCTTGGTCCCCTACTGTTCTCCATCTATACTGCCTCCCTTGGTAAACTCATTAGCTCCTTTGGCTTCCAATATCATTTCTATGCAGATGACACGCAAATCTACCTGTCCTCTTCTGATCTCTCCCCGTCCCTCTTGACTAGTGTCTCTGACTGCCTCTCTGCTGTTTCTAACTGGATGGCTGCCCACTTCCTTAAACTAAACTTGACGAAAACTAAAATTCTGGTCTTTCCTCCCTCAAGTGTTGTTACTCCTGTGTCTGTCTCCCTCCAAGTCAATGGTGCTACCATCAGCTCCACCACGCAGGCTCGCTGCCTAGGTGTTCTCTTTGACTCCGACCTCTCCTTCAAGTCTCATGTTCAATCTAAAGAACCAATGGAATACTCAAAGAGCTGGAAAGAACCAGACTGGTTGAGTATATTGCTGGAAATCAGAGGAAAATATAAATATAATAGCTGTGTAATCTGAAGAGATGGTAATAGTAGTAGATAAATAGAATACATTGAATCACATCTAATACAAAGTGCAATCTTGCCTCAGTGGCTCACCTCTATAAATGTCTCTCTAGAGATACCCTTCTCCTACTATGTACAACACATGCAACTGGCTAGTGACTTTATTAGGGCTATGTGAACGGTGAAGTCCAGTGGCTTATGGGTATGTTCAGTAGGTAATTGTCATGCAACTGACATGGGTGTCCAGGATGTGGTCACACTATGTGCCCTACGTAGTTTAGGGAGTAACTTATGGCTACTGCTAGTCCCAGCGTGATAGAATAGTCACACTATGTTCCCTACGTAGTTTAGGGAGTAACTTATGGCTACTGCTAGCCCCAGCATGATAGATAGCCTGTGAATACATAGACTAGATCATACTGAGTTCCCCCGACAAATAGATGAGGGACAGCATGTGGATACTGGCTGTGGAATGACTATCAAACCACTGTAGAGGACTGTTCGGTCCCTCTCGAATCTGGTGCCAGGTAGTTGTAGCTCTAATGTGTAGAGGTTACATACAAAAAACAGGAGCTATTAATCATGCATAGTTTAGTCCCATATATCGTCAAAGGGAAATAACCTTAGACCGGCACATAAATTGTGACCACCAGGCGAGAGAGAGAGGTGAAAAATAAAGATTTAAGGTGCCTCTATGTGCAGAACCATACTTAGAATGTTGGTTGCCTGCACATAGTGATAGATAACCTAGTGAGGAAAAGAGTGAGGAAAATGAGCCCAGATGAGCCCGACGCGCGTTTCGGTGCTGAGATGCACCTTCGTCAGGTGCATCTCAGCACCGAAACGCGCGTCGGGCTCATCTGGGCTCATTTTCCTCACTCTTTTCCTCACTAGGTTATCTATCACTATGTGCAGGCAACCAACATTCTAAGTATGGTTCTGCACATAGAGGCACCTTAAATCTTTATTTTTCACCTCTCTCTCTCGCCTGGTGGTCACAATTTATGTGCCGGTCTAAGGTTATTTCCCTTTGACGATATATGGGACTAAACTATGCATGCTTAATAGCTCCTGTTTTTTGTATGTAACCTCTACACATTAGAGCTACAACTACCTGGCACCAGATTCGAGAGGGACCGAACAGTCCTCTACAGTGGTTTGATAGTCATTCCACAGCCAGTATCCACATGCTGTCCCTCATCTATTTGTCGGGGGAACTCAGTATGATCTAGTCTATGTATTCACAGGCTATCTATCACGCTGGGGCTAGCAGTAGCCATAAGTTACTCCCTAAACTACGTAGGGAACATAGTGTGACTATTCTATCACGCTGGGACTAGCAGTAGCCATAAGTTACTCCCTAAACTACGTAGGGCACATAGTGTGACCACATCCTGGACACCCATGTCAGTTGCATGACAATTACCTACTGAACATACCCATAAGCCACTGGACTTGACCGTTCACATAGCCCTAATAAAGTCACTAGCCAGTTGCATGTGTTGTACATAGTAGGAGAAGGGTATCTCTAGAGAGACATTTATAGAGGTGAGCCACTAAGGCAAGATTGCACTTTGTATTAGATGTGATTCAATTTATTCTATTTATCTACTACTATTACCATCTCTTCAGATTACACAGCTATTATATTTATATTTTCCTCTGATTTCCAGCAATATACTCAACCAGTCTGGTTCTTTCCAGCTCTTTGAGTATTCCATTGGTTCTTTCTATATATAGGGGTTAAGCCCCAGGACATTTCTGGAGTGTCCATCAAGGTGTATATTTCCACCAACGAGACGGTCCCAATTTCTGGACCCATTCTCACGGGTGGAAATTTCTTCTGTTACTCATGTTCAATCTATCCTTCAAGTCTCATGTTCAATCTATCGCCAAATCCTGACACTTCCATCTCAAAAACATTGCACGCATCCGCCCCTACTTAACGCCAGATGCGACTAAGGTCCATTCCACTGTCCTTTCTCGCCTTGACTACTGTAATCCGCTTCTCAGTGGTCTTACGTGCTCCCAACTTGCGCCGTTACAGTCCATAATGAATGCGGCAGCGAGGCCCATCTTCCTGTCCACCCGCACCTCCCATGATCATCCTTCTGTCAGTCCCTACATTGGCTTCCTATAAAATATAGAGCTCAATTTAAAATTCTGGTTCTTGCTTTCAAATCTCTACATAATGCTGCTCCCACCTATCTATCCTCCCTTATACACAAGTATGTCCCGTCTAGGCCCTTACGATCTGCTGAAGACTTATGTCTATCTTCTGTCCGTACTCCCACCTCTGATGTTCGCCTTCAAGATTTCTCGAGGGCTGCACCGTTCCTGTGGAACTCGCTTCCCTCCTCCGTTAGATGCTCACCCAGTCTCCACTCCTTCAAAAAAATCGTTAAAATCCCACTTCTTCATAAAAGCGTATCAATTAAACTCTTAATAGATCCCAACTGATTCCTCTTCTGCAACTGTCACTAGTCTAATACTATCCTTACCTTTTTGTGTCATTTTACCCCACTCACTCTAGCATGTAAGCTCATTGAGCAGGGCCCTCAACCCCTCTGTTCCTGTGGGTCCAACTTGTCTGGTTACAACTACGTGTCTGTTTGTCCACCCATTGTAAAGCGCTGCGGAATTTGACGGCGCTCTATAAATATCATAATAATAATAATAATAGGATCACTAAGTGCAGACATAGTAATTGACATAAAATGTTAAATTCAAGATGAGGTTGACTACTGGGGGGAAATGTGCACCTCTTACGACATCTGTTACCAAAGAAATAATATCGGGACAAAAAAAATGAACATCAAACACCAACCCTAATTCCAATGTAAAATAACTATAATATTAGGTTAAATGAAGGGGTTTGCCTGAATATGATAAATATGATTACTATAAAGTAATTCACATCTAAGTCCCAAGACTATACAAAAGAGGAGTAGGAGAAGCCTTCATTGAGTCCTTGTGGGAATAAGGTTTTGACACAAAGCACACATATTTATATGTTGCTTTTGTTGACACAAAGCACACATATTTATACTAACATTCCTACCAGGATGTCACAAAAAAGATCAATTCAACCCCACCCCAGTGCCTTGGTGGCTGGGACGTTCCTTGATCAGGGACATGGTAATTTAATTAACTCCCTGACATCCGGGCACCTTACAATATTATCCCTAAAACACAATGTTTCCCACAAGATTTTCAGGGAGTGCTCACGGTTACTTTTCAAGTTCAGTTTGTCAGGACAATCAGTCAACATTTCCATTTTATTTACTGGGGAAGTAGTGAATAGTGAAGTCATAGGGCTGTAGGGTCAGACTCCACTGTATCATTCTGGTATTATCCACTACTACACAGTTGGGTTGTGATCCGTGAGCAATGAAAAACTGTTGTCCATCAAACACTCTTTTTCGATGGCGGCGTTGCTCACTTCTCTGGGTAGTAGCTTCCTGCTTGGATATGCACTGGATGTTCCAACCTGGCTCAGCATGGCTCCCAATCCAAACATAGAAGCATATATAGTGGACAAGAAAACTTCTAGTTGAATCAGGAGTGGCCAATACTGGGGCAGTATTTAGTTGCTGAAAACTCCTATCGCACTCCGGTAGATTCCTGTTGCACCTCCCGATAGGCGATAGATGCAGCAAGAATCACTCACAGTTCCAGTAGGTGGTTTCTGGAGCATCTGGAGCTTTTGCTTCAGCATCCCGTTGAACCCCTCGCACATGCCCTTGGTGATACTGGGAGCTCTAAATTGGCTGAATACTGTAGAGCCTACAGAGCTGGTTGGTGACCCTGGCGGTAAATTGGGTGCCCTGATCTGAGATGATCTCTTGAGCGAATCCTCAGGAAAAAAAGTCAACATCAGGGCATCAGACATGGTTCCCTCATAGATGTTGGTCAACCTCCTCTGGGTACCTTGTATCATAGTCAAATATGGTAAGAATATACTTTCCAAATGGACTAGGCTTGGACACTGGTCCTACAATGTCTACATTTACTTTGGGAATGGAGTCTAGCCTTAGGGTGGCCCCCTCTCTCCCCTGCCTGCTGACAAATCTCACAGGTTTGACAATGCTGTTGCACATCCATGGAGATCCATGGCCAAAATAAATTGTGGGTGAAGCAATGCCTAGTGTGACTGATGCAAAAGTGTAGAGGAATGTAATGAACTATCCTCAACAGTTCCCAACAATATTTTTAGCCCTAAAGACTAAAGTCACTGTTGGGACAGGGGCAGTTACTTGGGCCTTGTCAAAGTGCGTCTTGGGTACAGTGGAGTGAGCTTGCCATCTGGTGGTGACAGGACACTGTTCATCATTAGGGGGAATGTGATGAGTTTCTGTGCTACGGAATATGATTGCGCTATATAAATAATAAAATAATAATAATAATAGTTGGCTGAAGTCATTCACCAGCAGGGGAAATTATATTTTTGTTTCATTCCCAGGCAGGACCATGGCAGGGAGTTCTCTCATGATGCCAATTTTCTGACTTTAGAACTTGCACCACAATTTAGATGTTGCCAGTATATTGCCCCCCTGCTATGTGCACTGCCACTAATCTTACTGTCTTCTAGGTGTCCCAAGCCAGCTGTTGCTTCATCAGGCTCAGTGTGGCTACTGTCTAATGCAGTCCTTAAACCACCTTGCCATTGACCCAAAATGTTTGTCAGTGATGTTGCAGATGGTCTACAGCAGTTGCTTTGGTCCCCCACACCTCTTCTGTGAGCTTGTCAGGCTTACCTTGCTGGGAGTCCAACATGCAGAGATAAATGCTCACCCTTGCAATTAGACACAGGCCGAGGTGGTCATGGTAGAACTCACCTGGCCTGTGAATCTGTGCACGGGGGCTGTGCAGGTGAATGCTTGAAGTCGCAGTACCAAAAAGGGAATCCAGGAGAATAGTCGTAGGTAAGCCAATGGTCAGAGGGTGCCAGAAATCAGGAGATACGAGTAACAAGCCGAGGTCAAGGGATGCCAGAGGTCAGGGTACAAAACGAGTAGCAATCCAAGGTCAGGACAATACTGGAACGTGGAGTAGCAATTCTCTAACCAGAGTCATTGAACTGACACTGCCCTTAGGGAGGGGCAGTGTCTTATACCTTGTTGATTAGGTATCTGATTCAGCTGGAGAGTTACTGACAGGTCTGAGCCAGGTGAAGTCCAGCCCCCTAGTGCTGCAGGCAATTCAGGTATAAACGGGAGATATCCAAAGTCCTGAAATGGTTCAGAGGCAACAGAGCAGGTCCAGAACTGCCAAGTACACAGGTTCAAATCCCTCTTCGGGAAATAAAGGGGCGACCCCGTCTGGCAGTCTGGAGGTCACGGTGTGAATCCTGACAGTACCCTCCCCTTAAGGACGCACTCCGGGCGTGAACAGATTCTTTTTGGGAACTGTAATCCTCGTCTTCGGACACTTAAGAAGTCCTTGTAGTCGAAGTTTCCAGAGCGGAGACCCTCAGTCGGGGACTTTGGGGTAGCAGTGTCGGGTACTGATGGAAAAAGGTCTGGGCCATTCAGAGGCTTGGTGCGGGCGGAAATAACCTTTGTCCCAGGAGCCATTTTATCTGAAACCTTTTAGTTAGGTGAGTCCTCTGGAGGTGGTTCTCCTTTGGGTAGGTAGGGAGTGGTGGAGGTGCTTGCTCTTTCTTGAATAGTAGATTCATCAAGAAGAGGTACAGATGTGTCTGGAGCAGAAGGTAGAGATTTTTCAGGGGTACCGGTAGCTGATTCGAAGGAAACACAGGTTGTATTAACTACCGTGGTCTGAGTACCCTTATGTGTCACGGAGCGTGGACCAGACTGACAGCGACTTTGGTGTTTCTCAGGCAGAGGTGCAGAGTTGGCCGGATGGGTATGCATAACCCCAACTTGAACAGTTTTTGGTCGATGAGGGCGAATTGGGCAGAATGAGATAAAGTGCCCCCTTTCACCACAGTAAAAACAAAGGCCATGATTTCTCCGCCGGTCTCTTTCTTCGCTAGTCACTTTGGGCTGGACCAATCCTATTTCCATAGGCTCATCTGAGTCAAAAGGAAGGTAAGATTCCTCTGGGGCCTTCCTAGGAACAGGAGCAAAACGAGGCAACACGGTTTTGTGGTATTGGTACGCATTCCCTTTGTTTCTGGGAATCTGTGATCCTCTGGGATGTGGTGCTGGTTTAGGCACAGCGGTCTTGCTATCCATAGGTTCAATTGGTAACGATGGTTTTTCCCATGATGAACCCGAGAGAGCTCTTTCGGCCTTTCTTTCCCTAAGCCGTCTGTCAATACTGATGGATAGTTGAATAAGAGCGTTTAATGTAGCAGGAAGTTCAGTTCGAGAAAGTTCATCCTTTACTCCTTCGGATAACCCAATTCGAAATTGGTTGCGCAGGGTTATATCGTTCCATTGAGTTTCAATTGCCCATCTTTTAAACTCAGCTATGTAATCCTCGACAGGTCTATGTTTTTGCTGGAGGGTTCGGATGGTTAGATCAGCTGTAGACTGTTTATTAGGATCTTCGTAAAGGAGAGACATAGCTTCAAAGAACTCGTCCAATGAGTCTAAGATGGGATCATAATTTTCCAAAAAGGAGTGGGCCCAGGCCATAGGTTCACCTCTTAGGAAGGAGATAACTGAACAAACCTTAGCTCTTTCAGTGGGATAAGATCGAGGTTTTAGAGAAATTAATAACTTGCAGGAATTAAGAAACTCCCTGTATTTGGATCTATCTCCAGAAAACTTTTCAGGATCACAGACAGCAGGGTCGCTAGCTGAGTGCATAACTGCAACCAGTTCTGGGACTGGGCGTACTGTGCCTTTAAGAAATAAAACTTCCTGCTGTAGCTCCAAAACAGTCTGGGTCAGGCTGGATACTTGCTGAGCAAGGGAGGTGAGCATTATCTCTGTGGACTCCATAATGGTCAGTTCAATCTGTCAGGCTTACCTTGCTGGAAGTCCAACATGCAGAGATAAATGCTCACCCTTGCAATTAGACACAGGCCGAGGTGGTCAAGGTAGAACTCACCTGGCCTGTGAATCTGTGCACGGGGGCTGTGCAGGTGAATGCTTGAAGTCGCAGTACCACAAAGGGAATCCAGGAGAATAGTCGTAGGTAAGCCAATGGTCAGAGGGTGCCAGAAATCAGGAGATACGAGTAACAAGCCGAGGTCAAGGGATGCCAGAGGTCAGGGTACAAAACGAGTAGCAATCCAAGGTCAGGACAATACTGGAACGTGGAGTAGCAATTCTCTAACCAGAGTAATTGAACTGACACTGCCCTTAGGGAGGGGCAGTGTCTTATACCTTGTTGATTAGGTATCTGATTCAGCTGGAGAGTTACTGACAGGTCTGAGCCAGGTGAAGTCCAGCCCCCTAGTGCTGCAAGCAATTCAGGTATAAACGGGAGATATCCAAAGTCCTGAAATGGTTCAGAGGCAACAGAGCAGGTCCAGAACTGCCAAGTACACAGGTTCAAATCCCTCTTCGGGCAATAAAGGGGCGACCCCGTCTGGCAGTCTGGAGGTCACGGTGTGAATCCTGACAGAGCTGTGGTTACAAGCCCATTCAAGATTGTGGTGTAGCTTCTGCAGCTTCAGTATGGAAGTAGTTTACAGCTGCCCAGGGAACTAGGGGAGGAGCAGGTCTTTTCTGGGAGGAGACAAATACCATAAATAGGTTATCTACAATGCAAAAACATAACAGAAATATATAGGGCAATATTGCAAAAAAATTCCAAAGTTGGAGTGTGAAGAAAATAAATTCACTCACAAACCCAGATTGATTGTAGGCATATCAGTGTCACTGAATAAGTCTTTTTAAAGGTATTAGGACATAGAGGACATGAAATCATGTAAGAGGAAAGAAAATAATAATAGTGCAGAGTTCTCAGTTAAAAACACGTTTTTAATATGACACACTTACAAGATACAAGTAATAAAAGGCATATCACAATCCTTCAAAGGAGGCAGTGAAATTCAGTGCTGGATCCAGGTATGTCATAGAATTCATCTCCAAGTGCAGAGAGTGAAGTCCAAAAAAGAAATTACATCACAATAATAAAAATAAAAGAAAATGCAGAGAAAACTAAATACACTAAAAGTATAGCCCTACATGTTTCATTCAGTAAACACTATGCATAGGATGAGGCAGAGGCATCAGTGATGCCCATCGATTATCAAAGATAAAGAACACAGTAATGAACAGTTAAATCCGAGCTGCAGGGTCTCCTTACTGTAGTTCCAACAGTGTTGATAAAGTATTCTTTTAAGCAAACAAATATGTTTGAATGACTATCTGTTCCTGTCCAAATCTGAGATGATTAAATTGCGTATACGCAGAAGTAATTCACACTGACACATGCAGTTCAGGTTAAAATAACTTCAGAAAATTTAATGGCATCTGGTTAAAAGCAGGCTTGCAAGCTCTTTTAAAGGCAAAATTACATCATTGTAAAATCAAGATAAAAAGTAAGAAAACATTGTCAATTGGCTAAAGGTGTAAAGTGGTCAGTCAAATGCCCTCCCTGTTGGGTGTTACGTCTTATGTCATAACTAACGTCATGATGAGCTCCTCCAGGTTTCAGCGCCATCGTTGCTAGCACGAGGGAGCTTTCTCGATGGGAGGGGGGGCTTGGCAGTTTTCCATAAGGAGTGACTGGTACCTTAGTCTTTTCAAGGTTAGCATCTCGAGGCTTCTTTAGCAATTATACATTCTATCAAGGCTATCTGCTACAGTGTTTCATTTAATCAGAAGATTATAGCACTTTCTGCTGACATGCTGTTTCTACGAACAAAGGAATCTTGTAAAGCTTAAACTATGAGGCCTGAGAGCTGAATATGAGAATATAGTATTAAAGGGGCCCAGTAAGGGTTATAGGTTATAAGGGGTCTAATAATTCTACAACAGTGTAACAAGCAGATAGACAAAAAATTGAATTCTGCACATCAAGTAGGTAGTGCACACCCAGGTGCTACTGCAATTTATTAGAGGACACAATATAAACAAATGTTTCGGGCAACAAGCCCTTCCTCAGTGCTAATGTCAGGACATTAAAAATCTGACAAAAAAAAATGCCCTGATGCTGAAAAAGTAATCCATCTTCACCCATGGCGGGCACCGCGCAGACTGAGCTCAGCACGGCAGGAGAAGGCTTATAAAGCCTTGCCCCGCCCTGCAATTAGGCTAAGAGCACTCTGATTGGTTGGTTTAAGCTAACCAATTGGAGTACTCTGACAGGTAAATGAAGAGCCTGACAGGTAAATAACTCTCTGATTGGTTGCTTCCAATCAATCAATCAATTCAATCAATGAGTAAAATTACACAGTGTGGGAAAATTCCAAAGAACTTTCCCACACTGTGTAAAATTTTATTTAGGGCCCCCACCTGCCGCTCAGGGGTGGGAGCCGGGGGGGAGGACAATAGGTCCCACCTCCTTATTGGTATTTAGAGCCCGCAACTTCTGCTCAGGAGTGTGGGCCAGAGGGGAGGACAATAGGACCCCCTTATTCTGATTTAGGGCCCCCACCTGCCACTCAGGGGTGGGGGCCAGGGGGAGGACAATAGGTGTCTCTCCTTCTTCTACTTTAGGGCCCACATGCCGCTCTGGGGTGGGGGCAGAGGGGAGGACAATAGGTCCCCCGCCCCTTATTCTACTCGCTCAGGGAATGGGTGGGGGCTCGGAGGGGGGGACACTTGGGATTTTATTTTTGGGGGGGTTTAAAAGTGAGCAGCCACACACTGTTTACTAGACATGCACCTACTCGCAGTATAGCTAGTAGGGGTAGAATTTACTAATACTAAGCAATCTTTACTTAGTATTAGTAAATTTGACTGAAAGACCAATTTTAGGTCTTTCAGCCTTTTGGTAGATAGCTGCAACAGAACATCCAAAGTCCCGAAGTTCTTAAGTGCCGAAGTTCCGAAGTGTCGATGTTCCAAAGTTACCGAAGTTACAAAGTTCCCGAAGTGCCGAAGTACCGAAGTTCCAGAGTGTCGAAGTGCAGCAGTTCTGAAGTGCCGAACCGAAGTGCTGAAGTTCCGAAGTGCCTAATTTCGGAATGCCGAACCAAATATTTTCCCCATGCATATCCCTAGATATTGCAATAAAATATGATAAAAAAATACTCTAAAAATTCCAAAACAGCAAAGGTTCAATTAAGATAATAAAATATATTAAAATATAAAAAAAAGAAACAAACAATGAACACAAAGACAATCTACAAGAAACATATCAGATCGAAATCAACATTCAGTCCTCTGGGTTGCACAGTTTTAAGTTTGTGTATCCAATAGCCTTCTCTTTGCCTCAAATAAGTCATGAGGTCACACTGTGCACCACACCCACAACTGAGCAGGTACACAACATGTGAGGAAGAACAGGATATTAGATTTCTAATTTTGAAACTTTCTAGAGTCTGTGTGCTAGTAAAATCTTTAAAAACCTTCAATTAATGGTCACAACTCTTACAGTTGATACATGTGTAGAAGCCTTCTTTGGGTTTTATTTTATCTTTAGTAGTGTCACGGGTGGTGGCACGGAGACTGGTACCCCTTAGTGCTTGAAGATGATGATGGGAGTCTCAACTTTGAAAAGGACTATCAGGGCCTGGTGTAGGGTAACCACACGCCCCCTGGATTTTAGCACCATTGTTTGTACGGCCACATACCAGGGCCCTGATGCAGCTTCTGCGGATCCCAGGTACTTGACGATATGCAGACCACCCAGGAACTGGATAGGGAGGCTCTGCAGCAGAAATTTATCCAGTACTAGAAACAAGGCAAGACTAAAACAGGCACCAAACAAGATAACAATACTAGACTAGAAGAACCCAGAATCAGAACAGGGCAGAAAGCAGAACCCAGAACATGTACAGACATGAGGGAAACGTGAACAGGGCAGGACAGGACTGTACATGAACTGAAAATACAAGACAAAATAAAACAAGACAAGAGATACCATGCAAAACAAGAGGAGACATAACTAAGTACTATATATGTAAAACGTTGGATAGACATACATAAATGGCCAAGATGTATGCAGCCCACCACTGCGCCAAAATACTCCAAATACGGTGGGTCCTAACTGCCTAGGTATGCATTACTAAATGAACAACAATAAAACACACACAGTACTTACCTGCAAGGAAATGTGCAGCAGAATAAAACTAGTGCCTGCAGGAACAGACTGAAACAAAAAGGATTAATGGCAAAGGAATTGGTGTGGTAACAAAAAACAAACATTCAAAGGAATCAAAGAGACTGGGAATTCCAGGAACGGATTAAAGGAATGAACCCAGAAAACCCAGCATAAAGAACACCAGACATAGAACAGAAAACTAGAAAAACCAAGAAAAACTAAACAAGAATTGTAAAAAGAGTACTGGAACCAAAAGCCAAGGCCAGACATCTACGCAGAACAGAACAGGATGTAACAAGTAGATTGAAAAGTGCTTGTTGCTAAGATTTGTTAAAAACTAGTACCCTTTCTAAAAGTACTTTTAGGAACAGGTGGGGGTTTGTTGGTGTAAAAAAATAATCTTCCATAGGTAAACGCCAGTGCCTCTTAATTATCCTTTGAATATCGAAAGCTCTGGAATTAAATTGGCTATTAAAAGCAAAGTCAAAAATTGGATTCTTAATTTGACCATCTTTATTATTGTCCATGAGGAGGTGATTCCTTTATATCCTCCCTACCTTTTGGATTTCACTATCTAAATTTTTTTGGGAATAACCCTTTTCCAAAAAATTATTCTTTAAAATGTCAGCTTGTTCGTAAAAAGAGTCTAGGTCACTACAGTTCCTACGTATTCTAATAAATTGTGCCTAATTTCAGAATGCCAAATATTTTCCCCATGCATATCTCTAGATATTGCAATAAAATATGATAAAAAAAATACTCTAAAAATTCCAAAACAGCAAAGGTTCAATTAAGAAAATGCAAATATATTAAAATATATATATAAAAAAGAAAGAAACAATGAACACAAAGACAATCTACAACAAACATCAGATCGAAATCAACATTCAGTCCTCTGGGTTGCACAGTTTTAAGTTTGTGTATCCAATAGCCTTCTCTTTGCCTCAAATAAGTCATGAGGTCACCACCTCTATCACCTATATGGCTATACATTGGCAATACATTTAAAATTATTTATGTCAAAATGTGGACACCTGTTGCAGTGTACCGGAACTGAATGTGACAACATATGTTTCCTGAGATTTCTCCTATGTTCTAAAAATCTCACCATGACCTTTCCTTCCTGTCCATCACACACACTGTGCACCACACCCACAAGTGAGCAGGTACACAACATGTGAGGAAGAACAGGATATTAGGTTTCTAATTTTTAAACTTTCTAGAGTCTGGGTGCTAGTAAAATCTTTAAAAACCTTCAATTAATGGTCGCAACTTGGTTAACTGCAGCTACTGGGCGGTCAATTGGCGGCGCTCACCTGCTTTTGGACGGCCAATTAATGGCGCCTGCCAGCTAACCACGGCTCCTGGGAGGCCAATAGACTGCTGTTTGTTCAGTAGATAGAATCTACCGAACGCCCGAGCAGAAATACATGAATAGGAAAATAAAGGAAAATAAAGTATTTAAATGCCGGTCCATTGTCAAAAGGCAGCAGGCAGGCAACCAGGCTCCCCCAATGCACAGTGACGAGATTGGTCTCGTCACAGGCAACATCTAGGCATTTTTAAATACTGCTTTGATATTGCAGTTTGACAATTTAACAAGTAAATTTGTGGCGTGCACTTCATATCTGAGAGTCAAATAGAACCGTCAGATACTGTGGTTACATCGCACTTTGAAAATTTCAAATTTTTTTGGTGCTAAATAGTACATTTGTGGCGTGCACTTCCTATGTGAGAGTCAAATAGAACCGTCAAATACTGTGGTTACATCGCAATTTGAAAAATTCTATTTTATTTGGTGCTAAAAAGTTAATTTGTGGCGTGCACTTCATATCTGAGAGTCAAATAGAACCGTCAAATACTGTGGTTACATCGCACTTTGAAAAATTCACAATTTTTTTGTGCTTAATAGTACATTTGCGGCTTGCGGTACATTTCTTGCAGTCCTATAAAACCGTTAAATACTACTGTTACATTGGTATGTTGGTTTAAAAAAATCACACTTTTTTGAGACAGTGAAGTATTAATTACGCCTGTCACACTATTGTGTGACCTCTAGAAATTTTTTCTCTTTAGGACACTGGCACTGCCTTATTGTCAGTGAACTTAATTGCTAAATATTGGCGGTTACATTGTCGCCTGACATAAACCATCTGTTAGTTTGGGCCTGAGGCGGATAGCAGTTTGGCGCATGTCCTTCCGCCACCGAGGATTGCAAGGCATTTCTCTTTCCCTCCCCCGCCTACTCCTCCTACTCCGCTTCCTCCTCCTCTACCACCTCCTCATTCGGTCAGCGTAACACCTTCACCACCAACTTTAGCACATCCAGGGGGAAACGACAGCAGGCTGTTTTAAAACTCATATGTTTGGGGGAAAAAACCCACACCACGCAGGAGCTGTGGACGGGCATGGAACAACAGACCGATGAGTGTCTGTTGCCACTGAGCCTCAAGCCCGGCCTGGTGGTTTGCAATAATGGACGAAATCTCGTAGCAGCTCTGGGTCTAACCAGTTTGATGCACATCCCTTGCGTGGCGCATGTGCTGAATTTGGTGATGCGTGACTACAAGCGCACGCTGGTAGACGTGCTGCTGAGGGCATTCCCAACTGACACCGGGGGCTCAGTGGAAGCACAAGGCGAAGGCAGAGGAGGAGGAAGAGGTCGCCAATGCAGCTGGGGCACCGCCAGCACCTCAGAAGGCAGGGTTAGCATGGCCAAAATGTGGAAAAGCTTTCTTAGCACGCCACAACAACCAGCACCACCAGCTGATATGGAGCGTCTTAGAAGGAGGTAGCATTTCAGCAACATGGTGGAACAGTACGTGTGCACACGCCTACACGTACTGACTGATGGGTCTGCCCCATTTAACTTCTGGGTCTCCAAATTGGGCACATGGCCTGAGCTTGCCCTTTATGCCTTGGAGGTGCTGGCCTGCCCTGCAGCCAGTGTAATGTTTGAATGTGAGTTTAGCATGGCAGGGGGCGTTATCACAGACAAGCGCAGCCGCCTGTCCACAGCCAACGTGGACAAGCTCACATTTATTAAAATGAACCAGGCATGTATCCCACCAGACTTGTGCAGAATAGACATTTAAACCGGCCTCACCCGGCCTCACCCGGCCTCACCCAGCCATTGTTATACTCAAGTGAACTTTTTTGTTTTCTTTTTTTATATGTGCTACCCCAATTGTTTGCAGGGAAATTGTCCTACTCTTACCCCCATTTTACTTCCATTTGCAGCCCTCTAGCCCTCTCCAGGACTTTTTTTAGAGCCATTTTAGTGCCCAAAAGTTCAGGTCCCCATTGACTTCAATTGGGTTCGGGGTCAAGTTCAGGTCAAGTTTCAGGCCGAACTCAAACTTTTTACCAATGTTCGGCCGAACCCAGTAAACCCGAACATCCAGGTGTCTGCTCAACTCTAGTTTTCAACATAAATAGTAAGAATAAAAAAAAATCTAGAGCGGTAGGACTTGTCTTAGGGGTAAAAACTAAGATTAACAAACTAAAAAAAAAAATTCAGTTTCTCTATGGGGCCACGCCAAATCATTAGGACGATCATTAGGATGCTATATATCAATATAGCATCTCCAGAGGACCAAGTTTGCACTTGGTATTATTGTTCCAGATTGATGATCTTTCCCAACAATCCATAAAAACATTTGCATAACTAGGTGCAAACTTGGTGCCCATGGCTGTACCTTTGATTTCCAGGGAAAATTCTTCATTACAAACAAAAAAATTATGTATTATGTTACGGTATAAGCCGAGTATCGAGGGTTAATACCGAATAAGGGATGCACCTTGATACGGGAATAGTAACTCACGAACACTTCAATTCACTGAACTGGGAAAATACACAAAATCCTTTTCTCCTTGATATGGGACCAGCAACTCACGAATACTCCAATTTCCCGAATAGAGAATCAGACGAAATCCTTCTCTCCTGGAACAGGCAAAAGAATAATCCAAAGTAGCAATCCCCCCAAACACGAGACCAAGCTCCGTCTTGAGGGTAAAACAGGAATCTGCCTTATTGAGGGCTACATGCCCGCTATTTATGCAGGTCTCCCACCTGGTGGACACTCCCCTAGGGGACCAGATGGAAGATTGGGACAAGTATAGTATAGTAGCCAATCACAGTGGCTCAGGCATAAACACTCCCCTTTGTACAAGCAAACCCCTCCTCTCTATCCTGGAGATAATTGGGAAGAAATCCAATTATCTCCATGGATAGAGGCAAAATGCAATTTTTACAGGATACAATAAAAATACATACAATTCAATAAATGTAAAACTACCGAATGTATTCAGTACATATAACGTATCCCCAGATAGACCTGATCATTACCGAATGGCGCTCAGATCCAATACACACAGTTCAATCGCCATGGAGCCAAAGTCTTTCACACTGTTCTTTCGGTATACAAAGGGCTATCTGGGTTAAGTCCATTCGTGAAATAAGAAGTCCCGAACGGACCGGCGTTCGTATGCCAGATGACAAGGAAGGGAGGTTTCAGCGGTATTCGGGAGAAAAAGTGTCCATTATGGTTCCCATAAGATTGTCGTCGAACACCGCTGTTCATTCGTGCGTCTAAGATGGCCGCAGCCTCGTGGTCGGCATACAAACGACGACCACCCAGCATATGGTTTCCATTAAGATGTGTCTGCGGTTAACCACAACGTTTCAATTGAGGCCAATAGGTTAACCAGCAGCACACTTCTCTTCTGGGTAACCGGCCGTTCGGCAGTTTGTTCGGTAGATTAAAAAAATAAACGAACGGGGAAGTACGGACAGAAAATTATACGAATCCGCACAAATTAAACGGGATAGCCATATAGTTCCAAGACAGAGGGATTGTAACGGATCGCCTGGCACCCCGACTGGGTACCTCTGTTGAAAGATGCTCCTAGCGCTTCCAGAGGACTCCAAGCACTCCACCAGACACCATAAGCACCGCAGGCTGCAGCTATCTCCCTTCAGAACGAAGCAGGAACAAGTTATTTTACAGGTCTGGGGACATAGTCTTAAAGGAGCATTGTTCACCAAAGTTACAAGATGTCCCCAGCCGGTTCTTAAAGGGCCATACACACCAAATAAAAGTCCATACGTTTTCAGGGGCCATAGTCTTAAAGGGTATTGTTACCCAAAGTCTCAATATGTCCCCAGACAGTTCTTAAAGGGCCAGCAGCAGTACAATAAAATACCATTCACTGTGCTTAAAGGGCCAGTAGCCGCCATATAAAGTACAATATGCCCCAAATCGCCCAGGGACCGTAGTCACAGGGTAAGAGGCGGGCAAGCAGCCCCCTCCAAACCACAGTGGCGAAGTGGCTTACGCTACATATCTTCCCATTCGGGGGTAGACTAACCAGGTACCTGACCTTCTGCCGGTCAGTACCTAGATTAGTCGGGCAGCCCACCCATAAAACAAAATTAGCAGAGTAGCCCACCCACAAAACAAATTTAGCAGTGTAGCCCCCCCACAATAAAGAATTCACAGAATGGCCCACCCACGGTACATAGTTCACAGAGGGTCTAACCCACAAAACAAATTTAGCAGTGTAGCCCCCCCACAATAAAGAATTCACAGAATAGCCCCCCAACAATAAGTCATACTGGCCTGTAGGTCCAAAGTTGTGGGGTGAAACTGTGGCACCCTCGGCCTTGCTGGGCAAATGGCTGTGAGTACTTGGGGGCCAGATGCCCGATGTGCTCTGCTCCGGGGTCAGAGCTGGGGTAGTCTCAGGGTAAGGAAAAAAGGAAGGACAGAGGCCAGCGGCGCTCTGCCCAGTTGCCAGCTCTTCCGCTGAGGTAGCCTGTAGAAAGTCAGGCTCAGGGGAAGGAAACAAGGGAGGACAGAGGCCAGCGGCGCTCTGCCCAGTTGCCAGCTCTTCTGCTGGGGGGTCAGGGAACAAAGGAGTTGACTGGGGAGGAGAAATATCACTTACCTCCCCCTGGTACTCCGGCTGCTGCTGGGGGGGGAGGTCGATGCTCTCCACTTTCTGTAACTCCATCTCTAGTTGGGGATCTGGGCCGGTTGCCCAGCATCCCTGTAGGGCCGGTGGAGAGATCTCGGTCCCATCTCCACCTGCCTGCAGGGGGTCCTCCCAGGACCAGTCTATGAGGTCCTCCACCTCGGGTACCTCTGGTTGCTGTTGGGGAGGGAGACCGGTTGTCTCTTCCTCCAATAACACATTCTGCCGCTGGGGAGTGAGACCGACTGTCTCCCCTCCCTGTAAAACATACTGCCGCTGGGAATCTGGGCCGCGTGCCCAGCATCCCTGTAGGGCCGGTAGAGAGACCTCAGTCCCATCTCCACCGGCCACCTCGGTTTCTTCCTCGTCCCACTCTACCTGTGGCTGGAGTTTCTCCCAACGTGCCCACTGGCCTTCCCTCAACGCCCTGTGTTGTAGGTTCCGGGTCACCATGTCCCACATGAACCGCACGTATTTCTCCTCTGGATTGGGTCCGTAAAACTTCAGGCGCAACCCTACCATCGTGCCAAACTCTAGTACGGAGTAGCTATACGCCATGCTTGCTGTAGCCACTGCTGGTTCCATTATGTTGCTGAAGATAGGGACGCTGCACAACTCCACACGTTACCGGTGTCTCTGAGCTGCTTCTCCTCGCACTAGGACGCCATCCCACCGCTTGCCACCAATGTAACGGATCGCCTGGCACCCCGACTGGGTACCTCCGTTGAAAGATGCTCCTAGCGCTTCCAGAGGACTCCAAGCACTCCACCAGACACCATAAGCACCGCAGGCTGCAGCTATCTCCCTTCAGAACGAAGCAGGAACAAGTTATTTTACAGGTCTGGGGACATAGTCTTAAAGGAGCATTGTTCACCAAAGTTACAAGATGTCCCCAGCCGGTTCTTAAAGGGCCATACACACCAAATAAAAGTCCATACGTTTTCAGGGGCCATAGTCTTAAAGGGTATTGTTACCCAAAGTCTCAATATGTCCCCAGACAGTTCTTAAAGGGCCAGCAGCAGTACAATAAAATACCATTCACTGTGCTTAAAGGGCCAGTAGCCGCCATATAAAGTACAATATGCCCCAAATAACCCAGGGGCCATAGTCAGTAGGTAGGAGGCTAGCAAACAGGCTTCTCCAGGGCCCAGTGGCGAACCCACAGTATGCCCAAATACCGTGCATAAAGGGCCAAATCGCCCAGGGACCGTAGTCACAGGGTAAGAGGCGGGCAAGCAGCCCCCTCCAAACCACAGTGGCGAAGTGGCTTACGCTACAGGGATCTGTCACATATTAAAATGAAACAAATAGAATCCAATAAAAAAGAGTAAAAAGCAGGTTCCAAATGCTTATCTTTCTCCAAATTAGTATAAGATTTGGAGAAATATAAGGATTTGGAACCTGCTTCAGTGTAGCTGTCTCTGTATCACCCGATTTCTACTTTTCTGGGAGGAGCGGGAGGTAAGGTTGTGGTGTAACTCTTTTTACAGGGAAATTGTATTGAGTCCTGCTCCCGTTGTTAGGAAAAAGAGGCAAGCAAAAACATCCAAATGACTCTAACAAGGGCCAAATTTTGATGGATAGATGACTGGGTCAAAGCATCTCCAAGACAGCAAGTATTTTGGTGTGCTCCTGGTATGCATTTGTTAACACATCCCAAAAATGGTGCAAGGAAGTACAATCAGTAAAGCTGCACCCACGGCTCATTGATGCATGTGGGGGGCAAACGCTAGCCATGATAGAAATGTGTCAGAACACACAGGGCATCACCGTTTTCTACTTATGAGGCTACGTAGCCACAGACCTGACTGAAGAAGCTTTGCAAGATTGGAATGCATTTCTGCCATATTCAGGACATTTATACTGTTATATTTTATACCATAGGTTTTATATTTAATTGTACAATACATTTTATTTATATTGTAACATCCTCTGGAGCCTTTCAAATCTTCATAGGGGTTGTGCCTTCCCCACAAAATTGGCACAATACCATTATACCTCAGAGTCAGGATTGTAAGGCTCTGAACAAGGTGAGCACTATACATATTCCACCTTTCTAACTGTTTTCACTGACAGACTACACATTAAGCTGCCTTTTCTCCTTTGTTTTTTTTCTGAGAGAACCTCAAAGTGGACAAGAGGTGTGATGATGCCTTAAAAGCACAAAGGCCCTGTTACGGGGCCAGTATCTATATACAGGCTCCTTTAAATATGAGTGTTTTACTTACCCACAATTTATTCTATCCAATTTTGTATACCATCTGCACTATACTGTATCTTATTTATCTGTTATATGTATTATTATTATGATTTTATTATTTTTATAGCACCAGCAAATTCTGTAGCACGGTACAATGGGTGGATTAACAGACACGCAATTGTAACCAGACACATGGACACACAGGAACAGAGAGGTTGAGGGCCCTGCTCAATGAGCTTACATGCTAGAGGGAGTGGACTATCATGACACAAAGGGTATAAGTAGGGGTAATGAAATAGGTTGCTAGAAAAGTATTCACTGATAACTCAGTAGGTTTTTTTTTGACAGTTGCAGAGTAGGAGTCATGGGTGGTGGGGGGGGAGAGGGATGAAAACCCGCTAACAGTTAAAATGATATGCTTTCCTGAAGAAGAGTGTTTTCAAAAATTTCTTTAAGGAGTGGAGATTGGGTGAAAGTCTAACGGAGAAGGGAAGGGAGTTCCACAGAAAAGGTGCAGCCCTGGAGAAGTCTTGGAGGTGAGCATCAGATATGGGAGTATGGACAGAGGATAGTCATAGGTCTTCGGTAGAGCATAGGGGCCTTGACGGGACATACTTGTGTACTAGGGAGTATAGGTAGGTTGGGGCAGTATTATGGAGGGACCTGTAAGCAAGCACCAGAATCTTAAATTGAACCCTATGGAAGCCAATGTAGGGACTGAAAGAGGGGGGAGACGTGGGATGTGCTGCCGTACAGGAAAATGAGCCTTGCCACCGCATGCATTATAGATTGCAGCTGTGCAATCTGGGAACACGTAATACCACTGAGAAGGGGATTGAAGTAGTCAAGGCGAGAAAGAACAACAGCATGGACTAGCACCTTAGCCGCGTCTGGTGTTACATAGGGGCGGATGTAAGCTGTTTTTGAGATGGAAGCTGCAGGATTTGGTGATCGACTGGACATGACGTGTGAAGGAGAGGTCGGAGTCAAAGAGAACACCTAGGCAGTGAGCCTGCAAGGTAGAGGTGATGGTGGAACCGTTGACTTGGAGGGAGACAGACACAAGAGTGGCAAATCTTGAGGGAGGATAGACCAGAAATTCTGTTTTGGACAGGTTGAGTTTAAGGAAGTGAGCAGCCATCCAGCTGGAAATAGCAGAGAGGCAGTCAAAAACACGAGTCAAGATGGGCGGAGAGAGATCAGGAGAGGAAAGGTAGTGTTTGTGTGTCATCTGCATATAAATTATAATGGAAGCCAAAGGAGCTGATGAGTTTTCCAAGGGAGGCAGTATAGAAAGGTAGGAGGAGCACCAGTAGAAAGCAGTATCTCGTGGACCGAGATTACGGAGAATGAGAAGAAGCTTTTGATAATCAACAGTGTCAAAGGCCGCAGAAAGATCAAGGAGAATTAAGAGAGAGTAATGGCCGTGAGATTTAGCAGCGATTAAACCTTTGGATACTTTGGTCATAGCTGTTTCAACAGAGTGACGAGTGCGGAATCCAGACTGAAGCGGGTCAATCTTGCATACACAACTCTCAAAGATCTTAACAAGGTTACGTGGGGTAAGTTTACCGCATTTGCATATATATTTTAGCGCTCCACTTAAGGTGTAGGTTTTACTTATACCATTTTACAGACCAAGCAAATGCTAGCCCAGGGTCCAATCAATATTAAAGACAGCCCTTTTTGTAATGTTTACATTTTGTGGTTTTTCAAACAAGAATCTGTCATTTGTTTTTTTCTGACTTGCCAGTTTAACTAATGTTTTGCTGTGGTTGACCACAAGAGTATCACCGCCACGTATTCCCTTTCCCAATGTGAAATATCTCTATCCATACAAAACCACACAAACTCCTCCCAGGTGTCTCTGTGTCTTGGAGATAATGGAGTCAAAAGCCTGTTAATAAAATTTTCTCTCAGTTACGGGGGGCGGGGCCTGACCACTGAACTGTGAGGAAGCATGCCTCACCAGCTCCTGAAACTTTGAGCAAACAAAGCAGATTTTGAACGGAAAAACAACATTAAAATGTTATTTCAAGGCCACCAAGCGACAGGCGACAATGGGGTGCACACACAGACACCACCCAAGCGGCGATGTTACCCAGGCGCACCCGAACTCATGGCGAGGCCTACCAGCATGGCGGGCGTGGGGAAGACGGCCGCTTTCCTGCAGCCTTCACCAGCCAGGTGCCGGCCTCTGGGCCCTCGTCCCCCCCCCCCCTGGACCGGTGGGGGTGATCCCGGTCCACCCCCTCACAGTCCCCTTGAAAGGAGAGGAAAGGACGAAACGACCGTGCGGTGTGGCGGTCACTGACAAAATGGCGGGCGGCACAAACGCCTCAGCCCTCCATGAGGCCAAGCGAGATGCGGAACTCCGACTCGCACGTATATTCGACTCCTTCTGGGAGCGGCTGGTAAAACTTGCGTGGCCCCCGGAGCCTGGAACCCAGCCGGAGGGCAAGCCACAAGACCCAGTACGAGGGGCTCCAGAGAGAGGCCCGGCACGCAACGCAAGCCCCCATCCCAGGCCCCACAGGCTCCCAGGAAAATCTACCCCGCTAGCAGAGACCCGGAGCCTCACTAAAGGCAATCGCAGCCAGAACAAGGCCAAGCACATCGGGGGCATCCCAGTACAGCAGCAGCACAGGAATCAGCCTGGCCGCCCAGCAGTAACACAGCTGAAGAGAGGTACAGGCAACCCCACGCACACAACCAAGCGGCAGATCACAAGGCCTACCAAGGAGACCGCGAAAGTACGTCGCCATGGGTACGGCTACAGCCTGAGAACATACAGTCGGGTGAGACCCACTACCAGAGCCACAGTATACTCACCAACACAGATGCTGGCCCACGCTGAGACACCCAATCCACACACCGCCGGACCGAGGGGACTGCGACTCACATCACACAGGTGGGGAGCCCCTCCGCGGCGCAGGGGCGGGGGAGCACTGACCCAGGAGGCTCACACACAGCCCAGCAGAACAGGCGTCGGCTGATAGCAGAAAAAGCTGCAGACAGAGACCTAGTCACCCCTACCAGACACTGAAGGACTTTCACTCACGAATATGGACTGTCAGCACGCTATATATCCATACCTTCCTGACCCTTCTCTTCCTGGACATTCACGGGTACTCTGGACTAGATATAAGAAGGGGGTGAGGAATTAATTGGACCGTCTCTCCACAATGGCAAAGCATATCCCTCACTAAATGTGCCATATATTTGTTGAGTTTTGTACACTCGTTACCTGCTACACTCGTTACCTGCTATACATTCATACACTAGATAGAAATGCATCGCACAAAGCTACACATACCAGATAATAATGGCATAGGCACCACTATATGGCCCTCTCCGAATCGCCATGCCATGTAGTTAACCTAACTTTCAATGCAATCGATATAAACATAAGCCTGTTTCGCTTAAAGATACTCCACTGCACACCCTCTTTGATAGGGCTAAAGTTAAAGCTACTGTTTTAGATACTGTTAAATGTTTTAAGCTCATGTTCCATGTGCATGCCACTTCTGTGCTGATTTCTTGCATTAAGATGCCGATGGCGCACTACTCCTGGTGGAAACTTACTCTAAATAAGCCTGTAACCCTCAACTATATGCCATAGTCAGTTAGAAAACCACGCTGTGTACCTAATGTATAGTCACTCATAACTGACAAGCTGATCTATACCTCGTAGAAACTTCGTTATATAAAATTACAAAATGTGCTATGTTCTAATTTGCCACGCAATTGTTCCTATATGTTGACAGATACGGCAGATACTGCTGTTGTGGCGTTACCTGCTCCATTGTATGTTTCATGCTATGCACAATAAAAATAAAGAATTAAAAAAAAAAAAAAAAATTAGCAAAATTAACCAGAAGCATGAAACAAAACTTCCATTTTAACAAGGTGCAATGTTTGTTGACATGTTTTGCTAATGTACATTTAAGCATAATATACAGCACGGCAATATGATCTACAAAGAACTAGGTTATGAAAATCATTTGCAAGAAAATAAAATATATTGATCTATTAAAAAAACAAAAAGAAAAAAAAAACAAAAAAAAAAAAAATAATTCTCTCAGTTACAGCGATACATGCAGATTTACACAAAAACAACCCAAAACCCCATTGGATGTGCACAGTAACCCCATATTTCCTATATCCCCAGATAACCCGTATCCGAGCTCCCACGTTGTCCAAATAGCACTCAGATCCGTTCAGTGTAGTGGAATCGCCACCATAAAGTTTTCATTATCCGGCCACGAGGTTGTAGCCCAAAATAGTTCCAGGGGAAAAAAAGCAGCGGCTGGTCAAATTTCAGGTGCTCCTGTGCGAACACAACCAAATGTTTTCCCTGGCTCTTAGGGAGGGAATTGTAACAAAACCCCTGTATGGATCTTTAAAAACATTAGTTGGTCTTATGCAGGGCCGGTGCAAGGATTTTTGGGTACATAGGCGAAGATGTATTTTTCCGCCCCCCCCCCATTAAAAAAAAAAACATCTTCACCTATGTGCCTCTTAACCAGCCCCTCTCCCCGTCCATTATTGGTCCCCTCCCTTCCCTGTCCCTTAGTGTTCTTCTGACAGTCACACACGCTCAATGACAAACACAGAGACTCACTGATCTGACACACACACACTGATTGACACTCATTGACAGACACACTGATAGTCACACACAGACTCAATGACAAAGATACTCTCACTGATTTGACAGACACTCACAAACACACACTGACAGACACACACATACACTGACACACTCACATGCAACACTCACACAATCACTCACAGACACACATACACTCACTCACGCACACACTCACAGTCACTCACAGACACACATACACTCACTCACGCACACACTCACAGACACACATACACTCATTCACGCACACACTCACAGTCACTCACAGACACACATACACTCACGCACACACTCACAGACACACATACACTCACTCACGCACACACATACACTCACGCACACACTCACAGACACACATACACTCACACACAGTCACTCACAGACACACAGTCACTCACAGTAACACATACACTCACTCACGCACACACACAGAGACACATACTCACAGACACTCACTCACACACACACACTGACACTCACACACAGACACTCACACAGACACTCACACACAGACACACACTCACAGACACTCACTCACACAGAGACACATACACACTCAGACACACAGACACTCACTCACACACTCACTCACACACACACACTCACTCACACAGAGACACATACACACTCACAGACACACAGACACTCACTCACACACACACACACACAGTCACTCACAGACACACAGTCACTCACAGTAACACATACACTCACTCACGTACACACACACAGAGACACATACTCACAGACACTCACTCACACACACACACTGACACTCACATACAGACACTCACACAGACACTCACACACAGACACACACTCACAGACACTCACTCACACAGAGACACATACACACTCAGACACACAGACACTCACTCACACACAGACACATACACACTCACAGACACACAGACACTCACTCACACACACTCACACACACACACACACACAGACACTCTCACACACAGACACACACACACTCACTCACAGACACACACTCACAGACACACAGACACTCTCACACAGAGACACATACTCACTCACAGACACATACACACAGACACTCACTCACACACACACACAGACACACACACACACTCACTCACAGACACACAGACACTCTCTCACACACACACTCTAACACAGACACTCTCACACACAGGCACATCACATACATTCACAAATTATTTTAATACATAAATAATATCCACCCAGCCTCCCTACCTGGAGAGCTGGTGTGGATCATTCCCTGGGGTCCAGTGGGGCTGCTGGGCGGCGTGCGGCTGTGCTGCGATCAGGCGCTGCGAGGGAGCTCTAACCTCTCTGCTCTGCTCCCTCGCGGGCTGTCTGCTGATGCCGCGGGAGCCGGAATATGACGTCATATTCCGGCTCCCGCAGCATCACTAGACAGCGCGCGAGGGAGCAGAGCAGAGAGGTTAGAGCTCCCTCACAGCGCCTGATCGCAACACAGCTGCACTGGGGGCGGAGATGGTGGCCGGCAGGAGGGAGAGCTTCCCTCCTGCCGGTCACTGAAATCTTGCGCCCCCGGAGCCTGTGCGCCCTAAGGCGGCCGCCTGTGCCGCCTTATGGACGCGCCGGCCCTGGTCTTATGGACTTTTATTTGGACTAGTGCTGGCCCTTTAAAACCAGTGTATGGACGTATTGAAACTTTTGAGACACCTTTTTCTGCCCCTTTGAATTCATGGGAAGGTGTGCCTCTTCCCCTCCCCTCACTTCAGCCTATGTGCCTACCGCAGATGCTCATCCGGTCACCACCAGTGCCCAAACACGCAATGCTGAGAACAATCAACTCTGCGACACCACCTATGTAATTGCCAGTGACAAGGACGAGAGGGTTTGCAAAGCGTTTCACGTTAACATGCTCAAAAAATATCAGGAAAGGCCCGAGGACATAGCTGCCGTCTGCTCCCCAGCCACTGACGATCCAGACAGCCTACCCTTAACCGGACCTTTTGAGCAGGCAGCCCCAAAGCAATCCCCTCAGTCAGACCGACAATCCCCTCAGGGGACCGACTAACGCCCACAGAGAGGGAGCAGATGACCTGCTTATTAGCTAGTCAGAGCCAAACCTTCTCCTAAGAGCCAGGGTTCACCACATTAGCCACCCATAGGGTGGAAACCCCAGGACAGGCTCCGATTAGACAACCCTCGTACCGGATACCTGATACCATCAAGACCGGTATGAGGGAAGAGATACAGGAGATGTTGAGGTTAGGGGTCATTGAGCCTTCCAATAGCCCCTGGGCGTCCTCAGTAGTCCTGGTACCAAAGAAGGATGGGACTACCCGGTTCTGCGTTGGCTATCGGCAGCAAATATGACAAAACCGTGACGGATGCCTACCCCATGCCCCGAGTGGACGGGTTATTGGATCACATTGCCAGGGGACGCTATCTGACCACTATTGACCTCTGTAAGGGGTACTGGCAGATTCCCCTGGCCAAGGAGGCTATCCCCAAGTTGGCCTTTGTCACCCCATTTGGCCTGTACCAATTTAAGGTCATGCCATTAGGGATGAAAAATGACCCAGTCACGTTCCACCGCTTGGTGGATAGACTCCTCGATGGCTTCCAGGATTTCGCCTGTGCTTACCTGGACAACATTGCAATCTATAGCACGTCCTGGGAAGAACATCTGAGGGATAGCGCTGGATCAAATTCGGGCTGCCGGCCTGACTTTAAAACCAGACAAATTTAATATCGGCAAGTCCAGTATCTGGGACACCGGGTCGGGTGTGGGCGGCAGCGACCAGAGACTGCCAAGATAGAAGCTGTCGCTAACTGGCTCACACCCCGGACCAAGACCCAGGTCCTGGCCTTCCTGGGGACAGCGGGGTATTATAGACGCTTTGTACCCGACTACAGCACCATAGCTAAGTCCCTGACTGACCTCACGAAAATGAGCCTTCCCCGACAGGTCCTGTGGTCTCCCGCCTGTGAAACTGCTTTTCAAACCCTAAAAGATGCTCTTGTAAATGCTCCTGTGTTGGCTGCCCCAGTCCCGAACAAATGCTTTATCGTCCACACAGACGCTTCCATGTTCGGACTGGGGGCAGTTCTAAGCCAAGTGGGAGAAGACGGAGGAGAACACCCGGTCGCTTACATCAGCCCCGCAAACTATTGCCACGGGAAGTGAGTTACGCAGCCGTTGAAAAAGAGTGCTTGGCTTTGGTGTGGGCACTGAAGAAGCTCACCCCCTACTTGTATGGACGGGTATTCACATTGGTGACGAACCATAACCCCTTGGCTGAACAGGGTGGCCGGGGACAACGGACACTTAATAAGATGGAGCTTACAATACCTTACAATAGCTTACAATAACATACAATACCGCCCTGGTATACAAAACGGCAATGCCGATGGGCTATCCTGCCAGACCGAACTCAGCCCATAACCTGATGACCAGACATCCTCCAGTGGACCCGAAAAGGATCCAACCGAGTCTGCTGGAGTGTTCCACAAAGAGGGAGCAATGTAACAAAACCCCTGTATGGATCTTTAAAACATTAGTTGGTCTTATGGACTTTTATTTGGACTAGTGCTGGCCCTTTAAAAACAGTGTATGGATGTATTGAAACTTTTGACACTTTTTCTGCCCCTTTGAATTCAAAGGAAGGTGTGCCTCTTCCCCTCCCCCAGATCCATTGTTCTCCAGCAGGGAGTTGTCCCAGGGACACTGCCAGGCCACTGGGAACTGGTTTGGTCAGGAAAAGCCATGCTTGCAAGTGATAACAAAGGCCTTTGACCTAACTTTTAAACCCCTGAACCTATTCAAGTGAATTTTGGATATGTTTGTCCCCAAGTTATACTGGTTAAAATAATAGTTTTATGTATGTAAGATGTAAACTCACAAAGTTATAAAAATGTATAAAAAGTGTAACTTTTCAGCTTGGAGATAATTGAGTAGATACAGTAATTGACTCAATTATCTCATAAGCAGAGGGGAGGAATATGATGGGTGTGTTTCTATTGTCCCATTGTGTCTGATTGGCTGCTGTACTTGCAATTTATGTGTTGCAATGTTTATTGGTTGTTCTTAAAACCCTGTGGGTGGTACTATGTGTGGAAAACCTGCATAAAAGAAGGTGCCAAGTAATACAGTTCTTCTTCACCCTCAATCTAGAGTCCTGTCTCTTATTGAGGGTAACCAGCTATACAGTTAATCATACTAGCTCTTTTAACCCCTTAAGGACACATGACATGTGTGACATGTCATTATTCCCTTTTATTCCAGAAGTTTGGTCCTTAAGGGGTTAAGAGCTCTCTCACCTGGAACACTACTGGATGCTGAGAATACCCCCTCACCCATCGGGAGAAGGACACCCTCCGGCGGTTGGAACCCCTCTACTCTCCGATGTAACTGCTACATGAATGTTCCTCATCATTCACTTAGTCTTTTCCCCAATGAGCACTCTCCTGGCTTGTCTGTAGGAGGAGTAGGTGGCGGTACAAGTTCACCGGGATTAGTGAGTTGTATTGTTCGAATTTAGTTCCATGCGATCGATGACAAAGTATCGCTGCCTGCGTTCGGTAGACAAGATGGCCACCATTCCAAAAAGCACATTTGTTCGACCATATGAATGTCAGCCTCCCAGGGAGAACACTTGAGTTAATGACCTTCTTTGAAGTTACTGAGTCAGAGGGTGGTCTGGGTTTCAGACATATAAAAGGGAATACGAATCTCCGTTCAGGAAACTAACAGGGGTTAATTTTTTTCAAAACTGCATATGGGAGCAGTGTGATGGGATATCCCATCACTTATGTTAGCAAACTGTACCCTTCTTTATTCACTTATCTACACCCCTGTTCGTTTCCCAAATGGCGATTTGTATCCCTCTTTTATATTCCCGAAGCTGACTTCTCATAATAATTATTTTCTAGTAGTAATTTTCATCTCAAATAGGCAACTGGATGCTCCCATCCGTCCTCTCTGACTTAACTCAAAACTGCCCCCAGTCCAAACATGGAAGCGCCTGTATGGACGATAAAATGTTTCCCATCCTGATCTTCTGTTTTTTTTTTAAAGTTGGTGTATTTATAGCCTTGTTATTTTATGTTCATTCTTTATGACTTTTTTGTGAATTATTTGTTTAGCTAGTGTTACTTCTTTCACTGATAGTCTTGAAAATTTATGTTCACTGTTTATGACTTTCACCTATCTGATCCTTCATATCTTTCTATACGAAATGTTAACTCCCATGGTTTTTTTTATCTCTAATTACCTCAATATCTCAATATTTCTCTACCCATAATGGTGTTTTAGTTTTTTTTGTTTTTTTTTAAACCCCATACCTTATATTTCAGACTAGGCCCCTAATATTAGCATTTATTATCAACACCCAGTACTCAAAAGCAACCAAGCCCTGCAGAAAAGCCTAAGCAGAGGTATCATCTCTGGAAGGCAGGCAATTTCCATTATAGATTCATATTGTGTTCATACAGCACAGCCCTTGCCCTTGCCAAACAGTCATACATTTCCTCTGTCATTAGTTCATGCTCCCTCAATCCCTGGAGTCTCTTTGACACCTTTAACTCTCTTCTTCGCCCTGCTGTGGCCACCCTCCAAACTAACCTTACAGCAGACAGCTTTGTGTGCTACTTTACCGACAAGATTGAACAGTTAAGGAAAGAATTCATCCCACCCTGCCTTTCTCTTTCTCATCCACACGTAGATCATGCCTTTCCTACCCTTCAAACTTTCTCCCCGGCTACTGAACAAGAGGTGTCTGCGCTTCTCCTTTCCTCTCGTCCCACCACTTGCCTGCTCGATCCTGTCCCATCTCACCTTATCAGAGCTCTCTCCCCTTGTCTTGTGCCTTCCTTAACACAGATCTGTAACGGCACCCCCACGCCATTTAGAAGATCTCCCACTTCCAGTGGCACAGCTACCGCAGAAATCCAAACTCCCGAACAGGATACAAAGTAGCACTCCAAACTCCCGAACTGGAACCTCACGAATAGCTGCTAGCAGCTGAACAGGAAAAGCACCCAAGCGGCTTACACCACCTGGCAATCAGTCTCTAACAGCATACAGTAAATCCCCCCAAGAACGAGACAAGTGTTGAGGGTCAAGCAGTATTAAGGGCTACCTGCCCAGTATTTATGCAGGTCTCCCACCTGGTGGACACTCCTCTAGGGGACCAGATGGAAGACTGTGACCAAAAGGATACAGTAGCCAATCACATATATACCCAGTCAAACACTCACACAATGACATCACAATCCCTCCTCTCTATCCTGGAGATAATTGGGAAGTAATCAGATTATCTCCAAGGACAGAGGCAAAACTCCATTAAGCACATGGCAGTAAAAAGAAGGTAAAATACAATAAAATACACAAGGTTACATTTATTACATAAAATACAGACATGCAACATATCCCCAGACAGCTTAGGTCTGAGCTCACATTATTACTGAATGGCGCTCAGACCACACACATACAGTTCAATTGCCATGGAGCCAAAGTCTTTTATTACACGAACAGGCTCCATGGCATAGCTATCTGGGTTAAATTAGTTCATTCAGTAAATCCGTGAATGAACCGGCCATGTGTGAACTGCAGACTGCTGCCATCCAGTGTTCAGTATTCATAGCCGCGGTCACCCGGTATAGTCAATTCAGCTGCGGTTTACTGCAGCTACTGGGTGGTCAATTGGCGGTGCTTGCCGGCTTCTGGGCGGCCAATTAGCGGCACCTTCCAGCTAACTGCGGCTCATGGGAGGCCAGTAGATGGCTGTTTCTTTGAATCTAATGAACGCCAGGGCAGAAATACATGAATAGACCTTTCTCCATAGTCAAAAGGCAGCAGGCAGGCAACCAGGCTCCTCCAATGCACAGTGGCAAGATTGGTCTCGTCACAACATCTTCAACTGCTCTTTCTCTTCTGGCATTGTCCCTGCTGACCTTAAACATGCCACTGTAGTACCTATGCTGAAAAAAAATCTCTCTACTAGAGATGTCCCGAACAGTTCGCTGGCGAATAGTTCCTGGCGAACATAGCTTGTTCGCGTTCGCCACGGACGGCGAACATATGCGATGTTCGGTCCGCCCCCTATTCGTCATCATTGAGTAAACTTTGACCCTGTACCTCACAGTCAGCAGACACATTCCAGCCAATCAGCAGCAGACCCTCCCTCCCAGACCCTCCCACCTCCTAGACATCATACAATTTAGATTAATTCTGAAGCTGCATTGTTTGTTTTTTTTTTGTTTTTTTTTAGACAGAAGTGTGTTATATTTGAGCATGCTAGGCTGAACGTGCGTATATCATGGCTAGTTGCACTGAGGGTATGAGTATATAGCAGTACATTGTTGTGAAAGATGGCTGTCATGTTTAGGGTGTAGTTTGCACGTTATCAACTGTGTATTTATATCAGCAGCTCCACCACTAGTTATAAATCAAGTGTGAGTCGCCCCATGAGATGAGACTAGTGAATAACATAATACATGAGCGGTTAAGGTAAAGGCATGTAAGGAACTACGACAATAAACTCTTTAGGAGGTGCAATAATGACATGTTTAAACGCTTGCTACTTTACGATTAGTTAATGTGCAGAGAGCAGTTCGTGTGATCAAAGGCATGGTGTGGAGGATCGGCTATAGTGGGACATGCTTGGCAGGCTGCTGTTTACTGCTTGTGCTCATCCGATCCCTTCTGGGTGCCAGCTGCAGACCCTGGGAGTCCCTGATACCTGGAACAACAAAGGCAAGTCTCTGGCTGAGTGCCGGGTTCGCGGCTTGAGGTGTCGGAAACTTGTTTTGTCGGGTGGTCGGATCTGTGCTTCACATCCGGTGAGGGATTGTGGTGGCTTAAGGTGGAGGCGAGTGCTTGACGTGGGGCAGGCTCTGCATTTCTGTTTGTGCCTCCGGTCCCATCTTTGACACCTTTTGCATTGGTAGATTTTAATGGGGACTGCTTCGCTTAGCTGTGGTGGAGCTTGTTGGGGCTGTGGTGGAGCTTGTTGGGGCTTCCTACTTGTTATTTGCTTCCAAAATTGATTAAAGAGTCTGTCCAGCTTAGACTCAATATCCTGCCATGCTTAGGAGGACACGCGTCTGCCGCCATATTGGGAGAGTCGCAAATGAGTATGTCAGCCTGGGCGGCTGTGCTCTGTGCGTCCATTAGCTCCAGACAGCCTCTCAGGGGTGTACCGGGATAACCCCCACCGGTCCGAGGGGGGGATAACAGAGCTCCTGCCGGGAAGTAGCTGCTCCTGGGCATCCCAGGATCGGTAGATCAGCCGCCTCTCCCGCCCGGTGAGCACCAGGCCACACTTGCCACGCGGAGGTAAGTAAGACTCTGTCGAGTTGCTGACCGCTATTAAGCATGTCGGGTTGGTCAAGTAGGAGCAACATTGCTGGGTCATCCCCTTCTGGGATGAAATTCGCTTGTTGATAGCTGCTTAAAGTGAGATATTGAGGGAGCTCACACGAAGTGCGTCTTTCCTCCATGACAGCTAGGCCACCCCCCGGAAGCTGCATTCTTAGTGAGAGGAGGGACAGTGTAGCTGCTGCTGATTTAATAGGGAAATCAATAGCTAGGCTAGTGTATTCAGTGTCCACCAGGGCCGGACTGGCCCACCGGGATACCGGGAAATATCCCGGTGGGCCGGCACACTAGGGGGCCGGTGTGCGGCTGCCTAGTGTGCACCAGCCCGGGCCGCATTTAGGGTGTCACCGGCAGGAGGGGATGTGATCATGTGCTCGCCTCCTGCCGGTCACAGAATGTAGCGTGGCCGAGCAGGCAGACCGGGTAGGGGAGCTTCTGTTCCCCTACCCGGTCTGACAGGAACCTGCAAACGAGTACGCTCCTCCCGCGAGCAGGCAGGTTGGAGCGTTGGCGTGCGTTGACATGGCAACGCTCCGACCTGCCTGCTGTTCTCGCGGGAGGAGAGTGAAGTCAGCCTGCAGCCAGAGGAGCTGCAGGCTGAACAGCATGCGCCACCACTAAACCACCAGGGATTGAAGAGCTGCCGTTCCCCCTCTCCCCTGACCAAAGGTAAGGGGGGAGAGGATAATATAAAGCTTTTTTTTTTTAAATATAAATATATCAATGCTATAACCCCCCCCATACACACACACTACACTCCCCCCCCCACCAACAGCACCCCTCCACACACAGAACCCCCCACAAACACAGAACCCCTTCACACACACAGAACCCCCCCATGCACACAGAACCCCTCCACGCACACAGAACCCCTCCATGCACACAGAACCCCTTCACACACACACAGCACCCCTTCATGCACACAGAACCCCTTCACGCACACAGCACCCCTTCATACACACAGCACCCCTTCATACACACAGAGTGATAGTTTTCAGTTTTTTTTCCCGCTTCCATATCTGCGCACTATGCTGGCCCGATGGATTACGGGACTGGTATGGAATTTTTTTCCAGGGCTGCTTTTCATTCCTAGTCCGGCCCTGGTGTCCAGTAAAGTCCTGATGGACTCATCTGATCTCTGCTGTAAGGACAGCACCCCAAAAAGCCCTTTTTAGGGCTAGAACATCAGTCTGCTTTTTTTTTTTCCTGTGTAATCTAATTGCAGTTGCCTGCCTGTCTGCCAGCGTGTGTGTCAGGCTCACAGCATATACTGTGCCTACTTGCCCAGTGCCACCACTCATATCTGGTGTCACAATAGCTTGCATTTAAAAAAAAAAAAAAAACTTTTTTGACTGTAATATAATAGCAGTCAGTTTCCTTCACACGTGTGCGTTTCAGGGCCTGCCAGGGCACAGTGTCACACCAGTGCAACTCATATCTGGTGTAACAGTAGTGTACATTAAAAAAAAAACTAGAAATTTGACTGTGAAATAATAGCAGTCAGTTTCCTTCACACGTGTGCGTTTCAGGGCCTGCCAGGGCACAGTGTCACACCAGTGCAGCTCATATCTGATGTAACAGTAGTGTACATTTAAAAAAACAGGGGGCTTGTTGTCACCTTTCGGGGACACTTGGTGTTGTACGTGGCTGGGTGGAGGAAGAGACCTTCAATGACATCAGTGAGGAAAAGGAACAGGACATGGCTAGCTTGATATCAAACCTTGTGCAAATGGGGAGTTTGCGGTTGTGCAAATGGACTGTTTGCGGTTGTTTGCGGTGCGTTAAACGGGGAGTTTGGTCTGTCACTGTGAAGCGGGCGTAACCCTTACACTACCTGATCGATACAACATCATACCTGATGTTTTAAAGCACATTATTCCAAACAGTTTAGGAATGTTAGGTGATTTGTGTCCTTTATGGATTAAAACCAGACTCTGCATCAACTATGTAATTTTCCATGGGAGTTTTGCCATGGATCCCCCTCCGGCATGCCACAGTCCAGGTGTTAGTCCCCTTGAAACAACTTTTCCATCACTATTGTGGCCAGAAAGAGTCCCTGTGGGTTTTAAAATTCGCCTGCCATTTGCGGAAGTTCGCGTTCGCCGTTCGCGAACGGAAAATTTTATGTTCGCGACATCACTAATTGGAAGTAATTGGATATACTTGGCATAACATATGTGGAATTTGATGCCATATTGTTAATATTTTATAATTAACCAATTACATTGGTATTGTGAAACCATAAGAAATAGTAAATAGTATCCCCAACCAAAGAATGGTAACTTTTAAAATAACTTCCAGCGATTTGCCCAAAAATATTAAATCATTGCAAAGTTTATTTAAAAATATATTAAATTGAGGCTTAAGCATTTTTCTTCCCTTAACCCCTTAAGGACCAAACTTCTGGAATAAAAGGGAATCATGACATGTCACACATGTCATGTGTCCTTAAGGGGTTAAACTATTAAAAGCTAAGAACATATCAATTATGTTCCCAGTCGGTGTTACATTTACTGTAAGACACACCTATATTCTGCATGTCTATTTAGGAAGCCCATACTTGCTTCACTTAACAGGTTAAAAGTCCTCAACACTCTATGTTGGCTTCTTTGTATGTAAATAAAATGTATCTGTTCTCTCTCTCCATTCTCAGATTACATGTCCAAAGCTGCAGAAATAAATTATTCTTGCAGTTTTTCTCCATTCTACTAGTTCTGCACTGATACAGAGCCTACCCGTCTTCCCTACTTCCCCTTGCAGGCATTGTTTTTCCTTAGCTTGAATTTAAGCAGGAGAGAAACACAGAAGAGGGTTTCTCTGATAACAGACATGCAAACAACAGCCTTCTTATCTCTGTGCTGATCAGTACAGACTGACAGGAGGGGAATAGGAAAATGTATAGATAAAATGTAATTCCATATCATTTTGAATTAACTTGTATTTGCTATAACAGGCGGACTTTAAAGGTTCGCCAAGCACCATGATCACTTAATTGATTTGAAGTGGTCATGGTGCCTGAAATCGGTGTGTGTATTGTTGCATTATGATACTCTCCACATTTAGTTTCCCTTAGCTGCTGGAGGTGTAACAAAGTTATACATCAAAAGAAAATACATGCATTTTTTCTTTAGGGTATATCTACTAACTTGTTTAAAAACATTCCTTTCTGATGTTTATATTATTTAGTACCCCACATCTAACTAAAGCCTGTTTAGACTTTAATTAAGTATGCTGTTTACTACATACTGAAATATATTTAATAGTTTTCCACTCTGCCCTATTATAACCACAATTTGAAATCTGTGTTCTCTGTTTAGATCCTAAATGTCTGAATGGAGCTTATTATGATGGTGTAAAGTGCGTGTGCGGAGAGAACTTTTACGGAACCTACTGTGAATTTGTTGTGGATCTGATCAGACCAAGTAAGTTTCAAGTGATACAGATCAATTAGAGTGATGTTTATAATATGGGATCTGTTTGTAATGATTGTAACAACTTATTTAGATAACCCTCAACATGTTATATCAAACACGGAAAAGCAGAAAAAAGGAGATGGCAAAAATAATTAGTTTATTGAAAGTCTTTAATTATAAAAAAAAAAAAAAAAACACTACTCAATGTTTTAACCACTAGAAACAGACAGGATTCACTAAAACTAAATAATTGTTTTTCAAATTTAAAGTTAAAGTAGCTGAACTGGAAAATTATTAGTGTTTGGTCTTTACAAGCTTGAAGCTTGGTTTACAATTTTACATGTTAAAAATTGGTGTTGCAGCACGTTTTAACAAACATGCAATTTGCTCAGCCATGCCATTAAATGGTAGGAGCTAGACCTAGTGAGACCAGACATTTTGCATCAATTGGAAACTTGAGCCACCTAACTTTTTTTGGTTTTGCATTGATTGCAGCATGGTGAAAAAGTATTAACAAAAAATAGAAAAAAGTAGAAATTAGCAAAAGATTTTTTATTTGTTTATAAAATAGAATGGTAGTCCAACCTGATGTTGAAGAGAGAGATATATATTCTCTGGTTCCGTCGATCTTAGATGTTGCTGTATGTGTATAAGTAGAGGAGACCTGGATAGTATGTTGAAGCAAACCTCCATGGGAGCTGGTGGATGTATACTTTTTGCTGTTTGAAGCAATGGAGGCCCAGTGTATACTATACTGTCACCTCTTGAGCGAGGTGAGTGAGAAAGACAAACATACAAGTTGCCACTAACTCCTCTTCCTGTAGTGTGTAGAGGGTTGATTATAATATTTAAAGTAATATTATGCCCTGTATTAAGGGCCTATAATCTAATGAGAGAGGACGACCAGTTATCTCACTCTCAACCAAAAACAATGAACACACCTTTCACCCTAGATTACTAATTTGACCAAGGGATTGACAGCCCCCCCTGGTGTTAATCTTTTCATGAGACATGTGCATTTGTTTCTTTCCAAATTTAATTTTACTTGAATTTTGCCAACATTTAAGAATTTGGGAGCTTTTGAATGCTGAACATGGCAAAATCTAAAAACTAGTTGATTTAGAACAAGTTGAAACCAAATGTTGTGGTTCAATTGATTTTCATAAGGATAGCAAGTTAGGGACTTATCTACTAAGTAACTGAAACAGCACAATTAAGAAAATATATTTTCTTAAATAGTATTTTGACCTGTCATCTGTCTAGTAGATAGCTCCCTAATTTAGTATCCTTAAGAGGGATTTCCATAATTAAGGGTACTAAATTATGAATTTATCTAATAAGCAACTGAAACAGTAAAATTAAGAAAACAAATGTTTCTTAGTGGATAGCTCCATAATTTGGTATCCTTGTGTGGGATTGCCATAATTAACAGTACAAAACTAGCAACTTATCGACTAAGCAACTGAAACAGCCAAACTAAGAATAGGGCTCTTTATCATAATTTTCACCTTTCAATAGTTTAGTAGATAGCTCCCTAATTTGATATCCTTGCGTGTGATTGCCATAATTAAGGGAACTGTTGTGTGTAGTAGATAGCTCCCTAATTTGTTATCCTTAACCCAGAGTCACATAAGGGTACCATGAGGGAGCTATCTACTAAACAGCTGCCAAAAAGATAAAAATTAAAAATGGCTTTTCAAAATTTGTGGTAGAGGTTATTAGTGATATAGCAAGGGTGGGGTGAGGAGTGATGATATAGAGAAGCAGGGGTGTAGCTGCACACTACAGACAAGAGCTGGAGGTGGAAGGCCTAAGCTACAAGCTGCAACACGTCACTAACACGCTGCTCGTTCGACGGGCAATTGGAAGCGAGTGGAGCCTGACAGACTGAGAACCCATGCTGGATATATCATGCAGGTCTATTTGCTGCCCCATACATTGCAGAACCAGTCTTCATAAACATCACCGAAACATCTAACGGAGTTAAAGGGACACTCTAGGCACCCAGACCACTTCTGCTCATTGGAGTGGTCTGGGTGCCAACTCCCACTACTCCTAACCCTGCAAGTGTAATTATTGCAGTTTTTAATACACTGCAATAATTACATTGCAGGGTTAACTCCACCTCTAGTGGCTGTCTATTAGACAGCCACTAGAGATCACTTCCTGGTTTCTAGCACAGGAAACCTGTGCTAGAGCGTCGCTGGACGTCCTCACGCTGTGTGAGAACCTGCAGCGTCGCTCAAAACCCCATGCGCATTAGGTCCTCTCGGCCGGTGGGCGAGATCAGTCTCGCCCACCGGCCGACGTAATCACTGGAAGGAGCGTCGCGGAGGCGGAGACAGCGGCGAGGGACATCGCCGCTGCCTCAGGTAAGTGACTGAAGGGGTTTTCACCCCTTCAGTATCCGGGCATTGGGGGTGGGAGGGAGAGGGACCCTCTAGTGCCAGGAAAACGGATTCTTTTCCTGGCACTGGAGTTTCCCTTTAATCTAGTTGCCGCCGAGTACGCTGGAAAAGTGGCTGGGTGTGCTGCTGCAACAACCATGATTAAATCAAGCTTTAAAGTGGCTGTGAGTAAAAAATGTTTTTCACTATTTCAAATTAAAACTTTGTTTTTAGTAATGAGATAAAAGTGGCATGCCGGTACCATAGAATGGAGATTTCCTTATAAAAACATTGGGATTAGTGATGTCGCGAACATAAAATTTTCGGTTCGCGAACGCGAACTTCCGCAAATGTTCGCAAACGGGCGAACCGGGCGAACCGCCATAGACTTCAATGGGCAGGCAATTTTTAAAACCCACAGGGACTCTTTCTGGCCACAATATTGATGGAAAAGTTGTTTCAAGGGGACTAACACCTGGACTGTGGCATGCCGGAGGGGGATCCATGGCAAAACTCCCATGGAAAATTACATAGTTGATGCAGAGTCTGGTTTTAATCCATAAAGGGCATAAATCACCTAACATTCCTAAATTGTTTGGAATAACCTGCTTTAAAACATCAGGTATGATGTTGTATCGATCAGGTAGTGTAAGGGTTACACCCGCTTCACAGTGACAGACCAAACTCCCCGTTTAACGCACCGCAAACAACCACAAACAGTCCATTTGCAAAACAGCAAACTCACCATTTGCACAAGGTTGGATACCAAGCTAGCCATGTCCCGTTCCTTGTCCTCACTGATGTCATTGAAGGTCTCTTCCTCAACCCAGCCACGTACAACACCAAGGGTCCACGAAAGGTGACAACAAGCCCCCTGGGACACCTGCTTTGTTTGGTCTTCCACCTCCTCAAAGCCACCTTTCTCCTCTGACTCCTCTTCTTTATATCTAATGTGCCACCACATTAGATATAAAGTACTATTTTAAGTACTATTCTTATCAGTTTAATCCCTGTTACGTCCCCTATCAGGGGTAATTTGTACCCCAATTACCCAGATGGAGCCACATTACAAGGAATTATATCCATCCAATGGCTTATATCTACAGTTCCTCCAATATGGGACCAATATAACATCGATACTATGGTGTTATTTCCATTGATATAATCTATAGCTGTAATGTGCAAAGATCCATGCCCATGTCATGACTCAGATTGAGTAAAACCCCTTTAAATGGGGGACTCTACCGAAACTTTTATGTCATTTCTCGTGGACAGTTTGTTATTCTACAACCATCAAGTAACTGGAGTCTCTATGCGTGGATACATTGTGTAATGCTTCATTTTTTCCATGTCTGTGCGATACAGGCACACACATGGTTAATTGACACACTGCAGCCGATCCACCAGACGTACACCAGCAGGAGGAGGAGTTGTCAGTAGGGGCGGGGCCTCATCCGCGATCAACCAATCCCGGCGTGATCGCGATGTACACACTCCCAGTATGAATCAAACTGAAGGGGCTACTTAAGGAGCCCGCGATGCCATGACTCACTGTTTAAGCCTCAGACGAAGGCGCGTTTTGTAGCGCCGAAACACGTGTTAGGTAGCAGAAAGGGGGGACAAGCTTTGTCCAAACACCAACCAGTTTAGAATCTCGTTACTTCAGCAAGCTAGTTTAGCAATCATAGGATCCTGTGCAGTTCATTAGGGGATCGGGGGTTAGTAGGGGCAGAGGTGACTACGGGGGTCTCTATCGTTGGTCAGATTGTGCTATCTACTTTGCTAGCCGGTCTTTTTTGGCTATCAACTAGACCCTGTATATATTCACCTGTTTTTTCCTCACTCTGTTTGTCCGTCCCCTGGTGACAGCACCACTATGGATACTATGCAATCTGCAACAATGTATCTGTGTATTTACTAGCTACTGGCTCTGTGAAAGCCTTCCTATCGTTACCTCCTGCTACAAGTGTGTATTATATATTATTCTTGCCATTAGCAAGCACTCTCTATATTAGCAGGTTGTATGTGGAGCGGTTACAGGAATGGCTACTCTAATTTGATATTGAAGTTCATTTTTTGCAATTCCAGCTGGGATTGCCTAGATGAGACGCACTATACTGGTTGGGGGGATTTATAGCTCTATCCAGCTCTATATATCCTTTAGGTGGAACCTTTAGTTTATCTACCCCCATTTGGACATTTGTCCCCCCCCATTTTTAAGTTTACTCTTGTTTTCTTGTTCTTACTCCCTATCGGAGTTTTTTATCACAGCAAATATTAAAGGTTATGTTTTATAACTTCATTGTACATATGTATATAGTTATGCACTAGGGGGCGTCCTTTCTCACTTGACCAGTTCAAGTATGTTTTTCTACTAACACATGTATGTGAGGGTTATCCCCTGTTTCTAGGTCGCCCCTCAACACACACCCAGTTGTATACCCCTAGGGGTACTCAACTACTCTATTTATTCGTTTACAAGGTTTTAATACCTCAGTGTGTTCCGCATAATCTATAATCTTTTCCCGAATGTGCTATTTTCCTATACTATCATGGCCAATTTTCTGAACCAACTAAAAGATCCAAACCAGTGGTGTGTGGACGCCGAAAAGGTGTTCACTGACAAGGAGAGTGTTTTCCTCTCTCATGACATTAGTATTGACTCAAAGTTTAGAGTCATATCAAATGCATGTAAACAGCAGATTAGACTGGGCTGGGAAATTTCATCCATCCAGAATTATCTTAATAAGTCGATGATCCCTAGGGGTCTCAGAATACAAGTAATGCCTAATATGCAGATGGAGGATACGGCCCTCCTTAAAGAATGGGAGGAGGCAGCTAATTTATGCTCACGAACCTTCATGGATATCATCTGTAGGTTTGAGAGCCAAAGGTTGGAACAAATCAATGCTAATGTCAAAGAAGCAGTTGAGGCTGTACAGAATAACAAAGACGACCCAAACTTTGACTCCCAAGAACTCAGGCTCCAGCAAAACTTGAATAAATATCAAGACACTATTAAAAATCGAAAACATAAAAAGTTTATTAGAGATAATTCAGACTACAAAAGTGGACGGGTGTATAGAAGGTTTAGTAAAAGAAGTACACGTACTGACTCAGACCAATACTCAACGTCAGAATATGAGACTTCTGACACAGATACTGAAGGGTCAAGTACAGGTCCAATACCTTCCAGTGCCATCCAAACCAAGGGTATACTAAAGAAAGGGGTGGCTTTTTTAGGCCAAACCCCCCGAGAGGGGGAAACACAACCTCAGTACAGACAAACAAGGTACAGGGGGAGGGCGCGCAAACGGTATTGAACAACAGCAATAAAGTCATCAATCTCTCCAATAAGGCACTTACTGAATCCCAGATTAAGGTCTTGGCTAAAGGGCTATCCTTTGTCCCTGTTCCTCCATTCAATAAGTTTGAATGGATTAAGGACATCCATCTATTTGGGAGGAGGTTGGCCCTGCATAAATTCTTTCTTTTAGAGAAGGAGAAGCGAGCCAGAGATTTGGGCTTCAATGTAAGGGAATACCAATGCCTTAGTGAACTGGTATCCCTATTGGAGGAGAACGATGACTCATCCCTCTTGCCATATACTGATCTACGACATAAAAGCAAGTTCACGCCGAACATAAAGGACTTTAAGAACATTGACATGTTCGTAGAATCAACCTGTAACCTGATAAATGAGCTCAAATTGGATTCCCTCCAACCCCGACCACATAGCAACCTCTCCAGAAAAGAATGGCAGGCTTTATGTGAATTACAGAGTGACGATGACATCATCATTAAGCCAGCAGACAAGGGGGGCAATATTGTGGTTATGAATAAGGCACAATATATACAATTAACCCTCAATATACTGAAAGACAGCACCACGTATAAACTATTGAGTACAGACCCCTCAGTCAAATTTTTGTTGACCTTAAAGAACCTTTTGGATGAAGCATTTGACAACAAGGTCCTGGGCAAAGATGAATATACATTCATCTATACAAAAAGCCCGACTGTGTCCACATTCTACTGCTTACCAAAGGTACATAAACAATATAAGATCTTAACAGCCAGACCCATTGTGTCCGGCTCGAATAAGTTAACCTGTAAAGCGAGTATCTATCTAGATAAGATCCTTCGCCCATTTGTAGAAAAATTACCCTCCTACTTAAGGGACACGAAGGACACCTTGAAGTGTCTAGCCTCCACCAATCTACCTAAAGAGGCCATCCTGTGTAGCCTCGATGTGGAGGCATTATACTCGTCAATTCCACACTCTCTTGGGCTGAGACACATCAAAGATTACCTGGAAACACGAGGACCTGCCCACCAATGTCACACCTCATTTGTACTGGACTTGCTACAATTCGTCCTAACCCACAATTTCTTTTTGTTTGATGGCCAGTATTACCACCAGGTGCAGGGCACAGCTATGGGTACATCTTGTGCCCCATCATACGCTAACCTGCACCTGGGATGGTGGGAGGAACATGTGGTATTCACCAACAGTAACAGCAAGTACACCAACCACATATTCTTGTGGAAGAGGTTTATAGATGACATTTTGGTGGTATGGACTGGCACAAAGGAGGATTTTACGTCCTTTGTGGAGAGCCTAAATTCCAATGATCTTAATTTAAAATTTACGATGGAAGTAGGCGGTTCGTCCATCAACTTCCTTGACTGTACCTTTAGCACCTCCCACCAACAAACCTTTGAGTCAACTCTGTTCAGAAAACCCACCTCAACTAACACTATGCTGAGGTGGGAGAGTCACCACCCGACTCCTTTAAAAAGAGGCATCCCCATTGGCCAGTACCTCCGCCTGAGGAGGAACTGCTCTAGTGAAGATGACTTTATTCTTCAAGCCAAGTCATTGAGAATGAGGTTTAAAGAAAGAGGATACCCTAATCGCTGTTTAAAACAAGCATACCAAAGAGCGCTGTACAGCGACAGAACAGAACTACTCAGGGATAAACCTATTCCCAACGAACAAGCCCCCACTAGATGCATAGTGAACTATGACTCAGGATGGGACCAAGCAAAAAGGATAATGAGTAGGTTTTGGCCACTCCTTTCTCAGGACCCCCACCTTAAAGGGACTGTAACCCCATATGTATCCCTCACAGCCCGTAGAGGTAAAAATCTAAAAGAATCACTAGTACCAAGTCACTTCTCCACCACAAAACCTGGCCGGAATTGGTTATCTGTACAAGGCACGTACAAATGTGGCAGATGCGTAGCATGTAGGTACATACTAAAGGATTCTAAGCATCTCACGGACTCTGGTGACAGGGTGGTCTGTGATGTCAAACAGTTTTTCAACTGCAGCACCAAAGGGGTGGTCTACCTTCTAGTGTGTACATGTGGCCTCAGATACGTGGGCAAAACGATTCGGCCCTTTAAAAGACGTATCATGGAGCATGTACACTCAACTAGAAACCAAAGGGACACCCCTATAGCAAGACATATAAGAGACCGACACGGTGGAGATCCAGGAGGGGTCAGGTTCGCTGGGATTGAAAAAGTGACCATTGGTCGCAGAGGTGGGGACTTGGATCACACTGTCCTAAAAAGAGAGTGTTATTGGATCTTTAGATTCAAATCATTGGCCCCTAATGGATTAAATGAAGGGTTCACCTTTACCCCCTTCATCGATTAGAAATAACACAGGGAAACCATATATATTCTTCATTTTTTGTACATATGTATATATCATTTACCTAGTCTGTACACACTTTATTTTGTTCACTTAATATCAGTCCAAGCATCGTGGGTTATTTTGTACCCCAATTACCCAGATGGAGCCACATTACAAGGAATTATATCCATCCAATGGCTTATATCTACAGTTCCTCCAATATGGGACCAATATAACATCGATACTATGGTGTTATTTCCATTGATATAATCTATAGCTGTAATGTGCAAAGATCCATGCCCATGTCATGACTCAGATTGAGTAAAACCCCTTTAAATGGGGGACTCTACCGAAACTTTTATGTCATTTCTCGTGGACAGTTTGTTATTCTACAACCATCAAGTAACTGGAGTCTCTATGCGTGGATACATTGTGTAATGCTTCATTTTTTCCATGTCTGTGCGATACAGGCACACACATGGTTAATTGACACACTGCAGCCGATCCACCAGACGTACACCAGCAGGAGGAGGAGTTGTCAGTAGGGGCGGGGCCTCATCCGCGATCAACCAATCCCGGCGTGATCGCGATGTACACACTCCCAGTATGAATCAAACTGAAGGGGCTACTTAAGGAGCCCGCGATGCCATGACTCACTGTTTAAGCCTCAGACGAAGGCGCGTTTTGTAGCGCCGAAACACGTGTTAGGTAGCAGAAAGGGGGGACAAGCTTTGTCCAAACACCAACCAGTTTAGAATCTCGTTACTTCAGCAAGCTAGTTTAGCAATCATAGGATCCTGTGCAGTTCATTAGGGGATCGGGGGTTAGTAGGGGCAGAGGTGACTACGGGGGTCTCTATCGTTGGTCAGATTGTGCTATCTACTTTGCTAGCCGGTCTTTTTTGGCTATCAACTAGACCCTGTATATATTCACCTGTTTTTTCCTCACTCTGTTTGTCCGTCCCCTGGTGACAGCACCACTATGGATACTATGCAATCTGCAACAATGTATCTGTGTATTTACTAGCTACTGGCTCTGTGAAAGCCTTCCTATCGTTACCTCCTGCTACAAGTGTGTATTATATATTATTCTTGCCATTAGCAAGCACTCTCTATATTAGCAGGTTGTATGTGGAGCGGTTACAGGAATGGCTACTCTAATTTGATATTGAAGTTCATTTTTTGCAATTCCAGCTGGGATTGCCTAGATGAGACGCACTATACTGGTTGGGGGGATTTATAGCTCTATCCAGCTCTATATATCCTTTAGGTGGAACCTTTAGTTTATCTACCCCCATTTGGACATTTGTCCCCCCCCCATTTTTAAGTTTACTCTTGTTTTCTTGTTCTTACTCCTTATCGGAGTTTTTTATCACAGCAAATATTAAAGGTTATGTTTTATAACTTCATTGTACATATGTATATAGTTATGCACTAGGGGGCGTCCTTTCTCACTTGACCAGTTCAAGTATGTTTTTCTACTAACACATGTATGTGAGGGTTATCCCCTGTTTCTAGGTCGCCCCTCAACACACACCCAGTTGTATACCCCTAGGGGTACTCAACTACTCTATTTATTCGTTTACAAGGTTTTAATACCTCAGTGTGTTCCGCATAATCTATAATCTTTTCCCGAATGTGCTATTTTCCTATACTATCATGGCCAATTTTCTGAACCAACTAAAAGATCCAAACCAGTGGTGTGTGGACGCCGAAAAGGTGTTCACTGACAAGGAGAGTGTTTTCCTCTCTCATGACATTAGTATTGACTCAAAGTTTAGAGTCATATCAAATGCATGTAAACAGCAGATTAGACTGGGCTGGGAAATTTCATCCATCCAGAATTATCTTAATAAGTCAATGATCCCTAGGGGTCTCAGAATACAAGTAATGCCTAATATGCAGATGGAGGATACGGCCCTCCTTAAAGAATGGGAGGAGGCAGCTAATTTATGCTCACGAACCTTCATGGATATCATCTGTAGGTTTGAGAGCCAAAGGTTGGAACAAATCAATGCTAATGTCAAAGAAGCAGTTGAGGCTGTACAGAATAACAAAGACGACCCAAACTTTGACTCCCAAGAACTCAGGCTCCAGCAAAACTTGAATAAATATCAAGACACTATTAAAAATCGAAAACATAAAAAGTTTATTAGAGATAATTCAGACTACAAAAGTGGACGGGTGTATAGAAGGTTTAGTAAAAGAAGTACACGTACTGACTCAGACCAATACTCAACGTCAGAATATGAGACTTCTGACACAGATACTGAAGGGTCAAGTACAGGTCCAATACCTTCCAGTGCCATCCAAACCAAGGGTATACTAAAGAAAGGGGTGGCTTTTTTAGGCCAAACCCCCCGAGAGGGGGAAACACAACCTCAGTACAGACAAACAAGGTACAGGGGGAGGGCGCGCAAACGGTATTGAACAACAGCAATAAAGTCATCAATCTCTCCAATAAGGCACTTACTGAATCCCAGATTAAGGTCTTGGCTAAAGGGCTATCCTTTGTCCCTGTTCCTCCATTCAATAAGTTTGAATGGATTAAGGACATCCATCTATTTGGGAGGAGGTTGGCACTGCATAAATTCTTTCTTTTAGAGAAGGAGAAGCGAGCCAGAGATTTGGGCTTCAATGTAAGGGAATACCAATGCCTTAGTGAACTGGTATCCCTATTGGAGGAGAACGATGACTCATCCCTCTTGCCATATACTGATCTACGACATAAAAGCAAGTTCACGCCGAACATAAAGGACTTTAAGAACATTGACATGTTCGTAGAATCAACCTGTAACCTGATAAATGAGCTCAAATTTGATTCCCTCCAACCCTGACCACATAGCAACCTCTCCAGAAAAGAATGGCAGGCTTTATGTGAATTACAGAGTGACGATGACATCATCATTAAGCCAGCAGACAAGGGGGGCAATATTGTGGTTATGAATAAGGCACAATATATACAATTAACCCTCAATATACTGAAAGACAGCACCACGTATAAACTATTGAGTACAGACCCCTCAGTCAAATTTTTGTTGACCTTAAAGAACCTTTTGGATGAAGCATTTGACAACAAGGTCCTGGGCAAAGATGAATATACATTCATCTATACAAAAAGCCCGACTGTGTCCACATTCTACTGCTTACCAAAGGTACATAAACAATATAAGATCTTAACAGCCAGACCCATTGTGTCCGGCTCGAATAATTTAACCTGTAAAGCGAGTATCTATCTAGATAAGATCCTTCGCCCATTTGTAGAAAAATTACCCTCCTACTTAAGGGACACGAAGGACACCTTGAAGTGTCTAGCCTCCACCAATCTACCTAAAGAGGCCATCCTGTGTAGCCTCGATGTGGAGGCATTATACTCGTCAATTCCACACTCTCTTGGGCTGAGACACATCAAAGATTACCTGGAAACACGAGGACCTGCCCACCAATGTCACACCTCATTTGTACTGGACTTGCTACAATTCGTCCTAACCCACAATTTCTTTTTGTTTGATGGCCAGTATTACCACCAGGTGCAGGGCACAGCTATGGGTACATCTTGTGCCCCATCATACGCTAACCTGCACCTGGGATGGTGGGAGGAACATGTGGTATTCACCAACAGTAACAGCAAGTACACCAACCACATATTCTTGTGGAAGAGGTTTATAGATGACATTTTGGTGGTATGGACTGGCACAAAGGAGGATTTTACGTCCTTTGTGGAGAGCCTAAATTCCAATGATCTTAATTTAAAATTTACGATGGAAGTAGGCGGTTCGTCCATCAACTTCCTTGACTGTACCTTTAGCACCTCCCACCAACAAACCTTTGAGTCAACTCTGTTCAGAAAACCCACCTCAACTAACACTATGCTGAGGTGGGAGAGTCACCACCCGACTCCTTTAAAAAGAGGCATCCCCATTGGCCAGTACCTCCGCCTGAGGAGGAACTGCTCTAGTGAAGATGACTTTATTCTTCAAGCCAAGTCATTGAGAATGAGGTTTAAAGAAAGAGGATACCCTAATCGCTGTTTAAAACAAGCATACCAAAGAGCGCTGTACAGCGACAGAACAGAACTACTCAGGGATAAACCTATTCCCAACGAACAAGCCCCCACTAGATGCATAGTGAACTATGACTCAGGATGGGACCAAGCAAAAAGGATAATGAGTAGGTTTTGGCCACTCCTTTCTCAGGACCCCCACCTTAAAGGGACTGTAACCCCATATGTATCCCTCACAGCCCGTAGAGGTAAAAATCTAAAAGAATCACTAGTACCAAGTCACTTCTCCACCACAAAACCTGGCCGGAATTGGTTATCTGTACAAGGCACGTACAAATGTGGCAGATGCGTAGCATGTAGGTACATACTAAAGGATTCTAAGCATCTCACGGACTCTGGTGACAGGGTGGTCTGTGATGTCAAACAGTTTTTCAACTGCAGCACCAAAGGGGTGGTCTACCTTCTAGTGTGTACATGTGGCCTCAGATACGTGGGCAAAACGATTCGGCCCTTTAAAAGACGTATCATGGAGCATGTACACTCAACTAGAAACCAAAGGGACACCCCTATAGCAAGACATATAAGAGACCGACACGGTGGAGATCCAGGAGGGGTCAGGTTCGCTGGGATTGAAAAAGTGACCATTGGTCGCAGAGGTGGGGACTTGGATCACACTCTCCTAAAAAGAGAGTGTTATTGGATCTTTAGATTCAAATCATTGGCCCCTAATGGATTAAATGAAGGGTTCACCTTTACCCCCTTCATCGATTAGAAATAACACAGGGAAACCATATATATTCTTCATTTTTTGTACATATGTATATATCATTTACCTAGTCTGTACACACTTTATTTTGTTCACTTAATATCAGTCCAAGCATCGTGGGTTATTTTGTACCCCAATTACCCAGATGGAGCCACATTACAAGGAATTATATCCATCCAATGGCTTATATCTACAGTTCCTCCAATATGGGACCAATATAACATCGATACTATGGTGTTATTTCCATTGATATAATCTATAGCTGTAATGTGCAAAGATCCATGCCCATGTCATGACTCAGATTGAGTAAAACCCCTTTAAATGGGGGACTCTACCGAAACTTTTATGTCATTTCTCGTGGACAGTTTGTTATTCTACAACCATCAAGTAACTGGAGTCTCTATGCGTGGATACATTGTGTAATGCTTCATTTTTTCCATGTCTGTGCGATACAGGCACACACATGGTTAATTGACACACTGCAGCCGATCCACCAGACGTACACCAGCAGGAGGAGGAGTTGTCAGTAGGGGCGGGGCCTCATCCGCGATCAACCAATCCCGGCGTGATCGCGATGTACACACTCCCAGTATGAATCAAACTGAAGGGGCTACTTAAGGAGCCCGCGATGCCATGACTCACTGTTTAAGCCTCAGACGAAGGCGCGTTTTGTAGCGCCGAAACACGTGTTAGGTAGCAGAAAGGGGGGACAAGCTTTGTCCAAACACCAACCAGTTTAGAATCTCGTTACTTCAGCAAGCTAGTTTAGCAATCATAGGATCCTGTGCAGTTCATTAGGGGATCGGGGGTTAGTAGGGGCAGAGGTGACTACGGGGGTCTCTATCGTTGGTCAGATTGTGCTATCTACTTTGCTAGCCGGTCTTTTTTGGCTATCAACTAGACCCTGTATATATTCACCTGTTTTTTCCTCACTCTGTTTGTCCGTCCCCTGGTGACAGCACCACTATGGATACTATGCAATCTGCAACAATGTATCTGTGTATTTACTAGCTACTGGCTCTGTGAAAGCCTTCCTATCGTTACCTCCTGCTACAAGTGTGTATTATATATTATTCTTGCCATTAGCAAGCACTCTCTATATTAGCAGGTTGTATGTGGAGCGGTTACAGGAATGGCTACTCTAATTTGATATTGAAGTTCATTTTTTGCAATTCCAGCTGGGATTGCCTAGATGAGACGCACTATACTGGTTGGGGGGATTTATAGCTCTATCCAGCTCTATATATCCTTTAGGTGGAACCTTTAGTTTATCTACCCCCATTTGGACATTTGTCCCCCCCCATTTTTAAGTTTACTCTTGTTTTCTTGTTCTTACTCCCTATCGGAGTTTTTTATCACAGCAAATATTAAAGGTTATGTTTTATAACTTCATTGTACATATGTATATAGTTATGCACTAGGGGGCGTCCTTTCTCACTTGACCAGTTCAAGTATGTTTTTCGACGTGTATATAAGGCATCGATTTTTGGAAGCGGTAGTTGGAAAATGATGCTTGGTCGGTCCTCCTACTTCAAATTCAGGGCGGACAGGAGTGCTGGTTCGGTGTGACTCTCTGCTTTCAGGCAAGTCAACCCCAAGACGGCGTGACACTGCCGTATCCGGGATGTGGAACAGTACCTGGGGAGCTGTGGGGGGTGCCGTTGATGTGGAGGAAGACGCAGCAGCAGAAGAGGACTCAGCCAAGGAGGTTATGGAAGAGGATGGAGTAGGAGAAGTAGAGGAGGTGGCAGCAGGCCTGCCTGCAAGTCGTGGTGGTGTCACCAACTCCTCTGCAGAGCCACGCATTCCATGCTTGGCATCCGTCAGCAGGTTTACCCAATGCGCAGTGTAGGTGATATACCTGCCCTGACCATGCTTTGCAGACCAGGTATCAGTGGTCAGATGGACCCTTGCCCCAACACTGTGTGCCAGACATGCCATTACTTCCTTTTGCACAATCAAGTACATTCGGCCGGGTACCTTCCACTGCGGTGTCCCAATAGCTACACATTTTTTGAATGCCTCAGACTCCACCAGCTTGTATGGTAAAAGCTGGCGGGCTAAGAGTTTAGTCAAGCCACCTGTCAGACGCCGGGCAAGGGGGTGACTTTGTGACATTGGCTTTGTAGCGAAAGCCACTTCGCCACTGTGTTTTGGAGGGGGCTGCTTGCCCGCCTCTTACCGTGTGACTACGGTCCCTGGGCGATTTGGCCCTTTATGCACGGTATTTGGGCATACTGTGTTTTATCGTGCGGCTACTGGCCCTTTAAGCACAGTGAATGGACTTTTATTGTACTGTGCTGGCCTTTTAAAAACAGTGTATGGACATACTGAAACTTTTTGGACACTTCCTCTTCCCCTCCCCCGGATCCATTGTTCTCCAGCAGGGTGTTGTCCCAGGGACAAGGAAAAGCCATGCTTGCAAGCGAAAACAAAGGACTTCGACCTAACCGTTAAACCCCTGAACCTATTCAAGTGAATTTTGGATATGTTTGTCCCCAAGTTATTCTGGTTAAAATAATATAAGTTTTATGTATGTACGATGTTAACTCACAAAGTTATAAAAATGTATAAAAAGTGTAACTTTTCAGCTTGGAGATAATTGAGTAGATACAGTAATTGACTCAATTATCTCCTAAGCAGAGGGGAGGAATATGCTGGGTGTGTTTCTATTGTCCCATTGTGTCTGATTGGCTGCTGTACTTGCATTGTATGTGTTGTAATGTGTTTATTGGTTGTTCTGCAAAACCCTGTGAGCAGTACTAGGTTTTGTGGATTGTGAATAAAAAGGGCTGCAAGCTAGCAGCCAGTGAGTTCTATTTTTACCCTCCACTTGAGTCCTGTCTCTTATTGGGGGAATCTGCTACAAGGGATTGCTATGCTAGGCATATTCCCTTGCTATAATCACTGAGCTCTTGTAAGAGCTTGTTCCTGCTTCGTTCTGAAGGGAGATAGCTGCAGCCTGCGGTGCTTATGGTGTCTGGTGGAGTGCTTGGAGTCCTCTGGAAGCGCTAGGAGCATCTTTCAACGGAGGTACCCAGTCGGGGTGCCAGTGGATCCGTTACATTGGTGGCAAGCGGTGGGATGGCGTCCTAGTGCGAGGAGAAGCAGCTCAGAGACACCGGTAACTTGTGGAGTTGTGCAGCGTCCCTATCTTCAGCAACATAATGGAACCAGCAGTGGCTACAGCAAGCATGGCGTATAGCTACTCCGTACTAGAGTTTGGCACGATGGTAGGGTTGCGCCTGAAGTTTTACGGACCCAATCCAGAGGAGAAATACGTGCGGTTCGTGTGGGACATGGTGACCCGGAACCTACAACACAGGGCGTTGAGGGAAGGCCAGTGGGCACGTTGGGAGAAACTCCAGCCACAGGTAGAGTGGGACGAGGAAGAAACCGAAGTGGCCGGTGGAGATGGGACCGAGGTCTCTCTACCGGCCCTACAGGGATGCTGGGCACCCGGCCCAGATCCCCAGCAGCAGTATGTTTTACAGGGAGGGGAGACAGTCGGTCTCACTCCTCAGCGGCAGAATGGGTTATTGGAGGAAGAGACAACCGGTCTCCCTCCCCAACAGCAACCAGAAGTACCCGAGGTAGAGGACCTCATAGACTGGTCCTGGGAGGACCCCCTGCAGGCAGGTGGAGATGGGACCGAGATCTCTCCACCGGCCCTACAGGGATGCTGGGCAACCGGCCCAGATCCCCAACTAGAGCTGGAGTTACAGAAAGTGGAGAGCATCGACCTCCCCCCCCCAGCAGCAGCCGGAGTACCAGGGGGAGGTAAGTGATATTTCTCCTCCCCAGTCAACTCCTTTGTTCCCTGACCCCCCAGCAGAAGAGCTGGCAACTGGGCAGAGCGCCGCTGGCCTCTGTCCTCCCTTGTTTCCTTCCCCTGAGCCTGACTTTCTACAGGCTGCCTCAGCGGAAGAGCTGGCAACTGGGCAGAGCGCCGCTGGCCTCTGTCCTTCCTTTTTTCCTTACCCTGAGACTACCCCAGCTCTGACCCCGGAGCAGAGCACATCGGGCATCTGGCCCCCAAGTACTCACAGCCATTTGCCCAGCAAGGCCGAGGGTGCCACAGTTTCACCCCACAACTTGGGACCTACAGGCCAGTATGACTTATTGTTGGGGGGCTATTCTGTGAATTCTTTATTGTGGGGGGGCTACTCTGCTAATTTTGTTTTATGGGTGGGCTGCCCGACTAATCTAGGTACTGACCGGCAGAAGGTCAGGTACCTGGTTAGTCTACCCCCGAATGGGAAGATATGTAGCGAAAGCCACTTCGCCACTGTGTTTTGGAGGGGGCTGCTTGCCCGCCTCTTACCGTGTGACTACGGTCCCTGGGCGATTTGGCCCTTTATGCACGGTATTTGGGCATACTGTGTTTTATCGTGCGGCTACTGGCCCTTTAAGCACAGTGAATGGACTTTTATTGTACTGTGCTGGCCTTTTAAAAACAGTGTATGGACATACTGAAACTTTTTGGACACTTCCTCTTCCCCTCCCCCGGATCCATTGTTCTCCAGCAGGGTGTTGTCCCAGGGACAAGGAAAAGCCATGCTTGCAAGTGAAAACAAAGGACTTCGACCTAACCGTTAAACCCCTGAACCTATTCAAGTGAATTTTGGATATGTTTGTCCCCAAGTTATTCTGGTTAAAATAATATAAGTTTTATGTATGTACGATGTTAACTCACAAAGTTATAAAAATGTATAAAAAGTGTAACTTTTCAGCTTGGAGATAATTGAGTAGATACAGTAATTGACTCAATTATCTCCTAAGCAGAGGGGAGGAATATGCTGGGTGTGTTTCTATTGTCCCATTGTGTCTGATTGGCTGCTGTACTTGCATTGTATGTGTTGTAATGTGTTTATTGGTTGTTCTGCAAAACCCTGTGAGCAGTACTAGGTTTTGTGGATTGTGAATAAAAAGGGCTGCAAGCTAGCAGCCAGTGAGTTCTATTTTTACCCTCCACTTGAGTCCTGTCTCTTATTGGGGGAATCTGCTACAAGGGATTGCTATGCTAGGCATATTCCCTTGCTATAATCACTGAGCTCTTGTAAGAGCTTGTTCCTGCTTCGTTCTGAAGGGAGATAGCTGCAGCCTGCGGTGCTTATGGTGTCTGGTGGAGTGCTTGGAGTCCTCTGGAAGCGCTAGGAGCATCTTTCAACGGAGGTACCCAGTCGGGGTGCCAGTGGATCCGTTACAGGCTTCTTACGCTCAAACATGTCCTTGACAGACACCTGACTGTGGGCAGATGAGCAGGAACTGCTCAAGGCGAGAGACGGAGGGGCGGATGGTTGAGAGGGGGCAAGGAGGACAGCAGTGGTTAACGTGGCTGGAGATGCTGGACCAGGAGGAGGATGGCGGCTTTGAGTTTGTGTGCTGCTTGAACTCATGTGTTGATCCCATAGGCGTTTGTGATTTGCGATCATGTGCCTTCGCAAAGCAGTTGTGCCTAGATGGGTGTTGGACTTCCCACGACTCATTTTCTTTTGGCACAGGTTGCAAATGGCATCACTGTTATCAGAGGCAGACACACAAAAAAAATGCCACACTGCTGAGAACTGAAATGACGGCATTCTGGTGGTGGCAACAGCATGCGTTGATTAACGTGCTGTCTGGCTGACCCCGGGTGCTGATGCATGCTGTCTGACTGTGCCACTAGCTCCTTGCGATGACCTCCCCTGCTTCCAACTCGTCTCCTCCTCCTCTCTGTCTCCCCATCTGAACTTTCCCCCTGTTCTTCTTCTCTTCTAGTGGGCACCCATGTGACATCCATGGACGCATCGTCATCATCAACCGCTTCACTTGTATCTGACAACTCGGCAAAGGAAGCAGCAGTGGGTACAACATCATCATCATCATCACACCGTACGTGTGTAATGCTGCCTGACTGAGACATATCACTGTTATCTACATCCTCTGGCAATAATGGTTGCACATCACTTATTTCTTCCCACTGATGTGTAAATAACTCCTCTGACATACCAAGTGAAGCGGCTGTGGTGCTAGTGTTGGTGGTGGCGGCAGGCGGGCGAGTGGTAACTTGAGAGTTGCCCGAAGCTAAGCTGGAGGAGTATGGTGCGTCGAGGTTCCGAGCGGAAGCTGTATAAGATTGGGTGTCCTTTGTTAGCCAGTCAACTATGTCTTCAGAACTTTTCAAGTTCAGGGTACGTGGCCTCTGAACACTGGGCATTATTCTAGGGCCAAAGGGAATCACAGAACCATGACCACGACGGCCCCTGTGGAGTGGCCTGCCTCTGCCTGTCATTTTTTTTCGATTAGTGGTACTATGCGTGCAAGCTACTGTGACAACAGATATGAGTGGCACTGGTGTGACACTGTGCCCTGGCAGGCCCTGAAATGCACACTAGTGAAGGAAACTGACTGCTATTATATTACGGTCCAAAAAGTTTATTTTTTATTAAATGCAAGCTATTGTGACACCAGATATGAGTGGTGGCACTGGGCAAGTGGGAACAGTATGTGCTGTAAGCCTGACACACACACTGGCAGACAACTAACTGCTATTCAATCTATTACAGTCAAAAAAAAAATTTTTTTTAAATGTACACTACTGTTACACCAGATAGGAGTTGCACTGGTGTGACACTGTGCCCTGGCAGGCCCTGAAATGCACACTCTTGAAAGAAACTGACTGCTATTATATTACAGTCCAAAAAGATTTGTTTTCTTTAAATGCAAGCTATTGTGACACCAGTGAGTGAGTGGTGGCACTGGGCAAGTGGTCACAGTATACGCTGTGAGCCTGACACACAGGCTGGCTTGCAGGCAGGCAACTGCAATTACATTACACAAAAAAAAAAAAAAAGCAGACTGATGTTCTAGCCCTAAAAATGGCTTTTTGGGGTGCTGTCCTTACAGCAGAGATCAGATGAGTCCTTCAGGACTGTAGTTGACAAGCTATTGTGACACCAGTGAGTGAGTGGTGGCACTGGGCAGGCCCTGAAACGCACACTAGTGAAGGAAACTGACTGCTATTATATTACAGTCCAAAAAGTTTTTTTTTGTTAAATGCAAGCTATTGTGACACCAGTGAGTGAGTGGTGGCAATGGGCAGGCCCAGAAATGCACACTAGTGAAGGAAACTGACTGCTATTATATTACAGTCCAAAAAGTTTTGTTTTGTTAAAAACCCTTTTTATAGGGCTCAACAATAAAAAAACATAAGTGATACATTATTAAGGACAAAAAAAGAGAGAAAAAAAGTTTTAAAATATAAAAGCTTAGGTAAAATATCTATTAGATTACACATTTATTGCAGTATACTCCTTAATACCTTCTACATGGGGGCGTGGCCAACTGCCGACCGGAGTAGCCGCATGTAACGCTCGCTCCGTGAACCACCGTGCCTAAAGCAACGATCAGCCGTCTGGCGAGCTAAAAAAAACTAATCCCCGGGAGCGGACACTGCTGTGGACACACATGGCACCCTCAAAACAGACCAAACTGACCGATCCGGTGCGGCAATCTGGAAAAAGCCGCGTGAGGCAAATCCAAGATGGCGGCGGGTCCGCGCCACAATCACCGTGATCGGAGGGAATACCTGACCCAGAGGACTGCACTATCGCTCCAGAAGACGCCCCAGTGACTAATAAAAGCCTGCACACCATGATGCAGGATCTGAAAGGGTCCCTGAGAGCGGATCTCCGCCAAATAGCGGATGACCTGCGCAGCGACATCCAGGAACTGGGGGGACGAACAAATCAACTAGAGGCTAAGACTGATGAACTATGCCTTGCACACAACGACCTTGTAGACAAACTACAGAAAATGAAAGAAGAACAGACCACCATGTGCCTTAAACTCGCAGATATGGAGGATAGGGCAAGGAGGAACAATCTACGCTTCAGGGGAGTAGCTGACAACATTCCACAAGAGGCCCTGGCGCACTATATACAGACCATGTGCGCGGCTCTAGTTCCTCACCTGAAAGAAGCAGCCTGGATGCTTGATAGGGTTCACCGCCTCCCACGACCTGCCAGATTTACAGCTGACACCCCCAAAGATATTGTAGCCCGATTTCATTATTATGGCTCCAAGGAAGAACTACTTAAAACAACGAGAAAACTCGCAAATCTGCCAGAACCTTACCAGGGGATCAGTGTGTATGCTGACCTTTCGGCAACTACCATGGCGCGCAGACGGGAATTCATTGATGTTACTAAAACACTGAGGAACCACAATATACCATACAGATGGGGATACCCGACGAAGCTTCTTATCTGGCATGGAGGGAAATCGGTGGTGGTCCTGGAACCTGAAGTGGGACTAGCCAAGCTAAAAGAATGGGGCCTACATCACGCCATGGGACAGTCACCTAAACAGAAGCCACCACTGCCGAAAAGAATGAGGCCTGAATGGACTCTCGCAGGCTCCCCGACGAAATTGAATACTCCATCTTCCACGGACTGATGCATATCTTTGGCTACGCACGTCTTCAAGGATCACTTGAGTATCGCAATGCTCTTATTGTCACTAGAATGTTATATGCTAATTTCCTGTTTCTTATATTCTATAGCTATTAGGTCTTTAATGGCTCAATAACTGTTAGAGATATTGTATTGGATAGGAACCCCAGGGTAAATGTTAATCCGATGGGTCCCCTGTGACCCTCGAGAGTCATGTTCTCAGGGCCCAACACACTAATCCAGGGGGGTACACACAAACTACCAGTCACATACGCTTTACCCGCCTATGGCCTCGACACAGACGGGAAGGCCACAATTATAGGTAACTCAATTTAACGCCCCTTTAAACCTACTTCAGGTGGAGGTCCCTAATACAAGTCACGGATGTACACCCGTACTGAACCGAATAGCAATCGAGGGGCCTATATAGCAATATATATTGCATTAGTGATGTGAGTCACCTAATAAAGAGGATCTATTCCGGGGTATACCCCCTTATACACTTAGGCCCTCACGACAAAAGGCCATCAGAGATCACCGACTAGGCCCCACGAACAACGGGGTTTCCAGACCCAGATGTACCACACTACAGATTATCATTACCCAGGGTCATCTCTGTCGTGTCCACCTGTCTCTCTATTGCGTTTCAACATAGGAATAGGATACAATGCATATATGTTTAAACTGTGTATTCCTTTATCTGATATATGGTTATCTGCCGCTACTTTCAATGTCCAGACAACTCAAATGATAAGAGATGGCGCATAACGGTGGATTACTCACCACCCCACCCAGACCAGATAATGTGTAGTGTGTTTAGACACACACACTCTGGTCTCTTTCTTTGCACTAACGGCAAAGGAGTTCTGTATAAAGTTTATTGTATATATTGTTCATATCGTTTGTTATGTTTAGTATGTTTACCTTTCTCTCGTATGCTAAACCGTACTATGAACCGAATGTTTGACGATAGCTTTCCGAATATGTACTTGGAGACACGATACACTTACAGCAGGCAGGTGCCAGGAAATCACCTACAGCTCCACATGATAGGTATTCACCACATAGGGCCACAACCCTCCCAGCTGGGATCTGTTACCGAATTATACCTACTATGTATGCACAAGACGATTAACCCTTCCCATACAAATGGCATCATTTAAAGTTTTTTCTCTTAATGTGAAAGGCCTAAATAGTCCCCACAAAAGACGTCTCGCAATTCAAGAAATGTCAAAATCTAATGCAGCGATTGCATGTTTGCAAGAAACCCACTTCTGCTCACGTAAACCACCGAAACTGTATTCGAGACAGTACCCTCAAATATTCCATGCATACTCCCCGAGCAAATCTAAAGGAGTATCCATATTATTCCACACAGACTGCCTTTTCCAGGTAATTAAGCAATACACCGACCCCTTGGGCAGATTATTAATTCTGGTGGGGTCATTGAATGGCTTTCTGGTTACAGTAGTGTCCTTATACGCACCAAACAACAACCAAATTGCCTTCACTCGCAAAGCTTTGAAAAAAATAGCGTCACTAAAACAAGGCCACGTTATTATTTGTGGCGACTTTAACTGTGCACCGAACCCTGAATTAGATATAAAGAGAGCTCAAAATAAATCCCCCACAGCGATATCTCGCACTAATGGTAACCTTTTCTCCAATTTGCTTTTTGAACACAATTTGTATGACACATGGCGCTCCACTTATCCCACAGAAAAAGACTATACTTATTTTTCCCCCGTTCATATGACATATTCACGCATAGACCTTTGCCTCGTAGATGCCAGAACCCTACCGAATATATTAGATGTCTCCATAGGAACGTGAACATGGTCGGACCATGCCCCAGTTGTGGTAACATTTGCGGCACTATATCCAGCTAGGGGACGAGGGAAATGGAGACTTAATGAAGGGTTGTTGGATAGGGCTCAAGTGTTGAAAGTAATCACTAGGGAGGCATCCGAATACTTCAAGGAAAATACCTCAGATGAGATACCGGTCAGCACACTGTGGGTCGCCCACAAGGCGGTGATTAGAGGGGTGCTAATCAGGGAGGGAGCAAAACACAAAAGACACCAGACAGAAATACACCTTTCACTCATGAAAGAATACACAGAGTTAGAAGCACAGAATAAATTAAAACCGTCCAAATCCCTCTCCAAACGAATAGGAGATCTGCAGAAAGAACTAGGCTCTCTATCTTTAAACACGACAGAACGATGGATGAGGTCCCTGAAGCTGAAATATTACACCCAGGGAAATAAAGCGGGTAGACTCTTAGCAAACAAAATTAAAACCAAACAACTCCAATCTAAAATCCCCTATATCAACTCACCCTCTAAAGGTAAATTATATAATCCGGAAGATATTGTCAATGAACTAGCGCAGTATTACCATAACCTCTACAACCTAAAAAATGACCATAACTCGCCCCACCCATCCCTAAATGATATACATGATTTTTTAGAGGCCACCACTCTACCCCACCTGGATCCCAGAAAGAGCAGCGCATTAGATTCCCCTTTCACAGAAGACGAGATAAGGCGAGCAATACACTCTTTACCAAAACATAAGGCCCCTGGTCCGGACGGACTATCCAATTATTATCATAAACTGGAACCGATCCTAACGCCAGTCCTGACTTTGCTCTATAACGACATAAAAAGCACGGGCTCTATGCCTAAAGAGATGCTAGAGGCACATGTTGTAACCCTTCCCAAACCAGGCAAACCGCCCACAGTGAGCGAAAATCTCAGACCACGACACGAAATTGTATGCCAAACTTTGGGCGACAAGGATCAAACCTCTCCTGGTAGAGTTAGTATCGGAAGAACAGGCTGGTTTTGTGCCAGGTAGACAGGCGGGAGATAACACGAGACACTTCCTAAATCTGATTCATTGGGCTAGGACTAGCAAGCAGGGGGGTGCCGTTCTGGCGCTCGACGCTGAAAAAGCGTTCGACCGTCTGAACTGGGACTATATGACACTAACACTCACGAAAATGGGGTTCTCTTCCTCCACCCTGGGGGGTATTATGGCCCTCTATCAGGCCCCATCAGCAAGAGTCTTCAACTCTGGTTTCCTATCCAAGCCGTTTGACATAAGTAACGGCACCCGCCAGGGCTGCCCGCTTTCACCCCTCTTGTTCATCCTGAGCCTAGAACCGGTCATAAACCGCATTAAAGCCCACCCAGGAATCAAGGGTCTAGACACGCCGGCCGGAGTTCAGAAAATTGCACTATTTGCGGACGATGTCCTACTTTATTTAACACACCCACACACCTCCATCCCGAATTTGATGGACCTTCTGTCTCAATATGGGGAGGTCTCCTACTACAAAAACAACCTCAAGAAAACTCAGGCACTACCCATAGGCCTGCCCCCACAGATGGTACAAACTTTAAAAGATTCACACCCCTTTGACTGGAGATCAACCTCTCTTAAATACCTAGGCATAAAACTGGCAAAATCTGACTCACTACTAGTGCAGGAAAATTATGTATCTATGATCCACAAACTGCAGGCACAATTAGATACCTGGCAGAAACTGGAGGTGTCATGGTTAGGTAGAATACACACCACGAAAATGATGGCATTACCACATGTACTATACCTCTTTCGAACGCTACCGATAAAACTACCAGATAAAATCCTGAAGAGATTCCAGTCGATCTTTAATGCATACATCTGGAAAAAAAAAACCCCAAGGATAGCAAGACGCCTCACATGGCAATCCCCGCTAAAGGGAGGCCTGGGCATTCCAGACGTGAAATAATACTATAAAGCAGCACTACTAGCGCAAGGACTGGAGGTCCTGTCTAATCCCAAACCCCCGGTATGGCTACGCCTAGAAAATGCATGTTTACACCCACACAACCTTGCACAGGTGCTTCGAACGCACACAACATGGGACACAAAACAAAACAACCCTCTGACAAATACACGCTTTTTAATAAACAGCTGGTTAAGATGGGCCACCACCCTCACCGGTGCAGAGAATCTTATATTTTACGCCCTACGAGCGCTCTCGCAGCACTGTCACATAATATACCAGTGACATCCTGGATCCAAAAAGGGATCTCACATATCCACCAAATGTTCACTCCACAAGGCCTTAAGACCTTCCCAGAACTACAAACAGAATTTAACTTACCGGCTAAAGACCTTTTCACCTACATAAGAGTTAAACATATAACGCATACACACAAAATACGTCCCACAGAAGAATCTCAGCTCACTCTCTTCGGACGACACTGTATAGGCAAGGGCACAAAGATCAAACCATTATCCCTGTGCTACACCGCCATTAACGGAGCAGACCCATTGTCCAAACACAAGTACATGGACCAATGGGAAACAGAACTTGATATCTCTATCCCTATCCCGCTATGGCTCCAGGCTATCCAAACAACCAAAGCTTCCTCACACAGTCTCTCTCATTGGGAGGCATACTGCAAGCTCATGATGAGATGGTACTTGGTCCCAAGTCGATTAGCACATATGTATCAAGGTGTATCAAATAAGTGCTGGCGATGTGGCCTTCATGTGGGCACTCTCAGACATATTTTTTGGGACTGCCCTACATTGGGGCCGTATTGGCAACAGATAAGAAAGGCCCTTAACAAGCTCATGACGGTACCAATCCCCTTTGCTCCAGACTGCTATTTACTCCATCTCTCCCCGACTGTCTTCTCACAACCACAAAAAGTAGTTGCCATTCATATCTTGATGGCAGCTAAGACTAGTATAGCTAGCCACTGGAAAGGCATCAACGCACCTTCCTTCACGGAAGTGTGGAACAGGGTAGACGCCACATATGAATACGAACTTCTGGCGCATAGGCTTAATGGGCGAGAGGAATTACACACTACAAAATGGGCCAGCTGGACTGCTAACAGAGCAATCCTAAAACCGATATTCCAGACTTAAGAACAATTAGTTAGGAACCGCATAATCTCTTGGACCCTCTGGACTAACTGAACCTAGCACTCTTCCTACAGGCAACACATCCCCGCTGATGTATACGCCAACGCATTGACATAAGCTATTCCACTGTCCTGCCGATCTGTAGGTTACTACTTATTACTTCCGAGGACATGTAAGGCTCTCCTATGCATAGTACAAATAGCATTGTTTCTTTTCTTTCCCTGGTTACCCTCCCCCCCCCCCCATTACCTTCCCATCCCACCCAATCCAGTTACACTACGTCCACATTTTTGAGGCATAACACAGGTATAAATGACAGAGAATGGGGGGGTGTTCGGTTCCGATCGTCTTGCGGGTGGTCGCTGAGGACCGTGCGCGGGGGGATCGGGACGGGGCATTCCCCTAAAATGACGTTAGTCTTATAAAACAGGCCGGACGACTTCCACCCAGCAATTATTCTACACATGGCAACATTAAGAAATACCCAACATATGAATAACATAAAGAAACCACTACTCAAAGTTAACACATGGAAGGGGTCACCCGGCACTGTTGAGCATGGGGTAATTAGTGGAATAGGCCGGATCAACCTGGGCACAGGTCAAGGAGGGATTTAGCAGGCCACCAGAATAAGTAACTATAACCCTACAACTCTGGAGGTTTTTAACATGCCGTCCTACAAGCTGCTTAAGTTAGGTTGTGGTCGTTGTAGCTCTCCCTCCAATAATACACGAACTATGTAAATGTTTCACTTATTCTTGGTAGAAACAAATACACGGTGGACAACTGTAACGTACATTGCAACGGTAACAGCACATGGGTCCATTAGACCAAATTGTTACTTTATTTAATTGTTGATCCGTTTACTGTATAAACTGTCAGATGAAGACCGACTGTAATCCTATTCGCTTGTATATACCTGTTCACAATCTACCAAATGACCTGTATGTCTCGAATAACATGTATGTATTGAATATTCCCCTCCCTTACTCTTCTCTTCTGTATCCCATTTGTTTCTTTGATATATATGAAAAATTTGAATAAAAAGTATACATTGAAAAAAAAAATACCTTCTACATGTATGCATTATCTAAATTTATTGCACTTTACCTATAATGCCTTCTATATACATATTACACTCATAACAATCCTAAATAAAATTGTACATTTCAAAATCTATATTAAGACCATTAGGGGAGAGGGTTTCTAAATTGAAGATCCATTTAATTTCTGCCTTATTTAAAATTTTACTTTTTAGATACCAATAAAATTCAACATTTTAAGGTCACAATTCTGACTTTTCATGAAATGAGCTGATACAGAGTGAGTGGTAACTTTATTTTGGATATTATGTAGATGCTCACTCACTCTGATTTCCAATGGTCTTGTGGTCCTCCCCACGTACTAAAGGCCACATTTACATTTTAAAAGGTATAGGACATTGCTAGTGTCACATATAATAAAATCCTCAATAAAATATTCCTTTTTTGTGACATTAGATAAAAACTTTTCCTTTTATTTAGAGATAACACTCGTACTTTTACAGGCTTTACACCGACCACAATTGTGGAAACCTTTTAATGTAGTGCCAAATATATCTGTGTCTACCTTTCCTTTTTTTGGGATACAGCTTTTAGTTAAAATATAAGTTATTTGCCCCTCTAAAACTTTCTCCTATATACATATTTAAATCTTCATTTTGTCTTAAGATGTGCCAATGTTTGTTTAATTATTTATTTATTTTTTAAATATGGCTTTGAGAATTAAAATTACTGATAAAAGTCACCTGTTCATTTTGTATGTTAGTCTCCCCTTTTTATTTTTATATACCAAAAGATCTTCTCTTGTTTTTTCTTTTACAGCCATACATTGTTTCTCCACTTCTTCTAAATGATTTGCAGAAATTGTTCCTTGAGGATTTGTGATTGTTCTACAAATAGTTATTCCTTATTACAATTTCTTTTAAACCTTGTGAATTATCCTTTTGGCACATTCACAAGCCAAGGGGAAAAGGGGCAGCTACTTGGAATTTAAAAAAAGCTAAAAATAAATCCAGAGAGGCACGGTCTCCTTTCCAAATAAAAAATATATCATCAATAAATCTCTTGTAGAGGACCAAGTTCGCCACCCAGTCATGCCCTGTAAAAATATGCGTAGTTTCCAGTATGACATAAATAAATTGGCATAACTGGGTGCGAACTGGGTGCGAACTGGGTCCCCGTAGCCGTGACTCTTTTGTAAATGAAAGTCTCCTTCAAACCAAAAAAAGTTGTTCTTAAGAATCATAAAAGTACACTTGAGTATAAAATCAATTTGTTGGATTTTAAAATTCCCTGATTTTTCCAAAACGAACTTCACAGCCTCACATTTTCTATGGTGTTCAATTATTGTATAGAGGCTAGTCACATCACATGTCACTAGCCAACAATCTTCACACCATTCAAAGTTCTCCAATAGTTGTAATAAGTGCATTAGGTCTTTGAGGTAAGCTGTATACTTTACCACAATAGGCTGTAATAATGTGTCAATATATTGTGACAGGGGGGATAACAGAGAATCCACTCCTGCCACAATAGGTCTTCCTGGTGGATTTTGCAGGACTTTATGAATTTTTGGTAAGATGTAAATTACCGGAATTATAGGGTTGTTGTTATTTAAAAATGTATACTCATTTGTCCATCATCCAGAAGTTTAATAAGTTATTTTTTTAATTTCCGGCTCTGGATTTTTTATTTAATTTACAATAAGTATTAAAATCTGATAACTGTTTAAAAATTTCCTCCATATAATTTTTTTTTGTCATAATGGCAACTCCACCCCCTTGTCCGCCGGTTTTATAACTATATTTTTATCTTCTTTTAAATATTTTAATGCTTTTTTCTCCCCTATCGTTGGAACCTCGATACAGGTTTGATTTTCTTTAAGTCTGTCATAACTGCTTTTTCAAAGGTTTTTATACTGGCGGTTTTGAGATGGTGAGGAAAAAAAATGGATTTAACTTTCAAATCTGTATGATTCAATTCTTCCTGATATTTGACCGTATCATCTCTATTTACATTTAAAAAATATATTTTTAGCCATAATTTCCTAGTATATCTATTTAGATCTAGGTAAGTTTCAGATTTATTTAGATTGCAGCTCGGGGTGAATTTAAAACCTTTTACTCAAAAACTTTTTTATGATCCTCATTTAAAATTTTATTAGAAATGTAAAATTTTATTAGAAAGGTTTAAAATTTTATTAGAAAGGTTACAAATCTTAATTGGTGCAGCCAAGTTACTGGGTCTTTGTGTTTTCAGTTGTGTTTTTCTCTTAACCTCCTTGTTTTTCTTCTCTCACCCCCTCCCCATTGTTCCCCTTCTTCTGAATCTCTCCTCCTCTTCAGGGGTGATCTGTGGATTCTTGACCAATAATTGTGTCTGTGGGGGGTCTCTAAAAAAATATCCTCACCTACAGATTTCAGAGGTTCATACTTGTTTACATAGTGGGGTCTATTCTTCTCTCACTAGTGTGTCTCTCTTCTTGTCTTGTACAGTGCATATTTTTATTTTTATTGCCATAATTTGTCCTTTTATCTCTTGGTTTTTGGGGGGTATGATGAGTATTTTATTTTTTTCTCCTAACTTCTGTCCATCTATATTCATCTCTGGGTTCTTCCCTTCTTTTTGTAGAAATCTCTTTGTTAGGATTATTTATCATTTTTGGTCTTGTTTCAAACTTTCTCCCTGAATTTAACCTATGTCTTGGTGTTTTCAAATCCCTTTGTTCCTACCCTATTGATCATTTCCTACTTTTGTTTTTATTTCTATTTGGACTTATCCTCACCTGTCCTCTCTTACAATCTTCTACATCCCACTTGATTTTTAATTCTCTGGTCAGTAATTTTTCAAGTTCTCCACATATGATATCCAGGTTATCACTGTCTTTAATTGTTACCTGGTTAACCTCATCTTTCTTACTGAACTTAATTTTCATATATTCCATCCATTTTTCTCGTCTTTCAAATATAGCCATAATTACGCCATTGATTAAAGAAACAAATAATATACAAAAAACTGTGTAACAGTGTAGGCGCTAAACAGCATGCAGCTTTGAACACTGTGGAATAAATCACTCCAAATTCCACCAGAGACAAAATTATACAATAAAAAGTAAAGTGCTCAGCGCAAAATATATAGAAGCAGTATTTAATAATCTAGCTTCTAGGGTTCACACCACCCAATGTGTAGAAAAGTGAGTATGGATATACCTATAAATGAATACAGTGATATTGCTTCTTCCTGGAATAAATATATAAAAAATATTTTAACTAAAAGTTGTATCCCCAAAAAAGGAAAGGTAGACACAGATATATTTGGCACTAAATTAAAAGGTTTCCACAATTGTGGTCGGTATAAAGCCTGTAAAAGTATGAGTGTTATCTGTAAGAAAACTGAAAAGTTTTTTCTAATGTCACAAAAAATGAATATTTTATTGAGGATTTTATTACATGTGACACTAGCAACGTCATATATCTTTTAACATGTAAATGTGGCCTTTAGTACATGGGGAGGACCACAAGACCATTGAAAATCAGAGTGAGTGAGCATCTGCGTTATATCCAAAATAAAGTTACCACTCACTCTGTATCAGCTCATTTCATGAAAAGTCATAATTGTGACCTTAAAATGTTGAATTTTATTGGTATCCAAAAAGTAATGAAACTGTGGAGAGGGGGAGATTTTTTGAAAATTTTAAATAAGACAGAAATTAAGTGGATCTTCGATTTAGAAACCCTTTCCCCTTATGGTCGTAATATAGACTTTGAAATGTACAATTTTATTTTGGTTGTTTATGAGTGTAATATGTATATAGAAGGCATTAATCTAATAGATATTTTACCTAAGCTTTTATATATGTGATCTTGATAAAGACCCAACAGGGTCGAAACGTTGATTTTTTTGTATATACCACAGTTATGTATTCTTTGGGAATGCAGTAAATAGTTTTGCACTATTATTAAGACCTATTGTGCTCCCTTTATTGCTTTATATATATATATATATATATATATATATATATATATATATATATATATATATATATATATAAAATATACAAACCAGTGCACTCGCTTATTAACTAAACAGAGATTTCAAATCCTAAATAGTACTATTTAAAAACACCTCACCTAGGTAGAAAATAATGGGGGTTTGGTTACATTATATGATCATACATTGCATAAGCCTGCCAACTGCATCAAAGTACCCCATTATTGGCAGGTCCTACTCTAGCAGCCTAATGCTGTTTTGTCCTGATGAAAGCTCCATGTGGGAGCTGAAACGTTGACTTTTTAAATGGATTAAATAAAAGTTAAATTTTATTTGAAAATCTCTATAAAGTCCTTGGAGTGCGGTCATTTCTGCTATGTCTATATATATATATATATATATATATATATATATATATATATATATATATATATACAAGATAAAAGCTTAGGTAAAATATGTATTAGATTACACATTTATTGCACTATACTCTTAATACCTTCTACAGGTATGCATTATCTAAATTTATTGCACTTTACCTATAATGCCTTCTATATATATATATATATATATATATATATATATATTAGATATATAGAAGGCTTGGCCTGTAATTGTGGGAGGCACAACTTGCCCTATATAACGTACTACAGTCCAGCTACCTGTCAGCGACGATCCCGGAAGTGCTTTGATCTACTTCCGGTTCACGTGATCCAGACGCGGCAGCGGGCGAGTTCGAGTTTCGGGCCGGTAACAGAAGCCTAACCGCTCCACGAGGCTGTCTCCCGGGTAAAACAGTGAGTCATCTCACGGGCGCATCCACCGCCACGTGTTACATCAGTTAGGGAACCCCTTCGTCCCTCAGGCTCCCCGGACTCGAGCTGTGCTCAAATGGGACCCCCCACACATACTCACAGGGGGCACAGCGCATATAGGATCCTCTCGGATACTTGCCGCATACTGGCTTCGTGGTACCGACCAAACGCTTCAAATACACTTACCCTTACACTTACGTGCGTTCCTAGTTAATGATTGCGGCCTGTATTCGGCTATTTCTTTCATAGCACTGCTTTTCCCCGCATGTAGGCTGGTTTTACTGTTGGTATGTAATTTAGTCAATGTGTATGGCTGAATATCGCCACCTTGTGGCTGTGTTCAATATGTGTTGATTTCATTCATTTAAATGTTTGTATTTCTTTCAATGAATTTTCAATTATACGGTTTCAAACTGAATTTAATCAGATGGGTTATAAACTGATCTTACTGTGAGTTTCAGCTGTTCTCAGCTTCTGTCCTGCCGGGCATAGTACCTACATGCGCGGCATACATTTACACACTGTTGGCTAAATATCATTTGCGTTTATCAGCTGCTGCGGTTTCCCGCCGGTCTGTACTAGGCTTTCAGCTTACCTTTTCTAAATAATACGGTACACACACACTTACTCGTTGTGGGGTGTCAGGCAGCTCCGTTCATACTGGTTCGACTGTCAGCATGCATTTTAACAAGTCCTACTCGTGTATTACGGCCGGTCAGGAACTCTGGTTGATAAGTCACATTCCGCTTTAGCTTTTAAATGTTAAGCTCGTCATGCTTGAATCTTGTCCATCATACTTACCGTTATTCTTAAGTGCAGTCCTGGTACTGGGCTGGGTTCAGCTAAGCCATCCATATCTCTGCTTTCCCCCGCTTGCAGGCTGGGTTCTGTAGTCAGTATGTGTTTCAGTCTGTTAGTTTGGCTGTATATCGCCACCTGGTGGCTATCTGGTAAATGCATTAATTTTTCTTTTTTGAAGGCTGTATGACTGTCAATGCAATTTCCATTATATGTTGTATAGAACTGTTAAAAATTTGCAAGTAGGCTTATAAAATGTTTTATTTTTAAACCTGCTACTCAGGTCACTCGCACGACAGTAATAGTCACGTTATTGTTAATTGTTGTAAGTTAAACCATTTAATTAGGTTAAAAAAATGATGTTTAACTCTGGTTTATCCTGACTTTGTTTCTCCACTCTGCCGGTAGTCAGTTAAGTCATATCTAACATGTTATTCGGTTAATTAGTTCTTAGGTTTAATAATAATAATAATAATAAATAATTTAATAATTGCCACCTACCGGCCTCGTTTAGCCGATCTTACGTTTCTTTAGATTTACCCCTCTACTTACAAGCGGGCCGTTTTCGTGCACATCTCCCTATTTTGTGCTGTATTCAGCAAATTCATTCATAACAATGCTATTTCCCCTCATTTACGCTTGGTTCCGCTTTTCGTATACTAGTTTGGTTTGGCTAATACGGCCACCTTGCGGTTTTACTATATTGTTGGTAACTTTCATCTAAATGTATGGCAAACTTGCTTTTGTTTGCAAATATACCTTCATTGCTCTGTTCGTTACTTACATATGGTTAAAGCTTTATTGCGTGCATTTACTTTGCGTACTTTTACTTGGATTATTAGTATGTTATACAGGTTATTACTTTTTCCTTTGTTTGTTACTCCTTTACATGACAAGCCGTTGGTGAGTAAAACACATTCAGGCTCCTTTGTTGCGCCCGGTATACATTAAAAGTTAAGTTTCATGGTATTTATACGGTTCTGGTTAATTTAGTCTTTTTATGGTATGGCAATTGTTTGCAACTGTATCCCCCTGACAATTTTAGTTGTGGTAGTGAAAGCATGCACACACGCTCTCCATGCTCTTATGTACATTTTTACAGCAGCAGTCTGCTTTTGATATTATCTTATAGTATATAATTATCAAAGATTCTTCATTTGGCCGGCAATAAGGTTTTGTACTATTGTCATCTACTGTGTTTTCTTAGTAGAGTTATATGTATACACCCTTTTATGTACACTAATCTGTCTGGGGAGTATGACTAAAACAGCCAGCAATCGTACGGCTACACCATTAGTTATACTGTCATTCGCACGTTTCCCTGTCCTTATCGTCATTTCACATCTTCGTCTAAACTGTCATTTCATGCTATGACACTCACGTTAATCGGTCATTATGTACCACTGCAAATTCGTGTGGTCTGGCTTTCGGTTAGCTGTCGTCAGCAGAGTACCATTTGTGTATGTTTAGTTGTCCGTTTGCCTAAATTTCTATGCTTACTATTCCTCCACATATGAGTCTTTCTTTAAAATCAGCCTTTCCATTGTCTTAATTATAAAACGAACAGCAATATCCTAATCAGGATGTTTTAAGGCAGTTAAGGTCATACATTCACGGGGTATTATTTTCTTGAACAGTAGCTAAGGTGTTTTTGGTATATGTAAGTATCTTAAATAAGTTTATTTTACGCCCACTTCTGTCTCCTGCATCTCATGTACCTAGTTACACTAGGCTGTATTTAAATTAGATGTCAATTTAGTTAACTTGTCTTCCCTCTGGTTAAAGTTCATACAATTACTGTCAATTTACATGTACAATGAATGGGTCATTAATTTACTATAGTTTTTCCTTAAAGCAATCGTGTGTTTTGAGTATTTAAGTATGTTAAACTATGGTTAATTTCGTGCTCAGCTTCTGTCTGGTCTGGGGCATTACTTTATTGCAAACTAAGCTACGCCGTGTAGTGATAACAATTAATTATGTTTTATTTTCTCCTGTTATGAGATATTCCTTCCTTCTTGGTTAAAACACAAAGGCAACTGTTAGAGTTCTAGTTATCGCCCTACAAGGACAACTCAATCGTTCTTGACATTAGTCTACATATACAAGTCATGTAGGTTCATTTTCAACTACAGTTTACGTCGCTCAGGACAATCAGCAGGTGCGGTAACCAATAAAACCAGGTGGGATCAGGAGTAAGTTTAAACTCTCGCCAAATTAGGTATGGTCCCGTAGGCCTCTCTGCCTATTAGTCAGTGGTCCCGCAAGGCATACAGTCAGCCCTTCCGTTCAGAGGTTTGTGCCCAATCGGCCCAACGCATAGTTATAGCCTTGCATCAACTCATAGTTAGGGCCTCACCCGTCACGGCCAATCGATATTACATTCTGTTACGGTCACTGAGAGGCCAACACCCCGCCACTCACCTCAGTGGCACAAAGGCCCCACGAGCCAAATCATAGGTAGAGCCTCTCAAAGCCGCTTGGCAAGTAGTCAGGGCGTCACCTGTCACCAACATAAGCTACTTAATACAATTTCGCCTGTAGGCACTACTCTAGTAAGCTGGGTCACTGCAGGTCTATACGGTACGGTACTAACCAAGCATCTGCTTCACTTCCTTAGCATGCCTAATGCTTCTATACTAGGAGATGTTCTGTCAGTTACTAGCGCCCATCTCAGGTCAGGCTCGGAGAGAATACAATACATACATCGTCTGGGGTCAGTTACGCACAGAACTGTTTCTAACTAAAGAAACGAGGAAAGCCTACTCTAGAGCTTACAAATTGTTTAAAGATTTTGTTCGTGATTAGCACATAATAAATGTTTTTCTGTTGAAACTGTTGTTGCATTCACATCTTTTTGCAATTTTTCCCTTAAATTAGCATACAACACTATCAAACTCTACTTATTAGGCATACAACACTACATGTTAACCAGCCATCCCAACAAACTCCATCTCTAACGTCTTACCCAGGTAAAGCATATTAAGAGGTGTTCACAGATTATCAGCACACAATCCCATCAAAAGACTTCCCATAGACAGTAAACTATTTAAAAGTATCTCCGATATTTTCGACACAACCCTTTGAACACACCACAAACCTTATCATAGAATCGGCAGCTTACCTGACTTTCTACGGGTTTTGAGACTTCGAGAGTTCTGGTAAGCTGCCGATTCTAAGCTTTGCCTCCAAAGAAACACCTACACAAGAACAAACTACTATATCATATCCATTTCCCGTACCAAATCAAGCCAAACAGGTCCTCCGGTAGAAATTAAATACTATCCTACTTTTACCAAATGGTGTCCTGTACCACTTTTAGTTAGTCTAGTGATGTCCCAAATCACTTCCAACCAGCGAGTCCACTATTGACCGTTCAAGGGTAGCCTAACAACCAAACAATTTTATGTTTTACTTTCATACTCTTTTACTCAGGCTTGGACATAACCCACATGCATTCACGTGTCATTCCTTTCGCGTTGGTGCACCTTCAGCTACCTCAGGTAACTAAGTACCCACACACATCATTAAAACATGGGAAGATGGGAATCATCAGCATGCAATTCCTAAACCTGAAATAAAATAAGAATGGCTTTCCATATTATGTCTAAATAATGTTTGTATTTATATAAACTTGTATGAATTATCAGAAATCGCTTCTAATCATTTTTTGCCCTCTTTTACAGGCCTAACCTCACGTCAGTTTCGGCACACCTCAACTGACTTGCTATTACTAATACTGCTTCTTTTTATTATCATTGCCTAACGTCCTCGTATGTGCCGTACACAAATAGAAGGCTTGGCCTGTAATTGTGGGAGGCACAACTTGCCCTATATAACGTACTACAGTCCAGCTACCTGTCAGCGACGATCCCGGAAGTGCCCCTCCCACCGCACCCTCAATTTATTATTTCTCCTAGGTGGGCCCTCTTTTACAGGCCTAACCTCACGTCAGTTTCGGCACACCTCAACTGACTTGCTATTACTAATACTGCTTCTTTTTATTATCATTGCCTAACGTCCTCGTATGTGCCGTACACAAATATATATATATTAGATATATTTTTTTAAAAAAATTCTTTATTTTGGATGTGCATGAGAGTTAGACAATGAACAAGAGACATTTGTACATTAGTTATTTAATGAGGAATACATAACTTAGACATGTCTTGCGGTGTGCACGTTTTTTCTTTCATCAGGGATCTATGATATATAGAGATGTCGCGAACATAAAATGTTCCGATCGCGAACGACGAACGCGAACTTCCGCAAATGTTCGCGAACGGGCGAACCGGGTGAACCGCCATAGACTTTAAAACCCACAGGGACTCTTTCTGGCCACAATAGTGATGGAAAAGTTGTTTCAAGGGGGACTAACGCCTGGACTGTGGCATGCCGGAGGAGGATCCATGGCAAAACTCCCATGGAAAATTACATAGTTGATGCAGAGTCTGGTTTTAATCCATAAAGGGCATAAATCACCTAACATACCTAAATTGTTTGGAATAACGTGCTTTAAAACATCAGATATGATGTTGTATTGATCAGGTAGTGTAAGGGTTACGCTCACTTCACAGTGACAGACCAAACGCACCGCAAACAACCGCAAACAGTCCATTTGCACAACCGCAAACTCCCCATTTGCACAAGGTTGGATACCAAGCTAGCCATGTCCCGTTCCTTGTCCTCACTGATGTCATTGAAGGTCTCTTCCTCCACCCAGCCACGTACAACACCAAGGGTCCCCGAAAGGTGACAACAAGCCCCATGTATTTTTTTTTTTTTAAATGTACACTACTGTTACACCAGATATGAGTTGCACTGGTGTGACACTGTGCCCTGGCAGGCCCTGAAACGCACACGTGTGAAGGAAACTGACTGCTATTATTTCACAGTCAAAAAAGTTTTTTTTTTTTATTAAATGCAAGCTATTGTGACACCAGATATGAGTGGTGGCACTAGGCAAGTGGGCACAGTATACGCTGTGAGCCTGACACACACGCTGGCAGGCAGGCAACTGCAATTAGATTACACAGGAAAAAAAAAGCAGACTGATGTTCTATCCCTAAAAAGGGCTTTTTGGGGTGCTGTCCTTACAGCAGAGATCAGATGAGTCCTTCAGGACTGTAGTGGACACTGAATACACTAGCCTAGCTATCGATTTCCCTATTAAATCAGCAGCAGCTACACTGTCCCTCCTCTCACTAAGAATGCAGCTTCCGGGGGCGGGGCCTAGCTGTCATGGAGGAAAGACGCACTTCGTGTGATCTCCCTCAATATCTCACTATCAACAAGTGAATTTCACCCCAGAAGGGGATGACCCAGCAATGTTGCTCCTACCTTACCGACCCGACATGCTTAATAGTGGTCAGCAACTCAACTCAACTCTTACTTACCTCCGCGTTGCAAGTGTGGCCTGGTGCTCACTGGGCGGGAGAGGCGGACGATCTCCCGATCCTGGGATGCCCAGGAGCAGCTACTTCCCGGCAGGAGTTCTTTCACCCCCCCCCTCAGACCGGTGGGGGCTATCCCGGTCCACCCCTGAGAGGCTGTCTGGAGCTAATGGACGCACAGAGCACAGCCGCCCAGGCTGACATACTCATCTGCGACTCTCCCAATATGGCGGCAGCCGCGTGTCCTCCTGGTACCAGCAAAGCATGGCAGGATATTGAGTCTAAGCTGCACAGACTCTTTAATCAATTTTAGAAGCAAATAACAAGCAGGAAGCCCCAACAAGCTCCACCACAGCCCCAACAAGCTCCATCACAGCTAAGCGAAGCAGTCCCCATTAAAATCCACCAACGCAATAGGCATCGAAGATGGGACTGGAGGCACAAACAGAAATGCAGAGCCTGCCCCACGTCAAGCACTCGCCCCCACAATCCCGCACCGGACGTGAAGCACCACCGGGACAGATCCGACCACCCGACAAAACAAGCTTCCACTACCTCAAGTCGCGAACCCGGCACTCAGCCAGAGACTTGCCTTTGTTGTTCCAGGTATCAGGGACTCCCAGGGTCTGCACCTGGCACCCAGAAGGTATCGGATGAGCACAAGCAGTAAACAGCAGCCTGCCAAGCATGTCCAACTATAGCCGATCCTCCACACCATGCCTTTGATCACATGAACTGCTTTCTGCACGTTAACTAATCGTAAAGTAGCAAGCATTTAAACATGTCATTATTTCACCTCCTAAAGAGTTTATTGTCGTAGTTCCTTACATGCCTTTACCTTAACCGCTCATGTATTATGTTATTCACTAGTCTCATCTCATGGGGCGACTCACACTTTATAACTAGTGGTGGAGCTGCTGATATAAATACACAGTTGATAACGTGCAAGCTACACCCTAAACATGACAGCCATCTTTCACAACAATGTACTGCTATATACTCATACCCTCAGTGCAACTAGCCATGATATACGCACGTTCAGCCTAGCATGCTCAAATATAACACACTTCTGTCTAAAAAAAGGATGCAGCTTCAGAATTAATCTAAATTGTATGCTGTCTAGAAGGTGGGAGGGTCTGGGAGCGAGGGTCTGCTGCTGATTGTCTGGAATGTGTCTGCTGACTGTGAGGTACAGGGTCAAAGTTTACTCAATGATGACGGGGGGCGTATAGGGGGTGGACCGACCATCGCATATGTTCACCATCCATAGCGAACGCGAACAAGCTATGTTCACCATGAACTATTCGCCAGCGAACTGTTCGGGACATCACTAATGATATACAGTGCTAACATATTAAACATAGAGCAAACAGGTTAACAAAAGCCCTGTAACAAATAACATCCTTATGTCAACATGGGTGGCATATGGTTGGTTAATAGACCTAACGGTGTTTGACATATATCAGCTCATGAAGTAGTGTTAGTTTCCAATCTGGGGTATGCTGCATTTTTGGGGTGGTCGGTACGTGTGGACAGCCTAGTCTACCCAGGCTGCGTGCTGGTGGGCCAGTTGAGCCAGAAGATGGGCTTTGATGCTAAGAGAAAATGCAGGTGAGTGCAATGCCCCTAACCAAGGGGGCAGTGGTGGGGGGGTGAGATGTGGTGTTGTTGATGCCTTAGTGCAGCGCTCCGTATGGTGTCTGGGATCAATTTAAAAGTAATGAACAACTTTTGCTGACAAAATATGAAAGTAAGCATAATAACATAAATATTTTTAGGTGCTAGGTTCCCTTTTATTCCAGTGTCCCCTCTGATTAGCTAGAGACAGGAGTCTCCAGAAGTAATTAGCGTTGTGGAGCCCTGATTGTCTGCTTTCGCCATCACAGCACTGGCGCCAATGTCCCTCTGGCGCGTGGGACAAAGGGGTGATGTTGGCCGGGTCCCTGGCACTCTCAGGTAGTATTGAGGTCTCAGTTGGCATGGGCAGTCCCATTTTCCTCAGAAAAGGAGTTGCCTCTGCCATGGTATGGAGAACTTGAGTGGTTCTGGCTTGTGTGAGCGTTAGGGAATTATCAGTCCCACACCTGTAGGGCAGTCCTGCCGTACGTAGTTGGGAGGTTACCAGTGCATAGGTTTTCCTCCATAAAAGAGTTGCCTTTGTGAGGTCTTGAAAAAAGGTCAAGTTGGCATTCTCGAAAGGGAAAGGAGTTTTGCCTTTTACAGCCATCATTATGTGTATTTTGTCCTTTACTGAGTGGCAGCGCAGGATGACATCCCGGTTCAGGTTGGTATTAGTGTTGGTTGTGTTGGGGATGCGGTATAGGCCATCCACTGTTACTTTGTGTGCCAATGTGGGAGGTAGTATGGAGGCCAAAAGGCATCTTCTATACTGGGGTAATTCCTCCGCGGATACCGCTGCAGGGATACCCCTGATTTTGATATTTGCACGGCGTTGTCTGTCCTCCATGGTTGTGAGCTTTGTGGTCAGGATACTCTGGTGTGTTTGTAGTTGGTGGATAGAGTCCTGCATAGCATGCAGGGTAGATTGGGTGTCCACTATATCATCCTCGGTGGCTCTGACTCTTTCTGTAACGGCTTGCAGCTCTGTTTTGAATATGGACGAGTCCGCCGCCAGTAGATTGTGGATGTCGGCTAGGAGGACTTTCAGGTCTCTTTTGGCCGAATCATCTGAAGAGTCTGCTGTTGTGGTAAGTACCACCTGAGGGTGTTGAGGTACCTCAGTTTCTTGGCGGTCCGGTTCGGGTTCTGCTTCCCGCCGGTCTCTGACAGGGGTTTGTCTTGGCCTCTGCAGCATTGCCCCAATGTCCCTGTTGTCCGGCCCTGCGGTGGGTTTCTGTGACTTGTGGCCCATGGTCAGCATACTGGGTGATATTTGTGGTGAGGCCTCCCTTGGGCGATCCACAAAGTCTCCGCAGAGGAGTGACTCGAGGCTGGGCCTCTGTAGGGAGTGGTAGGCCTCAATTTTGCGTCACCGTTTAGGCTGCTTTTGTGGCAGGAAAAAGAGCATCTATTGATGCAGCTCGGGCAGCAGAGTCCGATTTTCTTGGTTATTCGGCTAGATGGGCCCCTGGTTTGTTGATATCATGCGGATTGTAAGTTTGTTTGAAGGAGCTCCAGAAAATGGCACCTGGCTTGGTCTGCTAGCTGCCCCTTCCCCCCCCCCCCCCAAGCTTTTATATTTTGTAAAATTTTTTGTTCTTAATAATGTATCACTTATGTATTTTTTATTGTTGAGCATTTATCCCTATTAAGGTTTTGGTAATAACATTTAGGACTGGGAGATTACAAGACAAGATTGACATATATAAGAAAATTGGAACTGCCTGGACTAAACTAAACCGGAATACAGCCATTGTTTATGGTGGAACGCATGAAAACAGCCGCTGAAATGCATGCCGAAGGTGGAACACATGAAAATGGCCGCTGGAACACCTGGCGTGATGTCATCTGCCATTGCAATACCGATCGCAATGGCATTAGGAGGTTGGGAGGGTCCTGGTAGGCTAATTGGAATTGGGGAGGAAGTCCTAATTTGAAAAACAGAAAATTTACTTAAAAACAGAGACTGCACATGGGAATATGTATGCACCTGAGGAAGACGCAGATTTTAGCGTTGAAATGTGTTGTGCTATTGGAGACACTTATTGTATGTACAATTTTATTTTATTTTGTTATAATAAATATATTTTAAACCATGAAGCTGGTGCTCTCCATCAAATTCCATGAAGACCTGGTATTCCTGCAATGGCACCTGCATTATCTGATTATGTCTTGCTACCTGAGCCAGTTTGTTACCAGGCTCATTAAAATGTGAGTTGAATACCTTAAGAATACACTAAGTGACAAATCTGGGATATTACTATACTACTCTATGAGAGTGTTGTTTATGTTTATTATTCCAGGAAGAAGCAATATCACTGTATTAATTTCTAAGTATATCCATACTCACTTTTCTACACATTGGGTGGTGTGAACCCTGGGAGCTAGATTATTAAATACTGGTTCTATATATTTTGTGCTGAGCACTTTACTTTTTATTGTATAATTTTGTCTCTCATGGAATTTGGAGTGATTAATTCCAGTGTTCATAGCTGCATGCTGTTTAGCGCCTACACTGTTACACAGTTTTTTGTATACTTTTATTTTTTCCCCCATTTTTCATGGGCTGAAATCAAAGATCGAAGACTTTTTCTATCTTCACAAAAGGCCTATTTCTCTCAAATATTGTTTACAAATCTTTCTAAATCTGGGTTAGTGATCACTTCTCCTTTGCCAAGATAATCCATCCACCTCGCAGGTGTGGCATATCAAGATGCTGATTAGACAGCATAATTATTGCAAAGGTGTGCCTTAGTCTGGCCACAATAAAAGGCCACTAAAATGTGCAGTTTTATTACACAGCACAATTCCACAGATGTCGCAAGTTTTGAAGGAGCGTGCAATTGGCATGCTGACTGCAGGAATGTCCACCAGAGCTGTAGCCCGTGAATTGAATGTTCATTTCTCTACCATAAGTCATCTCCAAAGGTGTTTCAGAGAATTTGGCAGTACATCCAGCCAGCCTCACAACCGCAGACCATGTGTAACCACACTAGCCCACCCGGACAGCTGCTGCAACAATCAGTTTGCATAACCAAAGAATTTCTGCACAAACTGTCAGAAACCATCTCAGGGAAGCTCATCTGCATGCTCGGCAACCTCATCAGGGTCTCGACCTGATTGCATTTCGTCATCATAATCGACTTGAGTAGGCAAATGTTCACATCCAATGGTGTCTGGCACTTTGGAGAGGTGTTCTTTTCATGAATGAATCCCGGTTTTCATTGTACAGGGCAGATGGCAGACACCGTGTAGCATGTGGCGTTGTGTGGGGAAGCGGTTTGCTGATGTCAACATTGTGGATCGTGTGGCCCATGGGGGAGGTGGGGTTATTGTATGGGCAGGCGTATGTTATGGACAACGAACATGGCATTTTGAATGCACAGAGATAACGTGATGAGATGCTGAGGCCCATTGTTGTTCCATTCATCCATGAACATTACCTCATGTTGCAGCATGATAATGCACAGCCCCCTGTAGCAAGGATCTGTATACAATTCCTGGAAGCTGAAAACATGCCAGTTCTTGCATGGCCAGCATTCTCACTGGACATGTCACCCATTAAACATGTTTGGGATGTTCTGGATCGGTGTATACAACAGTATGTTCCAGGTCCTGCCAATATCCAACAACTTCGCACAGCCATTGAAGAGGAGTGGACCAACATTCCACAGGCTAGTGTGTTGCACTGTGTGAGGCAAATGGTGGTCACATCAGATACTGACTGGTTTTCGCCCCCCCCCCCCCTCAGACCTCCGAATCTGCACATGTGTTTTGAGAATTGAGAATGAGAATTACCTCCATAATGGCACATCATTTGCAAAAGTAGACACCCCGAGGTATTGCAAGTGTGGTATGTCCAGTCTTTTTTAGTAGCCACTTAGTCACAAACACTGGCCAAAGTTAGCGTTTATATTTGCCCAGTGTTTGTGACTAAGTGGCTACTAAAAAAAGACTGGACATACCCCACTTGCAATACCTTGGGTTCCCTACTTTTGCAAATGGTATGCCATCATGGGGATAATTCTCATTGCTGGGCTAACACACGGTCTCAAAGGCAACATTACCAAACTGGCAAATTACAATGTGAAAAAAATAAATGCAATCCTTATATTAGACTCTAACTTTTCAAAACACCATAAAACCTGTACATGGGCGGTACTGTAATACTTGGGATACTTCACTGAACAAAAATATTAGTGTTTCAAAACAGTAAAACGTATTACAACAACATTATCGTCAATATTATCGTCAGTTAAATTTTACATATATACTTATGTAATCATTAATGTACATATATATATATATATATATATATATATATATTCAGTTATTTGTATTTTATATATAGATAGATATAAATAGAATGCAATTCTAAGTGTATTTTGTTATATATATATATATATATATATATATATATATATATATATATATGAATAACAAAATACAGTTATTAAAAAAAAGAAAATACATTTATATACATATGTAATTTCATTATAACTGTGTTTTATCTATATGTGTGTATATATATATATATATATATATATATATATATATATATATAGATAGATATTATTAACAAAATACAGTTATAATGAAATTAAATATGTGTATAACATTTATTTTCATTTCTTAAATAATAATTTATTTATTTTATTATTTTATTTAAATATTATTGTTATTATAGGCATATATATAAATATAAAATAATGTATTATATATATATAATATATATTTTTTGTATTGTTTATTTTCGTTTGTATTAGTTTTCTTCAGCAAAAAAAATGCAAGAATACAAAAAATACAAGTGTACAGAAAATACAAGAATGAAGAAACATATTGTAGTGTATAACAGAGAACAGTACAGTGTGTAGTAGGTTTGTCAGATCCCATACATAATCAACAGTATTGTACATATTGAGATCAAGGTGGGTTAATAGACATTCAGGGTTTACTTCCCTGTTTTGTCACATGATTGTGACATTAGGTAAAGAAGAAAGACTCACAGGCACTCCGAATTCCGAAAGCTGCAGGCAGTTTTATTGTAACAGAATGTAACGCAACGTTTCGACCGTAAAGGTCTTTTTCATGATTTTGACATTAACACGTTTCTGTTAGTTATACATAAGTATTGATGATAAACAGCTAATACAAAATTTGTAAACATCGGTAACATAAGTAACCTAAAGATTAAGGATTTAGGATGTTTTGTAGTTCGGTGCTTTTGCGATATATTGCAGTGTGTTCGTTACTAGTACATTGTTGTGTACTGTTAGTATATGTATGATTCACAGGTTCAAGTTCACCCCGGCCCTGCGAGTCTGCTCTAGAGGGTCATGTTTTTGTTGGCTTTTGCTCACTTAATTATCTGTTTGGTATTTACAATTGAATGTCTGTCGTGGGGGCTTACGGTCTACATGTAATACATGGCTGTTAACTAGTGCGTTTTCCCATATGTTCAATCCACCTTGCCCATATCGATGGATAGTGGGTAGTGTCTCCAGACATTGAGTATTTAATTTCCTCCATACTTCTGATAATCTCTACTCTAGAATACCATTCTGCCAGTGGTGGGGCAGTTTGTTGACTCCAATATTTGGGGATCAGGGCTTTAGCAGCTGATAGTAGGTAATACTCTACTGATTTACGGTATTGTTTGATAGGCTTAGGGGTCAGGTGAAGAAAAATTTCAGCAAAGAGCTGAGTTCTCAGAAAACTGGCCACTTGCGTTATTATTGAGAGGATTTGTGTCCAATACCCCTGTAGGGTTGCGTATTCCCACAATATATGCCTGTAGGTACCTATCGCTGCACCACACCTCCAGCACTTGTCTGGAACAACCGGGTAGATTTTGTGTAATCTTTGTGGTGCATAGCGTTGACATAGGTACTATCTCCCCGTCCTGAACAACCTCCATGAGGGATACATGTTGTAGGAGTGTAGGTTTTGGCCATTGGAGTCCCCTTTTTCCAGCCGGGAAGGCAGGGTTGTGAGTTATTGGGAATAGAGGGGATATTGGCTTTGTAAGGTTGAAGGATTTTGCATATTTTTTCCATAAGAGAAGCAGTGGGCTTATTGTGAGATGTTACTTTTGTAGGAGGTGAGAGATCGGTGTTGCCTGCCATGGGCGTGACGCTAGTGGGTATTCTTTCTATTCTTGCTCTAACTGTTTCCTTTGTTTGCGATTATCCTTATTGCACCAGTCTAGAATCCTGGTAAATTGTGTCGCTATATTGTAGTAAAATGGGTCAGGGAGTCTTAGTCCTCCTCGTCTCTTTGGTCTAGTTATAGTGTTGAAGGAGAGTCTAGGCCTCTTTCCAAACCAGATATAGTCAGTAAATAATTTGTGTACAGACACAAAAAATTAAGAGGGGACCCCGATAGGTAAGGTTTTTTTTTTTAATTATAATAATTTATTTGATTTTAGTTGACAGACATACAAAAACATATAAGAAGACAGCACACGCTACACAATGCATTACCATCAACAGAAATATATATATAAAGTGCATAGTTAATAGTTTCTCTCCTTTGAGAGGATATTACTGCCTTATCCCTAATTCAAGATTAATCCACCTATCTTATACTTTCTTGTACTCAGAAGTGTCATTACATATCGTGAATCAATTCTTAGAGTTAAAGTGGAGTTATTTCTATACATGTGGATTTCTCGTGTTCTTCTTTTCGTCTCTCTTTCCTTTCTCTCACTTTCAATTCTCTCTTCTCCTCCCTCTTTACTTTACTCTTTACTCCTCTTTCTCCCAAAGGAGGCACTTCTTAACTATCTAATTTCATGTGCCTTCATTACTGTGATGGACTTAACATACACAAAACACTAATATGCATTGCAAGACCCTTCTTGGGGAACATCCGTGGGCCGCTATATCTTAGCCTATGTTCAAAAAAGCAAAAGAAAAATGATGTTATCCTAATTGTTTTGTCCAGGAATTTGTCTGATCAATCTCTCTATTTTTTCCTTCCAGAATTTACTGACTTCTCTGATTTTTGTAGACTGGTACCCCAAGGCCTCCATAGTTAATTGGTATTGGACTTGTGAATATAATTGGTCCTGTGTAAAAATCGCACTACTCTTCCAATTTCTTGCGATTATTATTTTTGTTGCGGCAACAAAGTGGACATATATAAATCTTTCTTTAAAGTGAAGTAATTGTAGGTTTAAATGAAATAGGCCGTTATGCTGACCTCTAGGAATATTTGTCTCTGTAATATACTCCAAAGATTCAAAGGTCATGTACCACAAATTTTTTACTTTACTACATTCCCACCATATATGACCAAAAGACCCCTCTTTTTCGTTACATCTCCAACACAATGAAGAGTTAGAGGTATACATTTTGGACATTCTGGTGGGAACTAAATACCATCGATTCATTAATTTAAATAATACCTCAAGAAGATTCAGACAGTGGATTATTTTACCTGTTTGAAATATTACTTGATCCCATTCAACCTTGAAAATCTGTACATTCATTTCGCTACTCCATTTCTGCATATTAACATTCCTACTAGGTGCCTCAATTTGTAGGAGAGCGCTTCTTGCCTTCGACACTATTTGCGGTACATTATCATTTTTTAATAGAGCTGTCAAATTTTCTATTCCCTCTATGGGTCGATATAACAAAAATTGTTGGATAAAACCTCTGATTCTTAGGTAATTATACCACTCCTGCCTGGGTAGCGAATATTCATGTACCAGGGTTTCAAATGGTTTAATTTTATCTCCCAATATTATTTGATTTATAAAGTTAATACCCTTCGTTGTCCATGCACTTATATTTATATCCTTCATCCTTAGATGAATAATATTGAAGTTAAAATTTCCCAATATTTTATTACTTATTCCGCATTTCGTCCTCAACTTTTCCCATTCCATCAGAATTGATTGCAAACAACTATATGAGGAACACACCTTCTTAATTCTTTCATCTTGTTTGGTTAACCAGATTAATTGGTGCAAATTATCTGTTTCTGTCATCTCCTTTTCTAATTGGTACCAACCCAGTTCCTCAGAACTTAAGAGTTGCATTTTATAAATATGAAACATCATATTAGCTAAATAGATTGTATTGATATTCGGAAAATGTATCCCTCCTTTCCTAATTTTTTGCATCAAAAGTTGTTTATTCATCCTCGGCCTTTTTCCTTTCCAGATAAAATTATTTATATCTCGTTGTATCATATATAGCCATGGTTGTGGCATTCTCAAGGGGGTCATGCGGAATAAGTAGGACCATTTGGGAAGTAAATATGAATTGACCAAATTAATTCTACCCCACCAGGACAGTTCAGTTTGTCTCCATCTTTTTAATGACTCGTGGGTTGATCTATATGTTTTTAAAAAAATTATTTGCATTGTATCTTTTAAGTCATCAGTAATCATTATTCCCAGATAAGATATTATGTTTTTGTTACAGTTAAATTTATATTTGTCTCTTATATATTGACAACATTCTCTAGAGATATTTATAGCTATATAGGTGGATTTATTTACATGTATTTTATAATTTGAAATCAAACCATATTTATCTACCTCTTCCATCAAGGCACCAAGCGATTCGACAGGGTCGGTTAAGGTCAAAATCAGATCATCAGCATATAGATTTAATTTGAATTCTTTCTCTCTATAGCTAAAGCCTTTTATTTGAAGATTATTTCTTATATTAATAGCTAGTATCTCCATTGTCATAATATATAAAATGGGCGATAGGGGGCAACCCTGTCTCGTTCCATTTTTTTATGTGAACCAGTCAGCGCATATATTTGGAGCCACTGTTCTTGCTTCTGGACCTTCATAAAGTGCCAGAATTGCTTTAAGCATCCACCCCTGTATGCCGAACTTTTCCATAGTTTTCCTTAAAAAGACCCAACCGACCCTGTCGAAAGCTTTCTCCGCGTCTACTGCCAAAATAAATGTTTTATTCCTTTGAGCTGCATCTATCAGATCAAGTAATCTTCTAGAGTTGTCAACTGGATCTCTCCCCTGTATAAAGCCAATTTGATAATTTTTTATAATCGTATCCATGAGTCCCTTTAGTCTATTAGCCAAAACTGATGAAAAAATCTTAACGTCCGTGTTGATTAAAGAAATAGGTCTGTAATTTTCCACCTTTAAGGGATCCTTATTTTCTTTTAAAATTGGAAGGATATTTGCTCTTAACATCTCAGGAGGAAATTTACCTACTGAGACTATTTCATTAAACATATTGGTTAAATGACAAACTATATGGTTTTTAAAGGATTTATAAAATAAATTTACAAAACCGTCGGGGCCTGGCGTCTTATCTGGTTTTAAATTGTTTATTGCTGCCTCCACTTCCTGGACTGTAATAGGAACTTTGCTCCACCTTAAGTTTAGGTATATTACTGTTACTCCAAAAATCCTCATCATTCATTTTCGAAGGAATTAAATTATACAGGGCCTCATAATATTTATTAAATCTCTCACCTATTTTTTTTGGATCTAGATAAACCCCTTCCTCATCCACTATCTTTACTATTTTATTGGAGCTGATTTTATCTCTTCATTTTTTAGTCATAATCCTGTTTGCTCGGTTTCCTTTATAATAGTAATTCGCTTTCAGTTTCTTCATGACCTTAGAGTTTTTTTCTATAAGGAAGTTATTAATTTTATTTGGGATTTTTTTCAGGGCATCTGCATTTAATTTAGAAGGAGACTGCTTATTCTCATTCGAAGCCTTTTTTAATTCCTCTTGAAGTTCCAGAAAAAAATTATTATTTTGTGCCTTATACCTTGTTTGTATACTTATTATATTGCCTCTAGTGGTAGATTTAAATGCACACCAGTTGTTTGTATATGAAGTGTCATTTGGATCATTTTCAAGAAAAAAAGTTTCAATTTGTTTTTCTAATATATCAATATGGATCTTAGATTTTAACAAATTATCATTCATGCGCCAGGTTTCACGATTGATCCTGGTCCATTGGTTTTTCGTCTCCCACATATTAATACTGTGGTCTGACCAGGTATTATCCAATATCTTACAGTATTTGATATTTGATAATGCTGTTATGTTACCCCAAACCATATCGATTCGGGAGTGGGACAGATGCACATGCGAAAAATAAGTATATTCCAATGAGTCAGGATTAATCGTTCTCCATAGATCGAAATAGTCAAAGTTAATCATGTTTCTCTTTATAGATTTCGCTAACTTATCTGTTCTTTTTTGATGTAATAAAGTTACTGTTGTCTTTTTATCTAGTATCGGGTCCAATACACTATTGAAATCCCCAGCTACCAGACACATGCCTATTTTAATAGATTCCATTAAGCCCAGAACTTTTTTTATGGTTGGGGTGGGAAAGTCATTAGGAAGATATATGTTCGTCAGTGTATAGGGTATCTCATGTATGCAAATAGGATAGGGGAAAATCTGCTAAACACAAGCAAAATAAAGAAACATAGCGTATAACTGTGTGGGGACTGGTATTAATGTGTAATCACAATTGGACACTCACAAATTGTTGGAGTTAAAACAGCCTTGAAAGGTATCTCTTTCTTCAATATCCAATGTGTTGTCCCTCCTCACATATTCATCAACGAATGGATGTATATATCTCAGAAGAAAAAAATATATACAGAAATTGTAGTGCACTTCCAGAGTTTAAGTAAAAAAAAGTTTTAATAACTTACATTCAGGTAAAAAATAAACAGCATGTCACCATAAGACGTCTTATGGTGACATGCTGTTTATTTTTTACCTGAATGTAAGTTATTAAAACTTTTTTTACTTAAACTCTGGAAGTGCACTACAATTTCTGTATATATTTTTTTCTTCTGAGATATATACATCCATTCGTTGATGAATATGTGAGGAGGGACAACACATTGGATATTGAAGAAAGAGATACCTTTCAAGGCTGTTTTAACTCCAACAATTTGTGAGTGTCCAATTGTGATTACACATTAATACCAGTCCCCACACAGTTATACGCTATGTTTCTTTATTTTGCTTGTGTTTAGCAGATTTTCCCCTATCCTATTTGCATATATCTATTGAAGACAAGAGGAAGTCTTCGGGGATTCATCCAGGACACTTCACCCAAAATTCAGGGGAAGTCCCGGTTTGCTCCAAATTTATATATTTCTCACTGGGGTTGTGTTTCACATATATTGTTGTTTTTGTTTATAGGGTATCTCATTCAGTTTACAGCAAACTATTACATATCTACCGTTCTTATCTATAATTTGATGTAATATGTCTACTTTTAGTGTGTGAGAAAAGACTATTGCTACACCTCTTTGCTTTTTCCCACTTAATGAAGAATGTATCACAGTAGGGAATTTTTCACCCCCCCAACCATGATTATCCGTATCTGACCAGTGGGTTTCTTGAAAGAAACCCACTTCTACTTTATTTCTTAGCATGTAGTTATATATTAAAGATTTTTTATTTGAAGTATTTAGACCCTGGACATTAACCGAAATCATCTTAACCATTTTAAATCATAGACCCTAAATACCACTGTCCCCAAGAGAGTTGCAATGCATTTACATAGAACACAAATAGTCCATTTATCATAGACCAAAAATAGCCTTATGGGCAATACACCCAGTCTGACCCAACACAGCCTAGCTCCTAGAGGGTTGTCTCTCAACCTGCCCCCCAGGGGCCATCTATGTCCACGTGATATGATATCTTTAGTTACCATATCTCGGTATTTGTGTCAACGAAAAGTTGACACTTGGTGGGGCGATATAGTATCGAGGTGACCAAAAAATCCTATCCTATTCCTTAATTTGGGAACACTCTACCATCTCGGATGACTACTTTTCCTCCTTTTCCCTTCTTTTTCTCTCTTTTTTTCCCTTTTAAAAAAATAAAAATAAAAATATGTGATTTATTTACATATATATTCCTCATCAATTTATGTACTAAATTCGTATGAATTTAAGTCTACTGAAACACATAGCCAATCCACCCAAAAACTGTATAGGTTTCCCCACAGTGTAACACAATCAATCCTTTTATAGTAATAGTTCTTCCCCTACTACTTGTGCATATTACCAATTACCAATACTGCTGGGTTTCTATTACATCAGTGCTAAAAAAAATAAAAAAAAAATTCCTTAAGCCTTCTGTTTCGAAGCTTAGCAGAACTACTTAAACCTATAACCGATATACCATTGCTTTTTATAAATTCCCTGTGTAAACTAATCCATCCTTTATAGTACTAACTCTTTCCCAGGTTCTTACACGTGTTATCAATATAAAGTTGAACTTCCTATTGCATCAGTGCTTCTTCTATAAATTAATTGTAAAATTCAACAAAAAAAAAGAGAGAATCTTCCTAGTCATAAATAAAAAGTTATAATTGTCCTCTTTCATCCGGAGAGCTTCAGGGCTTCTGGAGTTAATAATTGTTATGTTGGTCCTGGTGTTAATGTTTCTTCCATCCATTTTCTCAACGCGACCAAAGTTGTAAATTTTTCATTTTTTCCTTTCCAGAAGATCCTTAAACATTTGGGGATTCCCCATATATATTTCACTTCTTTAGCTCTTAACACAATTAAATATTGATTGAAGCTTTTCCGCCATGTTCTTGTGTAAAAAGATAGATCTGGAAAAATCTTCAAATTCTTAAATCTCTCTTCCAAGACCGAATTATTTCTTAATGAACTCATTATTTGATTTTTAATATGGAAAGATTGAAATTTAACAATTACATCTCTTGGTAATGTTTCTGCTACATTTCTGGGTCTGGGTAGCCTATGGAATCTATCCAATTCAGAATCTTTTAAATCATCTTGGGATAATACAGACTCGAAATATTCCATTAGAATTTTTTTCAATATAGAGTCGGTGACTTGTTCAGGAATGTTACGAATTCTTATGTTAGTTCTCCTGGAACGGTCTTCCAGGTCATTTAATTTATCCTCTAGTTGTTCTACTCTTGATTGCAGATCTGTTGTTATTGACTCCATATGTGCATATTTTATATCAGTTTGCGTCAACTTAGTCTCTATAGATTCCAATTGGACTTTCATAGTTCTCAATTCTTGTTTTAAATCAGATGAGCCTTTTTGGATATCTTCTTTAATGCTCTCCTGAAATTTATCCAGGTAATTAATTAAGATCTCTTCAGTGAGGGGTTTACCCACTTGTGCAGCATGAGAAGGATTGTGGTTGGGGGTGGGGGGAGGGGAATGATCCTGATTTTCAGAAGGCAATTGAGATTTATTTTGAGAAGGAGAAAAATAACCTGATAATCTTTTCTCAATAACAAGATCTTTTTTTTCTCTCTTTCTTTTCTCCTCCTGTGGTTTTCTAGTTGTCATTTTGTCAATTTGTGTTATTACTTTATTTTATTTTTATATATTTTTTTTATATATTTTTCTTTTCTTTCTAATTTTTTTCCCCTTTTTTCTTCACTCTTTGGTATATTTTTTTTTTCCGGCTTTATTCCTTCCTCCTTATTTTTCTTTTTCTTCTCCCTTCTTTATTGTTATTTATTCTCTTTTCCTTCTGCTTTCTCTGCGTTTTTTTCTTTCTTTTTTTTTTTCTTAACTTGTCTCTTTAACTGTCTCTTTAACTATCAGGGAGCAAAACTTTGTTTCTTGTTCTCGGGGAAAAAAATATATATATATTTTTTTTTTTTATCAGCTTTATTTAGTCTTTTTATGATCTCTATATGGTCTTAAAGTTTCCGTTTTTTTTTTTACTCTCCTCCCGTATCTCCTTTCTTCTTTGTAATAGTTCTCCGTTTAGTACTATCTGCCCTCCTCCTCGACCCACCACTCTTCCACCCGCTCACTTCAAATTTTGCAAGCGTAAAGAAAAACACAATCACTTATCTTGTTTCTGCAGTTTTGCGGCTCCCTACCCCTCCTCAGGACCTGATTGCATCTCCAAACCAGGGGCTCCCAGACACCAGCTCAGGCAGCAGCATTCCGTCCTCCAAAAAAAAAAATGTTGAACGCTGTCGCACATGTGTCGAGCACTAAACAGAGACCCCCGGTCATGCGATATTGCGGTTGCTGCGGGTATCGTCCTCTTCGTCCTCTCGAGCGTTCCCACCAGCCGCCAAGAAAGCTCCCGCCGGTCACCCCTCAACACATCGCCCCTCCTCCTCCGTTGACGCTCCCACGCGCCTACGTCATCCACGCGCCTCCAAGTTCAAGTGTTGGTCTTCCTGCTCAGCTCCCTCGCACACCGCCGATAGGTAAGGTTTGATATAAATAAAGTAGTCTCGGGAGGACATTCATTTTTATAATGTTTATGCGGCCTATCCAGGAGAAGTGGGGTCTGCTCCATTTTACTAGGTCTTTTGTCAGCGTTTTTATCTGGGTTGTATAATTGTGTGCAAACAAATCTTTAAGTTGCGGGGTGATTTTTATTCCTAGGTATTTGATGTGTGTTCTAGTGAATTTAAAAGGAAAAGAGGACTTGAGTGTCCCCAGGGTATGTTCTGTGATCTGGAGTGGGAAGATATCACCTTTGTCATAATTTATTTTGAAATTAGATAGCCTGAAGTATCTATCCATTGCCCTTATCAAATGTTTTAGGGAGTTTACAGGGTTTGTAATGGTGAAGAGAAGGTCATCCGCATAGGCAGAGATCTTATATTGAGAGGTCAGGCCTCTCACTCTGGATATATTAGGATTTGAGCGGATGGCATTAAGAAAGGGCTCTAGTGGGGACAGGGGACATCCCTGTCTTGTGCCATTTTATATAGGTAGTGTATTGGATAGTATTCATTTGACTTGCATTTTTGCCTGTGGGGCGGTGTATAAGGCCTTGACCCACATTATCCACTGTGTGCCAAATCCCATTTCCCCTATCCCTCCGAAGAGCAGAGACCAGTCCACCCTGTCAAATGCTTTCTCAGCGTCCACACTGAGGAGCAGCGTGGAAACATTTTGTGTTGTTATCTTGTGAATGATGTTTATTATTTTAGTGGTTTTATCCTTTGCCTCTCTATGAGGAGTGAATCCCGCCTGGTCAGGGTGGACTAGTCCCTGCAGTAGGGGCTTCAACCTGTTTGCTGACATGCATGAGAAAACCTTTATGTCATTGTTTATCAATGATATCAGTCTGTAGCTTCCACACTAAGTGTGGTCTTTGTCGTGTTTGGGAATGAGCGTTATTGTAGCTTCTAGAGATGAGGGGTTAAATGTTGAGCCGGGTGAAATGGAGTTATAAGCCTTAAGCCTGTGGGGCCCTAATTGTGGATAGAATAATTTATAGTACTTGTTGGAGTACCAGTCAGGGCCAGGACTGTTGCCGTTTGGGGCTGCCTTTATTGCGTTATGTAGTTCTTTGTCCATGAAGGGTGCATTGAGTGCGTCATGCATTGTTTGGAACAGTCGGTGGTGTATGTTGTCTTTTAGGTATTTTTTCTTGTCTGTTGCAGATACTCCTGTCGGCTTTATGCAGTCAGGCATAGTAGTCTTGAAAAGATCTCACAATGTCCGCTGTGAGGTGGTGTGTTGTCCCTGAACTATCTTTGATTTTGCAAATATAGAATTTGTGGAGTCTTTGTTGCAAAACTCTGGCAAGTAGCTTTCCGTTCCTGTTGCCATGAGCATAGAAGGAGTGTTGTGTGAGTAGTAGGGCTCTTTTCGCTTTCTGGTTCAGGAGTCGTGATAGTTCTTCCCTAAGCACCGTTAGTTGTGTGTGAGTGTCTGAGTCTGTGCTTTATTTGTGTTTGTTTTCTAGGGTCTGTATCTGTGCTAAGAGGTTTGTTGTGGTTTTGGTTCATGCTCTCTTTAGTCTGGCTCCGAGTTGAATAAAGGTGCCTCGAAGAACACATTTATGTGCTTCCCATGTGTTCAGGGGAAATGTGTCAGAGGGGGTTGTCATGGAAGTATGGAAGGATGGTTTCCTGTATTTGTGTCTTAATTTGTGGGTTATCTAGGACCGAGTCATTCATTTTCCAGTTCCATGAACGGCTAAGTATCGTGGGTAACTCCATGTATACGTGTACTGGTGCATGATCGGTCCATGTGATTGGTCCTATGTGGGATTTTTTAATAAGATGCAGGAATCTGTGAGTGACAAAAATTGAGTTGATTCGGGAGTAGGTGTTCTGTGGATGTGAATAGAATGTGTAGTCATTGGAAGATGGGCTAGTGAGTCTCCAACAATCTATAAGTTGGCTGTTATGGAGTGACTATGTGTACAGTTTCCTTTGTAGATGGTTTGGCTTGCCCTTGTGATGTGTGGGGTCCAGGGAAATGTTAAAATCTTCCCCGCATACCAGGATTCCCTTCGTGAATGAGTATAGTTTATAGTTGATACAGCCACTTCCTATACCTAGTATCCAATGGTCTTGTTTATCGCTGTAGAAAGTCAGGTGCCTGGTGAGTCTCCCTCCAAAAAGGGAGATATGTTACAAACTGCCATTTGTAACTGTTATTTTATTTGACAAATTGCCCTGCTTCCATGTGGTATGGAGAAGCCTAATTTCAATGTTGAACTGCCTAGTTCCAATGGGTATACTACCAATCTCATGGTAGTTGACCGTTTTTCCAAAATGGCACACTTCACTTAATTTAAAAAATTGCCATCATCTCAGGACCTGGTGCACATATTTATACGTGATATTGTCAGGCTACATGGTATTCCTCAAAATATTGTATCCGACGGGGGTTCCCAATTTGTGTCAATTTGTGTCACTGGAGGGCATTCAATACACAGTTGGGCATTGAATTGTCATTTTCCTCTGCTTACCATCCCCTTGAGCTGTATTTACATTGCTTTGTAAATAGTACACAGTCTAACTGGGCTGAATTATTGCCCTGGGCCGAATTTGCAATGAATAACGCTACCCATGACTCATCTGGGCATAGTTCGTTTTTTTGTCAATATGGGTCATTATCCTGCTGTTCTCCCTGCTGTGTTTTCTGATACAGCTATCCCTACTCTGGATGATCACCTTACCGTTTACGCTCTTGAAACTGCTCCTGCTCGCTTTGAATTTCACGCGGAGAAAGAGCGGAGTGCCAATCCAGTTTACCAGGTGGGTGATCGGTTTATATCCTCACACAACATCAGGTTGAAGGTTCCCAGCATGAAGTTTGCTCCAAGGTTCCTTGGTCCTTTTCGTGTGGTTAGGAGAATCAACCCTGTTTCTTATTCTCTGCCCCTTCCAGGGTCCTTACGTATACCTAATACTTTTCATGTGTCCTTGCTCAAACCGCTTGTTTGCAATCGGTACACGAGTCCGATGATTCCCCTCCTCCTTTGGTTGTTTCTGGACAGGAGGAGTACGAAGTCTCCGCCATCATTGATTCTAGGTTTTCTTGTGGTTCCTTACAGTATTTGGCTGATTGGAGGGGGTGTGGGCCAAGTTTCCTCTCAAACCTGGTCCAGCCCGCCCGGTGGGTGTTCTTCAGATGGGAGGTAATGTCACGTATTCATCCGCACATCAAAATGTGGTTAATGGCTGTGACGAAGTGCCCTTCGCCACTTGTTCTTGGAGAGGACTAATAGCTAGCCTTTTGCCTTGTGACTATGGCCCCTGGAAGGTATCGCCATTTAAAAACCTCTATTTATGGCTATTATATTTTGGAGACTGTTTCTGGCCCTTTAATTTGTACTGTTACAGTTCTGCACTTTTGAAGTGGCACTTCGGATGCAGCTGAAGTAGTCGAAGGGACCGCCGTTCGTGCACATGAACACATGTCAGCAGCCATTTTAATTTAGCCGAACGCAGTCAGCTTTGTTGTGCCGTTGCGTTCATGGAACTAAAATCGGATACGCGACGACACGAACATAGCTGAACTTTTACCTTATCTGTGACGACTATACGAACGCCACCTTAACCATGCCTATTTGCACAAACTGCCTCCGTGTGCATCTGAACAGTATTTGACTATGGTGAATAGACCGGCCACACAGCCCAAATCTGTGGAACTGTTTTGGGCAGGAAAGCCATGCTTGTGGTCGGTCAAATGTGAATTCCAGTTATTTCCCAAACCACTGGACCAATTTGCATGATTTTTGGATATGTTGGTTCCCTAATTATGCTGGTCCAGAAAATGTAACTTTATTGGAATGTGATGTATAATTTTTAAATTATAGAAAATGTGTAAAAAGTATATTTTTCGCTTAGAGATAATTGAGTTGATACAGCAATTAACTAAATTATCTCCAAAGCAGAGGGGGGGGGATTTACTGTAATGAATGAGAGTGTTTATCTATGACCCTGTAAATGATTGGTTGTTGAGTTTGTGTTTTCAGTGCCCAACAAGGTTTTCTGTTATTTGACTTTGGCTTTGTTTTGACTTCCCTGATATCTGGTATCCTTGACTTTTGGCTTTCCCTCATTGTGGTGTCTGATTCTGTGTCCCTGACCTCTGCAAGTATTTTGACTATTCTTGGAGTCATTAAGTCCAGCTATTGTAAGGTCTGGTTATACGTTATCCTTAATCCTAGGTGTGACACAGTACTGCGATTTGAATCAATTTATAATCCTGACCTATCCTCCCTGCCCCTGCTCTATCCTTTACTTCCTTTGAAGTTAACACTGTCCGTCTATTTAAACCCACTCCTCTAAGAATTGCCATTGCCATCAATGTTGTTCTCAATCTACACTGCATCCCTTGGTAATCTAATCAGCTCCGTGTCTGACTGCCTTTCTGCTATTTCCAACTGGATGGCAGCTCATTTCCTTAAACTGAACCTGTCCAAAACAGAACTTCTTCCCCCCCTCAAGTGTTGCTACTCCCTTGTCTGTGTCCCTCCAAGTCAATGGCACTACCATCAGCTCTACCTCTAAGACTTGCTGCGTAGGTGTTCTCTTTGACTCCAACATCTCCTTCACCCCTCATGTCCAATCAATCACCAAATCCTGCTGCTTCCATCATAAAAATATTGTGCGCATCAAACCCTATTTAATGCCTAATAGTCTGATACGACAAATGGGCTTGTCCGTGCCGCTGTCCTCTCTCGCCTTGACTACTGTAATCCGCTTCTCAGTGGTCTCATGTGTTCTCTTGCTTACAAATCTCTACACAATGCTACTCCGACCTACTTATCCTCACAGATCTGTCCCATCTAGGCCCCTATGGTCTGCTGGAGACCTACGTCTAACCTCTGTTCATACTTTTACCTCTGATGCTCACCTTAAAGACTTCTCTAGGGCTGCACCATTCCTATGGAACGCCCTTCCCCTCTCTGTTAGACTTTCACCCAATCTCCACTACTTCAAAAATCTTTGAAAACTTACTCCTTTAGAACAGCTTTCCCTCCCCGCACCCTGGTTCCTCTCCTGAAACTGTCATCAAAACAAAACACTAAGCCCTCAATGAACACTATCCTAGCAACCTACTTTTCTACCCTACCCTTACATTTTGTGTCACAATACCCCACTCCCTCTAGCATGTAAGCTTATTGAGCAGGCCCCTCAATCCCTCTGTTAATGTATGTCCATCTAATCTTGTTACAAATACTTGTCTGTTAGTCCGCCAATTGTACAGCACTATGGAACCTGTTAGCACTTTATAAATCCTCCTAAATTTGGTACACTTAATTGGGATAACTATTTTTAAGGATGCGTAAATCTCCTCCCTTATTAACTATTTGTCAGTCCAGCCTTTTCGATCCACCAATTGCTTGTCACTGCCCTGTTCTCATAGCCACACTCTAAATGCTCACATACAGGACTTATCCAGATCTGCCTCTCCTTATGGAATGTCCTTCCAAGCCACATTCGACTCTACCCATATCTGCAGTCCTTCAAAATATCCTTAAAAACACACTACTTTAGAAAATCCAGTCAGCTTAACTCTTTATACCTTGCAACCTTGTATACCCTTTTAGATGTATACAGATAATTGTATTATCTCAATCTTTATTTGTCTCTCATCCTTGTAGATTGTAAACTTGTTGAGGCACAGCCCTCTTCACGTACTGTTCCTGTATGTCAAACATGTTTTGTTACAAGGGTTTGTTTTGTTTTACCTATTGTACATTTAATGGGCGGGTTTTCCTGTAAAAGGGTAGTGCAGAAGGGGTGTCAGCCTGTGGTCAAGCATGGTACCATGCAGAGAGCACTACTGTAGGTCTCTCTGCATGGTCCTAAATATGTAGCATTAGTGCAAGCACATTTAATAATGCACTCATGTTGGGATGCTTGGTGACAAGTATGTGATGTCCCTGAAAGCTGGACATCATGGAACAAAATCAGGATGTCGGGACAGGACCATAAACGTATGGACTGTCTCACTGAAATTAGCAAGGTTGGAAGGCTGACAAACATAGAATATATCCCAGGTGAAACATCTGAGATCGCTGTCCATTGCGTAGAACTCTGAGACTATCAGGCCTCTGGTAGAGGAAAAGGATCTGGTAATGAGCAATAAATATACCATCCATGAAGGGTGAGAAAATTAAATATATATATATATATATATAGTGGGTTGCTTCAATAGACATGAAAAGATGTTAAAACCTGAAAAAAAATTCTCCACAAAGTGTAATTAAGAATATACTGTGATTGTTTATGTCATTAAAGAAGTGAAAGCTGAGGTGAATATCATTGTCAAAATTGAAGAAACATTTGATACTGACCTTAACATTACAACAAGTGAAAAATACAGAAACTTTACCAAGAGGTTCAAGGAAAAGGTAAGTGAAGATATTAATTATAATACCATTTAAAACTATTTTCCCTAATTTACTCTATCTCAGAGATTCCTGTCTTATTCATCTTAAATATATATATCTATATTATACACATATTGACCGATTTGATATCCTTGAATGAGCCAGCAAATTCAGAGTCACCATGAGTGGGCTCAGATAGAAGGAGCGTGGTGTAGAGCCACCCAGAACAGAAATAATTTTGCAAACTATTTCAATATCCAGGTGGTGTTTTTTTTTGTTTCCCTCTGTCAATGTATGGATGATGTCTGCAGTTTTCCCTTCTTATTCTTTTGTCTGATGGATTGTGGGTAAACGTAAAGACAACTGTAATCTCAAGACATTTTGTTTTTAGTAAATTAAACATTTAATCAATTTGTGAAAGGAAATAGATAATTTTTAAATGAAGTATATGAAAAAAAATGAGAAACTCATCATTACCTTTAGTATATGACAGTACCCTTCAGCCATATACATAAACCTTAGGTCGGGCAATATTTCAAATCCAACAGTTAGTCTCTATAGTCTATCCTGCTTCTGTGCAAGGAGTGAACCTGGGATGTTCATATAGACTAACTGTTAGCTTTCAAAAGCTGCCCAACCCAAGGTGCTTGTATATGGCTGAAAGATCCTGTCATATAGTAAAGGTAATGATGATTTTTTTTTCTAATTTTTTATGTATACTTTATTCAAAACCAAATACATTTTCTTTTAAAACCTGATGGAAAGATTATTATATTAAAAATGTTTTAAGTTGACAGTTGTCCTTTAACTTAGCAATTAAAATGGAACTTTGCATAAGCTTCACTCATTGCAAGATCCACTCATTGCAAGATCATACCCAGCATAAGGAAAAGTAGTCCTCACTTTTTATTATGTATAACTAAAAAACAAATCTAACTGATCCCCTATACTCCAGCTGAGTATATCCGTTATAAATATACAGAGTCCAAAGTGCAGTATTGATTATAGCCTATACTTTATGAAGGGTAGAAACAAATGTGTTTATTCTGGCCAACTGGCCCACTTATATACAAAATCAGAAAGCAGGAAAACAGGCCCAGTACACTCCCACAAAATGGTTACAAATTACAGTGTCAGCATGACTAGGCATAAATGACATAAAATATGAAAACACATAATAATATAGGAATCCCCACCAATGTTATATCCCTGGCAGTGGGGTACACACAATCCATGGGGCCCCAGTGCAAAACTGATCCGTGGGTCCCCCCCTCCCTCCCCATTCCTCCCCCTCCTCCCTATTCCCCCCACTCCTCCCCGACAGACATACACACACATACATACAGAGACATACATATACAGACAGACAGATACACACAGACACACAGACACACACACACACACACACACACACAAACAGACAGGCACACATATACATACAGATGCACACAGACAGGCACACATACAGACACATACAAACAGACAGGCACACATACAGACACACAGACAGACAGACATACAGACACATACATACAGACAGACACACACACACACATACATACAGACAGACACACACACACACACGACACACATACATACATACATACAAAGACACATACATACAAACAGACAGGCACACATACACACAGGCAGACACAGACAGACAAACACACACACACATACAGACAGGCATACATACATACATACAGACAGGCACACATACAGACACATACATACATACACATACAGACAGACTGACACACACACACACACACAGACATACAGGCAGACACACACACATACACAGACATGCACACATACAGACACACACAACACACATGCATACAAATACATACAAACAAACAGGCACACATACATACAGGCAGACACACACACACACACAGACAGACACATACATACAGACAGGCACACAGACAGACACATACACACATACATACAAACACACACACACACACCCTCCTGTTTCCTACCTTCTAGGTGCAGGAGGGTGACTTTCCCTGGGGTCCAGTGGTGGCTCAGGTGGATGGGAGTCAGAGTTTCCACTCTGACTCCCTGTTCTTCCTCCCACGCGGACTCTCTGTATGCTGGGAGGAGTGACGAGCTTGTGATGTCATCACACGGGGTCCAGTTGCGCTATTAAAGCGCCCAGCGCTGACCGGGCCCCCTGACAATCCATATCCATCGGGAAGCCCTGACAGCATGGGCCACCCGATGGACCCCTTGGACGGTGGCCCCGGCGGTTTGCCGCGTGGGCCGGGACCGCAAAAGATGGCAGTGGTTACCGGTCGCAGGGGTCCGAAGGGTGGCAGCTGCGACCCCTGCGACTACGGTATGTACACCAGTGATCTCCGGATAGCCTGGATATGAGTGCCCAAGTTGTCCAAATAGCACTCATATCGCACAAATACAGCCGAATCGCCACCATGGTAAAGTTTTGACTGACCGCTCATGGGGTGTCTTCCCAAAACAGTTTCAGGGTTTTAGTTGTAGCGGTTGGTTGATTTAGGTAGTTCCATACGAATAAACTGTTGAACGGTTCCCATGGCTCATAGGTAGCATTTGCTCATTTCCATACGAACAAAGCTACCGAACAACGCTCTCCTGTCTTATCGCGGAAAGAAGCAGGCATTCGTATGATTTCACTGATATTCATGCAGTCGAGTGTCCGACTTAGAGTTCCAGACACTCGACAACCAAGTCCTGCTGCCTGCGTTTGTGTCACAAGATGGCCACTGTTTTCTCCAGCACGTGGCGTTCGGATATACGAATGGCGGCCACACAGAGAGAGCCCTTAATCCTATGGTTTCTTAGTAGTTAATGAGCCACAAATCCGTGCTCAGCAGATTTATTTACTGAACGCAGTGAAAGTGTTTCTATTCGAGAAACTTTAAAAACAAACCAGGGCAATGTCTTGTGAACAGAAGGGGAAAGTATTATGTTTAGCCCATAGTCGTGGGCAGGAGGCTAGCTTCTACACTCCTCCAGGAATTCATGGCAAACATCCATTTCATTTTTAATCTGGAGTTAGAGGTGGAACAATAGAATGAGTACAACACATAGATTATGAAGTAATATCAACTATTGAAGAGCCACAGGCTGCACAGTGTAGGGTGAACAAGGCCGTTTTATTGTAGAATTCAGGACAAAACAAGGATACAATGTTTCGGCTGTGAGGCCTTAATATTGTATAGCATATACACAGACATGATTAAGGTCAAACTGTATGCTTGTTTTGTCCTGCATTCCACAATAAAACAACCTTGTTCACCCTACACTGTGCAGCCTGTGTTTCTTCAATAGTTGCTATTACTTCATAATCTGTGCTCATTCTATTGCCTCTGTTTTTTCACATCCTCATTTCAGCTTTTTTTTGTCTCAGCACCCCAAACTTCTGTACTTTGTCTCCCTGTTCCCATATATAAAACTATAATTACATTGTATTTATGTACATATATTACTATATATATATATATATATATATATTGTGACAAAAGTACTCCTTTCCCTTGGTACCTTGTCCTGGGATTGGGGTGTTACACACAGTATTTTCAGGCTTTAGAGACACTTCACGTGCTGGATGAGGTAAAAGGACTTGCTCTTTTTATTGTGGTTCCAAAATAAATGCACAGTAAGGTATAAAAGGTAACAAAATATATAAAACAAAATCCTTGCTCTTCTGAGCACTAACTAAATAAAAATAAATAGCAAACTGGGTTGGATGGCTTATCCATTTCCCAACATAAACATAAACAACAACTTTACTGTTTCAGGGTTTTTCAGCTCTCTGTTTCCACTCACAGAAATCAAACACAATCTCTCTCCTCCTTTGGCAGGGGAGTACTTAATAGCAACTGTAATTAACAATTCTTTTCAGGTGAGGTATATTATGATTAAAACTCTGGAACTGGACTTCTCACCTGTAGGTTCCAAGCAACTTCCAAAATGTGGAGTGGAGCACTGGCCCACCCTACTCTCCAAGTGCTCCACCCCAGGGCCTAAATATACACATATTTAAAGTGCAATATTCATTTTAACATAACACATTTCCCTGGGGCTAATTACACAAAGTAGGAACCTTGCAAAATCTGGGGAGGTATATAGATACCCTCCAGCACAATTCCTTGCTTTCGGTCACAATATGCAGTACCAGTATACTAAATAACAGGGAATCAAGCATTACTATGGATCATCTACTATACAAAAATAGACAAAAACTGAATCTAAAAGCTAAAATTTAATGTGTATGTTTTTATTTATAGCTTTCATTTAAATCCTTTGTTACCTGCCATCAGAATGAGGAATTTAGTGTACCTCGTTAAATGAACAAATTTTCTAATTTTCAAAATTTCTCATTGCAAATTCGTTGAGCTAGGAGCATCTACTGTCACAATACATCAAACAAGGTGTACATTTTGGAAATTTTTCACAACTATTTGGATTAGGTAACTGTTGGATAGGTTTTTGCTGAGGTGACATTATGTTTAATCTACAAAATGTCCTTCAAACAGTTATAAATTGTCATTTTTGCCTTTTTTGCAGATGGATGCCTTTTATAGTAAGAAAATCAATAACTACAAGGATCTGAAGATAATTTCTCTCTGGTAAGCACAAACATGTGGGATCAATAAGCAAAGAATGCCTGAAAAGAATTGTGCATTGACTCATTATATCTTATGCAATATACAAACACATTACAAAACACCAGTAATTTAAGGCAAAGTAACAATCTAATCTTCGTTCAACTACCATTTTACAGAGAGCCCATAATCCTTAATAAACTGAAAGCTTTTATCAGTCTTTTCCTTTACCAAAAGGCAGTATTTCCCACCTATTGTTTCCAAACTGAAGTGGCCAGAAATATTACTCAGCCGGGACAGTAAGCATATAGATAACACAAATAGGGGAGAATGAGCCAAACATGTTGAAGTGTATTGGTGTATTATTCTCTAACAAAATTAGGTATGTTCTTCTCACCTAACTGTAGTTTAGGTCAGGGGTCCTCAATCTCCGGCCCCCAGATGTTGCTGAACTACAACTCCCATGATACTTTGAATTACATAGATAGCCAGAGAATCATGGGAGTTGTAGTTCAGCAACATCTGGGGGGCCGGAGTTTGAGACCCCTGGTATAGATATTGCCTAAATCATCATAATATTATAATTACTAATCTAAATCACACGTCATAATGTATACCTCCCAACCCTGGGAGGTATACATTCATGACTAGGCTGGCCAGTGAAGCCACTTGTGTCACTGGTGACAGACAAAATGGGTGGTTCAACACAGCAATGGAGTAGGACCAGCCAAATAAATGATCAGGGCCGTCTATAATATGATTAGGACACTGGGCAATGCATTTTCTTGGGCCCCCTCGGCCCTGCCCCTCCCACCGCCTCACCCACCAATTACGTCAAACACACTGACAGACGTACTGGCACATGCACACACAGACAGACAGACATTAAAACATTCACAGATACATACTGACACACACAGTCGCTGACACACAAATATATACTGGCAGACATACTGACACACACCCAGACATACATACATACACAGACACATACACTAACAGATATACTGACACACACAAACACATACGCTGACAGATATACTTACACACACAGACACATACACTGACAGACGCATTGACACACACACAGGCATACTGACATACACACTGACACACAAACACAGGCATACTGACATACACACAGACAGACGTCCTGGCAGATACACACAGACAGACATTAAAACATTCACAGATACATACTGACACACACATACACTGACACACAAATATATCCTGGCAGACATACTGACACACACACAGACGTACATACACACACACACACAGACACATACACTGACAGAAATACTGGCACACACACAGGCCTTCAGACACATACACACACGCACAGACATACATACACACACACAGCCATACTGACACACACACAGACATACTGACATACACACACAGACATACTGACATACACACACAGACATAATGACATACACACTGACGTACACACAGACAGACGTACTGGCACATACAGACAGACATTAAAACATTGACAGATACATACTGACACACACATACACTGACACACAAATATATCCTGGCAGACATACTGACACACACACAGACGTACATACACACACAGACACATACACTGACAGAAAAACTGACACACACACAGGCCTTCTGACACATACACACACAGACATACATACACACACACACATACATTCTGACACACACACACACAGACATACTGACATACACACAGACAGACGTACTGGCACATACACACAGACAGACATTAAAACATTGACAGATACATACTGACACACACATACACTGACACACAAATATATCCTGGCAGACATACTGACACACACAGACATACATACACACACAGACACATACACTGACAGACATACTGACACACACACAGGCCTACTGACACACACATACACACACACAGACATACTTACATACACACACAGACATACTTACATACACACACACACACACACACACAGACATACTGACACACACACAGACATACTGACACACACACACATACACACTGACACACACAGACACACTGACATACACACACACACACTGACATACACAGACACACTGACATACACAGACACACTGACATACTGACACACACACAGACATACATACATACACAGACACACACACAGACATACTGACAGACACACAGGCATACTGACACACACACAGACATACTGACAGACACACACACAGACACACACACACACGCACAGACACACTGACACACACACACACAGACCTACTGACATACATTTAGCCACCCTCTAGGTTCTTACCTTTTCCTGGAGGGTGGTTTCCCTGGTCCAGTGGCAGATGGGAGTTCTACTCTGGAACTCCCCTCCCTGCCTTCCTCCTCCCGCGCGGCTGTTATCTTCGGTGGGAGGAAGTGACGTCACTTCCTCCCAGCAGGCTGCAGAACAGGAAGGGGCCCGGTCGCGCTGTTTAAGCACTACAGCGCCCGACCGGGCCCCTGCTGACACATGCTCCCGGGTGGCCCTTAGTGCATGGGCCACCCGGGGAGCCTCCTCAGTGTGCGGGAGCCGCACCACCCGGTCCATAGGGGCTGCGCAAATCGCAGGGCCCACAGAGCAGCTGCTCTGGGCCCCCCAGGAGCAACTGGGCTCGGGGCAGCTGCCCCGTTTGCCCCGCGTTAAAGACGGCCCTGTAAATGATAACTGGCTAACGCTTAACTCCTAGACTGTTGGTGTATATTGAGCACCAGAGTGGGAACCACTGAGGTAGAGTCAACTGTAAGCCACATTTGTAACTTATCTGATATTTTTTATTGTAGGGAAGGAAGTATAGCAGTGAATCATTCGATGACACTAGAACTGGATTTTAATGAAAACTATGTGAAGCAATATAATGAAACTTTAAGCTCACTTAACGAAACTTTAATATTTTCTGCCTGTACCTCAGATGGAGCAGGAGACAAAGCAGGTGAGTATAAAATATTTGAGTGCAGAAAATAACCTATTATTATGCAGGAAGACAACATGGTATGTTTAATTGCAGTAGACTACAATATTTTGCAATTATTTTATTTGAAAAGAGATACTGAGGTAATGTTTCTTCAAGGTGAACCAAAAGCAATCCTGTAGCAAATATCCATACTTGAACACTAGCAAATGTCCAACATACTATGGTGACTACTTCATAATTTGCCTTAATTTCCATACTTATGACCCACTTTGTATCCTGCTGATCTCTTGGCTTGAACATGTATGTTTGTGGTATTTATGAACAAATAGATAAATTAATCATCATAGGTAAACACAAATATTAGTGGGGCTACTATCACACAATTTGTAAATGATAAATATAGCGCATAATAAAAAGCTAATCTGTAAACATATTGCAAAATGATTCAGCCGAGCACAAAAAGGTGCTATTCTTTTTGCAAATTGCCTAATGTTGAGAAATATTAAGTTCCATCAGAGATGCTCCTTATTAAGCTTTGCCCCAGAATAGCACGTGTTTGGTAAATTATTTACAATATCTGTTAAGCTTTCCAAATAATTGCACTAATAAAATCAAATTACTTGATATATTTACATTTTCAAAGGATTTGGCTTCATTTCTCATGGTAGCTCTGTTTGGAATGGAAATAAACTGCATAAAAAGGATGGTTTGCATATTTCTCAAAAGGGGAACAAATGTTCTAAGTGAGCAGTTCAGAGGATTTGTTAGGACGTGTTTAAACAAGGGGGGGGAGGGGCAAAGGGCCATCAATTCAATTGCCCCCTTAATCAAGGACAGAAAGTGCCTGTAGCAATTGTGTTAAAAAATAATAAGCTTAGAGTCATGTCTCCAACTGCTCATAGTTTAGGGAAAAGGATCCATGAACTTGTGGCAATAATGGCAACTGACAATGTAGATTTATTTGCTGTTACTAAGACATGGTATTATGAGAAAAATGACATGGACATAGCAATACCAAGACAGGGAAGGCAAAACAGGGGGAGTGGTGAACTTGTATGTAAAGCATAGCATGAAATTTGCCTAATAAAAGTTAGTGAGATGATCACAGAGTCCATTTGGGTTACATTTGGTAATCACATAGTAACTCGTGTAGGTGTGATCTATAGGCTCCCAGGACAAATAGAATAGTTAGACAATTTACCAGTTGATGAAATAGCTAAAATGACTGTTACAGTTGCCTCCAGGCTAGCTGAAAGTTGGACAGTAGAAAGGATGCTCCTAGCGCTCACCAAAAGACGATCAGCACCATAGACACCATAAGTACTGCAGACTCCACAAACCACCGCTGCCTGGTTGGGATCTCGCCATCTGCTATCTATCCTGGACCTACGACAAGGCTCCAGGTTCCAGTGGGTGAATCTCTCTTCCTTCTATAGAGCGAAGGAGGATCAGGAACAAGAACTCTTACAAGAGCTCTGTAGCTAAGGGAGTATGCAGAGAATATCAATCCCTGTAGTGATTATAGCTGTCCCCTCCAAGCACAAGTCAAGGCTGCGAGTTGAGGGTCAAGTAGAACTGGTTTAATGAGCACACAGGACTTTCTTATATACAGGTTTTTCCACAAGGTTACCACTCACATGGAGCTTGTGGTACACAGGACACAGGGTTACAACAGCCAATCAACATATTACAGTACAGTAAGACACTCCCAGCTAAGGCACACAAACCCTCCCCTCTGCCTGTGATATAATTACTGAACACAATAGGCTAAGCTAATTATAACAGGCAGAAAATATACAGTTTTACACAATATTCATAACTTCAATACTATACATGCAATTTCCATATAGTTATAGTTATATAGTTATAAAATAGTTATATTTTCTGAACCAGCATAATCAGTGAACAAACATATTCAAAAATCATCAGAATTGGCGCAGTGGTTCGAAAGATCATATTTGACTGACTGACTGCAGGCATGGCTTTCATGCCCAAAACAGTTCCACAGATTTAGGCTGTGCAGCCAGTCTATCTTCTCCTCTATCCTGGAGATAATTGGCTTAAGTGGCTGTGGTCAGTCCAAAAACTGTTACAAAAACTACATAGAAATACATAACTCATATACATAACTCATAACTCAAATACATAACTCATAAATACATAAATACATAATACATAAATACATAACTCAAATACATAACTCATATACCATGTTTAACCTATATGTCCAACATATCCCCAGATAGCTTGGATCTGAGCACTAAATATGTCTGAAAAACGCTCAGATCTCACGAATACAGTTGGATCGCCATGGTGTTAAACAATAGCAAGGGATGATGAGTGATTGAGGAGGGACAAAGCAGCCAGTTCCAACTGGTCTGGCAGTGTCCCTGGGACAACGCCCTGCTGGAGAACAATGGACAGGAAAAAAGGGGGAGGAGAAGAGGCACATTTTCCCATGGATTTAAAGAGGCAGAAAATGTATTTTAAAAATCCAACAGGCCCATATAGACTTTTTAAATGGCAATACACCCCAGGGCCATAGTCACAGGGCAAGAGGTTGGCAAGCAGGCCTCTCCAAAAGCCAGTGGCAAATGGTAGTTTGTCACATTGACAATGAAGGGGTAAGTTATCATCATGGGTGACTTTAATCTTCCTGTTGTGAACCGGAAAACCAAATAGCTGCTTGTGCCAGGAGCACACATATTCTAAATTCCCTACTGGGATTGTCTCTAAAACAAGTCATTGAGAAGCCAACTCGCAAGGAGGCCATTCTATATTTAGTGTTAACAAATGGAGATTTGGTATCAGATATAACTGTAGGTGAAAGTTTAGGATCCAGTGATCACCAGTCAGTGTGGTTTAATGTAAGAACAGTCACACTACAAAAACATTTTTTTTATAGACTTTAGAAAAACTGACTTTTCTAAAATTAGTATGTGTAAAAGAGTCATTATCAGACTAGAGCAGTTTTAATGGAGTCCAAAAGAAATGGGTTTACTTAAAAGTTGCACTACTGAAGACAACAGAAAATTGCATTAGAAGCAAAAAAAATGAAACCACTGAGGTATTCCACAGAAGTCGCCAAAAAAGCATTTAGTAATTATAAAAAAAAAACAGAGTGCGAAAGATAGATAGATCTATAAGATTAGGCAGAAAGAGGCTAAGCAAGTTATAAGAGCTTCCAAATCACACACAGAGGAGAAAATATCACAGTCAGAAAAAAAAGGGGACAAAACTTTTTTTTAAATACATAAAGAAAAAAGGAAAGTAAAACAAGGATTAGTTAGATTAAAAACAAAAGAAGGAAGGTATGTAGAAGAGGATACAGGTCTAGCTGACTGACTCAATTAATATTTTTGTTTAGTATTTAGATACATTTTAAGTTAAAAAAGAACAAATTAAGGAAAGTTAAAAAGGAAAGTTAAAAAAGGACAAATTAGTAATTTGCTACATGTGAGATTACAGAAGAAGAGGTTCTATTTCAACTGCCAAAAGTAAAGACAAATAAGTCATTGGACCTGATGGAATACACCCAAAGTTATTAAAAGAGCTTAGTGGTGTACTAGAAAAAAACATTAACGGATTTATTTAACCAATCATTGTTAACAGGACTAGTCACAGAAGATTGTAAGTTAGCGAATGTTGTGCCCATTCACAAGAAAGGTAGGAGGAAGGAGTCGGGCAACTATAGTCCAGTAAGCCTTACTTGAGTAGTGGGGAAATTAATGGAAACCATGTTAAAGGATAGGATTGTTAAACATCTAAAATCACATGGATTTCAAGATCAGAGACAGCATGGCTTTACTTCAGGGAGATCATGCCAAACTAATCCTGTTGATTTTTTTTGATTGGGTAACTAAAATAATAGATCAGGGTGGTACAATAGACATTCCTTACCTAGATTTCAGGTAAGGCTTTTGACACCATTGCACATTGAAGGCTTATCAATAAACTGCAATCTTTAAGTTTGTATTCCAATATTGTTGAATGGTTAAGGCAGTGGCTGAGTGACAGGCAATAGAGGGCTGTAGTCAATGGTGTATATTCAAAGCATGGTCTTGTTACAAGAACTTGGACCCATTCTTTTTAATATTTTTATTAGTGATATTGCAGAAGGTATTGTGAGGTAAGGTGTGTCTTTTTGCTAATGATACTAAGATATGTAACAGGATTGATGTTCCAGGAGGGATACGCCAAATGGCAAATGATTTGGGTAAAGTAGAAAAATGGTCAGAGCTGTGGCAGCTGACATTTGATGTGGATAAGTGCAAGATAATGCATCTTGGACATAAAAATCCAATGGCAGAGTACAGAATACTTGATAGAGTCCTAACCTCAACATCTGAGGAAAGGAATTTAGGGGTAATTATTTCTGATGACCTAAAGGTAGGCAGACAATATACATGCAATTTCCAGAGCAACAAGAAATGCTAGCAGAATGCTTGGTTGTATAGGGAGAGGTATTGGCAGTAGAAAGAGGGAAGTGATCATGCCATTGTACAGAACACTGGTGAGAACTCACTTGCAGTATTGTACGCAGCAATGGAGACCGTATCTCCAGAAGGATATTGATACTTTGGAGAGATATCGGAGAAAGGCTACTAAACTGGTCATGGATTACAGGAAAAAACTTACAAGGAAAGGTTAAAGGATCTTAACATGTATAGCTTGGAGGAAAGATGAGACAGGGGGGATACGATAGAAACCTTTAAATACATAGAGAGAATCAACACAGTAAAGGAGGAGACTATATTTAAAAGAAGAAAACTACCAAAACAAGAGGACATAGTCTTAGAGGGACAAAGGTTTAAAAATAATATAATGAATTATTACTTTACTGAGAGGGTAGTGGATGCATGAATAGCCTTCCAGCTGAATTGGTAGAGGTTATCACAGTGAAGAAGTTTAACCATGCGTGGGATAGGCATGGGCTATACTAACTATAAGATAAAGCCAGAGACTAATAAAAGTATTTAGAAAATTGGGCAGACTACATGGGCCGAATAGTTCTTATCTGTCATCACATTCTATGTCTCTATGTATATTTTAAGACTTGGTGATGCTACAACCAACTCATTTTATGAATATAGACCGATGAAAACAAATTGGTGTTTTAGTAGCTTTAGACTGTGCTAAAGCAATCTCTTCCTCAATATGTTTTAAATTAAACAAATGACAAACCTTTCATTATGTGCTTACATGCAGAAACTCATTTCACAGTTTTATCTAAATCCCCTGTCAGAATGGACAAAATTCAGCAAAAAAAAAACAAATTCCAATTTGAATGTATGCAGTAGAATGCTTCTTCACAAATTATCATTCGATTGCTTTTTTTCAAGTGAATTGATAATTTGACAAACTATTTGCCGACTGACCGTGCCAGTGGGCCAGTGGGCAAACCCTCAGCAGTGCCACGGTTATATGGCAAATGGTCATCACTTGCTAACCAGCTGCCACGTGGGTAAAGTAAATGAATAAATAAAAACCCTTTGGGTATCAGTAAGACCCCCATATTGATATAATGGGGGTATTTTTCCTCCATATGCCCCCATCTGCCATATATCAGGTGGGGCATTTCTGCTAAACATCATTGAATGGGCGATTAGGAAGCTATTGCTGCACAGTCACTGGAAAAGGCCCATGGAGCCTTTGAAATAACATGGAAGCCATAGCCACCCCCCATGCCCAACCCTATTTTCAGTTTTAAAGGAGGGCTATTGTCCCCTCCCTTGGCCCCCAACATAGGTGACGTGTTGGGACCCTAATGCACCTGGCTCAACCCATGCCGATGAGCCCTAATAAGTATTATAAAATGGGGAGGACCTGGTGTCCTCACCATTTTATGCCTGCATAGGTGGAGGACAGGGGAGAGGACACTAGGTCCCTCAATTAAAGGACCACTATAGGCACCCAGACCACTTCAGCTTAATTAAGTGGTCTGGGTGCCAGGTCCAGCTAGGGTTAACCCTTTTTTCTATAAACATAGCAGTTTCAGAGAAACTGCTATGTTTATATTTGGGTTAATCCAGCCTCTAGTGGACAGCCGCCAGTGGGCTTCGCGCTTCTCACTGTGAAAATCACATTGAGAAGACGACAGCGTCTATAGGAAAGCATTGAGAATGCTTTCCTATGAGACTGGCTGAATGCGCGCGCGGCTCTTGCCATGCATGCGCATTCAGCCTAAGAGTAGGAGAGGAGGCAGAGAAGAGGAGGAGAGCTCCACGCCCGGCGCTGGAGAAAGAGGTAAGTTTAACCCCTTCCTCTCCATCCAGCCCGGCGGGAGGGGGACCCTGAGGGTGGGGGCACCCTCAGGAAACTCTAGTGCCAGGAAAACGAGTATGTTTTCCTGGCACTATAGTGGTCCTTTAAAATTTAAAGTATCCACCGCCTGATGCCCCATGTAATTTTTATTTATTTCATTTTATTTTTTGTAACTTTTTTAATGTGGCAATTGGCTAGCAAGTGCTAGCCTGCCACCACATAATTAACCCTGGCAGTGCTGAGGGTTTTTAATTATGTGCCCACTGGCTTCTAGTGCTGCCCAGGCAAATAGTTCTTCAAAATATCAATTCATTTGCAAAAAGCAACTGAATGCTACATTGGAAACGTGCATCATGGAGAATGCAATCCATTTATCTTTGGCAGACATGCGGTCATTCATTATTCTCAGATTCTGGTGCTGTAAATTGGTTCAGATATAGATACTAGTGATATTCCGAACTAATATTAACCAATATTACAGAATAGGTCAGACCAAATCCTGACCGCATTTGACTTTAGTTAATCTCCTGCAACTGTCATTACTTCTCGAGTACTAGCCTTACATTTTGTGTCACTTTACCCCACTCCCACTAGCTTGTAAGTTCATTAAGCAGGGCTCTCAATCCCTCTGTTCCTGTGTGTCCAACTTGTCTGGTTAGAATTACATGTTTGTTAGTCCACCCACTGTAAAGCGCTGCGGAATTTGTTGGCTATATAAATAATAATAATAGCTATGTAACCTTGTGTCGATGTTGCTGTCTGTTATCCTGGGCAGCTGCTTGTATAGAATCAGCCTCATATAAGACCCTGAGATGCTCTGCTTCTAAGCAGTGAGCGGCTGGAGTACGGGTTGTGGCAGGTTGATTCATTGTGGGTGGTCGCCCCCAGTTGGTTCTGGGGGGTTCAAGGGGACAGTTGCTGCAGATATGGCCCCATTGGTCACAGCTATGGCACTTAATCCTCTGTTGGTTCTGCTGGAACCGAGGAGGTCCTGAATAGGGGGGGGGGGCTGGAGGAACTGGTGTAGGTTGTGTAAGGGTCTGCTCCGGGCGAGGTTGGATAGTGGTCTGTACCTGGCGCCGGGCGTTAGTGTACTCAATGGCTTCTGGCAATGTGAGGGGTCTTCAGTCACATACCCATTCTCTCAGTTCAGGTTGCAAGGAATATAGGAAATATTTCAAAAGATACAGCTGTAGGACTTCCTCCTCCATTACTGCTTGGCAACTTACCACCCAATGTGATGCAGTACGGTGTAAGCCACATGCCCATTCCGTATATGAGTCCCCCCCCCTTTTTTCCTTGATTCCCTAAATAGTCGCCGGTATGCTTCAGGGGTCACTGCATACCGGAAAAGTAATGCCTCTTTCACAGTAGAATGTTTAATGTCCTCATTAGAGATGGTCAGAAAAGCCTCATTAGCTTTACCTGACAATTTAAAAATAAATAAATAAAATGGTAACCCATTCCTCAGGGGGTACCTGGTGTAGTGCACATTGCCGTTCAAAATCTGCCAAATATCCATCGATCTCCCCCTCTGTTTCCTGAAATGGTTTAAATGCTGTGAACGGTACCTTTTCCATTCGCCAGGGAGTGCTGTCGATAACACAACTTGGCTTTCGGGTCGTTCAGCCGTGGCTAATGTTAGTTGGTATTCCCTTCTCTCTCTAGCCTCTGCTGCCACTGTATTGAAGACTTGTGTAATCCGCTCTTTGGATGGGTTCGGTTCATATATTGCCAAACTTAGTCGAACGGTTTGCAGGGTTTTGTTTTGTTCTGCATTTGGTAGATTCAATTTGGCCATGGTAGCGGTTCGGTCTAATTCGGCCGGTTACGCAATTTTTTCTCGCTGTATAGCAGTTCCCTACAATAAGAGAAAGAACTCTAGATTGAGGGTGAAGTAAGTCTGTTTTAATGGATCCTAACTGGCCTTTTATGCAAGTCCCCAGCCAAGGGATACACTCACGTGGCCTTGGTGGGAACAGGGATACAAAATTATCAACCAAATATAAGAGTGTTATACAGTGTGACACTCCCATACAGGACAGGCAATCCCTCCCCTCTGCCTGGGAGATAATTGAGTCAACTACTGTCTTTAACCCAATTATCTCCAGGTGAAAAAGAACATAATTTTAATACAATCTGAAAATAACCAAAAACACATAATATCCCCACTAAAATCTGGGGGAACAACATATTCAAAAATCACCCAGATCGGTTCAGGATTTGTATGGATGTCTTCTTTCTGACCGACTGCACACAAGGCTCCTGCCCAGAATAGTTCCATAGAATCAGATTGTGCGGCCGGTCTCCTTCCAGGGTATCAAACTAACATTTATAATAGAAAACCCTGTTCGTGCATCCGTTCTCATAGTCCTAGTGGTTCGGGAGATGTTATTACCGAACTTAGTCCATTTCGTACATATAGTGCCAAACATCCATGACCATGGAAGTCTTAGCAGTGTTCGTGCTGTCAAGTGTCCGATTCTAGATCCATGCACTTGACGACAAAACACAGCTTTCGGCATTCATATTCCAAGATGGCCGATGCCACGTGTTCGTGCATACGGACGCCGACCACCCAGTCGACCGTTTATAACGTTGGGGATGTTTGCAGTTTTAGAGGTGTTAAGAGGGTCAATGAGATTAATAAGCGCCGCATTTGGGTGGTCGGTCGTTCGGTAGTTCTTTCATCAGTCGAACGGACAATGGTAAAATAAGGCAGAACTGTACTAGTCAAACAGATAGGCAAAAAGACACATAAACTTTAAAATTCAGGGACAGAGGGTCTGTCACAGGAATGTTCAGGAACTGAGAATCCATGCCTAAAGTACAATGTGAGAGAAAAATAACACAAAAAAACACTACCCAAAAGTTTGACAAAGACTGGTGGTAGAATTAGTGGATGGAAAGTGTTAAAATACCACCATTTTAAATATCCTAGGGTGTCTACTTTTCAAAAATATGTGGTTTGATGGGAGTAAATTATATTGTCCGGCTTCAAAAATGTCCCAAATAGGACATGGGTTCATGATGACCAGTTGTGAAAATTCCATGTTGGAAAACTGGAATGCGCACCCTCCAAATAATGTCTTTAAGCCCCCAGTGAACCCAACACACCTATACATGGGGGGGGGGGTACCACTGTACTCAGGAGATGTAACACATATTGGGGTGTTCTTTGGCAGTAACCCTTAAAGTTCTCTGTACATGTATTCTTAAATTGCTACGTGTGTGAAAAAAAATCACCAATTATTTGAATTTTTTTTTTAATTTGGCATAGATTGGTGGTAAAATAGGTGCATGAAAAGAGTCAAAATACCCCAAATGTAATACCTTAGGTTGTCTTCTTTTAAAAAATATATACACGTGAAGGGTTATTCATGGATTCTTGACAGATATCAGTGTTACAATGTAATGTTGATTTTGAAGCAAAAATGGTTTGGAAATAGCAAAGTGCTACTTGTACTTATAGCCGTGTAACTTTCCAAAAAAGCTAAGAACATGTTAACAATGGGTATTTCTAAACTCAGGACAAAATGTAGAAACTATTTTGCATGGGTGTTTTTTGATGGTTGTAGATGTGTAACAGATTTTGGGGATCAAAGTTAGAAAATGTGTTTTTTTTTTACATTTTTTCATCATATTTTATAAAACAATTTATAGTAAATTATATGCTATAATTAAAATAATGGCGAGAAAAATGGTATATAACATGTGTGGGTACAGTAAATGAGTAAGAGGAAAATTACAACTAAACACAAACACAGCAGAAATGTAAAAAGAGCCCTGGTCGTTAACGGTAAGAAAATTGAAAAACACAAAAATGTAAATACTTAAAAAAAAAAACTCAAAATGTGAAAGAGGTTATTTTTAGTAGACAAAAAAATAGAAGCACAGTATAACACTTACTCAAAGCCTCTACGTGCTGGACATGTATAAACCTGCACCCCCAACGTTTCGGCACCTAAAGATGTACCTTTCTCAAGGGACAGTCCCAATGTTGTCCCCTGAGAAAGGCCCATTTTTTATTAAGTTAAAGAATTAATTGTGAAGAAAAAATCCTCTAGAGTTGGAAAAAATGTGCAAAATGGGTTTTTAGACTGACATTAAAAAAACCAAAAAACAGATCAGCAAGCAAATACTCTTCTTTCTTTACATTCACAAATGTGAAGTTACAAAGTGACTCTGGTTCCCCTGACCAGTTATAGCAGATGAATACAAGGAAGGTCCAGACATGTGATATCGTGGAATTGTTGCATATTTACTATGGTACCTCAAGGGAAAAAAAGGATTGTAGTGCCTCTATACTACCATGGTGTGCTTTATTGTTTCTTCATTGGTCTTGCATTTTGCTTTTTTTTCTGAAATCAATCACCTAAAATTATTGAACTGGGAAAAATACTTAATAGTACTCAGGGTTAGTTTAGGATTTACTTGAAAGTAAATCTGCCTCCAGGTGACCCCGTTTAAAATTGAACTGTTTAGATGCCTACGAGGAATATTTATTTTATTTTCCACCTAATTAATTGCCTCCCTTTGTTTTACAGATGAATTATGTTTTGTTCCAATGAGTGCAAGGATCAACAGGATAGAACCTCCACCTGCAACAAGTAATTTGAATTTATACTTCATCCCAATTCATGTTTTGGTTGTACCTCTTTTTTTTTTTTTTTATAGAAGATAATAAGTTGTCTACAGCATCACTGCTAAGTGCTTATATAATAAAACCTTGTAAAAAGTTCCAAAATACCGCCATTCAAGCATTCAAGATATTTCTTCATAGTGACATTATAGAAATGGTCTTGCTTGACTTAAAGGGTGCTTATTATGAAAAGTTTACTTTTTCATATGTTGAAGAGTACGTTAATAAATGGTATTTTGAATTGATTATTGCCATTTAGTTTACAGTATATTATTTGAATGTTTTACTTTAGGTAATAACTCTGTAAATTACTGTGGACATTGTAATTGTAAATAATGTACATGGATATATGCATAAGAGAACATTATTTTTAAAGTAGTTCCTCTCTAAGATATAGAGCACATATATGTCTGGAGCAGCTATGGATGTTTGTACCAATTAAAAATGGGAACTGTAAGGACAATAATATGTTTATATAAAAACATATATATATATTTTGAAGAGTTTTAAAAAGGTTTAAGAAATGTCAGCTAATTAAACAATGGCCCCCACACGTGATGTCATCAACAAGTCTGTAGAACATAGATCTGCAGTTTATTCACTAATGGCTCAATTTAATCCTTTTAGATACGCTTTCAAATTATCACAATCTGTTAGAAAACATTTCAATGATTCCTCTACAGACATCCAATGGGATTTTTTGTAGATAATTCACTTGGAAAGTTTTTTCTAACAGATTGTGATCATTTGAAAATCTTATCCAAAAATATTAAGTCAATGTCTAAAATGGCATTTCGGAGAATTAACAAGACAATTGCAAAATAGCAAAACATTCTTTAAAACATTTGACAATTACTTTACCTTAAAGATTGTTGTAAATGTACTTTAAGAAAATGAAACGTAATTGCCATTGTTCTTTAGATGTATGTGCAGAAGCCATCACTCCAGAACTAAAAGACCATATCTATGTGGTGAACACCCCTGAGGGTTTTGTCTGTGTGACAAACTGTAGTAGAGTGAACAAATACAATCTAAACTGTGCCTCTGGACAGTGCTCAGTTTCAAAGAATGGACCTCAATGCTAGTAAGACTTAATTTCATAATTTTACTTTACATTTTTGTTCCACTTATCGTTTATGATCAGAGATTATAGTATGTTTTAGTGCTATACAAAGTACATTGTTTTGGGCACTTCATGGTGGTAAATCCTTCAAACTACATTTCTTTACTCATTTAAAAATTGTATCTCAATAAAAGCTCAGTTATATATATTACTGTTCCTGTGTTAGACTTGTACACTTTGAAATATTTTAAATCTTTGTTTTTTCTACTCCTTAGATGGTCCCCAATTGGACTCTGTAAAGCCATTGCCTTTGACTACCCTTTTCTATCGACCCTCTTTCCCCCTCCCCCCTCCCCCCCACCATTTAAATGGAATTAAATCTGTATTGTCATGGAGGGACACACTGGAGAGGTTTGGAGGACACAAACTGTACTTATAAACTAATAACCAAGTGGTGAAGAGCTATTTAACTTAGGGGCAGAATACATATGAAAACATATGCAAGAGAATTTAAATACAAATGTAGGAAAAATGTTTATGAAAAACAAAATGGCATGTTGCTATGCACAGTTCTCAGTTTTCTAATTCACTAGCTGCTTTACCATGTAACTATTGTTATTAAACTGTCTTACCCTTTTTTTACATTCCTAATACACCTATCCTTTATCTCCTTAGCTGCCCATACTCCGACAGTTACTGGTATACAGGGAACCGATGTGAGGTGACTATCAGTAAGCCTGGTGTCTATGCTGGAGTAGCGGTTGGTCTATTTGTGCTAATTGTCATAATTCTGGTTCTGTCATGGATATTGTGGAAACGTCGCTACAATAAGTTAAATGACATGTAAGTGTACTGACAATGCTTAATGCTTATTTGCATATACTTATGGACTCCTTAACTCTAAAGAGTTTTCTAGTTGATCCCCTTGCTAACTCTGCATTGAGGATTATCATTCAAACCTTACTGATGTAGCTCATGAAAGACCGAGATAATTATATAGGCTACTGTATAACTTGGGCATAAGAGACTTGCCTAGTATTTCATATTTGGACTGTTTTATGGGTACGTTTGGATGCTATAATAATGGTAGGTAATGTCCCAATGTAAACAATATTTAAGATACTCCTGGGTGTAAACTCTATGTATTGCAATCTACAACAGACTATTGTTCTTAGGCAGTGAATGTGTTTTCTCATGTATTGTATAATTAGAGAGACAAATATTGCCTTTCTCATTCAAGACATACTGATTGAATGCTAAGCTTTTGATTTTGGAACACATTATTCGATTTTGGAACAAATTTTGATTTTGGAACTTAATATTTAGTAAGATCAGGATGCCCATGCAAAAAAAAAAAAAAAAAAAAATCCAACTATAACTGACTGACTTTTGAAGCTTTATCATAGCTATATTATATATAATTTCAAGGTTGCATTTTACAAACACTACAAAAAAAGGCATGATAATATATCTACTAGACAGAAAATTCAGATAAAAGGAAACCAAATTACACAGCATATGACAAAAATACCAAATTGAAAAATGGCTGAATTGATAAACAGCTCTACCTCAGATATATTTACCCTGTGCCAGCGCTACAATAATGCTGAAACAGCAATATTTTAAATAAAAATTATTTCATGGTGTTCCATTGGTGTTCCTGGTGCAGATTATATTAATTACTCCCTTGTGGTTATAGAGCTATGTAAGGGAGTCAGAACACAGTCACAGCATTCCCAGAATTTCCAGCCTGGGCTCTGACTACATCACAGAGCACCAGAATGGAGGTCAAGCCTTGCACTCCACCATAGACCACCAAGGAATCATCACTGGATCACTGAATGAAAGTTGCAAGAGGCAGGGCAAAACCTTTTTTTTTTTTTGGTCTGAATTAAAAGGGATCCTATAGTGCCAAGAAAACAAAGCCGTTTTCCTGGCACTATAGGTTTCTAAGGAGCTTTAGCAGAATACACAGCATACCTAGAACAATCATAGACCTAGAATAATAAGAATATACCACATCGTGAAAATAAACAGGACTATTTCTAGAAGTTAAACAAAAAAATAGACTGGTTTGTTTTACTTCTAAAGTTATATTATTTTTTGCAGTTTGCAGTGTTCATATTCTTAGTCCTTCTAATTTTTCTACATGCAAATTGTCTTTCTCTGTTGTCTATTTTACAGGCAGACAATCTCTGAAGAACGTTGGTTTGAGGACGGTTGGGAACCCGATAACCTTGAGACTGGTCAAAATGCTAACTTTGGATTTAGTGGTAGCTTAGAGGGTAAGAGATCTGCTAAACCCATCGACTAAACAAGAAGCTTTACTTTCAATACACACAGCATTAATCTTTATACTGACCTGGAAAAACTCTCCAATTCAACTGGTCACAGCTTGACTATGTTGAAGAAATTCAATCATTTTAATTCTTTCATTTTGCTGTGTAAAATATTGAGAGAAGGAATATCATATTGTAATGGATCACCTGGCACCCTGACTGGGCACATCCGCCAACAGATGCTTCCTAGCTGATGCTGAGGACCGTGAGCACCGCACCAGACACCACAAGCACCGCAGATTCCACAACCGCCGTAGCTTAGCTGAGATCTCGACGTCTTTCTTCCACCCTGGACCAACCTTGGATATCCAGGACCGTGTGGGAAAGACCTCTCCTACTTCGGAGAGCGTAGCAGGAACAGCTCTTACAAGAGCTAGTGATTAGAACCCATGGGAGTATAAGGAGTATAACAATCCCCAGTGTGAATATAGCAGTTCCTCTCCAATCAGGAGATCAAGCTATGTGTTGAGGGTTAAGCAGGAACGCAATTTTAATGAAGGCACACTGACCTTTTATGCAAGTTTCCCAACAAAGGGAACACCCATGTGGACCTTGTTGGGCACAGGGACACAAAGTTAACAAACCAATAAAAGCAGAGTTTTACAGTGAGACACTCCCATACAGTATACACAATCCCTCCCCTCTGACTGGGAGATTATTAAGAGAGATAATGCATCAACTTAATTATCTCCAGGCAGAAAAAACACATTTTTTATAAAGTCCCATAAGTACCCCAAAACACAACATATCCCATAAATTACATCCCCTGATAGCCCTGATCTGGGTGAACAACATATCCAAAAATCACCCAGATCAGATCAGGGATTCAGAAATTTTATGGAAGTCACAGTTCCATAGAATCGCGGCTATGTGCCGCTGGAGGAACGACTGGGAACCACCAGGTTTTCAGGCTAGAAATAGTTCCAGGGCATTTGCGGCTAAGTCTCTCTGAACTCTATTCGAGGTTTTGGTCCATGCAAACAAGATGGCCACCACCACGTGTTCGAATGTCGAATGGCGGCCACTTCAATAGTTCTGGCCATAAAAATCCAAAAAGGCACGAACAGTGATTTAAACCAAGTTTTATCACAGGGGCCATAGTCACAGGGTAGGAGGCTGGCAAGTATGCCCCTCCAAGAACCAGTGGCGAGTGCACTTTCGCCACACATATAATCATTAAATGTTTTTTATTTGCAAAGGTTGAACAAATAAAAAAATTAAACTGTGTGTTTAATTTTTACCTAATATTAACCTACATTTATATGTTAGCTATATCCTTCTAATATACAATATATTTTGTGTATTGTGTGTTTAAAAAAAAAATAATTAAACCAAAGAAAAACAACAAAATGATAATGGTTAACAAAAATAGTATCTGATTAACCATTTTATTGCAATCAGTTGCATACACATCATTCAAGTGAAAAAAGTATTTAAATGAAAACAGAATTGTACTTAATCCTACAAAAATGGTGCCAAGCATAAATCAGATCTGAATATAATAACTGTCTATGGTCCTACTCACTCAGAATACATCCAGACCCTGTGGCGAATGAGAAATCCAGCTGAGTGGAGTACATGTGCAGAACCCACAAACAAAGGAGAAAGCATAGATCTTTTGATCACCTTATTATCCTCTGTGTTGTCTACTTTTATTAATTGCCCTTTTCCTATTAAAGCTTTGTGTCTGATGAAACTTGCTCAATACACCATTATATCACCCAAATGTAATAAGTAATGGTACTTAAATCACTGAGCCACTTCCTTGCTATCAGCTTGAAGCAGCACCTGCACAGTATGAAGTCATTCGTAATTGTTTGCCAAAAGGTTTATCCATTTTACAATGTTACAGTGTTTCATGACGCCCTCCACAGAGTGTGCATTAACAATGTTAGGACATCATGGCACATGCTTAGAAAAGTGCTTACACCAGGGAATTCCATGTATCAATCAATAGAAGCCCCAGTCTGACAGATGAGATGCATGCATCGCTCAAAGTGAGCTCAAAGTGAACACTGTATACTGCACTTTAAATCCCCATTCATATTGACTGCAATATGGTGTGTATAGGGTTAAATCCATGCTAACAGATGTGCTGTATGCTGCACTGACAGTAAATACTGATTTCAACCTTTTAAATAAAAGTTGAAAGGTTAAATCTCTACTCACACTAGGGAGACCCAGGGGCTTTCCTCTGTCACCTTTGTGGCCCTAGACCGACCAATGAGCCATATACAACACTCAAAGTTAACGCTGCTTACACCCCTTTACATTAATCGAACACACAGTTGTTGAGTGATAACTCTCAGCCACGGTGATTCTGTGCTAGGAGGTGTTCAAGTCAAATATCCATGGTTTGAACAGACCCTGACAGGGTCTTCTTGACTGGAACCATGGACATTGTGTTCAGTGCTGGTCATTTCAAGCTGCCTAGCACTGATTGCAGAGTATTTGGCATGCCTTATTTTCAGCATTATAGGGATTTCCCTGTATTGCTGAAAACAGCCAGTAAATGACAGCAAAAACAGCTCTCTACTATTTAAACTAGAAATGCCATATGCTGACATCAATATTATTAGCAGAATAATTGATTATGGTGAGGGTTGGGTTAGGTTAGTGTTAGGTAAGGGTTAATGCAGGGTTAGTGTTATATGTTTAGAGTTAGAGTGTATGCATAGGATTAGAGGTAGGGTTGGTATAGAGTTTTGGGAGACTGATATATGGTTAGCGATAACTACTTAAAATCAATGTAGATCATAGACAAATAAGGCATTTAATAAATTCTGAGCTGTTTTCATTTAGTTGTACTGAATGTGTAAAAATGATTGTCAGTAAAATGTGAAGAAATTATAGTTGAACAAATACAGTGCCAAGTTTTGTTTTGGTTCGGAACTTGGACAATTGCTTTTGTCGTTAAGGAGTTAAAAACCACATTCTTGTTTTTTCTTCCTTTTTTTATGTGCCGGTAACAGGGTCTCAAAGTTCAAAATCTGCAAAAGAAAACTTTAAACCAGCCCTGGAAAAAGTGGACACAACAGTTAAGGCAAGTTATTACTAGTTAATAAGGATGTTAACAATTGTGCATGATCAAACTGGTGAAAATGGTGAACTGTCATGGCTCCTGGCTCCTCTGTCGGCGTGGCTGCACAAAAACTAAGCAGCCACGCCAACAGAGATATTTCTGACTTATCATGGTCCCGGTGGGCAGCTGCCAGTTGCGTTCCAGACCCCAGCGGGTGCAACTTTATAAGGAACGCCGGCCACTGCGGTTTTGGTTTTTATAGGAAACCTACCTTCACCCGCATAAAAAATGGTGCAAACGTGCGTGCAGCGTCATGTCATAGATGCGCACGCACGTTTTGGGGTCAGAGGTCAGAGACAGCCAATTACAGCCTAAGGAGAGTTATTTAAACCCAAATTAAAAAACCTTTTTGTCAGTGCCCTGTTGTGGCTTGCACTCGCTGGTTATCCGAGCGTGTGTTCCTGATTGCGTTTTTCTGGTATTTGACTTTGGCTTCGTTTTGACTTCAATGATTTCTGGTATCCTTGGCTTTCCTCATCGTTGTGTCTCATTCTGTGTCCCTGACCTCGACAAGTATTTTGAATATTCTCAGGTACGTTAAGTCCGGCCATTCTAAGGTCCAGTTAGACATTTTCCTGGTGTGATACTATTCTGCGTCCTGGATCAACTATAATCCTGACATTATGACATGGCCATAGATCCTGCAGATTTGTGTCAGTACATAGTAGCTTACAAAAGAAAGCTAGTGTGGTCCAACACGCAGAAACTATGTAAACATATACATATAAAAAGAAAAGGAAATAACAAGGATATAACGTAAACCCGTCCTTATTATGGCCGGACTAATACGTTAGAGACAGAGAGTGCTCAAAGGGAAAGCCGAGGTCAAGGAAGCCAGAAACACACAAATACCATTTAAACAAGCTAAGTCAGGGAAACCAGACATCAGAATAACAAGGAAAAGCCAAGGTCAAAATACCAGAATATCAGAATCACAAGAATAAACACACTCTCGGGAACCAGGAAAAGGAAACCACGCACGCACTTCAGTATAATTTCAATGGAGGGGCGGAGCAACTGATGGACGCGACCGCATGGTCGGCACCATCTTTGATTTGCCGGGGCAGCGTGAAGAAGCGGTTCCTGGCTCGCCGCTGAGCAGGTAAGCTCGGCTTGTCGGCGTGATCGTGCCTGTTAGGCACAGATGCGCCTCGCGGCAAGCTGTAACAGTACCCCTTACTCGAAGACCACTCACAGGGCGGGAAGGAGCCGGCTTGTAAGGAAAACAGTTGTGAAACAACCGGACAAGACAAGGAGCATGAACCCGGTCAGCAGGAACCCAACTACGTTCCTCTGGGCCATATCCCTTCCAGTCAACTAAGTAAGACAGAACACCTCTAGAGATCTTGGAGTCCAATATAGATCAAACTTCGTACTCCTCTTGATCACCTACTACCAAGGGCAGAGGAAGAACAACCATTTTTGTGTATCGATTGCAAGTGAGGGGTTTAAGCAATGATACATGGAATGAATTGGCAATTCTCATATGTACAGGGAGTGCCAAGGAATAAGTCACAGGGTTTATATGACGGAGGACACGAAAGGGACCTATGTATCGAGGAGCTAGTTTCATGGAAAGTACCTTGAGTTTGATATGTGGATAACCAAAGCCTGCCCCCTACTTGATAGACAGGATTGGCACCCCGTCTCTTGTCAGCTTGGATTTTAGCTCTGGCAAGTACAATGGCCAGTAATTCCCTATTCCCAAAGTCATAATTTTTCTCTGAAGCAGTTAGTTTTTGAGACAGAATTGCTCCTACTCTTGCCTCTGACGCATCTACTTCTAAAATAAAAGGTTTGGTCGGATCGGGGTGCATTAGGACACTAGCTGAAGCAAATAAAGATTTTAATTTCTCTAACACTTCCTTTGCTTCCTTGGGCCATGAATTGCAATTTGCTCCTTTTTTGGTAAGGTTGGTAATAGGAGCGATTACCGAGGAAAAACCCTTGATGAATCTGCAGTAATAATTAGAAAATCCTATAAAGCGTTGTATAGCTTTAAGGACCCTTAGGTAACGGCCATTGCAATACTGCCTCCAGTTTGTGTGGATCCATTTTGAAGCCAGAATGGGATATAACATATCCAAGGAACTGTATCTCAGTCTGGTCAAATTGTCATTTTTCAAGGTTACAATATAAGCCGTTCTCTAACAAGGGTTTTAATTCGATTCTCACATGTTCGTGATATGTTTCTAGGTCTGGGGAATAAATAAGAATGTAATCTAGATACACTAGTATGAATATGTGGAGGTAATCTCTAAGGACATCGTTTATAAAATCCTGAAATACCGCTGGGGCGTTGCCCAAGCCAAATGGCATAGCCAGGTATTTATAATGTCCCATTCTCGTATTAAACGCTGTCACCCACTCGTGTCCTTCCTTAATTCTAACTAAGTTATATGCGCTCCTTAGGTCGTGTTTAGTGAATACTCGGGCACCTTTCAACCTGTCAAATAGCTCAGAAATAAGGGGAATGGGGTAGACGTTTTTAATCGTTATTTTATTCAAACCCCTATAATTGTTGCAGGGGCATAGGTCTCCTTCTTTTTTGGAAACGAAGAAGAACCAGCCACAGCAGGTGAAGAGGATCTTTGTATGTGACCCTTTCGTATAGCATCTTTAATGTATTCCTCTAAGCAGAGAGTTTCTTGAGGAGACAGTGCATAAACTCCTCCTTTAGGAGGCATAGTACCTGGTAACAAATTTATGGCACAGTCATAGAGTCTATGCGGTGGTAATACCTCAGACTGAACCTTGTTGAATACTTCCTTTAAGTCCAACTACTGCGGTGGAAGATTTTTGTGGTTAAGGGAGGCGCTGTAGGTACATTGATGGTACCAACTCGCTGTGCCATCTGTTGTAAACAATGACCTCTGCAATTCTCTCCCCAACTCACAATTTCTCCTTCAACCCATCTAAACGTGGATTGTGTTTCTGGAGCCAAGGAAAACCGAGTATTATAGGACATGTAGGGGAAGAAATAGTCTGGAAAACCATTTCCTCAGAATCTAAGATGCCTACTGAAACAGTGATCGGCAGTGTTTCGTGCATGATGAGAGGCTGGGTAAGAGGTCTACTGCTATGGGTCTATCTTTCTGCCTTAAAGGTCGGAGTTGTTTGGCAGAGAATTCTTTATCAAGGAAATTCTCCGCTGCCCCAGAGTCAATCATGGCCTCACACTGAACAGTAGTTCTCTTACAAGACAGAGTAATTCTTACAAGGAAACGGTTCTTAGTCAATTTAGGGGACATATACATCACACCTAAGGTCGGTCCCCGAAAGTGTCTTAGGTGCGCAAGTTTTCCGGCCGAACCGGACATGAAAGCCTTTGATGTCCCCTCTTGCCACAATACAGGCACAACACCTCGTTGCGTCTGTGTTGTCTCTCTGCCTCAGTGAGTTTAGCAATACCTAATTGCATGGGCTCAACTTCTGGAGGTGGAGCAGGATTAACTATTACTGGGTTAGAGAAACGAGGTGCTATAGATAAGTTGGTACGTCTAGTAAGCTGTTTGTTTTTCTCCCTCTCTCTGAGCCTGTTGTCAATATTAATCATGTATGCTATGAAATCATTAGGATTAACCGGAAGGTCTCTGGCTGCGGTCTCATCCTGTGTATTTTCCGCTAAACCTTCAGAAAAAGCAGCCACCAGGCCACTATTGGTCCAGTCAACCTCAGATGCTAATGTCCTGAACTCTATGTGTAATCAGCTACAGAGCGGGTGCCTTGCTTTAGTCTCATTAAGGCTCTAGAAGTGTTTTTCTCTCTTCCCTTTGGCTCAAAAGTAGCTTCAAATGCCATTAGGAATTCATTATAATCATGGGCAACTGCATTTCCACTTTCCCATAAGGCATTGGCCCAAGTTAAAGCCTTACCCGTTAATTCGTTCATAAGATAGCCAATCTTCGATCTATCTGTAGGGAAAGAACCAGGGGAAGCCTCGAAATGATATTTGATTTGGTTAAGGAAACATCTGAATTCCTTAGAATCACCTCCAAAATGAAGGGGAGATGAAAGGGTTATGGATGGAGGTTTATATGCCACAGGTGCAAGAACAGGGAGCGGAGCTACCGGCGGTACAGGGGGAGCTTCAAGATAAGCTGTCCTCTGAAGCAGGGTTTGGAATGCTTGGGCAGATCTGACCTGTGGTCCATATCCTCCACCCTGTCTTCACAGGCTATCATATGCTTACATAGTTCTGCAAGATCCATGGCCCTGTCGTAATGTCACAACTGCTAGTGTGATCCAACACACAGAAACTATGTAAACATATACATAGGAAAAGGAAATAAAAAGGATAGAACATAAACCGGTCCTTAGAATGGCCGGACTAATACGTTAGAGACAGAGAATGGTCAAAGGGAAAGCCAAGGTCAAGGAAGCCAGAAATACACAAATATCGTTTAAACAAGCCAAGTCAGGGAAAACAGAAATCGGAATAACAAGGAATAGCCAAGGTCAAAATACCAGAATATCAGAATCACAAGAATAAACACACTCTTGGGAACCAGGAACAAGAAACCACGACAGGGCAAGGTACTGGGGTGAATTAGGGATTTAAATATCCCTCTCTATGCTGTGATGATCTCTGACCCCAGAACGTGCGTGTGCGTCGGCGTTGTGATGTCACACGCATGTCAGTATAATTGCAGGGGGGGACGGAGTCACTGATGGACGCGACCTGGGCCGCATTGAGGAGCGGTTCCCGGCTCGCCACTGAACAGATGTGCCTCGCGGTGAGCCGGGAGCCGTAACAGTATGGATCAATTTGCCCAGGCTTTCAATATGCTTTTAATATGTACGGCTCATTTGCAGCCTGAAGTTCCTCCGACAAGCACACCCCCGCCTACCGTACCTACACCTATAGTGTATAAAGCACCTACTATCTCCCTATCTCAACTCCCACATTTTGAAGGTAATAATCAAGAATGCTGGGGATTCCTTAATCACATTGAGTACCATTTTGAAGCCTCACCTGGGTCCTTCCCCACGGATAGAGCTAAAATTGGGTACTTAATGAAACAACTGAAAGGTAAAGCCTTAGCTTCGGCCAATCCAGTATGGGAGATTAATAGGACAATTGCCTATAATTACCAGGAATTACTTGTGGAATTCAAATATAATGTTTGAACCATTGGAAAGGGAGAACAATGCTGCCACTGCCCTAATGCGTATCAAACTAGGGAACCGTTCTGTCTCAGATTATGCCATAGAATTCTGCTCTCGGGCTTCTGAGGTAGACTGGACTAATAACAGATTAATCACTGCATTTGCAGAGGGATTATCTGAAGCTATCCTTTATGAAATTGCAGACAAAGAACTACCAGGGAGGTTAAATGAATACATCACTTATGTGATGCATATCGATAACCGACTTAGGAACAGGGAGATAACTAGAAAAAGAACCAGACGTATGACTGTCACTGGCACCTCGCTTCTCCAATCCTGTTGTCCCTGGCCCTCTGTGCAGTCTGAACCTGAACCTATGCAGTTAGGGGTTATGAGACTGTCAGAGGCAGTCTGCTTATACTGTGGCAAGAAAAGACGCATAAATGCTTGTCTCATACGCCCAGAAAACTTGTGCACCTAAGAACCATCAGGGGACCGGCCTTAGGTGTGATGTATATGTCCCCTGGTACTACCCAAATTAGATTTCTCCTTAGTGTTGCTGTCCAATGCAATAAGATAGGTTTTATGTGTAACACCTTGATTGACTCAGGCAATGCAGAAAACATTATTAACATGCAATTTGCCACTAAACACCTCCTACCCATCAAGGATAGATCTTCAACCCTGGCCGTCGAGGCCATTGATGGGAGACCACTTTCTCAGCCTCTTTTTACCCACGAAAGACTACCTATCACTGTCACGATAGGAGCGTTACACAATTAACTAATCACATTTCAGATAATTGCTTCCCCTTCTTGTCCCATTATACTTGGATTTCAATGGCTTGCTAAGCATAATCACCGTATTGATTGGACTAAAGGGGAAATATTGGAATGGGGTAAATAATGTAGGGAGAAATGTATGTTACATATTACTAAGAGAGTGGGTATCGATAATCTACCTACTCCTACGTCTCAGTCTACGGAAATTCCTGTGAATTATAGGGAGGTTAAAGAAGTGTTTAATAAAAATCACACTGATACACTTCCCCTTCACAGATCCTATGATTGTTCCATAGATTTGTTACCCGGCACTATACCCCCTAAAGGGGGAGTATATACCTTATCACCACAGGAGAGTACAATTATGGAGGAATACATTAAAGAGTCTCTACATAAAGAACACATACATAAATATTATTCGCCAGCAGGTGCAGGATTATTTTTTGTATCTAAGAGAGGAGGAGTTTTACAGCCATGTATTTGATTATAAGGCATTAAATAAGATCACCATCAAAAACGCTTATACAATTCCCCTTATCTCAGAATTGTTTGACAGACTCCAGGGTGCTAAGGTGTTTACCAAACTCGACCTTAGGAGTGCTTATAATTTGGTAAGGATTAAGGCGAGACATGAATGGAGAACTGCATTTAACACAAGAAATGGTCACTATGAGTATCTTGTCATGCCCTTCGGCTTATGTAATGCTACAGCCGTATTTCAGGATCTCATTAATGATGTTCTCAGAGACTACATTTATACTTTCATATTGGTATATCTGGATGATATACTCATTTATTCCCCCGATCTCCTGACTCATCATCATCATCAGGCATGTTAAACTAGTTTTACAAACTTTGCTCAAAAACGGGCTACATTGCAAACTTGACAAACGCCTATTTGACCAGATGGAAGTACAGTTCTTGGGCTATAATATTTCGGTCTCTGGTTTTCAGATGGACCCACGTTAACTAGAAGCTGTTCTACACTGACCATTACCCAATGGGTTAAAAGTCATTCAAAGGTTTATTGAGTTTGCAAATTATTATAGGAGATTCATCAAATGTTTCTCTACTGTAATAGCACCCATCACCAACATGACTCTAAAGGGGGTTCTAAAGAGGCTTTTGAGCTACTTAAAAAATGAGCGATTAAATAGGAAAGTGCTTGCCTAAAGGTGTCAAGTGGTTAAAACATAACATTTAATACATTTGTTTAAAAGCTTGCCGTTGATAATCAGCAAATAAATCAAGAATTATTATTCAATTCTAAAGCTATTAATAGTTTAGAACAAAGGACAAAAATAAAAATGTATAAATAAAATAAAATAAAAATAAATAAATAAAAAAGGACTATTGTAGAATAATCCTAATTATTTCTGAGATTACAGCATGAGTCCAAGTCTAAGTAATTAATAGTGTACATTCAGAAATGCCAGTGAAAATAAAACTGGCAATTATACGAGACACTAAATATCAATAGAGTAAAATATAACCACTAACCATAGTTTAGTATACTATTGTATCAATTTCCCTTGAAGGGAACTATCAGAGTAACTGTGCTAGGTTATACACTCTGTAGGAGAGGTACTCAGCCTGAAAATCTCCTGTCAGATCCAAAAATCAGATTGTTCAATGCATGACTCTTTTCCCAAATATTGCTGTTCACCGATAATACTCTGAGTTGCTAAGCTGTGCCTTAAAGGGCACCTAATCTGTATAAGAAACTGCGTGCTAGTCTAAGGTAAGCACTAATATGGGAAAAAGAAAGTCATGCAAATGCTCTGCCTATCTCTCTTGCAGAGGACATAATGTCTAAGATCTAATGGAAAAAAAAAAATGTCTTGAAGTAATCGTTAAAGAGTATAGTGCAGAGCAGAGCCCCAAACTTAAAAAATGACTCACTTCTGCTGACATATTGGTACACCCTGACACTAGCAAACACTTCATACTAGAGGTAGACGCCTCTGGGACAGGGGTAGGGGCTGTCCTTTCTCAGAGGGAGAGTCAGGATACCCTTTTGCATCCTTGTGGATTATTTTCTAGAAAGTTGTCGCCAGCGGAACGCAATTATGATATTGGTAACAGGGAATTGTTAGCCATTATCCTAGCTCTGAAAGAATGGTGACATATTTTAGAAGGTCCAAGGACCCTCTCCTGATCATAACTGATCACAAGAACTTGGCATACATTGGAGATGCTAAAAGGCTGTCTTCTAGTCAAGCTAGATGGTCATTTTTCTTGTCACACTTTAACTTTATCATCACGTATAGGCCTGTTCCTAAGAACATTAAGGCAGATGCCCTATCTAGGCAATTTGACCTTGAGCTGGAACAAGAACAAGAAACCTCTCCCATCATACCACCTGAATGTATCATTGCATCTACAGTTCTTTCCTTGTCTTCTCCTCTTCTTTGTGCTATAATGGCAGCTCAGATTTAGGCACCTAGTGATAAACCTCTAGATAGATTGTTTATTCCCTTACTGGAAAGAAAGGAGGTACTAAGAGTGTTTCACGATAATGTGACAGCTGGTCATCCAGGTATTAATAAAACTGTGTCTGCTGTCTCTATGTCATTTTGGTGGCATGTACTATTTGTGTGGTTTCTAAGGTTCCCCATAAACTACCTTGTAGGCTATTACAACCGCTTCCTATACACAGTATTCCATGGTCTCATTTGTCTATGGACTTTATTATGCAACTACCAGTTTCTAAAGGCTACAACACCATCCTAATGGTTGTTGACTGCTTTTCTAAAATGGCACACTTTGTTCTGCTCAAAAATATACCTTCTTCCCAAGAGCTGGCTCCTATATTTAAACGCGAAATTGTCAGATTACATGGTATTGATATTGTGTCCGACAGGGATTCCCAATTTGTCTTGTGATTTGGAGAGCATTTAACAAACAGTTGGGTATAGAATTATCATTTTCATCATCATACCATCCTCAAAACAATGGTACGGTTGAGAGAGCCAAACAATCATTGGAACAATATTTTAGATGTTTTATTAATGGCACTCAGGAAAACTGATCTGATTTGCTACCATGGGCTGAATTCGGCAGAAATAATGCAACCCATGACTCATCTGGACATAGTCCATTTTTTGTTAACAACGTTCGTCATCCTACTGTCCTCCCTGTGGTATTTTCTGACACTGCTATTCCTGCTCTGTATGACCATCTAAAAATGTATACGTGAGACTTGGACTAAGGTCCACACGGCTTTAGAAACAGCTGCTGCTTGTTTCAAAATGCAAGCTGATAAGAAGCGTGGTGCCAACCCTGGTTACCAGGTGGGTGACAGGGTATTGCTCTCTACATGGAATATTAAACTCAAGGTTCCTAGCATGAAGTTTGTACCCAGGTTTATTGGTCCCTTTAGAATAATTTGCAGGATTAATCCTGTGTCTTATTCTCTGGCTCTCCCCGCCTCTCTGCATATTCCTAATACATTTCATGTATCCCTCCTTAAGCCTCTTATCTGTAACAGATATACCACCCTTTCTCTTGCCCCCCCTCCTTTGGTTGTTTCTGGACAGGAGGAGTACGAAGTCTCTTCTATTATTGACTCCAGATATTCACGGGGATCTTTGCAGTATTTGGTTGATTGGAAGGGTTATGGGCCTGCTGATCGTCCTTGGGTTTCTGCTTCAGGCGTACATACGGGCCACAATATCCGTTCCTTCCATGCCAGGTTTCCCCTCAAGTTTGGTCCTGCCCACCCGTTGGGTGGTCTTCAAGTGGGGGGTACTGTCACAGCTTCCGGTTTCTCTATCGGCGTGGCCGACAGAGATATTTCTGACTTACCTTGGTCCCGGCAGGCAGCTGCCCGGTCTCCCTCCATTCTGGTCCCCTGCAGGAGCGGCGTTGTTAGGAATGCCGGCTACTGCGTTTCAGATTTTTGTAGGAAACTTATCTTTGCCCACATCAAAGATGGCACCAACGTGTGTGCGACGTCACGTCATAGATAGCTGGTTACCCGAGATTGTGTTCCTGATTGTATTTTTCTGGTATTTGACTTTGGCTTAGTTTTGACTTCCATGATTTCTGGTATCCTCGACTTCTAACTTTCCTCATCATTCTGTGTCCCTGACCTCGGCAAGTATTTCGACTATTCTCAGGTAATTTAATTCCAGCCATTCTAAGGATGTTAACCTTAGTCCTAGGTGTGATACTATTCTGCGTGCTGGATCAAATATTATCCTGACATGAACATTTTGTTTCACTTCTGTAATTGGATAGTTTGTTTTACTGAAGAAGAGGAAACCATAAGTAAATTACAGCCTGAATGCAATCTGCAGCTATCATTTATGATTAAATATTTTGTTAGCTGTATAGAAACCAAGACTGCCAGAGGTGATGTTTTCCTCCCCTTGAAACATACTGTAGGTTTGGACCTGCTGACACCTTTGATATGCTAATTTCTTCTTCTATACCTATTGATTGATCTAGTTTTGATGCTAAATGAGCTAAATATTTTCGATTGTGTTTATTTAAAAAAAAAAAAAACTATTTAGTGCGTTTTACTTGATCTGAAATGTCCTGCCAATGTGATCTCTTATAAATGAAAAGAATGGGAGGAAGTTAAATACAGAGAAGAATATTAAGAATCAAGGAATCGCTTGGATGTTAGAGACATCCTTTGCTGGGTTGAAAATTCTATAATATGTAATACCTTAGTAGGCTGCATTCACTGATCAAGAATGTGATTATTATTATTTTATCATTTACATAGCGCCAGCAATTTCTGTAGCATTGTACAATGGGTGGACTAACAGACACATAATTGTAACCAGACAAATAGACGCACAGGAACAGATGGGTTGATGGGCCTGCTCAATGAGCTTACGTGCTAGAGGGAGAGGGGGATAGTGACACAAAAGGTATAAGTAGGGGTAATGAAATAGGTTGCTACAAAAGTATCCTCTGAGAACTATTTGTGATGGTAGTGTATGGGGATAGCAAAGCAAATTGCTAAAATGTAGGGAGGAGAGAGGGATCATGGATAAAGAAATGCCCTGATTGAATGTTACAATGTATTACTATTGTTAATGTTTCTTTTTTCTGTAGATTTCTACTCCAAGACCCACAGTGATTGCTCACTTTGATTAGGAATATGTCAATTGAAAACGTCTACTTATAACAGCAACTAACCCAGGATAGCCACCTAATAGTGATCCACATTCTGGACTACATTAAAATCAGCTTCACTCCAAGATAATTTGAAAGGCTATTGGCCTTGGAAAAATTACCAATAATCTTAAAGACACATAGGACAGAGAAGTTCAGAGAACTTATACTGAAGATCAACAAGCATCATATGTCATATATGTAAAAAACCTCACTGTTTGTCAAATCAAAATGTTGATGTTGATGATGATTATCATCATTGTCATTAGCATCAAATAGAAAAAGTCAACATACTTTAAAGAATAACATAAAACATTACATGCAGTGAACATTCTGGATCATACCATAATTACAAGCAAAATGTCAAAATCATTTTGAGTATATCTGTTATCTGATATATTGTCATGAAATTGTTCCTACTCACATTTTATATCAGTTAAAAACCAGAACAATCAATTATATACTATGATATTTAAATATTCTGATAAAGAATATTCCAGTGATTGAAAGCACATCTCCACTCCACACCTCCAAATGAGGTATTGTTTAAATGTAATAAATTTTATATATGAGGAAATTATTGTAATATCTAGAGCTGTGATAAATAAGATTAAAATTAACTTATTTCAAAGCCCGAAAATATTGACATTGAATCAACGCATTTTACTTGATGCTCAATCTTCTGAGACAGTCAGCGTATACTTATACTTAATTATTTAAACAATCATTGAATGTTTAACCTTACCATATGATAACGTTTGATCAAATAATGTTCTCCAATGTTGATCTGAAATTATGTTTGGCTGACTATGTAATAGTGCCTGACTCTTGTTAATTGGAGTCAGTGATGTAGGAAGTAAACTACTAAATTAAACTCTAATGACTTGGAATCTGAAACAGAGAAACTTGTTTTGTGTGTCAGCTCTTTGTTTCATTGCACATATCATTTAAAATCCCATTTACTCTAGGTTATTGATAATAAATATAAAATGATTTGTGTACTGTACTTTTTCAGAGCAATATTTATATTATTTTATTACTTGCACTGTTATTTAAGACTTATGACATTTATGTGCGCTTTGTTGCAGTATTACATATTGTCAGTTTTTCTAACTTATTTTTATAGAAAGGAATTTTGTTTAATGCATACACTTTCTATGCGTGCAATGAAATAAACTCTAAGCTGTTTGAATAATCCCTCTCATTAACACTTACAAAATTTCAAACATGCCACTCAGATCAGATCAGGGTAAAATAACTGTCATACAATTTCAATTTACTATCAACCACCAATGAGAGTGACAAATACAAATGCATATCAAACAATTGTAAAAAGGAACCTTTTTTCATTTCATATATATATATATATATATATATGAAATGAAAAAAGGTTCCTTGCACTCACGCTTTCTTTAGGTTTTGCCGGGTGCCAAAGTCAAATGGCTGATGCATATAACAAATCCAACAGAGATGACTGCACTCTCCAGTCTTCGTATAAAATCAAATGTAGTTTATTGGATATACATTAAAAAGAAAAAAGATTGATGTTTCAGCCCCACTCTGGGCTTTCTTCAGGATCAAAAATTACATACATGTAATATATATATATGTATTTGTGCTCAGAATTTCTAATACATAATGGAATGTAGAAGGAGAAGCAAAGTTGGTTGAGGTGTGCCAAAACCAACGTACGAATAGGCCTGTAATAAAAAGAGGGCCCACAAAGGTGAATTGTAAATATAGATGGGTGTATGTTGGTGGGGACAAACAGCTTGCATGACAAAGGTAAGTAGAGGGGAAGGAGTTTAAATAGGGGTCATAACTCCTCCCACAAATTCAGGCCAAATGGCCTTTCAACTTGTGCCTAGAATTTCTAATACGTAATGGAATGTAGAAGGAGAAGCAAAGTTGGTTGAGGTGTGCCGAAACCAACGTACGAGTAGGCCTTTAATAAAAAGAGGGCAAACACACTTTATTGCAAGTTTATACAGCGCGGATACTGAAAGCTTGAAAGGAGCCTTCTCTTTGGTTGAGTTGTATACGTAACTGAATTGAGGATTACCTGTGACCCCGTCACTTAATGATGTGGACTGGGGTGTAAGAGCTTGAAGCTGCTGATGCAGCGCCTATGTGAAAAACAGTGACCAGAGAAGGAAGCCATGTTGTAGCTCAACCTTAATGGTAGGGTTTGTCATGAAATAATGAATATTTCTGATAGTGAGTGGGTGCCCTTGGAGACATAATAGTGGAGTGTCAGGGTAGGAGGTTTAATAAAGGTGCATGATTAGGGCAGGTTGTAAAGTACTCTGGTAAAGGTAGAGATTTCTGGAATAGTGAAACTTTAAGGTGCAGGTTAGAGGAAGAGGCAACAATCACCATAGTTTTACTGTAAAGTCATGTTTCAAGTAAAACTCTGCTTGTGAAATTGTTACAATATACAATGCCCTGGCGTGAGTGATAGAGTAGTTGAGTAGCGTGAGTACCTGTACGTGGTGTAATTGTGTGCTTAGTCCAGGAATGGTGGTATCCTGGATGGTAGGTGGTGGGCCGTAGGGAGTGCCTGAAAGAAGACCTTAAATTTAGAGTGTGAAAGAGCGTCAGCGGCTGTGTTGTGGACACCAGGAATGTGAATGCAGACTACATAGAACTGAGAGGTTGCTGCCAGCCAAGTCAGCCTGCGAATCAGCCTCATGATGGTTAGTCAGGATGACCGCCCTTTGTTAATGATGTTGCAGGCTGCAGAGTTGTCAGAGTTGCATTTAACTGCCTTGCCGGTCCAAAGATGACCCCATGAGTGGGCGACTGCCACGATGGGGTAGGTCTCAAACAAAGTAGAAGTCTCTCTAAAGGCTGGCAAGGCATCCGTCTCAGTGGGCCAGTCATCCCTAAACCAGTGGTTGCCGAAAATTGCTGCGAACCATGTGTGTGCTGCTGTGTCTGTGTGAATTGAAGGTGAGTGCTCTAAAAGTGGCGGAATGAACAAAGAGATCCCATTCCATTCGGCCAAAAATCTGCTCCACATGTGTAAATCTGCCCTGGCTGGATCGTCCAGAATGATTGGGCAGGAGTCAGGCACCCCGACAAATTAAGTAGCCTAGAGACAAAAGACCTACCCTGCGGAATGATACGGATTGCAAAGTTGAGGGAACCCAATAAGGACTGGAGTCCCCTCCTAGTGCACACAAGACAATTTTGTTCCTAATGTGGGACAGTTTGTCTGGTGGTAAACTGGCTTGGAAGGTAGTGGTGTCCAATACTATACCCAAGAAAATGATCCCGGTAGAGGGACCAAGAGTTTTGCCTGGTGACAGAGGGACCCCGAGTGTTGTGAAAAGGGGTGTGGTGGTGTGAATACTGTTAGGTGTTTGTGAAACTTGGTTCAATCAACAAAACATCATCCAGATAGTGGATGACTGATGGACAACTGATTATGTTTAGGAGCAGCCAGCAGAGGGTTTCTGCGAAGATGTCAAATAACTTAGGGCTGCTCCTAAACCAAACGTAAGCCGGGTAGCAAAAAAATACTTATTCCTCCATTTAACACCATGCAAGTGCCACAGTGAAGGGTGAATAGGTAGCAGTTTAAAGGCGTTGGATATGTCTGTCTTGCTCAACCAAGCCTTACTACCTGCTGAAATGATAGCTGAAATGATAGCTCGCATGGCATCGTTGGTTTTAGCGTAGTGCAGTGATAACTCCTCAGCAGGAATGAGGGAGTTGATGCTGGGAATGGAGGAAGAGTGTGGTGCAGAGAGGTCTATAATCAAATGCTTTTTGTTGGAGTATTTGTGAAAGGCTACCCCGATGGGATTGGTACGCCAAGATGAGAAAGGTGAAGACAGGAAAGAGACGATCATGAAACCAGCCTTGATTGCCATGGACAGAAGGTGGTTCACCGTAAGTGGGTCAATGGATGCAGATAATAGGTAAGGTCATACAAGTGTACCTGTGGGGATGGCGATAAGGCCAGTGTCAAACCCCTGTGAGAAACCTGTCACCAGAAAATCTACCAGATGCCTAGCTGGGTGTGAATGCAGATAGTATTCCAGGATGTCAATGTTAACCGCAGTTAGGCGATTCTTAGGTGACAGTCGGGCTGGACATGTGGACCTGGTGTGGGCTCTGTTGCAGATGGAGCAGATGTGCAATGCCCTACATGCATTGAAATTGCATACCCCCGCATTAAAATTATTGCACATACGCGCCTTGCCCTGAAATGAAATGGGTCTGCCCAGCTTGTCCCACTGCCCACCTCCCTGTCTAGTGTGTGGGGTGAAGGAGTGGTGAGAAGTGGAAGTATCTGCCTCACAAGGGCACAAGTCGGAGAAGTGATAAGAGGAACTACAGGAGGCACAGCAAACCAGCAAAGAGATGGCAAAACAATTCTGGGTCCATCTGGCAACAGCCGATTCTTATGTTGAACTGTGCCAGATGAGTAGCTTCCTTGGCCGAAACTGATTTATGAAAATCATAAAATGAGGACCCTCCGTACTTGATACCTAAGTCAACCACCTTGTGTAAGTATGAATCAAGCTCTTCCCTCCTATGTGGGTACACCGTGCAGATGACGTCCCGATAAATTCCAAAGGCAATGACAAACTGAGGAATGGAAAGCTTTCTGTTAAGTCGTGGGTCTCTCTCTCTAGGACTACTGAAATGTCACCATGAATATAACCTTTGTACTCTAGGATGTCTTGGGAAGTTATGAGTAGTGACATTAGATTAACATCCTCTCCATCGAGAATTTCCTTCTTTATGGAAACTGGAAAAGAGTGGGCCGGTGAGACGTATAGAGTTGTGATAGTGGGTGGTGGGAAGGGGAAATGAGGGGTATGCCAGTCTGTACGACCGAGACCACCAGGGGAGAGCCTGCCAGGCCTAACGAGACACCTGGTATGGCTATAGCTGATTCCACTTTCACCAGCCTGTTGTTGATTATTTGGAGGCTGGTCAGGATAGCGACCAGGGTCTCCTGAGTGTAATCTGAGGTGTAAGCTGGTGGCCCTTGCAAACTAGTGCCATCATGAGCCTATATAGTTCTGCCTTTCTGGCAGTGGCTGGAAAGGGGATACCCCTGAGTCTGAGCTCTGCTGAAATTTTAGGAATGGTCCAGTATCTCAGGGATCTGGGGGTAGAAGGGGTGAGGGATTCCTCTGGAGATCCAGGCCTGACTGGCGTACTGGGTATTTCGTCCAACGGCAGACCGATGCTTGGGATGGATTCTTGTGACATTCTGAAAAAAGAATAATGATTTGGATAAGTAAAGTATCGTAGAGGTGGGGATGAGACCTTCAGAGAACTGGCCTGCTAGCTAGTGCTGAGGCAAAGAATTTACCAAGAACCAAGTGACAGGTGAGGCCCTGCTAGTGCCAAGTGGCGGTGAGAGGCTCTACCAATGATTTGGGCGAGGGAATTTTGTGGCCACTTGAACGTAGTGGCAGGTAGTTGGCCTCTCGGTGACCATAAGAGATTCAAATAGTGTGGCCGTGACTTGGGAAGCCCTAGCTGTAGCCCTAAAGAAGGGCAAGCGAGGTGGCTAACTATGACTTGGTCGTGGTGCAGAACCTCCGTGTATGAGGTTGGGTGTAGACCTCGCAGGACCGTAGTATTTACTTAGGATAACTAAGGCCAGCGCCTAACACTGCCAGTTCTCTAACCTGATGGGGCGTGTAGAATGGTGTAATTGAACATATGTAGATACTAACCTTGAGTATTTGTCCTATTTCTTTGGACAATGCACAGGAAGACTTCAATATATTCTTGCTTCTGCAGGGAACGTGTCCGGTGAAGATACCCTAAGGGTAATATTGATGCTAGTGGGCCTGAGGCGTACCACTGGTATGCCAAGTGTAAAAATGTTGAACGTGTGGGTATAGTGTAATAATGAAACTGTAACATAAGAACCCAACCAACTATTGGTTGGGATATGTTATAAACCACCTAATGTTAATATTGACGAGGAACAACATCTGTTTGAGCAAATTGAGAAAGCTGCAAATCTGGGTAATACTTTAATTATTGGAGATTTTAATTACCCGGACATAAATTGGGACAGAGGGACTAGTAGCTCAGCAAAGGAAATTAGGTTTTTAAACTTGTTAAATGACACCTTCATGCCACAACTTGTACAAGCACCAACTAGAATGGACGCTTGTCTGGACCTGGTTTTAACAAACAACGTTGATCTTTTGACCAACATTCAAGTAGGTAAGCACTTGGGAAATTGTGATCATAATAAAGTGTCCTTTGAAATAAACTCAAAAAAACAACAGCACATGGGGTATACTAAAACATATAATTTTAAAAAGGCCAATTTCAATAAGTTAAGGGAAGCTTTACAATATATTGACTGGCATAAACTCTTTAGTGAAAAGAACACTGAGGATAAATGGATCATCTTCCAACAAATATTAGAAAGGTACATTTCTCAGTATGTACCATTGGGAAATAAATATAAAAGAAACAAATTAAAACCAATGTGGCTTAGTAGAGAAGTAAAACAAGAGATTGAAAATAAGAAAAGGACATTTAAAGCATTTAAATCGGACAAATCAGATGCATCTTATAAAAGATATAAAGAAGCAAATAATGCGTGCAAAAAGGCAATTAGACTTGCTAAACTTTAAAATGAAAAAACGATAGCTAAAGAGAGCAAAACCAACCCCAAAGCATTTTTTAAGTACATCAATTCTAAAAAAACCAAAAATGAAAATGTAGGTACACTAAAAACTGAAACGGGGGTGTTAGTTAATGAAGACCAGGAAAAGGCAGGAATTTTAAATAACTATTTCTCCTCCGTATATATTAAGGAAGAACCCATGGCAACAGATGTGCAAATGATTGCTACTAAAAACTTGCAGAATAATTGTAATTGGTTAACTCAAGACAAGGTGCTGCAGCAACTAAAGAAAGTTAATATAAACAAAGCTCCAGGGCCTGACGGTATCCATCCACGTGTACTAACGGAACTAAGTGTAGAAATAAGTGAACCTCTGTTTTTAATCTTTCAAGATTTTTTTCTTTCAGGAAGTGTTCCGGAGGATTGGAGGAAGGCAGATGTGGTTCCTATATTCAAAAAGGGTTCAAAATCCTTGCCTGGAAATTATAGACCTGTAAGCTTAACTTCTGTGGCTGGTAAAATATTTGAAAGGTTATTAAGGGATAATATTCAAGAATTCCTTGAGAAGAACATGGTTATCAGCAAAAATCAGCACGGTTTTATGAAGCACAGGTCATGTCAAACTAACTTGATTGCGTTCTACGAAGAAGTAAGCAGAAGTATAGATCAGGGTGTTGCAGTGGATGTGATCTATTTGGATTTTGCCAAGGCATTTGATACAGTTCCACACAATAGATTAGTGTTCAAACTCAAGGAAGCCGGTCTAGATGAAAATGCTTATTCTTGGGTAGAACATTGGCTTAAAAACAGTACAAAGAGTACAAAGAGTTGTCGTTAATGGTAAATTTTCAAGCTGGACAGAGGTGGCAAGTGGTGTACCTCAGGGGTCTGTTCTGGGACCCCTTCTATTTAACATGTTTATAAATGATCTTGAAGACAGCATTGAAAGTCATGTTTCAGTGTTTGCAGATGACACAAAACTTTGTAAAATAATACAATGTGAGCAAGATATTACTTTGCTGCAGAGGGATTTAGATAGACTGGGGGACTGGGCACTCAAATGGCAGATGAAATTTAATGTTGAAAAATGAAAAGTTATGCACTTCGGCGTAAAGAATACACAAGCAACGTATACCCTTAATGGAAGCTAATTAGGGATAACAACACATGAAAAGGACTTGGAAATTGTTATAGACAACAAACTATGCAACAATGTGCAATGTCAATCAGCAGTGGCCAAGGCCAGTAAGGTATTGTCATGCATGAAAAAGTGCATTCATTCTCGGGACGAGAATATCATTTTGTCTCTTTATAAATCCCTGGTAGTGATGTAGCGAACTGTCCGCCGGCGAACAGTTCCCGGCGAACTTAGCCTGTTCGCGTTCGCCGCGGCGGGCGGACACATGCGCAGTTCGATCCGCCCCCTATTCGTCATCATTGGGCAAACTTTGACCCTGTGCCTCTCGGTCAGCAGACACATTCCACACCCTCCAACCTCCCTCCCAGCATCCATTTTCGATTCATTCTGAAGCTGCATGCTTAGTGAGAGGAGGGAAAGTTTAGCTGCTGCTGATTAGATAGGGGAATTGATAGCTAGGCTAGGGTATTCAGTGTCCACTACAATCCTGAAGGACTCATCTGATCTCTGCTGTAAGGACAGCACCACAAAAAGCCCTTTTTAGGGCTATAACATCAGGCTGCTTTTTTTTTTTTTTCCTGTGTAATGTCATTGCAGGTGCCTGCCTGCCAGCTTCTGTGTGAGGTTCACATTGGATACTGTGCCTACTTGCCCAGTGCCACCACTCATATCTGTTTTTACAATAGGTTAAGCTTTAGATTTAAAAGAAATATTTTTTTCACTGTAATAGAAGAGCAGTTGCCTGCCTGCCAGCTTCTGTGTCAGGTTGGATGCCTTGCCCATTTGCACAGTCAGTGCCACCACTCATATCTGTTTTAACAATAGGTTAAGCTTTAGATTTAAAATAAATAATTTGTTTTCACTGTAATAGAAGAGCAGTTGCCTGCCTGCCAGCTTCTGTGTCAGGTTGGATGCCTTGCCCATTTGCACAGTCAGTGCCACCACTCATATCTGTTTTAACAATAGGTTAAGCTTTAGATTTAAAATAAATAATTTGTTTTCACTGTAATAGAAGAGCAGTTGCCTGCCTGCCAGCTTCTGTGTCAGGTTGGATGCCTTGCCCATTTGCACAGTCAGTGCCACCACTCATATCTGTTTTTACAATAGGTTAAGCTTTAGATTTAAAAGAAATAATTTTTTTCACTGTAATAGAAGAGCAGTTGCCTGCCTGCCAGCTTCTGTGTCAGGTTGGATGCCTTGCCCATTTGCACAGTCAGTGCCACCACTCATATCTGTTTTTACAATAGCTTAAGCTTTAGATTTAAAAGAAATAATTTTTTTTCACTGTAATAGAAGAGCAGTTAGTTGTCTGCAAGCATCTGGGTGTCAGGCCTACTTCAGCGTGTGCTCTGCAGACCTGTGCCAGCGTGCTTTGACAGTTGCCAATCATATTTGGTGTCTCTTTAGCGTGCTTTTACAAAGAAAAAAGGTTTCTAGTGTAAGCTAATAGCAGCCAGTCAGTGTCCTTCAAGCGGCTCTGTCAGTCCTTCCTTCAGCGTGTGCTCTCCAGAACTGTTCCAGTGCACATTGCCAATCATATCTGGTGTCTCTATAGCGTGCTTTTAAAAACAATTTTTTTTTTCACTGTTATAGATTGAGTAGCAGTTACTTGTCTTCAAGCGGGTGTGTCAGGCCTACAGTGTGTGCTCTGCAGAACTGTTCAAGTGCACATTGCCAATCATATTTGGTGTCTCTATAGCGTGCTTTTACAAAGAAAAAAGGTTTTTAGTGTAAGCTAATAGCAGCCAGTCAGTGTCCTTCAAGCGGCTCTGTCAGTCCTTCCTTCAGTGTGTGCTCTCCAGAACTGTTCCAATGCACATTGCCAATCATATCTGGTGTCTCTATAGCGTGCTTTTAAAAACAATTATTTTTTTCACGGTTATAGATTGAGTAGCAGTTACTTGTCTTCAAGCGGGTGTGTCAGGCCTACAGTGTGTGCTCTGCAGAACTGTTCAAGTGCACATTGCCAATCATATCTGGTGTCTCTATAGCATGCTTTTACAAAGAAAAAAGGTTTCTAGTGTAAGCTAATAGCAGCCAGTCAGTGTCCTTCAAGCGGCTCTGTCAGTCCTTCCTTCAGCGTGTGCTCTCCAGAACTGTTCCAGTGCACATTGCCAATCATATCTGGTGTCTCTATAGCGTGCTTTTAAAAACAACATTTTTTTTTCACTGTTATAGATTGAGTAGCAGTTACTTGTCTTCAAGCGGGTGTGTCAGGCCTACAGTGTGTGCTCTGCAGAACTGTTCAAGTGCACATTGTGAATCATATCTGGTGTCTCTATAGCGTGCTTTTACAAAGAAAAAAGGTTTCTAGTGTAAGCTAATAGCAGCCAGTCAGTGTCTTTCAAGCGGCTCTGTCAGTCCTTCCTTCAGCGTGTGCTCTCCAGAACTGTTCCAGTGCACATTGCCAATCATATCTGGTGTCTCTATAGCGTGCTTTTAAAAACAATTATTTTTTTCACTGTTATAGATTGAGTAGCAGTTACTTGTCTTCAAGCGGGTGTGTCAGGCCTACAGTGTGTGCTCTGCAGAACTGTTCAAGTGCACATTGCCAATCATATTTGGTGTCTCTATAGCGTGCTTTTACAAAGAAAAAAGGTTTTTAGTGTAAGCTAATAGCAGCCAGTCAGTGTCCTTCAAGCGGCTCTGTCAGTCCTTCCTTCAGTGTGTGCTCTCCAGAACTGTTCCAGTGCACATTGTATCATACAATCATATCTGGTGTCTCTATAGCGTGCTTTTAAAAACAAAATTTTTTTTTCACTGTTATAGATTGAGTAGCAGTTGCTTGTCTTCAAGCGGGTGTGTCAGGCCTACAGTGTGTGCTCTGCAGAACTGTTCAAGTGCACATTGCCAATCATATCTGGTGTCTCTATAGCGTGCTTTTAAAAACAAAATTTGTTTTTCACTGTTATAGATTGAATAGCAGTTACTTGTCTTCAAGCGGGTGTGTCAGGCCTACAGTGTGTGCTTTGCAGAACTGTTACAGTTCACATTTCCAATCATATCTGGTCTCACAGTAGCTTGCACGCATAGTACCACTAATCCCCCAAAAAATGACAGGCAGAGGCAGGCCACCCCGCAGGGGCCGTCGTGGTCGTGGTGCTGTGATTCCCTTTTGCCCTAGAATAATGCCCAGTTTTCAGAAGCCACGTACCCTGAACATGAAAAGTTCTGAGGACATAGTTGACTGGCTAACACAGGACACCCAATCTTGTACAGCCTCCGCTCGGAACCTTGACGCACCATCCTCCTCCAGCTTAGCTTCAGGCACCTCTCAAGATACCACTCACCCGCCTGCCGCCACCACCAAAACTAGCACCACAGCCGCTTTACTTGGTATGTCAGAGGAGTTATTCACACACCCGTTTGAAGAAATGAGTGATGAGCAACCATTATTGCTAGAGGATGTAGATAACAGGGATATGTCTCAGGCAGGCAGCATTAAACACATGGAGGTACGGTGTGATGATGATGATGTTGTACCCGCTGCTGCTTCCTTTTCTGAGTTGTCAGATACAAGTGAAGCGGTTGATGATGACGATGCGTCCATGGATGTCACGTGGGTGCCCGCTCGGCAAGAAGAAGAACAGGGCGAAAGTTCAGATGGGGAGACAGAGAGGAGGAGGAGATGAGTTGGAAGCAGGGGGGAGGTCGTCGCAAGAAGCTAGTGGCACAGTCAGACAGCATGCATCGGCACCCGGGGTCAGGGCCGGTGCTAGGATTTTTGACTACACAGGCGAAGATGCATTTTGACGCCCCCCCCCCCCCCCACCACCCAAAAAACCCAATGCATCTTCACCTCTGTGTCTCGTAGCCCCCCTTTTGAATTTTACCCCCATTAGTGTTGCATATCCACTCTCTTACCCCTCTGGTCCCTTTGTGCCTTACACCCCCCTTTAGTGTGTCTCATACAACCCCTCTTATGCATTTCTTACTTCCCCATCAGACACTTTCTATCTCTCTTTTTCTCCCATATAGACATAGACATAGATACAGGCAAAAATACATACATGCACAAATACACAAACATACAGACACACAACCATACAAGCACACAGACATAATTATTCAGGCACACAGTCACAAAGATATACAGACACACAGTCATAAAAGGCACACAATCAAACAAACACAGTCATACAATCTACACATTCAGGTACATTGTCGTACAAACACAGACATACATTCATACAGACACAGGCACACACAAAAATACAGACACAGACATAAAGAAACAGAGATTGGCATATAGAGACATACATACACAGTGATACAGAGACATACATACGCAGACAGTCATAAAGAGACATACAGACAAGGCATACAGAGACATACAAAGACAGACAAACAAAGAACCCTGCACACTGATACCGTGTAAATGCTCCGGCCATCCACAGTGGTAGTTGCTCCGACGTCAGGCAGACATCGCTGGATCCACCAGTAAAGTCTTCAAAAGGAATAAACGCAGGCAATACTCCAATAGTAAGGATGGTATATTTATTGATAGGTGACCAACCCCATAGAAAGTGTGATGTTTCGGCTCAGCAGAGCCTTAATAATGCAATAATGCTCTGCTTAGCCGAAACGTTGCACTTTCTTTGGGGTGGTTCACCTATCAATAAATATACCATTATTACTATTAGAGTGTTGCCTGCGTTTATTCCTTTTGAATACATACACAGATCATCATACAGAGACATACAGACTGTATGTCTCTGTATGACGGTCTGTGTATGTACACAGGATGGCTAAAAGATAGACCCCCATCTGTCGTGCAACTTTAACAATGCTTTGAAAGCTGGGGCTCTACCGATTCCCCATGCTTGCAGGATTGTATTTAGCACGGAGCGTGTTTGACTGTAAGTATGTGTTGATATAGAGTATGTTTCTGTGAATGTAGGGGTGAGTTTGTATGTAGTGTTTGAGTTTGAATGCAAGCATGCATTTACGTGTAGTGTTGGGTTTTTGAATGCAGGTGTGTGTTTATATATAATTTTGGTGTCTGATACAGACGTGTGTTTGTATGTAGTGTTGACATTTGAATGCAGGGGTGTGTTTGTATGTAGTGTTGAAGTTTGCATGCAGGTGGTTATTTGTGTGTAGTGTTGGTGTTTGAATGTTGAGATGTATGCACATATACACATACACTGCCACACACGCACACACTGACACACATGCAGATACACATATACACAAACGGATACACATTCAGATAGACAGACACACATATACAGATACACACAAACACTGACAGACATACAGATAAACACACACTGACATACAGACACACTGACAGACATACAGATACACACATACACAATGATAGACATACAGTTACACACACAGACACACTGACAGACACACACACACACACTGACAGACATGGATACACACAGACACACTGACAGACAGATATATACACACACAGACAGACATACAGGCACACTGACAGACATACGCACACACACATACACACACAAAGACACACTGACAGACATACACAGACAGACAGACACACTGACAGACATATAGATACACACAGACACACTGACAGAAAGATACACACACACACACACACACACAGACACACTGACAGACATACACACACGGACACTGACAGACAGAAACACACAAGACACTGACAGATAGAAACACAGACAGACATACAGGCACACTGACAGACATACACACACAAAGACACACTAACAGACAGACATACACAGACACACTGACAGACATATAGATACACACAGACAGATATATACACACACAGACACACTGACAGACATACACACACAAACATGCTGATCAAAATATACACTTTTCTAGCCATACACAGGAGGGTGGCTTACCTAGGATCTAGAGTGCTGGCTCAGGTAGTTGGGAGTTGGAGTTAGTCCCGCCCAGCCCCCCTCCTCTCTGCATTCTGCTCTCTGCAGTCTTCTTGGGAGGAAGTCCTCCCATGCTGAAATGAAGGTGGCCAGCGTTAGCTCCGCCCCTGCTGGGCGCACTGTGTGCTACAGAGGGAGCAGGGATATGACGTGTTCATATCCCCGCCCCCTCCACACAGTCCGCGGCACTGTAGGGAAGAAGGCTGATTTGTGGGGATGCTGCTGCCGCTCGGCCACGCTTCAAGAAGTGACCGGCAGGAAAGGGACGCTGTGCGCTTCCCTCCTGCCGGTCACCCCGACATTTGCGCCCCCGGGCCGGTGCGCCCTAAGGCGGCCGCCTGTGCCGCCTTATGGACGCGCCGGCCCTGCCCGGGGTCAGCCCGACAGCACGCCAATCAACGCATGCTGTGTCCACCACCAGAATACCGTCATTGCAGAGCTCAGCAGTGTGGCATTTTTTTTGTGTGTCTGCCTCTGACAAAAGCGATGCCATTTGAAACCTGTGCCAAAGGAAACTGAGTCGTGGGAGGTCCAACACCCACCTAGGTAAAACTGCTTTGCGTAGGCACATGATCTCACATCACAAACGCCTATGGGATCAACACATGAGTACAAGCAGCACGCCTACTCTAAGCCGCCATCCTCCTCCTGGTCCAGCATCTTCAGCCACGTCAACCACTGCTGTCCTTCTTGACCCCTCTCAACCATCCGCCACTCCGTCTCCCACCTTGAGCAGTTCCCGCTCATCTGCCCACAGTCATGTGTCTGTCAAGGACATGTTTGAGCGTAAGAAGCCAATGTCACCAAGTCACCCCCTTGCCCAGCGTCTGACAGCTGGCTTGTCCGAACTATTAGCCCGCCAGCTTTTACCATACAATCTGGTTGAGTCTGAGGCGTTCAAAAAATTTGTAGCTATTGGGACACCGCAGTGGAAGGTACCCGGCCGAAATTTCTTTTCAAAAAAGGCAATCCCCAACCTGTACTCGATTGTGCAAAAGGAAGTAATGGCATGTCTGGCACACAGTGTTGGGGCAAGGGTCCATCTGACCACTGATACCTGGTCTGCAAAGCATGGTCAGGGCAGGTATATCACCTACACTGCGCATTAGGTAAACCTGCTGACGGCTGCCAAGCATGGAATGCGTGGCTCTGCAGAGGAGTTGGTGACACCGCCACGAATTGCAGGCAGTCCTGCTGCCACCTCCTCTACTCCTCCTACTCCATCCTCTTCCATAATCTCCTCGGCTGAGTCCTCTTGTGCTGCTGCGTCTTGCTCCACATCAACGGCACCCCCCCAGCTCCCCAGGTACTATTCCACATCCCGGATACGGAAGTGTCACGCCGTCTTGGGTTTGACTTGCTTGAAAGCAGAGAGTCACACCGGACAAGCACTCCTGTCCGCCCTGAACGCACAGGTGGAAAAGTGGCTGACTCCGCAGCAACTGGATATCGGCAAAGTGGTGTGTGACAACGGAAAAAATTTGATAGCGGCATTTAAGTTGGGCAAGTTGACACATGTGCCGTGCATGGCACATGTGTCTAATCTGATCGTACAACGCTTTGTGCATAAGTACACAGGCTTACAGGATGTCCTGAAGCAGGCCAGGAAGGTGTGTGGCCATTTCAGGCTTTCCTACACGGCCATGGCTCACTTTGCCGATATCCAGCGGCGAAACAACATGCCAGTGATGAGCTTGATTTGCGACAGCCCTACACGTTGGAATTCAACACTCCTAATGTTCGACCGCCTGCTCCAACAAGAAAAAGCTGTTAATGAATATTTGTATGACCGGGGTGCTAGGACAGCCTCGGGGAGCTGGGAATTTTTTTGCCACGTTACTGGACGCTCATGCGCAATGCCTGTAGGCTCATGCGTCCTTTTGAGGAGGTGACAAACCTAGTCAGTCGCAACGAAGGCACCATCAGCAACATCATACCATTTGTTTTCTTCCTGGAGCATGCCCTGCGAAGAGTGCTGGATCAGGCTGTAGATGAGCGTGAAGAGGAAGAGGAAGAGTTGTGGTCACCATCACCACCAGAAACAGCCTGATCAGCATCACTTGCTGGACCTGCGGCAACGCTGGAAGAGGATTGTGAGGAAGAGGAGTCAGAGGAGGATTGTAGCTTTGAGGAGGAGGAGGAGGAGCAAGACCAACCACAACAGGCATCCCAAGGTGCTCGTTGTCACCTATCTGCTACCCGTGGTGTTGTACGTGGCTGGGGGGAAGAACATACCTTCAATGACATCAGTGAGGAGGAGGAACGGGAAATGACTAGCTCGGCATCCAACCTTGTGCAAATGGGGTCTTTCATGCTGTCCTGCCTGTTGAGGGACCCTCGTATAAAAAGGCTGAAGGAGAACGACCTGTACTGGGTGTCCACGCTACTAGACCCCCGGTATAAGCAGAAAGTGGCGGAAATGTTACCGAATTACAACAAGTCGGAAAGGATGCAGCATTTGCAAAATAAATTAAAAAGTATGCTTTACACAGCGTATAAGGGTGATGTCACAGCACAACGGGAATCTAACAGGGGGAGAGGTGGAAGTCATCCTCCTCCCACGACCACGCCGGCAAGGACAGGACGCTTTAAAGACGTGTTGTTGATGGAGGACATGCGGACCTTTTTAAGTCCTATGCATCGCCACAGCCCTTCGGGATCCACCCTCAGAGAACGACTCGACCGACAGGTAGCAGACTACCTTGCCTTAACTGCAAATATCGGCACTCTGAGGAGCGATGAACCCCTTGACTACTGGGTGTGCAGGCTTGACCTGTGGCCTGAGCTATCCCAATTTGCGATAGAACTTCTGGCCTGCCGCGCTTCAAGTGTCCTGTCAGAAAGGACCTTCAGTGCAGCAGGAGGTATTGTCACTGAGAAGAGAAGTCGCCTAGGTCAAAAAAGTCTAGATTACCTCACCTTTATTAAGATGAATGAGGGATGGATCCCGAAGGGACTGACACTGGGCGATACATTCGATTAAAAAAGGCCTGATGAGATGAGCTGCCTTGGGCTAAAAATGGTCCACACGCTGCTGTATTTTTTTTTTTTTTTTTTAATTCTTTATTTTTGCGGTGCTTTGCATGACAGTAAAACAGTACATTGCAAGTCAGAATTTCCAGTATATTGCATTAACATATTTATCTTGCATCTTGTGAGACTGCACCAATTATATAATTTTATAACATACAAGCAATAACTTGGATCCGGGTCATTAACCGCTTAACCTGTGTTATTTTTGTGTTTGAGTCGTACATTCGGTGCTGGTATCCGCGTTCCGTGTGTGAAGTAGTTATGGAGTATGTGGTGCCTCCATGGTTATGACACTTGGGTGTGCCTGTATGTGTCGGTATGGTGTCCCGTGGGCATATTGATGGGTGTGTACTAGTGAGTGACTTCTGAAGCGTGTGGGCTGTCCAGTGCAGCCTCCTGCCGTGAGTGTGGTCTCTGCCTCACGTGATCGAAACTCCTAACCTAGGGAGTCGCGGGGGGGGGGGGGTGGTCGTGGTAAGAGTGTAGCAGTCACTCCATTAAGCATTTGTGGTATGTCCCCGTCTTAGGTGTACCAGTCGTGCGAGAGTGGGTCCCGTTGAGCCTGTGGTGTCAGTCAAGTATGGTCCATGTCAGGGTTAGGCCTGTTGATTGTTGTACGTGTGTCAGTCTTCTAGTAGGGATCGCAACAACATAAACAATAAACCGTTTAAACGTCCTTTTGTTACTCAGGTATGGTGTGAAGTTAGATTTCTCCTGACCTATGCTTTTGTATGCAATTCTTGACTCATTTTAGACTTCACAAACCCTCGAGCTTAAAGCTCTACACCCACTAAGAGTGCAGGACAAACCCTAATCTTTGCAGAATAATGTACGTTGCCATATGGACACTTTGACGGTAGGTAATGGGTCGTATACAACCTGTACCTTTACTATGCTGCCCTCTTAAAGGCCGGCTACTGTTTCTCCAGGTCTGGGATTGTGAGCGTGGGGTAGGCCCCAACCTTCCGTCTCCGCTTCTGCTGGGTGGAAGCCGCAAAGAAGGGCATCGATCGGCTCGGGAGTAGGTAGGGAGTCAAGCTGGGGGCTGGAGGAGGTTGGATCGGCTGAGGGTGTTGGGATTTTTAATAGATTGTGCCCGTTTACTGGGGAGCTTGTCGAGATGGCGTCCGTTTAGCTTGCTGGTTAAGCTCCGCCCCCCACGCTGCTGTATTTTAGCTCTGAATGACGTTTGACTTGCGTGACTTATCCGCCACCAACTAGGGTTCAAGCCGCCATGTTTTAGGGCACTTTCTGCCTGTGAAACAAACATCAACTTTTCTGGCCGCTGCAACAATACCAAATTTTTCAGGCATGTGTACATGCCTAATTTTTAGGCCCACTAGTGCAGCACTGTGGCTTCAAAAACCAAACCAAAAAAAAATCCTCCAAGATGGCACCAATATACCAATATACCAGTGGTCTAAGCATCTTCCCACCTTGGCCTAAAAAGGGGAGGTGATTCCACAATTAAAAATCGCTGCCATTTACACGTCCACTGATAGGAGACGCGGAAGGTATTAAACTGATCAGAACAATACTAAACTCACCAATCCTATCTGGTGGCACATTAGCTTGCCCGTGCAGTGCCCCAAATTTCAAGTAAGAGGACCGACCAAGCATCTTCTTCCATCTCCCTGTTACATAAATCAATGCCATATCCATAGACATTGTACATAATATCCAGGAGAGTTTTACAGGGCCAAATCTTGTCGCCTGTTGAAGAGGTGACCTTGCTCGGGTCCCAGGTGTGCGGTTCCTAAAATGGCTGCCATATACACGTCCACTGATAGGAGACGCGGAAGGTATTAAACTGATCAGAACAATACTAAACTCACCACTCCTATCTGGTGGCACATTAGCTTGCCCGCGCAGTGCCCCAAATTTCAAGTAAGAGGACCGACCAAGCATCTTCTTCCATCTCCCTGTTACATAAATCAATGCATATCCATAGAAATTGTACATAATATCCAGGAGAGTTTTACAGGGCCAAATCTTGTCGCCTGTTGAAGAGGTGACCTTGCTCGGGTCCCAGGTGTGCGGTTCCTAAAATGGCTGCCATATACATGTCCACTGATAGGAGACGCGGAAGGTAATAAACTGATATGAACATTTACTAAACTCACCACTCCGAGTGCTGTTACTTATTTAATTTTTTTGAGGTGAGGCTTTGCAGGACAGAGTGCTTCTCCACGGGACATGTTAACTCACGGGCAGCTGGCTCATCAAGGAACCAGAGCAGCTTGAACGAGGTGACCTTGCTCGGGTCCCAGGTGTGCGGTTCCTAAAACGGCTGCCATATACACGTCCACTGATAGGAGACGCGGAAGGTATTAAACTGATATGAACAATCTCCTATTTTGTCTCCACATATACGGATTATCCTACTACCCGGACGGATCAACTCCTGAGGACTGTACAGATATCCCACCAAGTTATATCAGTGAGACTATATTTTTATTCATATTCAAATTTTCCAATTGTATATTTTTTATTATCTGCAAAGACTCTCTTCAAAGATATTTTTTCTAAGATTTTTTCCACTTGTTTCTAGAGACTTATGTTTTCCGTCACTATCGGATTGTAACCATTTGGTCTGGTATATACTGTATTTTACTGTATTTTACTTTTTAGCGCAGCCCTTCCCCCCCGTTTTTTTATCTCCAGTCTGTTTTATTAGGGTTTTGTGGGATTCCCTAATTAGGGTTGCAGCTTTTTCTGTTATTTAGCGCAGACTCTTCTCTTTGTTTCTCTTGATATGAACAATACTCCACTCCTATCAGTAGGTCCGTCCCATTGTGATTTATGCCACCCACCGCGCAGGGATGGGGGCCGGGGGGGAGGAAAGTAGGCCCCCCCATTGTGATTTATGGCCCCCACCCACCGCGCAGGGGTGGGGGCCGAGGGGGGGAGGACAGTAGGTCCCCCCATTGTGATTTATGGCCCCCACCCACCGCGCAGGGGTTGGGGAGGACAGTAGCTCCCCCCAGTGTGTATCATGGGCTTTGAGGACAGGTGTCAATCCATACCTGCCAAGTGACCCTATGTAGGGGTAACAGTCCCTATTCTGCTCTGTGTCAGTGTGTATCATGGTCTCTGTGGACGGGGAACAGTCTCTATTCTGCTCTGTGTCAGTGTGTATCATGGTCTCTGTGGACGGGGAACAGTCTCTATTCTGCTCTGTGTCAGTGTGTATCATGGACTCTGTGGACAGGGAACAGTCTCTATTCTGCTCTGTGTCAGTGTGTATCATGGTCTCTGTGGACAGGGAACAGTCTCTATTCTGCTCTGTGTCAGTGTGTATCAGGGGCTTTGAGGACAGGTGTCAATCCATACCTGTCAAGTGACCCTATGTAGGGGGGACAATCTCTATTCTGCTCTGTGTCAGTGTGTATCATGGTCTCTGTGGACGGGGAACCGTCTCTATTCTGCTCTGTGTCAGTGTGTATCATGGACTCTGTGGACCGGGAACAGTCTCTATTCTGCTCTGTGTCAGTGTGTATCATGGGCTTTGAGGACAGGTGTCAATCCATACCTGCCAAGTGACCCTATGTAGGGGGAACAGTGCCTATTCTGCTCTGTGTCAGTGTGTATCATGGTCTCTGTGGACGGGGAACAGTCTCTATTCTGCTCTGTGTCAGTGTGTATCATGGTCTCTGTGGACGGGGAACAGTCTCTATTCTGCTCTGTGTCAGTGTGTATCATGGTCTCTGTGGACAGGGAACAGTCTCTATTCTCCTCTGTGTCAGTGTGTATCAGGGGTTTTGAGGACAGGTGTCAATCCATATCTGCCAAGTGACCCTATGTAGGAGGAACAGTCCCTATTCTGCTCTGTGTCAGTGTGTATCATGGTCTCTGTGGACAGGGAACAGTCTCTATTCTGCTCTGTGTCAGTGTGTATCAGGGGCTTTGAGGACAGGTGTCAATCCATATCTGCCAAGTGACCCTATGTAGGAGGAACAGTCCCTATTCTGCTCTGTGTCAGTGTGTATCAGGGGCTTTGAGGACAGGTGTCAATCCATACCTGCCAAGTGACCCTATGTAGGGCGAACAGTCTCTGTTCTGCTCTGTGTCAGTGTGTATCATGGTCTCTGTGGACGGGGAACAGTCTCTATTCTGCTCTGTGTCAGTGTGTATCATGGTCTCTGTGGACAGGGAACAGTCTCTATTCTGCTCTGTGTCAGTGTGTATCAGGGGCTTTGAGGACAGGTGTCAATCCATATCTGCCAAGTGACCCTATGTAGGGGGAACAGTCCCTATTCTGCTCTGTGTCAGTGTGTATCATGGTCTCTGAGGACAGGGAACAGTCTCTATTCTGCTCTGTGTCAGTGTGTATCAGGGGCTTTGAGGACAGGTGTCAATGTTAGGTGATTTCTGCCCTTTATGGATTAAAAGCAGACTCTGCATCAACTGTGTAATTTTCCATGGGAGTTTTGCCATGGATCCCCCTCCGGCATGCCACAGTCCAGGTGTTAGTCCCCTTGAAACAACTTTTCCATCACTTTTGTGGCCAGAAAGAGTCCCTGTTGGTTTTAAAATTCGCCTGCCCATTGAAGTCAATGGCGGTTCGCGCGGTTCGCCGGTTCGCGAACATTTGCGGAAGTTCGCGTTCGCCGTTCGCGAACCGAAAATTTCGGGTTCGCGACAACACTAATCCCTGGTATAGAATATGCTGTGCAATTTTGGGCACCTGTTCTAAAGAAGGATATTATGGCACTAGAAAAAGTGCAGAAGCGGGCTACAAAATTAATAAAAGGAATGGAACAGATCAGCTATGAAGAACGATTAACAAATTTAAACCTATTTAGTTTAGAAAAACGTCATCTGAGAGGGGATATGATAACATTATACAATAACGGGGCCAATACAAACCATTGTGTGGAAATCTATTCACAAACCGGACTTTACATAGGACACGAGGCCATGCGTTTAGACTGGAAGAAAGAAGATTTCGTCTAAGGCAAAGGAAAGGTTTTTTTACTGTAAGAACAATCAGGATGTGGAATTATCTGCCTGAAGAAGTGGTTTTATCAGAGTCCATACAGATGTTCAAACAGCTACTAGATGCATACTTGCAAAAACAGAATATTCAAGGATATAATCTTTCAATGTAGGGTAATAACTGCTTGATCCAAGGATAAATCTGACTGCCATTCTGGGGTCAAAAAGGAATTTTTTTCCTGGCTTGTTGCAAAATTGTGCTTCAAATTGTTTTTTTTTTTTGCCTTCTTTTGGATCAACAGCAAAAAAACAAATGTGAGGAAGGCTGAACTTGATGGACGCAAGTCTCTTTTCAGCTATGTAACTATGTAACAATGTAACTATGTAACCCGTGTACGATGAGGGACCTGGGTGTTGGTCCATAAGTAGAGACAAGCCCCCTGGGTTCCCACAATTGTGAAATTTAAATGGTGAAGTGAGGCCTTTAGGAGAAATGTAAACATAGTGAGTAAGATTTAACAATACCTGATACTGAAATGCAGGGAACCAGGTAGTCTGTTGGTGGTTTATGCCGTATAACTTAGCGAAACTGCGGTAATGACGCAGGTTTAAGTAATGAAATGTAGAAATAGTAGACAAGAAATGTACCGTTAAATTAGTAGTAGCTAGGTGGTGTAGGTTTGTGTGATTGATGTTTAAATCATAGTGAGGAATCTTAGACCTGGCCTGTTTGAAGTTTAGAACCCACTTTGGGAGGTGGGGAGACATAATGAGGCCGTGGAGGCTGAATGAGGACTCAACGGGAAAAAAGAGAACTGGTAAATAGAGTTGAGCGGACACTTGAATGTTCAGGTCTGGCAGGTTCGGACGAACTTTGAAAAAAAGTCTGGGTTCGGTCTCGAACTTGACCCTGAACCCGAACCCCATTGAAGTCAATGGGGACCCGAACTTGTGGCCACAAAAATGGCTCTAAAAAACTCCTGGAAAGGGCTAGAGGGATGCAAAAGGAAGTAAAATGGGGGGTAAGAGTATGAAAGTGCCCTGCAAACAAATGTGGATAGGGAAATCACTTAAAAATAACATAAAATAAGCAGCCGCTTAGTAGATAACTCCCTAATTCCCACGGTATTAGGGAGCTATCTACCAAAAGGCTGAAAGACCTAAATTGGTCTTTCAGCCACATTTACTAATACTAAGTAAAGATTACTTAGTATTAGTAAATTCAGCCCCTAAATTCAGTGGCTGCTCACTGTAAAAAAAACTATTGCCCCCATCCCTGTGCGACGGGTGGGGGCCCTAAATAACAATAAGGGGAGGGAAACTACTGTCCTCCCCCCCGGCGCCCAACCTTGTGCGGTGGGTGGGGCCATAAATAAAAATAGGGGGGACCTAATGTCCTCCTCCCTGGCCCCCCTGCGTGGCGGATGGGGGCCCTAAATAACAATAAGGGGGGGAGCTAAGGTCCTCCCCCCAGGCCCCCATCGCTGCGTGGTGGGTGGGGGCCCTAAATAACAATAAGCGGGGACCTAAGGTCCTCCCCCCGGCCCCCACCCCTGCGTGGTGGGTGGGGGCCCTAAATAACAATAAGGGGGGGACTTAAGGTTCTCCCCCCAGCCCCCACCCCTGCGCGGCAGGTGGGGGCCCTAAATAACAATAAGGGGGAGACCTAGGTGAGCAGGGTAGGTAGGGGTTAGGTTTTTTTTTTGAGGGGGGTGACTAGAGGTTTGGGGACCCCTAGTCACCTGGGGGGGAATTTTTATTGATGGCCCCCACCCACCGCACAGGGGTGGGGGCCAGGGGGGGAGGACATTAGGTCCCCACCCCTTATTGTTATTTAGGGCCCCCACCCGCAGCTCAGGGGTGGGGGCTGGAGGGGAGGACCTTAGGTTTCCCCTCTTATTGTTATTTAGGGCCCCCACCTGCCGCGCAAGGCTGTTGGCCGGGGGGAGGACATTAGGTCCCCCCCAATTTTTATTTATGGCCCCCCCACCGCACAGGGGTGGGAGCCGGGGGGAGGACATTAGGTCCCCCCCATTTTTTATTTATTGCTACCACCCACCGCTCAGGGGTGGCATGGCTGTGATGGCTTCTAAGGGCACACGAGTCAAACGCTTGTTGAGTGGCTGCCCTGCAGCCTTTCAAAATGCATCATTAAATTGCCGAACTCCAACCCAAACATACAGTGATATGTCCGTGTTCGGGTCCGGGGTCCAAAAAGCATAATGTTCGGTACGAACCCGAACTGGTCAACTCTACTGGTAAACCTTCTTACCTGATACAGTAATACAGGATACTGGGATACCACTTCTTGGAGACTGTTTGGAGGAAGGTAGTAGAACCTAAAACCATATGCATTCTAAGTATAGGGAACCAGTATATAAGGTTTTTGAAGGAGCAGAGGTGTTGAAATCGTGCTAATGGTCTGTAATGAGCTGTAATGAGCCTGGTAAAAAAGGACCGTAAGAGCTTAACCTATGACATGCAAAATTAAGAAAAGATGTAGTGAGCGGAGCGACCTTAGTTGCATAGAAGACTTATTCCTTAGGAAAAGGGAAGAGACTGTACAATAATAGACTAAGTTCCAGCGGGGTTAAATAATGGTGCCTGGTGGTGTATTTTGCATATTGTAACTTATTAAGTGATTGTGGTCAAACTGTGCTTTTAAGAAGATTACCCTGTGAAAAATTGGTCTCCCATAATTATGTGACCATAGATGGGAATTAGTGCAACACAGAATTATTATTTAAACCAGTGGTGACTTAAGAGCCATATAATAAAACACATAAATTAAAATAGGATCAGATAATGTGAACAGGGTGAGTGCTTTCGTTTAAGTGAATGGCATAACTAGGTACATTTATAACAGATTGTGAATTTAAATGCTGAAGCCTCCTGCGTTCGGCTAAACGAACGAACGAGAGGACTGTAAACAGAAAAGAACTCCTGTGATCAGTTAAATGGAGCATACAAAAGACTAAATGAAAGCCAATTATATTGTTGTCAGCTGAACGAATGTACGCATGAAATAGACTAACGTAAGTTTGTTTAGTGTGGTCGGCAGTTAGTTTATACGAAAATACAAACGAAGGAGCGTGTACTTTGCGGTTGGCTGTTAGCCGCACGAACGCAGAAGTACATGGACAGAGAAAGTGCACGAACGGGTAAGTGTAATGAAGGGAGCCTATCCCCGCGTTTTTAGTCCCGAACGTGGGAAATAGCCAAACTCTATTTCCCACGCTATGCTTACATGGACGTGCCGGTCTCATGACCAGAAGCCGGGTAGCAGGTAGAGATGTCAGATAGGAGCTGGTTAGCAGGCATGGAGGTCGGAGGCAGGAGAGCTGCTGGCGACAGACTGCTTGCTGGAGACTGGATTTTTGGGCGGGAACAATGGACCGGAAGTGCTGGTTGCTATGGAGAAGACAAACAGCTTGCACGACAAAGGTAAGTAGGGGGGGAAGTTTAAATAGGGGTCATAACTCCTCCCACAAATTCAGGCCAAATGGCCTTCCAACATATATATATATATATATTTAAAAGGAGAAAAATTACCCCAACAAGAGGACATGGTTTTAAATAGGGGGACAAAGGTTAAGAAAATAGTTTCATGAAGTATTATTTTGCAGAAAGGGTAGTGGATGCATGACCAACTGAAGTGGTAAAGGTTAACACAGTGAGGGAGTTTAAGCATGCATGGCTATCCAAGACTGAAGATAAGGCCAGGGACTAATTAAAGTATTTAGAAAATTGGGCAGACTAGATGGGCCAAACTGTTCTTATCTGCCATCACATTCTATGCTTCTAAATATATATATATATATATATATATATATATATATATATATATATATATATATATATATATATATATATATATATATATACTGAACAAAATTATAAACGCAACACTTTTGTATTTTCCCCAATTTGTCATAAGCTGTACTCAAAGATCTAAAACTTTATGTACACAAATGCCTATTTCTCTCAAATATTGTTCACAAATCTGTCTAAATCTGTGTTAGTGAGCACTTCTCCTTTGTCGAGATAACCTCACAGTTGTGGCATATCAAGATGCTGATTAGATAGAATGATTATTGCAAAGTTGTGCCTTAGGCTGCCACAATAAAAGGCCACTCTAAAATGTGCAGTTTTATCACACAGCACAATGCCACAGATGTCGCTCGCAAGCATGCAATTAGCATGCTGACTACAGGAATGTCCACCAGAGCTGTTGTATGTTCATTTCACTACCATAAGCCATCTCCAAAGGCATTTCAGAGAATTTGGCAGTATATCCAACCGCCCTCACAACCGCAGACCACGTGTAACCACACCAGCTCAGGATCTCCATATCCAGCAGAGACAAACCACCTAGACAGCTGCTGCAAAAATCGGTTTGCATAACCAAAGAATTTATGCACAAACTGTCATTAGCCTGACTGCAGTTCGTCGTCGTAACTGACTTGAGTGGGCAAATGCTCACATTCGATGGCATCTGGCACTTTGGAGAGGTGTTCTCTTCACGGATGAATCCCGGTTTTCACTATACCAGGCAGATGGCAGACCATGTATATGGCATTGCGTGGGTGAGCGGTTTTCTGATGTCAATGTTGTGGATCGAGTGGCCCATGGTGGTGGTGGAGGTATGGTATGGGCAGGCGTATGTTATGGACAACAAACACAGGTGCATTTTATTGAGGGCACTTTGAATGCACAGAGATACCCTGACAAGATCCTGAGGCCGATTGTTGTGCCGTTCATCCACAACCATCACCCCATGTTGCAGCATGATAATGCACAGCCCCATGTTGCAAGGTCCTGTACACAATTCCTGGAAGCTGAAAACATCCCAATTCTTGCATGGCCAGCATCCATCACCGGACATGTCACCGATTGAGCATGTTTGGGATGCTCTGGATCGGCGTATACAACAGCATGTGCCAGGTCCTGCTAATATCCATCAACTTCGCACAGCCATTGAAGAGGAGTTGACCAACATTCCAGAGGCCACAATCAACAACCTGATCAACTCTATGTGAAGCAGATGTGTTGCACTGCGTGGGGCAAATGGTGGTCACGCCAGATACTTACTGGTTTTCAGGCCCCCCCAGATCACCCAATACAGTAAAACTGCACCTTTCAGAGTGGCCTTTTCTTGTAGCCAGCATAAGGCACACCTTTGCAATAATCATGCTGTCTAATCAGCATCTTGATATGCCATATATAGAACAACCAGAAGTATTTGGGATACGGCTGAGAAATCTAAAATTAAAAAACATAAATATACATAGTGTAAATCTGTATCAAATAGTGAGTAAGTGTTCATGAAATGCACTCACTCAAGTAAACCCTTGAAATCTGTGCTAATCTCCTTACTCTGTAGCACAGATTTCAAGGGTTTACTCACAGAAGCGCACATGAATCAGTCAGTCAATGAGCGGTGACAAATTTGTGGGAGTCCTGTTTTCCATCTATTCTTTTGGAGCAACTGGAGGAAGATAATAGCCCCCCACTACTACCAGGGGAGGCACCCTAGAGCGCTATTTCTCGTCTAATCTTGTGAGTGCATTTCATGAACACTTACTCACTATTTGATACAGATTTACACTATGTATATTTATGTTTTTTAATTTTAGATTTCTCAGCCGTATCCCAAATACTTTTGGTTGTTCTATATTTTGCTGTGTAATGGTCATTCATTCTGGGTAATGACCTGGGAGGCTGCTCTATTTGAATATTAAGATAAGTATATTCCTCACTTGTCTACACTTTTCACTAAGTGGTTATATAGGAATATATATATTTTTCTTTGTTCTTATCTTGATATGCCATACCTTGTGTGGTGGATGGATTACCTTGGCAAAGGAGAAGTGCTCACTAACACAGATTTAGACAGATTTGTGAACAATATTTCTGAGACATAGGTCTTTTGTGTACATAAAGTCTGAGAGCTTTGAATTAAGCTCATTAAAAATGGGGGCAAAAACAAAAGTGTTGCATTTATAATTTTGTTCAGTGTATATATACTATGCATATATATTGGAAGGATGGTCCTGAGGTTGTGGGAGGGGCTATGTACCTTTAAGGGACTCCCCATCTTCCCTACATTACCTAATTGGTTCCAGACGTACTGCTGGTGTTATTGGTCCAGACGTACTGCTGGTTGATTCCAGACTCACAGACTGCTGGGGACTCATACTGCTGTACGGCCAGCAACTCAAGAACAGGAGTACTCTGCCTGCCTCATTTGCAAACGGCAGAAGGACGGGAACAAAGCTCATCACTCTCAGCCACACAAGGCTACATGTTGGAATTTATTGATATATCTTGAACTGTGTTATGTTTCTTGAAGACTGTGAGTAATTTCAGGCAGTATGAGGGATTGGCTTTCACCGGTCACATTTGGTGGTCTATTTAAACCAGTATGTTGTCAATTTTGATCTACAGGTCTGCTGTCATGTTCATATACCTAAGCAAAGCTCAAGAAGTGTTTTGTTTCTTTCTAACTGGTGCGTGCATTAGGTAACAGTTATACATTTTAAAGTCATAGCTTACGGGCAATTTTGTATATCTTAACCCAGTATTTGTCATTTTGATCTCTAGATCTACTTTCGTGATTCAGAGACCTAAACAGAGGTCAAGAGTGTTGGGTTCCTAACAATTGGTACATGCATTATTGTAACAGGTATACGTTCATTATTCAGACGTATTACTGCAACTCAGTTAGCAGGAGCATGAATATACACAAGGTTCAAACTGTACTAAGCAGACAGTTACGGAACCAACTATAACTTATTAGGACATGTGTTACAGACTCAAGGCTCCAAGCTTAGACAAGCTTGGCTCGTCAAGGTCATAGAGTGCACGGTCCAACCTAGGACAAGATGAAATGCCATCTAAAGGCTCATAGGTGGGTAGACCATAGTTGATTTAAACACCACAGAGGGAGGGGATATTCAGCAGGTTTGAGTATCACACAAACAAACATACTTACCCCCTTCCTTCTATTCTGTTGTCCACCATCTTGGTTTAGGCCTCCCTCCTTAGCAGGATCTCAGACTACCTCGGGGCAGAGCCAAGCATCCATTGTTCAACAGGTACGTTACTGACGCTCCCTTACTCATGGGGAAAAGTATAGGGAATCAACAATGAGAACCTTCTATGTATTTTTCCCAGGCACTCTCTACTGTAGATATAGAGGTCCCGCAAGGCCAACACCCATCCTCCACGAAAGAGGTAATACGCCCCATGGGCCAAAACATAGCTAGCCGCCTCACTTGTTGCATAGTAAGGGCCTCACTTGTCACAACCTCTCCATAGTTAATTGATTCATTCCCCAAAAGACCAGCAACCCGCAGGTCACCCCCTCGTGCCAACCATAGGTAGAGCTGCTCAAGCCACTTGGAAACTAGTAGGGACTCACTTGACACCAATCTAACAAATTTTTCACAACTGTGGCACTAGCTAAATACCTGTATACGTCCTTAGGCTAAAGCTCATGATTCCTATATATTTCAGTATGCCCCAGGTACCAGAAGATGGAGATGATATTTCAATCCCTAGTACTCCAGCCAGGACCCCCACCCCCACACGCAAGGGGACACACCGGTAGCCCATCTTCAATAAGATCATGGACTATCCCACGCATCACGGCTGAACTACGGGGGCGCAGCATCCCCTTTCCAGCTACTGCCAGGAAAGCAATGTTTAGGCTGATGCGAGCTAATACTGACAACACAGACATGGGGGAAGGCATGAGTGGCACGAGCAACGCCAACCTTCATACCATGATTGCTTCATTAGTGTGATCCATGGGCAGATTAATGATAGGTTGGAGAGACTGGAAGCCTGTAGCTTTCCAGCTGCAACACCAGAGCCTCCCTCAGCCGAAATTACGGGCTCTTCTCAGTCCCAACCCGATAATAATACTCCCACCACCTTAGGGTCTCAGGTCATTAACCCGGCCCATATTGTACCGGCAAACCTCAAGAAAGACATCCTGGAGGGCAAAGAAATTAATCTCGTCTCGCTTCTCATTGCCTCCCAGGATGTTGTAGAAAATAGCTCCTACACATACGGTAACATCTCAGTGGTCCTAAAGGCCAGAGACCCAAGGCTGAGTAAAAGGTTATCCATCCCTGACTTTGTAATCACCTTTGGGATTTACAGGGATGTGCAATGTTCGGTGTACCCACATAGAAGAGAGGAACTAGACCTGTATATGCACAAGCTGGTGGACCTGGGCAACAAATGGTGGTTCATCTTTCTTTTGCAACAAAGGCGTCAACAGCTCTGGCCCAGTACAACTCATGGATGGAGCTAACTGTGTACAAAGCTGTTCCTTAGACACTTTGCTGGGCTAAGGTCCCCAGCTTGTGCAATATGTGCCGCAACCACATATTCGGCAAGCATCTACCCAGTTACACTGAACTCTACCCCAACCACTGCCACCCCAAGCACCTCAAGGGTAGAGAAGCAAGGCAGGGATAAACTTGGTCATCCAAATGTGTATCTAGGAAAGTCCCAAATATGTAACAATTTTAATGTTGGGGCTTGTGCCTATAGTGCTTGCCGGCTGTTGCATGTATGCTCACATGTTTCAAGGCACACGCAAAAGCAATGTGCCCCAATAAAATGCATATGAAACCGTAACTAATTCAGTTAATATTGATGTTCTAGACAACGCAGTATCTACCATCATATCTGCGGGTGTAGGTGCCTGGCTTAGCAAGACTGACATTGTGATCGCCTTTAAACTACTTCCCATCCATCCGTCACTATGACACCTGCATGGCATTAAATATATATATATATATATTTTTTGACATTTTTCTGGAGACCTTGTATTGGCTGCTCTTAAATACTAGCAGTTGCCATAGCATCATCCACTACCTGGATGGTTTTCTGTTTGTAGAGAACAACGCATCCCCCCCACGCAGTCTAAATAAGGCAGTACACTTATTCGACTCAAAAAAGACAGAAGGACCAGACACTGTCATACAATTTCTGGGGATACAGCTCGACTCAGTAGCGATGGAAGCCAGCCTTCCACAGGACAAAATCACCAATATCAGACAGGTCATAGAACACTACTTATGCATAGGCTCATGTAACAGGAAAGAGCTGCAGTCACTGATTGGCTCACTGAATTTCGCCATGAGTATCATACTTCAAGGCAGCAAGGCTCCTGTGCCTTCTCCCTACACTCCCAGACGACCACAATCGTACCCCTCTTGACCAACAAGCCACCGCAGATCTACACATGTGGAACATGTTTCTCGCTAGTTGGAATGGGAAAACTATGTTCCTCCCCCAGGTATCTGTAGACTCCCCAACCATTTGGACTGCATTTGGACGCAACTGCATCCACGGGGTTTGCAGCCATTTTTGGGAACAATTGGCTCTGGGGTAGGTGGCCGCAAGAAGTAAGCCAGATTGAGGGGTTCTACAAGAACTCAGCGCTCTTCGAGGTATACCCCATAGTAGCCGCAGCAGTGACATGGGGCCATTTATGGGCAGGGAGACCGGTGCAATGTTTCTCTGACAATTTGGCAATTTGCCACGTCATGAAATTAATCAGGAGACTGATGTGGAGACTGATGTGGTTGGCAGTAGGCATGTGCATGGGGAAAATTTTCGGTTCGGCATTCTGAAATTCGGGACTTCTGCAATTCGAGACTTCGGCAATTCGGCACTTCAACACTTCGGAACTTCTGCAACTTCAGAACTTCGGCACTTCGACACGTCGGAAATTTGGCAACTCCGGCACTTCGGAATTTCAGAACTTCGGCATTTCGGGACTTCTCTTGCAGCCACTTAGTAGATAACTCCCTAATTCCCATGGTATTAGGGAGTTATCTACCAAAAGACTGAAAGACCTAAATTGGCCATAGGCTGCTCACTGTTTAATAGACATGCCCCTACTCTCAGTATAGTGAGTAGGGGCATAATTTACTAATACTAAGTAATCCTTACTTAGTATTAGTAAATTTGGCTGAAAGACCAATTTAGGTCTTTCAGCATTTTAGTAGATAGCTCCCTAATACCGTGGGAATTAGTGAGTTATCTACTTATTCATTCCTGTCATTACACTGACTGGATAAGTAACTTACATTTTATATGAATGTATGTTACTTGATTGTTGTAAGTGTTGCAAATGCTTACAGCTGAATCCTGGCTATGTTTCTATACTTTTTATGTAAAATTGTATACAGTGTAACATTCTTCATTCTTCCACTGGGTAAGTATATTAGTTCTTAGGCAATACTGTGCTTCGGAACTTCGGCACTTCGAACTTCGGAACTTCGGCAACTTCGGAACTTCGGCACTTCGGCACTTCGGAACTTCAGCAATTCGACACTTCGGAAATTCGGTAATTTCAGAATTTCAGGACTTCAACCATTCAACAATTCTGCAATTCGGCAATTCATCTATTCGGACATTCGGAACTACCCGAATGTCCGAATTGCCCGAAATTCGTCCGAATTCACATTGGGACCGAAACAAATTGCACATGTCTAGTTGGCAGCCTGTCACCAATTGTATCTGGTATTTATCACGGCTGCTGACCAGTTATCTCGTCTTCAATTTAAGGCATTACGACTGTTAAGGCATAACAGTCTCACCAATAGCCATGACTGCTCCCCCGCTCCAAGAATTAATCATGGACTAGAAGACTTGCTACGTCATAGCAGAAAATTGGCAAAATTGCCATTATCAAAACATATGCATAACGAATATGAAAGGGCATTTGTTTTATATAATAGGTTCATGACAGATCAGCACCTGTCCAACTGGTTTGATACTACAACCTTGGTGGCTTTTGCCACTTTTTGCCACCTCAAACTGAAGCTGTCACATAACATTATCAAATTATACCTCACGGGCATCCAACACCACATGTTTTCAACTTTTCCCAACAACCAAGGCTTCCTCACATCCTACCCCATCAAAACCATTCTTAAGGGTATATACAAAGCAATGTAGGTTGCCTATCGACATACATCTGTTCAAGCGTATTTCACGCTTACTGGATACATCACCTTTTGAACCACATACAAACTCTGTTATCAAAACAGCCATATAGTTGGCTTTCTACGGCTTTCTCAGACCACGAGAGTTTACTATCACGGGGCAACATGATGGTAAAAATTGCCTTCAAAACTCAAACCTTTACAAACAACAAGACCATTATGTGCTGAGCTTACCCTCAACTAAGACTGGTCAGATGGGTCAAACCGTTCTTATACATTACTACCCCACCAACAATTCATGGTGCCCGATTAAAGTTTTTGACACATACCTACTTTCAGCACCCACTCACGCCTCACTCCCTCTCCTGTCACTTCACGGGGCTACCCTTACCACGTCTAAATTCATGGTATATATACGTTTATTATTGACACGACTCAGTTTGAATGCCAACAAATATTCAGGGCACTCATTCAGGATAGGGGCAGCATCCACTGCCTCAAGACATTCCGGTACATGTGATCAAAACATTAGGCTGCTGGAAGTAGTCAACTTATGCTTTTTATATACCTCAGCCAATACAGGAGATAAGAAAAGCATTAGTTAAGATGTCCTCATAAATATGTTGGTATGATGTCATGTGGTTTCATAATAAATATATTTTGTAGAACAAGATTGGTATTCCTTTTGCCCACTTATTTACAGGCCTATCACATACGTCGGTATCGGCACACTTCAACCCACTTTGCTTATTAAGGTAGTTGACTTAATCTCTATTTCATTTCCATTACTGAAATGGCCCCGAACACAAATTGGAAGGCTGGGCCTGAAGTTGTAGGAGGGACTATATACCTTTAAAAGGGACTCCTTCTCTTTTCTACATTACCTAATTGGTTCCAGACGTACTGCTGGCCCACCCTCCACTCAACTCTATCTAAGGAATGCCAACTGATTTACAGGCCTATCACATATATCGGTAACGGCACACATCAACCAACTTTGCTTATTAAGGTAGTTGACCTAATCTCTATTTCATTTCAATTACTGAAATGGCCCAAATACAAATATATATATATATACATATCTATATTTCAGTCAGTTTGTTGGTTGTTCCAACTAAGGCTTAAACATTTTTTTATTTTATTTAGCTATTGAGTCTCCTTTTTTAATATAAAATGCCTGTCCTGTGGTAGAGACATGGTGTAGCGGAGGCCTGGTATCCCACAGGTTAACTCCACTAAAGATCCCAGTGAGGCTCAGGAACAAGTAGTAAAAATACCATGAAGTAATAATTCCAGCAAACAAAGTAATCCATGAATATCCCCATACAGATCCCAATGAGTGGACGACACACAGCATCAGAAGCAGAACTGACTTTTATTCCACACAATCTCCTTTTAAAGCATTCTCCCATGCAAGGGAGGGATTCACCATAATTAGTCCAGTAGCCAATAATATAACAGTTACTTCCCACACATCTCCTCCCCTCAGTGTGACACATAATCCTATTAAACATACTGTACTTTTCCCTGAATTCTAGTTGTACCCCAAAACACGTAGTGAGAATAATAATTTGGGTATCCCCTGGTAACATATCCAAAATTCACCCAGATCGGACCAGGGGTTCGGGAGTTAGGTGGGGGGTGTAATTTGACCGACCGCACACGAGGTGGTATCCGAAAAAGGCTCCATGTGCTTTGGCCTTGCGGTCGGTCTCTGTTCGGGAGTTAAAACACATAGAAATACCTGCCATCCACAGCTAATCTTCCATTCGTATTAATTCCCTTGTTCTGTACATTGCTTTTACCGAACGAGTGGCTGCCTAGTCTCTCCGTCCGTGAGTTATGGAGCTCTGGAGGTCTCAGCAGTGTTCGGTTGTTTGAGTGTCCGATTTGAGTTCCAGACACTCGACGACCAAACACTGCTGAGATTTTCGTGCGTAAGATGGCCGCCGTACGTGGTTTGTATGCCGAACGGCTACCACACAGGCACATACAATGAATCAATTAAGCTGCGGTTTGCAGAGTGTGAACGCTTAACGAGGTGCACACTTCTCACTGGGGTGGTCTGATGGTCCGGTAGCTTCATTCGTATGAAACTACCGAACCATCATACGAATACTACATACACTTTACTGATATACAGGGAAACAATTACACGAATACATTTCTTATACGAATCTCTATGGACATCATCAATACAATCTGCTACACATGGAAACACATCAACCAGAACCATATTTGTTCCTTTTAAGCTCTCTTATCACAAATATTTTACATAGAAACATAGAGTGTGAAGGCAGATAAGAACCATTCGGCCCATCTAGTCTGCCCACTTTTCAAAATACTTTCATTAGTCCCTGGCCTTATCTTATAGTTAGGATAGCCTTATGCCTATCCCATGCATGCTTAAACTCCTTTACTGTGTTAACCTCTACCAATTGATGAATTTTCAGTCAACATATATTTAATATATAGTGGTTGTTCTTGTGTGATATAACGCAAGAGATGTAGATTCTGTGCATTAATGATGAGGGACATAAGATAGTTTTCCAATTCCAGAGCTAAAATAGGCACTGCTGAGATTCGAACCCAGGATCTCCTGTTTACTATACAGGCGCTTAACCAACTAAGCCACAGCACCACAATACAGAATATGTTTTAGATATCTAGAACTTTGTCTTTTTGAGATGGGCTCCATCCATCTCAAAATTGACAAATCAAGATTCCTCTCCCACAAGATCAAGCTTTTTCTATGACAAGATCCAAATCTTTACTATAACATTAAGTGAATTATCTTGGTATCACAAGATATAGATTAGTCTATCTCTCAAACATCCATGTAATCATAGCCAAATCATAGCCATGTGTATTTGCAGATAGAGATTTACTAGTAAAATGTTTGAAAAGGTTTTAGAATTGATTTATCTTCTGCCATCTAATGAACTTTGATTGTACTGAAAATTGCTCAGCAGGAAACTGACCAGTAGGGATGTGCATGGGCAAAAAAATTTGGTTTGGTTCGGCACTTCGGCAATTCAGGACTTCGGCAATTCGGCAATTCGGGACTTCGGCAATTCGGCAATTCGGCAATTCGGGACTTTGGCAAATCCCAAACCCTTACCCCTACCCCTACCCTTTCCCTTACCCCTAACCCTACCCCTAACCCCTACCACTACCCCTAACCCTAAACCTAGGGAGGTGAGCACATTCAGCCTATCACTGACAATCAACACAGCAATTACGGTAGTTAGAACATGGAGTTACATCCATGTTAGCCAGTATGTGCAGGACCCTCCTTCAAAGTCAAACCAACCGAAAATGGTTTTGACATTAAAACTTGGGATGCAGTCTGAGGACTTCAAGCATCATAACCACTTCAAGGAGATGGAGGGAGGTAAAATGATATATAGACTTGAATGAGCCTAAACACTTTTTGTAATAGATGTAAATAAGTCATTTCTCTCAAAATCAGTTTTCAAGTAAATATTATGTATTACAGTTTAGCATATCCATGTTGAAATGTCATTGTTTTTTTTTAAAGCTAAGTGGAGAATATGACCAATTCACCTATTTGTTTTTTCCATATATATCTAAAACTGTAAAACATGTAATGTTAAAAGCTACACCATCATGACTTATCCCTTTAACACCCACTAGATTATCTGGGGGGAGGTGGGCTACTCTTCCCACCCCCTTCCTAATTACATGCAAGAGAGAAAATCAAAGTAGAAGTAGACAAGACCTCAGAAATACAGCAAACAAACAGAGATCAGGAATGAACAAAAACCATAGAAAACAAAAACATAGAAAAAAAATGACAATTGTACTTTTGGTCACATAAGCAAGACTATTAAAAATAAAAAATAGTATTAGCATCATAATACAAAATACACGTGCAAATTATCTACTTACAATTGAAACCACAGTATAATTGAATTTGGTAGTAATAATTTCTATACCACAGGACAGATATAAAAAAAAGCTATTTTTTAATTACATTATTAAGTCATAAAAGAAAAATAACAAGTTTCTAAAAGTCCCAGAAAAGTGTAAAATTCTTATAAATCATTCTCTACTGGTTTAAAAAAATAATTTTGTAATGATTCCAGCAGTCGGAGTATAAACACATGTAAAATTAACCCCTTAAGGACCAAACTTCTGGAATAAAAGGGAATTTTGACATGCCACACATGTCATGTGTCCTTACAGTGTTAAACAACCACACAATAGGAACAAAATAAATACAAATAAAAAAGCAATAACTATATTTATATGAAGCATTAGAAATGTGCCAATTAAATAAAATATATTAGAGACTGAGTAAAAAAGAGACAAATGACAAAGCACTGTGAAAAAGGGGTAGATAGAGAAAAGAGGAAATGGAAAAAGTAGAACAAAGTAAAGACAACATAACAATAAAGCACGGGATGGCATGGTGAGAAAGACAGACTGAAGGTACGCTGCTGTGGATTGTTTTGGCAAGAGAGAGTGCATGTATAGGATAAAAAAAACTGAAATATGCAGAATAATTGTAAAATAAATTGTAAATAAAAATAGTGAATAGAGAGAGAGAGAAATAGAGCCTGTTAGAGACTGGCCAGGAATGAGTGCAGTTACATACACAAGGGAACTGAAAAATGGCTGACACATCCCCATCTTAACCTATGTCCCTAGTGTTTCCTGAGAATGTGCAAAGGCTAATTTAAAATTGTACTCACAAATACACCCTATAAGAAGATTTACATAAGAGAGATACCTTGCCATTTGAGTAACAGAGCTAGCTGCCCATAAATGGGTGCTCACTACTGGCCTCTCTAGTAAGGGGCCATCATTGGCTTGTAGCACCAGCTGGTGGGGTTATTGTGCCCACAGGAAAGAGGAGGAAGAAGCCAACTTGGAAGTAACACAGATAAAGCAAAGCAGTAGCAGCTTATGGCCACTGTGAAATGTAAGCGTATATTATTACAATTTTATCTCCCTCTGTTGCAGCAGTGTCTGCCTCAGGTCAAATTGAGCTAGGGAAGTTACTAAAATATAGTATATACAGTATATAAAAAGTAATTGGTAGCCCATGGGGGACAAGGAAATAGATGGGAAATGGCAATTTTTGAGACAGCACTGTGCAACTTGTTACTCATCTGCCCAATTCCCACCTTCTTTCATAAAGTGCTTAGTCACTTAGCACACAAACTGCTGCTTACTGTAAAGTACTGAAGTTTCACAGACTGGAGCTGTGACTCTGAGAACTGAGCTGATTCTGATACCATATCAAGTACTGGTATCTCCTTATTGTGCTGAACTTGTATTGTATGGGTATTTCTGTATAGTGCCTGCCTCTGTGTATTGTATGTATATCTCTGTATTGTACTTAGTATTGTAAATTAAATGTATGTATCTCGTGTGTGTGTTGCATCTCTGTATTTTACTCAGCTCTGTCTGCAACAAGAGTATCTCTATAATCTACCTGACTCTGTGCCTGTGTATGTTGTATAAAACCAGAAATCTGGTTGCAGCCATTGATAGCTTCCTTTTTCTGCCCCGTCCAGCTAGTGTAACAACTGTTCCTACAACTTTGAACTTGCAAACCATGCTTCCAATGGTGTCTCAAGGAATATTCAGTGCCTTTGCTATCTTTTTGAATCATGTTCAAAGAATTTTGATTGAAAGTTCTATTTGGGCACATGGGATTTTAAAGTACTGTTACTGCCCCTATATTGTAGCAGTTCTACACCTTTGAAGTGGCACTTCGGACACAGCCGAAATGCCAAAGTAGTCAAAGTGGCCGCCCTTCGACATACGAACATGTAGCGGTGGCTATTTTAATTCAGTCTAATGCGTTCAGCGGTGTTTGGACGTCGAGCTCATGGAACTGAAATCAGACATGCGACGGCACGAACACCTCTGAAACGTTACCTTCTCTGAACTTCAATTCTTCGACTGGAGTCGAACGACGTTCAACAATTCGAATGGCACTTTAACATTGACATTTGCATGAACGGTTGCCGTTCGTCTATTTGAACTGCATTTAACATTGGAAATAGACCGGCCGCACAGCCAAATTCTCTGGAACTGTTTTGGGCATGAAATCATGCGTCCGGTCGGTCAAAAGAGACTTCCACGAAATTTGAACCCCATGGCGATTTTACTATGTTCATGGGATCTTAGCGCTGTTCGGATATATTGAGCGCTCAGATCCAAGCTATCTGGGTATAGGTCTAATGTGGGGGTTCAGGTCTATGGAATATAAGTTATGTATTTTAATGTGTTTTGTTGCAGTTGTAATTTGGAGATAATTGAGTTTACTATGGTTACTTAAGCCAATTATCTCCAGGATAGCAGGGAGGGATTTTACGGTGTATGTGGGAGTGTCAGATATTGTTGTATTGTTTTGATTGGTTTGTGTCCTTTGTGTGCCTGTGTACCATCAGGTCCAGGGGGTGTGCCTCTGGCCTGAGGAATTGTATAAATTGTGAGTGCTTGCTTCCATTAAACAGACCTGCTTACACCTTCATGAAGTCTTGGCTCATGTTTGGGGGATTGGAGAACTACACTCTGGGGATTGCTATAATCACTTTACTCCCCAGAGTATCATCACTAGCTCTTGTAAGAGCTGTTCTTGTTCCTGGTTCCTGCTCTCTGGATTTAGGAGAGGTTCACCCACTGGAAGCTGGAGCCCGGTCTTGGGTCCAGGGTGAGTGGAGGACGCCAAAACCGCAAACCAAGCTGCAGCGGTTTGTGAGGTTGGCGGTGGTTATGGTGTCGAGTGCGGTGCTGATGGTCCCTGGCGAGCACTAGGAGCATCGTTCGACTGAGGTACCCAGTCGGGGTGGCAGGCATTCTGTCACACTATCTATCTATCTATCTATCTATCTATCCATCTATCTGTTTTCTATCTTTCTGTCTGTTTATCTGTTTAGGTTATTGAGTAAGACTGTGGTTTGGGTTATGAATTAAATGTTAAGCACTACCAAGTACTTTTGATTGAAAATATTAGCATGACATTTGTTTGAAGTAAGGGATGCATAGCTAGAATGTAAACATATAATAAAACAGCAGTTATATCTATAGATTGCTTATCAGACAAACATACTGCAAATTTACACAGTTTTTGTGTCTCATTTATGTTTATCCTTTTGGGGAATGAAAAGCCTTAGATAGTGTGCTGTGTCCTAATCTCACACAGGGTCTGAAATGTTAATATAAAAGCAAAAATGCTAATTTTCTCTCATATAGTATGTGTGACAAAAATAGATAGAATAAAAATGGTCAAATATCCATCTTATTCTTATTCGCTAGGACCATGAATTACAGCTTACTGAAAATGGCAACAGAATGTAAAACAAATAACTGCAAATTAGAATAATGCCCATGTAAATACAATAAAGTCATAGGTTTTTAAAATAAAGTTATGTAAATCTGCTATGGTAGGCTTCTTAAGTGTTCCAATGTAGGCAGCACAACCCCCATTTTAGGATCCTGTCCTGTTGTCCTGGCTTTGTTCCCTTGTGTCCTGCTTTTGTGGACACCAGGGAACTGTCCCCAAAAAGTGCAGTGCGAGTACATGATTAAACATGCTCACACTACACTCAGGGTACTGGTAGTGTAAGTAACATAGAAACATAGAAACATAGAATGTGATGGTAGATAAGAACCATTCGGCCCATCTAGTCTGCCCAGTTTTCTAAATACTTTCATTAGTCCCTGGCCTTATCTTAAGTCAAGAATAGCTTTATGCCTGGCCCACACATGCTTAAACTCCCTCACTGTGTTAACCTCTACCACTTCATCTGGAAGGCTATTCCATGCGTCCACTACCCTCTCCGTAAAGTAATACTATTGTTTGTAAACCTTTGCTCCTCTAACTTAAGATTATTTTGTGTTAGTTTTTCTTCTTTTAAATATAGTCTCTTCCTTTACTGTATTGATTCCCTTTATGTATTTAAATGTTTCTATCATATCCCCCGTCTCGTCTTTCCTCCAAGCTAAGCGAAGTGAGGCAACAAATCTCTTACAGGCATATCTAAAGCATCTATGAGTCACCTGATGACTTTAGTTGGTAACTCTTCAGCTACAAATTCTAGTTGGTCTCTTTGAACCAATCTAGGAATAATATATTTTAATTTATCAGCCAAGATGGATCTTAGTATCTCCATTTATGAGAGATGGGGTTATTGACCTTTTTTAAAGGTATCTTATTTTGTTTAAGGATAGGAGTTGTATTTGCTTGTGATATTCCTATATTATTGAACATTAAAACTAAATATGGGCTTATCTTATTTTTTTGTGATTTTGTAATAAAGAATTAGAAAAAAATCCTGGCTCTGTTGCTTCATTATTCTTAAGCATATATATAGCAGCATATACCTTTTCTAAAGTTATATCTGAATTCATAGAGATAGAGATTTTTCATAAGAGAAGCCATATCTATATTTCCTGGAATATTGTAAAGTTTTTGATCTTTATATTCTTTTCCTATTCCTTTTGGAATATAACACATTGAACCTTAATAAGTTATTTTTAAAAAATCTCCTTTTGACAGTTCTTTGAACCTGTGAGCTCTGGTGAACTCCATGCCCATGAGGGTTAAGGCAATGCTGGAAGATAATGTTGGCCACACAAAATATGGACACTTTGGGCCCAATTTGGACATTTCCACTTAGGGGTGTACTCACTTTTATTGCCAACGGTTTAGACATTAATGGCAGTGTGTTACGTTAATTTTGAGGGGACAGCAAATTTACATTGTTATACAGACTGTGCACTTACTACTTTACATTGTAGGAGAGTGTCATTTCTTCAGTGTTGTCACATGAAAAAGATATAATTAAGTATTTGAGGGTGTACTCACTTTTGTAAAATACTGTATGTATAGTAAGCAATAGTCCATCCATAAATATGTATTTATCTATGGATTTATATCGCTCATAAACAGAACAAGCCCCCCTTCTTTGCAATAGCTTTGTATCATATCCTCATGTATAAATCATTGCCAAAAGACTGTGTCAATTTAGATTTTCTTCACTAAGACATTGCTCAGATCATAGAAATCTATGTTTTTGGGGAGAGTAAGCATTGGTAATAAAAAACAGACCATTAGTTATGTTAGCTTCATACAAATTCCCACTCTTGACCATAATTATTAGTGATGAAGTAGGAAGCAGAAAGCAGTTTTTTAGGTATCTAGGCAGGATTAGCTAATTCTGTAAATCCTACCATATCACTAAATACATCCTGATTGCCTAATGCACACATGCATATCTATGTTGAGTAATCATCTAAACAGTGCTATCTTCTTCATGAGTGATTATATATTTTTATTATTCTAAGAACTGTTTGCAGTGACGAGTCTCACTCATGTGAATAGGTTTCATTCAACCTAAATATGTAACTAGATTGTATCAACAAAATTGTGCATAATCACAACAAATAAATATGAAGTCAAGATACTATGGGTCTTCCCAAAACAAAACCACAATGACATTTTAAATTTATCTAGAGTCCTCAACAATAAAATATTATATATTTAAACTTACTTACCCCTTGATAAAAGATCAAATGGAGAGTTGGAAGCATCTTGAGATAGCTTGGGAGGGTTGCATATGTATTACTTGTTCAGGGTGATCAAATTTAAAATAACTCTATTATAAAATAATAAATAATAATATATGCTTGGTCATAAAAAAAAAAAAAGGACACCAAAGATAGCTTACCCAAGAGATTCTAACATCACAAAGCATCATGATAGATTTGATTGTTTATCAATGGTAAAGGACATGTAGTTCAGCCTGAGCCGACATTAAAAATGCATTCAGATCTGGTATTTTAGACCTTTACATAAAGATATAATTTTAACAACATAAACAGCTGAGTTAAAATCTAAAAGGGATTCAGCGTGGCTGCCTTTTCTAAATAGGGAAACAACAGTATAAATTTGTTTTAGAACTAAATACATATGCGTCACATTATGTTAAACCAAAGTATGTTATAGATACCTATTTTTAGATACAGCAGATAACACAAATAGAATGTCACATTCCTCACATCACAAGCTTCTCAGTGCGTATTGATAGAAGAATCATGTAAAATACCCAGCTGTGCAGAAGAGCAGTTATCAATGTATGCTTATTAAACTAAATAAAAAAAAATACTGTTTGGTATTTATCTCCTTCTAGGTTATTAAATAAATAGGTATTCTTCTATATTATATGTCTTTATTATACTATGATTCTTTTTAAAATGGAATTCTAAAACAGTTACTCTAAAACAGAAAAAAGTTATAAAATTTTAATTCAATTCATTATAAAAATGACTAGCAACTCAACATCCATTGCCAGTCGCTAGCAAAAAGCCCCATTACATAGGATCTATGGAATGACAGGGCTCTAACTTGTGGGCATCAGGCAGGGGAACTTCTAATAATAAGTAATGGGAGCTTACTTACACCTCTATCCCGACATGTAGCGAGCGGATGAAGATAGTTACTAACAATAAATGGGGGGTGGGGCAGTCAATTACAAGATTCAGGGGAGAGGACCTAGTGCCCCCCTCTCAGCCCCTCACACATTGGCGGCCAGTCAGATCCCTAATAATACTACTCAGGAAGAAGAAAGTTATTTATTTATTTATTTATTTTACTTTCTATAAACGCTGAATCTAAGCAATAATAGGAAAACTCTAATGTTAAATTTAAATCTAATAATTTTTACCATTACAGTGTTCCTTTAATTGATTTTACATGTCCAGGCTCTGTGAAAAGTGTTACTGTGATTTAATCTATAGCTAGCAGGTTAACTGCTCTGACACTTTACGCAAAACCACAGCCGTCATCAAAGAGACTGATTGTATCCACGCCCCATATTCAAACAGCCATAGTGATATATTTTCATCTGATACGTCTTCTGCCAGATTAAAAAAAGGACACAACAGGGCTATTTCTTATAAATACAGAAACAAACCAATAAACATGTTATGAAAGTAGACACATCCACGTCAAGCAATGTCAAGCTAAAATATATGATATATCTAATTATAGACAAAGCAAAAACGAAATAGCTATCCTAACTGAGTTCCAAAACATAAACCTTTCAGTGTGTGTTTACAAAGTTTTATATAGAACATTCAGTTAAGCTTGAGGTGCTGTTGGGAAAAAAAGGGATATAAAGAATAATGTTATGTATTTAAAGCTTTCAGAGCTAATGGGAAAGCCTGTACTTGTGTGGTTAGTAGCCTACTGGCGCCATCACAAACGTGTGTGTCAAACCCTTTGCCTCTAACTGTATGTTCCTCAGGCACCTGTGGTCAAGTCGTTCTTTAGTAATATCACTAAAACAAAGTTCCCCCATCCAACACCTTCCACATTAACCATATAATTTTTGTTCGTGTTTGGAAGGAGTTCATTGGCTGAGAGCAATCAGCTAATGAATTCCGTCCAATCTGGAACAAAACCAATACTGCTGATGAGAAAGAGGAACTGTGTTAGTACTATCTCTATTAAGTGGCAAAATGGTGGGACACATAACTGTTGTACATACCAGGAGACTCCAAAAACCATAACTACTGACACATTTATTATTCTTCTTATAACAACAAATTAACATACTATAATATAAAATGTATAACACATGCATCATGGAAGGATAATAAATCCTGCAGTTGAAGATACATTATTAAAACATTTGATCTTTGTTGCTTGAGAAGCACACACCCCAACATGAGTATGCTAACTTCAGGCCCCTCCGTGGCATCACATGCACAGAGCCCTGTTAACTTACTTTTGGATAGGGAAAATGCCCTCTGTGTTTGTTTTGCATGGTGCAAGCAAATTTAATTACATGTTTGTGCTGTGTTTGCTAGAAATATTTAAATACATAATTGGAATCAACACAGTAAAGTAGGAGACTATATTTAAAAGACGAAAAACTACCACAACAAGAGGACATAGTCTTAAATTAGAGGGACAAACATTTAAAAATAATACCAGGAAGTATTACTTTACTGAGAGGGTAGTGGATGCATGGAATAGCCTTCCAGTTGAAGTGGTAGAGGTTAACACAGTAAAGGAGTTTAAGCATGCGTGGGATAGGCATAAGGCTATCCTAGACTTAGATAAGGCCAGGCACTAATGAAACGATTTAGAAAATTGGGCAGACTAGATGGGCCAAATGGTTCTTATCTGCCATCCCATAGGGGTATAGTGTGTATGATGTATAAAAAATAAGAGAATATAAAAACGCTGAGAATGGGCAAAAGCTTATAATAATAGTATAGGGTATGTAGTGTGTGTGTGTATAGGGGGTGGGATAGGGGAACTGATAACTTCACAAATATTAAAAAAAAAATAATAATAATGATTCCCGGTGGTCCAGTGGGCTTTATATGTGCATATTTTAAAACTGTCAAGGAGTCTCAAAGTGTTTCTTCCCACACAATGCTAAACATTGTTGAACAATGGGGCAGTATCCAACTACACACAGGATGTAATAGAGCAGCAGGAAATGCTAGCAGAATGCTTGGTTGTATAGGGAGAGGTATTAGCAGTAGAAAGTGCTCATGCCATTGTACAGAACACTGGTGAGACCCCACTTGGAGTACTGTACACAGTACTGGAGACCCTATCTTCAGAAGGATATTGATACCTTAGAGAGAGTTCAAAGAAGGGCTACTAAACTGGTTCATGGATTGCAGGATAAAACTTACCAGGAAAGGTTAAAGGATCTTAACATGTATAGCTTGGAGGAAAGAGGAGACAGGGGGGATATGATAGAAACATTTAAATACATAAAGGGAATCAACACAGTAAAGGAGGAGACTATATTTAAAAGAAGAAAAACTACCACAACAAGAGGACATAGTCTTAAATTAGAGGGACAAAGGTTTAAAAATAATATCAGGAAGTATTACTTTACTGAGAGGGTAGTGGATGCATGGAATAGCCTTCCAGCTGAAGTGGTAGAGGTTAACACAGTAAAGGAGTTTAAGCATGCGTGGGATAGGCATAAGGCTATCCTAACTATAAGATAAGGCCAGGGACTAATGAAAGTATTTAGAAAACTGGGCAGACTAGATGGGCCAAATGGTTCTTATCTGCCGTCACATTCTATGTTTCTATGTTTCTATGTTTCTATGTATGACAGTATTCCAAGTGTTAATGAAAACAAAAATTGAGCTTTTGGGTCTCATTGGGCCTTTTGTGCTCTTGTAAGAGCTGTTCTTGTTCCTGGTTCCTGTTCTCTGGATTTAGGAGAGGTTCACCCACTGGAAGCTGGAGCCCAGTCTTGGGTCCAGGGTGAGTGGAGGACGCCGAAACCGCAAACCAAGCTGCAGCGGTTTGTGAGGTTGGCGGTGGTTATGGTGTCGAGTGCGGTGCTGATGGTCCCTGGTGAGCACTAGGAGCATCGTTCGACTGAGGTACCCAGTCGGGGTGGCAGGCATTCTGTCACACTATCTATCTATCTATCTACACTTAACTCTCCAGGGCTTCTTTGAACTTAACGGCAAATCAACAACAGATCCTGTATACCAGGGAGGAGGAGGAGGTCAGATGAAGCAACTGTCCCACCCATGGCACCCGCATAACCCCATACCAACAGGTCACTTAACATGATAACGAGCAAACCGGTACAGCACACCAAGAGAATGTCTTACCAATCTGATTTTGTTGATTTGTTTATGTATTTTTGCCTGTTTATTTCTCACTGTACACCAATGTTCAGAGGAATATTGTTCCCTCATTATTATACCACAATGACTTGTATATATGACATCTATATATGGCTATAAGTTATTGCATGCAAAGATCTGTCTTCGGACAGGACAAATGTAACTCAGTTGAATAACACTCCTAATGGCGCAACATAAAATTATATGACTATGTACCATACTACGCCCGCAATCGCTGTTGTGGCGAGGCGGGAATGTAAGAATTCATTATATGCGCTATGAAAAGGAAAAATAAAGAATTAAAAAAAAAATATATATCAAGTAGGTAATTCTATTCTTGACATTCATTCCTCTTCTTCTACTACATATGCGAAGATTAGATAAATTAGATGTCCTTAAGGTAAATACATCAAACATCCATGCATAAACTTCACACACACCTCTATTGCCAGGTGCACCCATCAAGGGGTAGAGGGGCATTTACTAGGCCCACGATGAGTTGAATGCTTTCTCCCACCGGTTTCAAATTCTATTATACAAGTCTAGATTTTCGAAATTTGTCTAGACTGCTTTCGCCATTAATCACTGCCAATCCACCTGAAGTTTAATTTTAGTCCAGCGGGGAGTTTTTGGGGTCTTCCAACATCTGGTAATACACATTTTTGTGGCCAATAGAATCTGAATTAAGAGTATTTGTAGAGGTTTATTTATTTTAGGGGGTCTACATGATTGGTTGGCTTAAACCCACCAATCAGAGTGCTCTGAGCCTAATTGCAGGGCGGGGCAAGGCTTTATAAGCCTTCCCCCGCCCTGCAGAGCTCAGTCTGCGGGGAACACTCACTGGGTGAAGATGGATTATTTTTTTTTGGCTCTCTGTTTTTTTTTTTAAGTGCATCAGTTATTATGGATTTTTATTTGCCCTTTTTTGGGGCTGAAAAGGGAAGATTTTAGAAGAAAGAAATCATCAAATGGTAAGTTTTTTTTTTCAGGTATTTAGTTAAAGGTCCCCTCTCATTATTTTTAGTGAAAAGTTTTTTTTTCAGGTATTTAGTTAAAGGTCCCCCCTCATTATTTTTAGGGTGAGCAGGGTAGGTAGGGGTTAATTTTTTGGGGGGAGGGGGGTGACTAGGGGTTTGGGGACCCCATGTCACTCGGGGGGGTTAATTTTTTTATTTAGGGCCCCCACCCGCCGCTCAGAGGTGGGGGCCAGTGGGGAGGACATTAGGTCCCCCCCAATTAGTATTTAGTGCCCCCACCCACCGCTCAAGGGTGGGGGCCAGGGGGAGAACATTAGGTACCCCACCCACCGCTCAGGGGTGGGGGCCATGGGGGGACATTAGGTCCCCCCAATTAGTATTTAGGGCCCCCACCCACCACTCAGGGGTGGGGGCAGGGGGGAGGACATTAGGTCCCCCCATTAATGCTTAGGGCCCCCACCCACCGCTCAGGGGTGGGGGCCAGGGGGGAGAACATTAGGTCCCCCCCTAATTAGTATTTAGGCCCCCCACCTAACGCTCAGGGGTGGGGGCCAGGAGGAGGACATTAGGTCCCCCCAATTGGTATTTAGTGCCCCCACCCACAACTCAGAGGTGGGGGCCAGGGGGGAGGACATTAGGTCCCCCCCTTATTCTGATTTAGGGCCCCCACCCGCCGCTCAAGGGTGGGGACCGGGGGGAGGACAATAGGTCCTCCCCATTACTGTTTTTTTTATTAAGTGCGTCAGTTATTATGGATTTTTATTTGGCCTTTTTTGGGGCTGAAAAAGGAAGATTTTAGAAGAAAGAAATCATCAAATGGTAAGTTTTTTTTCAGGTATTTAGTTAAAGGTCCCCCCTCATTATTTTTAGGGTGAGCGGGGTAGGTAGGGGTTAATTTTTTGAGGGAGGGGGGTGACTAGGGGTTTGGGGACCCCATGTCACTCGGGGGGTTAATTTTTTTATTTAGGGCCCCCACCCGCCGCTCAGAGGTGGGGGCCAGTGGGGAGGACATTAGGTCCCCCCAATTAGTATTTAGTGCCCCCACCCACCGCTCAAGGGTGGGGGCCAGGGGGAGAACATTAGGTACCCCACCCACCGCTCAGGGGTGGGGGCCATGGGGGGGACATTAGGTCCCCCCAATTAGTATTTAGGGCCCCCACCCACCACTCAGGGGTGGGGGCAGGGGGGAGGACATTAGGTCCCCCCATTAATGCTTAGGGCCCCCACCCACCGCTCATGGGTGGGGGCCAGGAGGGAGAACATTAGGTCACCCCCTAATTAGTATTTAGGCCCCCCACCTAACGCTCAGGGGTGGGGGCCAGGAGGAGGACATTAGGTCCCCCCAATTGGTATTTAGTGCCCCCACCCACCACTCAGAGGTGGGGGCCAGGGGGGAGGACATTAGGTCCCCCCCTTATTCTGATTTAGGGCCCCCACCCGCTGCTCAAGGGTGGGGACCGGGGGGGGAGGACAATAGGTCCTCCCCATTACTTTACTTTAGGGCCCCCACCCACCGTTCAGGGGTGGGGCCCGGGGAGGGGGGCAATTGGGAGGGGGGACGTGTGTTTTTTTCACGGTATAGCGAGTAGGGGCATAATTTACTAATACTAAGTAATCTTGACTTATTATTAGTAAATTTGGCTGAAAGACCAATTTAGGTCTTTCAGACTTTCAGTAGATAGCTCCCTAATACCGTGGGAATTAGGCAGTTATCTACTTATTCATCCCTGTCATTACATTGACTGGCCAAGTAACTTACATTTTATACGAATGTGTATTACTTGATTGTTGTAAGTGTTGCAAACGCTTACAGCTGAATCCTGGCTATGTTTTTATACTTTTTATTTAAAATAGTATACAGTGTAACATTCTTCTTCTTCCACTGGTTAAGTATATTAGTACTTAGGCAATACTGTGCTTTGGAACTTCGGCAATTCAGCACTTCGGAACTTCGGCAACTTCGGAACTTCGGCACCTTCGGAACTTCGGCACTTCAGAACTTTGGCACTTCAGAACTTCGGAAATTCGGTAATTTCGGAACTTCGGGACCTCGGTAATTCGGCACTTTGGCAATTCGGCACTTCGGCTGTTCGGACATTCGGAAGTACCCGAATGTCCGAATTGCCTGAAATTCGTCCGAATTCATATTCGGGCCGAAACGAATTACACATGTCTAATTTTTTGTTATTTAAACATTTTTGCCCATTCTTCTTATGGGAATGTAATCCCCATTTCCTGATCCCATTTGGTGATACTGTTTAATTTCTCTTTAGGTTTATGTTCATACAGAATCCTATTAGTCCTTGAAATAATCTTGTTTCTTCCTTTTATCGAGAGGATATTGTCAGTAATGCTAGTATCTACTTTTTTCTTTTGATGTATTTTAGAAATTCTATTTTCAAAAGGGGCTTACTCTCTAGTATTTAATTTAAGGTCATAAGCTTATTTCCCTTGAAAAAAAATCTCAGAGACATCTCCCTGCCTCTTTCAATTTGAGTAGATTTAAACCAGGGATATACCCCAGTATAATATCTATTGATGCTGTTCGTTTGAGAAAGCTCCAGGAGGAGGGCCAAAACGTGTCCAGGACCATGGGACCAGGAACACGGAGGTGGCTACAGCTTGTACACTGGGAAGAACTATTACAACCATAGGGAGGAAGACAGTGGATACTGCTTCACTGCACTTCACTCCCTATGGTTTGGTGAGCAGACGGTGGACTTAGTTTTTACTTGCTGCAGAAGCTTTTTTAATATAAATACCAATTAAAGTTCATTTTTCATGTATTTGGATCCCACGTACTCTAGGGGCGGATCCTCCCTGAGCGATATAGCTTGGAGTGGGGCTTATACCACTCCCAACTTGTGAGTTTTATTCTTACAGGTTTTTAGTATTTTATATGATTTTAATAACTTTATTGCACTAGGAGTGCTTTGTTCCCCTCTTACAGAAATCATCAGTGCATATTTGCAGGTTATCAGTTTATATGCACATATGTGTTTGTTATGTTTTGAATGTGGGATAACACCAGTTCCACTGTGTATACACTTAAAAAGCACTTTATTATATATATGAACACTTGAGGTGTTTTTGTTCAATTTTTGCGCACCAACACTTTTTGTTTAATAATGTTTTTCATTATATGTACCCTACTACCAAGGTCTATAGTGTTAGCTGCATATTAGAGTTGAATCTGTTTTATTTTATATATCTTTGCGCCAACTTATTTATATTGTATATTTGTTATCTATTGCTACTGTGGTAGAAAGAATCTCCCAAATGCCATATCTTTTTTTTAAGTTGTACAAAAACCTTTATTGTTCTACAACTATTTTATTTAGAATATTAAAGTTTTTAGATGCTAAGGTATCAAGCCAGATCAACCAAATTGGCTCAAAATTCATATAAGATTATATTTTGATTCCTGTTCAAGAGGCTTGATTTTTTTTTTTATATTTTCCAGCTGTGAAGTGTGTAATCATAATGTCATCATGTAACATACAAATATTTGGAAATTATGTTCCCCCATCCCTTAGATTTTGAGATAGGTTTTTATTAGAAGTTCTAGGTTTTTTTATGTCCCCGTACAAATTACAAAAAATGTATTATGACATTCCTGAAGGATCTTTCTGGGAACACACAGGGGTACTGAAAACATTAGATATTCAAACTTTGAAATCAGGTAATCTTTGTTTATAGTTATTCTACATTGCCAGGATATATACATTGGTGTCCATTTTATTATTGAATTTTCTATTTCTTGAAGGAGAGGGGAATAATTGTTTGTAATGATATTGTTCCATTCAAATCCCAAATTAATTCCAAGAGATTTTAATGCCTTAGAGGCCCAGTTAAAGTCATATTTTTCTTTAAGTCTACTCAAATATAAATTAGATAGATTAGAATAGAATAGATGGCATGCGATTTACTAAGATTAATTTTATAAGTTGACATCATGCTAAAATCGTTAATACATTTAAGGGTGGCAGGAATTGAGAGTGAGTGAGAATTACATTGTCCGCGTATAGAAAGACTTTATATTGTAGATTTTCTTTTTTAATTCCCGCAATCTTCTTTGATTATCTAATCATTGATGCAAGGGGCTCAATAGAGAGGACATATAGCATAGGGGCCAGTGGGCAGCCCTCTCTAGTCCCATTTCTTATTGTAAATGCATCCGATTCCAGCCTCCTCCCTCGTACCTTCCCAGAAGGAGATGAGTATAGACTCATAATTCTATCAAAAACACTACCCTCAAACTCAAAAGGTAGGACCAACTAACCCTATTGAAGGCCTTTTATGTGTCCAAAGCCACAAATACTGATGGACATGAGTTAGTATTGACTTCTTGTATCAGGTTCATGATTTTACGAACATTATCACTACCAGAACGATTAGTGACGAACCCTGTTTGGTCAGAGTGTAACAGATTTGGTAGCACTTTTTTTACTCTCTCCGCTAATATCTTTGAATACAACTTGATATCAGTGTTTATAAGGGATGGAGGACGGTAATTACTCATAAAACTTGCATCCTTTTCTGGTTTTAAAAGAGGTATTATAAGTGTCTGCGAGTACTTATTTATCCCAAGTATCAAGATATCAGAGGTTCAAACTTTTCATAGAAAGGTGGTGAGTACCCGTCACGGCCAGGGGATTTCCCTGATTTCTGATTTTTTAATGTTCCTTGTAATCTCCTCCGGTGTTATAGGAGAGTTCAGTTCTTCCATCTCTAAATCCCATATTTCTGGAAGAAACTGCTGCATTTGGATGCAGGTTGGATACAAACAGCGGCATGGCTTCCAGACGCAGAGGCTAGAGATCTGATCTGAGACCAACCGTTTATCGGTGCTACACTGAAGATTTGGCTGCAGGTCAGATTTAAATTATCACTTTCGACTTCGGATGGTCCAATGTACCCGGTAACGGGAAACCCGGCAATGGGAAACCCTGCGTATCCCCCAGGGCTGGAAGGGAGCACATTAGATTTCATAGGGAGGGGCTCCTACGTTTGCCTTTCAGACATGTGCTGCGATTGAGCGTTAAATTCCCCTTGCCAATCTTCTTCCAGATAGACCACCATGAAATTGTTTTGATATCTTCAACTATGCCACTTTGTTTCATCAGTATCTCACACGATACAACGGAACAGACCGCTGACACTGTTGGAGGATATCTGCAGAAAGGCAGAACCTTTGTATCGCTCTACCTTTCCATGCTCTACCAACTACTAATGGATGCGGAGAAACATCCCGCCGAAAGTTTCAATCCTTACAGGAGGAAGCAATCCACATGACATTGACGAACCAAGAATAGGACAAGATTGCTCACTATACATACCTCAGTTCAAACTGTGTGCACTACATAGAAATAAACTATTAGATCCTCACGCACTGGTATGATACTCCTCAAAAACTTCACACATTCTCCCTGGATAGTCCTGATACATGCTGGCGATGCGGATGTGGGCCAGGTTCTCTTCTTCACATTTTCTGGCAGTGCTTGAGGATTGTCCCATACTGGCAGAGAATCCACACACATATGCTTAAAGTGGCAGATGAAGGCGTGATTTGGCACCCGGTAGATATGTGACTTAACCGCTCCGCTCTCATGGTCTCCAGATTTAAGAATTCCCTCTCCTGACACTTGCTAACTGCAGCACGCTCTCTAATATCTACTTTCTGGAAATGGAGGGACATTCCAACATTCCAAGACTGGCTCTGCAGAGCAGAAGAGATTCGCCAACTGGAAGAGGGGCTTGCCGCAACTAAAAGAAGACTGGAGAAGCATAAGGAGATCTGGAGAACTTGGATTTACCACTTGGACACAGACAACGCATTAAGCCCACCACAGACAATCTGTTTTGCCCGTAAAGGGGACGGGTAACTGCGGTGCCTGGGGGGCACCCTGGGGGGGGGGTCGTGCAGGTGTAACTGGAGAAACAACTCAGGACAAGCACCCTCCTCCACTTCCACTTCCCCCCATTTTTTATTTCTTCCTTTCTCTCTCCCTTTCTCCTCACAATTTCTTCTTTTTCTCCCAACTCAACCTCTCTGATTCAAGACGTCTACTGTATTTTCACTCTTCCTCTCAAAGTGGTTCCCCACGAGAGCTCACTTATCAGGCTGCACAGATTTGTAACTCGTGGAGGGTGCAGGTAGCTGGGGTCTACACTAAGACTGCCAGGCCCTAGGCTCCGGCATTAGTGCCCAGGGGACTAGACCCAATAGCAAAACAGGTTACAATCATGGAGCAGGGAACTGGCAAACATGAATAGGGAAGATATTCCCATGCATGGGACAAGGAAATTTAGCAGGATACATGGAGGTTCTGTGCACAAGGTTGTTACACAACTAAGTGACACGCCAAGCGTAAACAACGCCCTTGAACATGTAAGATGATACCAGTAGACCTGAACCTCTTCTTGCAAACCCAAATTGGAAACCACAAGGGAGAAGTAATGCTCACAGTGGGGAAGATCGACCTACTTCTGTAACTGATTCCCACCTGTATGCTATGACTGTATGTAGTAATACATTTGAGAAGCTTTCAATGAAAAAGAGATTGTCAAAAAAAGGAGAGAAAAAAAGTGACACTCTAACCACTCAGTTACCTACATTATGCAATTGCAGATGTATCCAGTGATTGCAGAATCAATATATGATTTATGTCTTGCATTGTTATTTTTGTAAACATTGATCCTTTGTCTAACTACTTTTCATGAAAATGTTTTGATACTTCGCTATTATCTAGAAAAAAAGGAAAAGTACCAGCGCTAATATGTGAAAAAATATATATACAATCAACCAGTGTGAAAAATTCCCACTAAGGTTCAGCTGCTATCTCACCCCAATCTTATCTTTTTACAAATGCTGTAAAATCAGAATATGGGTGAAGCGCTATATGAGTGGGTGACCAAAGTAGATATCTGGTGATGGAGATTAGAAGTCAAAAAACAATACCTTAGTATAAAAATGCACAGTAATTCTTTAAGGTTTTCCTTAGTATGTGAATTCACAATAATTCTTTAAGGGTTTCCTAGAGGTATAAACAAAAAAACCCAAACATAGTGCAGACTGTAACACTGAAATAAGTAAAATTGGAAGTTACAAAATTCCCACTCACACTTTCGGGAGCTATAAGGGTATAGCTCAATCTAAGCTTTTCAGAGTCCGTAGAGGCGACTCTTATCCCTTCTTTTAATATCTTCCTCTCTTGTATTCTGGAATGTATAAGGGAAAGTGCCTCTGGTGCAATAACGTAAGTGGTGAATTCAATAAAGAGTAAGGAAAATAGGGTACTTACAAACCCAGAGCCTTCCACATCGGCTCTGAACAAATCGCATATGTGGATTAAGGACCACACTCCTTCTTTACAAGTAGCAGGAAAATGCCAATGGTGTATAAAAAAAATATATAAACTTTATTATACTATGTGCAATAAGAATATAAATATAAATATTAAAATATATATCGATACAATAAAATACACTATATAGGCATAAAAAGTCCAGTGTTCCAAAAGTCTTTTTTAGCTCACAATGTTCCCAGAACGTGTTTCGCCTTGGTGGCTTCCTCAGCTGGATGTGAAAAAAGTCTTTCTGTTTCTTCTTGCACTGGTCCTGCTATTTGTACCCCTTTCAGGGGTAAATTGATTAATTTTTGGCTCTTACTTTCGCGGGCTATCACCATGCCAATGGTGAAGCCCTGCGTGTCAAGCCTCTTTTGCTCTTTATTTTCGGGTATTCTTTTTGGTTCGTTACTTCCGGTTTCGCAGTGGTAAGCCGATACGTCATATCCGTGCGTTCCAGCTTGCGTTCCAGCTTGCGATAGGTGGTTTTACTTCCCTATCGCATAAGCGAACCGGCATACTCATAGAAAAAAGAGAACGGAGGGAGACACAAGATCATTTTCTTTACAGCTTACTTCATATATAACACTTAAGTTTACACTTATTTTAATGATTACGCCATAAGTTGTATCTACAGTTTTTTTTAATGAATCCATGTGTATAAATTGCATTTTGCTTGACTATTAATAAAAGCTGTATGTGTTTACTATAAGACCTCACTTTTTATTCCTAGGGATATAATGTTATCCTCTCCCATATAGTCACTTTTATAACTTAAGGAAAAATATACATACAGAAAACCCTTCATTAAGCTGATTGGGATATAGTTTTAAACTCTCCTATACAGACACTTGTATGACCTAAGAAAAATATACATAAAAATCTTCATAAAAATCTTCATTGTGCATACAGAACCATAGAAAATGTAAGACCCATCATTGTACATACTGAACCATAAAAAATTTAAGAACCATAATACCCAAAAGTGATAAAATCAGGATAGTAAAAAATAGAGATAAAAAATATGAAGGAGAGTCTAAAGCAATGCATTATAATAAAATGGATAAAGGAGAGATAAAAATGGATCTTATTTTAAAAAATGACACATTTAAAAATCTGCATTGAGTCCATTAGGAATCAGGGTGTCTAATTTAAAAATCCATTCCATTTCACATTTACTCATTTTTACATCAAAATTCCCTCCTCTCCAATCTTTTTCCACTTTTTTTAAACCTAAAAACATAGTGTCTTTGGTTTCACAATTATGGTAATTTTTGTAATGTAAGGGAACACTATGTTTTTCAAAACCCTTCATAATATTTCGTGCATGCTCTTCTATTCTTGTATGAAGTTGTCTTGTAGTTTTTCCTATGTATTTTAAACCACACGGACATATGATTAAATAGATTAGGTTTTTGGAATAACATGTAAGGAAATCTTTAATTTGATATTCTGTTCCCTCTTTATCCGTATACTTTTTAATATGCCTTTTCCTGTTTGTGGTTCTCTTGCACGCCAAACATTGACCACAACCATAGAACCCTTTGTCTGTATTAAAAGGGTTAACTTTTCTTTAATAAAACTAGTGGTAAGTGTAGTACGGAGGTTACTAACCCCCCTATGGATAAAATAAGGTTTCTCTGGGAGAAGGGTCTTAGCTGCTGGATCCTGTAAAAGGATAGGCCAAAATTTAGAAATAATTTTCCTCACTTTATAGTTTTCCGTGCTAAAATTACATATAAAAGGGATTTCTTTAAAATCTTTCTCTTTCTTCTCTTTGTATTTTAAAAGGCTATTTCTTTCTATTGCTTTAACTTCTTTTCTGGCTTTCTCTAATTTGTGTTCCGCATAACCTTTCTCTATGAAATCCTGTTTTATTTTGTCTAATTGCTTTTCAAAAACCGTGACGTCTGTACAATTGCGGCGTATTCTAAGGAATTGTCCTCTGGGGGCATTCTCCAACCATGGAGAGAAATGGCAGCTTTCTCTCTCAATGTAGCTGTTAGCCTCTACTGGTTTGAAATACATTTTTGTTTTAATTTTATTTTCTTCTATATATATTAGTAGGTCTAAGAAAACCACTTCCACTTTAATCCAGTTGCTATTCAGTTTGATCCCCCATGAATTAGTGTTTAGATTGTTTAGAAAATCCTTTAAATCCTCCTCTTCTTTACATTGTGAACATGTAAGATTTCCTTACATGTTATTCCAAAAACCTAATCTATTTAATCATATGTCCGTGTGGTTTAAAATACATAGGAAAAACTACAAGACAACTTCATACAAGAATAGAAGAGCATGCACGAAATATTATGAAGGGTTTTGAAAAACATAGTGTTCCCTTACATTACAAAAATTACCATAATTGTGAAACCAAAGACACTATGTTTTTAGGTTTAAAAAATGTGGAAAAAGATTGGAGAGGAGGGAATTTTGATGTAAAAATGAGTAAATGTGAAATGGAATGGATTTTTATATTAGACACTCTGATTCCTAATGGACTCAATGCAGATTTTTAAATGTGTCATTTTTTAAAATAAGATCCATTTTTATCTCTCCTTTATCCATTTTATTATAATGCATTTCTTTAGACTTTCCTTCATATTTTTTATCTCTATTTTTTACTATCCTGATTTTATCACTTTTGGGTATTATGGTTCTTAAATTTTTTATGGTTCAGTATGTACAATGATGGGTCTTACATTTTCTATGGTTCTGTATGCACAATGAAGATTTTTATGAAGATTTTTATGTATATTTTTCTTAGGTCATACAAGTGTCTGTATAGGAGAGTTTAAAACTATATCCCAATCAGCTTAATGAAGGGTTTTCTGTATGTATATTTTTCCTTAAGTTATAAAAGTGACTATATGGGAGAGGATAACATTATATCCCTAGGAATAAATAGTGAGGTCTTATAGTAAACACATACAGCTTTTATTAATAGTCAAGCAAAATGCAATTTATACACATGGATTCATTAAAAAATCTGTAGATGCAACTTATGGAGTAATCATTAAAATAAGTGTAAACTTAAGTGTTATATATGAAGTAAGCTGTAAAGAAAATGATCTTGTGTCTCCCTCCGTTTTCTTTTTTCTATGAGTATGCCGGTTCGCTTATGCGATAGGGAAGTAAAACCACCTATCGCAAACTGGAACGCACGGATATGACGTATCGGCTTACCACTGCGAAACCGGAAGTGACGAACCGAAAAGAATACCCGGAAATAAAGAGCAAAAGAGGCTTGACACGCAGGGCGTCACCATTGGCATGGTGATAGCCCGCGAAAGTAAGAGCCAAAAATTAATCAATTTACCCCTGAAAGGGGTACAAATAGCAGGACCAGTGCAAGAAGAAACAGAAAGACTTTTTTCACATCCAGCTGAGGAAGCCACCAAGGCGAAACACGTTCTGGGAACATTGTGAGCTAAAAAAGACTTTTGGAACACTGGACTTGTTATGCCTATATAGAGTATTTTATTGTATCAATATATATTTTTATATTTATATTTATATTCTTATTGCACATAGTATAATAAAGTTTATATATATTTTTTATACACTATTGTAATTTTCCTTCTACTTGTAAAGAAGGAGTGTGGTCCTTAATCCACATATGCGATTTGATCAGAGCCGATGTGGAAGGCTCTGGGTTTTTAAGTACCCTATTTTCCTTACTCTTTATTGAATACACCACTTACATTATTGCACCAGAGGCACTTTCCCTTATACATTCCAGAATACAAGAGAGGAAGATATTAAAAGAAGGGATAAGAGTCGCCTCTACGGACTCTGAAAAGCTTAGATTGAGCTATACCCTTATAGCTCCCGAAAGTGTGAGTTAGAATTTTGTAACTTCCAATTTTACTTATTTCAGTGTTACAGTTTGCACTATGTTTGGTTTTTTTTGTTTATACCTCTAGGAAACCCTTAAAGAATTATTGTGAATTCACATTCTAAGGAAAACCTTAAATAATTACTGTGCATTTTTATACTAAGGTATTGTTTTTTGACTTCTAATCTCCATCACCAGATATCTACTTTGGTCACCCACTCATATAGCGCTTCACCCATATTCTGATTTTACTTCGCTATTATCGTTTAATAAGATAAACTCCTTAATCTGATCGTGCAAGTATCTACAAGTTCCTTCCGATTTCAGAGCTTGATCATTTAACCTCAGGATACTATGTTTACTGATTCCTGCTCTTCCCCTATCTCCAAAGTTATTGGAGCATGGTCTGACTAAGTGATTAGGTCTAATTTTGATTTTTAAATATAGCGTAAATTGTTTGAGTCAGTAATAAAAAGATAAATTCTCGAGTAAGCTTTGTAGACTTTCGTGAAAAAGGAAAAATCCCTGTCTTGTGGGTGTTGAACTCTCCATATATCAAATAAGTTATTATATTCAACTAGAATTTCTTGGAAAGATTTACCTTTTCTCATCCTTTCTTGTATGTATCTGGTTTGTTTTATGCATTTTTACATTCATTACTACGTTCATATCCCCTGCTATTAGAAGTTTACTTTTCTGAATTTTAGTTACATTTAGGAGTATTTTCTTTAAAAAGCGCTGAGTGTATGTATTTGGGTGTATGTGTTGACCAATGTGTATATACTTTCATTAATTTTACACACAATGATAAGATACCTGCCTTCTGTATCTTTTTGTTTTAATATCAATTCAAAGTTAAATCGATCAGAAATCAGTTTTGCTACTCCCCTCTTTTTTTTTAGTATTAAAGTTAGAGTTGAGGATAACTGGGTATTTACAGTACCCCAACTTTGCACATACATACATATTACAACCTTTCATAGCTTTCATTCCTCAGTCCTAGTAAATCCTAGGCTAATCCCTAGCAATAAAGAAATGTATTCTAAATCTAAAGATAGGTTACAATTGCTGGCGCGAACACGGGCTATAAGTATGAGTAAATATATTGCTGCTTATTTTGTCCTGAAGGTTTGAGTTTAATATAGATTGTTTGAGAGATTACCACCTGTTTTTATTAAGGTATTCTAAATACTTTTAATTTCAATCTATACCCAGTTGAAGATAGAGTAATGTCCCCACTAATCCATAAAGACCTACATATTTATTTAGGAGTTGACCTGTGTCATCATTCCTTCTTTTATTATCTAGGTATGTATTACTAAGCCCCTCCATAAGTAGTGCACCCCATTTATCTCTTTAATATGACATGTGAGGTTTTTCCATCTATGTACTATGCTTTACGTTTTTGTCGTATTAATACTTATATTGGAAAGAAATCAGATATTGATAGTCTCATATATTTAAGTTTATATTATAATAATAAATGTGTGCCTTTTTTAAAAAAAAAAAAGCTAAATTTAAATGAAAAATATCGTTAGAGAGAGGTAGAGGGAACTTGAATTTTTTTAATTTTTTTAATGCGAAGGTAGCAAGAGGCTATAAACTTGAAGATAAATATATCTTATATCATCTTTAATATTTAAGAGAATATTTATGTTTTCTTAATAATATGTTTTCTTAATATTTAAGAAATAGATTTCATCTAATTGTTATTCTCAATATATTATTTTAATTTTAGTTACAAAAAAAAGGGAAGAATCCCAATTTTATAACATGACAGGAGGCTTCGTATTTGCTTAAGTCTCTCTTTACTAGAACTCCACAGCAGCACAGAAAAACAACCAATCAGAAAAAAGTTAGGTACTATAAAACTCCCCTCCCCATGCATCATTTCCTCTTTCTTTGCTGCTCCGCATCAGTACAGGTCAGAGTACCACTGCCTCCTGCTTCTAGTTGGTGGCTTTGGGTTTTATTTTGATTTATTGGGATTTATATTTGGTATCTTAGTGTATTTACGTTTTTGTTATACTGTTTTAATTGATCTTTGACATCACTTATCTCCTTCTGTAGATTTATGCTATATATGTTTACTTCTTCCTGCTTATGTAGGTTGTATAGTATATAGATATTTTGATTTTATTTGAGATCCCTTTCCTTCAGATTGTTGCTCCCCCTGTCTCTTTGGGGAGACCTTTTCCTTTTCTGTTGGGGGTTCGAGGGGTTTTTTCCTTGGGGATTCCTTCCTATCTCTTTCCTCCCCCTCCCCTCGCTACCCCACTCCTTTTCTCCCGCCTTTCCTATCTGCGGGCTGTATGTACTGTGTCGGGGTTATCAGGAGACTAGCCTCTGGCTGTCTCCTGATTTCCCCGAAACCCTTTGTATCTACCGGCGACCGCTCCGCTCCCCCACGTGGCCGCCCTGCGCGCCACGTGGCCGCCGCCGCACGAAGCCCCCTCTCGGAGCCGCGGGCAGCCGACCGGGTGGAGGAGAGTGCGCCTTCCCGCGGCCCCTCCTCCGTCCCACGGTGATCGGTTCTCGGTTTTGTCGCCCTGCTGGCCGGCGGAGTACTATCAGGTTTGTCTTCACTTTCCCTAATGTGTATATTGTTTTTATTTCAGGACTATAGTTGGCACAGTAGCATACTGGTTGCTCTAGTAAATTTTATTACCATGCAACTTCTGCCACGTGTCAATGCTGATTTGAGCGCGGATCAGCTTAATTAGTCTCCCCCTATCTGCAAACCTCACAGGGCCTTTTTAGTTATTATGAGAAACGTTTTCTGTGCCATTCCACATTAGGACTTGTGTTTCAATATTTATGTTTTCTATATCAGGAACGGTGGCTCAGGACATAAGCTGTTTGCCTGCATAAGTCAGTCCAACAAGCACAAGTTCGAACCCCAGCTTGGGCACCCATGGAAACTTAATATTTATGTTTTCTATAGTCCATATTTTTTATATGCATTGTGTGTTCTTACATGTATAGCTCATCCTTTTACCTTTTAGATAGCAGACTTCATATAGACTGCTGTGGGTTTTATTGACTTTATATTCCTATTGCTGTGAATCCTGCTGACAAGGGTATATCACAGATTCTGTGCTTTCTCTGCCGACAGTGTATTCCACAGACTGCTGTTGTTTTTTTCTGACAGTGTGTATCACAGTTTAAGTTTACACTTTTGCGGTGTGCTCTACTGACAGGGTATGTCACAGATTTAGTTTTTCCTGCCTGTGTGCTTCAAGATTTAGTTCTCCTGACATGTACATCACAGACTACTGTGAGAATTAACGGCAATGTGTTTTACTGAGAGTTTTGCGGGCAGTGCATATTGCTGTCTACTGTGCGTTCTCGGTCAGGGTATATCACAGATTTCTGTGAGTTACAGGTTTATATGAACTCGGTTTTACAGGCTCTGCACAGGGTGGATACTGTGTCAGTTACTCCAGGCTTCATATCCCCCTCAGTAGATATTTTTTCTGGTCCTGCTTTGAGGCCTCAGATGGGACTACCCTGAGATACATTATCTGTCCATGGCGTATATATAAGCTAACAGACCTGGCCCTGACTCAGACTGATATGAGAGACCAGTCTGCGCTGATTCTGTGCAATCTTATCGGGTCATTGGGGGTGCTCATTGAGGGTTATGGTCTATCCCCTACTCCGGGATGAGTCCATGGTTACAATACCCTTCAAACGGTATGATGATGGTGTCTATAGAATGCTGAGGAATTTCAAACAGATCTGTGTGAACATATGCCTATTCGCAGTTCAAGGGTAGTATCGCTAGTGTGTCTTACATTCATGGACGTGATAGTCACTGGTACAACTTCCCCTTATACCCAATACTGATGGAATACCACTATTTACCTGCTGGGCGTTTAGGGACTGCCGGTCCCGGTTTCAAGTTACTCACGCAGCATTACGCTGTCAAAAAGGGTTGATTGGCTAAGGCTCCTAGGTCACAAGATGCCCTGTGGATCTACCATTTTGGGGACCTCTACCGATCTCAGAGGTCCTCGTTTCTCATTCGATGCCCACTGTAAGCGCTGCGGAATTGGAAGGCGCTATATATAAATACATGTTATTAATAACATTATGGCAATACACAACCCATTGATTGGCCTGCTATGTCTGTGCCCCATTGATTGGCCTGCTATGTCTGTGCCCATAAGATTGGCCTGCTATGTCTGTGCCCATAATATTGGCCTGCTATGTCTGTGCCCATAAGATTGGCCTGCTATGTCTGTGCCCATAAGATTGGCCTGCTATGTCTGTGCCCATAAGATTGGCCTGCTATGTCTGTGCCCATAAGAACGGCCTGCTATGTCTGTGCCCATAAGAATGGCCTGCTATGTCTGTGCCCATAAGAACGGCCTGCTATGTCTGTGCCCATAAGAACGGCCTGCTATGTCTGTGCCCATAAGAACGGCCTGCTACGTCTGGGCCCATAAGAACGGCCTGCTACGTCTGTGCCCATAGGATGTCTGTGCCCATAAGAACGGCCTGCTATGCCGGTGCCCCCTTTTTATTGGCCTCCTATGTCGGTGCCTATTTGAATGGCCTACTATGTCGGTGCCTATTTGCTTGACCAACTATTCTGTGTCCATTAGTTTGGCCTGCTCTGTTGGTGCCGAACCCCTTTTTGGCCGCAGGCCTGGGGGTATATCACTGAGGAGAAGCCGGTGCCCACCAGTGACATGGAATGGGCAGGTGTCCGGACAAGCACCATTGCCATACTATCCAAGAGGACGCCAATATACGGCCATCTGGATATGGTAGGTAGGGTGAAGGCCCTAAACCTCAGACCTGAAGGGCAAGTTTTTCCTATAAAGACCCCGGACACACATCCGCAGTTTGCGCCAGACCGGCGACGGCACATCTCCAAGGAGAATTTTACACAGGCAAGGACCGGTACTCAGACACCTACAGGAGAACGCGGTGTTTTTCCTTGTCTTTATCTACTAACTCCGTATCTGCCTCCCGGTATCCATATGGCTATCGGTAGTTGTTCCTGCGTAAGGTTAGCTCCTGGCCCTGTTCAGTGGGGCTTACTTGTCTTGCCTTCCGGCCTGCTTTTTGCCTTCTAGCTGAGATAGAATTTGCGTTTTTACTCGTACTACGTTATTGTTGTCTTTTTCGTTTTCGTGACTTCCTTTTCCTTTCGCTCGGGTCGTCGAGAGGCCTGACTTGACCTCCTCCGACCTCCCGGGTGCTCGTGGATTGCGGAGAACGTCTCCAGCTTTCCTCAGACTACCGACTATCCGCCTGGACGGTCAGTTGATAGTTTTCCATCGTTTTCCCGTAGATTACCCTCAGCCTTATGCTGATACTCGTATTCGGTGTACCCTATAGTTGGTCACCCTGAGTCTCTAGGGACTCTAGCTTGGATCACAGGAGGGTGCGACCCTCCATCACTTCGATCCGAGAATATTTTATCTTCTGGAACAGAGAGCGAACCCCTCTCAGATACGTTACCGGACACTGATTTGTTATTAGTGGGCGCAGCCCTCCCTCAACCTCAGCCGGAGACTGAGCTGGATACAGGGGTCATGTTTGGAGGAAGCATTCTCATAGAGAGGAACGGTCACGGATGCAGACTCTACTGTTTGGTTATTTACGGGTGCGGCCCGCTCAGGCTATCAGCCGGACGTTAGCACGATATTTGATCACATTAGTAGGGAGCGCGGCTCTCTCATACACTCAACGCTCTACGGTGCCATCCATTTGTTCATCACACAGACTTGTACCTGTGCAAGACATCGATGACTACATGGAGGGGCGTCCCTCCTGCACTCAAGTAGTTCTGACGTCCTGGCTACTGATTTCGATATAGTGGACTGCCTGGTCATGCAAGATATCCATAGGTAGACTGGATCCCTCTAGTCTATCTCCTGTGATGGAGGGATATTCTCACAGTGGTATAACGAGGTGTGACTCCCACTTATTTATACACATTCCTGGAGATGGTACGGCTATCGGATGGAACTCAGGTTTTATGTGAGAGCAGATTTGGGTATATTCTGCACCATAAAAAAACAGAGGATTGCTTTCTGTTTTTGGATATCCAGACCATTGTGAACAACTGCTCAGACAGTTTCTCCCATATTTAGGTGGCAGGAGATACGGGGACCTTCATGGAGCAAACGGGCTCTGCCTTGCTCGGGTAACAGGATTAAGGAGGGCCTATTACCCGCCCTGAAGGTAAAAAGCCGTACGTATGGTTCACATGGTAGGACCGGAAACCCCCGTTTTGTCTTGAGCTCCCCGGTCCTCAGATCTTGGGATAAGATGGCAGGACTGCCCCGCCTCCTCGAAACGCATACCTGGTGATCAGGGTTCGGAGAGGGAGGACCCGCCGTCTATACTCTAGTTATTCCTCAGGGGAGCCATTTTGTTGGATTCGCGCTACCCTACTTTTCAAGTATCGTCGAGGAGACCTACGAGACCTTATGTTGGTACCTGGTATACCCCGACTCCTACACAGACATCTTTCACTCTTCGACGAGGGCATTTCAGGATGGAAATCTGCGTTCCTGTTTGCACTTCCCATTCCTTGGAAGATTTCTGGGATTCCCTATTCCCAGAATAGTCGACCACCGTTCCTCCACTCAAGTTCAGTTCGGAACCCTGAACGGACGTCTTTTGGAGCCTTTTTCTCTACGGCGTCCGAAGTTTACGCAGTCCGTTTGGACTATTGGAATCACTTAGTATCCGGCTGGTTTGGACACACTCTCATTGTGCGCGTTATGAATTTATGCTCGGATGAGACATCCCACCGGGTAGGACAGGAAGGTACGAAAGATCCTCCTCGGTTTCTATTGCGATTTGGTGGTGGTCTTCGGTGCATTCCTTGAGATTGGAGATCTCCCTGCAAGGCCGCATCGCCGAATGGCCCTGGCACGATCGGTGGAGCCGCCTTACGGGTCATGAGTTGAGACTTGGTGTCAGTTTTCTTCTCGCGACCCTAAGTCATAGATCGGATTTTGAAGTTATACAACTACAGGAATGTGGCTAATAGGTCAGCTTGCCAGCTCATGGACCGACTTCTAGGAAACAGGTTGCTACACCACGTACAATGGGTTTACCGACGGAGGGTGCCTTTTTCCGTATTTGAGATACTTCGTCGGTTGGCATCTTCTTGGACCCGTCGGCTGTCCTTTATCGTATTTGGAATGTCCAATTAGGATTACTCTTATACTTCCTGGAATAAATACCAGCGATACAAACAGTGTTGGATTGGTGAACTGAGCTTTGAAACAGCAAATACGAAGCCTCCTGTCATGTTATAAAATTGTAGATTATGCTAGCTTTAGTGTACCTATAATCTTAATTTTATTAATGACAGGAGGCGAGTATTTCCCACCCATTCTTGTCCCTCCCTTGTTTAATGTTATAGTTTAGATTATCAGGTAAGTATGCAACTCTGTTTGTTGTCTCCGCTACCTGTCGCTTGTTCCTTATGTCTGTGTTTTTTTCCATAAATAGGGTTGGGATATTTACATATTAGGTTAATTTGATTGCTACATTGGATACCTACATGTTTATCCAGAGTACATTTCATTGGATAATCAACCTGTTCGGTTCTGTTTTTCTCTCGTTTCAGTTTACAGTCCATCTACACGATCTAGTTCGACGGTTACACTTGGATGGTGGACATCGTTATATTCATCGTATCTAGGACTTCGTTTCTTCCCCATGATGTTCTCTGCCTTTTATTCTGTTTTGTCGCAGCTTGAAAGAGGAAATGATGCATGGGGAGGGGAGTTTTATAGTACCTAACTTTTTTCTGATTGGTTGTTTTTCTGTGCTGCTGTGGAGTTCTAGTAAAGAGAGACTTAAGCAAATACTCGCCTCCTGTCATTAATAAAATTAAGATTATAGGTACACTAAAGCTAGCATAATCTACAATTCTAGCCATTGGGATAATAGATCTTGTGTATTTTTTAAATATGACTAAATTATAATTGGTTGACTCAATTTTAGTATGAAAAGAGACATCCTTATCCTTATGTGCAGGGAGCCTTTTATTGTAACCTAAGTGTTACCTTTATTCCCTAAATCTCCAACTACTATCTATAATAATAAAATATTAACAAGTCCCTTGTTATGTTGATTTTACTGTGTTAACTCCCCTGGCATTCTTCTTATTGAAATACCCTATATTAATTTCCATTTGTGATTGTTATGTATAGTTTATAAAGTACATTTTATATGTATAAGCCTAATGTGTACTACGACAAATGTATGCATAACTAGTGAATTTAAGTATAAAGAGCAGTGAAATTGGCTGTGCAGTATATTTAATCACCCCATTTTCTCCTTATATTTCCCCTTCTTTTCTTAACCCTTTTATTTCCTCCCTTCTTCTGCTCTCCCTTTCCTTTAAGTTGTGTGTTCTCTCTTTCCCCCTCTCTCTTCCCACCCCTATATCTTTTCTTTACTCCCTTGTTGTTTAATTCTCCATTTTCCCCATATCTCTTCTTTCTCCTCTTTCTCACTCTTTAAATCTTTCTCACTTCTGTATAAAACTTATGACCATACATAAATATGCAATGACAAGATATTGCCCTATAATTCTTAATGAGCGGAAAATATACTTAATGTAGCTAAGCAGAAATTACATCACAGGAGTACTTTAAAGTACCACTAGAGGCCAGTTTTCGAGTTCGCATAAATCATAACGCATGGTGTAGGAGCTAATTTGTTTGAATTTTGTGAACGACCATTGTGGTTAAACAGTGTTCGAACTTACTGTACGAATGCTCTATCCAGCCATAGGGCTTTCGTGCTGCCTCGGATTGATTCAACCGAGCTAATTTGTATGAATTTTGTGAACCACCGTTGCGGTTAAATAGTGTTTGAATGTACTGAATGAATGCTCTATCCGGCTATAGGGCTTTCATGCTGCCTTGGATTGATTCAACTGAACGGGATGTGTTATTTGGAAAATAGATGAACGTTCCCCTGATCTGGCAGTAATTTAGAAACATGAGAATGCCATTCGTGTGAATAGGCCGACCTATAATAGTAATCTTATGATTGCACAAGTCCCCGAAAATGCGCAAGTTATGTTTTTAAGCTAAACTGTTCGTGAGTTTTGAAAACTAATAAATTAGATGAAATACTATCCTAAATTAGTTATACAAATGGACAAAGCAGGGAATAGACCCAAACCGAGATGACGCCGTGGGATTGCGACCTTGTGCGATGGCTGGGTCAGTATCATACGGTTTGGAGAGTGCTTCTGGGTCAAATTGGTGCAGAAAAGTGTGCAAGAAAAGCAATTTAAGTGATAATTAAAAAGTGTTATATAAGAGCCCTGGCTAAGTTAGCTGAATTATTAACAGAAAGAATAGTCTACATCTTTCATAGTCCCAATCTACACATATTCTGTTATATATATCTCAATTGTTCCTTTGGTATGATGAATGAGTTATTCCACATCTCTTAATTTATTTTAACAAGAGCACCAATCATTAAAAGAGGGTGTTATCAAAAAGTTATTTTGCAGAGTTGATGAGGCAAATCTGTAAAGAAGTTTTAAAGGATAGATATGAAATGGCAGTAGGAAGTAAAATGACTATCTATAGAGATAGCAAAAAATCGAGACCCATAAACTTCTTCATGCCTTTCTCCAAATTCCCCCAAAGCCTTTTCATTGTCAGGCACTTCCAGATCGTATGTGTGAAATCTCCTCCATCTCCCTCACATCTCCAACATTTATCACTTGTACATAGTCCAATTTTTTTTTTTTTTTTTTTTAAAAAGGTCTACTGGGGCTTATACCATCTGGCTATTTTTTGTAGCTTCTGAACAAACTCTACTTAATCTAAAATATTTTCTCCATTGCTGTAATTCAAGAGACATAGCTAAATCATTCTCCAATAATTTGCAATAATACAGCAGATCTGGACCCAATGATTCATAGAAACATAGAATGTGACGGCAGATAAGAACCATTTGGCCCATCTAGTCTGCCCAATATTTAAAAAATACTTTTAATTAGCCTTATCTTATAGTTAGGATGGCCTTATGCCTATCCCACACATGCTTAAACTCCTTTACTGTGTTAACCTCTACCACTTCAGCTGGAAGGATATTCCATGCATCCACTACCCTCTAAGTAAAGTAATACTTCCTGATATTATTTTTAAACCTTTGCCCCTCTAATTTAAGACTATGTCCTCTTGTTGTGGTAGTTTTTCTTCTTTTAAATATGAATATTAAATATGATTCCATTAAAATTCTATTTAGATGGAAAATGAGGAACATCTACAATATGGTCACATTGCCTTTCAAATTTAGGCAAAATTTTGACCAAAGATAGTTTCAATGAATTAACAAAAAGCCAGAGTTGTAAATCAAAGAAAGAGGGCCCTCTCTCCTCATGTTCAGGTCTGAGTAACTTTTCTCTTGGTAACAATTAACCTGCATGTAAATGTATAATGTTCCTTAGTTCAATGGTTGATTATTGTGCTATATGCATTCAATAAAAATAATAATATGTATATTATTATTTTTATTATTATTGTATTATTTATATAGCACCATCAGATTCCGTAGCGCTGTACAATGAGTGGACTAACAGACATGTAATTGTAACCAGACAACTGGACGTACAGGAACAGAGAGGTGGAGGGCCCTGCTCAATGATCTTACATTCTAGAGGGAGTGGGGTATAGTGACACAAAGGGTACGAAGTAAGTTGTTAGAAAAGTATTCACTGAGGGCTTAGTAGGTAATTTTTGACAGTTGCAGGAGAGGAGTCATGGAGGGTGGGGGATAAAAATCTGCTAACAGTTTAATTGATATGCTTTCATGAAGAAGTGAGTTTTCAATGATTTTTTAATGAGTGGAGACTGGGTGAAATTCTTACGGAGGAGGGAAGGGAGTTCCACAGAAGGTGCAGCCCTGGAAAAGTCTTGGAGGCGAGTGTTAGAGGTGGGAGTACGGACAGAGGATATCCGTAGGTCTTTGGCAGAGCATAGGGGCCTCGACGGGACATACTTGTGCATTAGGGAGTATAGGTAGGTTGGAGCAGAATTAAAACAATGAACCATATATTATTTAAAGCACTTAGGTGTACACAATATGTGTAATGTGTTATAATAACCAGTATTGTGCTAAATAGTTTATAAAGAAGTGTCTATGTATTAAGACACATCAATATTTATGTGTTAATCTATACTAACGATGTGCTATAGGGGATGATATCCAAGGGAGTTTGATTCCTCAGTGTAATTAATATTTACTAATATTTAAACAATAGTGTCTTGACATTATGAGAATATATTATAATTCCTAAATCTGTGTAGCGAATTGAAAGAGTAATTATCTGTGTATATATAACTCATGAAAACTTCATATTAAAATAAACAAATATTAAACAAGTGAAAACAAAAAAAATACTATCAGATTTTGACCTTATTAAAGGTTCCTCAATAGTGACATATATATATATATATATATACCGTATTTATCGGCGTATAACACGCACCGGCGTATAACACGCACCTCATTTTTAGAAGGAAATTCCAGGAAATTTCCCCCCCTCCCAAAGTATCCCCCCCCTCATCCCATAGTGTCGTTCCCCCCCTTTCCATAGTATTCTCCCCCCTTTCCATAGTATTCTCCCCCCCTTACCATAGTATTCTCCACCCCTCCCATAGTATTCTCCCCCCTCCCATAGTATTCTCCCCCCTCCCATAGTATTCTCCCCCCTCCCATAGTATTCTCCCCCACCCCCTCCCATAGTATTCTCCCCCCTTCCCTCCCATAGTATTCTCCCCCCTTCCCCTCCCATAGTATTCTCCCCCTTCCCCTCCCATAGTATTGTCCCCCCTTCCCCTCCCATAGTATTGTCCCCCCTTCCCCTCCCATAGTATTGTCCCCCCTTCCCCTCCCATAGTATTCTCCCCCCTTCCCCTCCCATAGTATTCTCCCCCCTTCCCCTCCCATAGTATTCTCCCCCCTTCCCCTCCCATGCACTTTCCCTTGTCCCATCATTCTTACCTGTCTTGAAGCGTGGGCCGGCTTCACACCAGCCAGCGCTTCAAGACAGGTAAGTAATTATAGGATATCGGCGTATAACACGCACCCACGATTTTCTATTTTCAGTGTTCAGTATTTGCGTGTTATACGCAGATAAATACGGTATATATATATATATATATATATATATATATATATATATTACAATGTTGTATTAAAGTGAAGCAGTGCAACAATATCCAATATATAGATTGAGATTGTAACCAAATGCATGAAAAGTTACATAAAGTTTCCAAAAGAAAGGACAGCCCAGCTTCACCACTGGGTAGAACTCCTCCGGCCCCTTACTTTTGAAAATCCTGGCAGTGAGTAACGGAGGTAGCCGTGCCTTACTCACCATCTGTTTTTGTAAGAGTCAGCTTGTTCATCTTACTTAATCCAGTGTTTTGTATTGTTTTATGGAACATAGATATTTTTTGTATTGTTTTATGGAACATAGATATTTTATATTGTTGTAATAAATTCCTTTCCTGATCTGAGACAGTTTACTACTTGAGTGTATTTCCTTAGCCCTAGACTCAGGGTATAACAGTTGGGAATACACATACTACAACCAAGTTAGTACAATCTGCACTATTATCCTCTTTATGTATTTTTTCTTTACATGCCTTGAGGAATCCATATATGAAAAAACCTCCAGGATTTCTAAGCATTGTTTTTATTACATTTGAACTCTTTTCTGTTGCATGTAATTCTAAGGGATATCACCTAAACAGTTATCTGGTGACATATTGCTCCACTCTTATTTTTATTTTTTCTCTATGATTATATATTTCTTACCTGTTCTTTGTTACATTTTGTATATATTGTGTATTAATATTGTTTTTGTATTTTATTGTACCATATTGTATCAATGCAATGTTTTGTGGACCCATGACAAACTTAAGAACGAGAGAAATATCAATGTATCCTTCCTGGTAAAATATTTTATAAATAAATAAATAATATCTGCATTATTCTAGGAACTGCTTGCTTGTGGTATAAATTGTGTTACTAGCGTGTATCAACAAAGCTGTGCATAACTAAAAAAATTCAGAATAAAGACATTGGGGGTCCATCGAGTTGCCTACCCCATACAATGACATTTTAAATTCCATCAGTTGCTTATGAAAGACTGAGAATATCTAGCAAAGTTTAAAATATAATAAAATATAATAGATTTAAATGACTTACCTCATGATAAAATAATGTAAAGACCAACTGAAGAGTTGGAGGCATCTCAAGGTACACTGGATGATATGCATTTGAGTTATCTGTTTAGTATTACTGAATTTAAAATAGAATACAAAAAAATAAAAAATCGGTAAAAATATGCTCTGCCGTTCAAAAAAAAAGATACCTTACTCAAGACATTCTAACATCATCAAGCATCATGACAGCTCCAATGGTAAATCAGCATCCAGTATTTAAACTATCATAAAGATATCATTTGAACATATACCCCTAATTTAAAATATAAAAGGAATACAACTGGGCTGTCCTTTCTAAATAAGGAAGGAAGCCTATAAACTTATTTTAGAACTCGATATATTTGCATCCAAATAAAACCAAAGTGTATTATAAATCTATTTATAGATACAGCAGATAATATAAATAAAAGGTTACATTCCTTAACTTTTTAGTGTGTGTTGATTCTGTAAAATACACAGCTGCGCATAAGGTCAGCTGTCTACAGAAGTTTATAAAGGTTGTTTAAAGTAAACTGTCGTATATGAACTATGGCATGGTTATTCACTAGAATGAGAATTGTCAAGAATGCAAAGTGAATTCAAAGTGTAGGTGTGATTTACAGGTCCCCTGGGCAAATAGAAGAGTTATATAATCTACAAGTTGAGGAAATAGCTAAAATGACATTGAAGCAGGCATTTATCATCATGGGTGACTTTAATGTGCCTGATGTGAACTGGAAAACCAAAACAACTGCATGTGCCAGGAACACACATGTTCTAAACTCCCTATTGGAATTATCTCTAAAACAAGTTTTTGAGGAACCAACTTGTAAGGAGGCCATACTAGATTTAGTGTTAACAAATGGAGATTTAGTATCAGGTATTACTGTAGGTGAAAGTTTAGGATCTAGTGATCACCAGTCAGTGTGGTTTAATATAAGAAAAGTCAATGAGCAAGGTTGAAGAGATCCACGGGATGGAAAAGCTCACAGCCTCCCTGCGGGAAACCTTGGACTGCTGCCGGCAGACTTGGACCCCGTGGATTGAGTTTGTATCCCGAAGGCCAAACTAGGACTGCGAAGCCCACACCTACAACCTAATGGTGTGGGGGGGGGGGGGGGCGGCAGATGCCCCAATGTCCTGGAGTAGCGCAGGGAGGCACGACTCACGCCAGTGGGGGAACCCTAAGAAATCCTTTTCCACCCCCTCTTGCCTCTTCCTCCCACTTTACACCTGCTATTCTCCTTCCTCTTCACTATCCCCCTCTCTCTTTTGCTTTTCCTAACCCCGCTTGCCTTGCCCCTCCCTTTGCCTTACGCCCGCCCTGTGCCTTACATACACATCAGCGCAGGCATAGTACACTCAGGTAGTTGCCAAGGCTTCCATAATGAGCCCCAAATGAACTCAGGGTAGCCACTCAGCTCATTGCCTTGGGCATACAGGCTGTGAACAGGAGACATAACGGGCCCTGTTGTCCGACAGACCACTATATAGCTAACGGACGCAACAGACTCGACATGTATAGGGTCCGTGCCGGCCCGAGACAGCAAACTCCTATGAGCAGATCGGGGATGGGGCTCCTACACGACCGGTTGTCCTAAAAATGTGTGCACTATCAGTGCACGGCCAGTGAGGGGGGTTGCCACCCTCGGCAGTGTTAACAGAGCCTGATTGACGGTTCCCGTTGCCGACAACCCAGAGTTGATTACACCTATGTATGTGCTTCCGATATTTGGCTACACAGGGTCGGGAACTCACACTCCCAGATGTCAAATTTATTGACAGTATGCTTAACCCTTAACCGGACGGACGCACATTGCTGTTCAGTGTCACCCACAAACCGGCACACAGTAGCGCCAAGTGAGAGATAGATATTTAACCACCCAAAGGATTGACCTGGATTAACTGATTTAGGTGTAAACTGGAGTGCTGACACTGTCACTAGCTATGTACACTGTAATGCACAAACGATGTTCATATAACCCTCACCAACGCCGGAATAACCTGTCTTCTCATTTTCTGTATATGTTATCATCCTCAAATTAAAATATGTTACTGGGGGGGAGGTGGGGGTGGGGAATACATGTAGAGCCTGTGTGCTCCAGCATTCGGTGGTCTCCTAAATTACTTTGTTGGGGCCATTGGTTGATGGAGCACACATGGGGTTGGATATATCATAGTATAGGGAATTGCCACCATTGCAGTTTGTTACAACTCCGGTTATCGTTATGTTGCCCTGTACTACTTTGTAAGCTGATGTACTTGAACTACTGTATTGAGAAAACATACACTCTGTAAACATGCAATAAGCTACATTGTACTGTTCGTTGCACTGACGCTTTGCTTTGCTGATGATTTGCTTTTTGAAAAACTCAAAATAAAGATTGTCGAGAAAAGTCAATGAGTCACACCACATAAAAGCAAAGTTTTAGATTTTAGAAAAACAGATTTTTATAAATTTAGAATATGTGTAAAGGAGTCATTATCAGACTGGATTAGTTTAAATGAAGTCCAGGAGAAATGGGATTATTTAAACGTTACACTACTGAAAGCAACAGAAAAATCCATTAGGCTTGTCAGTAAGAGAAGAAAATTTAAGAAACCACTGTGGAACTCTGCAGAAGTGGGCAAAATAGTAAAATATTAAAAGTTAGCATTTAGTAATTAAAAAAGAAAAAAAAACAGATTGAGGAATACAGGCGGTTCTATAAGATTAGGCAGAAAGAAGCAAAGCAAGCTATAAAAGCCTCTAAAGCACACACAGATGAGAAAATATCACAGTCAGTAAAAAAAAGGGCATAAAACATGTTTTAGATACATAAATGAGAAAAGGAAAGTAAAACAAGCATTAGTCAGATTAAAAACAAAATAAGGAAGGTATGTAGGGTGGCAGGGGGAATGATCCTTTATTCTCCATTCTGAAATGATGTATGAGAAATATACTTTCAGATAATATGCTGCATGCAATTCAACTATAGTATCAGTTTGGCTAGGAGAGAAGTCAGCTACACATATAGAAGTGGGGTTTGTTTTCACCAATGGAACTTTAAACAAGGTGAGCTGTGTGAAATGGTGATTTTGTCGGTGTGTGCTATACAGTGTACGTCCTTCCACCCAGGGGCGGACTGACCGGTCGGGCACTTCGGACATGGTCCGAGGGCCCGGCCGGGAGGGGGGCCCGCCATCAGGGGGCCCGGCCGCCCCTTTAAATGCTGCAGCCGCCTGAGCGCTCTCTTAAGAGCGCTCAGGCGGCTGCAGCTTCTCACCTCCCCTCTCCATAGCGTGGCCGAGCTGCTCTGCGTCCGCGGTGCCGGCCGGATTGATAGGAAGGTGCACACACACTGAGTGTGCACCTTCCTGTCAGTCTGGCCGGGTACAGGAAACAGAAACTCCTGTTAAAAGAGAGAGGGAGGGGAGGTTAAAAGAGAGAGGGGGGTTAAAAGAGAGAGGGAGGGGGGTAAAAAGAGAGAGGGAGGGGGGTAAAAAGAGAGAGGGGTAAAAAGAGAGAGGGAGGGGGGTAAGAAGAGAGGGGGTAAGAAGAGAGAGGGAGGGGGGTAAGAAGAGAGAGGGAGGGGGGTAAGAGGAGGGAGGGGGGTAAGAAGAGAGGGGGTAAGAAGAGGGAGGGGGTAAGAAGAGGGAGGGGGGTAAGAAGAGGGAGGGGGGTAAGAAGAGGGAGGGGGGTAAGAAGAGAGAGAGGGGGTAAGAAGGGAGGGGGGAGTAAGAAGGGGGTAAGAAGAGGGGGAGGGGGGAGTAAAAGAGGAAGGGGGGAGTAAGAAGAGGGGGAGGGGAGAGTAAGAAGAGGGGGGAGGGGGGTAAGAAGAGGGGAGAGTAAGAAGAGAGGGGGGGAGTAAAGGGGGTAAGAATAGGGGAGGGGGGAGTAAAAAGAGGAAGGGGGAGTAAGAAGAGGGGGGAGGGGGGTTAGAAGAGCGGGGAGGGGGTAAGAAGAGGGGGGAGGGGGTAAGAAGAGGGAGGAGTAAGAAGAGGTGGGAGTAAGAAGAGGGGGAGGGGGGAGTAAGAAGAGGGGGAGAGTAAGAAGGGGGTAAGAAGAGAGTGGGAGTAAGAAGGGGGTAAGAAGAGGGGGAGGGGGGAGTAAGAGGAGGGCAATTGCCCCCTCCCCTGTCCGCAGGCACCGTGCGGGCAGCCGGCAGGGGAGGGAGGAAGAGAGGACCCGGGAGCTCAGCCTGCAGCTCCTCTGGGTCCTTCTTGCGCGAGCACAGATCGTTGCCGCGGTTACCACGGCAACGTTACGGCTCTTGCGAGAGTAAACTCTAGCCCTGGAGCTACGGGCTAGAGTTCACTCTCAACACTGTGACCACCAGGTATTCCTGGTGGTCGCAGTGGTGAGAGTGAACTTTAGCCCCATAAACACACTGCCCCCACACACCATACACATTCACACACTGCCCCCCATACACACACACTGCCCCCACACACCATACACATTTACACACATTGCCTCACACACACACACATACACTGCCCACCCATACACACACAGCCCCATACTAACATTGCCACACACATACACAGCCCCCTCGTACACACATTGCCCCACACACCCTACACATTCACACACTACACCCCCTCACACACACTGAACCTTTCACACACACTGCACCCCTTACACATTGCACCACTGCTCCTATACCCTACTACAGCCTCATATCCCAGCAGACCCCAGGTAAGTTGTCAAACTGTTCTTAAACGGTTTGACTACTTACTCTGGGAGGGGGGCCCGGCCCTCCTGGCACCATAACGACTACACAGAGTAGTAGTGGTTATTGTGCATGGATTATTTCTTTAAATAATCTACGAGTGCCCCAGTAGCCAGCAAGCCAGCCAACCCACAGGCCAGCCAGCCCACAGGCTGGCCAGTAGATAGCCAGCCAGCCTACAGGCCACCAGTTAGGCTTAAAGCCAGCAAACCCACAGCCTGCCAACCGCAGCCAGCAAGCCACAGCCTGCCAGCCGCAGCCAGCAAGCCCACAGCCTGCCGGCAGTAGCCAGCAAGCCCACAGCCTGCCAGCAAGCCCACAGCCTGCCAGCCGCAGCCAGTAAGCCCACAGCCTTCCAGCAAGCCCACAGCCTGCCAGCCGCAGCCAGCAAGCCCACAGCCTGCCGGCAGTAGCCAGCAAGCCCACAGCCTGCCAGTCGCCGCCAGTAAGCCCACAGCCTTCCAGCAAGCCCACAGACTGCCAGCCAGCAACAGTAATTAAGGTAAGAGGAGCCAACTTGGCCTAGGTATCAGCTATGTTGTGTTGATATATTGTGAATAGGAACCAGAGTGTTGGAGAGACCCCCCTCCAGGCCCCATTAGACTCCATTGTAGTCTCTAATGGGACCTGGAGGAAATTCTTTCTAACACACTCTCTAAAGGACACTGAGATAGCCTCTGCTAGAATGCTCCCCCCCTCCATGGCCCATTAGCCCTCAATTGTAGTCTCTACTGGGGCCTGGAGGCGACTGTTTCCAGCAGGGACACTGAGATGGCCTATGTTAGAAAGACCCCCTTCCAAGCCTATTAGACTCCATTGTAGTCTCTAATAGGGTCTGGAGGGGATTCTTTCTAACACACTCTCTAAAGGACACTGAGATAGCCTCTGCTAGAATGCTCCCCCCCTCCATGGCCCATTAGCCCTCAATTGTAGTCTCTACTGGGGCCTGGAGGCGACTGTTTCCAGCAGGGACACTGAGATGGCCTATGTTAGAAAGACCCCCTTCCAAGCCTATTAGACTCCATTGTAGTCTCTAATAGGGTCTGGAGGGGATTCTTTCTAACACACTCTCTAAAGGACACTGAGATAGCCTCTGCTAGAAAGACCCCCCTCCATGGCCCATTAGCCCTCAATTGTAGTCTCTACTGGGGCCTTGAAGGGATTATTGCACTTTTGTTCCTTGTGTCTAAAGATTGTGTAGGGTGTGGCTGGAGGCGGTGCATGGAGGCGGGACATGGTTGGCGCTTGCTGCGGAGTATGGGTGGGGCCTGTAAGGGGGCCCTTGATTTATTTTGCCCGGGGGCCCTGAGGGTTCTCAGTCCGCCCCTGCTTCCACCAGTGTGTAAAGGAAAGCAAACTCTTGAGGCGGTACCAAAATAATGCAAATCTCTTCCCACTGCCTATTACAAGTACTCCACTTTGGAGATGGTGAAGAGAATTTTGGAAACATAGAAACATAGAATGTGATGGAAGATAAGAACCGTGTGGCCCATCTAGTCTGCTCAATTTTCTAATACTTTTATTAGTCCCTGGCCTTATTTTAAATCTATGATAACCTTATGCCTATCCTACGCATGCTTAAACTCCCTCACTGTGTTAATCTCTACCACTTCAGCTGGAAGGCTATTCCATGCATCTACTACCCTCTCTGTAAAGTAATACTTCCTGAAATTATTTTTAAACTTTTGCCCCTCTAATTTAAGACTATGCCCTCTTGTTGTGGTAATTTTTCTTCTTTTAAATATAGTATCTTTCTCAACAGTGTTGATTTCTGTTACGGGTGCTCTACAGATCATTACTGGATTACCTTGTTTTATTTTACTGTATACTCTTTTTCGGTAGTATTGCTGTATAGACACATTACACGAACAGCCAGAACTATGTATTCGTGCATACGAACAAAGACCACCCGGCCCTTGGCGTGTGCCGCCACTTAACCTCTTTCACCTTTGAAACAACCGAACGGACGACCACCGGAAAGCTGCGGTCTGCGGTTAACCACAAGCCTAATTGACTGCATCAGGGTGGCCTCATTCGGATAATAATTCACAGAACTTAAACTCCCGAAGACTACCGAACGAGGACCACCTACACTCAGGTGTGTGGCCCCAATTAGAACGTTGAGTCTGCGGTTAACCGAAAGCTAAGTACCCTCCTTCATGGCCGTCTCCGTTCGACTCACGAAGGGCCGGGACAACCATCAACTGTTTAACCGTTACTCGCTCCATGGGTTTTAGGGCCAGGTCCCGCTCTCTAATCACCCACCAGAAAACATGGCCGCCATCTCGTGTTCGGGACAAAAAGGCATGAAAGGAATTTGTATGGAAAAGACTGGCTATACCGTTCGTGAGATCTGAGCGCTATTCGCCTATCTGCTGAGCGCTATTCGCCTATCTGGGCTATCCAATGAATGGTAGAATGTAAAATGTGTCTACTAAAATGTTACAATTATGTATTTTTATGCTGTTTTACCTGTTATAATAACACGTGGGATTTTGGGCGCTTGGAGATAATTTAATTGTCATAACTGTTAGAGTCATTGTCTCCAAGCTGGGCGGTGACCATTCTAAACGATACACTATAATGCCATTGGTCAACTGTTTGTATTGTCCCTGTATCCCATCAGGTCCAGAGGGGGCTGTTCCTGGACCTGGGGTTTTGCATAAATAGCGATGTCTGTGTGCCATTAAACCAAGTTCGTTTTGACCCTCAAATCGCAGCCTCAACTCGTTTTGTGGGAACCAGGGTATCCTAGCTGTACTATAGCTAGTGTGATTGCTTTATGTTTGCAGATTCTTAGGTTATGCTGAACGGAACAGCGCTTCCTTCTCTCCACCCTCGGGAACCAGGACATCCAATCGGTCCAACCTTCAACTAGCTTGGAGATAACCGTAACAATTGGTGGCAGCGGTGGGATCGTCCTGGAATTCCTAGGAGAGATACAGAGTGGATGGAGAGCGCTTATGACAAGCTGAAACGCACCACGTTAAAGGATCTGCTAGAAAGCTGAGGTGGGAACGCTAGCAATCGACCTAGGAGGGAGCTGATCGCAGAACTGATGGAACTGGATCAAAACCTGACAATGAAGGAGACTTCCGATGTCCGCTAGTGAAGAAAAGAACCGGATTGTCCGGTAGAGGCTCTCCTGGTTTGACCCGAACCCGACTGTGGAACTAATACAGCAAACTATGGCACAAGTAGATGTGGAGATCCAAGAGTTCAGAGCACACAAGCTCAGCCTGTGCACACCCCAGCAAAACCCCGCTGCAGGGATGGCAACTGACCCGGCAGAGAGGACTGGGAAACCAAAGATTCCCCATGCAGCGTTCCGATCATTCCTAGAGAATAAGATGGGGATTGACGAATATCTGGCCGACTTTGAGAGGCAGTGTGCGCTTCACCGAATACCCAGCGAGGACTGGCCCACCATACTATCGGGGAAACTGTCGGGCCGAGCCCTGGATGTGTTTCGGACACTATCTGCCGAGGAGGTGACCCAATATGACCGGGTTAAAGACACCTTGTTACAATGGTATGCAGTAGCCCCAGATACTTATAGCAGGCAATTTAGAAACATGAAGAAAAAACCAAGTGATACGCATACCGAATGGGCTCATCGGATGAGGAAAGCAACCGATCACTGGATGAAAAGGTGCCAAGCCGTAACGGGTGAGGAGGTATTACAATTATTTCTTTTGGAAAAAATTTTCAATGGATTAGATCAAAAATGCAAGGAATGGCTTCGTGATCGTAGACCCACTACCCTCACAGAGGCCGCTAGGTTGGCTGACGAACATTGTGATTCACGGTTACACAAAAGCAACAACTACCAACCGACGATTCATACCGAAAGCCGAGAGAATTACTGAACACCGTCCTGACCTGATTTCAGGGCTCCAGTGCCAGCAGGATCTACCAGGCACCCTGGACCACCCAATAGCCACACTACCGAACGTCTGTGACCAACCTGTTTTCGGTGCGAGCAACCAGGGCATCTCATGGCGAGTTGCCCTCTCAACAATCACCATCAAACTCCTCGGAATTACAATAACTCCACGGGATCATCCCGGCCAGCCAGAGCTCTGTGTGTTTACAGGAAAAGAAGGGGGACACCACATATACCATAGCCAGTTGCCATGACGAAAACCTGAGAAAAACCTTTCACATTAATATGCTTAAGGAGTATCTAAAGAGACCCTAGGACATGACAGCTATCTGCATTCCCCCTCACGAGGACCCAGACAGCCTTCCCATCCCAGACTTGCTGGAAAGGAACTCTCACACAGACCTAGTGGCCCAGGTCCAGATCGGGGACCGACTTAATGACACGGAAAGGGTGTCATCAGCTACTTAAATCAGCTACTCCACGCTAAATGGACTACATTCTCCCAAGAACTAGGGTACACTCACCTAACCACCCATCAGGTAGACACTCCAGGGCAGCAACCCCTACGACAGACCCCCTACCGAATCCCCGAAGCAGTTCGGGCGGGAATGAAAACGGGAATTGAGGAGATGCTCCAACTAGGGGTGATTGAGCCTTCCGATAGTCCCTGGGCATCCCCGGTGGTTCTAGTCCCCAAGAAAGACGGAACTATCCGTTTTTTTGTCAACGACAAAACAGTAACAGACGCCTACCCTATGCCCAAAGTCGACGAACTACTTGATCGTATAGCCAGGGGAAATTATCTAACTACCATTGACCTCTGTAAAGGTTATTGGCAAATTCCCCTGGCCCAGGAAGCTATCCCTAAGTCGTCATTCGTCACCCCAATTCAGCTTATACCACTTCAAGGTAATGCCGTTCAGGATGAAGAATGCCCCAGCCCCATTGCAGCGCTTGGGGGATAGACTCATGGATGGCTTCCAGGGTTTTGCCTGCGCATACCTGGACGTCATAGCGATCCACAGTGAATCCTGGGAGGAGCACTTAGCTCACGTAGGAATGGTCCTGGATCAGATTTGGGCCGTCGGCCTGACTCTAAAGCCAGAGAAGTGTCATTTTGAAATGGCCGAGGTACAGTACCTGGGTCACTGAGTGGGGTGTGGGAAACAGCAGCCAGAGCTGGCTAAGAGAATCTGTCGCCAACTGGCCCACCCCCACCACCAAGACCCAGGTCCTAGCCTTTTTGGGCACTGCAGGGTACTACAGATGTTTCGTGCCCGACTACAGTACCATAGCCAAACCCCTGACAGACCTGACTAAGAAAAGCCTTCCCCAACAGGTCCACACATCACACAGCACTATCACACACATCATACACAGCACTCTCACACACAGCACACACAGCACTCTCACACACAGCACACACGGCACTCTCACACACTGCACTCTCACACACAGTACACTCAGCACTCTCACACACATCATACACAGCACTATCACACTCAGCACTTACACACAGCACTCTCACACACATCACACACATAACTCTCACACACAGCACTCTCAAACACAGCACACTCAGCACTCACACACAGCACAATCACACACAGCACACACAGCATCCATAACACACACATACTGCACCCATCACATACACACTACACCCCTCACATACACCCCCCCCGATACACTGCATCACACACATACACAATACTTCCAAACATATTTATTTATATATATATATATATATATATATATATACCCCTATATATATATAAATAGAAAATAAGAAAATACTTGCACTCACGCTCTCAGCAAATGTTGGCCGGGTGCTTGCAGTCCAGGGAATGGCATACAATTGTAGATAATGACCAGCACTCACGGACTTGGTAAAGTTAAAACTTACAGTTTATTGTTTTCCATATTAAAAGATCAACGTTTCAGTTCCCTCTGGAACTTTCATCAGGATCAGGCATACATCATATATATATATATATATATTTGTGTGAAGGGCTCATGATGGCAAAGAGAAATAAGACCTAATAAGTGTAGGATGGTATAAAAGTAGCAAGTCGCTTGTGGTGTGCCGAAACCGACGATGAGGTAGGCCTGAAAATAAAGAGGGCAAAAATAGAAGTTTCAACATTTTAATACAAACTACCAATATACAACTTAACAAGACATGTTCTGAAAAGCATTCCTTACTTCTTGTACAGGGTTAGGAATGTACCGTGTGTAAGCGGATGATTTCCAGCGCCCCAGTGTCTTGATAACATGAACCGGTATGTTAACACTGGAGGCTGTGGAGGCCGCTCCTATGCGGAAGGAGTGGCCTGAATAGTTAGCTGGCTTGAGTCCCAGCTGTGTTAGTAATGACCTAACGTGGGTCATGAAGTTGGTAGTAGTGAGAACTGAACCTCGTAGAACAAAAAGTGGTTGTGATGGCGGTGCCTTGAGACTCTCTGTATAAGAGTCCAGTATTTGGACGGGGCACCAACTGTTGTGAGTCGGATAGTATTTAACCTCTACGGGTGGAGCGTGTTGACTGTTTTTTGAATGAGGTAGTGTCAGGATATAATAGTCCATGTGTTTGGTTAAGTGCGAATGAAGCAGTAGGTGAGTGGATTGTGTTGTATTGATGGCGGTAAACTCTCTAGGTCTCAGAAACCCATAAAAAGCCACATAAATAGCTGTTTTGATGACTAGTGTTGTGTTGAAGGAGAAGGGTTTTAGATCTAGTAGTTGTGATAATTTCTTAAGGATATGAAAATCTATAGGAAGCCTCTGTGCTGTATGCGGGGGTTCGGATCTTTGTATACCCCTAAGGATGTTCTTGATTTGGTATGATGACATGAAACTTGAGTTGTTGGGTTGTAAGGTCAGCATGTGATGTTGGATGCCTGTAAGATATAGTTTGATTGTGTTGTAAGAAAGTTTGAGTTTGAGGTGGCAAAAAGAGGCAAAACCTAAAAAAGATGTCATGATGAATGGTTGTAATATGTTGTGTTCCAACAGGAATCTTTTGAATAAACTGAAAGCTCTGTTGTAGGTTTTCCTGGTATTTGTAGATAGAGCTAGTTGGGACAAAGTTCTGCAATGTTGCATGATAACGTCTAGTCCATTGTTAGCTGATGGAACAGTGGAGTGGCCGTGGCTGTGAGCGCGGCTGATGGGAGAAGTTGATGAAAGGCCTGGAATTTAAAACGAGACAAATTATCAGCTGCCTCGTTACAAATACCTGGAATATGAACACAGTGCAAGAAAAAATTATGACATGCTGCCAACCAAGTGAGTTTCCTCAAAAATCTCATGATAGTAAGGGAGTTGGAGCGACCTTTGTTGATAATGGAACAGGTTGCTTGGTTGTCTGAGTAACACCTGACTGATGAACCTGTCCATAGATGTCCCCATGCCACGGCAGCCGCCACGATGGGATATATCTCGAAAAGAGCTGAGGTAGAGAAAAAACACTCCAGGTCCTGCACCTCTGAAGGCCAGCTACCCCAAAGCCATTCGTTCCCAAAAATTGCTGCAAAACCTGTGGTAGACGCCGCGTCTGTCCAAACAGTAGGAGAAGTGTCAGACAATTGAGGGAGGAACATGCTTTTCCCGTTCCAGGAGTATAAAAAGTTTCTCCACATGAGAAGGTCTGCCGTGGCTTGGGTATCTAGGGTCAATCTGTGTGCATCATGTAGAAACCGTGGGAACATGCTGAGGAGACGTGATATGAAAGCACGGCCTTGAGGTATAATACGCATGGCAAAATTGAGTGACCCCAGTAAAGATTGTAATTCTTTGCGATTGCAAGTGCGTAGTTGTATATAGAGGTTGATGTTTGTCAGAATGTTTTCTACCTTGGTGCGTGGTAGGCTAGCTTGCATGTTGGCTGAGTCTAGCATGATGCCCAGGAAAGTGATGATGGTATCTGGGCCTTCGGTCTTGGTAGGGGAAACTGGGACCCCCAACTGGTTGAATAGGCTGACAGTCTCTTTCAGGCTAGTGGGAGGGGAAGAATTCTCCTCGACCATTAAGAAATCGTCCAGATAATGTATGACTGTAGGGCATCTGGATATATTGAGTAGTAACCAGCATAGGATTTCAGCAAATGTGTCAAATATGGCTGGACTACTTTTAGAACCAAAAGTTAGTCGTGAGAAAAAGTAGTAGTTCCCTTCCCACTTGATGCCATGTAGGTGCCACAGTGTGGGGTGGATTGGTAGTAGTTTGAATGCATTTGTTATGTCGGTCTTACTGAGCCATGCACCGACTCCTGCCTGTAAGATAGCCGTAATGGCGTGGTCTATAGTGGAATATTGCAGGGAGAATTCCTCCGATGGTATTAAGGAGTTGAGGCTGGGAGTGGTAGAGGTGTGTGGTGCCGACAAATCGATAATAAGTCTCTGCTTGTTGGAAGATTTTCCTGTGACAACCCCGATAGGGTTTGTCCTCCATGTAGTGAAAGGAGGGGATTGAAAAGGTCCCAATAAAAAACCTTCTGACACTTCTTTAGCTATGAGTGTGTCAACAGCTGTAGGGTTGTGTTGGGCGGATTGTAGATTTGGACATTCCAGGATTCCTGAAGGCATATGTATGATACCTGTGTGGAATCCTTCTGATAGACCAGAGATTATGAAATCTACTAAATGTGTAGATGGATGCTGTGACAGAAATGTCGCAAGTAGGGATATGTTGATAGACGTTAGGTACTGTTTGGGATACATTTTATTGGGACACATGATTTTTGCATGTGCCCTGAAACATTTTGAGCATATATGCAATAAACGACAACCGCTGTAATTACATGTACCAACATTAAAGTTATTACATATCTGGGATTTGCCCAGAAACTTGATAGGTCTACCCAGTTTGTCTTTAGCTATTTTCTCCGTAGGACCAGCGGAGCTAGGTCCTTGCACGTGGGTATGCTCGTTAGCAGTGGTGGGACAAAAATTTGCCGAATGAGACATGGAGGAGCAGTATGCACAAGCCGGTGTCCTTAGCCCTGCAAAGTGTCTGCAGAAAATCACTGTGTCTATCTTACTCCAGTTGGACCTTGTCCCGTACTGTGAGAAGGCGCCTGACACTTTTGCAGAAAAAGATCTATGGTAATCGTAGAATGCCGATCCACCATATTTATTGCCCAGGTCCACCAGCTTGTGCATATACATGTCAAATTCCTCACGCCTGTGTGGGTAAACGGCACATATGACATCCCGGTAGATGCCAAAAGCCAACACAAATTCCGGGATGGTGAGTTTCCTGTTTAGGCGTGCATCCCTGGACTTTACCACCACAGAAATATCCTCATACGCATAAGTTTTATGCTCCACCACATCCTGGGAGGCAATTAGTAGTGCAGCTAAGTTGACATCTTTACCTTCCAGGATGTCTTTCTTAAGGTGCTCAGGTATCATATGGGCAGGGTTAACCTCCTGCTCGTCAGAGGTGGTGGCTGGAGAAACTAGTGGCAACTCGACCAGCGGCGGAGGGGTCACAGTGACTGACCCAGCCAAGGTAAGGGCTGTGGTGACCGATTCCAGTTTCTCCAGCCTGGAGTTTACCTTGCCCATGGATGACATGAGGGATGTAAGCATGCCATGTATATCTGTCGGGTTAGACTGGCTAGTCCCTTCCCCTGCATCAGAGTTATCAGTTGAGGTGTGCAACAGTTTGTATAGTTCCGCTTTCCTGGCAGTAGCGGGGAAAGGAATGTGTCGCCTCCTGAGTTCGTTAGTTATGCGAGGGATTGTCCAGGACCTGAATGATGCAGGACTAGCCATGTCTTCTTCCGGTGGTGGGGAGTTTGGTCTAGCCGGAGTGCTCGGGATGGAGAAATCCTCTACCCCTTCTTGAGACATACTAGATGAGAAAATATACCGTTAGTGTTGAAACCCAGGGGATGTACTGGCGGGCTAATTATGCCGTGTGAGGCGAAAAAATGAATCTTGTCCTTTGGTGACAGGTGAGGCCCTGCTATTTGCCAAGTGGCTATGAGAGGCTCTATCTATGCGTTGGCGCGAGGGAATATTGAGGCCACCCATGTAGTGGCAGGAATTCGTAGGCCTCTCGGTGACAATAAAAGAAAAACAGGGGAAGGGAGTGACAGGTGACGCCCTCTCTAAACTTTGAGAGGCGGCTAACTAACGTGTGGCTCGAGGGGTGTATGCCTCCGAAACGTTTGAGGCGGGGTGTTGGCCTCGCGGACCTCTAAACTATAGGCGGTATGCCAAGAGGGGAGATACCTATTTGGGCCTATACCCCTAACTGCCAGTACTCTACGTCCTATTTAGGGAGAACGTATGTGACACGTGAGCAGGCTTACGTACCTGCTAGTATGTATACGTATATGGTGCGTAAGGTATAGAAAACCTGGATAAACCTAAAAGGGTAGAAATAGATATGATAGTATGAGAAATGGATCCTGTGATACTAACGTAGACTAGATATGCTGTGGTTGATTTTATTAACCGTATGTGTTGAAGGGGAACAATTAGAGTAAGGAAGTACCCCGCCTGATTTATTATGGAGAAAAACCGTAACGCAGGATTAGCTTGTAGTGTCTACATATAATGTGTATACCTGGTGACCAAATTTAAAATATATATATGGCCGTGCTACTGTAATAATCGTAGTGCAGGGAGTATGAGTTTAAACTATGAAATTGACCATATGCAGAAAAGTAGACGTATGAGAGGTTAAACCAAAAGTGTGATTCAAACCTGAAAGTGTGAGATGTTGGGACCGTGTTCTGTATACACGATATATCGTTTGAGTATATGCAGAAAGGTCAGGAAATGTAGGTGCCATGTAAACGGGTGTACATGGTAGTGACAACGTAATATACACAATTAATTTAGAGAAAACTTTATCACATATATATACACATTATACCTATTCCTGATTAATTATCTGAGTTTCTAGTGTATGTAATTTGAGTACATAAAGAAAAGTGAGCATATGACAAGTGCCATGTAATGAAAAGTGTACATGGTGTGTTTAAACAGGGAGGAGAGAGAAAAAAAAACAAACGTTTGTTTAAAACAAATTCCTAAGTGTAAATGGAAGGTACACAAAAAGTAAAGTGTTCAAGCAAAACTATGTATATGTATACCAGGATAATATCATGAACTAATAATACATGAGCCCTAACCTAGGTATAATTAATGTGACAGCATAAATTATGAAATACATGCTAAAATCGTTATATGTATATAAAACAGACTGGTATTTAATAAACTATAATCTGTATGAAAATGAATAATCCTACTATCAGGTACTAAAACTTATAATATAGAAACAAACTGAAATAAAGGAGGGAAAAATAAAGCATAGGAATGCTACATACTTAGTACTTGGTTTCCGGAAACCGGAGGGTTAATTTGCCTGAGACTTTGGCCGTAAAGCGTGTGGCCGTAAAGTGAGGCTGAAAATTATTGCGACGCCGTGGGAAGTGATCCGGGCGACGGACTTACGTTTGAGAAGTCCAGAGGACTCGATCAGCGAAGAAGACCGGGTTTTTTGTGCGTGGCTGGCCGTGGAGAGACCTGTAAGGAGTTCCTGGACACAGCTGACACCGAAGAAAAACGCGGGTTTCTGAAAGCAAGATGGCGCCGTCCGTGAACCGGAAGTGGATTCAGGATGCAACGCTGACCTCGAAGGTATGGAGCCAGGTAAGGGGTGTCCCTTAAGTAGGGAAGGGGTGTGTCATACGCCCCTCCCACAAACACAGGCCAAAAGGCCTTACTACATATATATATATATATATAAACAAAAAAGAAAAAAAGCCTTGCACTCCTACTTACGGTTATGATGACCTGGTGCTCGATTGCACTATTCAATAGAAGTAAATGATAATCAGCACTCCCAGGTATTTGTAGAAAAATCTCTATTTTATTCCAAGAAAAATGTCAACGTTTCAGTTCCTCTAGGGAACTTTCATCAGGACAGCAAGCAACAAACAAATGAAGCAAAAACTGTGTTTAAATAAGAACAACAATCACGACACACTTACAGATCAGCTGTGTGTGGGGGGGCCGGTCTTTCCAATTACCAAACTCCCGGGCTGACACCATCTGCAGTCAATGTTTCCTTAAGCACCGCTCACTTCCGTGTATACACTGGTTGCCAAGGTGAGTCTGACGTGAAACGCCAGGCTTTCACTCATTGGCTAACTCTCCCAGTGATGACGATACGTGTGATAAGCGCATGCGTATAGAGCAAGAGACTGCGATATAGTATCCACTACCCGATGTGGATTTGAAATATAGCCATTTCACACATTACTTACATGCAAGTATTGTACCTTCATGTGTCAGGGATGCAACCCTGTCCTATCTGTGCTATCTGGTGATTCCGATCGCCGAACCCCTGGGTCAGCACCACCTGAGGTCTAAGTCTCAGCGAGCGCCGTATCATTTCGTATGCGGGCTGGTTGCCAGGGTGATATTGACGCGAGGCGCCTAACTTTCCCCCATTGGCTAATTCTCCAAGCTCCTGCATGCTGTGTAACCACGGAGATTGACGCGCATGCGTCTGAGACAGACCCTCGGTATAGTGTTAGTACCCGGAACGGATTTGAAATCTAACCAGATGCCACATCATATGTAAGTCATACACAGGATTATAGCAGTTCTCCCTACCCATCCCCTTATCCTCCATGTATCAAACAGAAACCCACATCCCTACCTATGTGTTCCAAAAAAATGTGTATGCATAGACCATAGCCTGTTACTACGGACTGTAAGATAGATAAAGAAAAATAAGAATATATCTAATCTGTGAGGTATAGCCTGCTCTTGGACAATCAGAATCAAAAAAATCTCAAGGATCCTACAGGGGCAGGGAACTCAGTGCCATAGAATATAATATAACCCACCAATCTGCAAGATTGGAGGTAAAATGCACGACCACTAATGGCCAGTATCAAGTGTATGATTACATATATACAAAATAGTATAACAAGTGAAAAAAGGATTGGACGTGAAATGCACGACCACTGATGGCCAATGTCAAATGTATTATTATATATATACACAAAATAGTGTAAACAAGTGAACAAAGAAAGGTCTAAAAATAAAAACAGGTGATAATGTTGTCATGTGCAAAAAAGTGTACATATAGCATCCGAAAGAAACCAATGTTTTCCTACAAAAATAGCAGGAGCCTGAGAAATCTGCTGGTACATACGGACCCAATTCAAAGTTACATGCCTACCAATAAGAACAACATCAATAACGGATGTGTGAGGTGCTTGGGGTGTGTCACTTGCGGACACCTTATCCCATGTAAGAGCTTTAATCATCCTCATACAGGTCAGGTATTTAAGATTCTACATAGGATAGGTTGCCGAACAGATTTCGTAATATACAAATTATCATGCCCATGTGGACTGCATTATGTGGGCAAGACAGAAACTGCCCTATGCGAACGGATAAGAGGCCACAGGTCGAGCATTCGCCTGGCCTATAGGGATAAAAAGTCGGACAAACCAGTGGCTCGCCACTTTTTGGAGAAGGGCCATCCTCTAGCAACACTGAAATGTGTAGCGATTGACCATCTCCCTCCCTCTAGAAGAGGAGGCAATAGACAGGAAAAATTGCTACAGAAAGAGACGTGGTGGATCAAAAAGTTGGGAACTCTTGCTCCCGATGGACTCAATGAAAAATTATCGTATATCTCTTTTCTTTAAACATATGGGTCCTAATAGGTATATGTTATATGTATTTCCATTTTTATATCATTTTTATTCAAAGTGCTGGAGCTTTTAAATTTTCCCCATTATTGTATATTCAATCATGGTTCCAATGTTTTTTTCAGTTTAGAACATATTGATACATCTTTGCACGACATACGAATATACAGATGCTGATTTACGAATCAGGTATATCGGGATACATCAGAATCTGGATTCTCCCTGCTTTCCCTTCTTCCTTATGTAGGATACAGTAGTACCATGTTTCACTCGAAAGGAGACTAGTGTCCATGATGACAATCTCCTGTTATAGTATTTACCACATGTTAGATGTGGGCATGACAGAAGCCACAGGCTATATGTACACTTTTTTGCACATGACAACATTATCACCTGTTTTTATTTTTAGACCTTTCTTTGTTCACTTGTTTACACTATTTTGTGTATATATATAATAATACATTTGACATTGGCCATCAGTGGTCGTGCATTTCACGTCCAATCCTTTTTTCACTTGTTATACTATTTTGTATATATGTAATCATACACTTGATACTGGCCATTAGTGGTCGTGCATTTTACCTCCAATCTTGCAGATTGGTGGGTTATATTATATTCTATGGCACTGAGTTCCCTGCCCCTGTAGGATCCTTGAGATTTTTTTGATTCTGATTGTCCAATAGCAGGCTATACCTCACAGATTAGATATATTCTTATTTTTCTTTATCTATCTTACAGTCCGTAGTAACAGGCTATGGTCTATGCATACACATTTTTTTGGAACACATAGGTAGGGATGTGGGTTTCTGTTTGATACATGGAGGATAAGGGGATGGGTAGGGAGAACTGCTATAATCCTGTGTATGACTTACATATGATGTGGCATCTGGTTAGATTTCAAATCCGTTCCGGGTACTAACACTATACCGAGGGTCTGTCTCAGACGCATGCGCGTCAATCTCCGTGGTTACACAGCATGCAGGAGCTTGGAGAATTAGCCAATGGGGGAAAGTTAGGCGCCTCGCGTCAATATCACCCTGGCAACCAGCCCGCATACGAAATGATACGGGGCTCGCTGAGACTTAGACCTCAGGTGGTGCTGACCCAGGGGTTCGGCGATCGGAATCACCAGATAGCACAGATAGGACAGGGTTGCATCCCTGACACATGAAGGTACAATACTTGCATGTAAGTAATGTGTGAAATGGCTATATTTCAAATCCACATCGGGTAGTGGATACTATATCGCAGTCTCTTGCTCTATACGCATGCGCTTATCACACGTAACGTCATCACTGGGAGAGTTAGCCAATGAGTGAAAGCCTGGCGTTTCACGTCAGACTCACCTTGGCAACCAGTGTATACACGGAAGTGAGCGGTGCTTAAGGAAACATTGACTGCAGATGGTGTCAGCCCGGGAGTGTGGTAATTGGAAAGACCGGCCCCCCCACACACAGCTGATCTGTAAGTGTGTCGTGATTGTTGTTCTTATTTAAACACAGTTTTTGCTTCATTTGTTTGTTGCTTGCTGTCCTGATGAAAGTTCCCTAGAGGAACTGAAACGTTGACATTTTTCTTGGAATAAAATAGAGATTTTTCTACAAATACCTGGGAGTGCTGATTATCATTTACTTCTATATATATATATATATATATATATATATATAATATTGTCCAATGCTTGCACTCCTGTAAAGATGTAGGTATAGCCCGGTGCTTGTCAGCAAATTCTTTCTGAAAGAAGTCCTTGGAGTGCTTTTCCTACCTTTGATCTTTATATATATATATATATATACATATACACACACAGCACCCCTTTACACACACAGCACCCCTCACACACATACTGCACCCCTAAACACATTACATTCCAGACACACACCAGATCCTTTACCCAACTCTGGATCATCTACACACATACACACACTAGATCCCTATATACACTCTGAATACGTTATATACGCATACTCACTAGATCTCCTATACACATTCTGGGTCCTGCAAACACATACTACACCCCTAAACACACACTCTCTACAAACACTACATCACCTATACACACACACACGCACACACACACACACACATACACATACTATAGCCTGTATGCACACACTTGCTACATTCCCCTACATACACATTCTCTACAGTCCCTATCCACATATGCATTACATTACACCACAAACACAACACGACTAAAACCAACCTTATTACACAATACCACACCACAATCAGCTCACTCTACACACACGCAATACCACAAGCAGGCTCCAAACACATGCACAATACTCTTTCCTGGCATTTTTGTCTCCTGGTATCCATTTATAGAGACACGAGAGACAAGTTGCAAGGAAACACAGTGCAAGCATGTTATTAAATTTGCTTGTGCTGTGCAGAACAAATACAGAGCTTTTTTCTCATGCTAGAGCTCTTCAGCAGAGCTCTGCGCATGGTCTGCCCTGGAAGAGAATTGAACCAACATGCTCACTTTGAGAGGGGGCGTGTTTGTCATTAGTGATGACAAAACACATCCTCTCTGCCCCGCCCCCTTCTTAGTGGGCCGAATTTTTTTCCCAGTCCGGACCTGGCCACTGGGTAGAGAGGATTAGACATTAAGAGGTTAGCTAGTGGCAGTCCTTAAACAATTTAGGGATGTCAGTGAAAACTTGAGTCAGAGTACTGCCAGTCTGGGACAATTCCCTTGCTCACCCATTTACTTAGAATGATAGATGTTTTCTTTGATAACCACAAAATTCTCAGTGGTGATCCTCTACATCCTGGTGCACCTCCGGTCAAGAGGCACAAGAATCAGCTAAAAGTTTGCTTATGTCAATGAGTAGATCATTTTCACAAACTTTTTCACAAAATGTTAGCTTCCCTGTGTGATCCAAGGATTAAGGAGAAACTGGCACTCATATCCAACAGGTGCATGTTGGCAACAGCTTGCCAATTTGAAGGGAGAAACATAAACAAATTATGTGTGACTTGCAGCATTGGAATAATGGCTGAGGGAGAAGTGCTGTAGGAGCCTGCAACAATGTCAACAGTAGTGCCACAACACAGCTGAGTGGAGTAGCTGCACTTTGGGCAGACTCTTGGCTTTTTAGTTGGTTCCAGTGAAGCAGCAAGCAGCCGACAGGAGAGTAGTGCCTCCAAAATGGTAAGTTATCTCTCTGAATCTCCTTTTCCTCCATAATGCCAAACCTCTGTGCTGCTGGGATGAAGAAGAGTGTGTGTCTCACCCTATTTCCTATGAGCTTGGTTGGTTTGCTTGTAAGTCAACCTACAGAGTGCTATGACAAGTATGTCTCTCATGAAGCTCGCGTGGGAACATTAGTGACCTGTCCAGCCTGCATTCTTGCATTTTAATCTCCTACCTGATTCCCATGGTCCCCTCCCCCAGATTTATTGCAGGCCCCATCCTCATGGTATATGATCTCTGTTAGATGGTGGCATAAGGGATGTTTAAAATCTGCTTGTACAGCCAGCACGTGAATATTATTTTAAATTATTGTTTACTTGCAAAAAGGCAATGGTGGCATGATGGATGGGTGCATTTGGAAGATGTAAAATCTACTTGTGCTGTCTGTGGGTAAATAGTGCATTACTTACTTCGATTTGTTTGTCTGTGTGATATAGGTATGTGCCAATTTGCTTGTTTACCACGATCATTGCTGAAATAGCCTGTAATGATTATTTTAGCAGTGTAGAAAATAAATGTTAAGCAACAAAACTTCTTCCGTATTTCGTAAAACATTTATGTATAAACTATAAACAAATTGACATTTGGTTGATTGCATACATAAGAGGAAGTATCCCCTGACTGCACAATCAAACAGTGCAAGTTATTTCCAGTAACTGTATAAAAAGCATGAGCCTTCCTTATTGCTTTAGCGTTTATGATGAATTTCCTCACTGGTGAAGAGTGTTAGTCAATAAAACACTCTCTACTAAATCTGAGTGTTGACCTTGCCTGGTGTGAAGGTTCAATGAAAATGCACAATGTGTATTATGAACTGCATAATACATGCAATCACATGAATATAGATATTGAGGAATTAACTAATTTTAAAACAACTTGCCAAATGCTGTTCAGTTGTTACAGTTGAGCTGTTTCAAGCCATTTATTAAATAAATTTGATTTCCTTAGTAGGAAGAATTGTTTTATTGTTTAGCATGGAAATGGCTCTTTCAATGCTCATTTAGGATATCATTTTCTGGCAACACTTCCTTGTCACTGTTTTGGTTCATGGCATTATTTTGTTTTCTCTTTATGCTGCATCCCTTGGAAGCTTTATTAATCCTACATTTAATCTGTATCCAAATCATGTTGCTTCTAAAACATCACACATATTTGCCACTATCTAACACAAGAAGAAGTTACAAAGGCATTTGTTTATGCACTTTCATTTCTTGGTTATTCCAACTTGTTCCTCATTGACTTTCCCCATACCCATCTGTGATGGAACGCTGGCACTCTGACCAAGTACCTCCGCCAATCGATGCTCCTAGCGCTTGCCGAAGACTCCGAGCACTCCAACCGACACCATCAGCACTACAGATCCCACTTCCAGCGATGCAGCTGCACCAGGGTCTCGCCATCTCTCACCCACCCTGGATCCACGACCAGGATCCAGCTCCCAGTGGGTGAACCTCTCCTAAATCCAGAGAGTGTAGCAGAAAAAAAATCAAGCTCTTACAAGAGCTTACTCTGGGGAGTAAGTGATTATAGCATGAGCCAAGGCTTCAAGAAAGGTGCAAGTAGGTCTGGTTTATTGAGGGCTACCTGTGCAAGTGTCCACCAGGTGGACACTCCCTAGGGGACCTGATGGAACAATGGGACACATATTGGATATTAGCCAAACACAGACAATACAAACAAAACACTCCCACAGTGACATCACAATCCCTCCTCTCTATCCTGGAGATAATTGGGAAGTAATCACATTATCTCCCAGGACAGAGGCAAGACTCCATTAACCACATGGTCAGGGGCGGACTGAGCGGTCGGGCACTTTGGACATGGTCCGAGGGCCCGGCCAGGAGGGGGGCCCGCCATCAGGGGGCCCGGCCGCCCCTTCAAATGCTGCAGCCGCCTGAGCGCTCTCTTAAGAGCGCTCAGGCGGCTGCAGCTTCTCACCTCCCCTCCCCTGTAGCGTGGCCGAGCTGCTGTCCGGTCCGCGATGCCCGGCCGGAGTGATAGGAAGGTGCTCAGTGTGCACCTTCCTGTCAGTCCGGCCGGGTACAGGAAACAGAAACTCCTGTTCCGCGCGGAACAGGAGTTTCTGTTTCCTGTACCCGGCCGGACTGACAGGAAGGTGCACACCTTCCTATCACTCCGGCCGGGCACCGCGGACTGCAGAGCAGCTCGGCCACGCTACAGGGGAGGGGGTGGGTAAGAACAGAGAGGGAGGGGTGGGGGGAATGAACAGAGAGGGGGGATGAACAGAGAGGGGGGATGAACAGAGGGGGGGAATGAACAGAGAGGGAGGGGGGAATGAACAGAGAGAGGGGATGAACAGAGAGGGAGGGGGTGGGGGGAAATGAACAGAGGGGGGAGTGAACAGAGAGGGGGGAATGAACAGAGAGGGGGAATGAACAGAGGGGCGGAATGAACAGAGGGGGGAAAAGAACAGAGAGGGGGGAATGAACAGAGAGGGGGTAATGAACAGAGAGGGGGGAATGAACAGAGAGGGGGGATGAACAGAGAGGGGGGAATGAACAGGGGGGGGAAATGAACAGAGAGGGAGGAGAGGGGGGTATGAAGAAAGAGGGAGGGGGGTTAGAAGAAAGAGGGGGGTAAGAAGAAAGAGGGGGTAAGAAGAGAGAGGGAGGAGGGGTAAGAAGAGAAAGGGTGAGGGGGGAGAAGAGAAAGGGAGGGTGGGCAAGAAGAGAAAGGGAGGGGGTAAGAAGAGAAAGGGAGGGGGGTAAGAAGAGGTGGGAGTAAGAAGAGGGTGATGGGGGTAAAAAGAGGGGGGAGTAAGAAGGGGGTAAGAAGAGGGGGAAGGGGAATAAAAGAGGAAGGGGGAGTAAGAAGAGGGGGAGAGGGGTAAGAAGAGGGGGGAGGTGGGTAAGAAGAGGGGGGAGGGGAGTAAGAAGAGGGAGGAGTAAGAAGAGGTGGGAGTAAGAAGAGGGGGAGGGGGGAGTAAGAAGAGGGGGAGAGTAAGAAGGGGGGTAAGAAGAGAGTGAGGGGGGAGTAAGAAGAGGGGGGTAAGAAGAGGGGGAGGGGGGAGTAAGAGGAGGGCAATTGCCCCCTCCCCTGTCCGCAGGCACCGTGCGGGCAGCCAGCAGGGGAGGGAGGAAGAGAGGACCCGGGAGCTCAGCCTGCAATTCCTCTGGGTCCTTCTTGCGCGAGCACAGATCGTTGCCGCGATTACCACTATCTAACACAAGAAGAAGTTACAAAGGCATTTGTTTATGCACTTTCATTTCTTGGTTATTCCAACTTGTTCCTCATTGACTTTCCCCATACCCATCTGTGATGGAACGCTGGCACTCTGACCAAGTACCTCCGCCAATCGATGCTCCTAGCGCTTGCCGAAGACTCCGAGCACTCCAACCGACACCATCAGCACTACAGATCCCACTTCCAGCGATGCAGCTGCACCAGGGTCTCGTCATCTCTCACCCACCCTGGATCCACGACCAGGATCCAGCTCCCAGTGGGTGAACCTCTCCTAAATCCAGAGAGTGTAGCAGAAAAAAAATCAAGCTCTTACAAGAGCTTACTCTGGGGAGTAAGTGATTATAGCATGAGCCAAGGCTTCAAGAAAGGTGCAAGTAGGTCTGGTTTATTGAGGGCTACCTGTGCAAGTGTCCACCAGGTGGACACTCCCCTAGGGGACCTGATGGAACAATGGGACACATATTGGATATTAGCCAAACACAGACAATACAAACAAAACACTCCCACAGTGACATCACAATCCCTCCTCTCTATCCTGGAGATAATTGGGAAGTAATCACATTATCTCCCAGGACAGAGGCAAGACTCCATAACCACATGGTCAGGGGCGGACTGAGCGGTCGGGCACTTCGGACATGGTCCGAGGGCCCGGCCAGGAGGGGGGCCCGCCATCAGGGGGCCCGGCCGCCCCTTCAAATGCTGCAATCTTAAGAGAGCGCTCAGGCGGCTGCAGCTTCTCACCTCCCCTCCCCTGTAGCGTGGCTGAGCTGCTGTCCGGTCCGCGATGCCCGGCCGGAGTGATAGGAAGGTGCTCAGTGTGCACCTTCCTGTCAGTCCGGCCGGGTACAGGAAACAGAAACTCCTGTTCCGCGCGGAACAGGAGTTTCTGTTTCCTGTACCCGGCCGGACTGACAGGAAGGTGCACACCTTTCTATCACTCCGGCCGGGCACCGCGGACTGCAGACCAGCTCGGCCACGCTACAGGGGAGGGGGGTGGGTAAGAACAGAGAGGGAGGGGTGGGGGGAATGAACAGAGAGGGGGGGATGAACAGAGAGGGGGGATGAACAGAGGGGGGGAATGAACAGAGAGGGAGGGGGGGAATGAACAGAGAGGGGGGGGTGAACAGAGAGGGAGGGGGTGGGGGGGAATGAACAGAGGGGGGGGAGTGAACAGAGAGGGGGGAATGAACAGAGAGGGGGGAATGAACAGAGGGGGGAAATGAACAGAGGGGGGGAAAGAACAGAGAGGGGGAAATGAACAGAGAGGGGGTAATGAACAGAGAGGGGGGAATGAACAGAGAGGGGGGATGAACAGAGGGTGGGAATGGACAGGGGGGGGAAATGAACAGAGAGGGAGGGGAGGGGGGTATGAAGAAAGAGGGAGGGGGGTGGGTAAGAAGAAAGAGGGAGGGGGTAAGAAGAAAGAGGGGGGGTAAGAAGAAAGAGGGGGGTAAGAAGAGAGAGGGAGGAGGGGTAAGAAGAGAAAGGGTGAGGGGGGAGAAGAGAAAGGGAGGGTGGGCAAGAAGAGAAAGGGAGGGGGTAAGAAGAGAAAGGGAGGGGGGTAAGAAGAGGTGGGAGTAAGAAGAGGGGGATGGGGGTAAAAAGAGGGGGGAGTAAGAAGGGGGTAAGAAGAGGGGGAGGGGGAATAAAAAGAGGAAGGGGGAGTAAGAAGAGGGGGAGGGGGTAAGAAGAGGGGGGAGGTGGGTAAGAAGAGGGGGGAGGGGAGTAAGAAGAGGGAGGAGAAAGAAGAGGTGGGAGTAAGAAGAGGGGGAGGGGGGAGTAAGAAGAGGGGGAGAGTAAGAAGGGGGGTAAGAAGAGAGTGAGGGGGGAGTAAGAAGAGGGGGTAAGAAGAGGGGGAGGGGGGGAGTAAGAGGAGGGCAATTGCCCCCTCCCCTGTCCGCAGGCACCGTGCGGGCAGCCGGCAGGGGAGGGAGGAAGAGAGGACCCGGGAGCTCAGCCTGCAATTCCTCTGGGTCCTTCTTGCGCGAGCACAGATCGTTGCCGCGATTACCACGGCAACGTTACGGCTCTTGCGAGAGTAAACTCTAGCCCTGGAGCTACGGGCTAGAGTTCACTCTCAACACTGTGACCACCAAGGATTCCTGGTAGTCTCAGTGTTGAGAGTGAACTCTAGCCCCATAAACACACTGCCCCCACACACCATACACATTCACACACTGCCCACCATACCCCCACACACACCATACACATTTACACACATTGCCTCACACACACACACATACACTGCCCACCCATACACACACAGCCCCCCATACTAACATTGCCACACACATACACAGCCCCCTCATACACACATTGCCCCACACACCCTACACATTCACACACTACACCCCCTCACACACACTGCACCCCTTACACATTGCACCACTGCTCCTATACCCTACTACAGCCTCATATCCCAGCAGACCCCAGGTAAGTTGTCAAACTGTTCTTAAATGGTTTGACTACTTACTCTGAAAGGGGGGTCCGGCCCTCCTGGCACCATAACGACTACACAGAGCAGTAGTGGTTATTGTGCATGGATTATTTCTTTAAATAATCTACAAGTTCCCCAGTAGCCAGCATGCCAGCCAGCCCACAGGCTGGCCAGCCAGCCAGCCCACAGGCCGGCCAGCCAGCCCACAGGCCACCAGTTAGGCTTACAGCCAGCAAGCCCTCAGCCTGCCAGCCGCAGCCAGCAAGCCAACAGCCTGCCAGCCACAGCCAGCAAGCCAACAGCCTGCCAGCCACAGCCAGCAAGCCCACAGCCTGCCGGCAGTAGCCAGTAAGCCCACAGCCTGCCAGCAAGTCCACAGCCTGCCAGCAAGCCCACAGCCTTCCAGCCGCAGCCAGTAAGCCCACAGCCTTCCAGCAAGCCCACAGACTGCCAGCCAGCAACAGTAATTAAGGTAAGAGGAGCTAACTTGGCCTAGGTATCAGCGAGCTATGTTGTGTTGCTATATTGTGAATAGGAACCAGAGTGTTGGAGAGACCCCCCTCCAGGCCCCATTAGACTCCATTGTAGTCTCTAATGGGACCTGGAGGAAATTATTTCTAACACACTCTCTAAAGGACACTGAGATAGCCTCTGCTAGAATGCTCGCCCCCCTTCATGGCCCATTAGCCCTCAATTGTAGTCTCTACTGGGGCCTTGAGGCGACTGTTTCCGCCAGGGACACTGAGATGGCCTCTGTTAGAAAGACCCCCTTCCAAGCCTATTAGACTCCATTGTAGTCTCTAATAGGGCCTGGAGGGGATTCTTTCTAACACACTCTCTAAAGGACACTGAGATAGCCTCTGCTAGAAAGACCCCCTCCATGGCCCATTAGCCCTCAACTGTAGTCTCTACTGGGGCCTCGAAGGGATTATTGCACTTTTGTTCCTTGTGTCTAAAGATTGTGTAGGGTGTGGCTGGAGGCGGTGTATGGAGGCGGGACATGGGTGGCGCTTGCTGCGGAGTATGGGTGCGGCCTGTAAGGGGGCCCTTGATTTATTTTGCCCGGGGGCCCTGAGGGTTCTCAGTCCGCCCCTGCACATGGTTACAAAAAGACATAAAGACGTTAAAATAGATGGGCACAAGGTACGTGACGTCCGCAAGGTGAGACCCCCCCATCTTGACCAGTCCTCACATTCACACACATAACCTATACATTCACAGTCCACTCAACTCTTTATCTCTTTCGACTCTACATTGCCTCCACTCACTATTCTCAACAATTAACTCAATACAGGCATCATATCAATCATTCTCTCCTCTCCTCTGACACATTTTTTATCCTATTGTGTTCTTTGTTCCCTTTCTCTTGGATTGTGAGCTTGTTTGAGCAGGGCCCTCTTGACCTCTTGTCTCTGTCAAGATTTATTTTTTGCCAAGACTTGTTTCCCAGCTAGACTACCCCTAGTAGTCATATGAGGAGTGGCCACTGACCAGAGGTGTCCCTAGGCTGTAATGTAAACACTGCCTTTTCTCTGAAAAGACAGTGGTTATTGCAAAAAGCCCGTAGGGACTGACTAAACTCACCAGAACAACTACATTAACCACCGCCTCTTATAATTTGCTCTTGAATACCCCCTCACCCAACAACCTTAGCCTAACCCCCTTCAACTCAGGAGGAACCTTAATTCTACTGACATCCAGCAACTGTCAGCTGATGTTAATTCACAACTCCTATCCATCCCTTCCCTCTCCTGTCCCTCACTGGCCATCTCCACATATAACACTAGACTCATCTCTGCCTTGAACACTGCAGCCCCACTCCAAACATGCACCTCGAGGAGGACACGCCCCCAACCGTGGCATACTAAATCAATATGCTACCTGCAAAGATCTCCCATTGTACTGAACGTTTCTGGAGACAGTCTTGCACTTATTCAGACTTCCACCATTATAGATTCATATTAGGTTCATACAGCGCAGCCCTTGCCCTCACCAAACAGGGTGAACAAATGTTTCCTCTCATTAGTTCTTGCTCCCGCAATCCCAGGCATCTCTTTGACTCCTTTAACTCTCTTCTTTGCCCTACTGTGGCCACTCCTCAAACTAACCTTACAGCCGATAGCTTTGCATGCTGCTTTACCGACAAGATTGAAAAGCTAAGGAAATAATTCTCCCCATCCTGCCTTTCTCTTTCTCAACCACATGTAGATCATGCCTTTCCTACCTTTCAGACTTTCTCCCCGGCTACTGAACAAGAGGTGGCTGCGCTTCTCCTTTCCTCTTGCCCCATCACTTGCCCGCTTGATCCTGTCCCATCTCACCTTATCAGATCTCTCTCCCCTTGTCTTGTGCCTTTCTTAACACACATCTTCAACTGCTCTTTCTCTTCTGGCATTGTCCCTTAAACATGCCACTGTAGTACCTATCGTGAAAAAAAACATCTCTCTACCTGTTCTCCCCCCCCCCCCCCCCCAAATATAGTCCCTTATCCCTGCTCCCTTTTTCCTCAAAGCTTCTGGGAAGACTTGTCTTTACCCATATGTCTCACTTCCTCAATTCCAACTCTCTCCTTGACCCTCGTCAATCTGGCTTCTGCCCCCTCCACTCTACTGAGACTGCTCTTATCAAAGTTACCAATGACCTAATTGCAGCTAAATCCAAAGGCCACTACTCCATAATAATTCTTCTTGACCTCTCTGCTGCCTTTGACACCATTGATCATGCTCTACTTCTTCAAACTCTTCAATCACTCCATCTCTGTGACTCTGTCCTCTTGTGGTTTTCCTCTTATCTCTCCCAATGCTCATTCAGTGTCTCCTTTTCTAATGATACCTTATCCCTTCGTCCAGTGTCGGTTGGAGTCCCCCAAGGCTCTGTCCTTGGTTCCCTTCTATTTTATCTTTATACTGCCTCTCTTGGTAAACTTATTACCTCATTTGGATTCCACTACCACCTGTATGCTGATGACACCAAGATATATCTCTCTTCCCCGGATCTCTCCCCTGCCGCCCAGCAACGTGTCACTTGCCTTTCTTCCATCTCTGACTGGATGTCCTCCTGCTTTCTGAAACTAAATCTCTGTAAAACTGAGCTCCTTGTCTTTCCTCCTCCTAATACTGATCCTCCTCTTTCGCTCTCCCTTCAAATTAGTGGTATCCACATAAGTCCAACCTTGCAAGCACGCGGTCTTGGTGTCATACTTGATTCTGGCCTCACCTTTGAGCCTCACATCCAGCATGTTACCAAGTCCTCTAGATTCCATCTTAAAAAGATAACCCGCATCTGCCCCTGTCTTATTCAAGATGCTATTAAGGAGCTTGTCCATGCTCTAGTAATTTCCCGCATGGATTATTGCCCCACTGCAGTCTGTAATGAATGCTGCCGCCAGACTGATTTTCCTCTCTTGTCGGCCCTCTCACACCTCACCCTTCTGTCAGTCCTTACATTGACTTCCTGTATCATATAGGTGCCAATTCAAAGTTCTAACCCATACCTATAAAGCATTGACCAATTCTAGCCCCTCTTATATCTCTTCACAGATCCATAGGTATGCCCCTTCTCGGTCTCTCCGCTCTGCCCCTTGACCTTCTCCTTACCGCTGTTTGCACACGTATTGGCAACTCACCCTTGCAGGACATCTCGTGGGCGGCTCCCTTCCTATAGAATAGACTACCTTCTGCCATCAGACTCTCCCCTAGTCTTCAATCATTTAAAGTGCCTTAAAACCCATCTCTTTAGGAAAGCTTATGGTCTCCCAGAGTAACCTCTCCCTCACATACCTGTATCCTGCTCTCTCCTAAAGGGCAGCACTCTACTCTCTCTTCCAGTTCTGATTCACTCCCACCTTTTTTTTTTTTTTTTTAAATTCTTTATTTTTGAATGCAGAATTAGTTACAGGCGTAAGCAGTGATATGTTCAGAGTTACATAGCATTTTAAACATTGGGTACATGTAAGCAATAGGTACTGCACTTTTTAAAAAAAAAAAAAACAAAACAAGACAAGACCAGTAGTTAGGTAGTTTATGGCTAGATGTCGGTGTACGTATTTCAAACAGTTAACTTTCATTCTATGCTGGTTTATTCAGGTTCTAACCGCTGTATTTGCACTATGCTATAAGAAGCTGTCTATTACAGAAAGTCCTGCTGTGGCTGAATAGTTGTCTTCAGTATTTCACTCCCACCTTTTTGATTGCTATTTCCGGTCCTATTGTGTTTTACACCCCACCTCCTACAGACTGTAAGCTTGTTTGAGCAGGGTCCTCTTCAACTTATCGTTCCTGTTTCTTGTAATTGTCCTATATTTAGTTAAATCCCCCCTCTCATAATATTGTAAAGCACTACGGAATCTGTTGGCGCTTTATCAATGAAAATAATAATAATAATAATAATAATAATAATAATATCTATTTGGATTTTGCCAAGGCATTTGATACAGTTCCACACAATAGATTAGTGTTCAAACTCAAGGAAATCGGTCTAGATGAAAATGCTTGTTCTTGGGTAGAACATTGGCTTAAAAACAGAGTACAAAGAGTTGTCATTAATGGTAAATTTTCAAGCTGGACAGAGGTGGCAAGTGGTGTCCCTCAGGGGTCTGTTCTGGGACTCCTTCTATTTAACATGTTTATAAATGATCTTGAAGACAGCATTGAAAGTCATGTTTCAGTGTTTGCAGATGACACAAAACTCTGTAAAATAATACAATGCTAGAAAGATATTACTTTGCTGCAGAGGGATTTAGATAGACTGGGGGACTGGGCACTCAAATGGCAGATGACATTTAATGTTGAAAAATGCAAAGTTATGCACTTCGGTATAAAGAATACACAAGCAACATATACCCAAGCAACGTATACCCTTAATGGAAGCGAATTAGGGATAACATATACACAAGCAACGTATACCCTTAATGGAAGCGAATTAGGGATAACAACACATGAAAAGGACTTGGGAATTGTTATAGACAACAAACTATGCAACAATATGCAATGTCAATCAGCAGTGGCCAAGGCCAGTAAGGTATCGTCATGCATGAAAAAGGGCATTCATTCTCGGGACGAGAATATCATTTTGCCTCTTTATAAATCACTGGTAAGACCGCATATTGAATATGCTGTGCAATTTTGGGTACCTGTTCTAAAGAAGGATATTATGGCACTAGAAAAAGTGCAGAGGCGGGCTACAAAATTAATAAAAGGAATGGAACATATCAGCTATGAAGAAAGGTTAACAAATTTAAACCTATTTAGTTTAGAAAAACGTCGCCTGAGAGGGGATATGATAACATTATACAAATATATTCGGGGCCAATACAAACCATTGTGTGGAAATCTATTCACAAACCGGACTTTACATAGGACACAAGGTCATGCGTTTAGACTGGAAGAAAGAAGATTTCGTCTAAGGCAAAGGAAAGGTTTTTTTACTGTAAGAACAATAAGGATGTGGAATTCTCTGCCTGAAGAAGTGGTTTTATCAGAGTCCATACAGATGTTCAAACAGCTACTAGATGCATACTTGCAAAAACAGAATATTCCTGGCTAATCATGGCAGCATCACTTATGGGTAGCTCCTCCCTTAGCAGTCACAGGACAGGAATTAATTAGATTAATTAATTAGACTGATGGGTATAAAGAGTCCCTCCTCCCCTTACACCCTAGTCTTTTTTCCTGTCCTTAGCAAGTTCTACTGGACTTTTTACAATTTTTTTTTATGGCCACCTTCCTGCGTTTGTCGTGGGTTTGTTCCAAATGAAGTTCAGCCTCTCTTCATTTAAAGGACCCAGTAAACAGCCTGCATGAGCAGGACTAACTGGGTCAGGTTCAGTGTAAGTACTGCACTGCTGCGTGGGATTTGGTGTTCTGAGGGAAACACGGCTACAGGTAATCTGAGACTTTGGGGTTGGTCCTCCTTAAAAATTCCCCTTGTTGTTTGTCTTGCCCCTAGCAACTGGGGTCTAAAAATGCCCTCCCCTAGCATTGGTGGCAGTGTGTGGGATCCATACTATGGGGGTCCTCCTGTGGGGGGACCCTGTTTACTTACTGGTGTGCTGAGTGATCTTTCCTGAGGGTAGAGTCCCTCTCTGCTGCAGCAGGGGTGCCCTCTGTTGTTGCCTGTGGGTTCCTGGTGTGGCCAGCATGATTGGCTGGAACACGTTGTGCGTTCCAGCAGGCGGAAGTGACGTCGCGGCCAGGCCGGCGAAACCGGAAGTTATGCAATTTTCGTCCGCGAGCGTTTGGAACACATAGCGTGCGTTCCAGCGGTCTGCACATGCGCGGGCCGGACGCTTCCCAGCTCTATCTTCCCGGCTCTATTTAAACTCGGTGATACAGCTTTCTCTGCCTAGGCGCTGTATCAGCTGTTCAAGAGCTGGCATTTCGGTTCCTGAGTTATCTACAGTTTCTGCATTTGCTGTTTTGCCTGGCTGCCTGGAGGAATTTTTTCTGTCATTGAGGTAGGATTTTTAACTCTTCTGTGCTGCTGATTTGGGGATTTTCTTTTCTTGTCAGTTTGCTTCTGCCTCCTTTTGGGAATTGTGTATTGAATTTCCTTTGATTCTCCTTTTTAGTATGGATTCTCCCTCTGCCTCTGCAAGATCCCTCTCTAGAGAACATAGGTGAGCCATTATTTTTTTCTATGGGGGGGGGGAGGGGGGAAGGTTGTTAAAAGAGTGCCAAACTAAGCTTGTAATATATGTTATATATGGCTTTATTTCAGCCCCAGCAAGCATCTGGATTCCCCAGCAAGGAAATCAAGGGAAAAGTCCAATAAATGCATTAATTGTTCATCACTTGCTCCCCATGGAAGGAACCTCTGCAGGCAATGCTGATTCGAAGCGGCAGATGCCCCCAGTGGGGGTTCCCCACAGGATGACCTTAAACGCTGGATTTCCCAAGCTATTGCTGAGGGCTTTAAATCTACCACAGTGTCTAGTCAGTGGCTAGGATTCATTTTTAGGGGGGCACAGGGTGAGCCAGGGACAAAAGTAGGGGGGCACATTCAACCCCGCCCTCGCCACAGTTTGACCCCGCCCCTGCCGCATGTTAAGCCCCTCCCCCGACAAAATGTGTTGTTTTTTTTTTTTTATAATCCCTGGTGGAGGATTCATTATTTTCCACCAGGGATTATTAATAAAACCAAACACATTTCCTTTGATACAGTGCCATAGTTGCCAACATTTGAAAAAAAATTCCAAGGACATTTTGCAGCACAGCTATCAATTACTGTCTGTGTATAATATCCCTGGACAGTCAGTGCTCTCTGTATAATACAGGGTTGTGTGTATAATAAATTGGGACAGTCAGTGCTCCATGTATAGTGCTGCTCTCTGTATAATACATGGCTGTGTGTATAATATCCCAGGACAGTCAGTGCTCCCTGTATAGTGCTGCTCTCTGTATAATACAGGTCTGTTTGTGTATAATATCCCAAGACAGAGAGCAGCACTATACAGGAACACTGACTATCCCGGGATATTATACACACACAGATCTGTATTATACAGAGAACAGCACTATAGTATTATACAGATAGCATATACCCCATGTCCCTATCTCTAGACTACTAGTACCCGTCAACGGCAGCTCCCAGACGTGTGTAACAGGGCTAAAGTGTGCGGCAGCTGACACAGATGATTCAGCTGTAAAGCGCACTCGCTGGCAGAGCCAACTTGAGAATCCAAAGCAGCCCTGGAAAAAAATGTATGCCATTTCTACAAGTCAATATGTAAATATTGTACAGTAAGCACACAAGCTCACTGACATGCGCAAATAGGCTTACTGACAGACAAAATTCTCTGACTCACACACAAGCTTACTACAGACACACTCACTTGTTTAAACACAAGGCTCACTACAAAGAAGTTCAGGGACACACACAAGCTCACTAAAGACAAGCTCACTGACACACACATGCTCACTAAATAGAAGCTCACTGACACACACAAGCAGTACCATCTTAACAGCGTTAAGGGCCCCCGGGCAAAGCAGTGCACTGGGGCCCTTCCTACACAACAACTCACAGGAATAAAAAATGTAATTATTGATAGACTGCTGAATACATACACACAGTACACTGAATACATACACACACACAGATTTCTGAATGCACACAGACTACTGAATGCACACAGGTGTTGCTAAATGCACACAGGCTGATTTATACACGTACACACAGACTGCTGAGTCCACACACACACACACACACACACACAGACATACAGACTGCTGAGTCCATACACACACACAGAAACCCACAGACTGCTGAGTCCATATACACACACAGACTGCTGAGTCCATACACACACACACACACACACAGACACACACACACACACACACAGACTGCTGAGTCCATACACACACACACACACAGACTGCTGAGTCCATACACACATACAGACTTCTGAGTCCATACACACACACACACACATACTGCTGATTCCATACACACACAGAGACTGCTGAGTCCATACACACACACACACACAGACTGCTGAGTCCACATACACACTGCTGAGTCCATACACACACACCCACACATACAAAGACTGCTGAGTCCATACACCCACAGAATGCTGAGTCCATACACACGCACAGACTGCTGAGTCCATGTATGGCAGAGTGTGTTTAGTAGTGAATGTATTGTGTGTAGTGAATGTATTGTGTGTGTGTAGTGCAGAGTGTGTTTAGTGAATGTAGTGTGTGTGTAGTGCAGAGTGTGTTTAGTGAATGAAGTGTGTGTGTAGTGCAGAGTGTGTTTAGTGAATGTAGTGTGTGTGTGTGTAGTGCAGAGTGTGCTTGTAAGGATTCAGTGTGTATGTAAAATAGGGGGGAGGGGAGTATTATTATTTTTTATTTATTTATGTATATTTCAATTTTATTCCCCCCCACCTGGTTCTTACCGTGCCAGGGAGGGGGGAGATCACATTTACTGTTGATCCAGTGGCATGGTGGAGGGAGCCAGCCGCGGTACATTGAAGAGGGGGCCCAGCAGCACACATTGTCTTCCTTCCAGCTCCTCGCTGACTAACTCTCACAAGACAGGCCTGCATGCTGTGCGCAGCATTGCCATAGTAACCCATGGCAACGCTCTGGCGGCCGCAGGGTGCAGGAAAGTTAGACAGAGAGCAGCTGGAAAGGAGGACAGAGTGTGCTGCTGGGCCCGCTCTTCATTGTACAGGTAGCAGGGGGCCCTCTGTGCACATATATATAGCGAAAATCGCTATATATATATATATATATATATATATATATATATATATATATATATATGTGCACATAATGAATGTCATGCCCTGATGGCGGCCCTGCTGCTGAGTCCATGCACACACACACACACACTGCTGAGTCCATACACACACACACACACAACTGCTGAGTCCATACACACACACACACACACACACACACACACAGACTGCTGAGTCTATACACACACACACACACACACACACACACAGACTGCTGAGTCCATACACACACACACACAGACTGCTGAGTCCAGACACACACACACACACACACACAGACTGCTGAGTCCAGACACACACACACACACACACACCGACTGCTGAGTCCAGACTCCAGACACATACACACACACAGACTGCTGAGTCCGGACACACACACACACAGACTGCTGAGTCCAGACACACACACACAGACTGCTGAGTCCATACACACACACACACACACACAGACTGCTGAGTCCATACACACACACACACACACACACAGAGACTGCTGAGTCCATACACACGCACACACAAGCTTCCTCACTAGCAGAGACACACACACACACACACATACACACACACACACATCAAGCCTACCTGTTGCTGGGGGTAAGACAGCCATCTTCTAGCCTTTGCAGCAGCAGCATGGTCTGCTGCTTAACGGCAGGGGCGGGGCTTATGCACGGGAGGCGGGGCTTCATTTGGGGGCAGTGCCTGTGCCGGGGAGCCTGTCAGTGCTCCCTCCGGCCACAGACAGCCCCCAGCATCGCTCCAGCTCCTCTTACCTGCATTCCCTCGGGCTGTCACAGACTGTTACAGCCCGAGGGAATAGAATTTAAGCCCATGGCCAGCAAGTGGCATGGCATTTGGGGGGGGGGGGCAAGGGGGCACAGCATGATGTAGGGGGGGCCATGGCCCCCTCTGCCCCCCCTCTAATTGTCTGTGTCTAGTGGTCCGAATAAGAGACGCAGAGCGGAACCTCAGTCTTCCAGCTCTGGAGAAGACCCTGATGTGTGGGAGGTCTCAGATGATGGTGAGGAGGAAGTTGAATATACCTCCAGGTCTCTCGACTCGAAGTCTATTGATAGACTTATTACCCTTCTCAGAGACACTCTTAGTCTCATGGAAGAAAAGTCTATAGTGAGGGAGGCTGACAGGTTCTTTGAGGACCTAAAACCAAATAGACCTACCTTCCCGGTGCATTGCTCGATCAGGGACATGATCCTTCAAGAATGGAATAAGCCAGAAAGGAAATACACCTTGAAAAATAAATTCACAAGGATTTATCCTTTCTCTGCCGTGGACTGCTGCCTGTGGAATTTGGTTCCTAAGATTGACGCTACGGTGCTTCATATGGCAAAGAAAACTACGCTCCCTATTGACTCCATGGCATATCTCAGAGAGCCTATGAAAAAGCGTATGGATGGAGATTTGATTAAAGCCTACTTGGCCCTGGGCTCTGCCCTTCATCCGGCAGTGGCTCTGACCACTCTCTCGCTAATTTGGAGGAGGACATTGACCAGGGTGTCCGTAGGGAACATCTTTTGGAGAGCCTCAAGGACTTTAGCCTTGCCACGGAATTCTGTTCAGAAGCCTCTCTAGACATCACTCGCATGATTGCAAAGAGTATGGCCCTGTCTGTGGCTTCTAGAAGGGCCTTATGGCTTTATTCGTGGGGAGCGGACTATGCCTCTAAGGCGTCCTTGTGTTGCCTTCCATTCCAGGGGGATCTCCTATTTGGCAAAATTCTGGAGGATGCTATTCAAAAAGCTGCTAATGGGAAAAAAGCATTTTTGCCTCATGTGAGCAGAAAGAGCTTTCCCTCCTACTGGAAGAATAAGCGCTTCAAGGATCGTTCCTTTCGGGACAGTAGAAGCTATAAACCGGGAAGGGAGTATTCCAGAAATTCTTCATGGAAATCCTTCTCACACTCTTCTTCCAATAAGGCTTCCAGAGGAAGAGGAGCTAGAACCTCTGGGAAGAACTTCTGAAGGTCTTCAGGCCCGTTCGGGGTCTGTGGGAGGAAGACTGAAGTTCTTCTAGCCCGTGTGGGCCAAAAATATTTCGGACGTGTGGGTCACTTCCATCATAAAGGAGGGTTACAGGATAGAATTTTCCTCTCGCCCAAAATCTGCTTTCTTCAAAAAATCCAGGGTGTTGGTAGGCACCAAACGAAGGGCCATGAGGACCTGCATTTCTACTCTTCTGGAACAAAAATTGGTGGAAGAAGTTCCAAGACAGGAAAGGTTCCTTGGGGTTTACTCCACAGTGTTCTTGGCCCCAGAACCCCAGGGAAAGTGGCGTCTCATCTTGAACTTGAAGGGGGTGAACTCCATGCTCGATGTAAGAACATTCAAAATTGAATCGTTACAGACCATCTTGAAGAGCGTCAAAAGAGGAGACTGGGTGACCTCCATTATTATTATTATTATTATTATTATTATTGCCATTTATATAGCGCCAACAGATTCCGTAGCGCTTTACAATATTATGAGAGTGGATTTAACTATAAATAGGACAATTACAAATAAACTTACAGGAACAATAGGTTGAAGAGGACCCTGCTCAATAGAGCTTACATTCTAGAGGAGGTGGGGTGTAAAACACATTAGGACAGGAATTTGTAATCAAATAAGGTGGGCTGCCCTTTAGGAGAGGGCAAGAGACAGGTATGTGAGGTAGGGGTTAGTCTTGGAAGCCATAAGCTTTCCTAAAGAGATGGGTTTTAAGGCACTTCTTAAAAGATTCAAGACTAGGGGAGAGTCTGATGGCGGTAGGCAGGCTATTCCATAGGAAGGGAGCCACCCGCGAGAAGTCCTGCAAGCGCGAGTTGGCCGTACGGGTGCGGACAACGGACAGGAGGTGGTCACGGGCAGAGCAGAGAGACCGAGAAGGGACATACCTATGGATCTGTGAGGAGATATAAAGGGGCTAGAGTTGTTCAGTGCTTTATAGGTGTGAGTTAGTACCTTGACTTGACTCCTATAGCATACAGGAAAGCTTCTACTTCCTCATGCTACCATAGGATCTGGGATGTGTTCCGGGAATGGGCTTCGGCCAAACACGTTGACTTCCTGTATCCTCGCAATACTGAAATCTTGGAGTTCCTGCAAGAGGGTCTGGATAAGGGCCTTAGCCTCAGCACTCTTAGGGTTCAGTCTTCGGCTCTTTCAGCTTTATGCAACATCTCATGGACTTCAGATCCTTTGATCTCCAGGTTCTTCAAGGCAGCTTTCAGGTTGAGACCTCCTTCCAGATCTACTACCCCTCCTTGGGACCTTGCTCTGGTGCTCAATTACCTAACTGAGGATCTGTTCGTTCCTCTTGAGAGTTTGGATGCTACCCTCCTGACGTTATAAAACTTTGTTTTTGGTGGCAATTACTTCCGCAAGAAGAATTTCGGAGATTAAAGCATTTTCTACCTTATCTTCTTGTCTACAATTCATCATGATAGGGTGTGCCTGAAGCCAAAACCCGAGTTTGTTCCTAAAGTGGTCTCTCAGTTTCATCTCTCTCAAGAAGTGGTTCTTCCATCATTCTACCCCAATCCTTCTTCGCAAGAGGAGGTAAGGTGGCAATGTTTGGATGTCATGAACTGCCTGTCTATGTACCTTCAGCGTTCTGAGTCTTACAGAAAAACTGACCAACTCTTAATTTTACCATCAGGAGCCAGGAGAGGTGAGGCAGCCTCTTTATCTACATTAAAACGTTGGATTACACTAGTGATCAGGAAAGCATATATCTCTAAAAATCGATCTCCTCCAATGAAGATAAGAACTCATTCTACCAGAGCATTGTCGACTTCATGGGCTAATTGGGCAGAGGTTCCATACGATGATATTTGTAGGGCAGCCACCTGGTCTTCCCCGATTACGTTCTTGAAACACTACAAGTTGGATGTGGATACTCCTTCCACTTCCTTTGGGAAGGGTGTCCTATCTACGGTTTCCTTATCCCGTTGATATTAAATTTCTTTGCGGCATTGAGACTGTTTAGTGTCTTTTCTCGAGTTTTATATTCCCACCCTATAATTAAGTGAGCTTGGGTATTACCCATAAGTGATGCTGCCATGATTAACCAGGAATAAAGAAAATGTATGACAAACTTACCGTAATTTTCTTTTCCTGGCTATTTCTCATGGCAGCATCAGGGTTCCTGCCCATTCTCTTATTTTTTTCAGCTTTATAAATGGACTGAGGTGTAAGGGGAGGAGGGACTCTTTATACCTATCAGTCTAATTAATTAATCTAATTAATTCCTGTCCTGTGACTGCTAAGGGAGGAGCTACCCATAAGTGATGCTGCCATGAGAAATAGCCAGGAAAAGAAAACTACGGTAAGTTTGTCATAAATTTTCTCTATTCAAGGATATAATCTTTCAATAAAAAAGAAAAGTGTATCCCGCGCCTAGTATTTTATATGTGCAAAATATACATACATATGTTCTCAAGTATATCCAGAAGAAACCAAACCTTGGAATAAAGCAGAGAAATAAAAAACAATAGTGCAATACAGTGATATATTTGGTGGTGGTGAGTACAGCTACATATAATTCACTCACATTTATATGAGCTATAACAGAGCTCAGCTGTGCAGCGCTTGGACGGTACAATCCCCATCTTAGGATATGTTGTTGTGGTGTATACAGGGGCTTCCAAAGTGCAATATGCGTGGTATATGCAAAAAAACGGAAAATAACAGCCAATGGTGAAGTAAGTACCAGTAATGGTGTAAATAATGGATAGTATTGTATTGTACAATTGCTAGAGCATGTGACCTGCTCTAGTATGATCAGCTTAGGTGGTATAATCCCCACCAAGGATATACAAGATCCAGGAGGTAAAAGAATGAATATAAAAAGTAACTTTAAAAGTATACTTTAATATAAACAAAATATAAACAAAAACCATAAAAGGTATAAAACGTTAATGTCCCACTTAAAGAGTTTCGCCTCACAAGGCTTCTTCAGAAGTGTGGTGCAACCTCCTCTCAGATCCGTTTTTATATGTTAGTAAATTGGCAGATTTCCGTCTGGTGTGTGTCTTCTTCCTGATTCCGGGTGCCGGTGGAACGCATATGGCGCACCGGAAGTGACGCGGCACTTGCGTCGACCGGAAATGACGCGGTGCTCGCGTTTTACCGGAGACCGGCATTGGCTGAAACTATTGCGCTGGAACGCACGTAACGCCAATAATTCGGCGTGCGTTGCGTTCCAAAAGCGCTCCTTTGTGGCCAGCTTCAAAAGAAAGGAAGTATGGAGAGTGGGCATATCTCATCTCTCCATACTGATAGAAATTGTGTGGCGGCCATCTTTGTTAAGGGCATGGAATATAGAAAATATGAGAAACAGTATTAGTCACTTATTTAGCCATCCTATTGTATATATGTTAATAAACATAATACAAAAATGATCCCAAAAAAATATATACATACAAAATAAGGTATTTATATAAAAACAAGCATCTAGTTGCGTATATAAACTTGCTAAAAAAAGGGGGTATATAACGTTTTAAAATGGATGCATAAAGAAACAAGGGTGATTTAAAAATAGAAAGAACATACATATGTGACCAAAATTAGGATTGCAATAGAAAAAAGGGGGGAATATATAAAAATAGATTTAATAGGCTAAGAAATGTTAAAAGCCTCTGTGGATATCAGTACTAAAAAAGGTATATTAATAAAATAGATATAATAGGCTAAGAAATATTAAAAATATTAAAAACCTATAAAATATCAATACTAAAAAAATATGTATAATAAAAAGGGGGTATATAGAACAAGTGAAATACAAAAGGAATAAACAATGTAGGAGGATTTATAAGAAGTTGTATAGATCAAAGTCGGCATTTAGCCCATTGGGGTGTAGGGTATCCAACTGGTATACCCACTGCATCTCTATTTGACCGATCTTTTTAACAACATCTCCTCCTCTCCAATGATTCTTAACTATTGCAATCCCAGTAAAAGAAAGATATTTTGGATCATTTTTGTGCATACAGAAATGGGCTGGTATTGAATGTTTTTTTAAACCTTTTTCTACATTCCTGCAGTGCTCAGCTATCCTTGTTTTAGTGATCTTATAGTTCTACCCACATACTGGAGGCCACATGGGCACTCCAATAAATATATTACATTTTTATTATTACAAGTAATAACTTCTTTAATATTATATATTTTACCGGTATTGTTTGATTTAAATTTAGTGATGGTTCTATTTGTTGTTTTTGTTTTTTTACATGCCATACAACAGTTACATTTATAAAAACCCCTTTTATCCATAAAATTATTGATTTTATTTGGGATAGTCTTGGTAAAATTCTTCGTTAGATGCATCTTAAGATTTAGTGCCCCTCTAAAAATTATTTTTGATTTATCAGGAATTATTTTTTTTTAAATCTCATCTCCCTTCAATAGGTGCCAGTGCTTTGTTAGGATTTTCTTCAATTGTTTATTCTTATTATTGTAATCCAAGACAATTGGTAATGTAAAGTCTGGATTACTTTGATTCACTTGGACCTTTTTTGTTTTATGTATAAGTTGGTTCCTATTAGTAATAGCTGTCTCATTTATTGTTGACTCAATCTTATTAGCATTATAACCTTTTTGTATGAAGCTTTCTTTTATTTTGTTGGCTTGTTTAAAAAACATTGATGTATCAGAGCAATTTCTTTTAAGACGCATAATTTGACTTTTCGGTATGCTATCTAGCCATATTATATTATTGCAACTATCTGTACTAATATAGTTGTTTACGTTTACATCCTTAAAGTGCGTTTTTGTTTGTATCTTATTGTTTTCAATATAAATATTTAAATCCAAATAGGCCACCATAGTGTTACTAAAATCCACAGTTAAAACAATGCCCTCTTCATTATTGTTTAAAAAAGAGAGAAAATCTTTAGCAGTACTCATAGACCCTGATGTAGAATTATTAAAAAATCTTTATTGTACTTGTATTGAATTATTGCACTAACTCCATTTTAACCTGATGCTGTGACAAATCCTCCATTTTGTCCTCATAACCTGACTTCTCCATATGAAAACTACATTACATGACAGAATTGCTCAGCACATCTAACACAATAGACAAAGACTGTATTTTTCCATAAAGATATGACTAACCCAGGAACTGCTGAATTTCCCCTAACTCGCAACATAGTATAAATTGAAGGCCATGAGAACACTGTAGTAATGAAATGTTCTATTCATAAGAGACCTTGCACCTGACCACGAGATCTGACATCACTGACTGTGTAAAATGACGCTCAAGACCCCCTTGTCCCCACCCGTGTCCAAAATAATACCACCTCTTGGTGGGTGGACACGAAGTTAGTCACATAATGTTTAATCCAATTAATGATGTTTATTTGTTATTATCTGATAACCAATGATGATGTCATTTTGCTTTTAAAAAGATCTGCACAACTGTTTTCCAACCAGATTGTATTAAATTTTCTGAAGTGCTTTTAACCTGAACTCCATGTGTCAGTGTGAGCTTACTTCTGCGTATACGCAATTTAATCATCTCAGATTTGGACAGGAACAGATAGACATTTAAACATATTTGTTTATTTCTAAATTAATCCACATCAATTTGGCGCATCCAACGTGGGGCATCGGGCTATGTCTGGCCGGTGAGCCGTCCTAAGGAAGATGCTGTTGGACGGGGGAATCCTGGGGGTAGGAAGGGAGACTGATCACCTCCAAGTACACGGTAGAGACTTCTGCAGAGCCACCGGTATGTTCCGGCCCCTTGGATTAACCCGTCCACGTGTCTGTGACTGCTTCCCGGGAGGACATCAAAGACAGGTAATATCTTGCCCGGTGCCTCGTTACTCACTTGTTTACCTGCATTTTAGTCTATCTGTTGCCTGGGTGTGTTTGAATTGTTTGCCTGTTTCCCCATTTTGAGATAAAGGGGGGGTGGGGACCTGCAGGGGATTTGCCTGGGGTTCTCTGTCTTGCTTGTTTTCCCCTTTTTGGGATAAAGGGGGGTGGACCTGAGGGGATTTGCCTGGGTCTTCTGTTGCCTGTTTTACCCCTTTTAGGAACCACGGTGCTGTGGTTGTAGGGAAAAAGGGGGGTTGACCTGTGGATGTGTTCCTGGGGGTCATCTTTTCCTGTTTAACTCTTTTAGGAGCCTCGTGGCTGGGGCTGTAGGGAAAAAGGGGATTGTTGGATCTGTGGAGATTGTGTAGACTCATAGTTTCCTGGGGATCCTTCTTGTGACACTTTGAGAGCCCGGCTAGCCTCATTGTGCACGTGGTAACCCACAGTTTCGAGTACTGGGGCTAGTGGAATTCCAAGTTTGGTAACCACTGTCCCGAGTGCTGAGGCTGGGGGGGATTCCAGTTTTGGTAAACCTCAGCTTCGGCTGGGGGGATTCCAGTTTTGGTAAACCTCAGCTTCGGCTGGGGGGATTCCAGTTTTCTTTTGGTAACCACAACCCTGAGCGCTGGGGCTGGTGGAATTCCAGTTTTCTGTTTATTTGTGGTAGGGGACTTAGTCTTGTGGCAGGGGACTCTGTTTCCTGGGGGGATTCAAGTAGGCATTGCTTGTTTTCCGCATCACGTGGTAGTGAGACTTATAAGTGGGTTTTATAGGGGCACTACGGGAGTGAGGATAGAGGTGGCCACATTCTTGTGGACTGCTGAGCAGAGGGAGGCTGACGGAATTCGGACCGGTGTCAGTTGTTTTCCGTGGCCGCTGGTAGTGAGACTTATGAAAGTCATTCTCCGAGCGGAGACACTACGGGGTTGAGGGAGGTGACTTTGGAGTAAGCACACGAGTAAAGGAAAGGAATACTGTTGGTTTCATTTGAACTGTGATGCATGCACTGTATTTCAACTGTACTGTTGTCTTGTTTGTTTAATGTGGAGTCATTTAAACTCCTGTGTCTGTCCCTAAGGATTTTTCCTTACTCTTTACCTTTTCTATACTTCCTATATTATTATTCTATCCTCTCCTATTTCTATTGTGAGAGAAGTGATTGGTCACACACTTCTCACCTCCAATTAGTGACTAGTCTACGTTTTGGGAAGACACACTGGGGGGGGACCCACCCCTCTCGAGTGTCAGTCCACCATTGTAGACACTGTTTAAAACCTTTTCCCCCTATATCTGGGACGCCTGTATAGGAGGGGAATGGAACAGGGTTAGAAAAGCCCAATAAGGGCTGGCTAGCGCGTGTGATCTAGTTGAAGATAGAGATTGCTAAAGTGTGTAAAATTGCTGTGCCTTCACGTGGTAGATTACTGACAGAGAAGAAAGCAAGCTTACTGGTACAGAGTAGCAATGCAATTCAGCAGGAAGGTTGGGCTGAGGAAGAACTAGATCACAAAGGGTTAAGAATGTATGTATATCATAATAATTGTTTTTGTATTTTGTATTAGCCATTACCCTGGTAGAGGGTGGGGGTTTTGTATTGAGTTTCACTGAAGAGTATTATTAAATGTTGTGTTTTTGTGTCTCTTTGCTTTTGCAATAATTGTAACGTAACTGTCTTTCCAGCGCTGACATGGTTAAAAAAACTTCATGCTGGCTCTCTCCTTGCCTTCTGTGAGACGCGAGGGGGGAGAGGGAGGGGTGACATTCCTGGTTTTTCAGTTCTGCGTTCAGTAAAATTATTCAGAAACTAATGATAAGATTTAGCAATGGAACAAAGTATTTTCTCCAAGACTGTTGTATAAGATAAGGAGTCAGGGATGTAGCTCAGTGTTTATTACGAAGGTTAGGAAAGTGAATCTGATGCAGGAATAGAGAATTATTTGGACGAGTTAAAAATGTAAAGGCAAGTGTGATTTGTTGCATTACTATGCAATGTGGATAGAGGGAATATGCAAAGTTGTTAAGCTAGATTGTGAAGAGGAAAAGTGATTAATGGCTGTAGGTATATTGTTTGCATCCCGTGAGTTTATTTATTTATTTGGCACCATGTTATTTCAAAGCTTCACGGACTGTTACATGTATAATGCTTTCATTTGTCAGCTGAAATGCCCTACAAGAAAATGGCCTCGAGAACAAAAGAAGGTTGTCCTTAGTACCCACGCCTCCTCCTGCCCTCACTCTGCCCTTACCATATCAGTGAGGTCATATCCGCCCGTGTATTGTGTCATGCTCATCCTATCTTAAAGACATGTTGTCTTCCTTAATTCCCATATATTATGAACAAAAAAGTTACAATTACTAAAATTATCCTACTATTAGTTTCCCTATATCAGGAAAGTGTCTGTGACAAGTAATGGTTAATATGTAGATAGAATATATATGTCTATCGTTTCACGTATAAGTAACAAGTGTGTTTTAGCTTTGTGTACAAAGATTGATAACATGCTGAAAGAAGGGTTATCTTAAAGAACATTTACTAAAAGAAAGTTCTAATAAACCAAGATTTCTTGAACAAATGAATAAGCCAAGTTTAAAGACTGACTAACATAATTTTTGTTGTAAGCCCAGATATTTTATTATTGCATATGCATAGGAATTGAGACTTTGGGCATTATAGTATATTAATTCTAGATCTGTTACTAGCAGCAAGTGCCTATCCCACGCATGCTTAAAACACTTCTACTGAGTTAACCTCTACCACTCCAGTTGGAAGGCTATTCCATGCATCCACTACCCTCTCAGTAATGTAATACTTCCTGATATTATTTTTTAAACCTTTGTCCCTCTATTTTTGAGACTATGTCCTCTTGTTATGGTAGTTTTTCCTTCTTTTAAATATAGTCTCCACTTTTACTGTGTTGTTTCCCTTTATGTATTTAAAATGCTTTTATCATATTTCCCCTGTCTCGTCCTTTCACCTAGCTATACCTGTTAAGATCCTTTAACCTTTCCTGGTGAATTTTACCCTGCAATCCGTGAACCAGTTTAGTAGCCCTTCTTTGAACTCTCTCTAAGGTATCCATATCCTTCTGAAGATATGGTCTCCAGTACTGTATCCAGTACTCTAAGTAAGGTCTCACCAGTGTTCTGTACAATGGCATGAGCATTTCCCTCTTCCTACTGCTAATACCTCTCCCAATGCAACCAAGCATTCTGCTAGCATTCCCTGCTGCTCTATTACATTGTACATTGTCATTAACAGCCAGAAACTGGAGGAAAATAAATGTGGATTAATGTATAGCCATTTATAAGCTTAACAAAATCTCCATTATCTTTTCCATTTATTTTGCAGAAGGCAATGTTATTTGTCTATTTTGTATGTTTTAAAAATACATTATCAGTGAAGAGTAGAATAAATTTTATCCCATTTACGAGACATAAAATTGTGATAATGTATATTTGTGATATAAGTAGAAATTACATTTTGAGATGTTAGATATAAATTATTAAATTAAGAACTAGAGTCAGGGATAGCGTCTGTCTCCGCGGGCACAAGACCCCGTGTGGAGAAGTGGTGGGCAAGCCATCATGGGCCACCCATGGGAGTGAAACGTTCGAGGCTTGTGGAGACAAGATGAGCATGTTAGCCTTTTATTATTTTTCTCTAGGGAAAGCATAGGGCCAGTTAATAGTTGTTGTACATGGGCTATTTGCAGCCTCCATTGCTACATCACCTGTCTGCTCCCTTACCTGCCCACCCCCGCTTATTCCTCCCACCGATCCCTCCCCTTCATCTGCAGTCCCCCACTTTCCCCTACTGCCCCTCCCTCTACTCCACCTTCTCCTCCTCCTACTCCTCCTTCCTGCTCTTACTCCTCCCCCTCTTCCTACTCCTCCCTCTACTCCACTTTCTCCTCCTACCCCTTCCTCTACTCCACCTTCTCCTCTCTCCTCCTACTTCTCCTCTTCTCCTCCTCCTACTCCTCCCTCTACTCCACCTTCTCCTCTCTCCTCCTACTTCCCCTCTACTCCTCCTTCTTCTTCCTACTCCTCCCTCTACTCCACTTTCTCCTCCTACTCCTCCCTCTACTCCACCTTCTCCTCTCTCCTCCTACTTCCCCTCTACTCCTCCTCCTACTCCTCCCTCTACTCCACCTTCTCCTCCTCCTACTCCTCCTTCCTGCTCTTACTCCTCCCCCTCTTCCTACTCCTCCCTCTACTCCACTTTCTCCTCCTACCCCTTCCTCTACTCCACCTTCTCCTCTCTCCTCCTACTTCTCCTCTTCTCCTCCTCCTACTCCTCCCTCTACTCCACCTTCTCCTCTCTCCTCCTACTTCCCCTCTACTCCTCCTTCTTCTTCCTACTCCTCCCTCTACTCCACTTTCTCCTCCTACTCCTCCCTCTACTCCACCTTCTCCTCTCTCCTCCTACTTCCCCTCTACTCCTCCTCCTACTCCTCCCTCTACTCCACTTTCTCCTTCCACTCCACCTTCTCCTCTCTCCTCCTACTTCTCCTCTACTCCTCCTTCTCCTCCTCCTACTCCACCTTCTTCCCTCTCACTCTATCCGCTACTCATTCTTCCATCTCCCCACCACCATATCTGTATCCTTTATATGCTTCCTCCCTTCTTATTCCTTACCAATTTCCTCCACTCATAGACGACTCTGCCTCTACCTGACAACATTATATTTTGAAGAAAAGTTGCTCTGGCCACTCTTCCGCCACTTCCCAGGGGGGAATACCACACTAACGAAAAATTAAAATTATTCAGACATGAAAGAACTGTTTTGGGCACTCTCAAAGAAATAGTGCGGTCCTGACCCAGATTCCCATGGAAGTAAGACACCTGTAAGGGAGGTGGCTGTCCCTCATGTTTTTTCTACACTAAGTCCCCAGAAATCTCATGAAAGGAACCTGACTCATTAGAACAAAACATGAACATTCAATTTACAGATCTCTACAGAGGGGGGTTAGCAAGAGAACTGTGAATAGAAAGACAAATACCCCCCAATCTCACACAGAAATAGGTGAGGAAACCTCTTCTACTGCTCCTCATGGTTGCTTTGAACAGATGAAAGAAGAAACAAGACACCTTTCAACAGAGCATGCAGTAGCTTTACCAGATCCTGACTCCACTCTGTTTGCGGATAAAGAGGAAAGGTACCATACTGGATTTGCTGTTGCTACAGAAGATCAGGTACATCAAGCACCTTCACTTTCCTCACTCACATCTGCTCAAGACGCTGAATTGACAGCCTTCTCAGTGGCATACAAAATGCCTGAAGGAAGACATGCCAATATCTACACTGACTCAAGACATGCCCTGGGTGCAGCACATTATTTTGGATCAATCTGGAAGATAAGAAGCACCACTCAGCTGACTAAAAGCTGCCAACCAAGCCACAAGTGCACCAAGGGAAGTGGACAGAATGGTGTCCGCTAAAGAAACTTCTATACTCACCATGTAGATCCTACCTACAGATCTCAAGCTTCTGAAAGAATGACAAGCAGCTACTGACCCTGAAGAAATACAAAGCTGGAAAAACAGAAAGGGGCAACCCTTGAAGACGGGCTGTACTCCAACGCTCTTAAGCTCTGTTTACCCAAAAACATGTACTGGGCAGTGAGCCCATGGAACTTTATACCTATCCAAGACCCTCATGAACTCTTTGATCTCTAAAATACTCCTAAGCACCTAGCTAACTCTTAATATCCCTTTCAAGAATCCAGATGACAAAGAGCTACTGGGTCAAATATGCACTAGTTATCATAGACATTTTGTCAGGATGGCCAGAAGTCTAGCCGGTCATCAATGTGACATCCAAGACCATATACCCAGTAGTGCATTGTGAAAGTTGCAGAGATCACTCAGTGGATTCATTGTTCCAGATTCAAGACTCTCTCTGCAACATGAGAAGTGACATTTGTTGATTTTGACACACTTTTGACTCTAAAGAAAAAATGACTTGTTAAATAAAAAGATACCAGCAAGTAGGTGTTTGATGGCCATAATAATGCCTGACCACCTGCCATCGATGGAAAGCCGAGGACCCCAAAAGGAGACCTCGTGAAGCTAAAAAGATCCAAACGCCAAGCTCCCTCAGGATTATTTGCCCATCCTGAGTTTGTGGTGATATTAATATTGACTAAATGATCCGAGTCCACCTACGCTGATGTAGCGTGGGACAGGTTTAATACTACAATGCATAAGCAAATGCGCCCTAGCCAAAGTTATTATGTCCATACACATAATACATGACAAGGTACTCTTGACACACCACATTCATGCTTCAGAACATAAAGAGGAGCACCCCTCTAAAGGGAAAGTTTGACACACATATATATATATATATATGGATGCCATAGGTGTGCCAAGGGGGGGTACCAGATGATTTTGCAGTAAAAGGAAAGTTTGAGTCCATTTTCCCAATCGTCACTGCTAATAATTATAATAATATTTTGATTTGCATTTATTATATCTATTGCAACCAACAACGTTTACCTGTCACCATGACTTGTTGTGCCTATATTCCAGATAACACAGGTCCATACGGTAATGTAAGCTCGTCTATTTATGATGTCCCTCTGAAGAACTAAGAAGACTTTAAGAACCGTTACTTCATAGGGTTTTGTGCCTTTGGGCTAACCTGTCTTCTGAAACTAACTAATAAAGTTTATCTCTTAGAATATTTACATTTCATAGGGGGGACTGATGTAGAATTATTAAAAAATCTTTATTGTACTTGTATTGCATTATTGCACTAACTCCATTTTAACCTGATGCTGTGACAAATCCTCCATTTTGTCCTCATAACCTGACTTCTCCATATGAAAACTACATTACATGACAGAATTGCTCAGCACATCTAACACAATAGACAAAGACTGTATTTTTCCATAAAGATATGACTAACCCAGGAACTGCTGAATTTCCCCTAACTCGCAACATAGTATAAATTGAAGGCCATGAGAACACTGTAGTAATGAAATGTTCTATTCATAAGAGACCTTGCACCTGACCACGAGATCTGACATCACTGACTGTGTAAAATGACGCTCAAGACCCCCTTGTCCCCACCCGTGTCCAAAATAATACCACCTCTTGGTGGGTGGACACGAAGTTAGTCACATAATGTTTAATCCAATTAATGATGTTTATTTGTTATTATCTGATAACCAATGATGATGTCATTTTGCTTTTAAAAAGATCTGCACAACTGTTTTCCAACCAGATTGTATTAAATTTTCTGAAGTGCTTTTAACCTGAACTCCATGTGTCAGTGTGAGCTTACTTCTGCGTATACGCAATTTAATCATCTCAGATTTGGACAGGAACAGATAGACATTTAAACATATTTGTTTATTTCTAAATTAATCCACATCAGACCCCCTCCAAACAAAAAGGAGGTCGTCTATGTACCGAGAATAGGATACCAGGTTCTCCACCCAGCCATGCCCACTCCAGACAGACAGGTCTTCCCACTCTGCCATATATAGGTTGGCATAGCTGGGTGCGAACCTGGTACCCATAGCTGTGCCAGTCTTTTGTAAATAAAAACTATCTTTAAACCAGAAATAATTGTGTTTTAAAATTAGGTCTATGCCCTCAATTATAAAATTGATTTGTTCTTGAGGTATTGAGTTATCTCGTTCTAAAATGGATCGAATAGCTTTACATCCCTTGTCGTGGTTAATGATCGTATATAATGACTGTACATCACAAGTAATAAGTATATAATCTTCCTTCCAGACGATAGTTTCCAATTTCTTCAAAAGGTCTATCGTATCTTTTAAATATGATTTTGTTTGTCTGACATATGGTTGCAACATTATATCAATATATTCGGATAGGTTTGAAAGGAGAGATCCTATACCTGACACGATAGGCCGTCCAGGGGGATTACTCAAATTCTTGTTGATCTTTGGAAGAAAGTATATTACTGGAATTTTTGGGAATTTTATATTTATATAGTTATATTCTTTCGCACTTACAATTCCTATGTCTTTTCCTTTTTCCAAATATACCTTAAATTCAGATTTAATGTCTGCTGTTGGATCTTTATGTAGTTTAACATATGTATTGCAGTCGTTTAATTGTCTCAGAGCTTCTGTCTCATATTTTTCTTTCGATTGGATAACCAAGCCCCTGCCTTTGTCAGCGGGTTTGATCACTATTGTGGTATCATTATATAGATCTTTAATTATTTTCATTTCTTTGTTATTCATATTTGGTCTGTCATAAATTTTTTAGTGTCTAATGTTTTTTAAGTCCTTACACTCTTTCTTTTCAAATATATCCAAAGCACTTGATTTCATATAGGCAGGATAAAAAGTGGATTTACTTTTAAGTTCACTGTTTCTGTATTCCTTTGTGTTGGTGTTACTTGTATTGGCACCTAAATTAGTGTCAGAGTTATCTTTGATAGTGTAGAAACGTTTTAAGGTGGCATTCCTTACGAATTTATTTACACCTATATATGTAAGGAACGAATTATATGGCTTGGTTGGAGCAAACTTGAGTCCTCGTTTTAAAATATTTATCTCAGTAGTGTTTAAAACTTTGTCAGATAAGTAAAAAATGCCTGTAGGTATGTTCTGTGATTTCTGATCTAAAAACTTTCTAGCCTTCCTTTTTGCTGTCTTCTCCCTGATCTCCTTCCTCTAATTCTCTCTTGCAGCTTTTTATAGGTGTGATGTTCAGATGATGAGTTTGTCTCTCTCTGTTGGAAGGGATTTCTAAAAAAGAAGTTTCATCAAACTGTTCGCAAAAAGATAAGGCATGATATCTATTGTTTTTGATTGGATCATGTGGTGATAATGGTTTTGTCTCATCTTGTCTTTTGTATGACTTCTTTGGGTATTCCCAGGAGTACCTTCCATTTGTTTGTTTCTGTTTGGGGGAGTCTCGTATGTAGGTATATCTGTGTGTCTTGGGTCTCACAATCAAAGGTGATATCGGGACATCTCGATGTGTGGTGTATTTAGGTTTAACTTCTCTTTTTTCTAAATTATGTGCATTCAATTTTTCAAAAGGTTTATTGTGAAAATGAGTGTTCTGGTAGTGATTGGTGTGAAATCTATCATTTCTAGTGTTGAATCTTACAGGGGATTTATTTGGTGATCTGTGACGATTGTGATAAAAGTGTTTCCTTTCATGTGTTTCTTGACTTTGTAGTCTTTTGGATCTAAATTGACAGCCTCTTTGTGTGTTGAGATTGTGGTGCATTCCCCCATTTTTCCATTGGTTTTGTGTGTTAGATTTTTTTGTGTTATATGTGCGAACTTGTTTTTGTGCATAATCGTGTTTATCTCGATTATATTTTTGAATTTTTATCCTTTTTATATCCATTTCAATTTTTTCTACATTTTTTTAAATTTTTTGTGATGAATTGTAAAACTCTTCAGTATCACCAAAAGGGATCAGTTGTTCTCTTAGTGCGTTTATTCTTTTATCTATTATAGATAATTTTTCACTTTTGACTTTTATGAGACTTTTCATTAATCCAAAAGAGCAAAATCCTAGATGGTTATACCATTCCTCCATAAAAATTTTATTTTCAGTATCTGATGTAGGCATTTTAAAAAATCTCAGGCCTCTCGGAGTTATTTTCTCTTCTATGTATTTGGTTACAGTTGCTATTTCCCACCTTAATTTCATTTCTTTTGTTAGGGAAAATTCTAGTTCTTTAAGTAATTCAGGTAAGTTATCAAAGATAATTAATGGTTCATCTGTATTAAATTCTTCTAATTCACTAAAAACATCATTGATATTTATAGTGTAATTGTCTCAATATTCAAACAGAGTCATTCTATAGGGCTGCCTATATAGGGAATATACAAATATTGGAAAAAAGATAGAATAATAGGCGCTCACTATAGTTAACAATGGACAGGCAGCAGTATACAAACAAGGATTCCCAAACCTTGTGGATAATGTACAGAAAAAAGAAAAGTGTATCCCGCGCCTAGTATTTTATATGTGCAAAATATACATACATATGTTCTCAAGTATATCCAGAAGAAACCGCACCTCGGAATAAAGCAATGAAATAAAAAACAATAGTGCAATACAGTGATATATTTGGTGGTGGTGAGTACAGCTACATATAATTCACTCACATTTATATGAGCTATAACCGAGCTCAGCTGTGCAGCGCTTGGACGGTACAATCCCCGTCTTAGGATATGTTGTTGTGGTGTATACAGGGGCTTCCAAAGTGCAATATGCGTGGTATATGCAAAAAAACCTGGAAAATAACAGCCAATGGTGAAGTAAGTACCAGTAATGGTGTAAATAATGGATAGTATTGTACTTACAATTGCTAGAGCATGTGACCTGCTCTAGTATGATCAGCTTAGGTGGTATAATCCCCACAAAGGATATACAGGATCCAGGAGGTAAAAGAATGAATATAAAAAGTAACTTTAAAAGTATACTTTAATATAAACAAAATATAAACAAAAACCATAAAAGGTATAAAAAGTTAATCATTTCCGGTCGACGCAAGTGCCGCGTCACTTCCGGTGCGCCGTATGCGTTCCACCGGCACCCGGAACCAGGAAGAAGACACACACCAGACGGAAATCTGCCAATTTACTAACATATAAAAACGGATCTGAGAGGAGGTTGCACCACACTTCTGAAGAAGCCTTGTGAGGCGAAACTCTTTAAGTGGGACATTAACGTTTTATACCTTTTATGGTTTTTGTTTATATTTTGTTTATATTAAAGTATACTTTTAAAGTTACTTTTTATATTCATTCTTTTACCTCCTGGATCCTGTATATCCTTGGTGGGGATTATACCACCTAAGCTGATCATACTAGAGCAGGTCACATGCTCTAGCAATTGTAAGTACAATACTATCCATTATTTACACCATTACTGGTACTTACTTCACCATTGGCTGTTATTTTCCGTTTTTTTGCATATACCACGCATATTGCACTTTGGAAGCCCCTGTATACACCACAACAACATATCCTAAGACAGGGATTGTACCGTCCAAGCGCTGCACAGCTGAGCTCTGTTATAGCTCATATAAATGTGAGTGAATTATATGTAGCTGTACTCACCACCACCAAATATATCACTGTATTGCACTATTGTTTTTTATTTCTCTGCTTTATTCCGAGGTTCGGTTTCTTCTGGATATACTTGAGAACATATGTATATATATTTTGCACATATAAAATACTAGGCGCGGGATACACTTTTCTTTTTTCTGTACATTATCCACAAGGTTTGGGAATCCTTGTTTGTATACTGCTGCCTGTCCATTGTTAACTATAGTGAGCGCCTATTATTCTATCTTTTTTTCCTATAATCTTTCAATGTAGGGTAATAACTGCTTGATCCAATGATAAATCTGACTGCCATTCTGGGGTCAAGAAGGATTTTTTTTCCTAGCTTGTTGCAAAATTGTGCTTCAAACTGTTTTTTTTGCCTTCTTTTGGATCAACAGCAAAAAACAAATGTGAGGAAGGCTGAACTTGATGGACGCAAGTCTCTTTTCAGCTATGTAACTATGTAACTATGTAATAATGGTGAGTATAGTGTCCATTTAACCTTCAGGAAGAGAACTTGTGAACAGGAAATTCCTATAAAAGCTATTTTCATTTCAGTGCTTGTTATTCTGAAGTTTTGGCGAAGCTTACCTGGCTCCTGCTCCTGTTTCCGACCCAGTCCCTGCTCCTGAAACTGTTCCTGCCCTGCATACCTGTTCCCTGGTGCTTTGCTGCTCTTCATTGAATATACTGGCTACATGAACTTGGCTATGTGTCTATGTTTATGAACCTTTGCTGCCTGCCCTGACCTTGGATCATTTGACTTTACTTTTGGCTGCTCCTCTTGGACACCTCACTTGGACTTTGTTACATTAATAAGGACCAATACCATAACACATCTCCAAGAATCCTGACCTCAAGTCTAGATTCCGCTAAATGTTGTGCTTGTAATGGTGTGCTGTCTTGCTGCTATTGGTTTCCAACTCCTGATCATCAGTGACAATATATTTTACAAGAACATTCCATATGATAGTTAAATTTTTCCAGTGTTCTTTATGTTCTTTTTTATTTAGCATAGCGTGATACATATTTTCCCTTAAGCTTGTAACACATTTCCTGATTGCACTGTTGTCAATTAAATGCTTTATTCACTGCAATTTAACAAGCTCTGATGCATCTCTATGTAAGCATATAAATAAAAACAACCTTTATCTCTCTTTTTTTGGTCACATTATGACTAGGTTTACAGTTATAAAAAAAGATATATGGAGGCCCTGTAGATTTAACTGCCAAAGGACCCAAGACTCACTAATTTTAAATAGTAGACCTTTTCTAACCTAGTACACAGGATTGTATTCTACCTTTTATTGTAAACAGAATATATAATATGTATACACAATTATCTTCATATATAGTAAAAAACAAAACTAATAAGAAAATAAAATAGAAGATCTCAATCATCTAGTCTTTCAGGAAATGTTCTCATACACCCAGAGATATGTTTCACCAGCTTGCATTGAAGAAAGTAGAACTTGTATCCATAACTGGGGGCAATACCCAACACCTCTAAGAGGTAGGGAAGCAGAAATAGTAGCTATCCTGACTGTGAATCACAAACACTGCTATAAAATCTTGCAGAATAGAAGCTAGGGCCCAGACAGAGTTGTTAACGCAGTAATTCCAAGGAGAAACTCTTATGCCTGTTTTGAAGTTTGAAGTCTGCAAGACTTGGCTCAGCATTAATCACCTTTGGCATGATTCTGAGCGTATGTTCTTATGTTCATATTCTTCTGTTTTGCCATGTTCTTTGCGAGTGCTATACTTGCCTGTCTGTGTCTGTGTAGTGAGAATAGACACCTACTGGACCTGAAAGGCAAGTGAATTCTTCCATTGAATGTATCGATCTACACTCATACTATTGATAGGTAAGGCTGAAACTGTTTCTTAATAATGACAGTTGGCATTAGATGCACTAAACAAGTTTTACTAAACAGGTCCTTGTGTTCTAGGTTCGTATGTAGGGTTAGCAATATATGTTTATTTAAATATCATGTTTCTAAATGACAGATACATCAAGAAATCAAGCACGTAGGGTTTGTGCAGGAATCAACAATTAGTATGTAATAGAAACTAGGAACTTACACACTGCTACTGTGGAGAACCACTTTAAAATGTTGCTAAAGATGTTGGTCCTCCCTAGAATTCTTATGAGTAGGTTGCTTTCAGACCCATACAATTATGCCTTTTATACCTGTTTCACACTATACTTTTCCAATTACCAACTCAGCTACTTAAACCGTTTCAGAACCTATTAAAAGCTTATATACACGTTGCTCTCCTCCCTTGATAGATGATCTTGGAGTGTTTGATAGTTGACTATATTACTATGCATAATTTTGACACAACCCCGCACCTCTTTTTCAGACTCTCAACAACCACTCTGGGTCTCTCTAAAAGACTGATTTAATACTCTTGAATAAGCTTTTCACATGATTTCTTATATTTGGATAAACCTTTAAAATTATTTTTTCTCCCTCCCATCTACACATCCCTTCAATGCTACCTATCACTTCTCACGCTTTACAAATATTAAAATCTTAGGTCCTAAAGTTCCTACCATTGAACTCCTGTAACAATATTACAACATATTATGGCTGACGTAGCTATAACAGTTTGGACAAAGCATGGTCTCAACCAAGTCCATCAACTGTTTACAGCCTCCTCTAGTTCAATTATTTTCCTGAGCTGTCAACAACCCTGTAAACTATTATTTCTTAATTTCCTCTCTCTATTTCATCAGTTCCATCCTTTCTCTCTCTCCCTTATCTTCACTCACCACTTTCTATTTTCCCTCAAAATAGTTCTACCAACTCTCATTCTACAGTTTCATGAGAAATTTTTATAGACAACATCTGAGCAAGGTCTGTTGTAATGCCCCAGGAGTTGAAAGATAAGGGTTTATCACCGAAAGCATTCCAAAACCTCCTATTTCATTTTATAGTGTAACAATGCAATCATTGGGTTTGCCACTTCTTTTCTAGTAACATAGTGACCTTCGTACCTTATGAACATGTCTGAAATGTACTGTATACGTTATAATTTTAACATCCCTAATTTACTGATTATCTGCGTCATCACTTACCTGCCTCTTATTTTATGATATGTTAAAATACACTCTGCATTGGAGCTTGAGGTTATTTGGGATATTCAGAGATATAACAACACATATATTCTTAAAGGAATAGCATCAAATAAGTAAAAGGATCAAAGAGATCTCACTGAAACAGAATGATGGGAGCCCAATTTGTGTTTTTATTGCTGATGTCCTTCATAAGTTGTGGTGAGTTTTATTATATTTTATATAAAGCTATAGCAATGAACAATCTTTTAAATCCCTTTAAAGCGGTTTGTTGTACCATAAATAGAAATCCCCACAAATATAGAATTTAATATTTTTGAATACGTTTTGAAAGATTGAATATTTTTGTCCAAAGTATTGAAATGTCAGAATTATATCTTATATATCTGAAAAAAGTATCAATATATAAAAAAATGTAAAAAAAACTTGAAATATTTTTAAAAATATAAAATAATTTTAAAAGTTTATCTGAAAATATTAAATAATTTTATTTAATTCAAAGTAATTTTACAATTTTAAACCATAATGACTGAATTGAAAACATATTTAATGCATGGAGGCTACTCAGCTTTGTGGCTGAATTAGCTTTAATCAAGCTTGGTAGCATTGTCCTAGTTGAATTTTAATTGCGAGTAAATTTTATTTATCCCCTTAAAACCCATGACATACCAATCGCAATACGTAGCCGCTTGAAGGCTTTAGAAAGGTTCTGACTGTGAGTTGACACATGTTACTGCTTTTCTGCTAATGGATATCCCCTCTAAGTGCCCGGACATTCTTTATTTTTTCCAAATTGTAATTTTGCAGTGATCAGGTTGTACATACAATGCAGCAGACATTATTCAAATCCCTTTTTTTTCTCTTTTTTTTTTAGCCATATGCTACAATTATTTACATAATTTTTTCACATCATTTCTACACTAAAAAATAGTTAAATATTACGTTGAGATACGTATTCAGCCCCTTTGCCCTGACACTTGCAATTCAGCTTAGATGTATCCCATTTGTTGGATCATGTTTCTACACTTTGATTGAAGCCCACCTATGGCAAAATCAGTTGAATGGACATGCTATGGAAAGGCATAGACCCGTCTAAATAAGGTCTGACAGCTCTATATGCATGAAGCTGTAATGATTCAATTAAGTACTGAGTTAAGAATCTGAATACTCATGTCAATGTGATATTTCAGGTTTTTTTTCTGTATAATATATTTGCAGTGGAGTAAAAATCTAGTATTTTTTGCTTTGTCATCAGGCAGTAGTAAGCACAAATTGATGCGAAAAACAATAATTCAGATAATTTTTGCATTATATTGCAACATAAAAACTATTTTGAAATAATTTAAGGGGTCTGAATATTTTCTAAATGCACTGGCATAACAGACATACTAGAATACAACACAAAACAAAGTCATACAGTATATTTAGTTAAAGGTAGGACACTCCCACTTTATCAATGATTCAAGGCATATTTGCTTGTCTAAATTTAACAAGCATTTTGAGATAATTTGGCAGCATGACACAAATTAAGCAAACTAGACCAACGTTCTATGTTAATATTTGAATATTTCATATAAGACACTATATGGGGTTTTGTACTAAACTGAGAAATATAGGGAACTAACGAGGAGATTGTCAAATTCTGTATCAAAATTGCTGAGCTGGAAACACAGCTGAGATAGGGGAAATTAACCAATTTGTCCATTTTGTTCTACTTTTGAAACGGATAAATTCATAACATTTCTGGTATAATTAATAACTAGACTTATGTAATTAGTTTCAAATTAATTGCAATTTGCCCAAATTGTTGGCAACGTGTGAGTCATCCTAATGCTGCACCTCCAATTCTCCATATGGCCGAATCACAAAACAAATTAAACGGATAATGGATATACAGTTTCATTTGATTTTTATTAAAGAGTTTGCTGGAGATTGTACAATACTAATGTATGCAATGTATAAAAAGTGTGTCTATAGAGACATAGAAATGTTCAGAAAAGAGACATCACATTCCATTTGCTGGAACGATAGGTAAAAGGAACATCCTTGGTAAATACAAGAATAGTAATGGAAGGTTATGTAGTGCACACATAAATCAGAGAGAAAGAGAGGTCCCAGTCTGTGAAATCTGGAAAGTCCCCGTTTTGCTGTTATAACACAAGTTGCAATAGTTGCTCCACTTTTACACCCTGCTATAGGAGGAGGAGGTGGATGTGGAGTAGGAGGTTGAGGAGGCGGTGACCGTGGCGGTGTAGGTGGAAGCAGCGGTGGAGGCGGAGGAGGTAGCCTAACTGTTTCTTATTATTTTTTATTTTTATTTTTCGGTCCAAGGAAGGAGTCCCGTAGAATTTTGCATAGGCAGGGTCATGTAGGGGGAAGGTTGAAAGATTGGAGTTGTTTCCCAGATAGATGAAGAGTCAATTTTCAGGTGACAAAATAATAATTCCTGATCAACAGAACCACATTGGGATCACTTGCGTTCAGGCGTAGAGCTCTGTGCACTCTGTACATGATTACTGGGGTGTCTGTAGGTTAAAAAGCTCAGTTAGGGTAGCTCTCAGATCCTACTGATCTTTTCAGGTAGACCCTTCATTCAGTGGGGTAGCCCCCAAAATATTGGGACATATAAAAAAAAAGAAACTTTTGCGGCCGGTGGTGCATTTCTTGCAGTCCAATAACGCCATCAGGTTTTTAAAACTGTCCGTCTCCACCAGACTGAATGACAGCATTTCAAAGGCCAGGAATTTTGAAATGCTGACATACAGTGCCAGGGATCGCGGGTGGGTAGAGGGGTACTTCCTCTTTCTCTCCAGTGTTTGGGAGATTGACAGCTGAACGCTTCCATGGGACAGTGTGGAGATGCTTGGGGACGGTGGAGGACGTGGTGGCGTTGCTGCCACATCCTCTGTTTGTGGGGTGGCAGGTGCCACTGTCACTCCATAGGTGGAGGAAGAGGCTGAGACAGCAGCAGAAGAGGAAGCAGGAGGAGCCTGAGACCTTTCTTGGTTTTTGAGGTGCTTACTCCACTGCAGCTTGTGCTTTGCATGTAGATGCCTGGTCATGCAAGTTGTGCTCAGGTTTAGAACGTTTATACCTTGCTTCAGGCTCTGGTTGCACAGCATGCAAACCACTATTGTCTTGTCGTCAGCACATTGTCTGAAGAACTGCCACGCCAGGGAATTCCTTGGAGATGGCTTTGCTGTGCTCGGTCCCTGGTGCGGTGGGCAGTAGCAGGCGTACTGTCTAGGGAATGGCCGCTCCACTTTTACACCCTGCTATCGGAGGAGGAGGTGGATGTGGAGTAGGAGGTTGAGGAGGCGGTGACCATGGCGGTGTAGGTGGAAGCAGCGGTGGAGGCGGAGGAGGTAGCCTAACTGTTTCTTATTATTTTTTATTTTTATTTTTTTTATTGGGGTATCCCTCAAAATATTGGGACATATAAAAAAAAGAAACATTTGCGGCCTGCGGTGCATTTCTTGCAGTCCAATAATGTCATCAGGTTTTTAAAACTGTCTGTCTCCACCAGACGGAATGACAGCATTTCAAAGGCCAGGAATTTTGAAATGCTGGCATTCAGTGCCAGGGATCGCGGGTGGGTAGGTGGTACTTCCTCTTTCTCGCCAGTGTTTGGGAGATGGACAGCTGAACGCTCCCATGGGACAGTGTGAAGATGCTGGACAATTGTGTACCTGTCCTATGCTGATGGAGGAACCCACCCTCCGAGCCACTTGTGAATGACTGGCCTGATAACCATGGAAATGACCCCTCTTCCTCCTCCTTTTCCTCCTGTGCCACATCCTCTTCCATCATCGCCCAAAGCGTTTGTTCAAGGAGACATAGAAGCGGGATAGTAAGGCTGATAATGGCATCATCGGCACTGACCATGTTGGTGGAGTACTCGAAACAGCGCAACATGGCACACTGGTCTCACATGGAGGCCCACTCATTGGTGGTGAAGTGGTGATGTGCTGCAGAGCGACTGACCCGTGCTTGCTGCAGCTGAAACTCTACTATCGCCTGCTGCTGCTCGCACAGTCTCTCCAGCATGTGCAAGGTGGAGTTCCACCTTGTGGGCACATCGCATTTGAGGCGGTGAGCGGGAAGGCCAAAGTTATGCTGCAGTGCAGACAGGCGAGCAGCAGCAGAGTGAGAATGCCGAAAGCGCGCACAGATGGCCCCCACTTTCTGCAGCAGCTCTGATATATGTGGGTAGTTTTTCAGGAATTTCTGCACCACCAACCGGCTAGGCACAGAGCTGCTACGAGATTTCACCCATTATCGCACACCAGCAGGATGGGCTTGAGGCTCAGGGGCAACAACCACTCATCAGTCTGTTGTTCCATGCCTGTCCACAGCTCCTGCGCGGTGTGGGGTTTTTCCCCCAAACATATGAGTTTTAAAACAGCCTGCTGTCGTTTCCCCCTGGCTGTGCTAAAGTTGGTTGTAACCGGATGCAAAGCTGTGTATCCAAATAAAGATTGTAAAACGTTGTATCCTGGAACCGGATGAGGAGGTGGTAGAGGAGGAGGAAGGAGGCAACAGGAGGCAAAGCTGTGTACCCAAATAAAGATTGTCAAACGTTGTATCCTGGAACTGTGTCCCATCCAGTTACTGGGGAAATGGGTCTGACCTATTCTAATCAAAGGGGATAACCATCGGTTACCCAGGTCCCGCTTGGTGGCAAGCAGCAGGATCCCATGTCCCTACTAACAGACCCATGGACTACAGTGCTCTAAAGCAACCTACACTGCAGGACTTGTGTGGAGCCTGGTGGGCGTAAGAAGGACATATGGACTGCTGTGCTCATGGAGGACGACCAGGCACGTAATGAGGCAACAAACCCAAGCCAGGGGCCGGAGATGAGGAGGAAGTGCGCAAGGAGGTGGACCGGCGCCTGGCATATTACCAAGAGCCACCCTAAGAGGAGATCATCAGCAGGACCTTTTTGGAGGTGCAAGCCTATGTCCTTGCCAATAGACAGATGGCGACCTCCATGAACCCAGATGAAGGAAGAAGGGAGCAGAGGGCGCCGGGAAGCACAACCACCCTGGCCCACAAGCTACCATACAATGCCTTCAAAGAGTTCAAGGAAGCAGAAGAAGGCATCAATTACTTTTTACAAGACTTTGAGCACCAGTGCCTACTCCAATACATGGCCAGCAAACTAGTGGGGAAGGCAGCGGATATTTTCCAGGCTGTACCAGAAGAGCATATCAGAGACTATCCCTTTATTACACAAATCTTCCTGGCCCAGTATGCAGTCATCCCCGAGCAATACTGCCGAAAGTTCAGGGAGACCCGGAAAAGGGAAATGGACTCGCATGCGGAGTGGGCATGCCGCATCACAAGAGCCACCCAAACTAACTTAACTCCCATCAAGCCAAGTTACCAGAGGAGATCACCCAGCTCTTCATGCTAGAGCACTTTTTCAATGGTCTCCCCAATGACAAGGCTGGTGAGAGACTGCCAGCCCCAGACCCAAGAAGTATTGGTATGAGCTGCTGAAGCTAGCTCACAATATCCCCTTGGCAGGGCATTTGGGCAGGAGCTGGACGACAGCGTCTCGGCTCACCCAAAGCTTCTTCTGCCCAGGCATCTCTCAGGATCTGAGGCAGTACTGCCAGATGTCTGCCAGAGAGTGGGGAAGAGAAGGGACCGGCACAGGGCCCCCATCCATCCCCTACCTATTAGTGAAGATCTGTTTGTCAGAGTAGCTGTCAACATTATAGGTCCCCTAGCCAAGCTTAGTCCCTCTGGGAAGAAGTACATTCTGACCATCGTGGACTACGCGACTCGGTACGCTGAGCAGTATTCGGGCATAGAGATGCCGCGAACATAAAATTTTCCGTTTGCGAATGGCGAACGCGAATTTCCGCAAATGTTCGCGAAATGGCGAACCGGGCGAACCGCCATAGACTTTAATAGGCAGGCGAATTTTAAAACCCACAGGGACTCTTTCTGGCCACAATAGTGATGGAAAAGTTGTTTCAAGTGGACTAACACCTGGACTGGGGCATGCCGGAGTGGGAACCATGGCAAAACTCCCATGGAAAATTACATAGTTGATGCAGAGTCTGGTTTTGATCCATAAAGGGCATAAATCACCTAACATTCCTAAATTGTTTGGAATAACGTGCTTTAAAACAACAGGTATGATGTTGTATCGATCAGGTAGTGTAAGGGTTACGCCCGCTTCACAGTGACAGACCAAACTCCCCGTTTAACGCACCGCAAACAACCGCAAACAGTCCATTTGCACAACCGCAAACTCCCCATTTGCACAAGGTTGGATACCAAGCTAGCCATGTCCCGTTCCTTGTCCTCACTGATGTAATTGAAGGTCTCTTCCTCCACCCAGCCACGTACAATACCAAGGGTCCCCGAAAGGTGACAGCAAGCCCCCTGGGATGCCTGCTGTGTTTGGTCTTCCACCTCCTCAAAGCCACCTTCCTCCTCTGACTCCTCTTCTTCAGACTCCTCTCTCTGCATTATTATAAGGTGTGTTAAGTAGTACTATTTGTGGTGAAACCAACCTCGACACTGGGCCCTGGAGAAGCCTGTTTGGCCGCCTCCTACCTGCTGACTATGGCCCCTGGGTTATTTGGGGCATATTGTATTTTATTGTGCGACTGCTGGCCCTTTAAGCACAGTGAATGGTATTTTATTGTACTGCTGCTGGCCCTTTAAGAACTGTCTGGGGACATATTGAGACTTTGGGTAACAATACCCTTTAAGACTATGGCCCCTGAAAACGTATGGACTTTTATTCGGTGTGTATGGCCCTTTAAGAACCATCTGGGGACATCTTGTAACTTTGGTGAACAATGCTCCTTTAAGACTATGTCCCCAGACCTGTAAAATAACGTGTTCCTGGCTTTCTCCCACTTGGTTCAGTAAATAGGGCTTACTGAACCAAGTACCACACAGGCGGACCACCCAGAAGTTAAAGTGTGCAAGCAATTTACCTCCCAGGCTGTGAGGTTACTGCAGGTTAATTGCACGTGGCGGCGGCCATCTTTGTTCAGTCGAACACGGTCAGCGGTGTATGCTAAAGATTCTGTGGAACTGAAATCGGCTACACATTTTACCGAACACCGCTGACCCTTAGCTTCTCCTACACTTCGTTTTTCAGCTCCAGAGACTAAGTCCCGTTCGAACTGTTTTGGGCAGGAAATTGTGCTTGCGGTCAGTCATAAAGGGACCTCCAGCTAACTTTTGATCCACTGCAGGGATTTGGCTGATTTTTGGAAGTGTTTATGTTTAAAGTGTGCTGATTCCAAATATGTAATTGTTATGAACATGTGATGTATGGTTTTGAAGTTATAAATATTGTGTAAAAAGTATATTTTAAACTGTATGCATAATGGGATTATGTGTCACACTAAGGGGAGGGGATGTGTGGGTTGCACCCGTGATACTATTGGTTATTTTATGCCTCCCCCTGGGTGTGGCCTGCATGTGTGAGATGGAAATAAAAGCCAGGCTGGATGAGCCAGTCGAGAGTTCCTGTTTAACCCTCAAAGTGAAGTGTTGTCTCATTATTGTGGGAGGATTTATTGCATGCTGTTCCAGTTTGACTGCTAGGAGTGCAATCCTATTCAACTATCTACAGCATTCAGAGGCTTGAGAGGATTTATATGCTTCTCAGATTCGGTGATTGTGGTGTCTGCCAGAGTGCTTGGAGTCCTCAGGAAACGCTAGGAGCATCCTTTAACGGAGGTACCCAGCCGGGGTGCCAGGCGATCCGTTACACTATTCCTATCAGTTTAATCCCTGTTACGTCCCCTATCAGGGGACGTGTATATGGCATAGATTTTAAGAACTGGGAGATGGAAAAAGATGCTTGGTCGGTCCTCCTACTTCAAATTTGGGGCACTGCACGTGCAATCTAATGTGCCACCAGATAGGAGTGGTGTGTTAAGTAGTACTATTCTTATCAGTTTAATCCCTGTTACGTCCCCTATCAGGCCTTTTTTAGTTGAATGTATCGCCCACTGTCAGTCCCTATGGGATCCATCCCTCATTAATCTTAATAAAGGTGAGGTAATCTAGACTTTTTTGACCTAGGTGACTTCTCTTCTCAGTGGCAATACCTCCTGCTGCACTGAAGGTCCTTTCTGACAGGACACTTGAAGCGGGGCAGGCCAGAAGTTCTATCGCAAATTGGGATAGCTCAGGCCACAGGTCAAGCCTGCACACCCAGTAGTCAAGGGGTTCATCGCTCCTCAGAGTGTCGATATCTGCAGTTAAGGCGAGGTAGTCTGCTACCTGTCGGTTGAGTCATTCTCTAAGGGTGGACTCCGAAGGGCTGTGGCAATGCGTAGGACTTAAAAAGCTCTGCATGTCCTCCATCAACAACACGTCTGTAAAGCGTCCTGTCCTTGCCGGCGTGATCGTGGGAGGAGGAGGATTACTTTCACCTCTTCCCCTCTTAGATTCCCATTGTGCTGTGAAATCACCCTTATACGCTGTGTAAAGCATACTTTTTAATTTATTTTGGAACTGCTGCATCCTTTCCGACTTGCGGTAATTCGGTAACATTTCAGGCATTTTCTGCTTATACCGGGGGTCTAGCAGCGTGGACACCCAGTACAGGTCGTTCTCCTTCAGCCTTTTTATACGAGGGTTCCTCAACAGGCACGACAGCATGAAAGACCCCATTTGCACAAGGTTGGATGCCGAGGTACTCATGTCCCGTTCCTCGTCCTCAGTGATCTCACTGAAGGTATGTTCTTCCCCCCAGCCACGTACAACACCACGGGTACCAGAGAGGTGACAACGAGCACCCTGGGATGCCTGTTGTGGTTGGTCTTCCTCAAAGCCACATTCCTCCTCTGACTCCTCTTCCTCACAATCCTCTTCCAGCATTGCCGCAGGTCCAGCAAGCAATGCTGATAAGGCTGTTTCTGGTGGTGATGGTGACCACAACTCTTCCTCTTCATGCTCATCTATGGCCACATCCAGCACTCTTCGCAGGGCACGCTCCAGGAAGGATGGTGCCTTTGGTGCAACTGACTTGGTTTGTCACCTCCTCAAAAGGACACATGAGCCTACATGCATTGCGCATGAGCGTCCAGTAACGTGGCAAGAAAATTCCCAGCTCTGCAGAGGCTGTCCTAGCACCCTGGTCATACAAATAGTCGTTAACGGCTTTTTCTTGTTGGAGCAGGCGGTCAAACATTAGGAGTGTCGGGCTGTCGCAAATCAAGCGCCTCACTGGCATGTTGTTTCGCCGCTGGATATCTGAAAAGTGCGCCATGGCCGTGTAGGAACGCCTGAAATGGCCACACACCTTCCTGGCCTGCTTCAGGACGTCCTGTAAGCCTGGGTACTTATGCACAAAGCGTTGTATGATCAGATTACACACATGTGCCATGCACGGCATATGTGTCAACTTGCCCAAATTCAATGCCGCCAACAAATTTCTTCCGTTGTCACAAACCACTTTGCCGATCTCCAGTTTGTGTAGAGTCAGCCACTGATCCACCTGTGCATTCAGGGAGGACAGGAGTGCTGGTCCGGTGTGACTCTCTGCTTTCAGGCAAGTCAACCCTAAGACGGCGTGGCACTGCTGGAATAGTACCTGGGGAGCTGGGGGGGTGCCGTTGATGTGGAGCAAGACGCAGCAGCATAAGAGGACTCAGCCAAGGAGGTTATGGAAGAGGATGGAGTAGGAGGAGTAGAGGAGGTGGCAGCAGGCCTGCCTGCAAGTCGTGGCGGTGTCACCAACTCCTCTGCAGAGCCACGCATTCCATGCTTGGCAGCCGTCAGCAGGTTTACCCAATGCGCAGTGTAGGTGATATACCTGCCCTGACCATGCTTTGCAGACCAGGTATCAGTGGTCAGATGGACCCTTGCCCCAACACTGTGTGCCAGACATGCCATTACTTCCTTTTGCACAATCGAGTACAGGTTGGGGATTGCCTTTGGTGCAAAGAAATTCCGGCCGTGTACCTTCCACTGCGGTGTCCCAATAGATACAATTTTTTGGAATGCCTCAGACTCCACCAGCTTGTATGGTAAAAGCTGGCGGGCTAAGAGTTCAGACAAGCCAGCTGTCAGATGCCGGGCAAGGGGGTGACTGTGTGACATTGTGGCTTTTTATGCTCAAGCATGTCCTTGACAGACACCTGACTGTGGGCAGATGAGCAGGAACTGCTCAAGGCGAGAGACAGAGTGGCGGATGTTTGAGTAGGGGCAAGGAGGACAGCAGTGGTTGACGTGGCTGAAGATGCTGGACCAGGTGGAGAAAGGTGGCTTTGAGTTTGTGTGCTGCTTGTACTCATGTGTTGATCCCATAGGTGTTTGTGATGTGCGATCATGTGCCTTCGCAAAGCAGTTGTACCTAGGTGGGTGTTGGACTTCCCACGACTCAGTTTCTTTTGGCACAGGTTGCAAATGGCATTGCTGTTGTCAGAGGCAGACACACAAAAAAATGCCACACTGCTGAGCTCTGCAATGACGGCATTCTGGTGGTGGCAACAGCATGCGTTGATTGGCGTGCTGTCTGGCTGACCCCGGGTGCCGATGCATGCTGTCTGACTGTGCCACTAGCTCCTTGCGATGACCTCCCCCTGCTTCCAACTCGTCTCCTCCTCCTCCTCTCTGTCTCCCCATCTGAACTTTCCCCCTGTTCTTCTTCTCTTCTAGCAGGCACCCACGTGACATCCACGGACGCATCGTCATCATCAACCGCTTCACTTGTATCTGACAACTCGGCAAAAGAAGCAGCAGCGGGTACAACATTATCATCATCACACCGTATGTCCATGTGTGTAATGCTGCCTGACTGAGACATATCCTTTTTATCTACATCCTCTGGCAATAATGGCTGCGCATCACTCATTTCTTCCAACTGATGTGTAAATACCTCCTCTGACAGATCAAGTGAAGTGGCTGTGGTGCTAGTGTTGGTGGTGGCGGCAGGCGGGTGAGTGGTAACTTGAGAGGTGCCCGAAGCAAAGCTGGAGGAGGATGGTGTGTCAAGGGTCCGAGCGGAAGCTGTAGAAGATTAGGTGTCCTGTGTTAGCCAGTCAACTATGTCCTCAGAACTTTTCGAGTTCAGGGTACTTGGCCTCTGAACACTGGGCATTATTCTAGAGCCAAAGGGAATCACAGCACCAAGACCATGACGGCCCCTGTGGGGTGGCCTGCCTCTGCCTGTCATTTTTTTTTTTTCGATTAGTGGTACTATGCATGCAAGCTACTGTGACAGCAGATATGAGTGGCACTGTGCACTGGCAGAAGTTGGCAGAGTAGACGCTGTAGGCCTGACACACACGCTTGCAGACAACTAACTGCTATTCAATCTATTACAGTCAAAATTTTATTTTATTTTTTTAATGTACACTACTGTTACACCAGATATGAGTTGCACTGGTGTGACACTGTGCCCTGGCAGGCCCTGAAACGCACACGTGTGAAGAAAACTGACTGCTATTATTTCACAGTCAAATTTCTAGGTTTTGTTTTTAATGTACACTACTGTTACACCAGATATGAGTTGCACTGGTATGACACTGTGCCCTGGCAGGCCCTGAAACGCACACGTGCGAAGGAAACTGACTGCTATTATATTACAGTCCAAAATTTTTTTTAAAATGCAAGCTATTGTGACACCAGATATGAGTGGTGGCACTGGGCAAGTGGGCACAGTATATGCTGTGTGCCTGACACACACGCTGGCAGGCAGGCAACTGCAATTAGATTACACAGAAAAAAAAAAAAGCAGACTGATGTTCTAGCTCTAAAAAGGGCTTTTTGGGGTGCTGTCCTTACAGCAGAGATCAGATGAGTCCTTCAGGACTGTAGTGGACCATGAATACACTAGCCTAGCTTTCGATTTCCCTATTCAATTAGCAGCAGCGACACTGTCCCTCCTCTCACTAAGAATGCAGCTTCCGGGAGGCGGGGCCTAGCTGTCATGGAGGACTTCGTGTGAGCTCCCTCAATATCTCACTTTAAGAAGTTTTCAACAAGCGAATTTCACCCCAGAAGGGGATGACCCAGCAATGTTGCTCCTACCTGACCGACCCGACATGCTTAATAGCGGTCAGCAACTCGACAGAGTCTTACTTACCTCCGCGTGGTAAGTGTGGCCTGGTGCTCACCGGGCGGGAAAGGCGGACGATCTCCCGATCCTGGAATGCCCAGAAGCAGCTACTTCCTGGCAGGAGCTCCGTTACCCCCCCCCCCCCCCGGACCGGTGGGGTTTATCCCGATCCACCCCTGAGAGGCTGTCTGGAGCTAATGGATGCACAGAGCACAGCCGCCCAGGCTGACATACTCATCTGCGACTCTCCCAATATGGCGGCAGCTGCGTGTCCTCCTGGTACCAGCAAAGCATGGCAGGTAATTGAGTCTAAGCTGGACAGACTCTTTAATCAATTTTGGAAGCAAATAACAAGCAGGAAGCCCCAACAAGCTCCACCACAGCCCCAACAAGCTCCATCACAGCTAAGCGAAGCAGTTCCCATTAAAATCCACCAACGCAAAAGCCGTCGAAGACGGGACCGGAGGCACAAACAGAAGTGCAGAGCCTGCCCCACGTCAAGCACTCACTCCACCTTAAGCCACCACAATCCCGCACCGGACATGAAGCACCACCGGGACAGATCCGACCACCCGACAAAACAAGCTTCCACCACCTCAAGCTGCGAACCCGGCACTCAGCCAGAGACTTGCCTTTGTTGTTCCAGGTATCAGGGACTCCCAGGGTCTGCACCTGGCACCCAGAAGGGATCGGATGAGCACAAGCAGCAAGCAGCAGCCGGCCAAGCATGTCCCACTATAGCCGATCCTCCACACTATGCCTTTGATCACATGAACTGCTCTCTGCACATTAACTAATCGTAAAGTAGCAAGCGTTTAAACATGTCATTATTTCACCTCCTAAAGAGTTTATTGTCGTAGTTCCTTACATGCCTTTACCTTAACCATTCATGTATTATGTTGTAACGGATCGCCTGGCACCCCGACTGGGCACCTCCGTTAAAGGATGCTCCTAGCGTTTCCTGAGGACTCCAAGCACTCTGGCAGATACCACAATCACCGAATCTGAGAAGCATATGAATCCTCTCAAGCCTCTGAATGCTGTAGACAGTTGAATAGGAACCATACGAATAGGTTTTCAATCCTAGCAGTCAAACTGGAACAGCATACAGTAAATCCTCCCCCAATAATGAGACGACACTTCACTTTGAGGGTAAAACAGGAACTCTGGACTGGCACATCCAGCCTGGCTTTTATTACCATTGTACACATACAGGCCACACCCAGGGGGAGGCATAAAATAACCAGTCAGATACATGGTACAACCCACACATCCCCTCCCCTCAGATAACCAGTTAACATAATTATACAGCCAGGAAAACTACAGTTTTTATACATGTGCTATAACTTTAAATCCATACATCCAATCCTTCCTAAAAACTGCATATTTAGAATCAGCACACTTTAAACATACACCCTTCCAAAAATCAGGCAAATCCCTCCAGTGGATCAAAAGTTAGCTGGAGGTCCCTTTATGACCGACCGCAAGCACATTTTCCTGCCCAAAACAGTTCCATAGATTTGGGCTGTGCAGTCGGTCAATTTCATGCGGAAAAACGACTAAGTCACATTTCGAACGGGACTTAGTCTCTGGAGCTGAAAAATGAAGTGTAGGAGAAGGTAAGGGTCAGCGGTGTTCGGCAAAATGTGTAGCCGATTTCCGTTCCACAGAATCTTTAGCATACACCGCTGACCGCATTCGAATTACCTAAGATGGCCGCCGCCACGTGTTCGGCTGTCGAATGGCGGCCACCCAGCGCTCGGCAATTAACCTGCAGTAACCTCACAGCCTGGGAGGTAAATTGCCTGCACACTTTAACTTCTGGGTGGTCTGCCTGTGTGGTACTTGGTTCAGTAAGCCCTATTTACTGAACCAAGAGGGAGAAAGCCAGGAACAAGTTATTTTACAGGTCTGGGGACATAGTCTTAAAGGAGCATTGTTCACCAAAGTTACAAGATGTCCCCAGACGGTTCTTAAAGGGCCATACACACCGAATAAAAGTCCATACGTTTTCAGGGGCCATAGTCTTAAAGGGTAATGTTACCCAAAGTCTCAATATGTCCCCAGACAGTTCTTAAAGGGCCAGCAGCAGTACAATAAAATACCATTCACTGTGCTTAAAGGGCCAGCATTCGCACAATAAAATACAATATGCCCTAAATAACCCAGGGGCCATAGTCAGCAGGTAGGAGGCGGGCAAACAGGCTTCTCCAAGGCCCAGTGGCGAGGTTGGTTTCGCCACATTTCTCCCCTTTTTCAAACAGACTAACAGGGTATCTGACCTCCTGCCGGTCAGTGCCCTTGTTAGTCCCGCAGCCCACCCACAAAACAGAAACAGCAGTACAGCCCACCCACATTAAATGGTTACTACACCTGAGTAAGAGAAAAACTTGTCCAGGTCCAGGTGCCTCACCATGGCTGTGTGGGGGACTGGTAAGCTGTTTTGGTGGGTTGCTGAGTGGGCAGAGCCCAGCGGTACTCTGCCATGGTGCCAGCACTACCCCGGGAGTAGTCTGGTTGGAGCCTGGTTGCTGGAGACCGACTGTCTCCCCTTTAGATGCACAGCTCTGCTGCTGGAGACCGACTGTCTCCCCTTTAGATGCACCGCTCTGCTGCCGGAGGGGGAGACTGACTGTCTCCCCTTTGGATACATAGCTCCGCTGTTGGAGAGGGAGACCGACTGTCTCCCCTTTGGCTAAGCAGCCTTGTTGCTGGGGGACAGGACTGACTGTCCTTACACCCTGTGCTGTAGGTGCAGAGACCACGGTCCCATCTGCACAGTTGTGGGGCTTACAGTCTCCCCTTTGTACATTAAGCTGCCGCCGGGGAGAGGTGGTAACCAGCTCCTCTCCCATTAGAACACTCTGCTGCTGGGGAATGGAGACTGGGCTCTCTATTCCCTGTACATTAATAATCTGCTGCTGGGGAGAGGTGGTAACAATCTCCTCTCCCATACATACTTCCAGTCTCTGCGGAGGGAGACCGACTGTCTCTCCTCCCAACACAGAGTTCTGCTGTTGGGGAAAGGAGGCTGGGCTCTCTATTCCCAACAAATCACACTGCCGCTGGGGAGGGGGGACGGCCCCTTCAGCTCCCTGTAACTTGGGCGCAGAGACCACAGTCCCATCTGCGCTGGTGTGGGGCTTACTGTCTCCCCTTGGTGTGCTAAGCTGCCGCTGGGGAGAGGGGGTAACCATCTCTTCTCCCTTACACACTTTCAGCTGCTGGGGAGCAGGGCTGACCCTCTGTACTCCCTGTAGGCAGGACGCAGAGACCACGGTCCCATCTGCGCTGGTGAGGGGCTTACTGTCTCCCCTTGGTGAGCTGGGCTGCCGCTGGGGAGAGGGAATAACAAACTCCTCTCCCTTACACACCTTCAGCCGCTGGGGAGAGGAGATAACAGGATCCTCTCCCTGAACCGTAGACTGCCGCTGGGGAGCAAGAACGGCACCTTCAGCTCCCTGTAACGCACACTGCCGCTGGGGATCTGGCCCGACTGCCCAGCATCCCTGTAGGGCCGGTAGAGAGACGGCAGTCCCATCTCCACCTGCTATCTGTGGGTCTTCCCAGGACCAATCCGTGAGGCCCCTCAACATTTGTGAGTAAGGGCCACCTGCTTCCCCACCTGGCAACTCTGGCTGCTGCTGGGGATCTGGGCCGGCTGCCCAGCATCCCGGTGGGCCCGGTGGAGAGACCTTGGTCCCATCTCTACCTGCCTGTTGTAGTTCCTCACAGGACCAGTCTATGAGGACCCCCACTTCGGGTTCCTCCCGCCGCCTCAGGGAAAGACGGCTAACCTCCTCGGATGCAGCCTCTACTCGGCTGCTGTAACGCTCCTGCTGCTGAGCATACTTCCTCTCTTTCGCCAGCCGGAATTCTCGGTCCAGCCTTGTGTTTCGCTCGGCCATGACCTGGTTCCAGATCACCCGGCGTGTCTCCATGGGTATATCATCCCCATACTCGGCCACTCGCTGCCTCACCTCGGCCAGCCAATCATCTCCAGAGCCAGAACCTTCCATACTTGTCTGCTCCCAGGGGCGCTGCATGACTGCTAGCGTTGCCCTCAATATGTAAATCCAAACAGTGTCTCTGAGCTGCTTTACCTCGCACTAGGACGCCATCCCACCGCTTGCCACCAATGTAACGGATCGCCTGGCACCCCGACTGGGCACCTCCGTTAAAGGATGCTCCTAGCGTTTCCTGAGGACTCCAAGCACTCTGGCAGACACCACAATCACCGCATCTGAGAAGCATATGAATCCTCTCAAGCCTCTGAATGCTGTAGACAGTTGAATAGGAACCATACGAATAGGTTTTCAATCCTAGCAGTCAAACTGGAACAGCATACAGTAAATCCTCCCCCAATAATGAGACGACACTTCACTTTGAGGGTAAAACAGGAACTCTGGACTGGCACATCCAGCCTGGCTTTTATTACCATTGTACACATACAGGCCACACCCAGGGGGAGGCATAAAATAACCAGTCAGATACATGGTACAACCCACACATCCCCTCCCCTCAGATAACCAGTTAACATAATTATACAGCCAGGAAAACTACAGTTTTTATACATGTGCTATAACTTTAAATCCATACATCCAATCCTTCCTAAAAAACTGCATATTTAGAATCAGCACACTTTAACATACACCCTTCCAAAAATCAGGCAAATCCCTCCAGTGGATCAAAAGTTAGCTGGAGGTCCCTTTATGACCGACCGCAAGCACATTTTCCTGCCCAAAACAGTTCCATAGATTTGGGCTGTGCGGTCGGTCAATTTCATGCAGAAAAACGACTAAGTCCCATTTCGAACGGGACTTAGTCTCTGGAGCTGAAAAATGAAGTGTAGGAGAAGGTAAGGGTCAGCGGTGTTCGGCAAAATGTGTAGCCGATTTCCGTTCCACAGAATCTTTAGCATACACCGCTGACCGCATTCGAATGACCTAAGATGGCCGCCGCCACGTGTTCGGCTGTCGAATGGCGGCCACCCAGCGCTCGGCAATTAACCTGCAGTAACCTCACAGCCTGGGAGGTAAATTGCCTGCACACTTTAACTTCTGGGTGGTCTGCCTGTGTGGTACTTGGTTCAGTAAGCCCTATTTACTGAACCAAGAGGGAGAAAGCCAGGAACACGTTATTTTACAGGTCTGGGGACATAGTCTTAAAGGAGCATTGTTCACCAAAGTTACAAGATGTCCCCAGACGGTTCTTAAAGGGCCATACACACCGAATAAAAGTCCATACGTTTTCAGGGGCCATAGTCTTAAAGGGTATTGTTACCCAAAGTCTCAATATGTCCCCAGACAGTTCTTAAAGGGCCAGCAGCAGTACAATAAAATACCATTCACTGTGCTTAAAGGGCAAGCAGTCGCACAATAAAATACAATATGCCCTAAATAACCCAGGGGCCATAGTCAGCAGGTAGGAGGCGGGCAAACAGGCTTCTCCAGGGCCCAGTGGCGAGGTTGGTTTCGCCACATATGTTATTCACTAGTCTCATCTCATGGGGCGACTCACACTTGATTTATAACTAGTGGTGGTGCTGCTGATATAAATACACAGTTGGTAACGTGCAAGCTACACCCTAAACATGACAGCCATCTTTCACAACAATGTACTGCTATATACTCATACCCTCAGTGCAACTAGCCATGATATACGCACGTTCAGCTTAGCATGCTCAAATATAACACACTTCTGTCTAAAATAAATAAATAAAGAGAATGCAGCTTCCGAATGAATCTAAAATGGATGCTGTCCAGGAGGTGAAAGGGTCTGGGAGGGAGGGTCTGCTTCTGATTGGCTGGAATGTGTCTGCTGACTGTGAGGTACAGGGTCAAAGTTTACTCAATGATGACGAATAGGTGGTGGACCGAACATCGCATATGTTCGACGTCCGTGGCGAACGCGAACAAGCTATGTTCGCCAGGAACTATTCACCAGCGAACTATTCGGTACATCTCTATTAGGGCAGAGACTGTGGCTGAAGCCCTGATGTGAGTGTTCTCCAGGATGGGTTTTCCCCAGGAGATTCTCTCAGACCAGGGCACCCAGTTTACTGCCGAAATGACCCACCAACTGTGGAGATTGTGCACATTAAACCAATCCTGAGCTCCCCTTACCACCCTGTGACAAATTGCCATTTGCCACTGGCTTTCTATGTGCCAAACTGCTCTGCTCCCCTGGCTTATGGAGAAGCCTGCTTGCCAGCCTCTTACCACATGACTATGGCCCTGGGGTGTATGGCCCTTTAAAACCATTACTTGGCATCATGGACTTTTATTTGGACTAGTGCTGGCCCTTTAAAAACAGTGTATGGACATATTGAAACTTTTGGGACACTTTTTCTGCCCCTTTGAATCCATGGGAAGGTGTGCCACCCCCTGTCCCATTGTTCTCCATCACAGCGTTGTCCCAGAGACACTGCCAAACCAGTTGGAACTGGCTGCTTTGTTCCCTTCTCAGTCAAAATATGACTTCCACCTATCTCCTGAACCACTTAACCGATTCAAGTGAATTTTGGATATGTTTGTCCCCAAATTATGTTGGTTATAAAAATATAAGTTTTATTGATATCGCATGTAAACTCACAAAATTACAAAAATGGCATAATAGTATGTTTTTTAGCTTGGAGATAATTGAGTTGATATAGTAATTAACTAAATTATCTCCCAAGCAGAGGGGGGATTCTCATTGTAAACATTGGGTGAGCTTATCCATGTGCCTTTATATAATTGGTTGTTAAAACTACATTCAAGTGCCCCACAAGGTCCACGTGGGTGGTAACCTTGCTGGGAAATTTTCATATAAACTGGAATAAACGCTCATTGGAGTCAGTTCTTCTTTACCCTTCAAAACGTAGCCTCGTCGCGTTATTGGAGGGAACTGCTATAATCACACTGGGGATTGCTATGCTCTGCATACTCCCTTGAGCTTTAATCACTTAGCTCTTTTAAGAGCTTGTTCCTGATACGCTCTCCTGGAGGAGAGGTCTTCCCCACACGGTCCTGGAGGACAGAAGCCGATCCAGGGTGGACAGAAGACGGCGAGACTCCAGTTAAGCTATGGCGGTTGTGGAGTCTGCGGTGGTTGTGGTGTCCAGTGCGGTGCTTGTGGTACTCGGCACAGGCTAGGACGCGGCCATCAACGGAAAGATCCATTACACCCCCCCCAGAGCAATGGCCTGTGTGAGCGCTCCAACGGTACTTTGGAGCAAATGCTCCGTACCTTTGCGGCGACTCACAAGCATTAAAAGAGATTCCTGCCCCATCTCCTGTTTGCCTATCGGGAGGTGCCACAGGAATCGACTGGGTTCTCCTCGTTCGAACTACCACGCCAGGGAACTCCTTGGAGCTGACTTTGGTGTGCTCGGTCCCTGGGTGCGGCAGGCGTACTGTCTAAGGGACGGCTGCTCCGCTTTTACACCCTGCTCTAGGAGGAGGAGGTGGATGTGGAGTAGGAGGTTGAGGAGGCAGTGACCGTGTCGGCGACGACGCATTCCGATGTCTGCCCTATCAACTTTCGATGTTACTTTCTGCACCTACCATGGTGACCACGGGTAACAGGGAATCAGGGTTCAATTCTGGAGAGGGAGCCTGAGAAACGGCTACCACATCCAAGGATGGCAGCAGGCACGCAAATTACCCACTCCCGACACGGGGAGGTAGTGACGATAAATAACAATACAGGACTCTTTCCAGCCCCTGTAATTGGAATGAGTCCACTTTAAATCCTTTAACGAGGATCTATTGGAGGGCAAGTCTGGTACTGAGCGACTGACCCGTGCGTGCTGCAGCTGAAACTCCGCCTGTGCAAGAGTATGTGCAAGGTGGAGTTCCACCTTGTGGGCACGTCGCATATGAGGCAGTGAGCGGGAAGGCCAAAGTTACGCTGCAGCGCAGACAGGCGAGCAGCAGCAGGGTGAGAACGCCGAAAGCACGCACAGCTGCTACAGTGAAACTGCGAATGGCTCATTAAATCAGTTATGGTTCTTTGATCGCTCCATCTGTTACTTGGATAACTGTGGTAATTCTAGAGCTAATACATGCCGACGAGCGCTAGGGGACGGCCGCTCCGCTTTTGCACCTTGCTCCCTCTTATGCTGTGCTGGTGCCTCTGTGCGACCACCGCCTCTTCCTCCAAACTGCACACGTCACTCGCATTACCTTCATTCCATGTGGGGTCTAGGACTTCATCATCCTCCACATCATCTTCCACCCACTCCTCAACCCTGCCCTCCTGGCCGGTATGCACACTCCAGAAAGCCACAGCAGTTGGCACCTGTGTTTTTCCAGCATGTAAAGTCTGCAAAGGACATATGGAAATTGTTTTAGAATTGTATCCAGGCAACAGTTTTCCCTATAAACTGACCTCTCAGTTTGACTTGTGAGGATATTAAATATAGCAGGTTGTTATCTGGTAGTTTCTAGTGTAGAAAATATCAATCTGTTTTCTATCACTTAGATCTGTTTAACAAGTGTAGGTGTGAAACAATATTACAAGTGACCGATGTAGTAAATTCGGAGTTCCATTTACAAAAAAAAATTCTCGCATATCTTCTGTGGGTTATTGCATTTTTAAGATGTAGACTTATTGGTAGATTGTCTGGCACATTGTTTTGGTGTTTGGTTATTAACTTTGTAGTTGTGTCTTTACACAATATAGAAATGTATATTAATACTTCTGTATATGAAGCGATCACAATAACACTTATTTTTCACTTTTTAAAAAAGTCTTTAGACTTTCTTGAGAAGCGGTAACTAGCCAGTGTTGCACACATACACCAGATATGACGTGCACACCCCAAATGTACTATTTAGCACCTAAATAATTTGAATGTTTAAAAATGCGCTGTAACCACAGTATTTGACGGTTCTATTTGACTCTCAGATATGAAGTGCAGGCCCCAAATGTACAATTTAGCACCTAAAAATTTTTAATGTTTAAAAATGCTCTGTAAGCACAGTATTTGACGGTTCTATTTGACTCTCAGATCTGAAGTGCAGGCCCCAAATTTACTTTTTAGCAGCTAAAGAATTAGAATGTTTAAAACTGCGCTAAAAGCACAGTATTTGACGGTTCTATTTGACTCTCAGATATGAAGTGCAGGCCCAAAATTTGCTTTTTAGCACCTAAAGAATTTGAATGTTTAAAATTGCAATGTAAGCACAGTATTTGATGGTTCTATTTAACTCTCAAAAATGAAGTGCAGGCCCCAAATGTACTATTTAGCACCTAAAAAATTTGAATGTTTAAAAATGCGCTGGTTCTTGACTGTTCTATTTGACTCTCAGATATGAAGTGCACCGCAGGCGGCATATGTACTATTTAGCACCAAAAAGTTTTTTTTTTTTTAAACCAACAATGTAACAGTAGTATTTAAGGGTTTTATTGGACTGCAAGAAATGCAGTGCGCAAATGTACTATTTAGCACCAAAAAAATTGCAGTATTTGCCTAGATGATTCTCACTGAGCTACCAGAACAGGATTAAAGTAATGTGCCTGGCACACATGCAGTTGCAACTGCACTGCACTCTCTGTGGCACTGTGCTCAGGGCAGGGTAAAAAATGTAGTATAGCACCCACAAAAAAAATCGCTGTAGTTTGCAGATTCAACACCAGAATTCTTTCCTAATCTGTCCCTCACAGATGCAGTATCCTCTTCCTACACTAATAAGAGCTCATGTTTATATATAGAGCTTATATATAGAGGCTGGGTCACATGCTGCACTGGCCAATCACAGCCATGCCATTAGTAGGCATGGATGTGATGGCTTCTTAGGGCACACGAGTCAAACGCTTGTTGATTGGCTGCCCTGCAGCCTTTCAAAACGAGCCATTAAATTGCTGAACACCAAACTCCAACCCGAACATACAGTGAAATGTCCGTGTTCAGGTCCTGGATCAAAAAAACGTAATGTTCGGTACAAAGCTGAGCTTTCCAGTTCGGGTTCGCTCAATTTTAGCTATAACTCTTAAAATTTACTAATTAACATAACTTTTATTTATAAAACCATCAAACATTCAGCTTGATTTAATTTGTTGAACCAGGATTAGGAATGATTGCACATTATTAGAAAGAAAAACAATGGTTCAAATGATTTATCTACAAATATTCCAAAATACATTAATGATAACTTCTGTAGATAAATAATTTTAAATGTTTAGTTTTTTTCCAACAAAATGCAATGATTTATGATTCTGGCCTTGATTTAATATCATTGGATAGGCTATCCAAATGATTTAATGTTTTTGGATAAACTTTTAAAATTATTTATAACATATCACAATATTAGAAATATAGCATACAAATATACAAATATTAATCAAAATCAATATATTACAATATTTCAATACTTGTCATAATATTAAAGGAACACTATAGGGTCAGAAAAACAACCATGTATTCCTGCCCCTATAGTGTTATAAACACCATCTAGCCCCCTCCCACCCCCTTAAAATATTTAAAATCTTACCCTTACTCCAGTCTGCTGCTGCTGGCTCTGCCCCTGATCTGCCTGCTTGGCTGACAACGTCAGAAGTGTTGATCAAAAGCCAAACACAATGCTTAACATAGGAGGTCATTGGACTGGCTGGGACTGTCATGGACGCAGATCACGGGCAGAGCCAGCACAAGCCAAACACACCACTGGTCAATAAGCATATCCTCATAGAAATGCATTAAATTAATGCATCTCTATGAGGAAAATGCAGTGTCTCCATGCAGATGGTGTTGACACTGAATGGCAGTGCCACACAATATGCAGCACGTCCCCAGGAAAAAAAATGTAGTTGTTATGGTAACTATAGTGTCCCTTTAAATCATTTTAAACGTTTATTCAAAAATATTAAGCCATTTGGAAAGCTTCACCAGCAATATTAAATCTACGTCTCTGATTCAAACAAATTGAATTGAGGACCTTCATGTCATATTTTTGGATAAGCTTTTCAAATGATTAATCTACAAAAGTCCCCCTTAAAGTATATCGGAATTTATGTAGAAATATAATTTGGAAAGGTTTTCTTACAGTAGTGAGACTTTCAATGTTTAATGAATTTTAAATTGTTATGCAACAACTGTTAATATATAAATGTATTCATTTCAATGTAAAAAGCTTTTTACAAATAATAAGCCTTTCCATAAGGTTACATTCATATTCAACTTTTACAGCCCGTCAAACTGACACAACAACTGAAAAAAGTGAAATCTCTTCGACAGATAGCTCTACTACAACAATATGTATTGATTCCACCAGTTCAGCAGACACCTCAGGAATATCTACAAGTATCAGCTCTACAACTGAAACCTCATCACCCATTAACTCTACAACTATATGGTGTCCGTCAGACACCTCATCGTCAGACACCTCACCCACAGATACCTATCCAACAGGCACCTCACAGACAGAAACCTCTCTGACAGACACCTTGCTGACAGACACCTCTCCAGCAGACACCTCACCGACCGACACCACATCTAAAGACACCTCACCCACAGAAACCTCATCAACCTTTCCGACAGACACCTCCCCCACAGATACCTCACCCACAGACACCTCACTGACAGACACCTCACCCACAGATACCTCACCAACTAACACCTCACCGACTGACACCTCACACACAGACACCTCTCTAACAGACACCTCACCCACAGACACCTCTCCAACAGACACCTCTCCAACAGACACCTCACTCACAGACACCTCACCCACAGACACCTCACCCACAGACACCTCACCGACAGACACCTCACCGACAAACACCTCACCGACAAACACCTCACCCACAGACACCTCACCCACAGACACCTCACCCACAGAAACCTCTCCAACAGACACCTCTCCAACAGACACCTCCCCATCAGGTACCTCGCTGACAAACACCTCTCCTACAGACACCTCATTGACAGACACCTCTCTGACAGACACCTCACCCACTAATACCTCACCAACTGACACCTCACCCACAGACACCTCACCCACAGACATCTCACCCACAGACACCTCTCCGACAGACACCTCACCCACAGACACTTCACTGACTGACACCTCTCCAACAGATACCTCACCCGCAGACACCTCTCCGAAAGACACCTCACACACAGACACCTCACCAACAGACACCTCACCCACAGACACCTGTCCAACCGACACCACATCTATAGGCACCTCACAGACAGAAACCTCTCCGACAGACACCTCACCCACAGATACCTCTCTGACAGACACCTCTCCGATAGACACCTCTGCAACAGACACCTCACCCATAAACACCTCTCCAGCAGACACCTCACCGACCGACACCACATCTACAGACACCTCACCCACGGAAACCTCATCAACCTTTCCAACAGACACCTCCCCCACAGACACCTTACCCACAGACACCTCACCGACACATACCACACTGACAGTCACGTTACCAACAGACACCTCACCCACAGACACCTCACCCACACACACTTCACCGAGTGTCACCTTACCAACAGTATCCTCACCATCAAACACATCAACAACAAACACCTCTCCCACAGAAACCTCACCCACAGACACCTCATCGACAGACACCTCTCTGACAGACACCTCACCCACAGATACCTCACCAACTAACACCTCACCGACTGACACCTCACCCACAGACACCTCACCCACAGACACCTCTCCGACAGACAGCTCTCCGACAGACACCTCACCCACAGACACCTCTCCGATAGACACCTCTCCGATAGACACCTCTCTAACAGACACCACACCAACAGATACCTCACCAAAAGACACCTCACCAAAAAACACCTCACCCACAGACACCTCTCCGATAGACAGCTCTCCGACAGACACCTCTCTAACAGACACCACACCAACAGATACCTCACCAACAGACACCTCACCAAAAAACACCTCACCCACAGACACCTCTCCGATAGACAGCTCTCCGACAGACACCTCACCCACAGATACCTCTCTGACAGACACCTCTCCGACAGACACCTCTGCAACAGACACCTCACCCATAAACACCTCTCCAGCAGACACCTCACCGACCGACACCACATCTACAGACACCTCACCCACGGAAACCTCATCAACCTTTCCAACAGACACCTCCCCCACAGACACCTTACCCACAGACACCTCACCGACACATACCACACTGACAGTCACGTTACCAACAGACACCTCACCCACAGACACCTCACCTACACACACTTCACCGAGTGTCACCTTACCAACAGTATCCTCACCATCAAACACATCACCAACAAACACCTCTCCCACAGAAACCTCACCCACAGACACCTCATCGACAGACACCTCTCTGACAGACACCTCACCCACAGATACCTCACCAACTAACACCTCACCGACTGACACCTCACCCACAGACACCTCTGTAACAGACACCTCACCCACAGACACCTCTCTGACAGACACCTCATCCCCAGACACCTCACCCATAGACACCTCACCGACAGACACCTTACCGACAGACACCTTACCGACAGACACTTTACCGACAGACACCTCACCCACAGACGCCTCACCCACAGACACCTCTCCAACAGACACCTCTCCAACAGACACCTCTACACCAGGCACCTTGCTGACAGACACCTCTCCTACAGACACCACTCCTACAGACACCTCAGCCACAGACACCTCATCGACAGACACCTCTCTGACAGACACCTCACCCACTGACACCTCACAAACTGACACCTCACCGTCAGACACCTCACCCACAGACAGCTCCCCGACAGACACCTCACCCACAGACAGCTCCCCGACAGACACCTCTCCGACAGACACCTCTCCGACAGACACCTCTCCGACAGACACCTCTCCGACAGACACCTCTGTGACAGACACCTCTCTGACAGACACCTCTCCGATAGAAACCTCACCCACAGACTCCTCTCCGACAGACACCTCACCAACAGACACTTCAATGACTGACACCTCACCCACAGATTCCTCTCCAACAGCCACCTCTCTGACAGACACCTCTCCCACAGACACCTCACCCACAGACATCTCTCCAATAAACACCTCACCCACAGACACTTCACTGACTGACACCTCTCTAACAGATACCTCACCCACAGACAAAACAGACACCTCTCCGAAAGACACCTCACCGACAGACACCTCACAGACAGACACCTCACAGACAGGCACCTCACCGACAAACACATCACCAACAAACACCTCTGCCACTGAAACCTCACCCACAGACACCTCACCGACAGACACCTCACCGACAGACACCTTACCGACAGACACTTTACCGACAGACACCTCACCCACAGACACCTCACCCACAGACACCTCTCCAACAGACACCTCTCCAACAGACACCTCTCCAACAGACACCTCTCCAACAGACACCTATCCTACAGACACCTCTCCTACAGACACCTCACCCACAGGCACCTCATCGACAGACACCTCTCCAACAGACACCTCACCCACAGACACTTCATTGACAGAAACCTCACCAACAGACACCTCACCCACAGACACCTCTCTGACAGACACCTCACCGAAAAACACCTCACACACAGACACCTCTCCGACAGACAGCTCTCCGACAGACACCTCTCTGACAGACACCTCACCCACAGACACCTCTCCGACAGACACCTCACCCACAGACACCTCACCCACAGACACCTCACCAACAAACACCTCACCGAAAAACACCTCTCCGACAGACACCTCACCTACAGACACCTCTCCGACATACACCTCACCCACAGACACCTCACTGACTGATACCTCTCCAACAGACACCTCACCCACAGACACCACAGACACCTCTCCAACAGACACCTCACCAACAGACATCTCACCGACAAACACCTCACCGACAGACACCTCACCGAAAAACACCTCACCTACAGACATCTCTCCGTCAAACAGCTCTCCGACAGACAGCTCTCCGACAAACACCTCACCCACAGATACCTCTCCGACAGACACCTCACCCACAGACACCTCACCCACAGGCACCTCATCGACAGACACCTCTCCGACAGACACCTCACCCACAGACACCTCACCCACAGACACCTCATTGACAGAAACCTCACCAAGAGACACCTCACCCACAGACACCTCTCTGACAGACACCTCACCGAAAAACACCTCACCCACAGACACCTCTCCGACAGACAGCTCTCCAACAGACACCTCACTGACAGTCACGTCTCCGACAGACACCTCACCCACAGACACCTCTCCCACAGACACCTCACCCACAGACACCTCACCAACAAACACCTCACCTACAGACACCTCTCCGACAGACACCTCACCCACAGACACCTCACCAACAAACACCTCACCTACAGACAACTCTCCGACAGACACCTCACCTACAGACACCTCTCTGACAGACACCTCACCCACAGACACCTCACCAACAAACACCTCACCCACAGACACCACAGACACCTCTCCAACAGACACCTCACCGAAAAACACCTCACACACAGACACCTCACACACAGACACCTCACCCACGGACACCTCTCAAACAGACACCTCTCTAACAGACACCTCACCAACAGACATCTCACGGACAAACACCTCACTGAAAAACACCTCACCCACAGACACCTCTCCGTCAAACAGCTCTCCTACAGACAGCTCTCCGACAAACACCTCACCCACAGATACCTCTCCGACAGACACCTCTTTGACAGACACCTCACCCACAGACACCTCTCTAACAGACACCTCACCAACAGACACCTCACCAACAAACACCTCAACCACAGACACCTCACCCACAGACACCTCACCCACAGACACCTCACCCACAGACACCTCACCCACAGACACCTCACCGATAGACACCTCACCGAAAAACACTTCACACACAGACACCTCACCCACAGACACTTCTCCAACTGACACCTCTTTAACAGATACCTCACCCACAGACACCACAGACACCTCTCCGAAAGACACCACACCCACAGACACCGCACCGACAGACACCTCATCGACAAACACGTCACCAACAGACACCTCACCGACAAACACCTTTCCAACAGAGACCTCTCCCACAGGCACCTCGCTGACAGTCACCTCTCCTACAGACACCTCACCCACAGACACCTCACCCACAGACACGTCATCGACAGACACGTCATCAACAGACACCTCACCCACAGATACCTCACTGACTGACACCTCACCAACAGACACCTCTCCGACAGACACTTCTCTAACAGACACTTCACCAACAGACACCTCACCGATAAACACCTCACCCACAGACACCTCACCGATAAACACCTCACCCACAGACACCTCACCCACAGACACCTCTCCGACAGACAGCTCTCCGACAGACACCTCACCCACAGACACCTCTCTGACAGACACCTCTCTAACAGACACCTTACCAACAGACACCTCACCGATAAAGACCTCACCCACAGACACCTCACCCACAGACACCTCTCCGACAGACAGCTCTCCGACAGACACCTCACCCACAGACACCTCTCCGATAGACACCTCTCCGATAGACACCTCTCTAACAGACACCACACCAACAGATACCTCACCAACAGACACCTCACCAAAAAACACCTCACCCACAGACACCTCTCCGATAGACAGCTCTCCGACAGACACCTCACCCACAGATACCTCTCTGACAGACACCTCTCTGACAGACACATCTTCGGCAGACACCTCACCCACAGACACCTCTCCGACAGACAGCTCTCCGACAGACACCTCACCCACAGATACCTCTCCGACAGACACCTCTCCGACAGGCACCTCTCTGACAGACACATCTCCGGCAGACACCTCACCCACAGACACCTCACCGACTGACATCTCTCCAACAGACACCTCACCCACAGACACCACAGACACCTTTCCAACGGACACCTCACCCACAGACACCTCACTGACAAACACCTCTCCGACAGACACCTTACCGATCGACACCTCACCCACAGAAACCACAGACACCTCTCCGACAGACACCTCACCCACAAACACCCCATTGACTGACACTTCACCCACAGACACCTCTCCAAGAGACACCTCATCAACAAACACCTCTCCGACAGTCACATCTCCGACAGACACCTCTCCGACAAACACTTCACCAACAGACACCTCACCGACTGACAGCTCACTAACAGGCACCTCTCCGACAGACACTTCACTGACAGACACCTCTCCGACAGACACCTTACCCACAGACACCTCACCCATGGACACCTCTCTAACAGACACCTCACCCACAGACACCTTACCGACCGACACCTCTCCAACAGACACCTCACACACAGACACCTTACCCACAGACACCTCTCTGACAGACACCTCACCCACAGACACTTCATCGACAGACACCTCTACGACAGACACCTATCCAACAAACACTTCACCGACAAACACCTCACCGACTGACACTTCACCCACAGACACCTCTCCAATAGACACCTCATCACCAGACACCTCTCCGTCAGACACCTCTCCAACAAATACTTCATCGACAAATACCTCACCGACTTACAGCTCTCAGACAGACACCTCTCTGACAGACACCTCTCTGACAGACACCTCACCCACAGACACCTCAGGCAAAGACACCTCTCCAACAGACACCCCATCGACAGACACCTCAGCCAAATACACCTCTCCGATAAACACCTCTCTGACAAACACCTCTCTGACAGACACCTCACCCACAGACTCCTTTACAGCAACTACCTCTGCAACAAGCACCTATCCAACCAGTAATTCTCAAACTGATAACACTGGAATTGTCTCCTTTCAAACCAATACAACTACAATATCCATTACAAAAGCTACGACAAATGCAGCTACAATATCTACACAACCAACAACTACTATGTTGACAACCATCAAAGTATCAGTCACAAGTAAGTTATATCTTATATAGACCGCACTATAATTTGTTGGGCTCAACATTTCAAATGATCACAATATGTTAAAAAAAACTTTACAAATTATTTATATTAAAAAATCCCCATAGACTTTATGGTGACTTCTGTTTATAAAACAATTTGTAACGTTTGTGACCATTTGAAATCCTGTTCCAAATGAATGAAATCAAGGCCATAGTGTGGTATCATGCTATTAATCCATTAAGATTATTAAAAAATATACGAATTGCATAAGAACATTTAATACTCTCTGGTGCTTCTCAAAGAGAAGCTTTGAATTCAATGCTTCTCTTTGTGACGCATTTGGCTAGGCAGGGCGACTGTAGTGCATATGCTTTTTGTCCACAATGCTCCTCTTTGAGTTGGTTTGGACAAAATGTTATTGAGCTGATAACATCAGAGAGGTGGATTAGGAAGCTCAGAAGATGCAGTATTAGTAAAGTGTTATTTTAATGTTTTAAATTAGCCTGAATCCCCCTGCCCTGCTATTTGAGTTACACAATAAAAAAAAAAAAAAAAACTTAACTTATTTTTTTCAAACTATTTAATGTCTTCTCTTTTCTATATGCTTTCTCTATGCTGACTGTCAGGTGTAAAGGACCCAGTTTATAACAATGACTGATTTAATTTTTTACACCTCACAAATGTATATCTGTTAAATATAGACGATATTAACATTTCTGGGAAGCAGTGCAATTAAGTTATTTATTATGCATTGTCAGATCTTGTTGTGGCATTCTAACTGGGACATGTGATCATAGATTTATGATTAGAGAGGTAAATTAACCCAATAAAATATTTTTCTATAGAATGCATATTTCAGAATTTTTTATTTAGTTATTTATTTTTGGGCAGTCAATTAAAATCTTGTCTTGTACATCCGTTCATATCATTTTGTCTATTTTACATGTTTTCAGGCACAAGCAGTATAACCTGTACATATTTAATTAATGAAGATTAAAAATATTTCGCATATATGAATTGGTATGTCCTCTAGTAGAAATAACTATCTCAGACTGTCTTTTTTGTAATTTTTTATTTATCTACCAGTGGACAATGTACAATAACACTTGCTGTAAGGCACAATACCATCAACTTGGAAGAAACTGTTTCAATAAAGGGGTTAGCGCAAGTTGCTATGACATGGATCCACATTAACCTTTTTGCAAACAATATTAAGCCTTAAAAAAAAACGACAATGTAGAAGGGGAACAATGTTCTTTCTGCACCATACGACCTGTTGTCAAGGGTCTGGTCAGGAAGGGGTGCTGACCAGTACAGCAGCCTCTATAGGGTGGAACCCAGAATGCAAACAAACCAACATACACACAAATCAAGGCAGACAAATAAGCATATTGATATTTACAAGAAAGGCAGTAAAATAAAATACAAGCACAGATAACTGAATGTAAGAAAATAGCCTCTGGATTCAGGGATGCAGGACCTCTGGATACAGGGAAGCAACCAGCTCAAGAACAAAGGATAGGTAGTTAGCACAGGAGCAGAGGTAAGGCCGCCGGCTCAGGAAGGCAGCTAGCTCAGAAACACAGGAAAGTAGCTAGCTCAGATATACAGGATAAAAGGACCAGACCAACATTATTAACATTAATGAACTGGCAAACAAGAATGGGTGAGGTTCAACTAAAAAAGGAGAAGACGATTACAAAGTATGGCCAACTGGGAACAGAGAGAGAGATCTCATGACAGGTGCATAGTCACCATTAGGGCAGGGAAGAAATCAATGAACCTGAACCCAAGCCCACCCAATAAGACACCGACACTCTTAGGTATGGTTCAAAAATGTCAACAGCTTTAATAATAATAATGATAATAATAACCTATGATATACAATTATATAAAGGTCATTACCCACCACACCCCTATTATTATATCATCTCTCGCATATATAAATCAAGGCAATGACCCACAACATATCATAATTCACAATATATTACAACCATATAAATATAACATGTAAAGCAGGGCCGGATTAACATAGGGGCTGATGGAGCTGCAGCTCCAGGCCCAGGCCCATGGAATATGCCCATTGATTTAAAAAAAAATTTTTTTTTTTTTTTTACATTTTTTTTTTATACACTACGCATAGGGTTGCCAGGTATTTCTCATGTATTTCTTAGGGTTGCCAGGTATTTCTCAGAAGGATTTCTCAGGTATTTGAGGCTGCCTAGCCGGTGCCGGTATTGCAGTAATACCGGCAATACAAATGTCTGTCTCAGTATAAACAGAGATTATTCTGCAGTACCAGCGCCGGCCAGTAGGGGTCGCTGTTTGTGTGGATAGAGGCAGTGATAAGAAGTTACGGCATCTCCCTCCCTGCCTCTCTCTACTCACTGATCCACGGGGGAGCAGCTCTGCACAGATAGTCCAGACAGCAGCTCCAAGACATGGGGATGCTGAGACATTGGGACACTGGGGAACATGGAGACCCTGAGACAATAGGGACACAGTGGCCCCATGTCTCGCAGTGGCCACTAGTCTGTGTCCCCATGTCTCCCAGCCACTGTCCCTAGTGTCTCAGTGGCCCCATGTCTGCCAGTGTTACCATGTGTCCCCATGTCTCTAAGTGTCCCCTAGTGTCCTAGTGACATTGGGACGTTGGGAGACATGGGGACACAGACTCTAAGGGACACTGGAAGACATGGGGATACAAACATTAGAGGACACTGGGTGACATGGGGACACTGAGACACTGGGGAACAATGAGAGACATGGAAACACTGGGGGACACAGGGAGACATGGGGACACTGGGCGACTTTGAGACCTGGGAGACATGGGGCACTCCCAGTGTCCCCACATCTCCCAGCCAGTGTCCCTAGTATCTCAGTATCCCCATGTGTCCCTGGTGTCTCTCCGTGTCTGTAGTGTGCCAGTGTCCCTAGTGTTTCCTAGTCTCCCAAAGTCCCCTAGTCCCCCAATCTCCCCATGTCTCCTAGTGTCTCTGTGTCCCCTAGTATAAAAGAAAAAATCTCAGGCACTCACTGTAATAGATTTAGGCAGGTTTATTGGACACCGCAACGTTTCGACCTTTACCCAGGTCTTTATCAAGTCTCCAATGTCCCCTAGGTATCAGTGTCCCCTATGTATCAGAGTGTCTCAGTGCCCCATGTCTCTCAGTGCCCGATGTCTCTCAGTGCCCGTAGTGTCTCAGTGTCCCCTAGTATAAAATAAAAAAATCTCAGGCACTCACTGTGATAGCTTTAGGCAGGTGAATTGGACACTGCAACATTTAGACCTGTACCCAGGTCTTTATCAAGTCTCCAGTGTCCCCTACATATATCACAGTGTCTCAGTGACCCATGTCTCCCAGTGTCCCCTCGTGTCTATCACCCTGTGTCCCCATGTCTCCCAGTGTCCCCAAGAGTCTCAGTGTCCCCAGGTCTCCCAGTGTTCCCTAGTATCTGTGTCCCCATGTCTCCCAGTGTCCCAATGTCTCTCAATGTCCCCTAGTGTCCTAGTGACATGGGGACACTGGGAGACATGGGGACACAGACACTAAGGGACTGGGAGACATGGGGACACAGACATGCACCCTTTTTGTGTATGTTCGCCCTTTCGGACGTTCTGGTTATGTGATTTGTGTCAGTGGCCCACCCTTTTACCGCATCCATAGACTTCCTGCTTTACTGCTGTTAGGGGGTATGGGTTTACTTGAAAGATGAAAGCGTGAGATTAGCAAAGGGTTTGTGTTTTCTCATAGTTGCATCCTATGAGTTTCCCTCCAGCATCATCTCCATCAGATACATGACGCTTAGGAGGTAGGACTGTTTTAGTGTTTTTGGTCAATAAGATTTTGTAATTAGGCCCATCATAATTATCAGCACCAGGCCCACTGGGCTCTTAATCCGGCCCTGATGTAAAGTGCCAACATTCATCCATTTTCACCAGGTAGGGGTATACCTAAATACCCCTACACCACTGAGGTTCTGAACCACCAACAGACTTAAAACCTACCAAAACTTGTACGAACAGTGTAACCTTTTAGCCAATCAACTAACTACCCATACTCCTATATTAACTAAGGCCCATTTGTCCCTTAATGTTCCTTACCCCACCCTGCCACAAGCTCAGAACTTGAACCCTTAAGCCGTCTGAGCTCCGCCACGCCACAGAAATAACACCATGGCCAAGCCATCCTGCAATCCTAAATTAAACTGATCCCACCCCACGTCCGAGAGGTGGATCCCATCAGGAGAGAAATAGCCTGCTAACATATCTTTTAGCTCCCTGTGCCTGACCACCACTAACCCCACCTTCCTGACAAAGCAAGTCCTTCAAACCGTTCACCTTAGCCCAGTAGAGTCCAACCACTGCCGGGTCCCGAGCATTCCACCAACAGAGCTGGGGAACTATCTCTAACCAAACCAATTGCAACCCCAGGACCCTTGCCCCAATCCGATTAATATCCTGCTTAATCCGTTTTGCCAAGAGACGCTGCAGGATAAGTCCAAGGTCTTTACCTCCTGCGTGTAAGACCAGCAGATTCAGCCTCCTACCCTACGCCGCCATCCTGAACACCTTACTGCAAACCTCGTGCCACCTGTAGCCCCTGTAGCCAAATCAGAGCAACCTCATCCGGTCCTCAGGAAAGCCCAGCTGCTGACCCCAAAAACGAGCTGCAGCTCCAGTACATGAAGGAATGTCCCATGATCCAAGCCTCTTGACCTACAGGAACAAGAGAAACATGTCAGCCTAGACACCCCCCCCCAGCTGACTCCCCAAGTGAGCCCTCACACCGGTTTGTTAAGACTAACATAAGACCAGAACTGAACCGATTCCCACCTACCTACCTTCTTCACAAGCTCGTCCCCAAAACCTAACCTCATTGCCTCCGTAGCGGTACCTATCCTAAAGGAGTGCATCCGAACTGGCTCGCCTGCAGTCCCAGCTTGTGGAGCCCAAACCGAAAGTGCCTGAGAAACGGAAAACAGGAAAGTGAGGAACTGTCAATATGCACCAGGAACGAGTTGCCACCTGTCGGACTCTGAGACAAGTATCTGGTAGTACTAGCCACCGGGCACAAGGAGGATCCTGGAAAGGCATGCAGCACCACATTGACACCTTTTTCCTTGACATCCTTCTTAGACCAGGCCAGATAGACCACTACTCACGCGGCCTCCACTCGAACGCCTGAGAGCAGTATACCCCCCTGACTCACTCGGTTAGCGCTGACCAACTCCCCAATCTGGAAAGCACCGTAAAAGGCCAGCAAGAATGCCACCTCAAACAAACCTGCTTTGTAGCCATCAATGCAAAGGTCCAGGAGGGAAAACACCAAATTTCCTAGGAGCGCAATGGAAACCGGTCTCCTGGCGTCCTGGGTCTTGGTCCCCTTCCATAAGCCCTTGAGCGTTTGTCTTATCACAAAATGCTTAGTAAAATCTACCCACCCCCGCAGCTTCAACCAGAATGCCAGTGCAGCCATGTGTCTATCCACCACCGCTGGGGAGGAGGCCTTGCAAGCAATCGGAAAACGTCCCGTGGACTGCGAGCCTGAGACGCGTGCTGGGTGTGGACACTCATCTGAACCTGGGTAGTGGACACTCATCTGAACCCGCACCCAAGAGTTCTGCCATACCAGGAGGTCCCCAAGGACCCCAGGGGGCTCCGCTGCTTTCCTTTCCTGGTTATGCCCCCCTTTTGTGAGAGACCTACCATGCTCCCCCCAGCTGACCTCCCCAAGGACCCCTGCCACATGCTGCCAGGTGCCCCTGTCCGGGGCTAGTGACACCCCCCTAAACCAGAGGGGCACACTGCCTGCATCACCCCGGGGGATCCGGAGTGCGTCATGGGTAAAGCCCTAGAAGGCCTGCTCCCACCCCCAACAGCACCCCCTGTGGTAGAGGGGCCTGCTGCTAACCCACCTGCCTGAGGGCTGCTGGTCCACCTAGGGACCCGGCACCATCCGTTCCTGGGACCATCCTCCCATCTGCCAGACAGAGCTCCTCCAGGGGCCCCTCTCCACCAGTGGCCCCGTCACTGCTGGACCTCCCAGACACAGCCCGCCGCCTGCGGGGGCCTGCTCTCTAAGTGTGGCACCTGCCGCACTGCCTTGGGATGATGGGGCTCGCAATCCATGAGCCCCCGCCACCCGGGGTCAGTTGCAGGTGGCAGATCCGCAAATGTGCATCTCGTGCATGGTCCCCCGATAGACAAAGTCTGGGGCCCTGAGGAACTTGATAACATCAGAGTGAGGGAGCATTGCAATTGTCTTGCAATTTAGAATGGCCTGCATCTTAAAGGGGTGCCCCTGAGCAAACTGGCTTCAATTCTCTTGCGTAGGTCAGTTAGGGGTTTCCATGCTCTTCTTTTCTCTAGGGTTGCAGGGCAGAGGTCCTAGAAAACCTGTATCCCTCCACCTCGGTTTCTCCAAAGGACTGCCTCCATGGTAGTGTAGTAATGGGGTTGCATCACAACGTCTCTTGACTGCTCCCCTATGGGCCCTATCGTTTCACCACTTGTCTTCAGGTAGCCCTGGAAGCAAGCCACTGCCCCAGTAGTTATGTCCTCCTTGCAAGCAGGCAGGACCCGCAGTTGCAAATTACTCCTGTGCAACTTACTCGATAGATCCTCCAAGGTGCTCTCGATCTCCTCTACTGTGAACCACATACCTAGTATGAAATCTACCATTATGTTGTGGGCCTCCATGATGCTCTTCTCGTGAATCTCCAGCTTTTAAGTCTTTTGGCCCAGGGCTCTGCTTCTCCTCCTTTTATTCTTTGGAGCAGCATGGCTATCTCCTTGGCCAAGAACAACTTCATCTCCCCATCTGCAGCAGGATGTGAGCAGTGTCCTCAGGTAAAGGTGGCCTGGCTTCAGTCTCCTTCTCTGAGTCTTGTTTCGGCCTCTGGTGCTCAATGTTGTCACTATCTTGCTGACCACCTGTGCTCTCCTAGATATGAAGGGACCAGGATTTCTTAGGGGATGGCATGGCAAAGGATAGATTTTGCCAGGGGATGAATATCATAAGCTGATTATTTTGATTTTTGGCAGGGTATCAAGCGAGGAGCAATGGGATTGAGCAGCCATTCTGGCTGCCGAATCCATCTCCCCCCTCCCCCCCTCCCAGACTGCTTTATTTTAATGAATAAGAAGGAAAACTAAAATGAAGATAAAAAAAAATTTTCTGTGTTGTTACTGCTTGTGTAGGTATATGTAATGGCTTGCGGATACTCCGGCTGAGTACCCCCATTGCTTCTCTGCTTCCTAGGCTGTTTTAAGACCATCCTGTATTGCCTTGCTGAGCAGAAGTATTCAGTGCCGTCTGGAGCACTCAGATGGCCATTTCAAAGAACTCTGAGCAGAATTCAGAAGTGAAATATAGTGAGTAGTTATATAAGAAATAACATGAAATAACAAATGCCCCTTGTAAAATCCTCATCCAACTCTACCCTGCAACCCTAGGTCCATGACATTATAGTATACATTTATTTAACTGTATATAGTGAAAAACATATCTATGGGTTCAGTAAAACCTTACGCAGAGGTTCCATTAAAGTATCAAAAAATACCAAACACCTTATTTAACCACAGTGGCCCGTAAGTCACTGAGGTTCAGGTTTTATGAAGGGGGTTTAATATATTGGATGTGTCAGTAACAAAACAAGATAAAAATGGTCTTTATTACACACGGACCAATCAGATAAGTGCTTGTGAACATACATACAGATTCACATGGTATGTTTCTCTTCTAGCAGGGTGGACTAAAAAGCTGTATTTGAGGAGCTTTCCAAGTAATCTGTCTAATAAATAGCATGCAGACAGCATTGTATATCAAATCCAAGATATCATTGGAGAAGTAAGAAGAAACAGCTATAAATGGCGTAGGCAACCCATGAATGATATAGGCTGAACAAAGCGTATTACCTCACTCAAAACTCTTTGTGCTGCTAGGGTGCTTTTATTAAGTAATCGTTTAGCTTTTTATTCTTCTGACTTCACTTAAATTAGAAAACTATTAGCTGGTCCTATTTTGGGGGACTAGCCATCAACACTGGGACTTTGCAAGTATTTACATGAAGGCTTTGAATTGTTTGAAACTAAGTAGCCTTGTAGCATGCATACTGTGCTGAACGATTGGGTGCTATTTAAATCCCTACAACTCCCAGATTTCTTTGAATGTAATAAATGGTGAGAGAATTATGAGATTCATAGTTCAGCAACATCTGGGGGCAAGTGTCTGAGATGCTTTATCTAAAGGTATAAGAAACAACATTCATATAGTGAGTAGCCATTTGCCTTAGACAGACTCATACTATGATATTCTATGATTCTCAAGGTTGCACCATCATACAATTACATTTTCCAGTAAGTTAGTTCTTCTTTATGATTCCACTGCAGGTGTCTAGTCCAAGCTGAGTAAATAGGTCCAGGATATTATTATAGTAACATTTTCTGGGGGTATTTTTGGAGTTCTAGTGAGCTGTCTCCTTTCACCCACAAGCTCTGTGAGATTGCCCTTTTATTTTTTTAATGTATAAAATGTCACAGTTTATTGGGTTTAACATTACTTTCTGATATGTGTATCATCTTGTACCACAATCTAACTAAACACTCTTCAAACTAAATACTGAAATATATTTAAAACAAATTATGTTTTCCATTATTTCTTACTATAACCAAAATTCTAAAATCTGTGTTCTCCGTTTAGATCCTAAATGTCTGAATGGAGCTTATTTTGATGGTATAAAGTGTGTGTGTGGAGAGAACTTTTACGGAACCTACTGTGAATTTGTTGTCGATCTGTTTAGACCAAGTAAGTTTGGAGTGAGGTTTTTCCTTCAGAAACTGCTTAATATTGTGTATTTTAATTTTTTCAAAATTGTGCAATAGAATACAGATATGTAAAAGTGATATTTGCAATGTAAGACCTGTTTTAAATCAGTGTAACAAGCAAAGTGGAACAACTTAAAATAGTCCTCAATATGGTACATCAAACAGAGTAAAGCAAACGAACAAAACGTAAAAAAATATTTTATTGAAAGTCTTTAGAAAAAAATAAAAAAACTACTCAAAGTTTATTCAACTAAAACACACAGGGTCAATCATTAAAACACAAATTCAAAGTGATCTCAAAGAGAATTTCAACTTTAAGGTCAATACCTGTAACTGTAAATTCGAAATTCACTGTGCATTTTCACTTTAGTAAATCATCCTGACAGACATACATGGACCTTGTGCAATGAAATAGACATAAGCTATTTTAAAAGTTTCTAATAAGTATGAATGACAATTTGTAGATTATGTTAACGTAGTGTACGTATAATCTTAATTTTAATAATGACAGGAGGCGAGTATTTTGCATAACTTTCTTTACTTATGCCTCCAGCAGCACAAGTCAATCAATCAAAAACTTTTAACCAATCCTAGGCCAACATAGCCTGCATATAAGTCTTTGGTGGGCGTGTCTATTCCTCTTTCTTTGATGTGTGAAATCCTGTAACGTCAGATTGTGGAGTGTCCTTTAAACTGGAACTCTGTAACTTTAAACAAACGTAGCTTGGAATGAAGCTTGAGAGGTGTTGTCGCCCGGTTCCCGAATTATCTCATGCTGGAAAAAAACGGAAATAGGTGAAAGGTGTGGAAATGGACTATTGTCCGCATGCAAACCTATATATCCGACTTAGTTAATTAATATATCTAAAGTCTAGGTATTACATTGACAAGTCTATTGAGTTGTTAGCTACAGTTATATCGATGCTGAAACTGATATCATCATACTGTATGAAATCTGCACATACACAGTCTGTAAGGTCGTCATAACTGTCTGTTAAATGCTGAATGGCGAGTATTTGGGTGGGAAAATACCAATGTCTACGGGGGGGAAAATACTCGCCTCCTGTCATTATTAAAATTAAGATTATACGTACACTACGTTAACATAATCTACAAATTTTATTACATGACAGGAGGCTTCCTATTTTGCATTTTTAACGCTGTGGTAACAACGAAAAAGATGCGTGAGATGTCTGTCGAAAGTAGAAAACTCTGAAGGTGTTCTCTCTAGTCCAGTCTGCCGAGCGCAAGATGTCCGTAAGTGATGCTCCCGCTGAATATGCACGCGAAGCCGCCGCCCGAGTGGGCCCCGAAATTTGGTTCTACCCCTGCCAGGGACAAGAGCCATCGAACCCATCTGGCCAACGTAGTGGTAGTTACGGGTTTGTAAGGTTTAGTGTAAGATACCAGTAGTTGACCCGATCGGTAAAAACGGAGCGATTCGGTAACCTCTACGTACCGAAGTAGGGTGTTCACGACGCATAGCCGCGGAACCGTCGGAAAAAAGGGGTAAGATACGGATGTGGAGTCCGTCTTAGTCCTGCGAGACACCGTGAAGGTAACCACTTCTGGTGTTACCGTGAAACCGTTTATGTCAAAAGCCCTAACGTCCGCGAATCTGCGAAAAGAAACTAAACATAGAAGGAGAGTCAATTTGGCTGATAGTTGTCTCAGAGACAGTGTCTCGTTGTCCGGCCAGTTCCTCAGGAATCGGATAACTACATCTACATCCCAAAGAGTGTTATATTTCGGGGCCGGAGGTCTGGCTAGTCTGATGCCCCGAAGTAGACGGCATATTAGGGTGTTTTGACCCACTGGTGTACCGTCTATTGGGGTGTGGGCCGCCGAAATGGCGGATCTGGTGATATTGATTGAGCGGTATGCTCGTCCTTCTGAGAAAAGGTTTGACAGGAAATTTAGAATGCAGGGAATAGGTGCTGTAAAGGGATCGAGGTCCCTTTCCATGCACCAGCGATTCCATGTGTTCCATGCGGATAGGTAGCTGCGCCTAGTGCCAGGTGCCCAGGAGTCCCATAGTAGGTTTCTAGTCGTCTGCGATAGGCCTGAGACATTCCAGGATCCCCGGAAAGATTCCAGGCCACCAGTTCCAATCGGTCTTGCGTAATCAACGGATGAGGTTCCCCGTCCGGGTTCACTAGGAGGAATGGGAACACTGGTAGGAGTAGTGGATGGTCTTGAGACAGAGCTAGAAGGTCCGGGAACCATGCTTGGCTCTTCCACAATGGTGTGATCAAGATTAGAGAAGTCCTCGCTCTGCGTAGGTGGTGGAGGACTCTCGCCAACATTGAAAACGGTGGGAACGCGTAAGCTCCCGTTTGTGGCCATTGTTGGAGGAATGCGTCGACTGCTTCGCTTTGAGGGTCCGGAAGCCAACTGTAATACCTCGGTAGTTGAGTGTTCGTCCGTGATGTGAAGAGGTCTATGTGTAGCGGACCTCTTACTTGTCTTATCCTGTGAAAGGTAGTGGTGTCCAGGCGCCAATCGCTGCTGTCTCTCCAATGTCGAGAGAACCAGTCCGCCGTGAGGTTGTTGACTCCCGGTAGGTATTCTGCCTTGATCGTGATGTTGCGGGGTAGGCAGAATCGATAGATGTCCCTCGTCGCTTCTGTCAAGGCCCGTGATCTGGCTCCACCCAGGTGGTTTATGTACCGGACTGCCGAAAAATTGTCCATGCGCAAGAGAATGACGCAGTTGGACATGTTCTTGGCCAGACTCCGGATCGCGAAAGAGCCCGCTATCAACTCCAGGCAGTTGATGTGTAGGAGTTTCTCTTCCTCCGACCATGGTCCTCCGGTGGACGCCTGTGCACAGTGGGCTCCCCAGCCCCATAGGCTGGCGTCCGACTCCAGGACGAAGTCCGGGTTCGGTCCGAATATGGCTCTGCCGTTCCAGGCCTCCATGTGGAGGAGCCACCATCGGAGTTCCGTCCGAATTTCTGTTGACACTGAACAGATTATATCTATGATTTCGGTGTGTATTGCCGACGCTCTTATTGGTGGTGGGCGTCGGTCCTGTACCGGGGTGTCTGAGAATTCGATCTCGTAACCGGCTACTGTATTGAGGATCCAGCTGTCCGAGGATATCTTTTCCCATTCCTGTGAAAAAAGAGACAGTCTGCCTGCAGTCATGTGCGAATATAGAAAAGGTATGTCGGGAATGCTCACCTGCATTGAAGCGTCCGCGTCCGCGGGTGCGGGTGCCTCTTGAACGGAAGGATCCTCGCTGGAAGTTGGATCTCGAGGTTGGGAAGAATGCTTGAGATGATTGGTGTCTGGGGCCTGTAGGCCAGAATCGGCTGGTGGCTCGGCCCCTTTGGCGACCAGCTCTGGCAAAAACTCCCCTGCGTGGTGTGGTGTTACGAAATACTTGCTTGATGGAGGTCTGAGCCTTATTCAGAGTGGTGAAGATGCTCACATGTTTTTTGAGTTCAGTTATGAATGAGTCACCAAATAGCTGACCGTTCGCTAACGGTCCCATCTCTTTCTTACCCAGCTCCATCAGTTTCGGGTCCATTTTCAATAATGCAGTTCTGCGGCGTTCAGCGCACATTGCTGCATTGGTGTTGCCCAGCATACAAATGGCCCGTTGTGCCCATTCGCGTATAGTGTGGGCGTCCAGTGTAGTGCCTTGGGAAAGGGCTAGGTCAGCCAGGTATAGCATCATCGCTAGAGGACCCAGGATGTCAAGGAGCTTGTCTTGGGATTCCCTAAGACCTTTTTCTATTCCTTTCCGCGGGTCTCGGCCCGCACGGGACATGAACAGGGATACAGTAGAATCAAATTCTGGGGTCACTGCAATTTTGTCTGGTAGAGTTGGTCTTGGGCATTCTGCCCGAAGCCTTGCCCTGACTTCTTTGTCCATTGGCTTTCTCAGCCAGAAATGGATGAACTGAGCCAGGTGATCTGGTAACCCCCATTCTGTCGATCTTGGGTGACGGATCGTGCGGGGGTCAAACATGGCCGTCCCCTGGGGGTCTATAAAGGTGCCCTCTTCTGGATCAAGGTACGTGTCTTGATCGTATTCCTTGTCATCTCCTTGAACGTCTAGCCAGTCTTCGTCTTCCGAGCGTGAAGCCTCCACTTTCCATTCGTCCATGATGTCAAGCGATGGAGGGGGACTGCGATCGTCGTCCTCTGAGGACGGAGAGTATGGAGGGGAAGGTCCTCTCCCCGCTGCCTGGCGGCTCTTTTTCACTGGAGTTTTGCCTCTTTGTCTCTGGGTGTCCAATACGGTGCCTTTCCGTTGCCGTTTTATGGCGTGGAGGTCTCCGGGGAGGAGATCTTCCATTACTTCCGTGGATTGATCAGTAGCTGTATCAGGTTTTGGGTTCTGCATGAGCAGTCTGCCAATAGCTTTCTCCACAGAGGCGGCTACCGCAGAGTTAATAATTGTCTGCCAATCTGATGGTGGTAACTGTGGTGAGTCACTCATCTTGTGTTGTATGTTGGGTCTGTCTGTGGAAGACAGAAGAGCGTTAGGTTCCGAAATATGTGAAATGCCGTAAGATACAGCTTTCACTACTATTGCGGTATCATGTATAGAGTCACATATATAATAGTATAGCAGGGGATGAGCCTGCTAGTATTGAGTCACTTAGCTTTTAAAGCAGGGGTAAGACTGTGTATACTAAGACACTAAAATTAGAGCAGGGGATGAGCCTGCTAGCAGTGAGTCACTTGCATACGTATAACACTTATATATTTAGCAGGGGAGAACCTGCTGGCACTGTATCACCTGATTTTATAGCAGGGTATGAGCCTGCTGGCACTGGCACTTATATTACAGCAGAGGATGAGTCTGCTAGTATAGTGACTCTTTTGTGTAGCAGGGGATGAGCCTGCTTGCACTAGTGACTCTAGATGGAAAAGCAGGGGATGAGCCTGCTAGTATTGTGACTTTGATAAGTACAGTAGGGGATGAGCCTGACTGTACTGTGCCTTTAAGGTGTACAGCAGGGGATGAGCCTGACAGTACTGTGCCTTTAAGATGTACAGCAGGGGATGAGCCTGCATGAACTGTGCCTTTAACCCCACACCCACCTCCCGAAATGTCCCTATGTGTCCTCCCTAACACGAAAACGAACGCGGTCGCGTTAAAAACGCCGCGGAAAAAAGACAGGGAGAAAGGGAGACAGGGTGAGGAGAGGTAGGGCAAGAGGGAATAGTACAGAAAAATAGATAAATAAAACTAAATTACTGACAGTATTAAATAATAGAAGAAACAAAATAATTTCTAACAATATAAAAGTCAATATGGAATAAATAATTTCTGAAGTAGTACTCTGACCTGTGCCTTCTGGAAGCAGCAAAGAAAGAGGAATAGACACGCCCACCAAAGACTTATATGCAGGCTATGTTGGCCTAGGATTGGTTAAAAGTTTTTGATTGATTGACTTGTGCTGCTGGAGGCATAAGTAAAGAAAGTTATGCAAAATAGGAAGCCTCCTGTCATGTAATAAAATTCACCCCTACCACTTTTGAGTGAAGATCTACAATTTCCTTTCTTCAGCCATTAAAAAAGGGCCACAATTTTTGTTTTGGTTTGTAAACTATCCCCATTTTTTAATGTAACAACAACCAATTGCAGTTCATTTATCTGAAACTAGGGATAGACCAATTATTGGGTTGGCCGATATTATCGTCCGATATTCCGGATTTTTGCAAATATCGGTATCGGCCACTATTGATACCGATATTGCCGATAATGTAAGAGGCGGCAGTGGCCAGGCACATGCAGGGGCGCGTTAGGGCGCACCAGCTCTGGGGGCCCAAGAATCGAGTGACCAGCAGGAAGGAAGCGCACAGAGCTTCCCCTACCAGTCACTTTGTGTAGCATGGTCTAGTGGAGCAGAGTTCCCGGTACAGGAGCTTCAGTTTCCTGTACCCGGCTGGACTGACAGGAAGTGCTCACTGAGCTCCTGTACTGCAACCCCGCTCCGCCACACTACAAGAGAGGTAATGAGGCACACTAGGGAGCGGAGGGGACCACTAAGGGGGAGGAACACTAAAGGAGAGGGAGGGGAAAGAAACACTAAGGGGGGAGAGAGGGGAGAGGTACACTAAGGGACAGGGAAGGGAGGTGTGGGGAGAGGAACACTAAGGGACAGGGAAGGGAGAGGAACACTAAATATTCTTGAAAACATAAAAAATGACATATTTTGTGCATTTACCACTTAATAAAAAAAGGTTTGCAAAAATATATAAATAATAATAATAAACATGTTCAGTTAACAGTAGATTTGTGTAGAAATTGTTTATTTTTTTTAAACAGTAAATGTACAGAATATCAGTATTGATAAGTTATTTGCTATCGGCCTGAAAGTTCACAGATTATCAGTATCGGTATCGGCTCTAAAAAATCAATATCGGTCAAGCCCTAACGAAAATGTGTATGAATTCCTATTTTTGCATGCACTTAAAGGGACACCCCACTGCTCAAATACAAAAATTACATAAAATAAAAATAATTGTTAAGTAGTTATTTATCAATTTAATTAAGCATTTTTTGTTTCATTGGGGCATATCTAAAAACAGCTTGTAAAAGCTGCAGATCTCTTGTCTATTGCCTTTGCAAGTCCTCACCTCCTAACCCCGCTCAGACTTTATGTATCTGTCCAATCACAGACTTTTCAATGCAGCTCCAATGAGAGTAATGGCTGCCTCTTGAGTTTGGCTCAACTGAGCTAAACAACCAGGAAGTAACAGAACTGCTTCTCTTCCATAACAAGGTTAATTTCTAAAAGTGTCAATTTCTATTAATAAAGTGATTTAGGTGTCTGTAGTGTCCCTTTAAATATTTTATAGTTCCACTAACTAAGCTTATTTACACTCAGATTCAGAAATCTTTTTATTAAATTTTGCCCATGCTATGTAATAATCGCTGACATAACATGAGAAAGCCTAAATACGTGCTTTCCATGCTATGAGAGCTTAGTCTGCACTGATCTCTCAATGGGTGCAGATGAATTCATTTTATTGTGGCTAATAAGGGTTTTAAAATGTATTTTAATTTCTTGCATTAGGATTTATGGATTTTTCTTTGGCCTGTGATCTGTCCACCCCCATCACTTATTTTAAATTACCCCACCGGATGCCCATGGAAGAGGTCGCAGGGGAAACTATGTCCTCCCTGTTATTTCACAGGCTCTATCCCCAGGGTTTTTAACTGGCCAGTGGGCCATAAGTTGGCAAAAAATGTTTTACCAAAATTTCAAGTGATGCACTTGTAGGTAAGGGAGCATTCCCACCGGGGTGCTCCATGAAGGGAGGGCAGACTCAGAAAAAAATCACTTTGGAAATTAGAATGGAGCCCAGGCACACCACGTAGTCTCCTCAATCAGACAGACTTTTATTAAGTTACAGTGTACAACAACTAAAAAAATGCAAAGGCTCCTTTTAGGACCGAAACGTTACTGTGCACTGTTCCTTTATAAAAGTCTACTGCGTGTGCTTTGGCTCAATTCTACTTTCCAGTGTGGATTTTTCTTTTTTAATTCAGCCTCTGGCGCACTTGTTCTGGCTAAAATCCAGCCAAATTCAAACTTGTTTTGACCTCAATAGAAAAAATCTGGAAATTTTTAAATAACATGAACAGTGTCTGGATTTTGCCAATGGTCAATATGCAGCGAAATGGTTTTGCCCCATTTGGTAAAGGTTGTTTGGACTTTACTGAAAAACTCTTTTATCTCGAGAGTCATCAATAGGCATCAAACCATCAGATTGGTGTAACTCTTGCATTAGGCACACCACCAGCCCACACATTTTGATTATTCAATATTTATATATATTAGCAAAATGTGCTGAATAGACATGTCAACCTGGGGTGACTTGCCAGGAAGGTTATTCATATATGTTAAATGCTATGCTTTATCTCATGTTTATTTCAAATTTATATAATTAAAGAAATCAAAGGTGAGCTGAATATCACAGTCAAAGTAAATGAAACATTTACTGATGAGCTTAAAAATGAAACACATGAAGTCTACAAAGAATTCGTCAAGAGATTCAAGGATAAGGTAGGTGAAGGAATTCATTATACTATCAATTATTCCATGATGTTAGGTTTGGTTCTCAAATGTTAGAATCCTGACAGTTTTAAATTAAATGAATTAAAGGAACACTGTACTCACTATAACAACTACATCTAAATGAGATTGTTATAGTGTCTAAGTAGTTCCTCCTGTTTTAATGGCACAGCTTCAAGACACTCCTCTAAGTTTTCTTGGTATGAAAGCCAGAAATCTTACTCCATGGCTCTCATACCCTAGTATACCGTCTGCCGTTGAGAATCATAGGCACATTGGTCCCTAATGTTTCCCTATAAGGAGTATTGGATTGGACCATCATCCTGGAGACACATCTGAAGGGTGAAAGAAGTTCTGTAAATTATTAGGGTTAGGGGAAGGCTTAGAGTTAGGGGTAGGGTTAGGGGTAGTGTTAGGGATAGGGGTAGAGGTAGAGGTAGGGTTATGGGTAGGGTTTTGGGTAGGGTTAGGGAGCCCTACAGATGTTCTGAATTGCTGAAGTTCCGATTGCTGAAGTTCCAAATTGCCGAAGTGCCAGATTTATTTACTTACCCGGATTTTCGAACCGAACCAAACTTTTTGCCTATGCACATCCCTAGTAAATAATATCCAGTAGCCAGCCAGGAGTGATATAATCCAGGAAATTTATTGGAAAAATAAAAGAACTTTGATAAAATAAAGCACAATGCATTTCAGATCCAGACTTGAAACTGCTAATACATCTGTCCCTTCTCCATGCTACCAGGAACCTCCAGGAGCTGCCGCAGCAACCTGGTTCCTTTTGACCTAGCTGCCTTCTTCAGTGACATGATCCAACCATCAACCAGATACTGAATAAAGTGATGAATAGCTCTTCACATTTTGTACCACTAGACGCTTTTAAGTGCCGGGACAAGACAATACTAGTTTATTGATCAGGCAGTAAATGTATTCATATTTACCTAAAGGCATGACAAAACATGGAAAATTGTGTGAGGATCTGGTGGTAGACTGAAGTGTCCCAGTGCTGACCCTTGGTGCCAGTATGTCTGGTCTAGACCAAACAAATATGTAAGGGGGAGAGCAAATCATTATATATGTACTTGAGGAGCTCTCTGTAGAGCAGGGCTGCACAACCTGCAGCCCCCCATGATTCATTTAATGAAACAGATAGCCAACACTTATGTTTTAAATGAAACAGATAGCCAGGGAATCATGGCTGATAGCCAGGGAATCATGGGAGTTGTAGTTCAAAAACTCTAGGGGGCAGCAGGTTGTGTAGGCCTGCTGTAGAGGATAGAAGATCCTGCAATCTAAGGACACCACTGGATAAAATATAACCTCATATACTCATGGTAATAACTCTTTTATCACTGGAAGTCTGGATACATAGTTTCACTGAACTATTTTAGTGGCATGTGTGTATATCATCATTGCACTTGATAGGTATATATACTATTTTTGTTTGGTGAACTATCCAGTACAGACTCCTATTTAATTACAATAGAAGGGGTTAGTAACAATTGCATTTATTATTATTTTTTATTTTTTTATTTTTATAGTTCTTTGGATTTACGGTGTTCGGTGTTTCAATACAATACATACATACATATATACAGAATAACAAAATGTATCCCTGCCCTTGTTGGTGGGTCAACTGATGGAACTCCTCAACACTGGCAGAGATTCACCTAGTTTGGACACTCCAGAGGTGTCCTGGGGCTTAACCCCTAAATAGAGAATAGTGAAAGAATTTACTTAGACCATCTGGATACCAAATGCGGAGGTCTATAGTAAGTACTGGAGTAGGAAAGATGGGATTACCAAATCAATTAATGATAGGACTGTAAAGAGTCTTTAGCAAAAATAACAAAATAGGTGGTCAAATACCTGAATTGGGTAAAACATCTCGCCACAATGGCTCACCTCAAACTATCTTGGTCAATGGGGTACTTTATAGATTTGTCTTAAGAAAGCTACAGATATTAGACTTTAATCATGGAAGGTCAATTCTGATAGCTACAGACAGCAGATAAGCTTAGCTCCAAGTTGCTAAGTAAAGTATTGACTAGAAACACCGGTCTTAAGGCTGGGGGCAGACTTAGTTGCAAAGCTCTATAGGCCACAGCTAGCGTCTGTAGAATTATCTAAATAGAGCCAACAGGATTAAAAAGTAGTCTTGCAAATAATCAACAGTTCAAAACTGCAAACATACCCACACATATGAGGGCTAGATAACTGTAATGAGACCTACTTGTAATGTCTAAGGCTCTCAGTATATCTTACCCATATTATGTGAAAAAAACAGGGGGGGAATTGAAACAGCTTGCAGGACTGTAGTACTAAGTCTAAGAGAATATAGTTAACTGCTCCCAGGCAACATGTCCAGTGTGATGAGGTGAAAAATAAAGAAAGTTAAAATTAGAGTGATCTAATGTGTAGAACCATACTTAGATTGTTGGTTACCTACACATAGTGACAGTGCCCCAGTGAAAAAATAAGCGAAAAGAAAGAGAAACCCGACGTGCGTTTTGGTGCTTTCTGTAATGCACCTCCCAGGCAACATGTCCAGTGTGATGAGGTGAAAAATAAAGAAAGTTAAAATAAGAGTGATCTAATGTGTAGAACCATACTTAGATTGTTGGTTACCCACACATAGTGACAGTGCCCCAGTGAAAAAATAAGCGAAAGGAAAGAGAAACCCGATGCGCGTGACGAAGGTGCATTACAGAAAGCACCGAAACGCGCGTCGGGTTTCTCTTTCCTTTCGCTTATTTTTTCACTGGGGCACTGTCACTATGTGTAGGTAACCAACAATCTAAGTATGGTTCTACACATTAGATCACTCTAATTTTAACTTTCTTTATTTTTCACCTCATCACACTGGACATGTTGCCTGGGAGCAGTTAACTATATTCTCTTAGACTTAGTACTACAGTCCTGCAAGCTGTTTCAATTCCCCCCCTGTTTTTTTCACATAATATGGGTAAGATATACTGAGAGCCTTAGACATTACAAATAGGTCTCATTACAGTTATCTAGCCCTCATATGTGTGGGTATGTTTGCAGTTTTGAACTGTTGATTATTTGCAAGACTACTTTTTAATCCTGTTGGCTCTATTTAGATAATTCTACAGACGCTAGCTGTGGCCTATAGAGCTTTGCAACTAAGTCTGCCCCCAGCCTTAAGACCAGTGTTTCTAGTCAATACTTTACTTAGCAACTTGGAGCTAAGCTTATCTGCTGTCTGTAGCTATCAGAATTGACCTTCCATGATTAAAGTCTAATATCTGTAGCTTTCTTAAGACAAATCTATAAAGTACCCCATTGACCAAGATAGTTTGAGGTGAGCCATTGTGGCGAGATGTTTTACCCAATTCAGGTATTTGACCACCTATTTTGTTATTTTTGCTAAAGACTCTTTACAGTCCTATCATTAATTGATTTGGTAATCCCATCTTTCCTACTCCAGTACTTACTATAGACCTCCGGATTTGGTATCCAGATGGTCTAAGTAAATGCTTTCACTATACATATATACAGGATACAATATGTTTGCTCCACATCAGCCTCTGTTGATGCATCATAAAATCATCTCACAACTATACTTATGAAGCGGCTGAATGTGGCACCACAGTGACCTCTAGTGTTTCTAGCGGTTCTTTTGCAGAACAAACAATCAGTCTGTCTGTAAAGATATATTATCTTTACATTTGATTATTACATATTTTTTTTGCAGTTATAGAATGAATGGTAACTAATGGATATGAAATAACTGATTGGTATAGTACATTACACATATAGTTTTTTTTAACAATTCTTAATTGAAAGTGAATTTTGAGGATATACTTTTCAGGATATAAAAACAAAAAGTAAAATAGAAAAAGGATGGTGGTCCTGTAATCACATCAAAATGAACATGATTATGTAATCGCAATAAGAAGAAATAAGTAGAAAAAAAATGAAATAATAATCGGATGAAAGGAAGAAAAAGCACAAATATATGTAGAATACAAGGATAAAGAAATAAAAAAGTAAAAATTTAAAAATATACGAATATCAATACATAAAAGAAAAAAAGAGAGACTGCCATCTAGCGGGTAATGAAAATTACGATATACAGCATACTAAAAAAAACTTTAAAAAGGGCATACTATGAATACAAGTTTGTAAAAAGTCTGCATTTAAACCATGTCTTTTCTACCCAGTATTCTAGTACTATTCTTCTTAATTATATTTTTGGACACCACAAAATGTAAGCAGTTTTATAAACTGTATTTAGCTTTTCATTATATGCATAGGCTTTTATTTATTTCTACTGTATGATTTTAATGCTACTTATTTGTTTTTAATGCTGATTAAGGTTATTTGCTGTATGTCATGTGACCTAATTAACAATCTCATGATTATGATATAATTTACCCCGAAGGCCATATATCAACTTTTTTTTTCCCATCAATCATCTATTTGTGGTGCCACAGGCAGAATTTAGAATTGCGAACCAGAAATGAACATACTTGCCCATTGTGTGTCTCGGTTGGTTCGTGATTCAAGTACATTTTATCTCAGAGTTAGGAATTCAACCTATCAACTGTTAGGATCCAAATCTGGATGAACGGCAGTTCGTATTGAAACTTATATCCAATCCTAGTGGGTATAGTTTAGAGTAAATCTCATTATAAATTATTCACGCTAATAGCAGTGAACATCTATAAACAAGATGGATGACATAACTATTGACATAACTAACGGACATGATAGTGCCAGGGGACATGGGTTATTAATGTTTAATCTACAAACTGCATGTCACACAGTCATAAATGATTGCCTTTTTTTTCAGATGAGTAAGTTTTATGAATTAAACGCCAATAAATACATGGATCTGAAGATATTTTCTCTCTGGTAAGATCAAACACTTTGAACCACTCACCTGACTAATTATACCTTATGCAATGTACGGACACATTATTCCAGCCATGTAATAATACAAAACAGCAGTAATTTTGGGCATAGAAACCATTTTAGCTGCCGTTTTCCAGAGAGCCCATAGTTTGCAATAAACTAAAACTCTAACTCATGTTCAAGCCACCAGGCCCTTCCTTTTCCAAGTAGAAAAGGCAGTATAACTCAGTAATTATTTCCCAACTACAATGACCAGGACAATATTACACAGCTGGTACAGTGAGCATGCAAAGATAACACAATCAAATAGGTTTGAGTGGGCATTAAGCTTGCACAACTGATAGATCTGGATTTAAGACTAGGCTTGGCTGGCATAAAAGGGCCTACCAGTCATGCCACTTGTGCTATTGGTACCACCAAAAATGGGTGGTTCAGCCCAGGAATGACCAGCCAACAAAACATCTAGGTTGACTGACAGCATCATTGACCATTCGCACTCAGGCCGGACATGTTAATAGTGCTGCTGAAGCACTCCACAGTTAAGAACAAGTGTCTACTTGCACTTACACTGATCAGACTAGGGACTGGGCCATGAGGCTCAGTCAATGGCATGTCCTGGTTAGATAGAAATATTGCTCTAATTTCAGGTCTGTCTAAATCTGGTGTACTTTAAATATGTGCATGATAACCCAGTCTTAAAACTAGCTGATTTTCTCAGTCTCTCCATTTCAATAAAACTGGCAAATGCCTAAATCTTGGATTAGCGGTGTACCTCAAGTACTAGTGGTACACTCCAGAACCGTCTCTATAACACATTAGGCTTTCAATGAGAGTGGCACATCCCAAGAAATCATGAAACAAGATGTGCAACTGGATAAAAAGAAAGAAAAAGAAGCATTTGTAAAACATTCACACAACACATTCATAATTGAGGATTGATATTTGCATCTGTGTGTTTTTATTCTTTTTCAATAACTTACCTGGTGTTATTTATTTTAGGAATGGAAGTATAGGGGTGAATCATTCAGTGACATTACTGTTTGATTTTAATGAAAATTATACGGAGCAATTAAGTGAAAGTCAAAACTTTATTGAAAAAGCTTTTCTATCCAGTAACTGTAGCTCAGATGTAACACAAGACAGACAAGGTGAGTATAAAATGCTTGTGTGTAAATAATAACCTATTATTATTCAGGAATACAACATGGTCTGTTCATACACAAAAATAAATATTGTGCTCAGATTCCCACTACTCCTGGGTGGCAGCAATGACCATAGTAAACATCAGCCCCGATACATACATTAAAAATCACACAGCCATGTTGCAATGCTGACCCCCACCCCATGTGTTCCCTATCAATGGTTAATACATATGTAGGGGTTTAGAAAAATACCCCTCTCTGTCTCATTAAAGATTTTTTTACCTGAAGCTGAAGGAAGCAGTGTGTAGAGCTCCCCTACAAGATTTGTCTTGACGTGGCAGGTGGGCTTACATCTAATGGCCATAGGAGGGGTACTAAAAACCTTCAGTTATTTGAATATGAAAAGGGATTTGAGATGGTATGTCTAACTGCATTAATTTTTTCAATTTCAAAATAAATTGAAGTAATGTTTCCTTACGGTGAAACAAAACCAATCTCGCAGCAAACTCTCATATTTGAACAACCAGTAGCAAATTTCCAATATGTTTTTTGGTGCTACTATATAATTCGCCTTAATTGCCATAATTATGAACCACTTTGTATTCTGCGTATGTCTTGACCAGAGCATGTTTGTGGTATTTATGTACAAAGAGATAACATTATCATTATATTAAAGGTGATATACACAATACAGATGTATATATTCTTTGGCCAGTGATATCAATGGGGCTAGTTTTGTGCAACTTGTCAATTATACACTTAGCACTTTGTCTTGTAATTACTGATGTTTTGCCTCAATAAAAAAAGCTAGTCTGTGAACACATTATTGGGGAGATTTGTTAAGGAAAAATATGTGATATGTTTCCATGGTGATTGTTCTTGATTCATTTCACTTTGCCCTAAAATAGCACGTTTGCTTTGATAAATTCCTTCTAATATCTGTTAAGCTTTGTTCTTAATTACACGAATAACATCAAATTACTTGATCAGGAAGAGTACATTTTATTAGTGTCCATGTGTGTTTTAAGGTTTGATGCTACAACCAACTCATTTTTTTGAAGCATAGAAAATGAAAACAAAATGGCTTACTACATGAGGCCTGTACCAAAACAATCTCCTCCTCAATATGTTGTAAATTAAACAATTGTCAAACCTTTTGTTTAATTTGCTGAAAATCACTTCCCCTTGCAGGAATGAATGTGCTTACAATGTTTAGGTTGAAGAAAAACTACAGATGGGCTGCTCACCGTAGGCTAGATATAGTGCTTTTAAGCACAACGTGCATGTGTCTCCGTCTCTGTGCCCTGGCTATTGTCACCATGTTTTACTGACAATGTAAGCACTAGATGAACTAAAGCCCAAACTTTTACCTAACTGCTCAAGTCTGGACATGAATTGCTATTGCTTTATTTCACGTGGTAAATGTTCCAACTGACGATTGAGACGGCTTTCTATCCTCCCTATTCCAGCCATTGTTCACACACTTTAGAAATGTGGAATAAATATCATGAGCACTGTTGGGGAAGAGGGTGTCTGGAAGGGGCTGGAGCCATGAATGTGGTCCTGAAAAGCCCTGGGTGTAATTAAGGTACCATTTAATTGTGAGCCCTCAGCCAACCTGTAATACTGTGAGAGCAATAACCCCTCCAATTACATAATTAATGGCAGTTTCTCTTTAATGCACCATATTTAAAATTAATTATACAGCTTATAGAGGGGGTGGAGTAATGGATGCAGAATTAATATGCCATGGTTTGGACTTGATGTGGTGTAGAGTGGGGTTTTGGGAAGGGGTTAAAGCGGCACTGTCATGTCCGCATCTGTTTTGGTTTTTTTAAATCCTTCCTTCTGACTCCACTACATTTTATTGCCTCAGCCTAGTCTTACTCAAATGCCTCTTGTTCCCTCATTTCACCATTTGTTTTATGTCAGGATCTATCTCCTATGCACCGCCATGTTATAGTTCCTAAATGAAGGTCCAGTAACCCGCATCTGCCCACACTAGCTGGCACTATTAAACTCCCACGCACGCCAAGTTGCAGACATGGGCATTTGCTAGTGTCTGAAATTCATAAGGGAATTCTGGCTATTCAGTCAATTGCCAGAAAGATGAATGAATGAAAAGAAATTTCAAAGAACAAATAAAGACCAAACTGAAATGTGGTCGTGTTCATTCGCTGATTACAAATAGGGAGCTGGTGGCACGTGGCTCTTTCCTTGTAAAATGTAAAAATAGAAGTGGCAAGGAGCTAAGCTGTGCTCCCTACCACTTCCTAAATCCCCCCATTTATCCCATATTAGCATAAGGGAGGTTAAAATCTACCTCCTGTCCTTATTCACTGTGCTGCGAGTAGGAGCAAGTCTACTAAACAGGGACCTCCCCCCAAACCAATAAAGGAGGACCCGGCACAGGTCCCCTATGCTTCCATGGTGGGCCACCTATTGAAATAATTAACAAGTGAGGGAAATATGTGTGGGCATGGTGGGGCACCTATTTAAATAATTAACAGGAGGGGATTTGAGTGTAGACTATTAAACTAAATGGGAGACCTAGTGACCCCTCCCAGCCCCGACGCATTAGTGGTGGGTGTGAGACTTACATGATAATGGGAGGTTTCCCCTCAGCCCCACCCATTTGTGGCAGGTGGGGGCCCTAATTGATAAAGTGGGAGGGACCTATTGTCTCCAGCTGGCCTTCCCATTAGTGGTGGGTGGGGATCCTAAGCGATAAGGGGGTAGTAAAAATAGCTACCCCCCCAAGTGACCAAAAGTCCCTAAGCCCCTAGTCACCCCCAATAAATAAATACCCTACCTACCTAATAGTGAGGAGAGGAGCAATAAACTAAATACCTGAAAAAAAAAATACTTAACATTAGATATCTTCTTTTTTCTAACATCTTCATTTTCCAGTCCTAAAAAAGAGCAAATACAAATCCAAAAAGCCAGTTGGACTAATAAAATAAAAAAATAAAAAAATAGATGGCAGAAAAAAACACAGCAAAAACAATAATTCCAAAGATGAAAAATGTGGGCTTCGTTGAGACTGAGCTTACAGGGTGGGGAGAGGCTTATAAACCTTCCCGCGCTGTGCAATTTGACACAGATTGCTCTGATTGGTTGGAAAATAAGACCCAAATCACTTAGGGCCCCACATGACGTTAATGGGTGGGGGTGGACAATAGGTACCCCTCTTATCACTTAGGGTCCTCAACTGACGTTAATGGGTAGAGTCCGTTGTATGACCCCCTATTATTATTTAAGACCTGTCGCTAAAGGGTGGGGGCTTGGGTGGACACCAGGTAGACAGGTGTCCCACAACGGGGGAATAGGGGATGTGTGCCAGGTCCCCCTTTATTGGATTTGGGGTGAGGTCTTTTTTTTACAAAAGTAATGAGCAACCACTGGTTGCTCACTTTTTAGTAGATATGCCCCTACTCACAGCACAGCATGTAGGGGCAGAAGGGAGATTTTAACCCCATTTATTTACTAATATTAAATAATTTTACTTAGTATTAGTAAAATTGTCTGAAAGACTAACTTTGGTCTTTCAGCTTTTTAGTAGATAGCTCTCTAATACTTTTGGGGGTTATCTATTAAACGGCTGCGAGATACGAGCTCTGAATGAAATTACGAACCAAAAATAATGCCAGAAATTTCATCCTAAAATGAATGGACAAATTTCCAACATTCTGTTAGGATGAGATTTGGCCAATTCACCGGCGCAATGCAAGAACACAGAAGAGAGGTGAGTATTATGGGAAAACTTTCTATGATACAGGAAATAGGGCAGGTTGAAGCTCCTACTCAGTGGCAGAAATAACGTAGAGAGGGCCCTGGTGCAAGAATGGTTTTGGGCCCCCTCTAGTGCAAGAGTGACCAAATGTTAGATATGCATGTATCGTTCAACTCCAATGATGCTATGCCAGCTGGGCATCTACCATTTGCCCATCCTTTACCAATCCTTGTATTTGTGAGCAGTGTTTATGTGTTTGAATAAATGCATATTTTTGTATAGAGCATATGTTTTATGTAGGGGTGCATTTGTATGTACTGAAAGGCAGTGATGTACGTATGTGTGTATCGTTGGTGTTTGAATGAAGGTGTGTTTGTATGTAACCTAATTCATTGTGTCTCTTTCTTTTACAGATCAAATTTGTTTTGTTCCATATAGTGCAAGGGTCAGTGTGGCAAAATTTTCACGAGAAGAAGGTAATTTGAATGTATGCTCTATACCATGTCATATTTTTGGTTGAATGGGAGTCTCATTCCTTTTGGTTAATAGAAGACAATCAGTTGTCTACATTATCACTGCTATGTGATTGTGTAACTAAACCAGGGCAAAAAGATTCCAAAATGCCCCCATCTTTCGAAAATAATAATAAACATTCTAGATTTGTGTTTATAGTGACAGATTATGGAAATGGTCTAACTTGACTTAAAGAGTTTACTTTTTTTCATATATTGTAGAATAGGTTAATAAATGGTACTTTGCAAAGTTTAATGCTTGCCATTCAATTTAAAAAAATATATATTTTAAAGTAGTGTTAAAGTCATTGTTTTACATAAATAATGAAAACATTTTTATCATTGCCTTGGTGTCTTTTGATGGCATCCCCTCCTCTGCATTCTGCATATTAGGTTGCTGCCAGTGTTAAACTAAACGTGAATATTTACCTAAATCAGCCATGCTTCCAGTTTAGCTACTCTATTCTTGAAATTCAATTTGAATTCTTACTTTAGGTAATAACTCTGTAAATAATGTACATTGATGTGTGCTACAAGATAAATTTATTATTAAAGGAGTTTCTCTTTAAGATATAGAGCGCATATGTCTGGATCAGCTATGAATGTTTGCACCAATTGAAAATTGGAACTTTCCCAAGGACAACATTATGTTAACATAAAAAGAACAAAAAAACAAAAAACAATATACACTGGTCAGCCACAACATTGAAACCCATGACAGGTGAAGTGAATAACATTGATTAAATGGTTACAATGGCATATGTCAAGGGGTGGGGTATATAAGGCCGCAAGTTGACAGTCAGTTCTTGAATTTCATGTAGTGGAAGCAGAGAAATGGGCAAGTGAAATCTAAGTGACCTTGACAAGGGCCAAACAATGATGGCTAGACAACCGGGTCAAAGCATCTCCAAAACAGCAAGTCTTGTGGGATGTTCCCAGTATGCAGTGGTTAGTAACTACCAAAAGTGGTGCAAGGAAGGACAATTGGTGAACTAGGTCAGGGTCATGTGCACCAAGGCTCACTGAAGCACATGGGGAGTGAATGCTAGCCCATCTGGTCTGATCACACCCAGTGCATTGCAGTTTGCTGCATATAGGGCTGAATAGCCGCAGACCTGTCAGAGTTTTCATGATGACCCCTGTCAATCACCAAAGGCACCGTTAATGGGTACATAAGCATCATAACTGCATAAGCATCATAACTGGACCATGGAACATGTAAGAAGGCCTAGTCATATGAACCATGATTTCTTTTAGATCAGATGGATAGCCAGGAGCATGTGTGTTATTTACTTAGGGAAGAGATGGCAGCAGAATGCACTATAGGAAGAAGGCAGGCCGGTGGAAGCAGTGTTATGCTCTGGGCAATCTTCTGCTGGAAACCTTGGACCATGGCATTCATGTGGATGTTTCTATGACATGTACCACCTACCTGGAGATTGTTGCAAACAATGTACACCCCTTCATGAAAATGAAGGGATTCCCTGATGGCAGTGGTTTTTTTAAGCAGGTTAATGGACACTGCCACACTGCAAGAATTCCTTTGTAATAGTTTAAGGAACATGACAAAGAGTTCTGTCTCCCTCCATGTTAGCAGCGCTACTGTAACGGATCGACGGGCACCCCGACTGGGTACCTCCATTGAAGGATGCTCCTAGCGCTTCCTGAGGACTCTAAACACTGCAGCAGACACCACAACCAGCGAACCGGAGAAGCATATGAATGCTCTCAAGCATATGAATGCTGTAAACAGCTGAACAGGAGAAGCATATAATCAGCTTACACTCCTGGCAATCAGCATACAATCCAATTCCCCAATAATGAGACGACACTTCATTTTGAGGGTCAAGCAGAACTGACTGTACTGGCACATACAGCCTCTTTTATTCACAATCCACAAACATAGTACTGCCCACAGGGTTTTGAAATACAACCAATCAATCCGTACAATACACACAGACACTCCCACACAAAATCCTCCCCTCTGCCTGTGATATGATTACTGAACACAATGGGTAATATAATTATCACAGGCAGAGAAATACGGTTTTATAAAACATATCACAGGGACCCCAAAACATGCAATAACCCGTATATCCTCGGAACCGGGGGATCTGGGTGAACCACATATCGAAAATTCACCCAGATCCGTTCAGTAGTTTGGAAGACACAGTTTAAAGCAGATTCCGCAGAACATATACAGGCTATATGAAAAATAACTACTGTATAATGTGTCCCCTGTTGTATAGTTTAAAACTACTGCACAGTGTCTTTGTGCACAAATACCGTCAAGATGGCACCGTGTAGAAAAGTCCAAATAGTGTCTGTGAGTTAAAATGGCCTCCATCCATTGTTCTCACCATGTGCTTCATCCATTGTTCTCACCATGTGCCTTTGATACATGAAAGGGTGGCCACCCAGTAACTCCACAGTATGTCCCCAGATAATTCTTAAAGGGCCAGCAGCAGCATAATAAAGTACAATATGCCCAAATTAGTTCCTAGAAGGGCAATACATCCCAGGGCCATAGTCACAGGGCAAGAGGCTGGAAAGCAGTCCACTCCAGCCTCGGGGCTGGTTCCGCCACAGCTACCATCAGCTCCACCATGCAGGTTAGCTGCCTAGGTGACTCTGACCTCTCCTTTACCCCTCCCCCCATCCTGTCAATCGCCAAATCCTGCCACTTCCATCTCAAAAACTTATTGCGCGCATCCGCCCCTACTTAACACCAGATGACGTTAAGGTGCTGGTCCATGCCACTATCTTCTATTGCCTTGACTACTGTAATCCACTTCTAGGTGGTTTAATATGCTCTCAACTTTCCCCGTTACAGCCTGTAATGAATGCAGCAGTGAGACTCATCTTCCTGTCCACCCACGCCTCACCCCTTGGTCAGTCCCTGCATTGGCTTCCTGTAAGATATATGGCTTCATATATATTAAAAATTCTGGTTCTTGCTTTCAAATCTCTACATAATGCTGCTCCAACCTATCTATCCTCCCTAATGCACAAGCATGTCATGCCTATGCCCCTAACCTCTGACGAAGACCTACATCTGTCCTCTGTTCATATCCCACCGAGTGGCAGAACTACAGCGATCGAAGGGGGCCTGGTCCAGGGGGGGTCCAGGGGGCCCGGCCGCCCTGAGGACCCCTGCAGCCGCGGTGCCCACCGGCCATGTGCGGCCCCGACCCGCATGGTCCATTGGGGTCCATTGGGTGACCCATGCTGTTAGGGCCACCTAATGGAAATACATTTCCAGGGGGCCTCGTCAGCGCTGAGGCACTTTAACAGTGCAACCGGGCCCCCTTTGATGACCTCACAGCAGGGAGCAAGTGACAACCCCGGGCACTTCCTCCCAGCAATCATAGAGAGCTGTGCGGGAGGAAGGAAAGGAGGGAGTCAGTGTTGGAACTCTGACTCCCATCAGCCTGAGCCACTACTGGAACCCAGGGAAGTCACCGTCCTGCATCTTAAAGGTAGGAAACAGGAGGGTGACTAAAATATTTTGTGTATGTATGTATGTCTGTCTGTCTGTAAAGTTTGTCTGTGTGTATGTCTGTCTGTCTGTCTGTGTGTGTTTCTGTCTGTCTGTGTGTGTATGTCTGTCTGTGTATGTGTGTCTGTATATGTGTGTGTCTGTCTGTCTGTGTATGCATCTGTATGTATGTGTGTGTGTTTGTCTGTCTGTCTGTGTATGTCTGTGTTTATGTATGTTTGTCTCTGTGCATGTTTGTATGTATGTATGTATGTATGTATGTGTGTGTCTATATATATGTGTGCGTTTGTCTGTGTGTGTGAATGTGTGTATGTATGTATGTCTGTGTGTCTGTATATGTGTGTCTGTGTGTGTGTGTGTTTGTATGTATGTGTCTGTATATATGTATACAATATATATGTATTGCATGTATGTGTGTATATGTGTGTGTGTGTGTGTGTTTGTATGTATGTGTGTATGTATGTGTGTGTCTGTGTGTATGTGCATGTCTCTGTGTGTGTCTGCATGTGTATCTGTTTGTCTGCATGTGTGGGGGGGTACGTATGGGAGGAGGAAGATAGATGTATGGGTGGTGGCTGGGAATAGACGTATGGGGGGGCCCAGGGCAATTTTTGCACATGGGCCTCGTGGTTTCTAGTTATGCCTCTGCTCCCACCTTTGGTGCTCGTCTTCAAGACTTCTCTAGGACTGCACCGTTCCTATGGAACTCCTTTCCCTTCTTCATTAAGCATTTATCCAGTCTCTGCTCCTTCAAAAAAATATTAAAAACTCGCTTCTTCAGGAAAGTGTATCAATTAAACTAGCTCCCAATTGATTCCTCACCTGCAACTGTCATTAAAAAAAACACACTAAGCCTTCAGTGAATACTATACTACTCTATTTCTATCCTTACCTTTTATGTCACTTTACCCCACTTCCTCTAGCATGTAAGCTCATTGAGCAGGTCCATCAACTCTTCTGTTCCTGTGCATCCAACATGTCCGGTTACTATTATTTGTTTGTTAGTCCACCCATTGTACAGCGCTGCAGAATTTATTGGTGCCATATAAATAATAATAATAATAATAAGGTGTTGCCTTGGCCTCCAAAATCAAATCTTAATCCAATGGAGCATCTTTGGGTTGTTCTGTAACAGCAAATCTGATCCATCTCGCAACTTGCAGGACTTATAGCATCGCCTTCTAATGTCTTGGTGGCAGATGCCACAGCACATATACAGAGGTTTTGTGGAGTCCATGTCTCAACGCATTTTACACGATATTAGCGAGGTGGTTTTAATGTTGTGGCTGATAAGTGTATTTTGGTTTCAAGCAATCTTACACTCTATCTGAATCTGGATCCCAAAACATCTTCACAGTGTCAGTAATGTCAGCTAAGCTCACCATGAATTATGTTTGTTTCAATGAGTGGAAGGGTCAGTGAGGTAGGATTTTCCCGTGATGTCATCAACAAGTCTGCAGAAAATAGACCTGCAGTGTATTCTCTAGGGCCTCAATTTAATTCTCTTGAATACGTTTTCAAATTATCGCTATCTTTTAGAAAAAAATGACAATTATTTATCTACAAAAGTGACCATGAAGGTCTGTGGGAAATTTTGTAGATAACTAATTTGAAATGTTTTCTGACAGATTGTTTGAAAAGTGTATCCAAAAATATTAACTGGATGGCTACCAGTGGCGTACATGCCAGGGTCGCAGGGGTCGCGGCTGCGACCGGGCCCGGACCACCAGGGGGCCCTGCCGCCCAACGACCCGGTATGTACCCACTGTGGCCAGCCTCTTCACCTGGGGGGCCCAGGAGCCGGCCACCTCAGGGCCCCCAGAGGCTGCCCGTGGTATGACCGGGCTGGCGGGCGCACGAGGGAGCACTTTCCCCTGAGTGCTCCCTCTTCAGCTCCCTTGCACACCGCATGACGTCATCTTCCGGCTCCGGTATCAGTACGCGGCGCGCGAGGGAGCTGAAGAGGGAGCACTCAGGGGAAAGTGCTCCCTCGCGCGCCCACCAGCCAGTTAACCCGCCCAGCAGCACCACCACCACCACTGGACCCCAGGGAATCCCCTCAGCACTTCTAAAGGTAGGGAGGCTGAGGGGATTAAATTTAAAAAAAGTGAGTGTGAGTGTGAGTGTTAGTGAGTGTGTGTGTAAGTGAGTGTGTGTGTTAGTGAGTGTGTGTGAGTGAGTGTGTGTTAGTGAGTGTTAGTGAGTGTGTGTGTTAGTGAGTGTGTGTGAGTGTTAGTGAATGTGTGTGTGTTAGTGAGTGTGTGTGTGTGTGTTAGTGAGTGTGTGTGTGTTTTAGTGAGTGTGTGTGTTAGTGAGTGTGTGTGTGTGTGTGTGTTAGTGAGTGTGTGTGAGTGAGTGTGTGTTAGTGAGTGTGTGTGTGTGTGTTAGTGAGTGTGTGTGTGTGTGTGTTAGTGAGTGTGTGTTAGTGAGTGTGTGTGTGTGTTAGTGAGTGTGTGTGTGTGTGTGTGTGTGTTAGTGAGTGTGTGTGTGTGTGTGTGTGTGAGTGAGTGTGTGTGTGAGTGTGTGTGTGTGTGTGTTAGTGAGTGTGTGTGTGTGTGTTAGTGAGTGTGTGTGTGTTAGTGTGTTAGAGAGTGTGTGTGTCTGTTAGTGTTATAGTGTGTGTGTGTTAGTGTGTGTTAGAGTGTGTGTGTGTGTCTGTTAGTTTTAGTGAGTGTGTGTGTTAGTGTGTGTGTGTTAGTGTGTCATTGAGTGTGTTACTGTGTGTCTGTTAGTGAGTGTGTGTTTTATGAGTGAGTGTGTATGTCTGTCACTGAGTGTGTGTGTCTGTTAGCTAGTGTGTATGCGTCTGTTCATGAGAGTGTGTATGTCTTAAGCACTTACCTTTCTCCAGCGCCGGACACCCTTGGCGCTAGGGATCTCTCCGCCACTCAGCTCCGAATGCGCATGCAAACCGCCCATAGGAAAGCATTACTCAATGCTTTCCTATGGACGTTCAGCGTCTTCTCACTGTGATTTTCACAGTGAGAATCGCAGAAGCTCCTCTAGCGGCTGTCAATGAGACAGCCACTAGAGGCTGGATTAACCCTCAGTGAAAGATAGCAGTTTTTCTGAAACTGCCATGTTTTCAGCTGCAGGGTTAAAACTAGAGGGACCTGGCACCCAGACCACTTCATTGAGCTGATGTGATCTGGGTGTCCGTAGTGGTCCTTTAAGTGTATGTCTATCTGCATGCACTGGCGTACATACCGCGGTCGCAGGGGTCGCAGCCCTGTGACCCCTCTGACCAGGTGCCCACCGCCAGTTCGCGCAGAGTAAGCGCACGGGGGGGGGGGGCACGGATCAGTTTTCGCACCGGGGCCCCATGGGTTGTGTGTACGCCACTGATGGCTACATTGACTTTTCAGAAAATTAGCAAGAACATTCCAAAATTCTTCCAAAATATTATAAAAAAATCTTCAACATATTTGAACTTGACTTACTTAAAGATTTGTATAAATGTATATTCAACTAAATCACCACTACTCTCTAGATGTATGTGCAGATCAAGTCCCTCAAGAACTGAAAGACCATATCTATCTAATGATGTCCCAGGAAGGTTATGTCTGTGTGACAAACTGCAGTTTACTGAACAATTACAGTATAGCCTGTGCCTCTGGACAGTGCTCAGTTTCAAAGGATGGAGCTAAATGCTAGTAAGACTTAATTTCTTATAATTACTTTCCATTTCTTCCACTTGTCCTTTAAAGCAGAGACTATATTATGTTTTAATGCAATGCAAAGTACATTTCTTTGGGCACTTTATGGGGGGGATGCTTTAACCTACCTTCGTACTCCCTGACAAATTGTATCTCAATAAAACCACAGTTCTATCATTACTACTATTGCTGTGTTGAAAATCTTCAACTTTGGAATAATTATATAAAAAAAAAAAAATCAAAACACTATATGCATGATTCCTGAAATGAACAACGGACAAACCATTTTGTTTTATGATTCAGAGTTCCATCTGTGGAGTAAAAAAAAAAAGATGATTGATGGAAGAAAAGATGATTGATGGTTAGGCACCGCCACTAAATATAGATTTTATTCACAGATCAAGTGAGAAATTATCAGAAGAGGGAAAAAATAGAGAAACATTAAACAAAAAAAAAATTATATATTTCATCTATCAGTGTACTGTAACTACGTACATAATATGTGTATTATGTAGATATTTTGCAGTATATTGATTGGCCAATTTCCGTGCCATTTTTGTTTGTTTCCCAAAATAATTGCATGGATGAAATTCTAAATGTTTGCCCCCTTTTTGGTCACTTCTCACTTGATCTGTGAATTAAATCAATATTTAGTGTCTGTCCCCTTGCCATTTGGCACCACTGGCAAAACGCAAAGTAATGGAGCAAGCAAAATGACTTGTCATTGTCCATTTTTTGGGGTTATTCACTAAAATTAATTAAAAGGGATTTTTTTTATATTAAAGGTCAAAATAGCTGAAGGGAAAAATTCTCTAAGTCAGCAATACTTTCAGTTTGGCCTCTTTGGCCTTCGACTTGACATTCCCTGGAATTCTCACTTCAATAAATCATAACCCTACTAGTGTTTTGAGGCTCAGGATTCCTGACGACTCACTGATCACCCAAACTTTGGACAAATCACAATTAATTTGAAAACCGAATGCACACGTCTATTATATTTTCTATTTCTGTAGTCTTTTAACTGACTTTAGTACAGTATGTATAAAAATGTGCAATTCGGAGGCATTTTAAGACAACCACTCACTTACTAGTTATTACCAACAAGTGGAATTTATTTTTTAAATAATCATATTCAGAGAGATTCTCCTCTTAATGACTATGGCCTCGATTTTATAAGCTTTCCAAACGATTCGTTACTGGCCTCGATTTAATTATGTTGGATAAGATTTCCAAATTAGTTAATACTTTTGGATAAACATTGACAATTGATATTATGAAATATATTTTAGTTTTTCACAATTCTGTTTATAGATTTTGTTCTATAGCGATATATTTTTTGATATTTAAATATTTTGGAAAATTAACAAACTTTACTTATAAACTGTATTAAACAAGTGGTTAAGAGCTATGCAAGAGAATTGAAAAACAAATTTAGGATAATTTTTTTTATGAAAAACAAAATGCAATGCTGCAAAGTACAGTTGTCTGTGTTCTAATTCACTAGCTGCATCACCATTGAAATATTGTTATTAAACTAGCTTACCCTTGTTTTACATACCTCATCCACCTTTCCTCTATCTCCTTAGCTGCCCATACTCCGAAAGTTACTGGTATACAGGGATCCGATGTGAGGTGACTATCAGTAAGCCTGGTGTCTATGCTGGAGTAGCGGTTGGTCTATTTGTGTTAATTGTCATCATTCTGGTTCTGTTATGGATATTGTGGAGACGTCGCAACAAGAAGTTAGATGACATGTAAGTGTACTGACAATGCTTAATGCCTATTTGCATATACTTATGGACTCCTTGACTCTAAAGAGTTGTCCATATTAGCCACTTGCTAACTCTGCATTGGGGATTATCATCCAAACCTTACTGATGTGGTCCATGAAAGACCAAGATAATTATATAGGCTACTGTATCACTTGGGCATAGAAGACTTGCCTAGTATTTCATATTTGGACTGTTGTATGGGTAAGTTTACACTGATATAATGATGCTATGTAATGGTCCAATTCAAACCATATTTAAGATGCTCTTGGATGTCAACTATCTGTATTGCAATCTAACAGATTATTGTCAATTGGCAGTGAACGTGTTTTTCCCACATGTTTTATTATTAACCCCTTAAGGACCAAACTTCTGGAATAAAAGGGAATCATGACATGTCACACATGTCATGTGTCCTTAAGGGGTTAAAGAGACAAATATCTTCTGACTGGATGCTAAGCTGGTGATAATATTTAGTAAGATCAGGATGCCTGTGCAAGAAAACAAAAAACACATCCAACTATATATATATATAATTTCAGGGTTGCATTTTACAAACTCTGGGCATGGTTATTTATCTACTAGACAGAACATTAATCTCAAAGGAAACCAAATTACAAACATATGGCAAAAATACCAAATTCGAAAAATGGCTGAATTGGAAAATATTTCCATCTCAGGCAGTGTCAGAGATACAATAATGCTGAAACAGTAAGATCATGGTGTTCCATGGTGAAGCACATGGTCTGTACCTCTGTCTGGTGCAGATTATATTAACCACTCCCTCGTGGTTCTCAAACTTTGTGATGGAGTCAGCTGCCAGCATTTCCAGCTTGGAATGACTCCCTCACAAAGTGCCAGATGTGACCTGCACCAGATGAAGGTCAGGCCATGTACTCCACCTTAGTCTGCCAGGAAATCACCAATAACATTCACCCCTAGATCACTGGAATCTGCATGAGACAGGGCAAAACCTTTTTTTTATTGGTCCCCCACTTAACCAACATGCCCATAACACACTTCACACACAGCCATCACACATTTTACACTCAACCAACACACACATCAATCCAATCACACAGTGCCACATAACACACATATCATATATACCATCATATCTATCACATACAGCCAACACACACATAACCCATACCCATCTAACACTCCCATCATGCTTTACACCACATTCCATTTTTGTGAGGTTTATTACAGTGGAGCTCTGTGAAACTTTTTTTTTTCCAAGATGCACATTGCTGTGTTTTATAGCTGTGGAGCCATGAAACACTAATATGCTTATTACTGTGCACTTTATTGTAGAGGAGAAACTCAGATTAAAATCCAGAACTCCAAGGCAATAGAACTCACACTATTGTGTACCATTGAGGACTATCAAGAAGCTCTAAAGCAATACTATTTGTGTCTGTATATGGTACCTCTCAGTATAAATGTAGGGGTGGCAAAATGCATCTTCAGCTAGGTAGGAAATAAATCCTTACACCAAACCTGTCACACCACAAAGTGTAATTTAAAATTCATTACTATATAGTAAAAAATAATTAATAAATTGTGGCAGTACTTGCCTTATCTGGGGGCCGGCCGGGGTCCTCAGCTCGAGCCGCGTCTGGCTTACATACGAGCGGTGCGCAGCTCAATTTTCCCTTCTGAGTGGGCTGAGTGCACTGATCGCAATGAGCGGTCACGCAGCCCACCTGGCACTAGGAGTGTGGCTTGCGTCACGAGCATGCTCTTAAAGGGGCAGTGGGAGTTAAAAGTAGATTCAGGCTTCCATTGGCCCATGTCATTCTGACGCCCCCACACACGCACATTTTGGGGGCATGGGCATGATGTGGACCGATCAAATGTTAGTTAAGGATATTTAAATGTCCCTAGCCCTATCCACTTTAATACATTATTTCCCAGTCTTGTCCCTTGCTATCCTGAACTCTGCGTGTTGTGGTATTACACCGTGACATAAATATATTTGTGTGCATCCACTTTCAGTTACCATATTTTGGGTTCAAAATGTTAAGAAATGTTTACCTACTTTTTAATTTTGTTAATATTAATTGGTACTGTATATGTAAACAAAAATAGGCATTTGTGCTTCATAAGAATATGTGCATGAACTGACCTAGAGTTATTAAGACACAAGGAATATGTAAAAAGAACATTTAGCATGCTTAGAAGAATCTGGACATACAACATAAATAAAAGAGACAACATGAATGGAATAAAGACACACATTGCATACATATCTTAATTAAATTACAAAGCAAGCCCTGGGCATCAGAAAGTGTACAATGCTGCAACAATTAGAGTACTAAACATGTTTATAAGAAGCAGAATACACCGCATTTCTAGAACAATCAGAGCCTTTAGAACACTGCATGTCTAGAATAATAGGGGGCCGGGACAGATTAAGAGCCCATTGGGCCTGGTGCTGACCATTTTGAAGGGGCCTAATTACAGTTACAGAATCTTATTGACAGAAAATACTAAAACAGTCTTACCTCCCAAGTGTTATGTATCTGGTGGAGTCTTTCTAAAGACTGTCCACTAGCAGTCACTGGTACTCTCCTCTCCTAACCTTCTTACTAGCAGGCAGAAACTCCTGTTATACAGTCTGGGGCAGAGAAAAGGTATATGTAGTGAGTGTAGAAGAAAGGGGACAGGCCACATTGAGAGACTAAAGCAGCAAGAGTATTTGTATAGTGCGCAAAGTCAGCTTTACCTTAACTAATTTCTGTGACGAGAGCAAACTTGCCACATTGCATTGGAGAAGCCTGGCTGCCCGCCTGCTGCCTTTGGACTATGGCCCTGGGAGATTGGGCCCTTTAAAAACAGTATTCGGCCATACCAGAGTGTATGTCACTCATTCTGGCCCTTTAAATACAGTGGGGTCATTCAGTACTTGCCCTGTGTGAGTGGTGATACCCCAGATAGCTATGCCATGGAGCCCATTCATATAATGAAAGACTATGGGAAAGACTTTAGCTCCATGGCAATTGAACTGTGTGAATAGGATCTGAGCGCTATTCGGTAGTTTTGTGCGCTCAGATCCCAGCTATCTGGGGATATGTGAAATGTCTGTGTGTTATGTGTAAAAGGTGACTTTATGTATTTTAAAGTGTTTTATGTCTTTTTGCAACCATGTGCTCAATGGAGTCTGCCTCTAGCCCTGGATAATTGGATTACTTTCCCCTTTGTCTCCAGGATAGAGGCCCCTGTAAACCCTGTTTGAGACAGATTGCTATGCTGCCAGCCAGGGGAACAAAAGATACTTTTACTAACTTTTGAACCCCTGGTCTGATTCATGCCATTTTTTTTAATATGTTGTTCCCCCAAATGGATTGATTGTGGATATGTATTTTTATGTGAATGTGATGTATGGTTTTAAAGTTATAAAAATGTGTACGTTTTAGCTTGGAGATAATTGAGTAGATATAGTAGGAAACTCAATTATCTCCCAAGCAGAGGGGAGGGAAACTGTGGGATGTACTATTATGTTATTGGTTGTTTTATACCTCCCCCTGGGTATATTCTATTTGTACCTGACTGTAATAAAAACCAGGCTGGGTGTGCCAGCACCTCAGACCACTGCTTGACCCTCAACACGGAGCCTTGTCTCGTTCTTGGGGGGGGGGGGGATTTATTGTATGCTGTTAGAGACTGATTGCTAGGAGTGTAAGCTGATTGTCTGCTTTTCCTGTTCGTCTGCTAGCAGCTATTTGTGAGGTTCCAGTTGGAGTGCTATTTTGTATCCGGTTCGGGAGTTTGGTGTTCTGCAGTAGCTGTGCCTGTATCTCTGGAAGGGGAAGATCTTCTAAACGGCGGTTTAACCCCTTTATGCCTGGGGGATCCGTTACAATTTCATTGTCAGCCTGTCCACACCAATTTTGTTCCCTCTTGAGTTTCCATAATAAAAAATAGCCTGGTTTGGTTGTAATTTTTAAAGTTATAAACTTTTATAGTTTGCGTATTCCTGTTCTTATTTTTCTACATGCAAATTATTTTTCTCTGTTGCTTATTTTACAGGCAGACAATCTCTGAAGAGCGCTGGTTTGAGGATGGCTGGGAACCTGATAACCTTGAGACCGGTCAAAATGCTAACCTTGGATTAAGTGGTAGCTTAGAGGGTAAGAGATGTGCTAAACCCAGCGACTAAACAAGAAGCATTACATTCAATGGACACAGTATAAAGCTTTACACTAACCTGGAAAACTCGTCGATTTAACTATAGTCACAGCTTGACTATTTAAGCCTAAATGTTGAAATTTACATTCTTTCTTAATATAAAGAACACCATAGGGTCTCTAAAACTTTTTATCTGCAAAGGCTGAAAAAATAACACAAATTTCACCTATTTACCTACTGCTAGAACATGGTCTAGGGACGGTTAAGTCTCTGCTCATTGCAGGGAGACTCAGGTATCAATCAATCACATTTAGTGAACCCAGACTGATCAATGAAGTATGTAACACCCAAAGTGAGCATTCCATATAGCCCTTCAAATTAATCGAAAATGGAGTAGTTGAGCATTTGTGCTCAGCCATGATAATTCTGGGCTAGAAGATGTTCAAGGCATATCCCCAGGGTTTGAACTGACCCTGACAGGGTCTCTTACCGTGGTCCCATGCCAATTGTGTTGAATGCTGGACATCGTTAGCTGCCTAGCTCCAATCTCGGTGTAATGCCTTATATTCAGCATTACAACGATTTCCCTGTAATGCTGAAAACAGCCTGAAGAAGGCAGCAAAATACAGCTCGCTACTATTTAAACTAGTAATTCCATATGCTGACATCAGTAATGTCATGACTCGTGTGAGGGTAGGGTTAGTTGAAGGCTTTGGGTTTGTATGTAAGTGGTAAGGTTAGGGAAGATATGTGGTTAGAGTTAATGTAAGGATTACAGGTAGTGCTGGTAGAGAGTTTGGAGGGGCTGAAAAAGGGTTAGCCTAAACTACCTAAAATTTAATTAAATCCTAGACATTTGGGGCATTTAACAATCATGATTGATACGTGAATTGATTTTAAGCTGTTTTTATTTTGCTGCACTGGATGTGTTAAAAATTATTGTAAGCAAAATGAGAAGAAATGCATATTTTTCCTTTTTTAAATTTTCTTCACACCTCTTATTGTGTTGGAAATATATATATATATATATATATATATATATATATATATATATAGGATATTAAAAGAAAACCCTTGCTGACCTGTAAAAAACAATATATTATATGTTTGGGGCACTTAAAAGCAGAGGCGGCTCTCTAATTAGGCGATTTAGGCGGCTGCCTAAGGCCTTGCGCTGATGGGGGCCTCGCGGCCACAGAAATGCCATATGGCAAACTACCATGTTGAATCCTTGGGCAGAGACCGAGGACCTGACACAGAAGGGGGCCTGGTGACTTACCCATAATGCCGCCAGGTGCGAGGCCCCTCCAGTTAGTCTTCCCGGCAGAGAGCCAGCTGTCAGTCTGCAGCTCCGCTGGGAGTGAGCTGCATACTGAACTTTCTTGCTCCGACTGGAGGTCTGACTGTCACTGCCCCTCCACCCCCCCACCTTCTTTCACTGCCCCTCCACAACCCCACCCCCTGTTACTGCCCCTCCACAACCCCACCCCCGTTACTGCCCCTCCACCCGCCTACCCCCTGTCACTGCCCCTCTATCCATCTACCCCCTGTTACTAACCTCTGTTACTGCCCCTCCATTCCCCCTACCCCCTGACACTGCCCCTCCACCCCCACCACCTGTCACTGCCCCTCCACCCCCACCTCCTGTCACTGCCTCTGCACAACCCCACCCCCTGTTACTGCCCCTCCACCCGTCTACCCCCTGTCACTGCCCTTCCATCCCCCACCTCCTGTCACTGCCCCTCCACAACCCCACCCCCTGTCCCTGCCCCTCCACCTGCCTACCCCGTGTTACTGCCCCTCCATCCCTCCTATTCCCTGTCACAGCCCCTCCACCCCCTACCCTCTCTCACTACAGTACCTTATACACACAATGCAACCCCTATTTTTTTTCCTCTTTGGGTGTTAATTCGGGGCCTCATGTTTGAGTTTCACCTAAGGCCTCACAAAGTCTAGAGCCGCCAATGCTTAAGAGAAACCCTTAAATTATAGTTGAACAAACACGTAGCGCAAATTCTATGTTTTGTTTTGTTTCTGAGCTTGAAAAATTGTCTCCGTTCTTAAGAGGTTGACAACCACATTATTATTTTTTCTTCCTTTTTATTCTGTGTCTGTAACAGGGTCTCATAGCTCAAAATCTGCAAAAGAAAACTTTAAACCAGCCCTGGAAAAAGTGGACACAAAAGTTAAGGTAAGCTATTAATAATAGGATGTAAACAATTGTGCATGATCAAACTGGTGGGAAATGGTGAACATTCTGTTTCACTTCAGTAATTTGATAGTTTGTTTTACTGAAGAAGAGGACACCATTAGATAATTCCAGCCTGAATGCAATCTGCAATATTTTGTTAGCTGTATAGTAATTTATACTTCCAGAAATTATGTGTTTTCCCTACATTGGAACATTCTGTAGGTTTGGATCTGATGCAAACACCTTTGATATGCTCATTTCTTCTTCTATACCTGTTGATTGATGGATTTTTGATGCAAAATGGACTAAATATTTTTTATTTTTTTTTGCAACCTACTTAACACCTATTTTACTCGACCTGCAATGTCCCTCTGTTTTGAACTCTTACAAACAAAAAGATTGAGGGGAAGTAAAATGCAGAGAAGAACACTAGGACTAGAGGAATAGTTTGGATGTTAGAGGCATCCTTTGCTGGGTTGAAAAGTCTATAATATGTAGGCTGCATTCACTGACCAAGACCATGTCTATGTCAAATAAAAGGCTAAAATGTATCGAGGTGAGATGGATCTTGGGCAAAGAAATGTCCTGATTGAATGTTATGATGTTTTAATAATGTTTAATGTTACATTTTTTTCCCTGTAGATTTCTACTCAAAGACCCACGGTAATTGCTCACTTTGATTAGGATTATGTCAATTGAAGATGGCTCTTCTAGTAACAGCAACTACCCCAGGAGAATCACCTAACAGGAGAATCACCTAACAGTGACACACTTTATGGACTAAATTAAAATCAATTTCACTCCAAGATACTTTGAAAGGTTATTGGGCTTGAAGAAATACCAATCGTTTTAAAGACACATTGGATAGAGTATTTCAGACAATTTATACTGAAAATCAGCAAGCATCATATGGTATAGATTAATACTGCCATATATGTAAAACAATGTATTGTTTGTCCAATCAAAATTATGATGATGAATATCATCATTGTCATTAGGATTATATAGCAAAGCCAACATACTCTGACCACTAATGTAGAACATTCCTTCCAGTGAGCATTCTGGTTTGTGCCTGAATTACAAGCAATGTCTGGGTTCTAAATCTTTTTGAGTAGATCTGGATATATTGTCATGAAACTGTCCCTACTCACTTTTTATATCCGTTAAAAAACAGACCACACAGTTATATACTATGACATTTAAATATTATAATAAATAATATTCTAGGGTATTGAAAAGACAACTCCGCTCTGGAAATTAAAACAGATTAAGGTATACTGAAAAAGAAATCAGGCATTATTCACATTTACTCATGTTTCTATATGAGGAAATATTTGTCATATCTAGAGCTGTGATATTAAAGCTTAAAATAAGTTTATTCAAAGCCAGAAAATCAGAAAATATTGACAAAGGTCCACTGCATTCTGTATTGATTTACATAATCTGGGGATGACAGCAAATAATTTCCTTAATAGAATAACAATGTTTTAAGGAACAAAAATATAATCATAACAAGTGCATCTAAAAAGGTGCCTTGAACCAACGCATTTGACAGGCAGCATTTACTTATACTTAATAATTAAAACAATCTTTGAATGTATTAGCTTACCATATGATAACGTTTGATCAAATAATGTTCTCCGATGTTGATCTGAAATGATGTTTGGCTGTAATAGTGCCTGACTCTTGTTAATTGCAGTCAGTGATGTAGACAGTAAACCACTAAATTAAACTCTAATTATTTGGAATCCAAAGTAGAAAAAAAACTGTTTTGTGTGTCAGCTCTCTGTTACATTACACATATCATTTAAAATCCCCTTTACTCTAGGTTATTAATCATAAATATAACATTATTTGTGCACTGTACTTTTTCAGGGCAATATTTATATTATTTTCTTACATGAACTGTTATTTAAGACTTGTGACATGTATGTGCACTTTGTTGCAGTATTGCATATTGTCAGTTGTTCTAACTTACTTTTATAGAAAGGAATTGTGTTTTATAAAAACAACTTTCTATGTGTGCAATAAAATAAACTCTAAGCTGTTTGAATTATCACTCTCACTGACACTTACAACATTTCAAACATGCCACTCATAGATCAGATCAGGGCAAAATAACTGTGATACAATACAATTTGCAGTTACTATTAACCAGCCGTGGGAGTGAAAAATATAAAAACTAAATAAAATATTTATATATAAGTATATAATTAAAAATAATTGTATTTTTATAAGCAAGTAGTAAATTTGTTGGCAGAGGCTTAACATTTTTTTGTATTTATATTTTTTATTTAGCTATTGAGTCTCTTGTGCTTTTTTTAATATAAAATGCCTATCGTGGTAGAGACATGGAAATACCTCAATCAGAACCATATTTTTCCCTTCTAAGTCCTCTTATCACAAATATTTTCTCTCTCACAGAACATGTATCACATATCTAGAACTCTGTCTAGCATTCTGTTATCAGATCAAAATGTGTCTGCCTCTCGGTGACGCAACCAAGCTCCTCCCATGTCAAAATTTCCAGATTACTCTCCCGAAATATCAAGTTTTTTTCTATGACAAATTCCAAGCCTTTACTATAATATGAAGTTATTTAACTTGGTTTTACAAGATAATGATTATTCTATCTCTCAAACATCCTGATCACAGAAGTCTCTATCTCTGGACATCCTCATCAGTTCCATAAAACATCACCATTTAGAAAAATGCCATATAAGGAGGTATCAATGGCACTGCATACATGCACCTTGAAGAAGACTTATTTGTCAAAAGCGTGCACTTATTTATTTTAATGTTTTTTTGATCGATAATAAAGCATTATTTGCAAGGCATGTTACTAATAACATTAGCTAATGGTACCATGGTTTTTCAAGTTTCTATGCCCAAGAAGGACTTCCAACTTGAGTTATGCAGGTGATTAAACATCACCTTGTCCATAAATAGGAAAGAAACCATAAATACCATACAATGTAAAAAAACAAAACAAAATAAAAACTATTTCACTGGGTCTCTGCCTGAACACAGGCCCTTGGTGGATGCCTAAACACAGGGGTAATCTGGCTCTGGATGTGTGCTCCAGATGAATGAGGCTACTGTAGTCCATTTTTTTTTGTTTAGCAAATGCTTTGTAATACTTCATCAGTGAGACAATAAATATGAGCCTTTTTCAAACAATGAATTAGACAGACAGACGTGCAGGACATTGTATATTATAAACTATAACATCAACCTTACTTTAGTCTAAAAATGGCAATATTTTGTATATTCATTGCCAAAAGTTACTATCTTTAAATCTGGTGCAAGTTTTATTAATCAAAGTGGGTTCTGCTAAAACATTCAAATCAGTAACTAGTATAGAATTTGTGTGTATTTGCAGATAGAGAGTTACTGGTAAAATGTTTGAAAAGGTTTTAGAATTGATCCATCTTCTGCCATCTAGTGGACTTGAACGGAAAATTGTGCAACAGGAAACTGACCAGATAGAAATGTGTCAGTGCTGTTAAATTAAAGGGACTGTCTATTCGCTATAAACAATGTGTCACTGAATGAGAGTTCATGGGGCGCTACAGCACAAACTGTGATGGGCAGGCCATGAGAGGGAGATGAGCACATTTAGCCTATTATTGACTTAGGGTGTCTTATTCCTTTCACCCACCACTAGATTATCTGGGGGACGGACTCTTCCCAACCCCTTTCATCTACCATGTAAGAGAAAAAAAAAATCAAAGTAGAAGCAGACAAGACTTTTAAAAATATAAAACAAACAGAGATCAGAAATCAACAAAAATAAAAATAAAATTTACGATTGTACTTTTGGTCACAGAAGCAAAACTATAAAAAGATAAAATATCAGCACCATAGTACAAAATACATGTGTAAATGCTCTACTTACAATTGAAACCACAGTATAATTGAATCTGGCAGTAATAACATCTATACCACATGAGAGATAAAAAAGATAAGCTAAATGCACATTTTCTCATTAAATTATTGTAGATTATGCTAACGTAGTGTACCTATAATCTTAATTTTAATAATGACAGGAGGCGAATATTTTGCATTACTTTCTTTACTTTATGCCTCCAGCAGCATAAGTCAATCAATAAACTTTAAACCAATCAGTAACAGGCATCACATCCATATATAAAGCCCTGACAGACACATGACTTCCTCTTTCTTTGCTACTTACCAGCCAAGGCACAGGTCAGAGTATTTTGCTCCAAACTGTTTTTTACTGATATTGCACTTGTCATTAGTTAATCATTTATTGTTTAACATTCAGTTTTGCTCCAAACTGTTGTGTTTTTTTTTATTAATATTGCTATGGTCACTGTAGTTAGACACCTTATGCTAGACATTCAGTTTTAATCCAAACTGGTTTTCTGGATATTGCAATGGTCACTTTAATTAAACTTTATTACTTGACTTTCAGTTTGCTCCAACTGTTTTCATTAATATTGCTATGGTCACTTTGCACATTTTCTCATTAAATAATTAAGAAGTAAAAGAAAAAGCACAAGCTATTAAAATTCCCAGAAAAGTAAAAAAATTCTTACAAATCACTCTCTACTGGTTTGAAAAAACATTTTGTAATTATTCCAGCAGGGGGAGTATACACACATGTGAAAATTAACAACCACACAGTAAGAACAAAATAAATACAAATCAAAAAGTAACAACTATTGCTTTTTTTATGACATTAGAAATGTGCCAATAAAATATATATATATATATGAGACTGAGTAAAAAAGAGACAAAGGAGCTTAGGGAAACAAGCAGTGTGAAACAGGGTAGATAGAGAAAAGAGGCAATGGAAAAAAGTATAACAGGGCAAAGGCAATATAACAATAAAGCAGGGGATGGAGTAATGGGAAAGACAGACTGAACGTACGATGTTATAGGATGTTATAGGGGCTAAGTGTTTCTGCAAGAGAGAGCGCAAGTATAGGATGGGAAAAAAAACCAAGACTGAAATATGCAGAATAATTGTAAAATAAATTGTAAATGAAAATAGTGAATAGAGAGAGAGAGAAAAATAGGGCCTGAGGGCCAGAGACTGACCAGGAATGCGTGCTGTTACATACATGATAATATTAATAACAATAACATATAAATAACATTAAAAGTCATTGCCCACCCCCAAATCCTCAGCCATCCAACATTATCACTTCCCCACATATCAAATCGCAAGGCAATGACCCATCATACATAACATAATATGGTATAACAATACGTAAATATAACATAAACAAGATCCAACATTTTCCACATGATCGTGGCAGGGGTATACCTTGATATCCCTACACCACCCAGTTTCTGAGCTACCAACGAGCCCGAAACCCACCAACATCTTATCAACAGGTAACCAGTCCATATTAAAACAACCAACACTACTCTTGCTCTTCTCTTCCTTAAGCAGGCCCGTTTCCCCCTTAACTTTCCCTTTACTAGCCCGCCACTGTGACAAAGCGGACAAAACCAAACCCACCATTAAAGGGATGGACCAATTCAGCCTGATAAGTCAATTAGCAATTGGGATTTCTAAAATGGCAGACATTTATATCAGCCTACCCAGAATCCTGATCTGTCAATCATCACCCTGCTCCCCCTAAGCCCACCTCCAAGCCCTGTCAAGGCCCCCTCTGCAAAGCTGCGCTTTCTTCGTGGGGCTACAATAGACTTGTTTAACACCTCAAGGTGTTATATCTAAAGGATTTAAGACAAAACACTAATTAATTATTTACTAAATATCTCAGAATGACTAAACAGGAAGCAATATGCAATTTGTGATTATATAGATAGCAAGGCAGGATTAGCTAATTGTTTAGATTTCAAAACTTCTAATTTGCATATTCTTATTTGCGTTGACATATATTGCAAACAGACTTATTGTACAAACAGTTTGATATAAATAGACCTGCTCAGCAAATGGTTTTCGGTGAATCTTCAATGTGAATATTATTTGTGACAGACCGCCTGGTTGGGTACCTCCGCCAAACACGTTTCCTAGCTAGAACCGGGACACCCGTAACGCTTCAGCTCCTAGCCGCCGTAGCTTGTATGTGGTCTATCCAAAGTTCCCAGCCTTAAACATGGTCCTGTGTTACAGCTCAAAGTGATCACTCTCTCCTGCAGAGTATATAGTTGTATAGCTGTTTCACCTAAACACTAGCCAAGACTTAGTGAAGGGTGAAGTAGAACTGGTTATATTGAGTGAATCGCAGGTTTATATAGGAGTAATCACAGCAGGGGGTCATCAAACAAAACACTACAGTTCACTCCTTGGAGTCTTGGTGTCTAGGACAGAATTAGGTCAAGAGTCCAAAACAGAATTACCTGCCTGACACCAAGATCCATAGCACAATAGCTATTGTATAATAAACTAATTATCTTCCGTTCTGTTTTACCTTTTTATAAGCACAGACACGCTAACACAATTATCTCCCATATTACAAGTAAATGCCTAAGACACATATAATACCATACAGCAGACGAAAGGGATCTCTGGAACAATGGGACAAAGCCCTTCTGGGTAAACAACAGGGAAATTGGGGAGGAGAATAACTAACAAACAAATACATTACACACCTTGTACCTATAATGAGCACAGGGTGACTAAAACATAGGAGTAATCTGGGGACCTGTCTTCAACCCCCAGTGATGGTGACTATTGTCACAACATTATAATTTGTTAATACATTATTGGATAAAAAAACAAATGTGTCTAAATCAAAATAAATCTTAAAGTAAAACAGTCTAACTAGTTCCTCTAGATGTCTGAAAGCAAACACTGTAATTAAACTTTTAACAACAAATATGACTTACGCCAAATTGTTCAAAAGTGTTTATCATGTTTTTTTAAAAAAATGTATGGACTCAGTTGGTAGGTATAGAGATCTCAAGACACAGTTTAATAAAAATTATTCAACCCCCATTGGAAATCAGGTTTATTGTCAACATTTACAGACTTCCAGCTGTTTGCAATGAACAAATCAAACAAAAGCAGTCAAAATAGCTCAACACAATGGATGTTTTAAGTAAAAATGCAACTTATAATGACTTCTCCAGTCTCTAAATTATAGAGCCCCCTCATGGCAAGCATAGTTAGTTTTCAGTACAGCACCCTTTAGGGAGTGGAGCGTTCCATGAAATGGACCAGACACCATTTCTGAGCCCAATGCAATTTGCCTTCCAACACCTACCTCAAGCGTTATTCCTGATCCCCACCACCCGCACCTGATACAGGAAGTCATGCTGCATTGATTGATGCCCTTCTTCCAAACCACAAAGGTGCACAAGCAGCAGTGCTGGGGTCTACTACTCACCAGCCCTTGCTAGCTGGGAGTCACTCCTCAGTGAATTTGAGGACCTTCACAGCACAGCCACCACTACTCTATCAGAGGGATAGGGATTACAGATGTCCACAGCTTCCCAGGGTTCAGAGACCTCTACAGCTTCCCAAACTGATGAATCCACCCAAGTGGACACCACAGATGGCTCTGCACCTACCACTAAACATGACCTGCAGCTTCTACTCCAGATATTCATACAATGCTGGCAGCAGATACTGATTCACTGTAGAGCAGATGTGAAAAAAGTCACAGCTAGTGTTCAAGCAGCAGAGGAAGAAATCACTGATATACATCTTGGCATGACTACAATTATAGGTACTTTACAACAACTTCAGTAAAATCAACAAGTGCTATCGACCCAACGGCCAGCCATAGAAGACAGAAGCTGACCTAAACACTTTAAAATCTGGCGCTTCTCTGTCACTACCATAGTACCTCAGATGCCTATTGTCAACTCTCTTACCTCCTGTGGCTAGGCAGATACAGTCTGCCTACCTCACGCAAGTGCTCATCTACTCCTGAACGGGATGTTATTCTGAAATGCTCTTCATCTCAATATAAATGGTTCATCATATCAACACTGAGAGGCAAGGCACTGCTCTCTTTTGAGGACTCACAATTGTTATTTTACCACAAACTAACCAGAGCTACGATTCAATGTTACAAATCCCTCAGTGAGATCATTTATCACCTGCGCACAGCCAAAATGTCATACAGATGGGGAGCAACCCAATCCCTGTTATTGACCCACAATTGGATGAGCCATACAATTAGCTGAGTCACCAATTCTTTTCTCTTCACTGGGACTATTGATACCGACCCTGAGCTCAAACCCACAAGCCTCCACTAGCACCTGGACATGGCTACAGTGGTGCCCTTCACACCAAGACAAGTAGCAAGAAACCGACTCGACACATGACTGCGACCAGTGCTGACACTGTTCATGCTGACTTTGCAGTTGGGTCCGAACTATTTTGTTTCTCTGTCATTTTTTAAATTTTATTCTCTCTTGGTCTCACTATTTTTTTTTTCAGTACCATGACCATGACAGGTGTCCTAGACTGCCACCCACCACTTGTGGGAACTAACTGATTACTCTTGTTAGCACGCTGAGAAGCGTGTTTGTTGTTGTTGGTAAGGCATACTTTGCATACACAATGCACAGGCATACATTCAATTCAATACATGGGGCTATCCCATCTTGTGCACCACCTCTAGTTTGACCTGCCTTTAGCTCAATAGAATCTCATATTTGATATCTAAGGCCCTGCATAACGCCAACATTTTAGATGAACAAGTTTTATCTATCCAATGTGAGTTACTCTACTTCTTGCACTAACTCACCATGTAGTGCCTCTCACCTGAGACAACAGAAAACTCTCTATTTATCTCTCTACTAACCCTTACACATGAGTCACATTCAATGCTTAGGATACAGTGCTCGTTTATACAGTATCTCACAAAAGTCAGTACACCCCTCACATTTTTGTAAATATTTTATTATATCTTTTCATGTGTCTACACTGAAGAAATTACACTCTGCTACAATGTAAAGTAGTAAGTGTACAGCCTGTATACCTCAACAGAGCCATTAATGTCTAAACCATTAGCAACAATTGGCAACAAAGTGAGTACACCCAAAATATGAGGGGTATACTCACTTTTGTGAGATGTCTTCCAAGTCTTGCTGCATCTCTTTTGCAGTCACTCGAATGTTTTTCACAAACCTGCTTTCTCAAAATTTTCTGGTTGCAGCCATTGATAGCTTCCTTTTTCTGCCCCACCCCAGGTAATGTAAGAACTGCTCCTTTAGCTTTGAACTGGCAAACTATGCTTCCAATGGTGTCTCTAGGAACATACAGTGCCTTTGCTATCTTTTTGAATCCTGTTCCTTGTTTGTGAAGGGCAATGATCTATTTTCTTAACTTTGTGGGCCAATCTTATTTCTTACATGCAGTCAAACATACACTCAACAAACCCCTTGCTTCAGGTATTTCAGGTTTGGGAAACCACTTGAAGCATTCATTGTGTTGGGCTATTCAAACTGCTTTGGCTTGATTTGTTCATTGCAAACAGCTGAAAGTCTGTAAATTTTGACAACAAGCCTGATTTTTAGGCTTGGGTTGATTATAGTTTATTTGCGTATCCATGACTGTGCTTTTTTTGCAATGGCAACTCTGCTGGTTTTCTGCTGTATGTATCCACTACTTTCTTGTTTTCTATTTTGAGAATGACATCATGGATCTTATTGCTATGTTTGTTAAGTATGAATTCTATGTTTTGCGATGGGTAGGTGTGTTATGTGTCCTTTACATTGTCTATAACTTTAAATAGTAATGAGTAATATTTGCATGTCATTAACGCAAGCTTTAGTGTTTTTAAAGAGGTATAATGCTGTACAGCCAACAGGGAAGATACCATTGAATGCTACCACTCCTGGAGATTTTGGATGAGAAGACTTTGCTAGACAAGCGCTTATTACATCTTATGTTAAAGGGGCCCCACATAAACATACAACTAATCAAATTATGGATACACATTTCCAAATTTTACAGTGACTAATCCGTGAATCTTCCATTGGAAACTGATTGCATGGACAAGAGAAAGCCCCCCTTCTAAAGAATTGCTATTAGGGGAGTATGGCCAATTCAGAGTATTTTTTTTTCTTTAAAAGTCCAAAACATAATAACAAATACTACCTTGTTTTATTAGTGTTAAGTGATATGTTATCCATATTTATTGGTGTAATGGTATTTTGCTATATTCTTTTTTTTTACATCTTTGATACATTTGTGGCTGGGATTTATGTGCTAAGCAACCTTCCCTCTTAGGAGATAGATATTATTTTTATTATTCAGCCACAGGCTTATTCTGTCATGGTCCTGGCACCAAAAAAAAACAAAAAAAAAACATGTTTCCGCAAACTTACCCAAATGAAGATATAGATAATTTACTCATTTAACAGGAGAAGAGTGTGTTGTTTAGGTAGTCTTGCCCTAGCTCTTTTTATTATTGGGAACAAAGGCCTAAAGTTAGGAGTTTGAAGTAAGAAATTAATCAATTGTTGAAGAATTCCTGGATTTTTACGAGGTTTAATAGTGCAGACAATGTTTTTTTTGTTTATATATATTTAGATGGTTTTTATGTTTTTAACATTTGATATGAGTGTTTTTGAAAAGTTATCAATTAGCAGTTAATCCAAGATTATTAAATTAATTAATTGGGATTATTATTACATTGAGGTTTAAGTTTAGCAACCAAGATTTATTGGGAATTATCCCCATTAGTATACGTTAAAATTATGGACACAATTAGTCTGTCAGTCACTTGCTAGAGAAAGCGTTTTAGTACTCATACTGTGTAAGTGTTTATGTAAAGTGAATGCTTCTCTAATCAATACAAACGTGTTCTGCAAATCTGAGAGTGGTACATGATACACCGGTTAAAGGGTTTAACTTTAAGTTTTGATCCAACTTTTAGTTTTCATAATTGATTAATTGATAATGATAAATGTATCCTGTTAGGAATTGTTCATGTTGTATAGATCATTGTGTCTGTATGATTGTAGAGACCATTCTGGAGTGTTTGTGCAGCCAGATTTTTCCTCTCTCCTCTGGCTGATCCTACACTAACTATTTTGCAATTGCATCTACTTGGCCAAAAACTCATGCAGGCCGAAGAAATGGAAGATGCTTACTTATGAGAACATAAACTTTACACGTAGTATAGGGATCGGGAAAGTGTTGTCTGATGCCACAAGTTCTGTAATAACCCTTTCAACAATTGAGGTGTTGCACAGAGAATTGTGGTGAAAATACAGCAACTAAAAAGGAAGAACTATGTGGAAACTGACATTGCCTTGTTGTCGGCCATCTTACTACTATTAGCCATTCTTAGGAAACTATTTATGGTGTCCAAAATGATTTTCTTATATTCCTCTAAATACTTTTTTTATTTCCTGAACCATGCTGAACTATTGAACTATTTTGCTATTGTTTTTTATTTTAATTTCAATTTTTGTAGAGTTAGTCAGAGAGAGAGAGGAAGGGTTAGCTGGACCAGAGACAGATGTAGAATGTATGTTTTTGATTTATGTTGAGTGTGTTAAGGATAGATTCCACACGGTTTGAACTTGCCTGCATAGAAACTTGTTCCTCCCCTGAGATTAGACAGACAACATTTAATATGCAGCCTCAATATTGCTTTACTTCCCATTGGCTTGCATCATTGTGATAATTTGATTGGACATTTAGATCAGTAGGTTATTTGGAAGGAATAGTAAAGAAAGGACTATGGAGAATTCTTTCTACTTTTTATCACTATTTTGGCCTTTGTACAATAAATGAAATTATTATATTTCTGTTAATGAGATCCTACAAATAATGATATGGAGGATTGACTAGGTAATATTAAAAGAATTGTTGCACATTTGCTAATTATTTTTTCTCTCTACGTATGTAATTCATACTACTCATGTGCTTACAGCAACCCTTTAGACTTATATTACCTTTTGACGCTGGTACCCTGGCGTCCAGGGCTCCCTGTTCGGCCCTGCCCTATTTCAAGTTATGTGAATTTATAGTGGGGTGACTGTAGCTCGAGTTTTGGGCACAGGTTACCCACTTAAGGCGTCAGACCACAACATCATTAAACTACACCCTAACCAGCGCTGGGAATGACGTGTCTGTACAGTCAGGTTTTCTCCAATGGGATTTTTTTCTCCAATGTGGGTTTTCTTTTTCATTGTGGGTTTTTCCTGGCCCAGATCACTAGGCAGACAAGGTAATCATATACCCTGTTTGACAGAGGAAGGATAAGAGGTATTATTCCCAATGGGTATTATGTGTTCACAATTTGTTACATGGGTATTGTGAACAACAGTAGGGGCTGATGGAGAATGAATTATTTTACCTATGCAATGCTTAGTGCATATTCCACTAGACATACAGAGCTATAAATACATGCATTAAGCTATAGATGTATTGCATATTGAGATGTGGATTTAATAACATATTATCCTGTATCTACAAATACCTGGACAGGTCTTCCTCCATGGTTTGTTGGTGGGAGGGAGGGCGAGGAAATAGAGGTGAAGCGCTAATCAAAGGCCCACAGATGTAATTAGTACATCTGGAGATACCTTGCCTAGCTCTCACCTGCAGGTCCAGAGAGAAGGGGACGTGTCATAGATACAGGTAAATAAAGGGTTAAAAAGCCTTTTTTGTTCTAGTTAAGTCTTTCCACGTCTGCAAGGGTCAAAAGCAAGAATTTTCTCTCTTGGCTGCAATCGGTACTCCCTTTTCTCTTTCTCAGGGCAAGCACAAACTCCCTTTTTTCTCTCACAAGATAACCCTGCATAGTTTCGAGAAGATGTGCTAGACATGCGTTTTCTGGAACTTCATAATGACTGTTGTACATTAATTGTTCTCTGCAGTGAACATACTTAAACAGATTAAGGAAAGCAGGATGTGTTACCAGCACAAGTCCATGGCAGCTTAGGGGTTCCCAGAACCTGGAAATTTTGCAGCCTTACACCTGGTGTCCTGCTTTTGTGGACACCAATGAGCTGTCACCAAAAAGTGCAGTGCAAGTGCATCATTAAACATGCTCACACTACACTCAGGGTACTGGACGTGTCAGTAACATAGAAACATAGAAAGTTATGTTAAAAGCGATTCGGTCCATCTAGTCTGACCAATTTTCTAAATACTTTGTATTTGTCTCTGGCCTTATCTTATATCTAGGATAGCCTTATGCCTATCGCACACATGCTTAAACTTCACTGTGTTAACCTCTACCACTTAGGCTAGCAGGATATTCCAGGCAACCACTACCCTATCAGTAAAGTAATACTTCCTGATATTATTTTTTAACCTTTGTCCCTCTAATTTAAGATTATGTCCTTTTGTGGTATTTTTATTTTTTTTTATTTATTTTTTTTAAATATAGTCTCCTCCTTTACCATGTTGATTCCCTTTATGTATTTAAATGTTTCTATCATATTCCCCCTGTCACATATTTTCTCCGAGCTATGTTAGGTAAAGGCAACAAATCTCTTAAGACATATCTAAAGCATCTATGAGTCTCCTGATGACTTCAGTTGCTGACTGCTCAGCTACAAATTCTAGTTTGTCTCTTTGAACCAATCCAGGAAAAATATATTTGAATTTAGCAGCCAAGATAGAAGAATCAGTCTTAGTATCTTCATTAATGAGAGATGGGGTAATTGGCTATTTCTATTTTCTTAGTTTGTTTAGAAGTTGTATTTGCTTGTAACATTTCTGTTGGAAGTCTATGAGATATTCCTATATTATTGAACATTAAACGAACACTGTAGGCACCCAGACCACTTCAGCTCATTGAAGTGGTCTGGTTGCTGTGTCCCTTTTGCACCTAGTGCTGCAATGTTAAACGACAGCCACTAGAGGGCTTCCAGAATTGAAACAGACTTTTGGTCCGTTATCAGACACACTGCATGAGGACCTCCAGCGTCAGATTTTTCCCCATAGGAAAGCATTGATTCGAATGCACATTAGACCTCACTTGGTGTGGGATGGAGGAGGGACGGAGCTTCGACCCAGCTCCGAGGGACATTGGCGCTGGGATCAGGTAAGTAAATAAAGGGCTTTTAACCCTTTATTTACCATGTAAGAGGGGTTGCGAGGCAGGGATGAGGCAGAGGGATCGGTAGTGCCAGGAATGCAGCTTTGTATTCCTGGCACTACAGTATCCCTTTAAAACTAAGTATGGGCTGTTTTTATTTTTTTGCGATTTTTTAATAAAAGATTAGAAAAACCACCTGGCTCTGTTGCTTCATTATTCTTAAGCTTATTTATAGCAGAGTATACCTTTTCTAAAGTTATAGGTGAATTCCTAGAGAGAGAGAGAATTATTATAAGAGAGGCTATATCCATATTTCCTGGAATATTATAATCTTTTTGACAGTAATCTTTATATGCTTTCCCTATTCCTTATGCATTATAACAAGTTAGACCTTAATTTATTTTTTTTTGGGGGGGGGGCAGTTGTTTGTTTAAGTTTGTATGTTAAGATATTATCTGCTTTATTGCTCTTGTGGTATCACATTTGATTCAATCTTTGAAGGTTTTTTTTGTGTCTTCCAACTAAATGTAGTTTATTCTATTTTTCAAAACCTCTATTTTTTCTATATTTTCTAAAGTAGGATTTAACATTCAAGTCTGGGAGAAAAGAACCCAGTTTTTTATTTTGGTTCACAATCAACTCTATTAAGTAGCCTCTCCTCTCATCATACACCTGTAAGCACACCATGAAGCACCATTCAGTCATCTCATTTATATATTCTCGGTTTTCTTCCGATGTTGAAAGACTAGTATCCAATCTCCAACCTGGCCGATTAATATCTTTCTGCAAATCTTTGCTTTCCATTATTACTCCATTATGTTCTGTCCATGTTAATTCTTTTATACATTTTTTTTTCAATTTGTGTTATAAAAGATATTCTTCCCAAAAAGAAATATATTCTAACGTATGAATAATGCACCCAAGAAAACTGTGTAAAATTATTCTCTCTGGGATGAAAGGTTCTCCATAAATCATAAATATTATACTCCCCCAAAAGTGACTGAACACTTTTAATTAGTATTTTTATTTCTTTAGACATTTCAGTTTTCCGCAAATATTTTATATCCATCTGATTGTCTTCTATCATATTAAGACACCCCACCATTATAATGCATGTATAGTAAGCAATAGTCCATCTATAAATTTGTATTTATCTATAGATTTATATAGCTCATAAACAGAACAAGTCCCCCTTCTTTGCAATAGCTTTGTATCATATCATCATCTATAAATCATTGCGAAAAGACTGTGTCAATTAAAATTTTCTTCACTAAGACGTTGCTCAGATCATAGAAATCTATCTTTTGGGGGAGAGTAAGCATTCCTGAGAAACACCATCTATCCCAGCAACTGAGAATCTTCATTTCTACTCTGCTGTTTTAAGGCCCAATTTTCCATCCATCCCAGCAACTAAGAATCTCCATTTCTACTCTGCTGTTTTAAGGTATGGACTGGGATTCAGAAGATGCCTCACCGAATTCCTTCCACCTTTTTACTAGATATTAAAGGAACACTACATTCGCGTAAACAAATTTAGCTAAATAAAGCAGTTTTAGTGTATAGATCGTTCCCCTGCAATTTCACTGCTCAATTCACTGTCATTTAGGAGTTAAATCACTTTGTTTCTGTTTATGCAGCCCTAGCCACACCTCCCCTGGCTATGATTGACAGAGCCTGTATGAAAAAAAAAACTGGTTTCACTTTCAAACAGATGCAATTTACCTTAAGCTATGTTATCTCTTGCTCTGTAAATTGAACTTTAATCACATACAGGAGACTCTTGCAGGGTCTAGCAAGCTATTGATATAGCAGGGGAAAAGAAAATCTAAATTAAACAGAACTTGCAATAAAGGAAGGATAAACATTCGATGACAGGAAGTGTTTAGGAAGGCTGTGCAAGTCACATGCAGGGAGGTGTGATTAGGGTTCATAAACAAAGTGATTTAACTCCTATAGTGTCCCTTTAATTTACTTTTACAGTGTTACCATTTTTACTTAGTTTACTACTGTAATATTTGTACTTACAGTTACCTGTAGTAAATAATAATCTGGTTGATAGGATTTAATAGGCAAATATTTTAATATGTGCAACAAATGGCTAGTCTGTTCCACCACTCCTCCGTCTCCCCTTTCCTCCCCTCCTTACCACTCCTAGCTGTGTAAATTCCTTTATATAACTGTGCATTCATCTTCTCCCTCAGGCCCAATTTTCCATCCATCCCAACAACTGAGAATATCCATTTCTACTCTACCCACCCACCCACCCTGGTTTCTTCTAACTATATAGCATGAGTCCTGCAGCTGTTTCCAACCACAGTCAATCACCTCCTCATTCCTTTCACATGTTATTAATCACTGCAGTCACACTATAAATTCTCTCTGCCATCAATTTCAATTTCCCTTGCTACCTCTTGTCTTAAATCCCCATTGTATCCTTTAGATTGCAAGCTCATGGGCTATATTAGCTAAGCACTTTGTATAAAAGAGCTTCAATGGCTAGATATCAGCTTGTATGTGTCTGTGTATAGTGTACGTTCTCTACTAATTGAACAGTGCTGTGGAATCTGCTGGCACTTTATAAATACCAGTGATAAATACATAAACAAATAAATAAATAAACAAACCAGTCCATTAGTTCTCTTCGATTCATAGCAAATTCCCACTCTTGACCATAATTATTAGCGACGAAGTAGGAAGTAAGAAGTAGGAAGCAGGAAGTAGTTTTTTTAGGTATAGGATTAGCTAATTCTGTAAATCCCACCATTTCACTATACACATCCTGATTGCCTGGTGTACACACACATAGCTATGTTGAGTACTCATCTTTAAATAGTGTTATCTTCTTTATGGGTGACTATATATTTTTATTATTCTAAGAATTGTTTGCAGTGACGAGTCTCACTCATGTGAATAGGTTTCATTCAACCTTTAGTCAAGTTAAGATCAGAATGTGATATAAAACATGTAACTAGATTGTATCAACACAATTGTGCATAATCACAACAAACAAATATAAAGTCAAGATATTATGGGTCTTGCCAAAACAAAACCACAATGACATTTTAAATTCATCTAGGGTACTCAACAATAAAATATTATATATTTAAATTTATTTACCCCACGATAAAAGATCAAATGGAGAGTTGGAAGCATCTTGAGATAGCTTGGGAGGGTTGCATATGTATCACTTGTTTAGGGCGATCAAATTGAAAATAACTCTATTATAAAATAATAAATAAAAATATATGCTTTGCCATTCAAAAAACAAAAACAAAAAAAAACACCAAATATACCTTACCCAAGAGATTCTAACATCACAAAGCATCATGATAGATTCGATGGTTCATCAATGGTAAACAGCATGAGCCTACCAAAAAAAACATTTCCACCCAGTTTTTAAACAATTGTAAAGATATAATTTTTACACAAACAGCTGATTTAAATGTTAAAAGGGATACAACAAATAAATTAGGAAACAAACATATAAATTTGTTTTAGAAGTAATCCATTTACGTCACAATATGTTAAACCAAAGTATGTTATAGATACCTATTTTTAGATACAGCAGATAACACAAATAAAATGTCACATTCCTCACATCACAAGCTTCTCAGTGCGTATTGATAGAAGAATTCTGTAAAATACCTAGCTGTGCAGAAGAGCAGTTATCAATGTATGCTTATTAAACTATTTTACGGAAAGACTATTACGTGTGTGTGTATAGGTTGTGTAGTGTGTGAATATGGGTTGCAGTGTATGTTTAGGATTATAATGTGTGTGTATTGGGGATGTAGTGTGTGTATTCATAGACTAGTGATTTTTGTCGACAGGGCAATTGAGGGGATAGCCCTAAGTAGAAGGGGCCTGTGAAGAGCCGCCTGACCTGCGAAACGCATGTCGGGGCTCAGCTCTGTGATTGCCTCTAGTATCCCACTGCCTATTATACTATACATTGTTTCACAATACAGATTTTCCATCCAGAGATTTAACTACCCATCACGAAACCTGGAAGCCGGAGCAATTCCTGCAGGGCTCATCTTTCCTTCACCCCATATGGTGCAACCTTAAGATTAGCAGATAGTTTAATACTACTCGAATAGGTGCCCCCAAAAGTACAGTTTAGAAACACTCAAAAAGACGAACCAAGGGCCATTTGGGTTCAACACTTTTGATTTGTTAGATATAATGTTACTTTTTCCTTCTTAGAAATGTTAGATACTCTCGATGTCTTAATCTATCTTTACATTATATTATATTAAGTACATTTTGGTGGGATTTTTTACATTGATCAAGTCAGAGCTTAAGACTAAGTACTGTTTACTGACAGTAGCCCACTTCAAAGTCACTCCAACACTTTGTTGCAAAATTAATAGTCAATTTTGTTCTGGTACTGATGTTACTCTAGACTCTGAAGGATTTTCCACAGTCTGATCAGTCTACATCGGTTTTCAAATTGTTGACCTTATAAAAATAAGAAGGAAATATACTCATCTTTCTTAAAACATTAGGATCTCTAAATATTTTGATCAATTGTTTTTATAATCACTTATTCTCCTTACCTTATTCTATAATTTCTCACACTAGTTTGATTGTGTTGCTCTTTTTAGAAGTGATATAATAAAAGTGATTTTTTTATAAGAACCTATACAGGCAGGGCAATTATTTAACCCCCTTTTTTGTGCTTAATACACTAATTAAAAAAATACTGTTTGACATTTATCTCCCTCTAGGTTATTAAATAAAGAAGTATTCTAATATATTATATGCTCTTATTATACTAGAATTATTTTAAAATGGAATTCTAAAACAGATACTCTAAATCAGAATTACATTTTAGGTTTTAAAAAGTTCTAAAATTTGAATTCAATTAATTATAAAAATAACTAGCAACTTGACATCCATTGCCAGTCACTAGGTAAAGGCCCCATCACATGGGTCCGGTGGAATAACAGGGACAAGGAATACAATCCACCACATGCTCTAACTTGTGGGCATCGGGTGGTGACTTCTAATAATAAGTAATGCAGGGTTACTTACACCTCTATCCCCAGATGTAGCGAGCAGTTGGAGATAGTTAATAACAATAAATGGGGGGAGGGGAATTCTATTACAAGATTCAGGGGAGAGGACCTAGTGCTCCGCCCCAGCCCCTCACACATTAGAGGCCGGTCGGATCCCTAATAATAATACTCAGGAAGTAGACAGTTATTTAATTTACAAAACTATTATTATTTACAAAACCAAACTTTTTGGATTTGTTGGATTTCGTTATTTTATTAACTTTTTTTTTTTTAACTTGGGGATCGTTGAATCTGGGCAATAATAGGAAAACTCTAATGTTAAACTTAAATCTATTTATTTTACCGCTACAGTGTTCCTTTAATCTATTCTACATTTCCAGACTCTGTGAAAAGATAGTGTTACTGTGATTTAATCTATAGCTAACAGGTCAACTGCTCTGACACGTTACGCAAAACCACAGCCGTCATCAAAGAGATTGTATCCACGCCCCATATTCAAACAGTCATAAAGATATATTTCAATCTGATACGTGTTCTGCCAGATAAAAAAGGACACAACAGGGCTATTTCTTCTAAATACAGAAACAAACCAATAAACATGTTGTAAAAGTAGACACATCCACGTCAAACAATGTCAAGCTAAATATATGATATATCTAATTATAGACAAAGCAAAAACGAAATAGCTAGTATAGCTGGATTCCTAAACATAAACCTTTCAGTGTGTGTTTACAAAGTTTTATATAGAACATTCAGTTAAGCGTGAGGTGCTGTTGAGATCAATTGGGATATAAAGATTAATGTTATGTATTTAACTCTTTCAGAGCTAATGGGAAAGCCTGTACTTGTGTGGTTAGTAGCCTACTGGCACCATTAGACATATGTGTGTCAAAGCCTTTGACTCTGACTGTGTGTTTCTCAGGCACCTGTGGTGAAGCCCTTCTTTAGTAATATCACGAAAGCTAAATTCCCCCATCCAACACCTCCCACATTAACCATATAAATTTTGTTTGTGTTTGGAAGGAGTTCATTGGCTGAGAGCAATCAGCTAATGAATTCCATCCAAACTGGAAAAAATAACAATACTGCTGATGGGAAAGAGGAACTGCGTTAGTGCTATCTCTAATGAGTGGCAAAATGGTGGGACACACCAGCTGTTGTACATAACAGGAGACTCCAAAAACCATAACTACTACCACATTCATTATTCTTCTTATTTTAACAAATTTACATACTCTAATATAAAATGTATAACACAGTGCATTATGGAAGGATAATTAATCCTGCAGTTCAAGATACATTAATAAAACATTTGACCATTGATTTTGTTATTTGAGAAGCACACACCCCAACATGAGTATGTTCGTTTGCACAGTGCCCTGTTGACTTGCATTTGGATAGGGAAATTGCCCCCTGTGTTTGTTTTGCATGGTGCAAGCAAATTTAATGATGTGCTTGTGCTGCGTTTGCTGACTAGTTGTCTCTGGTGTCCCTCTTATTGGAATACCAGGGGGCAGAAGTGGGATAGGAAAAGTATGTGTGAGAAGACTGCTTGTGGTATGAAATGTGTTTTGCGGCTGCTTATGGGATTGTGTGTGGTTAGTGCTAGGTTGTTTGTGGTGAGAGGGATAATGTGTGCATGTGTGTTGTGTTTAAGGGTGTAGTGACTGTGTATAGGGATATTGTGTGTGTGTGTGTGTGTTTGTAGGGGTGGTTTTAGTGTTTGTGTTTATAGAGAGTGTAGATATAAGAGTGTGTATAAAGGTGTGTATATATGGGAGTACAGCATGTCTATAGTTGGTATAGCGTGCACATAGGGTGTATGGGGTCTATAGTGTGTGTATGGGGTTGTAGTGTGTATAGAGGTATAAACAAAGAGAATATAAGAACTCTGAAAATGGACAAAAGCTTAGTATGTTAGTATTGTGTGTGTATGTGTGTATAGGTTGTGTAGTGCGTGAATATGGGTTGCAGTGTATGCTTAGGATTATAATGTGTGCGTATTGGAGATGTAGTGTGTGTATTCATAGACTGTAAGATAATTTGACATTTACCTCTAAATATTCAATTTCTTTACTTGTGGAGCTTAATATGTTGGAGTAGCTATATAAATACTAATAATAATAGTATAGGGCACTTAGTGTATGTATAGGGGTTGGGATTGAAGAACTAACCATTTCATAATTATTTAAAAAAAATTAAAAATACTATCCCCCTTTTCCTGTTGTTACCATGGAACATGCTGATCCCTGGTGGTCCAGTTGTCTTTATATGTGGATATTTTAAAAGTGTCTCCAAGTGTGCCTTCCCACGCAATGAGAAACATTGTTGAACAATGGGCAGTATCCAACTACATACAGGATGTCTGACAGTATCCCATGAGTTAATGAAAACAAAAAAACTGAGCTTTTGGGCCTCCTTTGGCTTTTTTTTGAAAATTAAATTACATTTATATTAAATTGTGTTAATTGTTATACTGTTAAGTCTCACCAATGGCAATCGGATTAATCTAACAATGCAGAATACCTACAGGCCTATGTACTAAACATTGAATGCTGTCTAGATGGACATATTCCATTGAAAATTGTTGAATTTTGACTGGAATGGCAATTCCTCTATTTACTAAAGCTAAATCCAGCCTGAATTTGGTTGGCCCAATTGAATCTGTAACAATTGTCCACATTAAAATCAGTGCTTTCTGCATCTGAACCCTATATAAAGTTTAGGATTTGGAATATTCACAAAGCACCGATTTTAAACAAAATTAGATCAGAAAGTATATTTGTAAATTATCATTCACTTGCTTTTTTATTTCAAGTACAATTTACCTGCTGGCAGTACTAGCAGCCAAGAGCATAATAGTTCAATAATAAGTGACGCAAGAGTTAACCATGTGGTGGATAACCAGCTTTTGCTAGGTAGCCATATCATTAAAAAAAAAAAAAAATTAATAAAAAAACACATTTTAAAAAGACTATATTACTATAAGGGAGGTTTTTAATGACCTTGTAGATTCCCATTGCAAGTCTTGAGAGAAGTGAGACTTGCCTGTCAGAGCACTTGGTTGCTGATGTTCTCCCTGCCTCTATCCACGGTCACCAGGTGGGGTCTACTTACTAAACTGAGGAGACTTAATATCCCAACCCCAGCTGCAACCACTGATGGTGGGTGAGGGCTCTAATATTTATCCCCCACCCTAGCCTCAACACATTGGCCGTGGATGGGGATTTAATATTGATAAGGAGGAACCAAGTGTCTCCCACATCAGCTCCCACCAATAGGCAGTGGGTGGCGTTTTTTTACAAATAATTATACAAGGTGAGGTGGAGATGTCATTGTTCATGCATCTAACAAGTGGCATGGTCCACACACGTTCCAAAAGTGAGCTACCAAGTGCAGCAGAAGTACAATAAAAAGTTATACTCTATCTCTTTAAAGGAAAGATATAAAACAAAAGAATGAATTCTGCGCAAAGGACCAACCAAGAAACAAAAATGTGATACTTGAATGAAAGACTACCACAAAATTGTTCCTTAAAATGAAAGATTTTACATATAGGGAATATTGTCTGTTTTAGTCTACACAAAGAATCCTAGTATGCACAATATATAACGCACTAATATATAATGGCAAAACATGTGATGCCATGTCATTAAAACATTAATCTGAGAAAATTGAGAAAACATGGTTTTATTTCTTGTTATGTTTGCCACATTTTTTCAACTATACTCATTATTGAAAATAAAAGGTAAAAGATCACTGTAGAACACATCACTTAACTGTCGTAAAATGTAAAGATCATTCTTGGGTTCTCGTTAAATCTAAAGATGGAACCAAGTTATGAGTATGAGTCAAAATGTTATAAAATGCTTACAGAAAGATATCCTGTTATGTAGTAATAAAGATGAATCTATATGATAGAGTATTTACAAAAGAAATGAAGGAAAGTGTGTAAACTTCTGCGTCACATCCAGAAGTTCATGACTTTGATGAGGAAGAGAAGCACAGGAGTACGTCACCCAAAGTCAAACTTGTCCTACACGCAAAAATTCTTGACCAGCTGAAAAAAAACTGTGATGGAAAATGTGTCTTCTGTTTTTTTTTTTCCATGGAGCTAACTGAAAAATTAAGAAAACAATTACTTGACTTGATAATGAGCTATGCATACGATAATGTAAAGACAGGGGGAATGACAGAAATATATAACAAATTATCAGAGTCAGATCATCTGTGACAGACAGAACATGAGGGCTGGATAGTAGCTGTAGAAATACACAATAACTCTCTAGTAGCACCACAGTGGCATTGTGTCTTATGTATATATTGTATACATGTTGGCCACTTGTATTATACTCATGGGATTTCCAGGTAATGAAAACGAGTAGGTGGTATGATACATAGAGCGGTTAAAGCATGTGCTTACAAACATCTCTCAATAGCTCTCTTTAATATCTGGCTCTTGTGACAATACACTTTTTTTATCTTTTTCATTTGTACTTTTGTTTTTTTGCAACCCTATCTACATTTTTAGTTATTGCTATGAACCATGCACATAATGTTTAATAGATAACTGATTAAAATACAGTTCCCTTATCTGCTACTGTAAATGTATGATGTCTCTGAAATGGCATTGCTACATTATTGTGCCCGTTAAATGAACACTGCGTACTCTAGTGGTTATGGTGTTAGGACTGTCCTGGCACCCTCCTAGTGTAAATAGTAAAACTATTTGCAAATCCATTGATCGTTAGTTGCTTCCTCCCTTGAAGCCTGCAGTTCTGGGTTTAGTTCATTGACAGAGAACACTCAATTTATACTTTCGTCTAAAGAGCCAGCCCTGAACTGCATGACTTTGCTCAGTGGAGCTTCTGCACAAACTGTGTGACTACTTACATGCAAAGTTGCAAAGATAATAGGCTCTAGTTGTTATGGTAATTGGAGTGTTCCTTTTATGTGAGTAAGTTCTTTACATTTGCTCTATAAGAGAGGTAAAAGTCACACCGCATATTCTATAAACTCAAATTTCCCTGAATAGCAATTTATTGACCAGCTTTTTCACTGTATTGGCAGATAGTGATATGTTTGTGAAGTAGAAGGTAATCTGTTATGTCCTATTCCAGGAACTAGTTTTTTAAGACATCAAGTAAGAGCTGGTGATACATAGTCAGCTGTGATTTAAAACTGTGAATAGAAATATGAATCTCTAGCTCATTGTCCAAAGAAGTCACACATGATCATTGTTACTGAAACTCTGCCAATCCATTCAGTAACATTCCAATAAAACTGTGCTACAGTATCCAGTAGATCAATGTTCCCCAAACCATCCTCAAGGCACATTAATTGTCTAATTCAGGAATAGGCAACCTTTAGTGCTCCAGATGTTGTGGTCTACAGCTCACCTGGTGCTTTGACAGCATAAAGTTGTTAGAGCATTTTGAGAGATGAAGTCCACAATGTCTGGTCTATAATTTAGGCATTTCCCACTTCCTGTTCATATTGAGATACTGACAAAACTGGAACCACTGGTGTGCCATGAGGAATGGTTTGGGAATCATTGCAATAGACATCAGCTCCTGGACCACTATGGATCTTGTGTGCTTTGCGAGTATAACATGGTCTCCACAGTGCTTGATATTTTCTCTCCTTGCAAAACTAATTTATGTAACACTGAAAGAATAACAGTTAGTGCAGTACAAAATATGTGTATCTTGTAAACACAAGCAGAATTATTCATTAAAGTGGAAATTCAAAGTGGATTCATAGCAATTTTTAATTTTAAAAAGAATGCTTTAGTGTCAGGAAACCTGGCTCCATGGCAATTGAACTGTGTGAATAGGATCTGAGCGCTATTCGGTAGTTATGTGCTGCATTGTGGGGATGTTTTACTTCTGTGTGTCTGAATGTGATACATGTCTGTCTGTGTTACAGTCTCCCATCTGATCCCCTAGGGGAGTGTCCACCAGGTGGGAGACCTGCATAAATACTGGGCAGGTAGCCCTCAATAAACCAGACCACTGCTTGACCCTCAACACGGAGCCTTGTCTCATTATTGGGGGGATTCACTGTATGCTGTTAGAGACTGATTGCCAGGAGTGTAAGCCGCTTTGTTTTTTTTTTCTTATTCGTCTGCTAGCAGCTATTCGTGAGGTTCCAGTTCGGGAGTTTGGAGTGCTATTTTGTATGCAGTTCAGGAGTTTGGAGCATTCCCTTGTATTCAGTTTGGGAGTTTGGTGTTCTGCAGTAGCTGTGCCTGTATCTCTGGAAGGGGAAGATCTTCTAAACGGCCGTTTAACCCCTTTATGCCCGGGGTGCCATTACAATAGTTGACAATTTTATTAGTTCTTATGTATAGTTTACAAACCTATTTATTCAACAAGAGAAACTAACTAATGTTTAAAACTCCGTGATCTCGTGGGCTCAGCATGTGAGATTGAGTAAAGACAGAATATTTACGGAACTAACAGCACTTAACCCCTTAAGGACCAATCTTCTGGAATAAAAGGGAATCATGGCATGTCACACATGTCATGTGTCCTTAAGGGGTTAAATTGGAAAAGAACTGGGAGTCATAGCTTCTCAAAACAACTGTGGAAAATATAATGAGATGAATATAGGTACAATTGTTTTTGTTCCTTCTTTTGGATTGGCATAATAAAATCGTAGAACTTGATGGACTTTAGTCTTTTTTCAACCTAGGCTACTATGTAACAATGTAACTATGAATACTATTCTTGTGTTAAATTAGTTAAGATGATAGAAATCAAGATGAGAATCAACATTCTTAAACACTACACTCTTTGTCATGTTATTTTTTTTAAACTAGAGTGAATGAACATTTTTTGTTAATGTATTATTTATGACGACTCAAAAATGATTTACACGGTATAAAAATCTTGGTTCATGTGTAAAGTTGCTAAAATATTGCAACAGATATGTGGCAGAACATTGAATTGATAAAAATTAAATAAATAACCTAGGGGAGTGTCTGACTTCCGGTTCCAGTTGGAAGAAGTCGGGAGCGGTCGCATGGCGTAGGAGCGCAGGAGCTCCATAACTCAGCGAGGCCGAAAAAACAAAAAGTGACTAAGCTGGTAGTGCATATGCGGTTTATCAGCGGATGAAGGTGCGATATGGGTTAAAGCTAGCAAGCCAGCAGGTCGGCACGATATTTGGGGCGAGTTCATTACGTGCAGATGGGTGCCGGCTATTGAATATCACTGGGAACACCGCTGGGAGTCGTGTTGAGATCTGCATAATTGCATAATTGAGCTGCTACAACTGCTTGAACTGCTGCTTGAAATGCTGCAACAGCCGATAAAAAATTAGAAAAAAAAAGTGGTGAGGCTAGATGTAATTGCTGAATGTAACTGCAATTAAATTACTGAATGTTGGTTGCAAAAGCCACAGCTAAAGCTTGTGGAGACAAGTTGCTTGGTGGAGCTTAGAGGAGTTTAGTGGAGTTTAGTGCTTAATGGAGAGGCTGGAGGTGAACAATATAATATAATACAAGTAAAATAGCACTAAATACTAAGCTGTTTGAGAGTAATCAAAGGCAACTAAAAAGGCAAATTAAGAGTAAATTAAGGGTAAACCTCACAAAAAAAAAAAGTTAAGCTATTGTTAAGCTATTGCAAAGGCTAAATGGCGCCAGCTAAGCAGATGAAGCTGACAGACACCATTAAAAACATCAAAAGGGATCTGTCTAAGCAGAAAAACAATTAAAAAATAAAAACTGATCGAGATGGCGGAACTAGCAGCTTATACTTGGAGGAGAGTACAGAAGTGATTGAAGAAGAAGAAGAGATATCAGAGCAGCCAGTCTCTGAGAGAAAACTTTACAGTATGCTGCAGGGGTTGAGAGTTACATTGCAGGAGGACTTTAAAAAAATTCTCAGAGGTACACCAAGAAGTGGCTGAACTAGGTAAACACACTGATCAATTAGAGGTTAAAACTGAAGCTATATGCTCTTCTTATAACATATTGACTGATAAATTGCAATATATAGAAGCTGAATACAAAGTATTGAGGCACAAATTGGCTGCAGTATCACGACGACCAATCACGACGCAGTAACATACGTTTTAGAGGCATAGCAGAAACAATCAGTGGGGAAGATCTGGTGAAATACATTAAAAACTTATGCAAAGAAGTGGCACAAAAATCTGAAGATCAGATATGGGAGATGGATCGGGTACATCGTTTACATTACATCTCTCAGAAGATAAGCCATGTGACGTGATTGCGAAATTCCATTACCCCAATTCGAAAGATATGTTATTGCAAGCAGCGAGAAAAGCAACAAACCTTCCAGCTCCTTATAAAGATGTTTCGATTTATGCGGATTTATCTATTATAACTTTGGCAAGGAGAAGAGAATTTGCGGATGTGACTAAAAAATTAAGAGACCAAAACATATCTTATCGTTGGGGTCATCCCACTAAATTGTTAATCTGGTATAACGGAGTACTGCATACTGTTAGAGAGCCAGAAGAAGGTGTTAAAAAGTTACTTGAATGGGGCATAAAAACCACGCCTAGTCCAGGTTTAAATAAAGAGGCAGGGAAAATTCAAGTTGAATGGAGAGTGGCAAGTACACCTGGTCGTAAAAAGCAAAATGTTTCAGTTTCAGGTCTAGGCAATGATGTGTAAAAATATTTATATGAAATCTGAAAGTATCCCGCGTGGAGTGGGTAGAATTTTTTTTAAATTATTTGGAATAATTTGATATAATTCTTTGCGGGATAATTCTTCTTTCTGCTGAATCTTACTGTTTTTTTTTATATATATAATAAGATGCGGTCTTGATTATTTCACCGGGGTAATAATAATAGCATAAACGGCCTCGCTATGGGTGGATTGCTTTATACACAACCCTAGGTCAGTTCAGGTAAGCACTTCTGACTTGACCACTATTTTTCCCTTTAAGGATAAGGGAGAGTTGCGTTTATGTATTTTTTTATGTCAACGAATATGGTTTTTTTTTCAGTTTTGTTCTTACTATACCTTTGGAGGTTTGGTATTAGGTGGTATGTTTTCAGTTTATTTTTGGGGTTTGTTTTGTTTTGGGTTGAACAGCAAAGTAAAGAGCAGGTAAACAAGAAAGATCAAGCTTTAGCATATAGTAATAACATTGTCTGTTGCAAAAGTATAAGGAGGATGAAAGTGGGGAAAAAAAACAAAACAATTATGATACCATCATTTAGAATTTTTTCAATGAATGTTGAAGGATTAAATAGCCCACATAAACAATGTTTACTGTACCATGAAATGAGGAGATCTAGTGCTGTAGTGGTTTGTTTACAAGAAACACATCTCCGAGGTTGTGATTTAATAAATTTAAAGTACAAAAAATATCCACAGGAGTACCATGCGTACTCATTCTCCAAATCAAAAGGGGTAGCAATTTTAATCCATGCAGACTGGGCTCTCCAAGTGGAGAAACAGTATACAGACGATGAAGGTCGTCTATTGATAGTAGTCGATAATTTGAATGGTATTGGAATTACATTGGTTTCTTTATATGCCTCAAATACCTCCCAGATTACATTTATAAAGCTAGCATTAAACATTTTTTTAGAATTGCAGAAGGGCTATATTTGCCCTTGCCAAACAGTCCTATTTTTCCTCTCTCATTAGTTCATGTTCCCGCAACCCCAGGCGTCTCTTTGACACCTTTAATTCTCTTCTTCGCCCTGCTGTGGCCACCCCCAAAACTAACCTTACTTCTGATAACTTTGCATGTTACTTCACTGACAAGATTGAACAGCTAAGGAAAGAATTCTCCCCTCCTTGCCTTTCTGTTTCTCAATCACACATAGATCATGCATTTCCTACCCTTCAGACATTCTCCCCAGCTACTGACCAAGAGGTGGCTGCTCTTCTTTGCTCCTCTCGCCCCACCACTTGCCCGCTCGATCCTGTCCCATCTCACCTTATCAGATCTCTCTCCACTTGTCTCGTGCCTTCTCTAACACACATCTTCAACTGCTCACTCTCTTCTGGCATTGTCCCTGCTGACCTTAAACATGCCACTGTAGTACCTATACTAAAAAAAGCCATCCCTCGACTCATCCACCCTCTCTAATTACCGTCCCATATCCCTGCTCCCTTTTTCCTCAAAGCTTCTGGAAAGGCTTGTCTTTACCCGTGTGTCTCATTTCCTCAATTCCAACTCTCTCCTTGACCCCCTTCAATCTGGCTTCCGCCCTCTCCACTCTACAGAGACTGCCCTTATCAAAGTCACTAACGACCTAATCGCAGCTAAATCCAAAGGCCACTACTCCATACTAATTCTTCTTGACCTCTCAGCGGCCTTTGACACCGTTGATCATGCTCTCCTTCTTCAAACTCTTCAATCACTTGGTCTCTGTGACTCTGTCCTCTCGTGGTTTTCCTCTTATCTCTCCCAACGCTCATTCAGTGTCTCCTTTTCTAATGATACCTCCTCCCCTCGCCCTGTCTCGGTTGGAGTTCCCCAAGGCTCCGTCCTTGGTCCACTTCTATTTTCTCTTTATACTGCCTCTCTTGGCAAACTTACTACCTCTTTTGGATTCCACTACCACCTGTATGCTGATGACACCCAGCTATATCTCTCCTCCCCGGACCTCTCCCCTGCCATCCTGCAACGTGTCACTGCTTGCCTTTCTTCCATCTCTGACTGGATGTCCTCCCGCTTTCTGAAACTCAATCTCTCAAAAACTGAGCTCCTTGTCTTTCCTCCTCCTAATACTGATCCTCCTCTTTCCCTCTCCCTTCAAGTTTGTGGTACCAACATCAGTCCATCCTTGCAAGTGCGCTGTCTTGGCGTCATACTTGACTCTGGCCTCACATCCAGCATGTTGCCAAATCCTGTAGATTCCATCTTAAAAACATAGCCCGCATCCGCCCCTTTCTTGCACCAGATACTACCAAGGAGCTTGTCCATGCTCTGGTAATCTCCCGCATGGATTACTGTAACCCTCTCCTGATTGGTCTTCCCAAAAGCCGTACTGCACCCCTACAGTCCGTAATGAACGCTGCTGCTAGACTGATTTTCCTCTCTAGTCGTTTCTCTCACACCTCACCCCTCTGCCAGTCCTTACATTGGCTTCCTGTATGCTATAGGAGTCAATTCAAGGTACTAACTCACACCTATAAAGCACTGAACAACTCTAGCCCCTCTTATATCTCCTCACAGATCCATAGGTATGTCCCTTCCCGGTCTCTCCGTTCTGGCCGTGACCACCTCCTGTCCGTTGTCCGCACTCGTACGGCCAACTCGCGCTTGCAGGACTTCTCGCGGGCGGCTCCCTTCCTATGGAATAGCCTGCCTACCACCATCAGACTCTCCCCTAGTCTTGCATCTTTTAAGAAGTGCCTTAAAACTCATCTCTTTAGGAAAGCATATGGCCTCCAAGACTAACCCTTACCTCACATACCTGTCTCTTGCCCTCTCCTAAAGGGCAGTCCACCTTATTTGATTGCAAATTCCTGTCCTAATGTGTTTTACACCCACCTCCTATAGAATGTAAGCTCGATCGAGCAGGGTCCTCTTCAACCTATTGTTCCTGTAAGTTTATTTGTAATTGTCCTATCTATAGTTAAATCCCTTCTCATAATATTGTAAAGCGCTACGGAATCTGTTGGCGCTATATAAATTGCAATAATAATAATAATAATAATTGTGATATGTGGTGATTATAATATAACTTTGGATCCAACGATAGATATATCTAGGAAAGAAGGAAAGCAACCTCATCCCCTGGTTAATACCAATAGTTAGAAAATGAGAAAGCTGCTTAATAACTATGATTTATATGATACTTGGAGATGTCTTTTTCCATCTGGTAGAGATTATACGTTCTATTCTTCAGAGCATTTGATGTACTCAAGGATAGATATGTGTATTGTGGATAAATTTACTCTAAATCATATAATAGATGTGAATATAGGCCTTAGGACATGGTCAGATCATTCACCGATCATAGTTACAATTCAAGAAAAATATCCGGGAAGAGTGGCATGGAGAATGAATGAAATATTGTTGGATAACGCTCAATTGTTTTCAGAAATTCACGAAGGAATTATGAAATACTTCTATGAAAACGATAAAGATAATATTGCTTGCTTTTCGCTCTGGCTTGCACAAAAGGCAGTCATAAGGGGAATATTTATTAAAATATAAAAGCAAAAAAATAAAAATGATTGATGATAGGGATCAATTACTTCAGGCATTAGAAAAATTAGAGGATAAAAATAAATTTAAACCAAATAAATCAAATGCAAATCAGATTGCTAAAGTAAAACAAGAATTGGAGAAATTAGCCATAGTAGAGACTGAAAAACAAATGAGAGCACTAAAAATGTAATTTTATTTTCACGGTAATAAAGCAGTTAAAATGTTAGCAAATATGTTAAAATCGAAGTATCTTCAAACCAAAATACCTTATATGGTTTCAATGGATAATAATAAATTAGTTAATCCCAAAGATATAGTGTGTGAATTAGCTAAATACTATAAGCGATTATATAATATAATTGTAGATTATGCTAACGTAGTGTACCTATAATCTTAATTTTAATAATGACAGGAGGCGAGTATTTTCTTTCTTTCTTTGCTTTTCTTTGCTGCTTCCAGCCAAGGCACAGGTCAGAGTATTATGCTCTCAAATGCTTTCTGTTTATAGTGCAATTTTAACTTGTATTTATACCTTTAAATTCTACTGTGTCTTAACCCCCTGTCTGGGGCTTTAACCTGTCCCTCTATTATCCCTGCTTCCCCTCAATCTACCCTTCTCCCTGGACGGTCCGTTTTTCCTCCTCACTGCCCTGGGTTTTCCCTTCAGGGCTCTGTTCTGTCAGGCTGCTTGCCTGAGGACCCTCGCGATTCGCGGCATTTTACCGCGATCACGCGGGACCAACCGGTTTGATTAGGGTCCAGGGTGCTGGGGGGTGGATGGGGGGACGCGAGGAGGTGCCGACCGGTACCGTAGGGCCGCGATCGCGGACCGAGAAGAAAGAAAGAAAATATGAAGCCTCCTGTCATGTGATAAAATTGAAAATTCAACCCAAGCTACATGCTTAGAATCAGAAATAGAAATATTTCTTGAGGAAAGCAATCTTCTTAAAATATCTGTGAGCCAACAACAGAAGTTGGAAGAGCCATTTATAGAGAGGGAAATAAGGTAGGCTATCCAGTCTCTCCCTAAACACAAGGCACCGGGTCCAGATGGCTTCTCTAATTATTATTATATTAAGTTCAACCCTATTCTAACACCAATTCTTACAAAATTATTTAATGAGTTTAAAATAGCAAGCTTGATACCCATGGAAATGCTGGAGGCATGTATTGTTACTCTACCTAAGCCTGGTAAAACACCTACAGAATGTGCAAATCTTGGGCCGATATCATTGTTGAATTCAGATATTAAAATCTATGCTAAAGTGCTGGCCTCTAGGATAAAGCAGATCCTCTTGGAGCTGGTTTCAGATGAACAAGCCGGCTTTGTGCCAGGCAGACAAGTTGGAGATAATACAAGGCATTATATTAATCTTATAGAATGGGCACCTAATAATAATTAGAAAGGCATTCTGCTGGCTTTGGATGCTGAAAAGGCGTTTGACCATTTAAATTGGAATTATATGGAACGTGTCTTATATAAATTTAATTTTCCTCAATCTTTAGTGAAAAATGTTATGGCATTGTATTCAAAGCCCTCTGCGAAAGTAATGAATAATGGGTTTTTATCTCCTAAATTCGAAATTACCAATGGTACACGCCAGGGTTGTCCCCTTTCTCCATTAATTTTTATAATTACTCTGGAACCTTTGATTAGACAAATAAAGCAACATGCTGGAATATGTGGGTTAGTAACCCCGGCAGACGAGCAAAAATTTGCGCTTTTTGCTGATGACGTGTTATTATTCATAACAAATCCAAGCGAATCATTACCACATCTGGAAAAATTGTTGGATAGGTACAGTGCAATTTCTTACTACAAAAATAATGTAAAAAAAAAAAACAGGCATTATCGTTGGGATTACCTAAAGATGTGTTAAGCCAATTAGAAAGTATATATCCGTATGATTGGCGCAAAGATTTTATTAAGTATTTGGGTATCAAATTGACTATAACTAGCACTTTACTAGTCAAACAAAATTATTTTTCGTTATTACATAAAATAGATGCACAGTAGGGGTGTCCCCTGTCTCCGTTGCTGTTCGTCCTGGCCCTGGAACCCCTGCTCACTACTATCCGACACCACCCGGACATCAAGGGAGTACACATAGGAGATACACACCATAAACTTGCCGCGTACGCAGATGACCTTCTATTCTTCATAACTCACCCAGAGATCTTCCTCCCCAATTTAGTGCAGGAGTTCCAGACCTTCGGCAGGTTATCGGGGTACAAGATCAACTTCTCAAAGTCATATGTATTAAACGTCAGCGTACCCGCAAGGAGAACGACGCAGCTCCAACGCAGCTTTGCGTTCCAGTGGGCCGCTGACAAAATCCGTTACCTCGGCACTTGGCTGACGGTTAGGGAATCAGAGCTTTTTACAGCAAATTTTGCCCCGATACTGGCTAGGTTCCAAGCAGACATGAGGGAGTGGGCCCTACCGCACATCACCTGGCTGGGCAGAATCCAAGTAATAAAAATGAACCTGCTACCGAGATTACTCTACCTCTTTCAGGCTCTGCCCATCGCGATCCCCACCTCATTCTTTACCACACTTCGACAAGCAATGGGAGCCTTTGTATGGGACGGGAGGAGACCCAGACTAAAGTATGCACTACTCACCCAACCTAGGAACAAAAGGGGCCTAGCCCTACCCGATTTCCGGCAATACTACAAGGCATGCCATCTACAACGGGTAGTGGAGTGGTCTAAAACTGGGGTCAGTAAATTGTGGAAACAGGCGGAGGAGGGGTTGGCTGGGATCCCAGCCGCCCTCATCCCGTGGCTCCCCGGGGGGAAAGACGGAAAGGAAACGCACTACTCCACATACACGAAAGCGACGCTGAAGATATGGCGAGGGAGTGCCGGCAGACACACACTCTCCACATACCCGTCCCCACTGCTCCCCCTCACACACAATCCAGGCTTCCCACCAGGCAAGGACCCTAGGGCACTGAGGGCCCTGGTGCAATGCCCACTGCCGAGGCTGAGACATGTGTGCTCCGGTCAGGGGCTGAGGTCCTTGACTGACTTATGTGGGGACCCTAACCAGCCGTTCACGACCCACTTCCGATACGCGCAACTACCGAGCTACACCAAAACCCTACCACGGGCAGGAGCTCTCACGAGGGGACTCACTACTTTTGAGCAACTTTGTGTAGACCCTGACCCGCTACCACATGGTATCTCGCAGCTTTACACCCTCCTACAATCACACACACCCACGGCTACACCACGTTTTATGGGAAAATGGGAGGAGGCCCTTGACCATACATTTAGCGCGAGGGAATGGGAAAAGATATGTGAGATCACACACCACTGCTCCATATTTAGTAAGAGCCAGGAGATGGCTTATAAGATACTCACACAATGGTACTGCACCCCAGACACAACTCAATACATACATGCCCATGGGTCCAACATATGCTGGAGATGCGCAAATGCACCGGGCACACCCCTACATATTTGGTGGGTTTGCGAACTCGTCCAACCATTCTGGAGGAAGATACACACAATCACATCCCGCTTCTCTGACAACCCACCACCACTAGAACCTGCAGCTGCTCCATCACACGACTATACCGACTTCTAGGTACAAAAAATCGCTTACAATTCGTATCCTAAACATGGCCAAGCAAACTATACCACAATACTGGAAAAAGAGTGAGACCCCTTCCCTTCTCAAGTGGTTCACCCACATGGAGGAGCTGAGAGCAGTGGAGGAGCTCTCCATGTTAGCAACTGAAAAACAGCGTCAGACATACTTGGACATCTGGACTCACTGGATACTGACCACGACGAAACAGGACTTCCTGACGTTGCTACAAAACTAAAAACAGGGCTATACCTTGCCTAAATGACTTAGGGGACGATGGACAGACCCTCCTCCTCCTTCCCTTCACTTTCCTAACCCTCTCCCTTCCCCACTACCCGGTAGTCTCAAATGAGAAACACTGCCCAAAGGTCACGAAGGTATAAAGGCACTGGAAATGGGCCCTTACATGTTCACTTCCCTACAAAATGGGAATCCGCTGCCATAGTTAGCTGTCAATAGGGAACCTCAACAGACACGATCCCCCGCAGATGTATATCAACAGATCAAGTACTCATCCCTCTCGCACATGCAGATAACAAAAAAGACCTCGCAAGGGACACACGGGAGGCAATAGGGACCTTCCCATTAGACACCTTAGAGGTAGCCAACTAGAGGGATCTTGTCTTACTTGAGGGGACAACAGTCTAGCCAAGGGTGGTTACTACCCCTGGGATGACCACAATACAAGAGGCTGATGGGAATAATTTGGGGGAGGGAGTGGGGGATTCACCTTCATAAGCTCTTACTGTTGTTAATACCTGGGACCTGCGTGTCCGACATCCTTGTTGGGCCTGCGTGCCCGCTTTATGTTTGACCCTAACATGTTGATGAAGATTGCACAGACCTGCAAGTCTACGCAATAATGACCTTATTTTCTCCTTATATCCAGGAAATAAAAATTATATTAAAAAAAAAATAAAAAATAGATGCACAGCTACATAAATGGGGTCCGTTGAGGATATCATGGTTAGGACGTGTGCATACAATTAAAATGATGGTCTTACCACATATATTGTATTTGTTTCGTACAATCCCTATAGCATTGACAAAAAAACCTATTAAAAAAGTTTCAAAATATGTTTAACTCATATATATGGAAGAAAAAAAACACCAAGGGTGTCCTTTAAGCTTACAGAGCTTCCTTACTTACAAGGTGGTTTAGGAATCCCGAATCTAGTTAAATATTATCAGGCTTCCATGTTGTCTGGTGGTTTGGCTGTACTGTATCACCCAGTTCGGCTTTTAAGCATGTGCAAGGCCATACTCCATAGAGGGCCTCCTTTGGGGGACATCTATGAATAAGATTATTGGTAAAAAATATGCTACCTATGACTAAAATAATGTTGACTCACTGGTCAATATGGGTCCCAAAATTAATAAAAGGGGTTACGTTATTATCCTTGGCACCTTTAGAAGCAATTTCAAACTTTACACAGGATTTAAATTTGTTATTTGATGAACAGGGTATTAAATCTTACGCTAATCTGCAGGCGACGTTTTCTTTATCAAATAAAGAGGTTTTTTCTTATTTGAGGGTTAAGAATGTTTTAATAGAAAATAAAGTGCTAAAATGAGATGAAACCTCATTGTCAGAATCTGCTAAATTTAGCTTGAGCACAAATATGGCGAGTAAACATCTTTCATTATGCTATAAAACCGTATTAAATGTAAAAGGAGAAGAAAAACTCTCATATATGCTATTATGGGAAAGTGATTTGTTAAAAAGTTTCGATTTATCAATTTGGTATCAAGCAATAAAACATACCAAACAAATTTCACATAGTATTACCCATTGGAAAGCATATAGTAAGATACTAATGCGTTGGTATTTAGTTCCCGAAAAAATAGCGCGTATGCATAATGGTATATCTGAACTTTTGTTGGCGTTGCCGAAAAAATAAGGGAACCTTACTACATATCTTTTGGGAATGTCCAAATCTTGTACAATTTTGGGACAATGTTAAATTCATAATTCAAGCTCTAGCGGGTACAATGAATATTAATTGCCCTGCGTTTTACCTTTTACATATTTATCAAGATTGGGGTAAATTAAAAAATAATTTAATAATATTACATTTACTATCAGCTGCTAAAACATGTATAGCTCAAAATTGGAAGAAAACGATTCCGCCGAACATTTTAAATGTATAAACAAAAGTAGACATGACGTATCAATATGAGAAAATAGCAAATCGAATAGAAGATAAAGAAAGATGGCATGAGAAAAAGTGTCAGGCGTGGATAGAGTATAGGAATAAAAATAGATGAACAAGTGAATGGCTGATGAGGGTCAAAGGATACGAGGGACTATCACTGATTAAAGCAGACCTTTTTAATACATTAATTTATGAAATAGAAGCTAAAATGTTAAATTAGATGATGTTATTAACGATAACTTGATAGATAAAGGGTTGAGAGAAAAAAGAGAAAAAGGAAAAAATGAGAAAAGAAAAAGGGAAAGGAAAGATTAGGAAAGGAAAGTAAGCACAAATACAATTCACTTGCTATGTAGGTTGGAAAGGGTGTAAACTTAGTGCTGTATATGTGTTAATGTAATTACTGTGAAATGCTTCTTATTGTAAATTAGAAATAGCGTGGGATATAAGAAAAAACTGCTGTACACCCATAAAATGTTCTTTTTTTTTGTTTTTTGTTTTTTGTTAAGTTATTAATTATTATTTTTATTGTAATGTATAACACTTTAATAAAATATTGATATGAAAAAAAAGTAAAATATACATTATGATAAGAAAAGTAAAAACAATTATTGCTTAAAGCGGCACTGTCATGGCCGAATCCAGTTTTTTAACCCCTCTCCTGACTCCACTACATCTAATTGCCCCCCTAGTCACCTCCAAATGCATCTAAGCCCCCAATATTACCTATTTTTAAATCTTCATTTCGTGCCCGGACCTAGGTCCTGGGCACTGCCATCTTTGTGTGGGCAGATGAAGTCTGCCACACTAGATAGCACTGTGAAATTCCCGCGCATTCCCAGTTAAACACTTGGGCATTCGCTATTGTCCAAAAATCGGACGGGAATTTCATATATTCATTCATTCGTCAGAAATTTCAGACGAACAAACAAACACCATCAGCGTTTATTTGTTTGTTCAGTTTATTACAAGGAGGGAGCTACCGGCACGCAGTTCCCTCCTTGTAATATGTAAAGATAGAAGCAGCAGGGAGCTGTGCTAAGCACCCATGCCCATCCTCACTCTACGGGGGTCAATATGACCCCCATATTAGCATAAGGGAGATTAAAATCTCCCAAACGCCCCAACTCGTTATGCTGAGAGTAGGGGCATGTCTACTACCTGTGGCTGCTCACTGTTGTGAAAAAAGCCCTCCCTCTTCCAACAAACAGCCCCATGGTGGGGCATAGGTGAACTAGTGGGGGGGACATAGTGTCCCATTAGCCCTGACCCGTGCCCCGAGAGTGGGGGCTATGCAACTAAACAAGGTCATAGGGTTCCCCTTGGCCCCCACCCATGAGTAGCAGGTGGGGGCCCTAAAGGACAATGGGGTGATCTATCTCACATTGTATTACTTTACAGAGTTTTGTGTCATCTGCAAACACTGAAACGTGAATTTCAATGTTTTTTTTTCCAAGATCATTTATAAACATGTTAAATAGAAGGGGTCCCAGAATAGAACCCTGAGGGACAACACTTGCCACCTCTGTCCAGCTTGAACATTTACCATTAATGACAACTCTTTGTACTCTATTTTTAAGCCAATGTTCTACACAAGAACAAGAATTTTCATCTAGACCGATTTCTTTGAGTTTGAACACTAATCTATTACGTGGAACTGTATCAAATCCTTTGGAAAAATCAAAATAGATCACATCCACTGTAACACCCTGATCTATACTTCTACTTACTTCTTCGTAGACAAAATACCCAAAGGTAGTCTACAATACAAAAATAACAGAGAAACATAGGGCGATATAGTTGGAAAAAGCAGTGTGAGTGAGAAGGTATAATTAATCACATTCACAAACCCATATTGATTGTAGGCATATCATAGATGGTATTATGCTCGCTTCAGGACTTGTGGAACATCATAGCATGTATTGGAAGAAAAAAGAAAATAATAGGGCAGAGTATCTATATAAAATGACACTTCTTTAATAAAAAACACACTTACAAGATGGAAGTGGTAAACAGGCACATCAAAATCTGTTGAACAATTATTCTGGTCCCAAGGTCCAAAAGGGCAGGAAAACCAGGAAACATTAAATAAATAAATGAAAGAAAATAATAAAATATATACTCTGTGCATAAGAATAAGCCCTACGTGTTTCGTTCTATTGAACTTCCTCAGGGGCATATAGCAGGATTTCTTTCACATGCAGGCATAAGATGTACTGTGCCGATACTCTCCTTAAATCCATCTGGTGTTGGCGCGAAGCAATTAGCCCAATCTGCATTCAATGACATACTTCCAGGTTCAACCTCTGGAGTACTTCCGGGTACGCCCCTAAGGCGTTTATGGAATTGCCGACCAAGCCTCACTTTCATGCTGTATCCGGACGGACGTCGGCAGATAATGCGTTCCATTAGTCTGTTTGCATTCCACAGCTCATTTATGAGCGTAATCAGTCCATATTAACGCTAAAAAATTAAGAAAACAATACAAATTTTCATGAAACAAATTCATAAAAATCCCAAATTATAGTGGGAGTAAATATGTGATAAGAATAACCAATTAAATAAATAAACAAATTCCTCATACCAGAAGAACCCCAAAATTAGTTATTAAACTAAAAACACTGTATAAAGAAACATACTAATGAGAGGATGGCACAATCATAGATAATATAATTAGATTATGCAAAAATCTATGAATTTCACAACAGAGAAAACATATTATAAAACAAAAACATACTATAAAAAACATTAAATCAAAATCAACATTCAGTCCCCCTGGTTGCATTGTTTTTAGTGTATGTATCCAGTAGCCCTCTCTTTTCCTCAAAAGCATCATGAGGTCACCACCTCTTTCATCTAAAGTCACCTGTTCAATAACAGTGCATTTAAGGGTATTACAATTAAAAAAAGGGCATTTATTGCAGTGCACTGGCACTGAATGTGTTAACATATGTTTTTTAATATTATTTCTATGCTCCTGAAATCTGCTCCTGAAATGTTTGCTTTTCTTCCTTTTCTCCCCACATATTGCATCCCGCACCCACATGTGAGGAGATATACAACATGTGTGGAAGAAGAGGATACCTTATGTCTGATCTTGAATTTCTCTAAAGTTTGCGTACTGGTGAAATTCCTAGTAATGTTGAATTGATAGTCACAACTTTTACAGTTCCCACAGGAAAAAAAAAACCTTCTTTATATTTAACTTGATCCTTCCCGGAACGGAAAGTGCTAGGTGCAAGAATTTGTTTGAAGTTAACTCCATTTCTAAAAATGATCTTAGGGGCCTGAGGAATTTGTTTGTTTAGAATCTCATCTTCCACAAGTAGTGTTTTCTGATAATCCTTTGTATATCAAAAGCTCTTGAATTGTATTGAGTATTGAAAGAGAACTTGAAGATAGATTTCTAGTGTTAGTGTCGTTTTTCTTATCTATTAGAAGATTGTTTCTGTCAATTTTCCCCACTCTATTAATTTCGGCATCTAACAATTTAGCAGAATAGCCTTTTTCCAAAAAGCGGCTTTTTAAAATTCCTGCTTGTGAAAAAACGCAACCTAATAAATTGACTTTTGGGGACCTCCCTCAGTGATGTCCACTCTTGGTGTCAATGAAAATCTCCTAAATCCCTTTCCTCAGATGTTGAGGTCAGGACTCTATCAAATATTCTATACTCTGCCATTGGGTTTTTACATCCAAGATGCATTATCTTGCACTTATCCACATTAAATATCAGTTGCCACAACTCTGACCATTTTTCTAGTTTACCTAAATCATTTGTCATTTGGCTTATCCCTCCTGGAACATCAACCCTGTTACATATCTTTGTAGCATCATCAAAAATACATACATTACTATCAAAACCTTCTGCAATATCCCTAATAAAAATATTTAAGAGAATAAGTCAAAGTACAGTTCCCTAAGGGAAACAATATGTTGCTTTGAATATACTCCATTGATTACAACTCTCTATTGCGTGTCATTCAGCCACTGCCTTACCCATTTAACAATAATGGAATCCAAGCTTAAAGATTGCAGTTTCTATGTGTCAGTGTCAAACACCTTACTGAAATCTAGGTAAGCAATGTCCACCACCCTGATCTATTATTTTAGTTACCCAATCGAAAAAGTCAATAAGATTAGTTTGGCATGATTTCCTTGAAGTAATCTTGATCTGATTTTGAAATCCATGTGTTTTTAGATGTTCAACAATCCTGTCCTTTAACATGATTTCCATTACTTTCCTCACTACTGAAGTAAGGCTTACTAAGCCTATAGTTGCCTGACTCTTATCTACTACCTTTCTTGTTAATGGGCACAACATTTGCTAACTTCCAATCTTCTGGGACTACTCCTGTTATCAATGATTGGTTAAATAAATCTGTTAATGGTTTTGCTAGTACACCGGTAAGCTCTTTTAATAACTTTGGGTGTATCCCATCAGGCCCCATGACTTATTTGTCTTTACTTTTGACAGTTGAAATAGAACCTCTTCCTCTGTAAACTCACATGTAACAAATTACTAATTTGTCTTTTTTTCCTAACTGAGGTCCCTTTCCTCCATTTTCATCTGTAAATACTGAACAACAATATTAATTGAGGCACTCAGCTAGACCTTTATCCTCTTCTACATACCTTCCTTTTGTTTTTAATCTAACTAATACTTGTTTTACTTTCCTTTTCTCATTTATGTATCTAAAAAATGTTTTGTATGCTTTTTTACTGACTGTGCTATTTTCTCTTCGGTGTGAGTTGGAATCTCTTATAACTTGCTTTGCCTTTTTCTGCCTAATCTTACAGATTTGTCTGTTGTTCCTCATGCTGTATTTTTTTTTTATAATTATTAAATGTTAACTTTTCGTTTTTTACTATTTTGGCCACTTCTGCAGAGTTACATAGTTACATAGTTACATAGTTAGATAGCTGAAAAGAGACTTGCGTCCATCAAGTTCAGCCTTCCTCACACCTGTTTTTTGCTGTTGATCCAAAAGAGAAAAAAAAAAAAAAAAACCCCAGTTTGAAGCACAATTTTGCACAGTGGTTTCTTACATTTTTTTTTGCTCTTACTGACAAGCCTGATACAATTTTCTGTTGCCTTCACTAGTGCAACTTTTAAATAATCCAGTTTGTCTTGGACTCCATTTAAACTGCTCCTGTCTTATAATGACTACTTTAAACATATTCTAATTTTAGAAAAGTCTGTTTTTCTAGAGACTAAAACTCTGTTTTTGTGTGGTGTGTCACTGATCTTATATTATAAAGTAAAAAATAGAAAGAGGTCCAGGCACTGCAGGATTCAAAAAAGACAATTTATTAAACCCACCGCCCATCACAACATTTTAACCTGAATGGTCTTTGTCAAGCTATCAAATGCACACACATATACCAATTTATAGGAATACATGGCTCTGACGTTGTGCACATAGCGGAAATGGATCCTTTGGCGGTAATTAATAACAATTCCTAATCTAGATTATTGGTTTTGTAATTTGTGGGACAACTGACTGCCACTATGTTTGGGTAAGTTACATTGATTGTATGAACTTGGATTCTTTGATTGATTAATTATGTTAATTATGTTAATTATGTTAATCACTTGTATTCCTATAAATTGGTATATGTGTGCGCATTTGATAGCTTGACAAAGACCTTTTAGGTCGAAACGTTGTGATTGCAGGTGAGTTTAATAAATTGCCTTCTTTGAATCCTGGAGTGCCTGGACCTATTTCTATTTTTTGCTTTATCAAGTAATTGGTTCTAGGTACTGGGACCGACCTGGTTGAACCCAGATTCACATCACCATGGGGATTGAGTGCAGTTTCACACCTCTGTTTCTTGACTGATCTTATATTAAACCACACTGACTGATGATCACTAGATCCTAAACTTTCACCTACAGTAATATCTGATACCAAATCTCCATTTGTTAACACTAAATCTAGTATGGCCTCTTTACGAGTTGGCTCCTCAATGACTTGTTTTAGAAATAATCCCAGTAGGGAGTTTAGAATATGTGTACTCCAGCTATTTTTGGTTTTCCAGTTCATATCAGGACGATTAAAGGCACCCATGATTATAACTTCCCCCTTCACTGTCATTTTAGCCATTTCCTCAATTAGTAGATTAGCTAACTGTTCTATTTGTCCTGGGGGCCTATAAATCACACCTACATGAATTACTGAGTGATTATCAAATTCTAATGCATAGGTACAAAACAGGATAATTCAACATATGGCTATTTGACAAATGGAGAATATACACAGCTTTGTTACAATGCTGCCGCACATCCCATGTGTTCTCTATTAAGGGTTAATAAGTATATAGGGGTGTATATAAAAAAAAATACCCCTCTCGGTCTCATTAGGGATATCTTTGCCAGAAGCTCAAGGAAGCAAGGTGAAAGGTCAGTGTAGGACCCGCCTAAAGGTGGCTGCCTTGACGTTGGCAGGCGGGCATTCCTTCCAAAGGCCATTGAAGTAACTAAATGACCTCCATTTGTTTAAATATACATAGGGATTTAGGAGAGAGCCCAAGTAACTTTTCCTTTTGTTTTTACTGTATGTATTGCGGCTGATGTGTACTGTGGTCGTTGCTGCCGCCCAGGAGTGATGGGAGTGAGAACAGAACTTATCTTTTTGTATATGGAGAATATGCACTATTTTTATAGAGGTATAGATTCATGCTCAGGTCAAGTACATCAGATGGCTAGTCAGGAGTAGAAAGTAAAGCACGTTAGATATCATATGGCTAGATATTATAAGATATTACAAGAGATAATTTAAAGTAGAAAAGATTCTTTTTAGGACCAGAACTGTAACTGTAACCGAATTCTTGTTTCCCATAAACCAAATAAATTTGCATTTATTATGGTGGAAGCATTGGAAAACTCTAATTCTCAGCTCTAATTATTTGCAGAGGCATCCAAAATCCTGTGTTTGTAAGAGGAAAATGTTCTAATAAAAACAAGTTCTAAGGGGCTTTGTGCAATATATTGAGCTGAGTTCTGCTGCTATTGCTATGCAATTTTTTGAGTTCCAAATGAACTGGCATTGACCTATTTTTTTGTCATAGGTTAACATGGCCATTTGAAACTGCAAGTATTACTAATGTAGTAAATATATAACCAGTAATTATTTTACTGCTAAAAAGAAACCTTCTTGCTGACATACTCATGGAGTTAGATTGCACTAGAGCAGTTGAGGAAGAGTTTACATGTGAATGTTTCAACACACATTGCAGTCATCCAGAGCATGATTGATCATAAAGTGACCTTAGACAGCTAAGGAGTTAGACAGGGCACCCAGAGCCATACATTCTCCTTGCCTCCTTCACCATTCCTTTGTGAAGAATGAAACGAGGCCCAAACCACTACCCTTTTAAAATATTTTTTAATTAAATTTAAAAAATGCAATGAATAAAAAAATATCAGTATATCAACAAACATTCAAATATCAAAATATTTTTTAACATAATAAATAATTGTAAATGTTTATCCAACAATAATAAATCATTTTTAAAACTTACATAAGAATCTTAATTAAATTGAGTGGAAAAATCCCATAATTCCAAAAAATTGTATCTTTTCTCTAGAAAGCATAAAAGTGTTGAACACAAAGATGACTGAAATGGTAGTAAAGGTTCATCAATTAAGGGAATAGGGTATTTTCAACCAATTACATATAAAAAAAAAAAAACAGCCTGGCCTCTGACAACAGTAGACTTGATCAAAACTTTTCCAATTTTTTTTTTTTTTTGGTACCTTTGACGTCTGGTAGTGTGTCTGGAGATGAGTTAATCATGTGGTACCTGCAAGCCTCCACATTAAAAAAGAGATACAAATTTAAAAAGCCTGTGGGGGTCAATATGGAAGGAGGTTTAAACCCTCCTCTATGCCCTCACTCATCATGCCTTTGATGTGGGCATGTGGCTAAACTGCAAGCTACCAGTGGCTGCTCGCTGTAATAATAAACTTGCTCTTGGGCAGCACTTGCTACCCTGTCACTAGTAACATATAGGGAGGACCTGATACAGGACCTCCCTGTACCCTCACCAAATGGTTATTGGGTGGGGACTTCAATTTAAAGAATTGGAGGTGTGTAGATCACTGTCCAAGCCTGTGCCCCCACAGTGGTTTTATTGATTAAATAAATAAAGTGGGGGAGACATAGTCCCCCACACCATGCCTCCACAATGGAGCTGTAGTTAAATTATAATGCAAGGGGCATAGTGTCTCCCTAATCTTTGCACCCATGGCCAGCATGCAGATTTTCTAATTAATGAACCATGGGACAAAATACTCCCTCCAGCAGCAGGTGGGTGCTGTATTATTGATAAAGAGGGGGAACTGTGTGAGGCGTGGGACTATAATATTAATAAGGGTGAGACCTGATGTGCCCCCCAGCTACCACCACTGAGCAGCGAGTGGGGGCTTTAGTTAAATGGACCATTGTCTTCTCCTAGAAAAATATTACCATCCACAATATAAATAAAAACTATCTTCCCCTCACCCTAATAATAGTGAAGGAGGGCAGTAAAACTAGTATCTGTTAAAAAATTACTAATAAATAGACATATTTTTTCAACCCCTAAAAAAGGAAAATAAACATGTTTTTAAATTAAAAAAAGACCCCCTCCCCCCCCAAAAAAAAAGTATTTAAAAAAAATCCTTCTTCAGCCATGGAGGATTCCATGCAAAATGAACTGGAATTGCGTGGAAGCCCTTGTCAGTGGGGCTGGTAGGAGACATTAGGTCTTTCCAGTTTATTAATTAGAGTCTCCCACCACTGACCATAGGAGACCCTCAATTCATTTTAATTAATTTTAGCTCCCATCTGCTGGCTACAGCTGGGGAATATCCCCAATGTATTATTATTTAAATAGAGCCCCAGCATGGGCGCACAGAGACACCATAAGTGAGGGCATGGGGTTTGACAGTGATCTATCCACCATAAATTGAAGCCCCCACACAAGCTCTCATTTGTGACATGGCACGTGGGGGCATAGAAGGGTTTAAAACCTCCCTTGTTCTAATGTAGGCTTATTAGTAAATGGCAGGATTGTTGATTGAAAAATCAGCTGTATCAAGATTCTTCAGCTACCAATTATCCAAGTCTAGATAATAGTGAGAACCTTAAAACAGCTTTCAAACTCCAAAATAAATATATATTTGTGTGTTTACTGAATTAAACATTCAATGAACAAAATGATAGAACTAACAGTGCCTATGCTTGTCTACAGTAAATGTGTTAATGATGTGTCTAACCTTGTGTAATGGACATTGTCTAATGAACACACGTAGAACATGAGTATGCCTTTCTGGTAAAGATTGACATATTTACATGAATGGTAATCATATAATATCTTATCTTTACTTATCAATATATAATTTATGGTAGCTAAAAACAAACTATATTATTGTTGTGTTTTCTTTTACTGTATTGCGTAGATATCTTTTTATTGCACTTTATGGTTAAGGAACTATATGTATATTGCTAGGACACCTCCCTTTTTGCTTAGATACCCTGTGTTTTCCCCTATTCAGCACATGTATCTAGATACAATGATCTACTCATTCTATTTCAGTCATATGTGCACATATGTTAGGTTTTGAATTAGCTCAGAACTGATAGTTCAAACAATTTCCTCCATTCTTTAGGGGTTAATCAAGAAAAACAAAATAAATATTAATCATTGAATATATAAAATATGTATGGGGGCAATAGACAATAGCCTTGGTTCTTTTAAGTGGTTAATCACAATAAACTAAATCTATAAATATAGATGCTAAACACAAAGCAATAGTAGGCTGTCATTTGTACATTTTAATTAAAATATTCAATATATTGGCAAAACAATATGCAAAACAATATATGTCAAGCTGCCTATGGCCCCAATTTAATATTGTTGGTTTAACTTTTGAAATAATTTAATATTTTGGATACACATTTGATACACATTTGATATAATTAAATATTGTGGTTTTTTTATATTGATGTAATTTGTGATATATTTGTGATATATATATATATGTATTAAGGCCTTTTGGCCTGTAATTGTGGGAGGGGCGTATGACACACCTCTTCCCTACTTAAGGGACACCCCTTACCTGGCTCCATATCGTTCGAGGTCAGCGCTGCATCATTTCCACTTCCGGGTCATCCAGACGCCATTTTACCTGATTACTCCATGAGGTTTTTTAAGCAGAGCTGTGTCAGGAATCCAGCCACAGGCTTTTCCGGCCTACCACCTTCTTTCTTCAATCCATCGCCGTGGATGGTGTCCAAGTGACTCACAAACTGTAAGTCAACCTACCCGCTATGCCAGGCATCAGTCCCACGGCACCATGCACGGGTCAGGTCCTCACTTTACGGCTGCATTTTGTCTAAATCTGTTCTAAAACCATTGCATGTTCATGCATATCATTCGTTTAAACCCCCTACCTGTCTTTGGGTGTACTACAGGCTTCTTAGACATTATCGCATTTCATGTACAAACCAACGAACCACTGCATTTTCGCCTACACACTGACCCCTACCGGTCATTTGGTGTACTACAGGCTTCTCAGACATTATTGCATTTCATGTACAAACCATCGAACCACTGCATTTTCGCCTACACACTGACCCCTACCGGTCATTCAGTGTACTGCAGGCTTCTCAGACATTATTGCATTTCATGTAAAAACCAACCTTGCTTCATTTAAACGATTGTCATTTCGGTTTGTGTTTTCTGGTCGGCACTTATTCATAGTATATTCTATGCACGATTGCTGTTCGCATTAAAATGCATACGGTTAAGCTATTCATGCTAACTTCTGTTTCCCTTCATACCAAGATTCGGTTATTCTGCTATGTATTCACATAGATCTTTTTCGTGAGTTACATTTCATCATTTCATGTATTTACATTTGGTTAAAAAGTTGCTTGGTTAAATAGACCATTTTCATGCTATTTTTAAGGTATCACTTATTACATCAAGGGTATGAAACCAGCTAACATTTCTGTATAGACATTGGACTCCCACGCTTACTGGAGTTTTTTTTTAATATAATTATCCATTTCATTACAATTAAATCAGCCTACGTTACAGGCCTCATTTCTTTGTTAACCATGACACAAGAATTTAATTCCTTTTCATGCATACTCGGGTTGATTCACACGTACTGATCCAACCAATCATACGTTTCCTGCACAGTAATCGGTTAAACTTTCAAATACTTATTTTACACGATCTTAGGTTGTCTATTTTGTTTCAGTTTGCTTATTATATATATATATATATATATATGGTTTTAATAATAGTTATTTTTATTTTACAATGCAGATATTACATGTATATTACTGTTATGGTTAGCCTACATTACGGCTCCTTTTTCTGTCATGCTCGTACGACATACCACGAGTTCAAGGACACGGTCCTATTTTCAAAGAGTATAATGGAGATATGATGTTATTACAACCACGTACATTACGATTACATGGCACTAACTATTCAGGCCATTTCTTATCATGCTCATACGATATACCACGAGTATATAAGAACACGGTCCTACCTTCCACAGAGGGTTTCGGGTTGAATCACACGCATTGGTTCAACCACTCATACGTCACGTTACAACATTTTCTGCATAGATTGTCATTTCACATAATTTCACATGGCATTTACAAACTCAGGCCTTTTCTTGACACACTCAGACGACGTAACACGAGTATTCAAGAACACGGCATATACGTCTCACAAGACTTTCGGTTTTTGAATCACACGTTCTGGTTCATACATTCATACGTCACTTTACAGCAACATTTATGATTCTGCATATTGTCAATTCACATTAAAAAGTCCCTTGCATTCCCAGATCAGTTTAGTGACATGCATATCATCTGATCACCTTCCATATATACACATTACACGGCCAATCCCCTGCTGCCAGGTATCGGACTCAGCGTAACGCTTGTCACCAAGCATGGGCAGTCATGTCACTATCATACTCATAGATTTTACACCTCCCACACATACTGCTAGAAGCCCTAATCCCAGCCTATACAGATTACACAGGTCTCACAGGATCCATTCTCACTCTATCCCTTTTTAGGTTTATCCAGGTTTTCATACCTGTCGAATCTCAAAACTTCATACATACTACCAGGTACGTAAGCCTGCTCACGTTGTAGTTCACATACGTTTCATTCTTCTAGGCCATAGAGTACTGGCAAGTTAGGGGTATAGGCCCAAATAGGTACCTCCCTTCTTGGCATTTCTGCCTATCGTTTAGTGGTCCGCGAGGCCAACACCCCGCCTCAACGTTTCGGAGGCAAATGCCATCGGGCCACACGTGAGTTAGCCGCCTCGCAATATTATAGAGAGGGCCTCACCTGTCACTCCCTCCCCCTGTTTTCTTTTACTATCACCGAGAGGCCTACGATTCCTGCCACTACGAAGGGTGGCCTCAATAACCCCTCGCGCCAACTCATAGACAGAGCCTCTCATAGCCACTTGGCAACTAGCAGGGCCTCACCTGTCACAAAACAAGATTAATTTTTCGCCTTTCAGGCCTAGTTAGCCTGCCAGTATCACCCCTGGGGAATCGGTCACTACACCCCTTACCATGGCTGGGTCGGCCGCTGCGACCCCTCCAGCACTGGTTGAGTTGCAATCACTTTCTCCAGCCATCTGTTTCAGGGCACATGCTAAATCTGTGTCCAAATAAAATGTATCCCAAAACTATACTTAACATCAATAAACATTTCTGTACTTACGACATTACTGCCACATCATCCATCTAGACATTTGGTGGAATTCATTATCTCGGGTCTATCAGAAGGATTCACACAGGCCTCATACACATGCCTTCCGGAATCCTGGAATGTCCTAATTTACAATCCGCACGACAAACCCTACAGCAGTGGAGACACTCATAGCCAGGAAGTGGCAGAGGACTTCCTATGGGGGCCCTTCCAGTCCCCTCCGTTCACCACATAGCGGACAAACCCCATCGGTATTGTCACGGGGAAATCTTCTCACAAACAGAGACTTATCATTGATCTATCAACACCTCACACCTCTGCCACTCCTAGTCTGAACTCCCTCATACCCTCTGAGGAATTTTCACTGCAATATTCCACCATAGATCATGCCATTACGGCTATCATGCAGGCAGGGGCCGGAGCATGGCTCAGTAAGACTGATATCACAATGCTTTCAAGTTACTGCCTATCCACCCTACACTGTGTCACCTGCATGGTATCAAGTGGGCAGGGAATTACTATTTTGCTCACGTTTAACATTTAGGTTCCAAAGTAGTCCGCCCATTTTCGACGTATTCGCCGAAACCCTATGCTGGTTTTATTAAATATAGCCAGATGCCCTACAGTTATACATTATCTGGATGATTTCTTACTGATCGAGGAGAATATTTCCCCTCCCAGTAGCCTAAAAGAAACCATCAGTCTATTCGAACAGGTGGGTGTCCCAGTCTCCTCCACCAAGACTGAAGGACCAGATACCTTCATCACATTCCTGGGTATCATACTAGACTCAGCCACCATGCAAGCTAGCCTGCCACGCCCAAGGTAGAAAACATTCTGATCAACATAATCTCTACATACAACTCGGTACTTGCAACCGCAAGAATTACAGTCTCTGCTTGGTCACTGAATTTTGTCATTCGCATCATACCTCAAGGCCGGGCTTTCATCTCACAACTCCTTTACATGTTTCCCACTTTTAGACATGATGGACACAGGTCACCCCTGGATACCCAAGCCACGGCAGGCGTAATTATGTGGAGAAAATTTTTAACCACCTTGAATGGTAAAAGCATGTTCCTTCCAAAATTGTCTGACTCCTCACCTACCATTTGGTCAGACGCGGCGTCTACCACAGGTTTTGCAGCAATTTTTCAGGAACGAATGGCTTTGGGGCAGCTGGCCTTCAGAAGTTCAGGACCTGGAGGGTTTTTCCACTACCTCAGCTCTGTTTGAGATATATCCCATCGTGACGGTTGCCGTGGCATGGGTGCATTTATGGGCAGGTTCGTCTGTACGTTGCTACTCAGACAACCAAGTAAATTGTCACATTATAAACAAGGCCGATCCAAATCACTGACTATTATGAGATTCTTGAGGAAACTCACTTGGCTGGCTGCATGTCATAATTTTCTCTTGTTTTGTATTCATGTTCCAGGAGTATGTAACACTGCTGCTGACAATTTGTCTCGCTTTAATTTCCAGGCTTTTCTCAAATACTCCCGTCAGCCGCACTCACAGCCACGAACACCCCACTATTCCACCATCTAGTAATGGACTAGATGCTATTATGCAACATAGCAGAACATTGTCCCAATTAGCACTGTCTACTAATACCCGGGAAACTTACGATAGAGCTTTCATTTGATTTAAAGATTCCTTTCTGAACACAACATCTTACAACCTTTCATCGTGACATCCTGGTTGGGCTTTGCTTCTTTTTGCCACCTCAAACTCAAACTATCATACAACACAATCAAACCATATCTGACAGGCATCCAACATCACATGCTAACTTTACAACCAGACAAATCAAGTGTCCTCCTACCAATTAAGAACATCCTTAGGGGTATTCAGAGATCCGAACCCCCACTTACGGCCCAGAGGCTACCCATAGATTTCCATATTTTTAAAGACTTATACAATTCACTAGATTTAAACCCTTTGCCAACAACACAAACCTCATCGTTAAAACCACCATATACGTAGCCTTGTTTATGGTTTCTTGAGACCAAGAGAATTTACCGCAATCAGCACAACACAGTCCACTCACATCCTACTTCATTCACACTTAACAAAACACATGGACTATTATATCTTGACTCTGCCTCACTCCAAAACCAGTCAACATGCACTTTCAGTAAAGGTTAAGTACTATCCTACTCACAACAGGTGGAGCCCCGTCAAACTACTGGACTCATATACCCAGCATGACAACGAACCACCATCTCAACCACTTTCAGTCTACAAGGTTCGGTACTCACTACCACCACCTTTATGACACACGTCAGGTCTTTACTTACACAGCTGGGCCTCAAATCAGCTAACTATTCGGGCCACTCCTTCCGCATAGGAGCGGCCTCCACAGCATCCAGTGCAAACATTCCAGTTCATGTTATCAAGTCACTAGGGCGCTTACTCTAGATACATACCTAACCTGGTACAAGAAGTAAGAAATGCCTTTCAAGACATGTCTGGTTAAAGTATGTATATTGCTGGTATGTAATAAATTTGATTTTCTACTTTTGCCCTCTTTATATACAGGCCTACCTCATCGTCGGTTCCGGCACACCACAACCGACTTGCTCTTTTAATACCATCCTACACTTATCAGTGTTTGTATCTTCTGTACTATCATGAGCCCTTAACACAAATATATATATATATATATATATATATATATATATATATATATATATATATATATATAGAATGTGACGGCAGATAAGAACCATTCGGCCCATCTAGTCTGCCCAGTTTTCTAAATACTTTCATTAGTCCCTGGCCTTATCTTATAGTTAGGATAGCCTTATGCCTATCCCACGCATGCTTAAACTCCTTTACTGTGTTAACCTCTACCACTTCAGCTGGAAGGCTATTCCATGCATCCACTACCCTCTCAGTAAAGTAATACTTCCTGATATTATTTTTAAACATTTGTCCCTCTAATTTAAGACTATGTCCTCTTGTTGTGGTAGTTTTTCTTCTTTTAAATATAGTCTCCTCCTTTACTGTGTTGATTCCCTTTATGTATTTAAATGTTTCTATCATATCCCCCCTGTCTCGTCTTTCCTCCAAGCTATACATGTTAAGATCCTTTCCTGGTAACTTTTATCCTGCAATCCATGAACCAGTTTAGTAGCCCTTCTTTGAACTCTCTCTAAGGTATCAATATCCTTCTGAAGATAGGGTCTCCAGTACTGTGTACAGTACTCCAAGTGAGGTCTCACCAGTGTTCTGTACAATGGCATGAGCACTTCCCTCTTTCTACTGCTAATACATCTCCCTATACAACCAAGCATTCTACTAGCATTTCCTGCTGCTCTATTACATTGTCTGCCTACCTTTAAGTCATCAGAAATAATCACCCCTAAATCCCTTTCCTCAGATGTTGAGGTTAGGACTCTATCAAATATTCTGTACTCTGCCCTTGGGTTTTTACGTCCAAGATGCATTATCTTGCACTTATCCACATTAAATGTCAGTTGCCACAACTCTGACCATTTTTCTAGTTTACCTAAATCATTTTCCATTTGGCTTATCCCTCCTGGAACATCAACCCTGTTACATATCTTAGTATCATCCGCAAAAAGACACACCTTACCATCAAGACCTTCTGCAATATCACTAATAAAAATATTAAAGAGAATGGGTCCAAGTACAGATCCCTGAGGTACCCCACTGGTGACAAGCCCAAGCTTCGAATATATTCAATTGACTACAACCCTCTGTTGCCTGTCACTCAGCCACTGCCTTACCCATTCAACAATATTGGAATCCAAACTCAAAGATTGTAGTTTATTGATAAGCCTTCTATGTGCAACAGTGTCAAAAGCCTTACTGAAATCTAGGTAAGCAATGTCTACTGCACCACCCTGATCTATAATTTTAGTTACCCAATATATATATATATCGTGATTTTTTTTTATATTGTCAGATATTTAAAAATTCCTATGCAAAAGCATTGGATTGGCTTTGATTGTTAATTCTGGTGATCTTAGCCAAGAAGGAGGATTGGGGGGCAGTGCCAGGGCCAACAGACCCGCACAGCACTGGAATAGAGGTGAATTTTTGTCGTATTAAGGGGAGGGAAAGGGGGTTGTCCACCTAAATAGTGTTTTTAACATAATCGGATCAGGAATACACATTTGTTTTCCTGATCCTATAGATTTCCTTTAACAAGTCACTGAGATTTTGGATAGGTGCACTTGTGACCTGTTGTTACTAGGTCTTACACAAGAAAAGATAAGGGCTTGAAAGATCTCAGTAAGTTTAGACTTTCACCCTTTCAAACCATGAGCATTGCAAGATGTTGAAACATCAAATCAGAACTACGTCAAAGACAACACAACTATAACGTTGTATTTGCCACTGACCCAAAGGTATCTATATGACTATTTGAAATTACATATTTTATTAGCTACATGCACAAATAGCACCATTTAACAATATTTTTGTTATTAGATTATTTCTGGAGGGGAAGAAGAGTGAGCAGGTTATACAGTAAAGTAATAGTTCCTCTTCTTGAATCATTTGACAAAGCAGTGATAGTTCCTCTTCTTGAATCATTTGACAAAGCAACCTCATGTTTTCTTCATTCCCCAGCAGTCAAGTCACAATTCCTTAATTTTAATTTTTAGAGTTTATGACTTATCTAACATGTATAGCTAAGCTCACCAGCAATGTATTTAGCATGAGGCTTACAGGGCATTTGCCTTGGACGTTAATTTGAGCTGGATGGCAAAAGATTTTTGCCCCCTCCAAAGTCCCCAGCAGATGCCTTGCTAGTCTCATGTCTTAGGGGCACAAGAGGTGGACGGCTGGCCACCTTGGGGCTACCCCAAGGCAGACGGCCATTAGTTTTGCATACATGTGGTGAGGGTATGCTAATCTATGAGTTCTTCTCGCTCTGCTCCCTTGAGTGCCCTTCTGTGATGCCAGGGACGGAGGGATATTCCAGAGTCACTGGCGTACATACAGCGGTCACAGGGGTCCCTGCTGCGACCGGGCCTGGCCCACCAGGGGGCCCGGCCGCCTTGCGACCCGGTATGTATGCCAGTGTGGCCAGCCTCTTCTCCTGGGGGGCCCAGGAGTTGGCCACCTCAGGGCCCCCAGAGGCTGGCTGGTGGGCGCGCGAGGGAGCATTCTCCCCTAAGCACTCTCTGCCCAGCTCTCTCGCGCACCGCAGCCGGAATATGACGTCATTACGGCTCCGGCATCAGTACGCGGTGCGGGATTACATTTTAAAGAGACATGTGTGTGTGTTAGTGTTAGAGTGTGTGTGTGTGTTAGTGTTAGTTTGTGTGTGTCAGTGTGTGTGTTACTATGTGAGTTAGTTTGTGTGTATCTGTTATTGAGTGTGTGTCTGCTATTGAGTGTGTCTGCTAGAGAGTGTCAGTGTGTATGTTAGTTTGTGTGTCAGTGAGTGTGTGTGTTTGTTACTGAGTGTTAGTTTGTGTGTGTCTGTTAGTGAGTCTGTGTGGTGTCTGTTAGTGAGTGTGTGTATGTCAGTGAAAGTGTATGTTTTGTAAGTGAGTGTGTATGTGTGTCTGTCTGTCAGTGAGTGTGTATGTATGTCTGTAACTGAGTATGTCTCTGTCAGTAAATGTGTGTGTCTGTTAGCTAGTGTGTATGCTTCTGTTCGTGAGAATGTGTGTGCCTGTGTTTAAAACCCCTTCAGCACCTACTTTTCTCTAGCACCGGAGTACCTTGGTGCTGGGGATCCTTCCGCCCCGATTCGCCTTTCAGATCCGAATGCGCGGCAAGAGCCGCACGCGCATTCAAACCGCCCATAGGAGAGCATTACTCAATGCTTTCCTATTGACGTCCAGCGTCTTCTCACTGTGATTTTCACAGTGAGAATCACAGAAGCGCCTCTAGCGGCAGTCAGTGAGACAGCCACTAGAGGCTGGATTAACCCTCAGTGAAACAAAGCAGTTCTCTGAAACTGCAATGTTTTCTGCTGCAGGGTTAAAACTAGAGGGACCTGGCACCCAAACCACTTCATTGAGCTGAAGTGATCTGGGTGTCTATAGTGGTCCTTTAAGTGTATGTGTATCTGCATGCACTGGCATACATACCGTGGTCACAGGGGTCACATCCATGTGCCCACCGCCATGTGTTGTGGTCGCGGCCCGCGCAAAGTAAACGCGCGGGGGGCACGGATAAATTTTCGCACCGGGGCCCAATGGGTCATGTGTACGCCACTGTCCAGAGTCATATCCTGGCTCCTGGTATTATGGAAAGGCACACGAGGAAGCAAAGCGAGATCACACCCACAGGAGACACCCCAAGCAGCAAAGGAGCCAGCAGCACAGGAGTCCCCAGTCAGCAGCAGCCGCGCAGGATTCCTGGAAAATAATCTACTCCAGTACTCCACTTAGGGAGGCTGGGTGGATTTAAATAAAAGTCAAATAAAAAAAAGTAGTAATTTGTGAGATAATGAGTGTGAGTGTAAGTATGTGACTGTCAGTGAAGTCCGGGGACTTCTGCCCGGTGATAAACTTGAGGAACCTGAATGCTTTCGTCATCTACAGACACTTCAAAATGGAGGGAATCCATCTGCTGCTGGACCTTCTCAGTCCCGGGGTTTAGTTCACGGGTTTAGACCTAAAGGATGCCTGTCTGTCCTGGTGTCCCCTACGTGCCAATGGCTCCTCCATTTTCTCTGGAAGGACAGACCTTGCCAGTTCACCTGCCTACCCTTCAGCCTCAGTGGGGCCTCATGGTGTTTCCCCAACTACTAAAACCAGTGACGGCACGACTTCGGTCCAGGGGTGTCCATTGTATTATCTACCTGGATGATCTACTGATATTCTGCGAGGAGCCCTCCAGACTGAAATCTCAGACACTCTCTGCGATCTCCTTGTTCGAGTCGTTGGGGTTTGTGGTCAATCGGGAGAAGTCAGCCCTCGCAGGTGATTGAATTCTTGGGCTTCGAAATAGGCGCAACAGAGTGTCTCCTACGCCTTCCTCAGTCCAAGATCTCCTCCATTCGGAAGAAAATTCGGAGGATTCTGCGGCAAGACGGGATCTCACTTCGTATGCTGGCACGTGTAGTGGGCCTGAAGGCTCGATTCCTGTGCAGGAGTCCATCCTACATTCAAGAGATTACTCTCATGCCAGATGTCAAAATCGAGCTTCGCTGGTGGCTGCTTCATATGTCAGCCTGGAATGGCAAGGCGATCTTCGGGCAAACCCCGGATTTCATGCTACAGTCGGACTTGAGTCTCTGGGGTTGGGGAGCCACTTGCGCAACCGTCTCCATGGGAGGCCCCTGGTCGGAAATGGAGACAGAGTATCAAATCAATTGCCTGTAACTGATTGCTGGCTCATTTGCAATACGGAGCTTTGCGAGCCACCTGTCGGATTGTTGCGTTTTGCTCAGGATGGACAACATTTCGGCAGTGTAATACATCAATTTCCTAGGAAGAGCCTGCTCCCGGATAATTTCAGAGGTAAAGAAGGAGATTTACAGCTTCTGCTTCCAGCGCAACATCATTCTCCATAAAATACAAATAGTATCTAATTTACACCAAAGTTACAGTACATGGAAAAAAGCTACTTAGCTTAATAGAACAGTTTCACAAGGTCCGTTCCCTGCTGGCCTCACATAGAAAAGATATATACAGAAAATCGGGATACAGCTGGATATCTAAAATAGAAAATAAATAATAGGGCAATATATATACAGAAAATTGGGACGCAGCTGGATATCTAAAATAGAAAATAACAAATAAAAAAAAGAATACATCATTTTCCAGGCAGAGTATCTCCCAAGAGTGTTGAACCCTGTTCTCCAGACATTGGAGGGATTCCAGCGATTGGAGGCTCCATCGTTCGGTCTTCCTCGATATCGCAGATCGGCGGGGCCCGTTCACACCGGATCTCTTCGCCGCCAGGACAAACTTCCAGGTCCCGACATATTTCAGTTGACTTCTGTACCCAGCTTGCAAGGCGGTGGATGCTTTTCTTCAGGAATGGCCATCTCTGAGAGCTTATGAGTTTACTACGTATACTATGATCTCCAGGGTCCAGCTGCAAGTACGACATCAATGTGTACCATTAGTGTTACTGACCTCCCTCTGGCAAGGCCAGGCTCAGTTCCTGGATCTTGTGGAACTTTCACATCAGGATCCACTCCTCCTGCCATCCACCCAGACGCTCCTCTTGGACCCGCTCGGCAACCCTCACCCCTCTTGGCAGACAGCCACCTCCGCTTGGTGGTCTGGACTCTTTCCAGGGAACCTGGAATGTCGATGCACTATCGCAATCGGCTCTGGGACTCATGGGACTAGGAGATGCTACTTATCCGCCTGAGACGCTTAATGTCGTTGGTGCCTGGAACAGAACAGCCCCTATATCCAGCTTTTTGAACTTCCTTTCTCACCTCTTTGACCAGGGACAGTCATATTGTTTGGTTAACATAGCCAGATCTGCGATCTCAGCGGCTTACATGCCTCTCTGAGGCTCCCCTATTGGTCAAGACCCATTATTTTGTAGACTCCTCAGGGCATCAGACTTACACGCCCTCTGGCACCTAAGTTTATCTCCCTCTGGGATGTGCGCAAGGTCTTAACGTTCCTCTGGGAGTGACCAGATAATCAGGACCTCTTCCTACGCTAGTTATAAGCTAAGTTTGCCCTACTTCTATGTCTCGTCTCTTTTCGTCAGGTCTCCAACATCCGGGAGTTTGATATCGACACGTTCTCCTTCTCGCCAAAAGGGGTGACCTTCTCATTGTCTAGGTGTACCAAGTTGGACTCAATGGCTATCTTCTACAAATATTTTTGTGATTCTCCTAAGCTCTGCGTTGTGGCGGCCCTATCTCGCTATGTGGCGATTTATAGCACCGCTTCGCTCCTCTCATTCCAATCAGTTGCTGGTCTCTTATGTACAACCTCACAAACCGGTCTCTTCCACTACCTTGGCACGGTGGATCAGATGGTTGTTGTCATTAGCAGGTGTGGATTCCTCCTTAGGAGCACACTTGGTTAAGGGCCCTGGTAGCTGGCGCTTTGTTGCACGACATTCTACTTTCAGCAGACTGGTCTCGAAAGGACACCTTCTGATGGTTTTTTTTCAGACCAGCAGAACATGCATCTTTTTGCGCTTTTAGCTGAGCATTAAAACAGCAAATATGAGGCCTGCTGTTATGTTATAAAATTGTAGATTTTATATCAAGAGACGGAGGCTCATATTGCTTAACCCTTTCTTTACTGTCCACCAATAGCAGCAAAGAATACAACAGTAAGAAAAAATGGTAACCATAGTGATAGGCCACACCCATACCAAGTCCCAGTATAATAGTCAGCACATCCCCAAAGATGTTTTCTTTCTTTGCTGCTCCGACCAAAGATAAGTACATGACAAATTTTCTCATACTATAATACTATTCTCTTATTGATTTCTGGTTATTTATATTATTTATTTATTGTTATTTGAACTTCTATTACTCCTTTTGTTGATAAATCTTGTTTGCTTTAATTTATCCAGTTATTAAAGCGGCACTGTCATGCCGAATCCCGTTTTTTTTTTTAACCCCCCTCCCGCCTCCACTACATCCAATTGACCCCCTAGTCACCCCCAAATGCCCCTAAGCCCCCCAGATTACCTATTTTTAAATCTGTATCTTCTGCCCTGATCTTTATTCAGGGCGCCGCCATCTTTGTGTGGGTAGGTGAAGTCCCTGTGGGACACGTCATCTACCCACACTACACAGACTGTGAGATTCCCGCACATGCCCAGTGAAACACCTGGACATGCGAACGGGAATTTCATCTATTCATTCATTCATCAGACAGACGAATGAATGAATAGAAAAAATCAGACGAACAAACTAACACTGTGTATCAGTGTTCGTTTGTTCGATCAGTTTATTACAAGGAGGGAGCTACCGGCGTGCAGCTCCCTCCTTGCAATATGTAAAGACAGAAGCGGTGGGGAGCTGTGCTCCCCACCACTTCATAAGCCCCCCAGCCCCCCCTCACTCTATGGGGGTCAATATGACCCCCATAATAGCACAAGGGAGATTAAAATCTCCCCAATGCCCCTACTCGCTATACCGCAAGTAGGGGCATGTCCACTAAACAGTGAGCAGCCTGTGGCTGCTCACTGTAAAAACATAAATGGTAATAAGGGGGGGGGGGGGACCTACTGTCCTCCCCCCTGGCCCCCACCCCTGCGTGGTGGGTGGGGGCCCTAATAAAACAATAAGGGGGGGGGGACCTACTGTCCTCCCCCCCCAGCCCCCACCCCTGCGCGGTGGGTGGGGGCCCTAATAAAATAATAAGGGGGGGGGACCTACTGTCCTCCCCCCCGGCCCCCACCCCTGCGCGGTGGGTGGGGGCCCTAATAAAATAATAAGGGGGGGGGACCTACTGTCCTCCCCCCCCTGGCCCCCACCCCTGCGCGGTGGGTGGGGGCCCTAATAAAATAATAAGGGGGGGGGGACCTACTGTCCTCCCCCCTGGCCCCCACCCCTGCGTGGTGGGTGGGGGCCCTAATAAAATAATAAGGGGGGGGACCTACTGTCCTCCCCCCTGGCCCCCACCCCTGAGCGGTGGGTGGGGGCCCTAAATAAAGATAGGGGGGGGGACCTACTGTCCTCCCCCCTTGCCCCCACCCCTGCGCGGTGGGTGGGGGCCCTAAATAAAGATAGGGGGGGGACCTACTGTCCTCCCCCCTGGCCCCCACCCCTGAGCGGTGGGTGGGGGCCCTAAATAAAGATAGGGGGGGGGACCTACTGTCCTCCCCCCTGGCCCCCACCCCTGCGCGGTGGGTGGGGGCCCTAATAAAATAATAAGGGGGGGGACCTACTGTCCTCCCCCCTGGCCCCCACCCCTGAGCGGTGGGTGGGGGCCCTAAATAAAGATAGGGGGGGGACCTACTGTCCTCCCCCCTGGACCCCACCCCTGCGCGGTGGGTGGGGGCCCTAAATGAACCCCCCCATCAAGGTGACTAGGGGTCCCAAGCACCTAGTCACCCCCCCACCCCAAAACATTCTAACCCCTACCTACCCCCCTCACCCTAAAAATAGTGAGGGGGGAATAAAATAACTAACCTGTAAAAAAAATAATTAAACTTACCATTTGATGTCTTCTTTTTTCTAAATTCTTCTTTCTTCAGCCCCCAAAAAGGGCAAATAAAAATCCATCATACCCGTCGCACTTTAAAAAAAAAAAAAAAAAAACCGAGCGCAAAAAAAAAAATTAATCCATGTTCACCCATGGAGGGCACGCCGCGTACTGAGCTCCGCAGGGCGGGTCAAGGCTTATATAGCCTTGCCCCGCCCTGCAATTAGGCTTAGAACACACTGATTGGTTGGTTTAAGCCAATCAGAGTGCTCTGTGTCATTTTACAAGCGTGGGAAAATTCCAAAGAACTTTCCCACGCTTGTAAAATGACACAGAGCACTGTGATAGGATGGTTTTCAAGCCATCCAATCACAGTGCTCTGTGTCATTTTACAAGCGTGGGAAAGTTCTTTGGAATTTTCCCACGCTTGTAAAATGACACAGAGCACTGTGATTGGATGGCTTGAAAACCATCCAATCACAGTGATCTGTCATTTTACACAGCGTGGGAAAGTTCTTTTGAATTTTCCCACGATGTGTAAAATGACACAGAGCACTCTGATTGGCTTAAACCAACCAATCAGTGTGTTCTAAGCCTAATTGCAGGGCGGGGCAAGGCTATATAAGCCTTGACCCGCCCTGCGGAGCTCAGTACGCGGCGTGCCCTCCATGGGTGAACATGGATTAATTTTTTTTGGCGCTCGGTTTTTTTTTGTTTGTTTTTTTAAAGTGCGACGGGTATGATGGATTTTTATTTGGCTTTTTTGGGGGCTGAAGAAAGAAGAATTTAGAAAAAAGAAGACGTCAAATGGTAAGTTAAATTTTTTTTTTTTACAGGTTAGTTATTTTATTCCCCCCTCACTATTTTTAGGGTGAGGGGGGTAGGTAGGGGGTAGAATGTTTTGGGTGGGGGGGGTGACTAGGGGCTTGGGACCCCTAGTCACCTTGATGGGGGGGGGGTTCATTTAGGGCCCCCACACACCGCTCAGGGGTGGGGGCCAGGGGGGGGAGGACAGTAGGTCCCCCTCCCTTATTATTTTATTAGGGCCCCCACCCACAGCGCAGGGGTGGGGGACAGGGGGGGAGGACAGTAGGTCCCCCCCCCTTATTATTTTATTAGGGCCCCCACCCACCGCGCAGGGGTGGGGGCCAGGGGGGGAGGACAGTAGGTCACCCCCCTTATTATTTTATTAGGGCCCCCACCCACAGCGCAGGGGTGGGGGCCAGGGGGGGAGGACAGTAGGTCCCCCCCCCTTATTATTTTACTAGGGCCCCCACCCACCGCGCAGGGGTGGGGGCCAGGGGGGGAGGACAGTAGGTCCCCCCCTTTATTATTTTACTAGGGCCCCCACCCACCACGCAGGGGTGGGGGCCAGGGGGGGAGGACAGTAGGTCCCCCCCCTTATTATTTTATTAGGGCCCCCACCCACAGCGCAGGGGTGGGGGCCAGGGGGGGAGGACAGTAGGTCCCCCCCTTATTATTTTATTAGGGCCCCCACCCACCGCGCAGGGGTGGGGGCCAGGGGGGAGGACAGTAGGTCCCCCCCATCTTTAACCCCCGCACAGGGGGGGGGTTATTAGGTGTTTTTTTGTTTTTACAGTGAGCAGCCACAGGCTGCTCACTGCTTACTAGACATGCCCCTACTCGCGGTATAGCGAGTAGGGGCATATTATTTACTAATACTAAGTAATCTTTACTTAGTATTAGTACATTTGGCTTCAAGACAAATTCAGGTCTTTCAGCCTTTTAGTAGATAGCTCCCTGATACCGTGGGAATTAGGGAGTTATCTACTAAGCGGCTGCAAGATGCAGCCACAGCAATGAATAGGATCGGAGTTTAATTCATTAGAATGAAATTCCGATACGAACAAAGTACCGAATTGCATCCTAACACCAATGGAGAAACTCTTCTCATTCTGTTAGGATGCAATTCGGCAGTTTTGCCGGCGTTCTGTCTAAGTGACAGGACTTTCGGCAATACTGACAGGAAGTATTGTGGGAACTGGGAGGAAAGCTAGGGATCATGGGAAAATTGCTCTGACCAGCGGAAATGAAGCACACTTTGCTCCTCCGCTGGTCAGAGCTGGTCAAGCGGAGGAATCCTCCATAAGGCAAAGAGTCCCTACTTTGTCTTATAATTTTAAAGAAAACTAAAGAAGAATGGAAGAAAAGAATAACAGATCCTGAGAGAGGCGGAGAAGAGGAAGAGATTGAGGAAAGGTAAGTTCGGCATGACAGTGCCGCTTTAAGGATTTTGTTTCTGTGTTTTATTACATGCTTGTTTTATACTATATATTATGTTGGTTACCTTTGAGCCCAGGGTTCCAGACCTTCCCTATGTTTTATTATGTGTGTTATCCATGCTCACTTGCTTCTTCTGATTACTAACTTCTCATTATATCTTTCTTCACTACCCTTTGGCTCCATTTTCTCCTTCTCTCCATTTATTTGGTGTCATTTTGCGCCTATTTTCCATCCTGTTCGGCTGTTTTCGTGAAAGAATTCTAACCAGTTCGGTAAATACTTCATGAACACATGCTGTTCGTTTGTTTCATTCGTCTGTTTCATTCGTCTGTTTTGCCGCGTTTGGCTATTTTTCATTCGAACGTTCAGTGCATTCGCCTGTTTCCTGTTCATTACTTTCATATATTTATCCCATTGAATTTGTCTCTTTTTTGCCGAACTTTCGGCTCTTTAACTTGACGAATGTACTGTATTTTGACAGCGAATCTCACGAGATTGCTGGTGGCCATTTTCTGACTTCCTGTCTCTCTGAGACCCCTGTAGTCTGGGTTGGAATCCCCGCAAGGGTCTAGATTCAGCACTTTAATTGTGCCAAGATAAACATCTCAACATATTTGGCCCTTTGGCCAAACTGTTTAATCTGGCTGAAATCGCCATATTGAGTCGAGAACCGTCAGGTTGACCCGGAGGAATTCCGTGGTTGGGTGCAGAGGGCTGTCTGCATTGCGGGCAGTGTAAACGCCTCCCTGTCCATTGAAAGGCATAAAGCCATTCTGTTCAAGATTGAACCCAAACTGGCCAACCTAGCCCTCACAGAGGCAGGCAAGGGCGCCCAGGGCCTCTTATTTGGGGACTCCTTTATTAAGGACCTGGGACGCTTTGTGGGTGCATTCACAGCCCTAGATAAGGCCCAATCCTCCATGAAGAGGGTGTTTCAAGGGCGGGTTTCTACCAGGGCCGGCAGATTCAGGGGTCGTCTGTCCGGCCGTTCCAATTACCATGCCCGTGGATCGGGACGAGGCTCCTACACTCAGAGAACACCCTACCAGGAGATGAGACAGCAGTCTCCTTTCTTCCCCTCTCATGGAAGACCATGGCATTCCAGAGGCTTCAGAGGGAACTCCGGTTCCAGACGCCCTTACGGTAAGCTTACATCTACCTCATGTTTCTTCCAATATGTGTGTAGGGGGCAGCCATTTTTTCCACACCTGGTCAACCATCACCTCAGATGTCTGGGTTCTGACCATAGTTCAGGGGTTTCACATCGAACTGGTCGACACTCCATGTCACGTTCCCCCGCCTCACCCTATTTTGTTTTCTACAACCGACCATGCCTTGATAGACGCAGAACTAATGGCCCTCCACAGGGGTGATCAGCAATATTTTCCTAGTGGAAAAAAAAGGCGGACAAATGCGCCCAGTTATCAACCTCCGTGCCCTAAACACCCTGGTGTGCTATCGTCACTTCAAAATGGAGGGCATCCACCTCCTGCGAAACTTACTCCTTCAGGGATACTGGATGGCAAAGTTGGACTTGAAGGATGCCTACCTGACGGTCCCAGTGGCCGAGTCTTCCAGGGACCTGTTACGTTTCGGACTGTCGTCAGCCCCTTGGTGCTTCACGAAACTGATGCGCCCCGCCATGGCTTGGCTGCGCAGTCGGGGAGTCCGGCTAATCGTCTATTTGGACGACATCCTCATCATGGCACAGGATCGTTCAGTCCTTCGGAAACATCTTGAATGGACGATGGACCTCCTCTCCCACTTGGGTTTTCCGCGACCAGGCCCCTCGAGTAACAGCCAGCTGGGAAGAAATGACAGCCGATCACTTCCTCCAAGCTTCAAACAGAGTGCGCCAGGAGGGAGGAGGCAGCAGTGGGCAGTGAGCTGCTGAAGACTTACATAAACCTCAGCCAGCTGCAACCTGAAAAAAGTCAATCTCCTGCTGATAAAAGGTAGCGGGTGACTGCAATCTAAAAATGTATTATCTGTTTGTTTATATGTTAGTGTGTGTATCTGTGTGAGTGTGTCAGTGTTTGTAAATCTGTATGTCAGTGTGTGTATCTGTGTGTGTGTCTTTGTGCATCAGTGTGTGTATTTGTGTGTGTGTCAGTGTGTGTATTTGTGCGTTTGTATCTGTGTGTCAGTGTGTGTATCTGTGTTTGTATGTCTCTGTGTTAAGTTGTGTGTATGTGTCACTGTGTGTGTCTAAGTGTGTATATATGCCAGTGTGTATCTGTGTGTCAATGTGTGTGCATGTGTCCAGGTGTGTGTATCTTTGTGTATATATATCTATAGAAATGATGCAGCACAAGACTGGGGCAGCTTTTGATCTCACTGCTGGTTTGAGTACTCGAAGTGCTTTATTTTATGTCTGCCTGGGCACACCTAGTACATCCCATGCACATGCCTGTACAAGAGTTGAATATATAGACAATGTAAAAAGTCAATGACATTTCCGATTGATGCATGTATAAACTAAGTCTCACACAAGATAAGATGAGGCCCTTACTGATCTAAATTAGCTTAGGCTTTCATCCTTAGATTAATAACAGGCACAATAACGAATGTAAAACCCACGAACATTACAAGAAGTTGAGACATCCCATCAGAACTACGTCAAAGACACCACAGTGAAAAAGTTGCATTTGTCACTTACCCAGTCAATGATCTATGTATGTCTTTTTACATTTATGGCTTTAATTGCCCTGTAAGGTGTATAAATAACATGGTTTCACAATTCTGTAATAAACCTTAATTGTTTTATTGTTGTTATTAGATTATTCCTAGTAAGGAGAGTGAGCAGGTTATAAAGTGATAGTTCCTCTTCCTTAAGCATTGATCAGAATTACTAAAACCTCACGTGTTCTTCATTCCCCAGGAGTCAAGTCACGACTCCCGATTTTGAATTCAAGTAAGATTCGGGAAATGTTTCTGAATAGGTCTATGACTTAATTTACATTGATAGGTCATTTTAAATTAAATATAATGACAACGTAATGAGGATGTTCAGCTCAAAGACACCTCACTGATAAAGTAATCAAGATGTTTCTCTGAATTAACCCCTTTACTGGTACGTTATTTAAAATATATAATGTACCTTTTATTACCTGGGGGAAAGAATAAGCACATTAACTTGATCAAAATAGAAAATTTGCGAAGAGGTTACTGAACAGTGATACCTGAAATTTAAAATGATGATTTAGTTTAAATCACGTTAATAGACACTACATCATCACCTTTACTCCCCCTTACTGGGTTAATTAGTAAGACACTGTTATCCCTACTTTAAAATATCTCTTTGATATAGTGTATGACCTTCCTTATCCTCTTTTGTCCTCCATTTAAACTATCTCAGTGGGAAGACATCCCTCACTCCCAGTAGTGGGATTCAAAAATATCAGTAACCAGCTCTGACTTTTTTTTTTATGTGTTTCTGACTCCACACAGGGGCAGACATTGTGCTGCCTGGACCCAAGACTCCAACGCTTCCCCTCCCCACTAACCATGTACTCACAAACAAGCATATTGAAGTAGTCACACATATACACCCTAGGGTGCAAAAATAATTTAGTGGCCCACAGAACAATTTTTCCAACCCACCCATTAACACGTTAATATCAGTGATAGACACAAGTACATAAACATAAAAAATATGTTGATAGACATACAGGATCATTGACTAGATTGATAGACATACATGATCATTGAATAGAAAGAATTAAAGAACTATGCACTTGGGCATTTAGATGGGAAAAGTGGTTGAGAGCAGCCCAGTGAGCTATTGCCCTGCCCACTTGACATTTCGACATCACAAATTAATAAGGAAGATTTCCTTAACCAGACTTTAGTAAGTATTTAGAAAAATAACTTCTGCATGGTTTTCATGCAAGGGAATGCTATTAACCCCTTAAAACCGCAGCCAAATGTACAAGTTGTGATCAAAACAAAACGTAAACAAAACCTGGCATTTGCGCTATATGTCTGTCCAACCGTAATTCACCTCTTTCATATTATGTGCACCCACACTTATTAGATATCATTTTATTCAGGGGAAACAGGGTTTTCGTTTAACATCAAATATTTAGTATGGAACATAATTTAATATGGAAAAAACATTAAAAAATGGGAGAAAATAAGAATTTTCTTAGTTCTACGTGACATTTTAACTGTGAATGTCAAAATACTGTTTGCTTTTACTGCAGTAACATACACATATTTGTATTCAGCGATGTCTCACGTGTAAAACAGTACCCACTATGTACAGGTTGTATGGTATTTTGGGAAGTTACAGGGTCAAATATAGCGTGTTACATATTTCAGTTTTTTCACATTGAAATTTGCCATATTGGTTACGTTGCCTGTGAGAGCATATGGTAGCCCAGGAATAAGAATTACCCCCATGATGGCATACCATTTCCAAAAGTAGACAACCCAAGGTATTGCAAATGGAGTATGTCCAGTCTTTTTTAGTAGCCACTTGGTCACAAACACTGGCCAAAGTTAGTGTTAATGTTTGAAAATTCAAAAATCTAATTTGAGTGCAAATTTGGGCCAGTGTTTGTGACTAAGTGGCTACTAAAAAAAACTGAACATACCCTATTTGCAATACCCTGGGTTGTCTACTATTGCAAATGGTATGCAATCATGGGGGTAATTTTCATTCCTGGGCTACCATACGGTCTCAAAGGCAACCTGTCAAATTTTCATGTGAAAAAACTGAAACGCAAGCCTTATATTTGACTCTGTAACTTTTGAAAACACCATAAAACCTGTACATGAGGGGTACTGTTATACTCGGAAGACTTTGCTGAACACAAATATTAGTGTTTCAAACAGTAAAACGTATCACAACAATTATATTGTCAGTGTAAGTGCCATTTGTGTGTGAAAAATGCAAAAGAATTAACTGTCACTGACGATATCGTCGTTGTAATACCTTTTACTGTTAGAAAATTAAATTCCTTGAAGTTTCAGCATGGGTTGTCAGGCAGGTCCTACAAATTGTAATTAATAAAATGACTTAATTATGTAAAATTATTACATAAATATATACGTAGAATTATTATATATATATATTTGTGTGTGTGTGTATATATATATATATATGTATATAATTTCTTTTAATTATTTTTATTGATATATACGTATATACTTATGTATATAGATATATATATTATTTCGTTCTACATGTATTTTGATATCAATATATATATATTAATTTTAAAATACAGTTAGAACTAAATTACGCATGTATATATATTTTTTATCTATTTATTTTTTATAATTTTTTTTATTTTTTTTAATTCTTTATTTTGGGTGTGCACAGGATAAACAAATAGCCGGTATGCGCCACAACAGCGACATTCAGTAGAATAGGTAAACATTGGTATTACATGTCATGGCATTCGTTATATGGGCACATTTTCATAATATTAGTACAGTAGTTTAGGTTCACGTGTAGTTTTAAATATGTTCGCTTAATACACGTCATGGAGAAATAGGTAGAGGAGAGACAAAGGAGGAAAGCATGGTTTGTGCAGCGAATGTACATATAAGATTATTCTAATAATGGACTTGGTGGTGTTACATCTCACTTGTCTGCCTACGCAGTGGTGAAATGGTTGCTTAAACTGATTAGTGAGCTATATGTGAGCTGCAAGTACAGGCTTAAGTAGGCTACATGAAAAACATACATCTTTATACTGAGTATAACATTGTAAAGTAAGCTTTAAACCAGGTCTAAGTTAAAAATATATGAAAGACCAGTGAGATTAGTCCCTCCAATGCCATCAGCTGGGTCAGGGTTTTCCGTTCTGCCTCAGAGGGAGTTGGCATTCCGGTGGGCCCATGGCCCTTCAGGCAGCGGTAGTCCCGTTCTTATACGATGTTGTCCGGTGCTTGCTCTGTTGTGTCTGAATAATTGGGGGCAGGTGTCTGTCGGAGCAGGTATCTTTGCTTGTTTCCCCCGTGTGGTGTTCTGCATGGGTCATCGGGTACCTCCGGTGTAGTTGGCTTGCCACCTTCCCATGCTGGGCTTCATTAGGGAGAGACCGCTGTCTGGGCAGTCCTGCTGCTTGCTGGATAGTAAGTGCTCCTTTCCTTCTTGTCAGCCGCAGTTTCACGGTTGTTCGGGTCGTCCGTGCCTCCCCATGCTGAGTTAAGTGGCTGCGGGAGCTAGCTCTGCCTTTTGTGGTGGGATCTGTAGGTAGTGGCTGCTGTTGTAGTAGGCACGGGGAGGTATAGGGTTCTCCTCGTGCTGGCTGCGCACATGGCGTCCGCCATTTTGGAGGCAGCGGTCGGGCATCTCGACCTCAGTTGCGGCCTCACGATCAGGGGCACCGGGCGTGGACCGGGATCACCCCCCCGGCCCAGAGGGGGGAGAACCGGGTCCGGGTCCGGGTCCACATATGTGTAGCTTGGCTGTTGGGCTCCGGTAGGCAGGATAGTGGAGCGACGGCCGTCCACTCCACTCACGGCCAGGGAAGTTCCCGCTTGTTGCTGCAGAGTTCTCCCCTCCGGGGGACTAGAACTCAGGGAGTAAGCCTCTCCCCGGTTCCGGTAGCCCTCCTCCATCGAGGGTCGCAGTCATGGGTGAGTTGAGCGCTTTAAGTCTTTCTTTTTAGGCTTTTTAGTGTCCTCGTTTGCAGGAGCTGAGCTGTCCTGCGACCGCTCTGCTCGGCGGCCCGGCCCCGCCCCCTTAATTTTATTTTTTAACGTATTTATATATTTATTTATTTTTATTATATATAAATATATATATATAATGAAAATTATATATATATATTTAATCAATATCATTGTACGTGTATTTTGATATTAATATATATATATATATAATTATGTATATATTAATATTAAAATACACGTAGACAGTGTATGTATATTTATGTGTATGTGTGTATATATATGATCTAAGTATATATAATTTAATTTTACACAGTTTTAACATCTTTTAATTTTATTTCCAGGCAGCAGGGGGAGTACCTGTCATTACAGGCACTCCCCCTGCTGGCAATGCCTTGGACGGCTATGCCGTCCATGTGATTGCGGGGTCCTCGCACATGGCGAAGAGGATGGAGGGGGACTCCCTGGGCTATCAGGTAAGTGCCCATACCGCGATCACTGGCGTGGGATCGCCGGCGACTGGGTAAGTAATAAAGATCGCAAGGCGTTCTATGCCGCCCTGCGGCGTTTAGAGCCATCTAAATAAGGACAGCATAGAACGCCCTGCGGTCTTAAGGGGTTAATGCATTAAATGCATAAACATTGTATAACAAACCAATGGACAGTAAATGCATAAACCTTGTATATCAAGCCAATGATCAAAAGCCTTGCTTATCAAGCCAATTAGCAGTAAAGGCATAAATCCTGTATACCATGCCAAAGAACCATATGCCTGCAAGTGTTATCTGTGCCCTCAAACAACCTGACAGTGCCCCAGCCTTTCTGTGCCATCTCTCTGCCCCATGCTCTCTGTGCCATATTTCTGCCCCCAGCATCTTTATGCCATTGCTCTGCTCCCAGCAGTTCTGTGCCTTCTTTCTGACCCCAGTGGGTATGACTGTTCGTGGGAGGGTGACAATGTGTGTTTTTTTTATAGTGTGTGGGATGAGTTGACAGTGTGTGGGTATGACTGTGTGAAAGGGTGACAGTGTGTGGGAGGGTGGGTGGCTGTGTGTGGAAGTGTGACAGTGTGGGGAATGTGACTGTGTGTGGGGAGTTGTGATAGTATGTGTGTCTTGATAGTGTGTTTGAGGGTGACAGTGTGTGTGTGGGGGGTGATAGTTTGTGTATGTCTTGATAGTGTGTTGGAGAGTGACAGTGTGTGTGAGGGGTGATAGTGTCACGACTAGTAATGTGGTCCAGCACGCAGAAACTATGTAAACATATACATAGGTAAGAAAAGGAAAATAACAGGATAGAGCGTAAACCGGGCCTTAGAATGGCCGGACTAATACGCTAGAGACAGAGAATGGTCAAAGGGAAAGCCGAGGTCAAGGAAGCCAGAAAATACTCAATACCGATAAAACAAGCCAAGTCAGGGAAACCAGAGATCAGAATAACCAGGGAAACGCCAAGGATCAGGATACCAGGAAATCAGAATCACGGAAATAGCACTCTCAGGAAATCAGGAAACTGAAACCACGACATGGCAAAGTAATGGGAAAAGCTAGGGGTTTAAATACCCCTCTCTAGGCTATGATTGGTCAGAGGGCGACCTCTGACCCCAAAACGTGCGTGTGCGTTGACGTCGTGACGTCACACACACGTTGGTATAATTTTCGGGGGCGGAGCTACTCTTAGGCGCGACCACGTGGTCGGCGCCATCTTTGATTCGGGCGTGATGCCCGGAAGAACGGAAGGAGCGGTTCCCGGCTCGCCGACGAGCAGGTAAGCTCGTGTTGTCGGCGTGGCCGTGCCGGTCGGGCACGGCCGTGAGGCTCGGCGGGCCGGTGACCACAACAGTGCCCCCCACTCGAAGACCGCGCACCGGGCGGGAAGGACCCGGCTTAAGAGGAAAGCGGTTGTGAAATGACCGGATAAGACGGGGCGCATGGACCCGGTCAGCAGGAACCCAACAACGTTCCTCGGGACCATAACCCTTCCAGTCAACGAGATAGGACAAGACACCTCTGGATAATTTGGAGTCCATGATAGAACGGACTTCGTATTCTTCTTGATCACCCACTACCAAGGGCGGAGGAGGAGTGGATAACCTGGTGTAGCGATTGCAAGTAAGGGGCTTGAGCAGAGACACATGGAAAGTATTTGCAATTCTCATATGAGCCGGAAGTGCCAAAGAATAGGTCACTGGATTAATACGTTGGGTAACTCGAAAGGGACCTATGTACCGAGGGGCAAATTTCATGGACGGGACCTTAAGCTTGATATGTTTTGTGGAGAGCCACACCCTGTCACCTGGAAGATATACAGGATTAGCGCCCCGTTTTTTGTCAGCTTGGGCCTTTGCTCGTAATGAAGCTTTCTGCAGAGCTGAATGGACGGAATCCCAGGTATCATGAATTGATTCCAAACGGGTGTTCAAGGCAGGAATTTCCGTGTCTGAGAATTCAGAAGGAAAAACAGCGGGGTGATAACCCTGATTTACAAAGAATGGACTATGATTAGAAGATTCATGAGTGGCGTTGTTCCTGGCGAACTCAGCCATGGGTAAGAGCTCACACCAGTTAGACTGATTGGCATTTGTAAAGCAACGTAAATAGGCTTCTAGAGACTGATTCGCCCTCTCTGCTGCTCCATTAGTTTGAGGGTGATACGCCGACGAAAAGGAGAGTTCAATGCCTAATTGCTTACAAAAGGAACGCCAAAACCTAGAAACAAACTGGGTACCTCTGTCAGATACTATGCTTTTAGGTACACCGTGCAACCGAAAGATCTCTCTCAATAATATTTGAACTAGATCTTGAGCAGATGGTAATTTTTTAAGGGGGACAAAATGTGCCATCTTTGTGAACCTATCGATAACCATAAGGACTGTATTAAACCCGTTTGAACTGGGTAGATCCACAATGAAATCCATGGCTAAGTGGGTTCAAGGAGCACTGGGTATGGGCAGTGGTTGTAAGAGTCCAGGAGGCGATCTAGGAGGAACTTTAGAAACGGCACATATTTGACATGCCCCAACATATTCTTTGATATCGTTTCTAAGAGCAGGCCACCAAAACCTCCGGGAGATGGCAGAGAGGGTTTTATGTACTCCAGGATGGCCTGCTGTGAGGTTGTCATGGAACAAATCTAGTACCTTCTTTCGAAACTGAGGTGACACATACAGTTTGTCCGGAGGTTTTCCCACAGGTGCCTGAGTTTGATCTGCTATTATGGCACAGAAGAGTGAGGCTCGGCGGGCCGGTGACCGCAACAGATAGTGTGTGGGGTTGTGGTGACAGTACATGGTGTGGCTGTGTTTTAGTGATTAGCCTCCCTACACTGAAATACATTTTAAAAATAAACGTAGAAGATTAGATGAAGCTGCTAAATAGAGTAGCTGGACAGTGAATGAAGGGGTTAACCCATAGAGCTGAATGAAAAAACAAAGAACTGGACTGTCCAGTGACCTTAGATAAAATAAAATATAACTTTTAATGAATTCTCAATGTAATAAGAGCTGGAGAGATATCAAGCTCTAGACGGACATAACAAAAAGAGGAGAGAAAGAAAACGTTAATAAACGTATGTGTCCCTACTAGGTTAATAAGTCTCTCAGACTGCAAGTGCAGACTTGTACTGAATGGTTACGCTGAGAGAAGGGGCAAAAAGAAAAAAGGAAATACATATACAAATAAATAGTCAGACAGGTAAAGCCAGAGATATAATAAGGTAAGTCTAAATCCCAAAAGGGTTCAAATACTCTGATAAATATCAGGTCTGGACCTCATGAATTGTCCAGAACAGGCAGATCATACCAATACTCTGGACTGGCATGTACTGACTTTTAATAGTGTAACTTAGTTGGCTAGAGGTCCCTGCCTCTGCCTAACAACATCTGGTAATGTGGACAAGTAGTATAAGAGCATAGACGTCCCCAAAATAAAAATACAGATAGGGAGAGCTGAGCGAGGCGTCTGTCTATGAGAGTCCGTTAGTATAATACTATAATACTAACTCCTGCTGAATAGCGGGTCTGCAATACCTGAGGGTCTAAAGACTCACTAGTACATACTGCAAAGATTACTAAGGGTTTCAACAGATTACTGAAGTTCAGATCAGTTAGTCTAGCTAGCACCCCAGTAGGTTACTAAGATTCTTATCAGCTAGTCTGGCTCAGTAAATAAGTACAGCTTGTCAGCATCTGACTGTGAGAGACAGCTAGTAAAATGCTTAGCACGGGCTAGATAACTTCTCTTCAATAGATCCGAGTCAAAAGACCCGCTAGTATATACTGCAGAGATGGCTAAAAATAACTCAAGATTTCTAAAGATCAGCTCAATTAATCTGGCTCAATAGAATTAGTACGGCTTGTCAAATGCCGCTACACGAAAACAAAGCTCCGCAATAAATGAGGGTCTAAAGACTCACTGGTACATACTGCAAAGATTTCTAAGGATTTCAACAGATACTGAAATTCAGATCGACTAGTCTGGCTAGTACCCCAGCAGATAACTAAAGTTCTTGATAGACTAGTCTGGCTAGTACCCCAGCAGTTAACTTAAGTTCTTAATAGACTAGTCTGGTTCAGTAAATATCCACAGCTTGTCAGCATCTGCCTGCGAGAGACCGCTAGTAGAATGCTTAGCACGGGCTAGATAACCTCTCTTCAATAGATCAGAGTCTGAAGACCCGCTAGTATATACTGCAGAGATTGCTAAAGGTAACTCTAGACTTCTAAAGATTTCTAAAGTTCAGCTCAATTAATCTGGCTCAATAGAATTAGTATGGCTTGTCAAAAACAGTTACACGAAACAAAAGCCCCCATGCTAATCTTCTCTGTATCGTTCCAATTTTAGTATATGTGCTGCCGAAGCTATTTATTTGTATATGTATTTCCTTTTTTCTTTTTGCCCCTTCTCTCAGCGTAACCATTCAGTACAAGTCTGCACTTGCAGTCTGAGAGACTTATTAACCTAGTAGGGACACATACGTTTATTAACGTTTTCTTTCTCTCCTCTTTTTATGTTATGTCCGTCTAGAGCTCGATATCTCTCCAGCTCTTATTACATTGAGAATTCATTAAAAGTTATATTTTATTTTATCTAAGGTCACTGGACAGTCCAGTTCTTTGTTTTTTCACATTTTAAAAATAAACATTATTTTAGTGAGCACTGATCTCCCTCCCTGGTGTTCCGGTAAAATAGCTATCTGGTCTGCAGCTTCACCAGGTGTAGTAGAGATCTTGCTAGCTTCGGCACTTGTAGTGTCAGAGCATTGCTGTGGTAACCCGCAGCAACACTCTGATTGGCCAAGCTTGTGAGATCTCAACTACACAGTCCACAGCTCTGCACCCAGCAGTGGGCTCCCCCTTCGTCTCTGGGCAGAATGAGTGGAGGAGCCCCACAGCTTGTGGATTACAGGCTAGCCACAAGGCCACCTCCTGATGTTGGATCAGTCTGCCTTTTTAATGATTGATACAGTATTAGTGAATACAGTAATAATCTCCTTATCCCCATTTGTACAGTATTAGTACTATGCAGTAATACCTACTTTGTCCCCCAGTTATACAGTATTAGTATTATACAGTAATACCTCCCTCCCCCCCATTTATACATTATTAGTATTATAAAGTAATACCTCCCTTATCCCATTTATACAGTATTAGTGTTATACAGTCATACCGCCCTTATCCCCCATTTATACAGTATTCGTGTTATACAGTAATACCTCCCTTATCCCCATTTATACAGTATTAGAATTATACAGTAATTCCTCCCTTATCCCCCATTTATACAGTATTAGTGTAATACAGTAATACCTCCCTTATCCACCATTAATACAGTATTATTATTATACATTAATACCTCCCTTATCCTCCATTTATACAGTATTAATGTTATACAGTAATACCTCCCTTATCCCCCATTTATACAGTATTAGTGTTATACAGTAATACCTCTTATCCCCCATTTATACAGTATTAGTGTAATACAGTAATACCTCCCTTATCCCCCATTTATACAGTATTAGTATTATACAGTAATACCTCCCTTATCCCCATTTATACAGTATTAGAATTATACAGTAATTCCTCCCTTATCCCCCATTTATACAGTATTAGTGTTATACAGTAATACCTCCCTTATCCCCATTTATACAGTATTAGTGTAATACAGTAATACCTCCCTTATCCAACATTAATACAGTATTATTATTATTATACAGTAATACCTCCCTTATCCCCCATTTATACAGTATTAGTGTAATACAGTAATACCTCCCTTATCCCCCATTTATACAGTATTAGTATTATACAGTAATACCTCCCTTATCCCCATTTATACAGTATTAGAATTATACAGTAATTCCTCCCTTATCCCCCATTTATACAGTATTAGTGTTATACAGTAATACCTCCCTTATCCCCATTTATACAGTATTAGTGTAATACAGTAATACCTCCCTTATCCAACATTAATACAGTATTATTATTATACAGTAATACCTCCCTTATCCCCCATTTATACAGTATTAGTGTAATACAGTAATACCTCCCTTATCCCCCATTTATACAGTATTAGTGTAATACAGTAATACCTCCCTTATCCCCCATTTATACAGTATTAGTATTATACAGTAATACCTCCCTTATCCCCATTTATACAGTATTAGAATTATACAGTAATTCCTCCCTTATCCCCCATTTATACAGTATTAGTGTTATACAGTAATACCTCCCTTATCCCCATTTATACAGTATTAGTGTAATACAGTAATACCTCCTTATCCTCCATTTATACAGTATTAGTGTTATACAGTAATACCTCCCTTATTCCCCATTTATACAGTATTAATGTTTGTGGCGAAACCAGCTTCGCCACTGTGAACTGGAGAGGCCTGGCTGCTAGCCTCCTGCCCGCTGACTATGGCCCCTGGACATATTGCACTTTAAAGACTATATTTGGGCATGTACTAATTTGTATTGCTGCTACTGGCCCTTTAAAATCAGCAATGGACATTTTGGGACTACTGTCCCTTTAAGACTGTGGAGCGTAGTACAGTAATCCTGCCTTTAATACTTTCATGTCATGTATGTATTTTTGTATGCAGTTAACCTGGGTTATATATGTGTACAGCATTCATCTGATTGTTCGGTAGAATCACTCCATTCATTGTATGGGGGAAACTACCGAACAACCAGACCACCCAGGACTAAGTGTGCCTCCAATTACCGTTTGCAACAATGTTGCAAACGGGTAATTGGCAATCAGTGTAATGTAGTCTTTGTCCTCTGGGTGGCCGCCATTCAGGAAACAACCACGTGGCGGCGGCCATCTTAAACTACCGAACAGCGGTGTTTTGCCGTCGAGTGTCTGGAACTGAAATCGGACACTTGACTAGGCAAACACCGCTGAGACCTCCATACTTCCAGAAATTCGTATGGAAACTACCGAATGACCCCCCGTTCGGTAGAAAGAACCCCACAAACAAGGGAATTCATTCAAACCCTCTCCAGGCCCTATAACACAGGCAATTCGCCTGTTTTCATTCCCTTGTTTGTGACCGACCGCAGGGCCAAAATGCATGGAACTGTTTTCGGATACTTTACCCATGCGGTCGGTCAAAACTTTGCCTGCTCATAACTCCCGAACCCCTGGTCCGATCTGGGTGATTTTTGAGTATGTTGCTCACCCAGATCAGGGCTATCAGGGGATACCTGTTTTAGGGGTGTATCATATGTATTTGGGGTACATCCAGGAATTGGGGAAAAAGGTGTACAGTATAATTGTGTTAAGTGTTAATCTAAGGGGAGGAAATGTGTGGGAGGTACATCCATGTGATTGGTTAATTTCATCCTCCCCCTGGGAGTGTCCTGTATGTACTTGTTGGTAATAAAAGCCAGACTGGGTGTCCCAGTCTTGAGTTCCTGCTTAACCCTCAAAATGAAGTGTCGTCTCGTTCTTGGGGGGGATTGGATTGTAAGCTGACTGCCAAGAGTGTAAGCCGATTGTATGCTTTTCTTGTTCAGCTGTTCCAGTTCGGAGTGTATTTCGTATCCAGCTCGTGAGTTCTGATGTTCTGCAGTAGCTGTGCCTGTCTATGGAAAAGGGGATTATCGCCTAAACGCATTTTTCCCCTTGTATGCTGAAACGGTCCGTTACAATTGGTGGCAAGCGGCGGGATCGTTCCTACAACCAGAGGGACAGCTACAGACAACACCATTTTTTGGATTACAAATTGAGGGCAACGCTAGTATCCGTACAGCGACCCTATCTACAAAGGAACTCAGAAAATGGAGGAGAAGTTTCAAGTTAGATTGGACGATTACGTCCTGGAGTCTGGAGCAGTCTCAGAGGAGAACATGTTGATGTACAGAGAGACTGTCAGAGCCGAATTGTGGGACGAAGCCCTAGAGGAAGTACAGTATTCACGAGGGGATCAGCGCCGCAGCAGAAGGCAGCGAATTCTGGCTAGAATGGCAGAGCGGATGCCCCTCCTGAGAAAACAGACTACAGAAAAGTGGGTGACTAGACTCGAGATTCTAGTATACGCAGAACTGGTGCTCGACGACGCATACCAGGCGCTACAGTGGTACGCGGCTCAGTGTGTCCCCAGGATGGCAGAGTATGAGTTCCCAGAAGGCGGAGATTACACTGGCCCCGGTCGATTTTGGAATAATAGTGGTGACGAGGACTTTGGGGAAGATACCGACTATCGTTTTTGGGACCTGTACGGCATCCGAGAGAACATGCTGGGTCTCTTTGGCGCTATTGACCTCGAGGCAGACCTACGATATTTGGTTACCCAGGAATGGAACCTGGAGGGGGATTACCTGCGACTCATCAATGAGGCCTGGGAAGAGACAACCGGTCCTCCCGCCCAACAGCAACCAGCAGTACCCGAGGTAGCAGAGGTATCCAGCGACTTGGAGCAGACAAGTATGGAAGGCTCTGACGCTGAAGATGATTTTATGGCCAAGGTGAGGCAGCAAGTGGCCCAGTATGGGGGTTATATATCCATGGACACATTCCAGGGGATCTGGAACCAGGTCATGGCTGAGCAAAACTCAAAGATGGACGAAGAGTATGATGAGCAGGAAGAGTGGTACAGCAGCAGAGTAGAGGCTGCATCCGAGGAGGTTAGCCGCCCCCCCCTGAGGCGGCAGGAAGAACCCGAAGTAGGGGTCCTCATAGACTGGTCCTGTGAGCAACCCCAGGGGGATGAAGGTGTCGTCCTTCCTCCCCAGCGGCAGTGTGTACCCCAGGGAGGTGAAGGTGTCGTCCTTCCTCCCCAGCGGCAGATTGTACCTCAGGGAGCTGAAGGTGCCGTCCTTCCTCCCCAGCGGCAGTGTGGGTCCCAGGGAGATGAAGGTGTCGTCCTTCCTCCCCAGCAGCAGGCTGAGTTACAGGGGGCAGAGGTTGTTGTTCCTGCCCCCCAGCAGAAAAGTGATATGCCAGGAAGGCAGTGTGAAGTAAAGGGAGAAGAGAGCAGCGTCCTCCCTCCCCAGCGGCAGTGTGTGTCTCCGGGAGCTGATGGTGTCGTCCATCCTCCCCAGCGGCAGGCTGAGTTACAGGGGGCAGAGGTTGTTGTTCCTGCCCCCCAGCAACAACGTGATGTGCCAGGAAGGCAGTGTGAGGTGAAGGGAGAGGAGAGCAGCGTCCTTCCTCCCCAGCGGCAGTGTGTACCTCAGGGAGCAGAAGGTGCCATCCTTTCTCCCCAGCGGCAGTTTGCCATCCAGAGAGAGGAACTTGTTACACCCTCTCTCCCACGGCAACCTAATCCACCAAGGGGAGATGTTAAGCCCCACAACTGTGCAGATGGGACCGTAGTCTCTGCACTTACAGCACAAGGGATAGGGACGGTCAGTCCTGTTCCCCAGCCTCAGTGTGATGGATCCAAAGGGGAGACAGTCGGTCTCCCCCTCCGGCAGTCGAGCTGTGCACCTAAAGGGGAGACAGCCAGTCTCCAGCAACCAGGCGCCCACCAGACTACTCCCGTGGTAGGGCTGGCAACAGGACAGAGTACCGCTGGTCTCTGCCCCCTCAGCAACCCACCAAGGCAGCCTACCCGTCTCCCACCCAGCAGTGGTGAAACACCAGAACTTGGACAAAATCCTTCCTCACCCAGATGTAGTAACCGGTTAGTGTGGGTGGGCTGCTCTGTTATTTCTGTTTCGTGGGTGGGTTGCTGGACTAACCAGGGCACTGACCGGCAGAAAGTCAGGTACCCTGTTAGTCTAATTGACAAAGGGGAGAAATGTGGCGAAACCAGCTTCGCCACTGTGAACTGGAGAGGCCTGGCTGCTAGCCTCCTGCCCGCTGACTATGGCCCCTGGACATATTGCACTTTAAAGACTATATTTGGGCATGTACTAATTTGTATTGCTGCTACTGGCCCTTTAAAATCAGCAATGGACATTTTGGGACTACTGTCCCTTTAAGACTGTGGAGCGTAGTACAGTAATCCTGCCTTTAATACTTTCATGTCATGTATGTATTTTTGTATGCAGTTAACCTGGGTTATATATGTGTACAGCATTCATCTGATTGTTCGGTAGAATCACTCCATTCATTGTATGGGGGAAACTACCGAACAACCAGACCACCCAGGACTAAGTGTGCCTCCAATTACCGTTTGCAACAATGTTGCAAACGGGTAATTGGCAATCAGTGTAATGTAGTCTTTGTCCTCTGGGTGGCCGCCATTCAGGAAACAACCACGTGGCGGCGGCCATCTTAAACTACCGAACAGCGGTGTTTTGCCGTCGAGTGTCTGGAACTGAAATCGGACACTTGACTAGGCAAACACCGCTGAGACCTCCATACTTCCAGAAATTCGTATGGAAACTACCGAATGACCCCCCGTTCGGTAGAAAGAACCCCACAAACAAGGGAATTCATTCAAACCCTCTCCAGGCCCTATAACACAGGCAATTCGCCTGTTTTCATTCCCTTGTTTGTGACCGACCGCAGGGCCAAAATGCATGGAACTGTTTTCGGATACTTTACCCATGCGGTCGGTCAAAACTTTGCCTGCTCATAACTCCCGAACCCCTGGTCCGATCTGGGTGATTTTTGAGTATGTTGCTCACCCAGATCAGGGCTATCAGGGGATACCTGTTTTAGGGGTGTATCATATGTATTTGGGGTACATCCAGGAATTGGGGAAAAAGGTGTACAGTATAATTGTGTTAAGTGTTAATCTAAGGGGAGGAAATGTGTGGGAGGTACATCCATGTGATTGGTTAATTTCATCCTCCCCCTGGGAGTGTCCTGTATGTACTTGTTGGTAATAAAAGCCAGACTGGGTGTCCCAGTCTTGAGTTCCTGCTTAACCCTCAAAATGAAGTGTCGTCTCGTTCTTGGGGGGGATTGGATTGTAAGCTGACTGCCAAGAGTGTAAGCCGATTGTATGCTTTTCTTGTTCAGCTGTTCCAGTTCGGAGTGTATTTCGTATCCAGCTCGTGAGTTCTGATGTTCTGCAGTAGCTGTGCCTGTCTATGGAAAAGGGGATTATCGCCTAAACGCATTTTTCCCCTTGTATGCTGAAACGGTCCGTTACAATGTTATACAGTAATACCTCCCTTATCCCCCATTTATACAGTATTAGTGTAATACAGTAATACCTCCCTTATCCCCCATTTATACAGTATTAGTATTATACAGTAATACCTCCCTTATCCCCATTTATACAGTATTAGAATTATACAGTAATTCCTCCCTTATCCCCCATTTATACAGTATTAGTGTTATACAGTAATACCTCCCTTATCCCCATTTATACAGTATTAGTGTAATACAGTAATACCTCCCTTATCCCCCATTTATACAGTATTAGTATTATACAGTAATACCTCCCTTATCCCCATTTATACAGTATTAGAATTATACAGTAATTCCTCCCTTATCCCCCATTTATACAGTATTAGTGTTATACAGTAATACCTCCCTTATCCCCATTTATACAGTATTAGTGTAATACAGTAATACCTCCCTTATCCAACATTAATACAGTATTATTATTATACAGTAATACCTCCCTTATCCCCCATTTATACAGTATTAGTGTAATACAGTAATACCTCCCTTATCCCCCATTTATACAGTATTAGTGTAATACAGTAATACCTCCCTTATCCCCCATTTATACAGTATTAGTATTATACAGTAATACCTCCCTTATCCCCATTTATACAGTATTAGAATTATACAGTAATTCCTCCCTTATCCCCCATTTATACAGTATTAGTGTTATACAGTAATACCTCCCTTATCCCCATTTATACAGTATTAGTGTAATACAGTAATACCTCCTTATCCTCCATTTATACAGTATTAGTGTTATACAGTAATACCTCCCTTATTCCCCATTTATACAGTATTAATGTTATACAGTAATACCTCCCTTATCCCCATTTATACAGTATTAGTGTAATACAGTAATACCTCCCTTATCCCCCATTTATACAGTATTAGTGTAATACAGTAATACCTTCCTTATCCAACATTAATACAGTATTATTATTATACAGTAATACCTCCCTTATCCCCCATTTATACAGTATTAGTGTTATACATTAATACCTCCCTTATCCCCCATTTATACAGTATTAATGTTATACAGTAATACCTCCCTTATCCCCCATTTATACAGTATTAGTGTTATACAGTAATACCTCCCTTATCCCCATTTATACAGTATTAGTGTAATACAGTAATACCTCCCTTATTCCCCATTGATACAGTATTAATGTTATACAGTAATACCTCCCTTATCCCCATTTATACAGTATTAGTGTAATACAGTAATACCTCCCTTATTCCCCATTTATACAGTATTAGTGTTATACAGTAATACCTCCCTTATCCCCATTTATACAGTATTAGTGTTATACAGTTATACCTCCCTTATCCCCCATTTATACGGTATTAGTGTAATACAGTAATACCTCCCTTATTCCCCATTTATACAGTATTAGTGTAATACCTCCCTTATCCCCCATTTATACAGTATTAGTGTAATACAGTAATACCTCCTGTAACGGACCGTTTCAGCATATGAGGGGTTAAAATCCGTTTAGGCGATAATCCCCTTTTCTCAGAAAGGCACAGCTACTGCAGAACATCAAAACTCACGAACTAGATACAGGCGAATGCATCAAACTCCCGAACTGCATACCAGGGAATAAGATAGCACTCCAAGCTGGAACCTCACGAATAGCTGCTAGCAGATGAATAGGAAAAGCAGACATCAGCTTACACTCCTAGCAGTCAATCTCCAACAGCATACAGTGAATCCCCCCAAGAACGAGACAAGGCTCCGTGTTGATGGTCAAGCAGTGGTCTGAGGTGCTGGGGCACCCAGCCTGGTTTTTATTACATGAGTACACATACAGGCCACACCCAGGGGGAGGCATAAAATAACCAATCACATACATGGTTCAGCCCACACATCCCCTCCCCTCAGATAACATTAAACCCAATTATCCGGTACACCTTTTCAGCCAAGTTCTGGATGTACCCCAAAAACAGGGGGTACACCTTTAAATCCAGCATCGCTGGATAGCCCTTATTCAGGGGGACAACATATTCAAAATTCAAGTCATTCGGATGAACGGTTCGGGAGATATGGGGTTCCAAAGATTTGACCGACCGCATGGGTAAGTATCCGAAAACAGTTCCATGCATTTTGGCCCTGCGGTCGGTCACAAACAAGGGAATGAAAACAGACGAATTGCCTGTGTTATAGAGCCTGGAGAGGGTTTGAATGAATTCCCTTGTTTGTGGGGTTCTTTCTACCGAACGGCGGGTCATTCGGTAGTTTCTATACGAATTTCTGGAAGTATGGAGGTCTCAGCGGTGTTTGCCTAGTCAAGTGTCCGATTTTAGTTCCAGACACTCGACGGCAAAACACCGCTGTTCGGTAGTTTAAGATGGCCGCCGCCACGTGTTCGTTTCCGGAATGGCGGCCACCCAGAGGACAAAGAATACATTACACTGATTGCCAATTACCCGTTTGCAACATTGTTGCAAACGGTAATTGGAGGCACACTTATTCCTGGGTGGTCTGGTTGTTCGGTAGTTTCACTCAATATACTGAATGGAGTGATTCTACCGAACAATCAGATGAATGCTGCATACATATAACCCAGGTTAACTGAACACATAAATGCATACATGATATTAAAGGACTAAAGGCAGGATTACTGTAATATGCTCTACAGTCTTAAAGGTACAGTATCCCACAAGTCCCAATAGGTCCACGGATGGCCCTTAAAGGCCCAGTAGCAGTAATATAAACTATTACATGCCCAAATATAGTTTTTACAGTGCAATATGTCCAGGGGCCATAGTCGCAGGGCAGGAGGCTAGCAACCAGGCTTCTCCAGTTCTCAGTGGCGAGGTTGGTTTCGTCACACCTCCCTTATCCCCCATTTATACAGTATTAATGTTATACAGTAACACCTCCCTTATCCCCCATTTATACAGTATTAGTGTTATATAGTAATACCTCCTGTATCCCATTTATACAGTATTAGTGTAATACAGTAATACCTCCCTTATCCTCCATTTATACAGTATTAGTGTTATACAGTAATACCTCCCTTATTCCCCATTTATACAGTATTAATGTTATACAGTAATACCTCCCTTATCCCCATTTATACAGTATTAGTGTAATACAGTAATACCTCCCTTATCCCCCATTTATACAGTATTAGTGTTATATAGTAATACCTCCTGTATCCCATTTATACAGTATTAGTGTAATACAGTAATACCCCCTTATCCCCCATTTATACAGTATTAATGTTATACAGTGATACCTCCCTTATCCCCCATTTATACAGTATTAGTATTATACAGTAATACCTCCCTATCTGCCATTTATACAGTATTAATGTTATACAGTAATACATCCCTTATTCCCCATTTATACAGTATTAGTGTAATACAGTAATACCTCCCTTATCCCCCATTTATACAGTATTAATGTTATACAGTAATACCTCCGTTACCCCCCATTTATACAGTATTAATGTTATACAGTAATACCTCTCTTATCCCCAATTTATACAGCATTAGTGTTATACAGTAATTCCTCTCTTATCCCCCATTTATACAGTATTAGTGTAATACCTCCCTTATCCCCCATTTATACAGTATTACTGTTATACAGTAATACCTCCCTTATCCCCCATTTATACAGTATTAGTGTAATACAGTAATACTTCCCTTATCCCCCATGTATACAGTATTAATGTTATACATTAATACCTCCCTTATCCCCCATTTATACAGTATTAGTGTTATATAGTAATACCTCCTTTATCCCATTTATACAATATTAGTGTAATATAGTAATACCCCCTTATCCCCCATTTATACAGTATTAGTGTTATACAGTAATACCTCCATTATCCCCCATGTATACAGTATTAGTGTTATACAGTAATACCTCCCTTATCCCCCATTTATACAGTATTAGTGTTATACAGTAATACCTCCCTTATCCCCCATTTATTCAGTATTAGTGTTATACAGTAATACCTCCCTTATCCCCCATTTATTCAGTATTCGTGTTATACAGTAATACCTCCCTTATTCCCCATTTATACAGTATTAGTGTAGTACAGTAATACCTCCCTTATCCCCCATTTATACAGTATTAATGTTATACAGTAATACCTCCCTTATCCCCCATTTATACAGTATTACTGTTATACAGTAATACCTCCCTTATTCCCCATTTATACAGTATTAATGTAATACAGTAATACCTCACTTATCCCCCATTTATACAGTATTAATGTTATACAGTAATACCTCCCTTATCCCCCATTTATACAGTATTAGTGTAATACAGTAATACCTCCCTTATCCCCATTTATACAGTATTAGTGTTATACAGTAATACCTCCCTTATCCCCCATTTATACAGTATTAATGTAATACAGTAATACCTCACTTATCTCCCATTTATACAGTATTAGTATTACACAGTAATACTTCCCTTATCCCCCATTTATACAGTATTAGTGTAATACAGTAATACCCCCCTTATCCACCATTTATACAGTATTAGTGTAATACAGTAATACCTCCCTTATCCACCATTTATACAGTATTAGTGTTATACATTAATACCTCCCTTATCCCCAATTTATACAGTATTAGTGTTATACAGTAATACCTCCCTTATCCCCCATTTATACAGTATTAGTGTAATACAGTAATACGTCCCTTATCCCCCATTTATACAGTATTAGTGTAATACAGTAATACCTCCTTATCCTCCATTTATACAGTATTAGTGTTATACAGTAATACCTCCCTTATTCCCCATTTATACAGTATTAATGTTATACAGTAATACCTCCCTTATCCCCATTTATACAGTATTAGTGTAATACAGTAATACCTCCCTTATCCCCCATTTATACAGTATTAGTGTAATACAGTAATACCTTCCTTATCCAACATTAATACAGTATTATTATTATACAGTAATACCTCCCTTATCCCCCATTTATACAGTATTAGTGTTATACATTAATACCTCCCTTATCCCCCATTTATACAGTATTAATGTTATACAGTAATACCTCCCTTATCCCCCATTTATACAGTATTAGTGTTATACAGTAATACCTCCCTTATCCCCATTTATACAGTATTAGTGTAATACAGTAATACCTCCCTTATTCCCCATTGATACAGTATTAATGTTATACAGTAATACCTCCCTTATCCCCATTTATACAGTATTAGTGTAATACAGTAATACCTCCCTTATTCCCCATTTATACAGTATTAGTGTTATACAGTAATACCTCCCTTATCCCCATTTATACAGTATTAGTGTTATACAGTTATACCTCCCTTATCCCCCATTTATACGGTATTAGTGTAATACAGTAATACCTCCCTTATTCCCCATTTATACAGTATTAGTGTAATACCTCCCTTATCCCCCATTTATACAGTATTAGTGTAATACAGTAATACCTCCTGTAACGGACCGTTTCAGCATATGAGGGGTTAAAATCCGTTTAGGCGATAATCCCCTTTTCTCAGAAAGGCACAGCTACTGCAGAACATCAAAACTCACGAACTAGATACAGGCGAATGCATCAAACTCCCGAACTGCATACCAGGGAATAAGATAGCACTCCAAGCTGGAACCTCACGAATAGCTGCTAGCAGATGAATAGGAAAAGCAGACATCAGCTTACACTCCTAGCAGTCAATCTCCAACAGCATACAGTGAATCCCCCCAAGAACGAGACAAGGCTCCGTGTTGATGGTCAAGCAGTGGTCTGAGGTGCTGGGGCACCCAGCCTGGTTTTTATTACATGAGTACACATACAGGCCACACCCAGGGGGAGGCATAAAATAACCAATCACATACATGGTTCAGCCCACACATCCCCTCCCCTCAGATAACATTAAACCCAATTATCCGGTACACCTTTTCAGCCAAGTTCTGGATGTACCCCAAAAACAGGGGGTACACCTTTAAATCCAGCATCGCTGGATAGCCCTTATTCAGGGGGACAACATATTCAAAATTCAAGTCATTCGGATGAACGGTTCGGGAGATATGGGGTTCCAAAGATTTGACCGACCGCATGGGTAAGTATCCGAAAACAGTTCCATGCATTTTGGCCCTGCGGTCGGTCACAAACAAGGGAATGAAAACAGACGAATTGCCTGTGTTATAGAGCCTGGAGAGGGTTTGAATGAATTCCCTTGTTTGTGGGGTTCTTTCTACCGAACGGCGGGTCATTCGGTAGTTTCTATACGAATTTCTGGAAGTATGGAGGTCTCAGCGGTGTTTGCCTAGTCAAGTGTCCGATTTTAGTTCCAGACACTCGACGGCAAAACACCGCTGTTCGGTAGTTTAAGATGGCCGCCGCCACGTGTTCGTTTCCGGAATGGCGGCCACCCAGAGGACAAAGAATACATTACACTGATTGCCAATTACCCGTTTGCAACATTGTTGCAAACGGTAATTGGAGGCACACTTATTCCTGGGTGGTCTGGTTGTTCGGTAGTTTCACTCAATATACTGAATGGAGTGATTCTACCGAACAATCAGATGAATGCTGCATACATATAACCCAGGTTAACTGAACACATAAATGCATACATGATATTAAAGGACTAAAGGCAGGATTACTGTAATATGCTCTACAGTCTTAAAGGTACAGTATCCCACAAGTCCCAATAGGTCCACGGATGGCCCTTAAAGGCCCAGTAGCAGTAATATAAACTATTACATGCCCAAATATAGTTTTTACAGTGCAATATGTCCAGGGGCCATAGTCGCAGGGCAGGAGGCTAGCAACCAGGCTTCTCCAGTTCTCAGTGGCGAGGTTGGTTTCGTCACACCTCCCTTATCCCCCATTTATACAGTATTAATGTTATACAGTAACACCTCCCTTATCCCCCATTTATACAGTATTAGTGTTATATAGTAATACCTCCTGTATCCCATTTATACAGTATTAGTGTAATACAGTAATACCTCCCTTATCCTCCATTTATACAGTATTAGTGTTATACAGTAATACCTCCCTTATTCCCCATTTATACAGTATTAATGTTATACAGTAATACCTCCCTTATCCCCATTTATACAGTATTAGTGTAATACAGTAATACCTCCCTTATCCCCCATTTATACAGTATTAGTGTTATATAGTAATACCTCCTGTATCCCATTTATACAGTATTAGTGTAATACAGTAATACCCCCTTATCCCCCATTTATACAGTATTAATGTTATACAGTGATACCTCCCTTATCCCCCATTTATACAGTATTAGTATTATACAGTAATACCTCCCTATCTGCCATTTATACAGTATTAATGTTATACAGTAATACATCCCTTATTCCCCATTTATACAGTATTAGTGTAATACAGTAATACCTCCCTTATCCCCCATTTATACAGTATTAATGTTATACAGTAATACCTCCGTTACCCCCCATTTATACAGTATTAATGTTATACAGTAATACCTCTCTTATCCCCAATTTATACAGCATTAGTGTTATACAGTAATTCCTCTCTTATCCCCCATTTATACAGTATTAGTGTAATACCTCCCTTATCCCCCATTTATACAGTATTACTGTTATACAGTAATACCTCCCTTATCCCCCATTTATACAGTATTAGTGTAATACAGTAATACTTCCCTTATCCCCCATGTATACAGTATTAATGTTATACATTAATACCTCCCTTATCCCCCATTTATACAGTATTAGTGTTATATAGTAATACCTCCTTTATCCCATTTATACAATATTAGTGTAATATAGTAATACCCCCTTATCCCCCATTTATACAGTATTAGTGTTATACAGTAATACCTCCATTATCCCCCATGTATACAGTATTAGTGTTATACAGTAATACCTCCCTTATCCCCCATTTATACAGTATTAGTGTTATACAGTAATACCTCCCTTATCCCCCATTTATTCAGTATTAGTGTTATACAGTAATACCTCCCTTATCCCCCATTTATTCAGTATTCGTGTTATACAGTAATACCTCCCTTATTCCCCATTTATACAGTATTAGTGTAGTACAGTAATACCTCCCTTATCCCCCATTTATACAGTATTAATGTTATACAGTAATACCTCCCTTATCCCCCATTTATACAGTATTACTGTTATACAGTAATACCTCCCTTATTCCCCATTTATACAGTATTAATGTAATACAGTAATACCTCACTTATCCCCCATTTATACAGTATTAATGTTATACAGTAATACCTCCCTTATCCCCCATTTATACAGTATTAGTGTAATACAGTAATACCTCCCTTATCCCCATTTATACAGTATTAGTGTTATACAGTAATACCTCCCTTATCCCCCATTTATACAGTATTAATGTAATACAGTAATACCTCACTTATCTCCCATTTATACAGTATTAGTATTACACAGTAATACTTCCCTTATCCCCCATTTATACAGTATTAGTGTAATACAGTAATACCCCCCTTATCCACCATTTATACAGTATTAGTGTAATACAGTAATACCTCCCTTATCCACCATTTATACAGTATTAGTGTTATACATTAATACCTCCCTTATCCCCAATTTATACAGTATTAGTGTTATACAGTAATACCTCCCTTATCCCCCATTTATACAGTATTAGTGTAATACAGTAATACGTCCCTTATCCCCCATTTATACAGTATTAGTGTAATACAGTAATACCTCCTTATCCTCCATTTATACAGTATTAGTGTTATACAGTAATACCTCCCTTATTCCCCATTTATACAGTATTAATGTTATACAGTAATACCTCCCTTATCCCCATTTATACAGTATTAGTGTAATACAGTAATACCTCCCTTATCCCCCATTTATACAGTATTAGTGTAATACAGTAATACCTTCCTTATCCAACATTAATACAGTATTATTATTATACAGTAATACCTCCCTTATCCCCCATTTATACAGTATTAGTGTTATACATTAATACCTCCCTTATCCCCCATTTATACAGTATTAATGTTATACAGTAATACCTCCCTTATCCCCCATTTATACAGTATTAGTGTTATACAGTAATACCTCCCTTATCCCCATTTATACAGTATTAGTGTAATACAGTAATACCTCCCTTATTCCCCATTGATACAGTATTAATGTTATACAGTAATACCTCCCTTATCCCCATTTATACAGTATTAGTGTAATACAGTAATACCTCCCTTATTCCCCATTTATACAGTATTAGTGTTATACAGTAATACCTCCCTTATCCCCATTTATACAGTATTAGTGTTATACAGTTATACCTCCCTTATCCCCCATTTATACGGTATTAGTGTAATACAGTAATACCTCCCTTATTCCCCATTTATACAGTATTAGTGTAATACCTCCCTTATCCCCCATTTATACAGTATTAGTGTAATACAGTAATACCTCCTGTAACGGACCGTTTCAGCATATGAGGGGTTAAAATCCGTTTAGGCGATAATCCCCTTTTCTCAGAAAGGCACAGCTACTGCAGAACATCAAAACTCACGAACTAGATACAGGCGAATGCATCAAACTCCCGAACTGCATACCAGGGAATAAGATAGCACTCCAAGCTGGAACCTCACGAATAGCTGCTAGCAGATGAATAGGAAAAGCAGACATCAGCTTACACTCCTAGCAGTCAATCTCCAACAGCATACAGTGAATCCCCCCAAGAACGAGACAAGGCTCCGTGTTGATGGTCAAGCAGTGGTCTGAGGTGCTGGGGCACCCAGCCTGGTTTTTATTACATGAGTACACATACAGGCCACACCCAGGGGGAGGCATAAAATAACCAATCACATACATGGTTCAGCCCACACATCCCCTCCCCTCAGATAACATTAAACCCAATTATCCGGTACACCTTTTCAGCCAAGTTCTGGATGTACCCCAAAAACAGGGGGTACACCTTTAAATCCAGCATCGCTGGATAGCCCTTATTCAGGGGGACAACATATTCAAAATTCAAGTCATTCGGATGAACGGTTCGGGAGATATGGGGTTCCAAAGATTTGACCGACCGCATGGGTAAGTATCCGAAAACAGTTCCATGCATTTTGGCCCTGCGGTCGGTCACAAACAAGGGAATGAAAACAGACGAATTGCCTGTGTTATAGAGCCTGGAGAGGGTTTGAATGAATTCCCTTGTTTGTGGGGTTCTTTCTACCGAACGGCGGGTCATTCGGTAGTTTCTATACGAATTTCTGGAAGTATGGAGGTCTCAGCGGTGTTTGCCTAGTCAAGTGTCCGATTTTAGTTCCAGACACTCGACGGCAAAACACCGCTGTTCGGTAGTTTAAGATGGCCGCCGCCACGTGTTCGTTTCCGGAATGGCGGCCACCCAGAGGACAAAGAATACATTACACTGATTGCCAATTACCCGTTTGCAACATTGTTGCAAACGGTAATTGGAGGCACACTTATTCCTGGGTGGTCTGGTTGTTCGGTAGTTTCACTCAATATACTGAATGGAGTGATTCTACCGAACAATCAGATGAATGCTGCATACATATAACCCAGGTTAACTGAACACATAAATGCATACATGATATTAAAGGACTAAAGGCAGGATTACTGTAATATGCTCTACAGTCTTAAAGGTACAGTATCCCACAAGTCCCAATAGGTCCACGGATGGCCCTTAAAGGCCCAGTAGCAGTAATATAAACTATTACATGCCCAAATATAGTTTTTACAGTGCAATATGTCCAGGGGCCATAGTCGCAGGGCAGGAGGCTAGCAACCAGGCTTCTCCAGTTCTCAGTGGCGAGGTTGGTTTCGTCACACCTCCCTTATCCCCCATTTATACAGTATTAATGTTATACAGTAACACCTCCCTTATCCCCCATTTATACAGTATTAGTGTTATATAGTAATACCTCCTGTATCCCATTTATACAGTATTAGTGTAATACAGTAATACCTCCCTTATCCTCCATTTATACAGTATTAGTGTTATACAGTAATACCTCCCTTATTCCCCATTTATACAGTATTAATGTTATACAGTAATACCTCCCTTATCCCCATTTATACAGTATTAGTGTAATACAGTAATACCTCCCTTATCCCCCATTTATACAGTATTAGTGTTATATAGTAATACCTCCTGTATCCCATTTATACAGTATTAGTGTAATACAGTAATACCCCCTTATCCCCCATTTATACAGTATTAATGTTATACAGTGATACCTCCCTTATCCCCCATTTATACAGTATTAGTATTATACAGTAATACCTCCCTATCTGCCATTTATACAGTATTAATGTTATACAGTAATACATCCCTTATTCCCCATTTATACAGTATTAGTGTAATACAGTAATACCTCCCTTATCCCCCATTTATACAGTATTAATGTTATACAGTAATACCTCCGTTACCCCCATTTATACAGTATTAATGTTATACAGTAATACCTCTCTTATCCCCAATTTATACAGCATTAGTGTTATACAGTAATTCCTCTCTTATCCCCCATTTATACAGTATTAGTGTAATACCTCCCTTATCCCCCATTTATACAGTATTACTGTTATACAGTAATACCTCCCTTATCCCCCATTTATACAGTATTAGTGTAATACAGTAATACTTCCCTTATCCCCCATGTATACAGTATTAATGTTATACATTAATACCTCCCTTATCCCCCATTTATACAGTATTAGTGTTATATAGTAATACCTCCTTTATCCCATTTATACAATATTAGTGTAATATAGTAATACCCCCTTATCCCCCATTTATACAGTATTAGTGTTATACAGTAATACCTCCATTATCCCCCATGTATACAGTATTAGTGTTATACAGTAATACCTCCCTTATCCCCCATTTATACAGTATTAGTGTTATACAGTAATACCTCCCTTATCCCCCATTTATTCAGTATTAGTGTTATACAGTAATACCTCCCTTATCCCCCATTTATTCAGTATTCGTGTTATACAGTAATACCTCCCTTATTCCCCATTTATACAGTATTAGTGTAGTACAGTAATACCTCCCTTATCCCCCATTTATACAGTATTAATGTTATACAGTAATACCTCCCTTATCCCCCATTTATACAGTATTACTGTTATACAGTAATACCTCCCTTATTCCCCATTTATACAGTATTAATGTAATACAGTAATACCTCACTTATCCCCCATTTATACAGTATTAATGTTATACAGTAATACCTCCCTTATCCCCCATTTATACAGTATTAGTGTAATACAGTAATACCTCCCTTATCCCCATTTATACAGTATTAGTGTTATACAGTAATACCTCCCTTATCCCCCATTTATACAGTATTAATGTAATACAGTAATACCTCACTTATCTCCCATTTATACAGTATTAGTATTACACAGTAATACTTCCCTTATCCCCCATTTATACAGTATTAGTGTAATACAGTAATACCCCCCTTATCCACCATTTATACAGTATTAGTGTAATACAGTAATACCTCCCTTATCCACCATTTATACAGTATTAGTGTTATACATTAATACCTCCCTTATCCCCAATTTATACAGTATTAGTGTTATACAGTAATACCTCCCTTATCCCCCATTTATACAGTATTAGTGTAATACAGTAATACGTCCCTTATCCCCCATTTATACAGTATTAGTGTAATACAGTAATACCTCCCTTATCCCCCATTTATACAGTATTAGTGTTATACAGTAATACCTCCCTTATCCCCCATTTATACAGTATTAGTGTTATACAGTAATACCTCCCTTATCCCCCATTTATACAGTATTAGTGTAATACAGTAATACCTCCCTTATCCCCCATTTATACAGTATTAGTGCAATACATTAATACCTCCCTTATCCCCCATTTATACATTATTAGTGTTATACATTAATACCTCCCTTATCCCCCATTTATACAGTATTAGTGTTATACAGTAATACCTCCCTTATCCCCCATTTATACAGTATTAGTGTAATACAGTAATACCTCCCTTATCCCCCATTTATACAGTATTAGTGTAATACAGTAATACCTCCCTTATCCCCCATTTATGCAGTATTAGTGTAATACAGTAATACCTCCCTTATCCCCCATTTATACAGTATTAGTGTTATACAGTAATACCTCCCTTATCCCCCATTTATACATTATTAGTGTTGTAGGGTTCTAATTTACCATACAAAGAAATCCCCTCGCAATATTGTTTGTAAAGTCATTGTACTTTTTGTTTTAAGCATTCTTATCACCTTGAATAAATAGCAGCTGGACTTTACACTCCATACTAGTTTTAAATTCTGTTTTACTATAGCTATTCTAAGGACATTCGCTATTCACTATACGTGACGTATGCTGCACCCATCCCATTCTGCCTCACACATACCTGCGTCATTCCTCCCGTTATATAGCTATGACATTGCACAGCACTGTAGAGAACAGTAGCAGTATCAAGGAACAGAGAGTGATAGAGCACATACCAGCCATAGAGAGTGCTTGAAAAACTTCTAGAGCTGAATAGTTTTAGTCGTTTTACAGCTTCGATATTCTCCAAAATGGAGATGCCACGAGTATCATTTGTACATCTGCTGATTTTTGCACTGACAGCCTGTAAGTAAATTCTTATTTGTTATATTTTTCTAATCGTAAACTATTGGGGGTTTCTTTATGGAACTTTAAATTATAATTCATTGAAAATAAATTGGAAGATTTAGAAAAAAAATATATACATCTGATTTGGAAAATTCTTAAGTTATCAAAATCAAAAAAAATTGTTAAATGTTGAAGTTTTTTTTTCAGTTCACTATATCTTGTTTTATAGTGAATAAACTCATTGGAAATTAACATTTGTTAATATTAGTATTAAGGGCAATTTGCGGAAAAAAAAAATTATATTACAAAACAAATTTTCTCTCTAAATAAACTAATATGATATATAATAATAGGAGCATTGATGATGAATTCATTCCTGTTAATTTATTATTTAAGCACTTTGTATTTTAAAAATGTTTTTGAAATAGCTTCATCTTTTATAATTGATGGACAGAAATATGTATTCTAAGCATAAATTGTAACAGGCTTTCCTCCATCAAAAAATGTATCTTAGCTTTTATTTTTCTATCTACTTATCAAACAATACATTAATTTGTTAGCCTTTTGATAGTGGCATGATCTTTATTGTTCTTACTGTATATAACCCTTTCTTTGGCTATAAGTGAAAACCCCTTTCTTCCACTCACAATTCGTGACCTCTTGTCTGTTGTGTATTCCTGCTATTGAACACATAGCGATTTGTTCTGACCCTCTGTATATTTATATTATGCTATCATATCCCTCTAAAATGACAATTTTCTAAAGAAAACAAATCCAGTTTTTCTAGCCTTATCTCATAACTGATGTTTTCCATCCCACTAACTAATTTTGTAGCTTGCTTCTGCATTTTTGCTTCTGCATTTTTTTAGTTCTGCAATATCCTTCTTTAAAACTGGTTCCCAAAATTGCACAGCATATTCAAAGTGGGGTCCTACCATTGATTATAAAAAAGCTAAATTATATTTACAATATCAGACTGGAATTGCATACTGTTGCCTAGGTTGTTACCTATAATTGTTCCCAAATACTTTTCATTTAATTGTATCCCTAACTCAACCCATAAAATATATTTTCACGTATAAATACAATTTTTATTAATATTGTATGTGCTTAGTGCTTTATCTGCTCAATTTTAAAGACCATTATCAATTAAAAAGTATGGGTTTTTGTGTTTCCATATTCTGTCTAATATTTAAAAAAATATTGTTCAGTACAAAGCTCTAATGAAAACTAAGTAGAGAATGAAAGATATAATCCACTGGTAGAAAAATTCTAAACGTCATTTGTTTTGTTATTAAATAATGCTCCTTCAGCTGTATTGAAAGCCAACATTTTAATGGTTTCAACATTATATAAATTATGATATTCCAAAATCCTTTTCAAAAAAATTTAACATTTTGGGGGAAAAAATGTGCATAATAATATTATGCAAAGACAATTTTTCAAATATATTCATTTTCCTGCCACCTGTAAATCTTGTATTTACTATTTAACAAGTTAGAGTATATAAATAATTTGTTTGTATAGGCCATATGTACAATACAATTGTACAGTTACAAAACATACATTGAATTATGAAAATAATATATATATATATATATATATATATATTTTAAATAACTTACAGATTTATTTATCACATGGGCTAATTACATCATGGGCTAATTATATTGAACATGAGAATTAATATTTGCAATAAATGTTTAAAAATTAGAGAAATCTCAATTTAAAGACATTAATAAACATACGTGTCATTTTTTTAGGTTTACCAATTGAATGGCATTTTAAGACACATCATATATGAAACTACAGTAAATAACAAAATCACATTTATTCTCACCAAAGTAGCTTTCTTAATCTCTATGGAAAATATATAAAAGACACTGCTCCAGGCTGTAAAAAAATAAACTTAGTTAGTTTTCTAGAAAGTACATTCATATAAGTACCAATACTAGCACAATTTGTTGTGGTTATAATGATGCAGTAAAACATTGAATTACCACTGGAGCTTTGAGACAAAAGTTTACTTATTTTTCAATGTGAAAAGTACAAGGCAAAATTCCATTCAATTAGATAAGTTTATCTTTTGTAATTGAATAGCACCTTCCTAAGGAAGTCAATAGGAAAGTTCTTTAAAACTCATGTAATACAATCTAGCCCTATATCTTCCACTTGGTTAAGACGTGATCTATAATTATTTCCTACCTTTGTCAATAATGCACTTCCATTAGATTTTAGGCAAAAAATAAAAAATAAGAATGAAAAAATAAGTAATATTCTCAGCATTGTTTAGTAGATTTTTTTTTTACCTATTTGCAAACACATTTTAATGTAGGCATTACTCACTGTTCAGTAAATAACACTGTGTATAGACGAAAGGAATGAGAACAGAATGGGGTTTATATGAAACAAAAATGCAAATTGATAGTATAATTTTTTTTTAAATGCCTTTATTATTTTAATATTTTTTTTTTTCACAACAATCAATAGCCTTTAATTCACAGTTTATTAAATTAAGCCCTAGAAGTGACACTGAGGAAGAATAGATATCTGTCACAAATAGTGAATTATGATGAACGGCCAACCAAATAGTGGTATTGAAGACAAAATATTAGTGTCCCAAATCTGAATTTAACTCATAAGTACATTAGAACAAGCACTGTGAAGTGTAGCTGAGGAACAAAATTGAGAATAACTGCTTTACTATGAAGACTAAATTATTTAAATGATAATATATAAAACATTTACTTGAACAGGTCCAGGAGTTAGCCAAGACCCCACCACAACTGAAACCACTTATGGATCCTCAAGTTCACATGAAACGAGCACGGAAGAAATGTCCAGTCCCACTGAATACACCACGTATGAAACCTCCATTTCACCCGAATCAACCACAAAAGAAACATCGGGTCAAACTGAATCAACTACATATGAACACTCCAGCTCACCTGAAACAAGCACAGAAGAAACATCCAAGCCAACTGAATCAACCACATATGAACCATCCAGCTCACCTGAAACAAGCCCAGAAGGATCATCTAGTCAAACTGAATCCACCACAAATAAACCCTTCAGCTCACCTGAAACAAACACAGAAGGAATGACCAGTCCAACTGAATCAGGTCCAACTGAATCAACCAAATATGAACCCTCCAGCTCACCTGAAACAAGCCCAGAAGGAACATCAGGTCCAACTAAATCCACCACATGTGAACCCACCAGCTCCCCTGAAACAAGCACAGACGAAACATCAGTTCCAACTGAATCAACCACATGTGAACCCACCAGCTCACCTGAAATAATCACAGAAGAAACATCTGGCACGTCTTACTCGACCACATATGAACCCAAAGCAAGCCCAGAAGAAACTTCCAGTCCTACTGAATCAACCACATATGAACTCTCCAGCTCACCTGAAACAAGCACAGAAGAAATGTCCAGTCCAACTGCACTGAACACATATAAACCCTCCAGCTCACCTGAAACAAGCACAGAAGAAACATCCAGTCCAACTCAATTCACCACATATAAACCCTCTAGCTCGCCTAAAACAAGCACAGAAGAAACAATCAGCCCTACTGAAACAACTATTTACGAATCCTCCATTTCACCTGAAGCAACCACAAAAGAAGCATCAGGTCCAACTGAATCAACCACATATGCACCCTCCAACTCACCTGAGACAAGCACAGAAGAAACCTCGAGTCAAACTCAATCCACCACATATGAACTCTCCAGCTCACCTGAAACAAGCACAGAAGAAATGTCCAGTCCAACTGCATTGAGCACATATGAACCCTCCAGTTCACCTGAAACAACAAAAGACAAAGCATCAGATCCAACTGATTCAACCACATATGAACCCTCTAGCTCTTCTGAAACAAGCACAGAAGAAACGATCAGCCCAACTGAAACAACTATGTATGAATCCTCCGTTTCACCTGAAGCAACCACAAAAGAAACATCAGGTCCAACTGAATTAACCACATATGCACCCTCCAACTCACCCGAAACAAGCACAGAAGAAACATCCAGCCCAACTGAATCAACCACATATGCACCCTCTAGTTCACCCGAAACAGGCACAGAAGAAATTTCCAGTCCAACTGCAGTGAGCACATATGAACCCTCCAGCTCACCTGAAACCAGCACAGAAGAAACATCCAGTCCAACTCAATCCACCACATATAAACCCTCCAGCTCACCTGAAACAAGTACAGAAGAAATTTCCAGTCCAACTGCACTGAGCACATATGAACCCTCCAGCTCACCTGAAACAAGCACAGAAGAAAAATCCAGTCAAACTCAATCCACCACATATGAACCGTCCAGTTCACCTGAAACAAGCACAGAAGAAATGTCCAGTCCAACTGCATTGAGCACATATGAACCCTACAGTTCAACTGAAACAACAAAAGACAAAGCATCAGATCCAACTGATTCGACCACATATGAACCCTCTGGCCCGACTGAAACAAGCACAGAAGAAACGATCAGCCCAACTGAAACAACTATGTATGAATCCTCCATTTCACCTGAAGCAACCACAAAAGAAACATCAGGTCCAACTGAATCAACCACATATGCACCCTCCAACTCACCCGAGACAAGCACAGAAGAAACATCCAGTCAAACTCAATCCACCACATATGAACCCTCCAGTTCACCTGAAACAAGCACAGAAAAAATGTCCAGTCCAACTGCATTTAGCACATATGAACCCTCCAGTTCACCTGAAACAACAAAAGACAAAGCATCAGATCCAACTGATTCGACCACATATGAACCCTCTAGCTCGCCTGAAACAAGCACAGAAGAAACGATCAGCCCAACTGAAACAACTATGTATGAATCCTCCATTTCACCTGAAGCAACCACAAAAGAAACATCAGGTCCAACTGAATCAACCACATATGCACCCTCCAACTCACCCGAGACAAGCACAGAAGAAACATCCAGTCAAACTCAATCCACCACATATGAACCCTCCAGTTCACCTGAAACAAGCACAGAAAAAATGTCCAGTCCAACTGCATTTAGCACATATGAACCCTCCAGTTCACCTGAAACAACAAAAGACAAAGCATCAGATCCAACTGATTCAACCACATATGAACCCTCTGGCCCGACTGAAACAAGCACAGAAGAAACGATCAGCCCAACTGAAACAACTATGTATGAATCCTCCATTTCACCTGAAGCAACCACAAAAGAAACATCAGGTCCAACTGAATCAACCACATATGCACCCTCCAACTCACCCGAAACAGGCACAAAAGAAATTTCCAGTCCAACTGCAGTGAGCACATATGAACCCTCCAGCTCACCTGAAACCAGCACAGAAGAAACATCCAGTCCAACTCAATCCATCACATATAAACCCTCCAGCTCACCTGAAACAAGCACAGAAGAAATTTCCAGTCCAACTGCACTGAGCACATATGAACCCTCCAGCTCACCTGAAACCAGCACAGAAGAAACATCCAGTCCAACTCAATCCACCACATATAAACCCTCCAGCTCACCTGAAACAAGCACAGAAGAAAAATCCAGTCAAACTCAATCCACCACCTATGAACCGTCCAGTTCACCTGAAACAAGCACAGAAGAAATGTCCAGTCCAACTGCATTGAGCACATATGAACCCTACAGTTCAACTGAAACAACAAAAGACAAAGCATCAGATCCAACTGATTCGACCACATATGAACCCTCTGGCCCGACTGAAACAAGCACAGAAGAAACGATCAGCCCAACTGAAACAACTATGTATGAATCCTCCATTTCACCTGAAGCAACCACAAAAGAAACATCAGGTCCAACTGAATCAACCACATATGCACCCTCCAACTCACCCGAGACAAGCACAGAAGAAACATCCAGTCAAACTCAATCCACCACATATGAACCCTCCAGTTCACCTGAAACAAGCACAGAAAAAATGTCCAGTCCAACTGCATTTAGCACATATGAACCCTCCAGTTCACCTGAAACAACAAAAGACAAAGCATCAGATCCAACTGATTCGACCACATATGAACCCTCTAGCTCGCCTGAAACAAGCACAGAAGAAACGATCAGCCCAACTGAAACAACTATGTATGAATCCTCCATTTCACCTGAAGCAACCACAAAAGAAACATCAGGTCCAACTGAATCAACCACATATGCACCCTCCAACTCACCCGAAACAGGCACAGAAGAAATTTCCAGTCCAACTGCAGTGAGCACATATGAACCCTCCAGCTCACCTGAAACCAGCACAGAAGAAACATCCAGTCCAACTCAATCCATCACATATAAACCCTCCAGCTCACCTGAAACAAGCACAGAAGAAATTTCCAGTCCAACTGCACTGAGCACATATGAACCCTCCAGCTCACCTGAAACCAGCACAGAAGAAACATCCAGTCCAACTCAATCCACCACATATAAACCCTCCGGCTCACCTGAAACAAGCACAGAAGAAATTTCCAGTCCAACTGCAGTGAGCACATATGAACCCTCCAGCTCACCTGAAACAAGCACAGAAGAAACATCCAGTCAAACTCAATCCACCACATATGAACCCTCCAGTTCACCTGAAACAAGCACAGAAGAAATGCCCAGTCCAACTGCATTGAGCACATATGAACCCTACAGTTCACCTGAAACAACAAAAGACAAAGCATCAGATCCAACTGATAAGACCACATATGAACCCTCTAGCTCGCCTGAAACAAGCACAGAAGAAACGATCAGCCCAACTGAAACAACTATGTATGAATCCTCCATTTCACCTGAAGCAACCACAAAAGAAACATCAGGTCCAACTGAATCAACCACATATGCACCCTCCAACTCACCCGAGACAAGCACAGAAGAAACATCCAGTCAAACTCAATCCACCACATATGAACCCTCCAGTTCACCTGAAACAAGCACAGAAAAAATGTCCAGTCCAACTGCATTTAGCACATATGAACCCTCCAGTTCACCTGAAACAACAAAAGACAAAGCATCAGATCCAACTGATTCGACCACATATGAACCCTCTGGCCCGACTGAAACAAGCACAGAAGAAACGATCAGCCCAACTGAAACAACTATGTATGAATCCTCTATTTCACCTGAAGCAACCACAAAAGAAACATCAGGTCCAACTGAATCAACCACATATGCACCCTCCAACTCACCCGAGACAAGCACAGAAGAAACATCCAGTCAAACTCAATCCACCACATATGAACCCTCCAGTTCACCTGAAACAAGCACAGAAAAAATGTCCAGTCCAACTGCATTTAGCACATATGAACCCTCCAGTTCACCTGAAACAACAAAAGACAAAGCATCAGATCCAACTGATTCGACCACATATGAACCCTCTGCCCCGACTGAAACAAGCACAGAAGAAACGATCAGCCCAACTGAAACAACTATGTATGAATCCTCCATTTCACCTGAAGCAACCACAAAAGAAACATCAGGTCCAACTGAATCAACCACATATGCACCCTCCAACTCACCCGAGACAAGCACAGAAGAAACATTCAGTCAAACTCAATCCACCACATATGAACCCTCCAGTTCACCTGAAACAAGCACAGAAAAAATGTCCAGTCCAACTGCATTTAGCACATATGAACCCTCCAGTTCACCTGAAACAACAAAAGACAAAGCATCAGATCCAACTGATTCGACCACATATGAACCCTCTGGCCCGACTGAAACAAGCACAGAAGAAACGATCAGCCCAACTGAAACAACTATGTATGAATCCTCCATTTCACCTGAAGCAACCACAAAAGAAACATCAGGTCCAACTGAATCAACCACATATGCACCCTCCAACTCATCCGAGACAAGCACAGAAGAAACATCCAGTCAAACTCAATCCACCACATATGAACCCTCCAGTTCACCTGAAACAAGCACAGAAGAAATGTCCAGTCCAACTGCATTGAGCACATATGAACCCTCCAGTTCACCTGAAACAACAAAATACAAAGCATCAGATCCAACTGATTCGACCACATATGAACCCTCTGGCCCGACTGAAACAAGCAGAGAAGAAACGATCAGCCCAACTGAAACAACTATGTATGAATCCTCCGTTTCACCTGAAGCAACCACAAAAGAAACATCAGGTCCAACTAAATCAACCACATATGCACCCTCCAACTCACCCGAAACAAGCACAGAAGAAATGTCCAGTCACACTGAATCAACCACAAATGAACCTTCCGGCTTACCTAAAGCAACGACAGAAGAAACAACCACAACAAGGCTAACAAACACAATTCCAACTGGACCACATATGTCAACAGATCCACTAGCTGTATCATCATTAAGCCCAACAGCATTCACTACCATTTCAAGTTCTGCAGTTTCATATCCTAATACAGCCTCTAATGTTTCTACAACATCGTTGCCAGGAACTTCCTCTAAGCCAGGTGAGAATGTGTTGTTGATCGATTACTACTTTCAATATTTTTAATCACATGTGTGACTTTAGGTAGAACATTTCTGATGCAATCATATGAAGATAGCATATATTAAGTAAACTACTAGTCTATTGGGACAACTTTTTTATTTTTCTCTTATACTGACAAAACATCTATTATATAAAACATCTATTATATAAACCACCAAAACCTTTTGGCAATTGAATCCCCTCTACATTATTTTTGTGATATTTTTCTCAATTGAAGTTAAATTGGGGGGGGGGGGGATGGATTGAAGCATAGATAAGATGATGTGGTCTGGGTGTCTATAGTGCCCCTTTAAACATTCTTCCCTTTAGTATAAAAGTCTCTTATCCCACGTTTTAAATCATGTTTTCATTAATGCTTTTGCTCACCTCACATTGTTAATTATAGTCTTTTATGTCTTGAATTAGGTCTTCAGTGTCAAAATGGAGGTTATTATGATAGCACAAAGTGTGTTTGTGGACCTAACTTCTATGGACCTCTATGCGAATTCATCATAAATGAGATCAGACCAAGTAAGTTTACTGTGGATGTGTTACTTACAAAACACAAGAGAAAAAAAACAAACATTTGAGATTGGTGGGGGCTAAGGAGATGCTTATAAGCTCATCTTTATTATTTACGTACCTAAGTTTGTAACTAGATTGTGATCTGGAGTCCACATTTTGTAGATATGATATCAGAATAGGAAAATGTATATAGTTACACAGTGCACTTTTATACTGCATGTATGCATTCATCATTTGCACTTATTGTGTATGTAGTAATGTTTCACAGCCTTTAAAGGCCTAGCACATCTATTTTCTATTATATGTGTATTTATGGGCTATTACATTTTATATGTGCAGCTTGTCACTTTGATATATAATACTTTATAAAATATCTTTTGTAATTTGTACTATTCTAATTGTATTAGCGCTTCTTGTACTTGGCTTTGTTTTTAATTATCACAATAGGAATACTTACATTCTTTTTACTTCAGTGTTTCATTAAATGCAAACCATACAGTTTATACAATTCCCTGTTCCCATACTATTCCTGCACACGTGATACAAAGCAGAACTCACACTTGGTGTATAGTTAGTAATTATTAACTCAGATTTGTATCATGTTTTATATTCAAATCTTGTGACTAGAGCAAATAAAGGCTTTTTTTTTCGTATCTGTCCTTATTTGTTGTTTGTTTGTTTTTTTTTCCTTTCAATCCAGTACATGGTAGCAAAAACGTAATATAGTAAAGATGTTAATCTGATCGATCTTTTCTGTTCATGAAATTGTAGATAAACTCAATGCTACAGTAAATGTCACAGTGAAAGTGTGGAATGAGAATTATGTGCCGGATCTGGGGAATAAAACATCAAAAGCATATCTTGCATTTCAACAAAGGTTTAAAGAACAGGTATGTATGGATAAGAGCCTGTTCTCTTCTTGTTTATTAACTCAATGATTGGGCTCATGCCCTGCTCTTTCAGCCCTATAGATTTGTTATATTATTCTACTGCCTCCCCTCTCCTTCCTTTTATCTAGTATGGTAAAGAACCAAATTACTCACATGCTGCACTCATTAGTTGTGTAGAGCCATTTTTCTCATACCAGCTCTCTAGAGCTACCTGCGGTCTATGATATAGTCATTACCCAGATTATTGAAATAGGGATATCAATAACCCTGGACAATTATTGGTCCTTGAGGACTGGTTCTCTGATTGTCTGTTACCATCAAATACAGAATGTTTACCACATCAATATGGATTGGTGGGAGTATACCAATAACACTTATGAGTAGAGGTCTTTGGAATGTCTAAGTCATAGTATCAACTCTTACAATATACTACTTTGGGTCATAAACATCACCTTAGTCCTAAGTAATGGTGGAAACATTTTAATCATTTCTCTTTTTTTCCCCCTTGTGCAGATGGACCTTGTGTACACAAAGGCGAAATTTCCCAACTACTTGGGTGTTGAGATAATCTCTCTCAGGTGAGATCCAGATTATATAAACAAAGTTATAAACTAGGTTTTTGATTACAGAGACTAGAAAAAAGATTCATGAGTGATACTCTAGATTTATAAGAAATACCAGAAGTTGGAAAAGCGATATGAACATGCTCTCCATCCAAAGTTGCTTGTTTCTAGAGCTTCCAGAGAGAGCTATATAATAGTGGCTCAAGTCACAAATTAGTGATATGATATATGTTGGTCTTTGCTGCCAATCCGTCAGAATATCAAGAATGTCAAAAGCTTCAAGTAAATAGAGGTGCAAAAGGGGTTAGATAAAAAAGCATAATTTTCATGCTTAAAATAAAATATTAATACTTGAATAAAGGGATAGAAACATCCTGACAACACTGCTCTTCAGATTAAAAAAAAATATTTAGATGATTTGCATTGATTAATAATAATACACCCAAGATCAAGCTCTTTAATTACACATTCTGCGGAATTCATATTAAACTTTGGAATGTTATGAATGTGGACTAGCCTAGTATCAGTGGTGATGGGTAGAACAACAGCAAGTAAAAAATAAAAAGCGGTTTAGTAATTCCAGGCGAGCTGGCATAATGGCAACAAGTAAGTTAAGGTGATTCGGAATAACAAAATACGTTTCTTCTCTTCAACAGCCAAGGAAGTATCATTGTCGAGCACTTGGTCTTACTGGATGTCTATGCAGAGGAATATGACATTATTGCTGATAACATTGAGATAGTCTTAAACAACACAAATTGTACAAACTACATGAATAACGGTAAGATGTCAAAGCTTCTGTGAAAATATGTAGTAGAAAATTGTATTAAAATACAAATGTAATCATCTACATGGATACACCTGCATCTAAATGTAGATTATATTTGAATGTTATGATTACAATTTTATGCTTCATCGTCATAAAAAAAATCAACTCAAATCAATAACACTCTACAGTTTAAGACTGACTTTATAGTAACACATGGTGACAATGCTGGACCTACATCTGCAACTGATTTTTTTAATTTAATTTTTTTATTTTTTACAGATCTCCTGTGCTTTACTCCAAACAACACACACGTTACAAGGCAAAACCTAAATATACCAGGTAAGATACCTTATGTCATGATTGTACTGAGAGTCACTGATGAGTTTAGAGGATTTAGTGAGCAGTTCATCCATATGTTTACTATATGTTTGGGATGAATGTATTGACATTTTGGGAATTAAGTATTACACATGGGCAGCTTCCTTGCTGGATTAGTTGCTGGATACCTTTTTGTTCCCTCACTTCCCTAATAATTATGCCTCACAAGGTCATTTCATAAGCAAATTGCAACACTAAAAGTGCCAGTATCAGTGCTAACTTCGTATAATGTTATAATAAGCTTCCCTATACTTGAATGCAATGTCAGTTGCTATTATGTCTATAGGTCTGTATACATTAGAACTCTTTCCTTCAATGTGTTTGTTAGTAGTTGATGAGAGGCCACATCTTGGTATTAGTCATTTCTATGGCAAAGTAATAGTGAGTCGTGTGCTTTTGTCTGATCATGATGCAAATGTTAAAAAAATGGGGGGCAATAAGTGCTTACACCATATCACCCTGCTAAATTCTCTGTCACCTTAACATCATGATTTTTTATTATTATTATTATTATTATTATTATTATTATTATTATTATTATTATTATTCTTTATTGAGTGCAAATACAGTAGGAGTTGAGACCCATATTCCCATGAGAGCTTATATTCAAGATGGATAGGAGGGGTATGAAAGAATTTATGGTGAGAATTATGTTAATACAGAGTGAGATGAGGGCATTTATTGGTTCAATGGAATGTGTTAGTTTGTTCATGGCTTCTCTGAATAAAAACTTAATTAGAGAGCATTTAAAGTAAAGAAAACTAGCATTCCAGAGGGTTGGTGTTACACAAGAGAAGTCCTGCTGTCTACCATGAGAAGATGTGATTATAGAAGATTCAAGGAGCAGGTCATTGCTAGATCTTAGAGGGCAGGATGGAGTATATTTGTTCATAAGTGAGAACAGGTATTGGGGAGTGGGGTTAGTAAATGTTTTGTAGGTCAGGGTGAGTATTTGTAAGTTTAATTCTGCTGTTAATTGGAAGCCAATAAACGGACTTGCAAAGAGGTGCAGCAGACAGACACATAGTATTGGGTAAGGTGGATTAATATGGCAGAGCCATTTTGCATGGACTTAAGGTAGGAGAGACGGCTGAGAGAAAGGACATTTAATAGTTTTTGCAGTAGTAAAGACGAGAAATGTCAAGGGAATGGGTGAGTTGCTTAGTTTTGTGAATGTTTAGAAATGGCCAGATATTGGAAATGTTGCATAAGGGCTTGCAGTAGCTAGAATAAAACAGTTGGATGTGGGCATGAATGACAGGTTGGAGTCAATTGTAACTTTGAGACAGTGGACTTTTGGTGATGTGGAGAGAGTGATAGAGAAGTCAGAAATTAGAGTAGAGCTAATGGGGGGCAGGGGACAGGAGAAAGAGCCCCGTCTTGTACATATTAATCTTCAGGTGGCATGAACACTTGCACAAGAAATAAAGCTGGCATAAATTACCTTATGGCCCAATCCCATCCTCAAGTCCTTCATAAAATGAAACGTAACTGTTTATATATGATAAAACTAGAGGAAAGCTGCCAGGGCTTCCAACCATTTTCAGCTTGATCATCCTTCATTCCCTATGGTTCTGGTATGCTGAAGTTGCTCTAGTAATGATGGTGATAGATTTAACAGTAAACAACAGTATTCAAAATAGTGTTTAATAATGTATATCAGGTGTTTTGTTTTTGCTTGATGCATGATTCCCTGATGTCACCATAAAGTACATTCAGCATTCAGTTATCATGAATATTGACATATGTTTCTACTTTCCAGGTATCTGCTTGCAACAATTAACCATCCCCATTGAGGTTCGGAACTTTTATTCACCAAAAAATGTCTCTGGAGTTATTCTATGTGTGTCCAACTGCAGTACCAACAGTGACTCTTTTATAAACTGTAACAAGGGACAATGTTCGGTCACCCAACAAGGACCAAAATGCTAGTAAGTAAAATCCACACACAATATATCTTCTGAATATTACATACCATCTCCAACAATGTATCTGTTCTGTTAATCAATTTTTTTTGTATTGATATTTTAAAACCTGTAAAATGATGCTGAAAACACTTATCTTTAACTCACTAATAAAAATACCAAATAAAGACAAGGTACCTTAGTGGTAGCTACAAAAAAAACTTCAGTAAAATGACTGCATGGCAACCCATGCCCATGGCAACCCATTCAGGTTTTTATACAAAAGCTCACTATATGAAAATAGTGATGGCATTACATGGGCATACTTGTGGATATCAAGTGCAGTCCTTCTATATCTTATAGTTATATTATCATGTGGGGAAGGACTTGACTCTGGTTGGGCAGACAATGGTTGGGTAATGCAGGGGCATAAAGGATGGGAGTAAACATAATTTTTTGAATTCATTGATTGTCAAAGAACCATGATTCAATAGCAAATGCTGCTGTCCAGAGATTCCAGAGAGAGTTACCACTTAAAATTTTGAACACTACTACTTCACTTATTATCATTACAAAAAAACAGCATACCTAATAGTGTGAACTCTAAAATATCTGTGAATTAGTTAGTTGATGGATACATTGGTCTGAAAGAACTCTCAATTCTCCTTCCTCATATACATCTATTTTCTGTTGGATTATTAGGCCTTATGTTTTTCACTTCACTTTCTATTTGTTTGGAAAACCACACTTCTCACAAATCACAATCTAGAGTGCTCAAATCCGACATGAGGCTGGCAAAACAGCAACATACAAGTCAACCAACAAAGATGATCCAGACATAACATTGAATTACTGGCCTAATTCAATAAAAATCAAAGTATAATAGCAACATTGTGACCTCCAGATGAGGTCTTTATCAAGTTTGATAAAGACCTCATCTGGAGGCCGAAATGTTGCTGCTATACTTTGTTCTTCATTAAATCTGCCAGTTATTAAACCTTGAGTGTCTGGATGATCTTTGCTGGTTCTCACTTCAGTCTCAAGCTGATCTCTCACTCTTTTTATGCTCTTTCACCAAAGATCATTATCTCAGATGTTCCCTTTGCTCTATTTGTAGTTGTGTATCATCGGACCAGTTCTGGTATTCAGGAGACAGATGCCAAGTATCTATCAGTAAACCTGGTGTGTACGGTGGAGTGGCTGCTGGTCTGGCCGTACTTCTCATTATTATTTTGACTCTGGCTATAATTCTGTGCAGACGGAGACGTCAAGCTTCAGAGAAGTGAGTACACTTTTTAATCATGTTTAAGAATTGGGGTAAAAAGGATTACATTCTTTCCCCTATTGTAACATTTAGAAAGTTGGTTAAATGTACACATTGCTCAAAACATAAGTTAGTAATAAGAGTGTGTGACAAAATGCCAATGAAACATCATCTGTGATATAAGTCTATCAGCAGAGACTATTACCAAGAAATTGGGTCAAGCCAGTAACTACAGCTACCCCAGCTAGGTTTACCATTTGGTGTGGTGAAATACCTAAATAAATAATAAATACTACAAAGTTGAGATAACAGGTATTAAACAACATAATATTAATAATAAAGTAAAATAGTCATACAAGGGTTTGTGAAGACAAATACAATCGGGAATATGTCTTTTACCTGTATAAGCCACAATATGCACATTAACGGGTGTTGTTTTTCAGTTAACACACATAACTGTTGTAACCAACACATAGCACAGTACATCGCTGCTGCAGACTAATTTACATCCAGCAGGTGGCATTGCACAGGCCCCACAGCCAGACAGAAGATTATACAAGACATTTCTCAAATAATATTACAATGCACACCATGTACCTATAATTGGAACATATATAAACATAAGAGTCATCCAGGGAACTGTATGCACTGTCAATCTAATGTTTCCAGTGATGGTGACTAGCATCACAGAGTGACATTAGTATTAAATCACAGTATGGTGCTTTATTACTCTAAAATTGTCAACCTAGCAGGACATTGCATTCCTTTTTTTCTATTGCAATGTGTCCTTAATACAAACTAAAAATAGACTAATAAATATAGTATAAATAGTATATACAAACAGTGATGATTTGGAAACAAATATCCAACTTGATTATTTTAGCCTATTTTTTGTAATTTGCTTTTCGATTCTCAACAATTCTGTGTTTAATGAATAAATCCCTATGAGTTTTAGGGATCAGACTTTTGCTGCACTTGAAAAGGTTTTGATCATAATAAATGTTGTAGATCATTATAATATTATAGCTGTTTCGCTGTTGAGGTTGTTATTAAACAAACTGCATTTATTAAATAAGCTGTTAGTTTTATGAGGAGTCTTGTGGGTGATACATTATTGCATGAAGAATATTCTGTGTATTTGTCATTAATTTAAAAGGATATTCTCTGAATATTTTCCTTTTAAATGTTCTCCTTTTTAGAGATTATATGTGTTTTTGAAGGGGATAGGTTCTACCACCTCTTACTCACTAATATCATATGGGGATGTTTAGCACCCTCAGTCAGCCTCTTTCATTTGCAGGCACTGTGCTGTGAGCATGCTCTGTACCAGGCAGGTAACTCTACTGTGTGTGCATGCACAACTTGTGCAAGTTAAGGAGACCACTTTGAATTATGGTAACAAGTTGTACATTTTTTACAAATATTCTGGTAGACTTATAGAGGAAGCAGATTTTTTCACTATACACTAGGAGAGTAAATAAAATAAAAAAAAACATGTCTCCCATTAAATTATACTTAGCAGCTTTTGGTTCATTTCCAAAACAAGGGTTCATTTAAAAACAAGGTTCATTTAAAAACTAGGGTTGCAGGTCAATGTGTTGTCAGTAAGTATTTAAACACCAGTACAAAATTCTATTGACTTAACTACTCCTTTCTCCTTTCCAGGCTGATAGACAAAGAGAATCGCTGGTATGAAGATGGCTGGGAAGCAGATGGTAAAGGTGAAAGTAAGTGTTGCAGATGATCATGTTTGTAGACCCTATGAGACTTTTGTGGAATATATAAATCCGTTAATTAATACCAGGCTAATTCCTCTGAATATCATTCCCCTGGCCTACAATCCGTGTGCTAAGCATGACTTGCAGAGTCCTATCAATGGCCTTCCTATGAAGAAGCATCAAGTTTTTAGTCTTTGTAACACAGAACATCACATTCTACTCTTTCCCGCTCAACATCTCTCCTTTCACCATTTATTATAATATAGAGCACAGCTATTTTAACTTTTTTTTCCGAGACATGCAGTTCATGACATTATTAACCTGTTACATTGGCATGACCAAAAAAAATATGTATTATCTATTAACCTGCATCTTCTCTTCTATAGGATCTGTGGACACCGAAAGTGGTGCAAGTAATTTCTATCCGGTCCTTGAGAATGTGAATACAGATGTCAAGGTGAGAAATGGGCACAGGCGTATACTAAATATCTGAATGCTGCATGACTTGTTAGGCAATACAAAAAATAATTATAGTAATTAATACCATTTAAATTATTCTAGATGTTGTGATTATCAAATTGTAGAACTCTTGTCATTTATCCAAACCTTTTGGAATATTAGTTCTACTGTATTAAACATCTCTCATTTTGTCAAATTTTTCTCCTTCAGATGACTGTTCCCCGACCAAGCCCCTATTTTGGGCCACGATCTGTACCAACAGCTATGTGGGAATCATCCACCTGAACACATCAATGAATATCGAAATGTTTTATAGGTGGAGGCCGTCAACAGGCATCTTACATTTCAAATGGCATATACTTTGTATATCCTTATATATTAAACAGATCCCAACAGAGGGGATAGTTGATAATAAAATCAAATAAACTGAACCACTGACACAGGACAGTTTTAGAATCTACATGTTTGTACTTAACCTTGGTTCTCTTAGACTACATGTGTCTACATGGATACCTCTAAATTGTAATTAATTATTTGACTTTGGCCTGGTGGCATATTTGAAGGTTTTGGGATATTTGCCCACTTTTGCCAAGCTCTGTAGACTGATTGACCACCCCACCATTATTTTGAAATGGAAAGTAATATGTGGGTAGTGGTATGGAGGTTGTATAGAAAGAGAAAGCATAAGGAAGTGCGGGAGTTTTCTAGAGAAATGGTTATGAACCAGACAAGAAAGTTGAGGCATACATCTGGACAAATTAGCTTAGTGATTTCCAGGAATGTCAAACTGTTTTATTTCTAAAATTTTACAGAGGTGGAACATACAAGTAGAAAGTAAAGGATGGAAACATTTTGTATACTCTACTGTGAAGAAAGCATTTGTATAGTCTAAATGCTAGAAAATGCTAGAAAAATAAATTTTTATGTAAAAAAAAGTATTAAATATATATTTATAGGCTGAAAAATAATCTGATAATTTATAATAACTTTGTTCTCCACTGTGATATATGTTATGCAGTCCACATTTTCACGTGCACATGATTTACATTTATTTATATTTAATGTGTATTTATTTAAGTAGAAATATTTATAAATAGGAATGTATTGTATTTACTCTTTTGTATATTCAATATTTAGTTTTATCAAATAAATCGTTCTAATATTGTATTTTGATAGTACTTCCCATTTATATCTCATATTAAAAATGTCATCCATTTACAATGTAGATTTCCTCCAACTTCTTTTTGTGTTTTTAATCTCCTCTCCATTTTTCAATTTTTGTTTCTCATCTTTATAAAACACCTTTTTTTTTCTGGCACCTCAAATTTGGAGGTGTGGTTCTGTAAAGGGGCTTTTGGGTCTTAGGGTGTTAATATTGGGAACCTGATATTGGGAAACTATTTCAATCTCTCTATATAAGTAAACATCTACCAGAAGGTAACTTAAATTATATATACAATACTAGTTTGCTTTCGTCCCTCTAGCATTGCTTTCATCTATTATATATATTTTTGTATTTTTACAAAAAGATTTAGAGCTAACTTATTATACATACCCATGTTGATCAGAGAGAAATGTATTGGAACCTGTATTGGTCTGATTCCAATATTACTCAAAGCCTAATAGGCTAAGTGGATGGGGAATCTGGTAGGCTATACCACTGATGGGGGAGAGGGAGGAGCACAAAAACCTACTATAATACACAGACCAAGGAGAATTTGGATACACTTTTCACATGATCACAATCTGGTAGAAAAACTTGCCAAGTGATTTATCTACAAACATTCCCACAGATGTTAGTGGGGACTTCTGTAGATAAATAATTTGAAAGGTGTTTTCTGGAAGACTGTGATCATTTAAAAAAGCTTATTCATAAATATTTTTATTTATAGAAGCAGCAGATAAGAAACAAAATGACATCTTTATGTTTCAAAACACACACGTTTCATAGTAACAGTTTGGCGTGATCGCTACACTTTGGACATTAGGTGTTTCTTGAGGGAGTGGGTAGTTAAGTGTTGATATAGATAACACATTTAAAAATATGCAGAGGTAAATAAACAAACAAATACATGACATGGACGGATCCAGAACCTAATCTTGGGAGTGGGTTGTAGTGGGTGATAGGAGATGTAATTTAGTCAGGGGCTGAAGTAGAGAGCTAGGGGTTGTAGTGGAGGGTATGGGATGTTATTTGAGGGTTACTAAATGTAGTGGGGGATAGGGACTGAAGTAGGTGGATAACTGCAATTGGGTAATGGGGAAGAAGTGCGGAAGATATGGGACTATAGTGGGGGGCAAGGACTATAGTAAGGGGATAGGGTCTGTAGTAGGGGTGTGGGTTGTAAAGAAAGTGTTGGGGGCTGTTGTAGGGGATATGGGGCTGCAAGTGGGGCATATGGGGCTGCAAGTGGGGGATAGGAGCTGTAGTGGGAGGCATAGGGGATGTAGTATGTGTATAGGAGCTTAGTGGGGGAATAAGGGCTGGAATTGGGATGCTAAGGGCTGTAGTGGGAATATAGGGGCTGCATTTAGAGGATAGGGGTTACATTTGGAGGATATGGTTGGTATTGGGAAGTTGTGTGGGTTAAGGGCTAAGAATGGGGGATAGAGGCTACAAGTGGGGGTAGGAACTGCAGGGGGGGTAAGAGTCTGTAGTAGGGGGGAGACTATATTACAGATAGGAGCTGCAGAGGGAGGTAAGGGCTGATATTTGATTTTATGGGCTTTAGTAGGGGTTAGCACTGTAGTTGTGTATATAGGCTGCAATTGGGGTAAGGGAGTAATTTGCTGTAGTCAAAACGCAGTCTCAGCCAGGTAGGTGGGGGGGGAGGGGGTGGAGTGGCTATATTTGTACAGCTATAATCACTGAAGCTACTCTGGAGAGCTATAAACACTGAGGGAAAGAGATCCCTTGGCAGTAATATCCCAGTGGACCATTACACTTCATTAACAAAATGAAGCCTAAAATATTTGAAATTATTAGGCTTGTGGAATCGGCTTCAAATAAATTACCCACAGATTACCCCTGCCCCTCCATGATGCCCCCCTCCATCATACTCTTCTCCCCTCCCCATGCCCATCCATAATGCCCTCCTCCATCATGCTCTCTACCTCCCTCCCCTCCCCTGCCCCTCCAGGATGCCCCCCTCCATCATGCTCTCACCCCTCATCCCCTCCCCTGCCCCTCCAGAATGTCCCCCCTCTATCATGCTCTCCCCCTCCCCTCCTCTGCCCCTCCTTGATTCTTTTCCCCCTCCCTTCCTTACCTGCTTGGCATGTGTGGTTCCTGGTCTGACAAGAAGTGCTCTCTCATTGAGCACTTCCTGTCAGTATGTGCACCCGCTCAGCCACACTACATACAGTGACCGGCTGGAGGGAAGCACTGTGTTGTGTGCTCCCCTTCTGACAGTCTCCAGGTGACCCTGGGCCCCAGGCTGGTTGCACTGTGCACCAGCCCTTAAGTTATGTGGGTGGACCATGGTCACAGGTGTCGACAGTGCGACAGGGCCCCCTGCAGTGGCGTGCCCATGTCACAATTGCGACCCCTAAGACCATAGTGGCTCTGTCACTGCCCCTAACCCCTTACTACACCCAGTGACTCATACCCATACCAGGGACAACAATGCACATCACTCCCAAAAAGGGTATAATCACTGTGGCTCATATACCTAAACCCCCATGTTCTCCTCCAAGAGACTTTCTCCCAAACCCCTGACCGCCTACCCCTCCACAACTCCTCAGAGCTGCTTAATGAGTCAAGAAAGTTGCAATTACTATGGCATCTCTATAGTCTTATATAGTGTCTCTACAAATCTTATTGAACTCTGGCCCGGCCGCAACTAGTCTCCTTACTTGGGTCCCTTAACGAGTGGTCCGCCACAATCCCTAAATGCATACTACAGCCCCTAACCCTGATAGTACATTCCCTAATCCTCCTACTACTGCCCCTAACCCCCATACTACAGCCCCTAACACCTCTACTACTGCCTCTGACCTTCTATTACAGACCCAACCTCCTATTACATCCCTTTTAACCAAACAGCAGCCCCTAGTCCTACTACAGCCTCCAACCACCCTACTACAGCCTCCAACCACCGTACTATAGCCCCTAACACCCCTACTACTGTCCCTAACCCCATACTGCAGAACCAACCACCCTACTACAGCCCCTGATACCCATAGTACTGCCCCTAACCCCATACTACAGCCCTAATCCCCCTGCAACAGCCCGTAACCCACCTACAACAGCTTTTTTAACCAAACAGCAGCTCATATACCTACTACAGCCCATAACTTTCTACTACCGACCCTAACCCCCATACTACAGTCCCTAACCCCCTACAACTGCCTCTAACTCCATACTACAACACCTAACCCTCTATTACAGTACCTAAACCCCCTACTACTGCCCCTAACTCCATACTTCAGCCCTTAACCCTCCTGCTACAGCCCTTTTAACCAAACAGTAAGCCCATTCCTACTACAGCCCCCAACCACCCTACTAAACTACCTTATCCCCACCGTAGCTTTAACCACTACCGCACTGCAGCTTCTATCTCCCACTGTAGGCCCTGCCCTTCAAATGTAGCTCCTATCCCCTCACCACAGCCCCTAGCCACGTTATTACCATCCTTATAATCAAACAGCAGCCCCTCCTACTACACCCCTCCTACTACAGTCCCTTACCCCCACTGCAGCTTTTATCCCACAGTTCAAATGCACAAGTTACTGGCAGCTCAAAAATGTGCTATAAGTTAGTTTCAGCTGTTCAAATTTAGTGATCATGGAAGATAGTCTCCAGTACAGATCCGTCAGAAGATGTATAATTGTACATATAAGATGTATAATGGCACTTTTATTTTAAATTACAGTAAACAACTATGACTTTTTTTCTTCCTTTTAAAGTATGGCCTTGTGATGAAACCGACCTCGCCACGTGTCCTTGGAGGGGGCTGCTTGCCCGCCTCTTGCCTTTAGACTATGGCCCCTGTTCTTTTTCCCTGCAGAAAGGCTGGTTTGTACCTTTCTGCGAACTGTTAAAGCCATACTACCCAAGATAGCTATGCCATGGAGCCCAGCCGTATACTGAAAGACTGTATGAAAGACTTTGGCTCCATGGCGATTGAACTGTATGTATGTGATCTGAGCGCCATCCGGTAATAATGTGCGCTCAGATCTAAGCTATCTGGGGACAGGTAGAATGTCTGTATTTTATGTAATAAATGTAACTTTGTGTATTTTGTTGTATTTTTATGTCTTTTATTGTCCTTTGTCTGCCATGTGGCTAATGGAGTTTTGCCTCTGTCCTTGGAGATAATTGGATTACTTCTCAATTATCTCCAGGATAGAAGACTCTGTGGAACTGGTTTTGGGCAGAAAAGCCATGCTTCATTTGGTCACAAAGGACTTCGATCTATCTTTTGAACCAATGGACCAATTTGGATGATTTTGTCATATGTTTGTATTTGGAGTATGCTGCTTATGAAAATGTATGTTTTATGTTTGTGACATGTATATTTTAAAAGTTATAAATATTGTGTAAAAACTGTATTCCTCTGCCTGTGATAATGAGATTACCCATTGTGTTCAGTCATCATATCACAGGCAGAGGGGATGATTTTGTGTGGGAGTGTCTGTGTGTATTGTACAGATTGATTGGTTGTTCTGTAATGCCCTGTGGGCTGTACTGTGGTTGTGGATTGGGAATAAAAGAGACTGTATGTGCCAGGACAGTCAGATTCTGCTTAACCCTCAAAACGAAGTGTCATCTCGTTATTGGGGGAATTGGACTGTATGCTGACTGCCAGGAGTGTAACCCTTTTGCATGGTTTTCCTGTTTGGCTGTTTCCAGGATTCGTAGAGTTTGCAGTTCAGGAGATTGGTGCTTACAGTTGCTGCCTGTCCATCTGGAAAGGGGAATATCGCCTAAATGGTTTTTAACCTTGGGTGAGCGAAACGGTCCGTTACAGGCCTAATCTCATCATATATGCATTATTATATATAAAACACTTTTTAGCCTGAATCCTAAGAAACATTACTATATTAAAGGACCACTCTAGGCACCCAGACCACTTCAGCTTAATGAAGTGGTCTGGGTGCCAGGTCCAGCTAGGGTTAACTAATTTTTTTATAAACATAGCAGTTTCAGAGAAACTGCTATGTTTATCAATTAGTTAAGCCTTCCCCTTTTTCCTCTAGTGGCTGTCTCACTGACAGCCGCTAGAGGCGCTTGCGTGATTCTCACTGTGAAAATCACAGTGAGAGCACGCAAGCGTCCATAGGAAAGCATTATGAATGCTTTCCTATGCGACCGGCTGAATGCGCGCGCAGCTCTTGCCGCGCGTGCGCATTCAGCCGACGGGGAGGAACGGAGGCGGAGAGGAGGAGTAGAGCTCTCCGCCCAGCGCTGGAAAAAGGTAAGTTTTAACCCTTTTCCCCTTTCCAGAGCCGGGCGGGAGGGGGTCCCTGAAGGTGGGGGCACCCTCAGGGCACTCTAGTGCCAGGAAAACGAGTATGCTTTCCTGGCACTAGAGTGGTCCTTTAAGCTTACTCCAGGTTTTCTTCTTCATATTAAAGGGACACTGTAGGCACTTTAAAACTTAATCTTATTGAAATGTTTATGGTGCCTGTAGTTCTGCCCCAATGTCCTTCCCCTCTATAACATCTTACAGTCCATACCCTACTCTCCATATTTAGCTCCTGTCCCGTACTACAGCATCTGTTCCCCCCAATTGTTGCCCGTCCCCTCACTACTGCATGCCACTAACCCCCTACTACAGCCACTAAACTCCCTACTACAGACCTTAAAATCAAAAAGTAGCCCCTATACCTACTACAGCCTCCAACCCCCCACTACAGTCCCTTACCTCCCACTTCAGCCCCTACCCCACTACATTTCCTAACCTCTTGATTACAGCCCATACCCTTCACTACAGCACTGTAGGAAGTGGGTGACATGTTACCTAGTGACGTCAGTGAACCTAGGATCGGGCCTGGTGTAAGGGTTACTCTATATGAAATTTAAAAAAACATAGAAAACAGAGTAACAAAATCTTGGTGCCCAAAAAGCACTGAAAAGCGAAAGAAGCAAAAAAGAAAGTGGTGTATTAGCTAAACTGTTTAACTGGCTAAATAAATGTATTAATTACTTAATCCAAGTCACACTAAAAAAATCTCCCATGTGCCACAAATGAAAGTAAAATGCTAACATAAATAAAAACATCATCACCTAGTTCTGGTCTGATAGAGCTTTTGTCAATGCTAATGTGAATATCCGTCTGTAGAACATACACACTGATATACTTTATTGATATTCTTGATATATTTTGATGTTTCTATCATGTTACCACTGTCCATTTCCTCTTCTAGTCTATATTATAATTTGAAATAATAAATGGATAATCTGATGTAACGATAACATAATATTGCGTTAGAATTAACAATAGTAACAATGAATACAGTATAACATCCACATAGTGGAAATAACCTGTAAGATCATCTGTACAATAAAATGTGGTCCCGAGCACTTAATCATTTGGACTAAAAGAGAAAATGGAATTTCTCTAGAATTTACAACATTTAATAAAACACTGAAAATTACCTATAACTTATGTTAACCATTGTTTGAGATGATATGCTCCATTTTCCTAAATTTACATTAAACATAGCAGAAGACATCAGAATCCAGTTCAGATACTTCAGACAGTTCAGAAACCAGTTCAGACAGTTCAGAAACCAGTTCAGACAAATCAGAATTCAGTCCTGTTCAGAAACCAGTTCGGACAGTTCTGTTCAGAATCCAGTTCAGACAGTTCAGAATCTGAAAGGGTTAATGCTGTAATGAACTCAACTCCCCTCGGTTCTCGATCCCTCGGTCACCATAATCAATGTTGATGGAGAATCATTGTCAGCAATAAGACACGGACAAGATGCTTTGACAGGACTCTCAATCTGTATTAAGGTGAAGCCAGCATTTATACAATTTTGTTTACATGAGCCATGAGATATGCCATACAGTACAGACTATAAGATTTATTGCTTCCTTATAGAAAGATTATTCTGACAATGGTAAGATTAGTTTTTGAATATGTCTGGAGAAGAATATCCTGAAATCGGAATGGGCAAGACATCCTGAGATTCAGCAATGTCGCACATCCTATAGAAGAAATACCTTAAATTGTATACAAGAGAGAAGGAGTCCCCAGACACAAGAGAGAAGGAGTCCCCCCATAAGAGAGACTCAGATGTGCATAAACTAGAGCCAAGTTCTAGACTCTAGTAAATGTGAGTGGAGGTCTAAAGGAAACATTTGGGAAGTCATCTAATATATTGCTCTAAACTGTCTTCACTATTGTATGTTTTTCTATTTTTCAATTTTTGAGGTATCCTTCATCCAGAAAACTGCTGCTAAGCATTTATAATTTTGGCTTTGGCACAGAAATTGAATTGATTAGCACTGTAGTCACAAAGATTTATGTGCCTGTTGGCTAGCAAACATTTGTCGTTTCAAGAGGTTTGACGATTTGCCGAATTGCTAATAGCGCTGCAAGCAAATAGTTCAGATTTTTTTTTAAATCTAGGCACGTAATTAAAGCCTCCCAGATTTGAAAGCATTCGTTCTGGATTTCAGGCATCCACCGGCGTTTGACCTGGTTAACATCTGGACCAAATTCAGGTCCGATTGGGGCTTGAATTGCAAAATCTGGACATTGTAAAATACTCTGATCAATGTCTGGATTTTGCATTCTGTGTCTGACCCAAATTTGGAAAATTAGAGGTATATTTAAATATTTTTGCAAAGAGATTTTCTTTTATGAATCTGTCTGCCAGTCGCCCCTATGGGTCAGTGTTTGGGTTAATTTAAACCCTTAAAAACACATGACGTGTGACATGTCATGATTCCCTTTTATTCCAGAAGTTTGGTCCTTAAGGGGTTAAAGTGCAATTTAAATTCATTATTATTATTTTTTTATATTTAAATTTTTGTATTCAGTGAATGTCCATTATTTTAGAGAAAACTGTAGTGCTGAGATATGCTGTAGCATTCTGAAGAACAACTAGAGGGCAATAGAGTTCTGTTTTTATTATTTTCCATATTATGTGGTTTCAACCAGTTAATAATTTTACACAAAGTACCTGATTTTTTTTAATATCATAATGTTATATGGTGAAATATATGGCTATTAAAAAATAAAATCTGTGATTAATTTATAAAAGACAAAGTACTAAGACCTTTTCCATCCATAATATGAGACATAGTTTTTTATTGTACATATCAGAGATTGAATAAAAAAAAATATAAAAAAATTGAGTTATCTCATCACCTAATCATGTTATATTAAATTTCATCCCCAGTTAGTATCAGTATCATTTTCTTTACTTACTCTTTTATTTCTGAAACTGTATCTAGATGATTGTCTTCATTCTGTCTTATACATCACCCCTTACTAATTCATTAGATTAGATTCAGCTTCCCCCATATTATATAAGAAACAGTATAGAGCATAATTATATGGATAATGGCTCATTCTCTGTGTCTGTGCATGGTGTAATATCCCCCAAAGGTTTTTTAACCCCTTAAGGACACATGACATGTGTGACATGTCATGATTCCCTTTTATTCCGGAAGTTTGGTCCTTAAGGGGTTAAAGGAGCATTAGGTACATATTTAGACACTGATTGCTGGCCTACCTTTTCAATTTCTCTCCCTCTGCCCATATCCATTCCTCCTTCATTCAAAATATGTTGATAGACAAAGAAAGTATCTGGTATGAGAATGACTAGGCACTTGCACTCCTCTCTTTCACTCAGCATCGTTCCTTGGGCACTTAAACATATTTGTGATACCTCATCTTCATAATTTTCAGTGCATCATTTCCATGGCTTTTATCAACCATGCATCACACATTTATACTACTACCTCAGAGCATCAGTCCGTAAGCCTCCTCTCCTCTTCTCTTGTGGCCCCTCCAATGCCTCCCTTGCATGCAGGAGGTCACACAGGGTTAAGATGGTGATGTGCTATGACTGGCTCTGAGCTTGTTACGCTGTGCACATCTTCTGCAGCTTTTGAGGAGGAGTACAAGGAGTGCTTGGCAATACCACTCTAAACCATCACCAATGTTAAATGCCCATGGCATAGGGGCAGGCGGAACTCAGGCATTAGTGAAAAAACATTTTGCACTCTTGTAGTTTATCTTACAGCTGAAAAATGTTGCTGGAGGCCAGAAAAGGGAAAATTATATTAAATGCAAATTCCCAAGTGTACCCGACAATGTGGCAGGCAACACAGGGGAGCTTGCCTTGGTGCACCTTCCCCTATATCATCTACTGATGAGGCCTCGGTCCGTGGGCCATTTTGGTCCAAACTGGTGGGCCTAGTGTGAGGTCCTTATTTCTGCATCATACCTTTTATTTGGATAAAGAGAATGTTGAGGTATTTGGATAAAGAGGGCTTGCATAATGCATACAACTGACTACTAAAAACTAGGCAACCTAATTTCTGATTTTATAGATGAAGACTAAGAGAATAAAGCATCTAAAATGAATTTAAAGCAACCTGCAAACCTGATTTATGGTGAAACACACATATTCATAGCCACTGTTAGAGGAAGTAACAACATCCAAACCTACTGTGCAAACACTCATAAAAAAAATGGCATATTAATCAGTACAAGATTAAAAGAGACATAACTAAGCTGTAGCTGCTGTAAAATAAAAGCCATATAGCATATGTCATAGTGAGATTTATTAACTACTTACTGGAAAATCATTATTGGAGTTAAACAGAGTATGCTTGAGCAAGCAGCCAAGTACTAGGTGGAGAGGTGTAGGTAACCTTTTATCGACAAGCCCAATGAGGCCAAGCTAGCTGTGAGCCAGTAAAGCAGTATGCAGTTATTGTTATATTTGGAGATGGTGTCCAGGCTAAGAGGGATAATGTATTCCACCCACCCCATATTTGCTACCCATTCTTGATAAGAGGGAGGTTTGCTACCAATGAAGTAGGACAATGATTTCCATTGCATTAGTCAAGTGGATGGTGAAGACCTCAATTTAATTGGTTTAAATCGGAATCACAAATAATTCCAAAATGTTTGAAAGAAAACATTACTGAGTATAGGTCACTATAGTGCTAGGAAATCAACTTTGTATTTGTATTGTAAATGTATTTATAGAGTTGTTGAGCAGCTTAGTTTTAGAGTTTATATTTATGTTTTTTTTTCTTGATAAAAAAAATTGCAACAAATACAGAAACAAAACGGTGATTATAACTTTGTTCCATGTTCGTTGTGATCCTTTTGATGTTTGCACATGTATGTAATAGCTATGCACGACATGTATAAAATACATGTTATGCTAATATTTTGCAAACGACAAGTGCTTGACAATGAAGGTGTCAAGTTTCGATCAGAGTACAATAGCTTATATCTTCTAATTGAGAAGAATTTTCTCAAGAGATAAGAGAGAAGCGTATCTCATCTTTTAGGATATAGCCCCATGTTTGGTTACTGACAATCAATCACGGTGCAAACTGCAACAAGAACATCCACAATAAAATTGTCTAAGTAAATCCATAGGAGGAAAACTAGAAAAAAAAAAATGCAACGGTTATTATTTACTGAAATTTGCAATTTCCTTTCCAATTTTCAAAAATTCAGATTTTAGTGAAAAAATAACATTTATATATTGATTATAATAATTATATTATATTCTGCACAGAAATTGCACCAATGAAAGTAAATTATGTGAGCAGGCTGACCAGCTTAGAGAAAGAATGACAATAAGGAAATACCCAAAATGGGCCATAGCCATGAAAAATGGAGAAATTAATTTTGTCAAGGAAGCAATAGCGAGAAAAATCACGGAGGAGAGTGAAACTATAGCTTAATTTTAAAAACGTGTGTAGAGATAAATAAAGTGCTGAATAACAGTGCAAACTACACACCTGCAGTGTGTCACTCCACACAACAAACCTTAAGTAATACAACAAAAACAACAAGTGCAAGTGTTTATGTGATACACAAGAAACTTTCAATACATAAATAATGAATGAAAAAAAAGGTGATGTTACCCACTCTGGACCAAGACCTACAATAAAGCACAAAATTATAGCTTAGAGTGTAGTATGCTAGAGTGGAGAAAATGGTATGTACGGTGAATTAATTAAATCACATACTGCTGAGTCCCTTAAAAATGGACTCAGACTTCATAGCAGAATTTGGAAATATCCTCTGGAGCCTTCCGAGGGTCTCCCAGCTTATAATGTTGTTTTCACACGAGGAATACCCACAGCAGTTCTCCAAAAGGATTCTTCAAATTTACTGGCAATAAAAAGCAAATATATAAATAAAAACCAAAGGGAATAAAGTGCCCAGGATACATTACCATCTCAAATAGGTCTTTCTCAAAGTGTAAATGTAAGTCAATTGAGTCCTCATATTTAAATTTGAAATGGGCATAAATGTTTCACGCGGTTTTACTGCCTGTTCCAGGTCCACATCCAGATCCCCGGCTTCTTTCTTCTCCGGGTCTGCGCCGTTACAGCGTCACGTGATTACATTGTGAAGTCATGACACAAATGCAGTTTTTTTCAGTTCTGAGTCAGACATGGACGCCATCTTAAGTATGTTTTTTTGTGTCAAAAATCATGGAAAAATCGTAATACATACTTGTAAAGTCCCAAAATGAATGTCTATATTATTTTATCACAAATTAGTATATATAAGGCGCAGAGCCAATATTTACATGATAAAAATAATTGTAAAACCTGATTTTACAATGAGTTATCTAAATTTATATAGAGTTATCTAAATTATTATATTGAAAAAAAATATTGAAAAAAAAAATTCCATAACTATTCTAGTGGAAGGAAACCTATTATTTAGAAGTAAAAACAAGAAAAAAGAAATTAGATAAAAGAGATTATATCAAAGTCTATTTTTAGCCCACTAGGGATCACTGTATCCAATTCAAACATCCATTCCAGTTCTTTCTTGCTCATATTGTTTACTATATCTCCTGCTCTCTGATGGGTTTTTACTTGTTCAATTCCCCCCAAAATAACACTTTATTATAGTCCCCATTATGTTTTTCATAAATGCCTTGACAAACTATGATTTAAACATTTTCTCTTCATATTTCCAATATGTTCACTCTGATTTTCTACTTTCGTAACGTCTTTCCCACATATTGAACCCACAGGGACATGTTAATAAATATAGGATATATTTCATATTATATGTGATGAATGTCTTAATTTTAAATTCCTTACCATTACTAAAATGTATAACTTTATCAATTTTCTTACTTTTATTCTGACTTGATTTCAGTTAAGAACTGTTTAAAATGTCTTGCTTCATGAAATATACATTTATGGCAATCACCAATAGTATTTTATTTCATCATCCTGTTTAAGGATAAACCAGTTTTTTGTTTTTTTAATAGCTTTGCACAAATCTCTTTGCCAAGTGCTATAATAAAAAAAAACAATGAGATTTATTTTTTCACGTGTTCTTCGTCTTTGGTTTTTTCTTTATAGTCAAAGAAAAAGACCTTTCCAATTCATATTAAAAGTAACTGCAAGACTGAGTGTAAACATAAAAAACAAATACGAGAGAACTTAAATAACATTGAAACTGGGATTACATTAATTAGTTAGTAGACATTTAAAGCGGCACTGTCATGCCAAACTTACCTTTCCCCAATCGATTCCTCTTATCTCCCTTTCTCAGGATCAGTTCTTCATTTCTTCCTATCTGCTCTAGTTTTCATTAAAACTTAAGAAAAAGTAGGGACTATTTCTCTTATGGAGGTTTCCTACACCGTGACCAGCGGTGACCAGCGGAGGAGCAAAGTGTGCTTCGTTTCTGGTGGTCACAGCAATTTTCCCACAATCCTTAGTATGCTAGAGTGGGGGCCATAAAGATACTGTCCTCCCCCCCCAGACCACCACCCCTGGGCGGCGGGTGGGGGCCATAAAGATAGTGAGGGGGGGACCTACTGTCCTCCCCCCGCCTGCCCCTACCCCTGGGCGGCGGGTGGGGGCCCTAAGACAAATTCCACCCCCATCAAAGGTGACTAGGGGTCCCTAAGCCCCTAGTCACCCACCCCCCCACCCCAAATAAAAAGATATCCCCTACCTACCCCCCCCCACCCTAAAAATTAGTGAGGGGGGAATAAAATAACTTACCATTTGACGTCTTCTTTTTTCTAAAATTTTCATTTTTCAGCCCCAAAAAAGGCCAAATAAAAAACCATCATACCCGTCGAACTTAAAATAAAATAAAAAACCTGAGTGCAAAAAAAAAACCTGCCGAAAAAGAAAAAGCCAGAGCGCCCAAAAAAATCCTTCTTCACCCACGGAGGGCTCCGCGCAGACTGAGCTTTAATAGCCTTCCCCTGCCTTGAAATTAGGCTAAGAACACTCTGATTGGTTGGTTAAAGCCAATCAGAGTGCTCTTTGTAATTTTACATAGCGTGGGAAAATTCCAAAGAACTTTCCCACGCTGTGTAAAATGACACAGAGCACTCTGATTGGGTGGCTTGAAATCCATCCAATCACAGTTCTCTGTGTCATTTTACACAGCGTGGGAAAGTTCTCTGGAATTTTCCCACGCTGTGTAAAATGACAAAGAGCACTCTGATTGGTTAGATTCCAAGCCCACCAATCAGAGTGCTCTTTGTCATTTTACACAGCATGGGAAAATTCCAAAGAACTTTCCCACGCTGTGTAAAATGATACAGAACACTTTGATTGAATGGATTTCAAGCCACCCAATCAGAGTGCTCTGTGTCAGAGTGTTCTTAGCCTAATTGCAGGGCGGGGCAAGGATTTATAAGCCTTCCCTCACCCTGCAGAGCTCAGTCTGTGCGGAGCCCTCCATGGGTGAAAAAGGATTTATTTTTTTGCGCTGTTTTTTTCTTTTTCGTCAGGTTTGTTTTTTTGTGCTCAGGTTTTTTGTTTTATTTTAAGTTCGACTGGTATGATGGTTTTTATTTGGCATTTTTGGGGGCTGAAAAATTAAGATTTTAGAAAAAAGAAGACGTCAAATGGTAAGTTTAATCTTTCTTTACAGGTTAGTTATTTTAGGTAGGTAGGGGGTAACTTTTTATTTGGGTGGGGGAGTGAGTAACTAGGGGCTTAGGGACCCCTAGTTACCTTTGATGGGGGGAATTTGTCTTAGGGCCCCCACCCGCCGCCCGGGGGTCGGGGCCGGGGGGAGGACAGTAGGTCCCCCCTCATTATCTTTATGGCCCCACCCACCGCCCTGGGGTGGGGGCCGGTGGGGGGAGGACAGTAGGTCCCCCCCAATTTTCTTTATGGCCTCCACCCACAGCTCAAGAGGGAGGGCCGGGGGGGAGGACAGTAGGCCCCCCCATTGTATTTTATGGCCCCCACCCACCGCGCAGGGGTGGAGGCCGGGGGAGGACAGTAGGTCCCCCACATCCCTATCTTTATGGCCCCCACCCACCACCCATGGGTGAGGGCCAGGGGGGAGGACAGTAGGTCCCCCCTCATTATCTTTATGGCCCCCACCCGCTGCCCAGGGGTGGGGTCCGGTGGGGGGAGCACAGTAGGTCCCCCATTGTAATTTATGGCCCACACCCACCACGGAGGGGTGGGGGCCAGGGGGAAGGACAGTAGGTCCCCCCCTCATTATCTTTATGGCCCCCACCCGTCGCACAGCGGTGGGGGCAATAGGTTTTGTTTTTTTGTTGTTTTTTACAGTGAGCAGCCACAGGCTGTTATATATATATATATATATAACAAATAAAAATGTTTAGCCAGCGTTTGTGACTAAGTGGCTACTACAAAAAACTGGACATACCCCATTTTCAATACCCTGTGTTGTCTACATTTGAAACCCCATGATGGGGTTATTTTACATTCCTACTACCATATGGTCTCAAAAGGCAACACAGACCAAGCAAACTAATCTGGCAAACTGAATCAGGCAAGCCCTATATTGGCCCTGTAACTTTCCAAAACCTGTATATGGCAGGTATTGTTATGCTCGGAGTAAAAGTGCAGTTTTTGTGTGTAAAAAAAAAGCAAAAAACAAATATGAATGCTAAACGCTGGTCAGCGTTTGTGGATAAGTGGCTACTACAAAAGACTGGACATACTCCATTTTGAATACCTTGGGTTGTTTTCTTTTACAAATGGTATGCCATGATGGGTCTAATTTTCATTCCTGGGCTGCTATATGGTCTCAAAGGCAACATAGGCCCAGCAAACCAATCTGGCAAATTTCAATGTGCAAATATGGAAAAGGGGAAAGCCCTACATTTGACTCTGTACATTTGCAAGAAACCATAAAACCTGTACCTTGGGGGCACTGTTATACTCAGGAGATGGTACTGAACACATATTGGGGTGTTCTTTGTCAGTAACACATAACAGCAACTGAGAATCCACGCCTAAAGTGCAATGTGAGAGAAAAATAACACAAAAAAATGACTACCCAAAAGTTTGAAAAAAAATAGTGGTAGAATTAGTGCATGGAAAGTGCTAAAATACCACCATTTGAAAAACCACAGGGTGTCTACTTTTCAAAAATATATGGATTGATGGGGGTAAATTACATTGGCCGGCTACAAAATGTCCCAAATAGGATTTGGGTGCATGATGATTAGTTGAGAAAATTCCAAGTTGGAAAACAGGAGTGTGCACCATCCAAATAAGGTATTTTAGCCCTCAGAGAACCTGACACACCTATACACGGGGGTATCACTGTACACAGGAGATGTTGCTGAAAACATATTGGTGTGCTCTTTGGCAGTAACCCTTAAGGTTTTCCATACATGTATTCTTAAATTGCTAGGTGTGTCAAAAAATTACTGATTTGCATTAATTTTGAAAAACAAAATGATTTGGCAAAGTAGCAAGGTGTTACTTGTACTTATAGCCCTATAACTTTCCAAAAAGCAAAGAACATGTTAACATTGGGCATTTCTAAACTCAGACCAAAATTTAGAAACAATTTAGCATGGGTGTGTTTTGGCGGTTGTAGATGCGTAACAGATTTTGGGGGTCAAAGTTTGAAAAAGTGTTTTTTTTTTAATTTTTTCATCAGATTTTATAATTGTTTTTATAGTAAATTATATGATATGATGAAAAAAATGGTATCTTTAGAAAGACCATTTAATGTCGAGAAAAACTTATATAATATATGTTGGTACAGTAAATGAGTAAAAGGAAAATTACAGCTAAACACAAACACCGCAGAAATGTAAAAAGAGCCCTGGTCCTTAATGGTAAGAAAATTGAAAAATTGTCTGGTCACTAAGGGGTTAATGAACAGGTGCTTGCCTCTGCCAGAAAGTTTAAAAAAGGCCATGCTTGAGTCATCCAGCAGGGAAATTATCCAAAACAAAATGGTTAACTAATTACAAAACCAAGGTCTTCTATGGCCATTCCAGTACTCTGATTTGAACCCCATACAAAACCTTATGGGTGAACTGAGAAGAGAGCACATCAGAGTTGTCCTTGAAACTTAAAGGATTTGGAGAGATTCTGTATTGAGGAATGGTCTCAGATCCCATCCCGTGCCATGTATTCTACAACCTCTTTAGACATTATAGGAGAAGACTCAAAAAAAAAAATCAAAGGGTTAAATAACAAAGACACATTTTCACAGCCTTCTTTGCTCATATTTACCAAGATTTAGATCTAGAAGTTACTGGGTATTGGTCATATTTGTTATACAGAGATTCCTTAAAAGGATTCTGTCTGCAATGACCCAGGCAATGTTTATTAATTTCTTTTTATAATCCATTTGAGTGTTACACCTCTAGATCGATTATAATAAACTATAACTATTTGCTAACTTACTGTTTCCCATATTAGATGTTAATTTCCACTATCCAGGAAATTAACTTTGATATTTGTTTTTCTTTATTAACTTTTATTAACCTTTATTTGTCTTCTTTATTATGCAACAATACATCAATGAGAGATATTATATCCAGTGTGAAAATACATTTATGTTGAGGCAATGTGGATGAAATGCACTCATTTCACATCCAGTGAGAGTCATGTATTATTCGGAGACATTTTAAAGCTCATTATGTCACATAGCACATGTTTTAAAGTATGTGAGGTATTGGCAGTTACCAATATTATTATATGTCATGGTGCAGAGGTTTTTTTTTTTTAGGTAATGTTTTGTATTTTTTCTCTTCCTTTTTCAGTTCATGCTATTAGACATTTAGTGATGTATCCTCACCATTTTTGATGATGAAACATAACAGTTTAATAATTCCTTGAGAGAAACTCTTCATCTATTCTTTTATTTACTTTTGTTCTCATTTAATAAAACAATGTTTTTTCCCACATGCAAGCAGCTAATAAAAACTGGAGAAATGAAGAAAATGTCCTGCCAAGTGAATTGACTACTAGTTTAAAATCTCTAAAAAGAGGTTTCTATATCTAATGCGAAGTTACCAAAGGGATTAGCTTACTCGCGAATGGAATCCAACAAATCTATGTTCTGGGAAAATTCCCCAAACATAGATTATTGAACGAGCGACTAGGGCTTATTTTCAGGGTATGGAATTCTGCAAATTTATGTTTGGGAAAGTTTAGTTTTTCGGGGTAGGGCTTATATTACATGCATCCCCTGAAAATAAGCTAGGGCAAAGACTGACCATGGAAGCACCATAGTGGCCACTCATCAGACACCAACTAGAGATGCTTCCATGGTCAGTCTTTGCCCTAGCTTATTTTCAGGGGATGCACGTAATATAAGCCCTACCCCGAAAAACTAAACTTTCCCAAACATAAATTTGCAGAATTCCATACCCTGAAAATAAGCCCTAGTCGCATGAAGTGGCTGAACATTCCTAGGTAGTTATGTTCCTAGGTAGTGCCTTTTCTCTGAAATGCAGTGTTTACATTAAAAAGTCTGCAAGGACAGGCTATAGACACCAAAACAACTACATTAAGCTGTAGTTGTTCTGGGGACTATTTTGTTCCTTTAGTACTGCATATTGATAGTTATTACAGTAAGAAAGTCAACCTTAACCCTGTTTGAAAGTTTTCTTTATATATTTTTTACTTTGTGTTTATTGCTTTTGCACCATAAAGATTCATTCAGTCTTCTACAAACAACTCCCTTGCTCTAACCTCTTGTCACCTCTGCATCCACAGCACATTTCACTCCCATGTGACTTTTAATGGACGTCATAGCACCTGTTATAAAACTGTCCTTTGGCATTACAGGTCAAAAATGAGAATTCAGAGTATAAAGGTAAAGAGAGGATATCAGTGTGCGGGAGAACTTAGAACAGTAAAGAGTCTGTCTACAAGATGAGAATGCGGTCGATAACAGCCTACTACATGGGTATGCAATCGTTAACACTCTAATGTTGTGGACTACATCTCCCATAATGCTCTTATAGCTTTAATGCTGGCAAAGCATCAGGGGAAATATAGTCCATGACATCTGGAGTACCGGAGGTTGCTTACAGCTGCCCTATTGCTTATCTTGTGTATGACAGCCAATGAAAATCATTGAAAACAATAATTCCTTATGCATATAATTAGAATTACAAAAAAAATACCAAAAGGATACCGCACTCTTATGGCTAAATTTTTTTTTAAATATATATATATTGTATTTAAGATATATAATCCCAGCATAGCAATAATAGATAGAGTGTCAATCTATCCCAAACAATGTTAAATATACTTTGCAATGCAATGTCTAACTCACCATAGCTAAAGTCCAAAAGAAAACTTAAAGTGCTAAGTGCCAAATCACCATAAATGTTATATACTTATACATGTAGTATAAACTAACAGCAATATAAAATATACAAAAAACTGCCTAGCGCTAATCCTCTGTTCAAAGCAAAACTTTAAGAGTAAATAGAGGGCATACAGATATCTGAGATCTGTGCAATCAAAGTTCCTGTAGAAGAGTATAATAGCCTGTCCCAATCTGGAGTGTATGACTGTAAACCCGAAAAAAGAAAAAAAATGGAGAAAAAGCACAATCTCAAAAAATATGTAAAAATAGAAAAAATACGCAAAATAAAAATAGACAAAAATATAAGCCAAATAAGAACCAACAGGGTGTCAGCGCTATAGGATATAAAACATACAGTATGGCAGCACTCCAAACCAGTGATACAGAAGTACACACAGATTAAATAACAGATATTTAACAAAGAAAGCGCGCTAAACTGATCTGTAAATAGAGAATAACAACATATAGTGCAGACTATCTGGACAAGGTCCAAAATATGTGAAAATGGGGGATGTGGGGAAAAAAACTCACATTTACCAGAGCCCTATCACCCCAGGCTCTGGGTTTGCAATGCTCCACTTAAGAGGGAAGATTCCCACACTGGTTAGGCTCCAAGCTCACTGGAAACCGATAAAGCTGTGCAATATAGGACAGAGAGAGGCAGGACCTCCAATTGAATAGTATCAAAGACAATTTATTAAAAGTAAATGGTTAAAAACTCTTACTTTGCGAGTGGTGGGTTATGCTAACATAGCTACCCACATAAAAGCATGTAAACAGCAAGTATAAAATCACTTCCTGGTTTCGTCCGTCCCGATCACGTGATTGGGACGGACGAAACCAGGAAGTGATTTTATACTTGCTGTTTACATGCTTTTATGTGGGTACCTATGTTAGCATAACCCACCACTCGCAAAGTAAGAGTTTTTAACCATTTACTTTTAATAAATTGTCTTTGATACTATTCAATTGGAGGTCCTGCCTCTCTCTGTCCTATATTGCACAGCTTTATCGGTTTCCAGTGAGCTTGGAGCCTAACCAGTGTGGGAATCTTCCCTCTTAAGTGGAGCATTGCAAACCCAGAGCCTGGGGTGATAGGGCTCTGGTAAATGTGAGTTTTTTTCCCCACATCCCCCATTTTCACATATTTTGGACCTTGTCCAGATAGTCTGCACTATATGTTGTTATTCTCTATTTACAGATCAGTTTAGCGCGCTTTCTTTGGTAAAAATATAAGCCAATTGGATTGGTCTATGTGGGAGAAACCACCAGGCCGGTGAAGGTCCGCATAGCAGAATACAAGAGGAGCATTAGGGTGGCACTGCAGACTGGGAATTGTACAGCACCAGTACCTAGACATTTCAAACAATGCGTATATAACATAAATTAACTGAAATATCAAGCGATTGATGGGGTTCCCCCCTTTAGAAGGGGTGGTAATAGACAAAGACTCCATATGCAAAAAGAATCCAAATGGATTAGTACTCTGGAGACCCTATACCCGAGGGGTCTCAATGAAGACTACGACCTAAAACACTTTTTATAAGCTTGATTAGCTTTGAGTTCTCGCAGACTGTGTGACATATTAGTATCATCCGGATTGAGATATTCATTTTTACTTACCCTAGTTGTCCAAGAATATCTTTTTTTACTATTGTGCATTCTTGTGTTATACCTTCTGCAGTACAAAACCCAATGACCAGTCTTGGTCCGCTCCACTTGTCCAGTTCTGGGACATGCGACAGAAAATACCAACTTTTGGTCCACTACTTGAACATCTTCATGGTCGGCCCACATCAGATCCATCGAGAACATATATATGAAATACTATGTGGGTAAGCAAGAAATATATATATAAGGCGCAGAGCCAATATTTACATGATAAAAATAATTGTAAAACCTGATTTTACAATGAGTTATCTAAATACTCAAGTAATAAAATATAATCAGAATAAAAATACAATAATACAAAACTCTAAAAAACACACACATACTAAAATATAAAAAAAATATAAAGAAACATTCCATAACTATTCTAGTGGAAGGAAACCTATTATTTAGAAGTAAAAACAAGAAAAAAGAAAAATCATTAGATAAAAGAGATGATATCAAAGTCTATTTTTAGCCCACTAGGGGTCACTGTATCCAATTCAAACATCCATTTCAGTTCTTTCTTGCTCATATTGTTTACTATATCTCCTACTCTCCGATGGGTTTTTGCTTGTTCAATTCCGCCCCCCCAAAAATAACAATTTATTATAGTCCCCATTATGTTTTTCATAAATGCCTTGACACACTATGATTTAAACATTTTCTCTTCATATTTCCAATATGTTCACTTATTCTGATTTTCTACTTTGGTAGAACCCACAGGGACATCTTAATAAATATAGGATATTTTTCATATTATATGTGATGAACGTCTTAATTTTAAATTCCTTACCATTACTAAAAGATATAACTTTATACATTTTCTTACTTTTATTCTGACTTGATTTACAGCCTATACATCTCCCGCAATTACTAGTCATGCTAAAAATTTATTTTCTTTCTCTAAAAAACTAAAGAACTGTTTAAAATGTCTTGCTCCATGAGATGTACATTTATGGCAATCACCAATAGTATTTTATTTCATCATCCTGTTTAAGGATAAACCCGTTTTTTTTTGTTTTTTTTTTAGCTTTGCACAAATCTCTTTGCCAAGTGCTATAATAAAAAAAATAATGAGATTTATTTTTTCAAGTGTTATTCGTCTTTGGTTTTTTCTTTATAGTCAAAGAAAAAGACCTTTCCAATTCATATTAAAAGTAACTGCAAGACTGAGTGTAAACATAAAAAAACAAATACGAGAGAACTTAAATAACATTGAAACTGGGATTACATTAATTAGTTTGTAGACATTTAAAGCGGCACTGTCATGCCGAACTTACCTTTCCCCAATCGATTCCTCTTCTCTCCCTTTCCCAGGATCTGTTCTTCATTTCTTCCTATCTGCTCTAGTTTTTATTAAAACTTAAGAAAAAGTAGGGACTATTTCTCTTATGGAGGTTTCCTACACCTTGACCAGCGGTGACCAGCGGAGGAGCAAAGTGTGCTTCGTTTCCGGTGGTCACAGCAATTTTCCCACAATCCTTAGTATGCTAGAGTGGGGGCCATAAAGATACTGTCCTCCCCCACCCGTGGGCGGCGAGTGGGGGCCTGGTGGCCATAAAGATAGTGAGGGGGGGACCTACTGTCCACCCCCCACCTGCCCATACCCCTGGGCAGTGGGTGGGGGCCCTAAGACAAATTCCACCCTCATCAAAGGTGACTAGGGGTCCCTAAGCACCTAGTCACCCACCCCCCCACCCAAATAAAAAGTTATCCCCTACCTACCCCCCCTCACCCTAAAAATTAGTGAGGGGGGAATAAAATAACTAACCTGTAAAGAAAAATTAAACTTACCATTTGACGTCTTCTTTTTTCTAAAATTTTCATTTTTCAGCCCCAAAAAAGGCCAAATAAAAAACCATCATACCCGTCGAACTTAAAATAAAATTAAAAACCCGAGTGCAAAAAAAAACCTGCCGAAAAAGAAAAAGCCAGAGCACAAAAAAAAAAAATCCTTCTTCACCCATGGAGGGCTCCACGCAGACTGAGCTTTAATAGCCTTCCCCCACCTTGCAATTAGGCTAAGAACACTCTGATGGTTGGTTGAAGCCAATCAGAGTGCTCTTTGTCATTTTACATAGTGTGGGGAAATTCCAAAGAACTTTCCCACGCTGTGTAAAATGACACAGAGAACTGTGATTGGTTAGATTCCAAGCCCACGAATCAGAGTGCTCTTTGTCATTTTACACAGTGTGGGAAAATTCCAAAGAACATTCCACGCTGTGTAAAATGACACAGAGCACTGTGATTGATTAGATTCCAAGCCTACCAATCAGAGTGCTCTTTGTCATTTTACACACTGTGGGAAAATTCCAAAGAACTTTACCACGCTGTGTAAAATGATACAGAGCACTTTGATTGAATGGATTTCAAGCCACCCAATCAGAGTGCTCTGTGTCATTTTACACAGCGTGGGAAACTTCTTTGGAATTTTCCCACGCTGTGTAAAATGACAAAGAGCACTCTGATTTGCTTAAACAAACCAATCAGAGTGTGCTTAGCCTAATTGCAGGGCGGGGCAAGGATTTATAAGCCTTCCCCCGCCCTTCAGAGCTCAGTCTGTGCGGAGCCCTCCATGGGTGAAGAAGGATTTTTTTTTTGCGCTCTGTTTTTTTCTTTTTCGTCAGGTTTCTTTTTTTGTGCTCGGGTTTTTTGTTTTATTTTAAGTTCGACGGGTATGATGGTTTTTATTTGGCATTTTTAGGGGCTGAAAAATGAAGATTTTAGAAAAAAGAAGACGTCAAATGGTAAGTTTAATCTTTCTTTACAGGTTAGTTATTTTATTCCCCCTCACTATTTTTTAGGGTGAGAGGGGTAGGTAGGGGGTAACTTTTTATTTGGGTGGGGGAGTGGGTAACTATGGGCTTAGGGACCCCTAGTCACCTTTGATGGGGGGAATTTGTCTTAGGGCCCCCACCCACTGTCCGGGGGTGGGGGCTGGGGCCGGGGGGAGGACAATAGGTCCACCTCATTATCTTTATGGCCCCACCCACCGCCCTGGGGTGGGGGCCGGTGGGGTGAGGACAGTAGGTCCCCCCCTCATTATCTTTATGGCCCCCACCCACAGCTCAAGAGGGAGGGCCGAGGGGGAGGACAGTAGGTCCCCCCCTCATTATCTTTATGGCCCCCACCCGTCGCACAGGGGTGGGGGCAATAGGTTTTGTTTTTTGTTGTTGTTGTTTTTTTACAGTGAGCAGCCACAGGCTGTTATATATATATATATATATAACAAATAAAAATGTTTAGCCAGCGTTTGTGACTAAGTGGCTACTACAAAAAACTGGACATACCCCATTTTCAATACCCTGTGTTGTCTAAATTTGAAACCCCATGATGAGGTTATTTTACATTCCCACTACCATATGGTCTTAAAACGCAACACAGACCAAGCAAACTAATCTGGCAAACTGAATCAGGCAAGCCCTATATTGGCCCTGTAACTTTCCAAAACCTGTACATGGCAGGTATTGTTATACTCGGAACTCTTTGCTGAACACAAATATGAGTGTTTAAAACAGTAAAACTTATCATGACGATTAAATCACCAGTAAAAGTGCAGTTTTTTTGTGTAAAAAAAAGCAAAAAAATAATAATAATGCTACCTTTGGTCAGCGTTTGTGGATAAGTGGCTACTACAAAAGACTGGACATACTCAGTTTTGAATACCTTGGGTTGTTTTCTTTTACAAATGGTATGCCATGATTTGTCTAATTTTCATTTCTGGGCTGCTATATGGTCTCAAAGGCAACATAGGCCCAGCAAACCAATCTGGCAAATTTCAATGTGCAAAAATGGAAAAGGAGAAAGCCCTACATTTGACTCTGTACATTTGCAAAAAAACACAGAACCTGTTCCTTGGGGGAACTGTTATACTCGGGAGATGTTACTGAACACATATTGGGGTGTTCTTTGTCAGTAACACATAACAGCAACTGAGAATCCATGCCTAAAGTACAATGTGAGAGAAAAATAACACAAAAAAATGACTACCCAAAAGTTGAATTAGTGCATGGAAAGTGCTAAAATACCACAATTTGAAAAACCACAGGGTGTCTACTTTTCAAAAATATTTTGTTTGCATGGGGGTAATTAACATTGGCCGGCTTCAAAAATTTCCCAAATAGGATTCGGGTGCATGATGATTAGTTGAGAAAATTCCAAGTTGGAAAACTGGAGTGTGCACCATCCAAATAAGGTCTTTTAGCCCTCAGAGAACCTGACACACCTATACACGGGGGTATCACTGTACACAGGAGATGTTGCTGAAAACATATTGGTGTGCTCTTTGGCAGTAACCCTTAAGGTTTTCCATACATGTATTCTTAAATTGCTACGTGTGTCGAAAAATTACTGATTTGCATTAATTTTGAAAAACAAAATGGTTTGGCAAAGTAGCAAGGTGTTACTTGTACTTATAGCCCTATAACTTTCCAAAAAAGCTAAGAACATGTTAACATTTGGCATTTCTAAACTTAGGACAACATTTAGAAACAATTTAGCATGGGTGTGTTTTGGCGGTTGTAGATGCGCAACAGATTTTGGGGGTCAAAGTTTGAAAAAGTGTGTTTTTTTTAATTTTTTCATCAGATTTTATAATTGTTTTTATAGTAAATTATATGATATGATGAAAAAAATTGTATCTTTAGAAAGACCATTTAATGTCGAGAAAAATTTATATAATATGTGTTGGTACAGTAAATGAGTAAAAGGAAAATGACAGCTAAACACAAACACCGCAGAAATGTAAAAAGAGCCCTGGTCCTTAATGGTAAGAAAATTGAAAAATGGTCTGGTCACTAAGGGGTTAATGAACAGGTGCTTGCCTCTGCCAGAAAGCTTAAAAAAGGCCATGCTTGAGTCATCCAGCAGGGAAATTATCCAAAACAAAATGGTTAACTAATTACAAAACCAAGGTCTTGCTAAGGCCATTCCAGTACTCTGATTTGAACCCCAATACAAAACCTTATGGGTGAACTGAGAAGAGAGCACATCAGAGTTGTCTTTGAAACTTAAAGGATTTGGAGATATTATGTATTGAGGAATGGTCTCAGATCCCATCCCGTGCCATGTATTCTACAACCTCTTCAGACATTATAGGAGAAGACTCAAAAAAAGATCAAAGGCTTAAATAACAAAGACACATTTTCACAGCCTTCTTTGCTCATATTTACCAAGATTTAGATCTAGAAGTTACTGGGTATTGGTCATATTTGTTATACAGAGATTCCTTAAAAGGATTCTGTCTGCAATGACCCAGGCAATGTTTATTAATTTCTTTTTATAATCCATTTGAGTGTTACACCTCTAGATCGATTATAATGAACTATAACTATTTGCTAACTTACTGTTTCCCATATTAGATGTTAATTCCACTATCCAGGAAATTAACTTTGATATTTATTTTTCTTTATTAACTTTTATTAACCTTTATTTGTCTTCTTTATTATGCAACAATACATCAATGAGAGATATTATATCCAGTGTGAAAATACATTTATGTTGAGGCAATGTGGATGAAATGCACTCATTTCACATCCAGTGAGAGTCAGGTATTATTCGGAGACATTTTAAAGCTCATTATGTCACATAGCACATGTTTTAAAGTATGTGAGGTATTGGCAGTTACCAATATTATTATATGTCATGGTGCAGAGGTTTTTTTTTTGGTAATGTTTTGTATTTTTTCTCTTCCTTTTTCAGTTCATGCTATTAGACATTTAGTGATGTATCCTCACCATTTTTGATGATTTTTTGATGATGAAACATAACAGTTTAATATTTCCTTGAGAGAAACTCTTCATCCATTCTTTTATTTACTTTTGTTCTCATTTAATAAAACAATGTTTTTTTTCCCACATGCAAGCAGCTAATAAAAATTGGAGAAATCAAGAAAATGTCCTGCCAAGTGAATTGACTACTAGTCTAAAATCTCTGAAAAGAGGTTTCTATATCTAATGCGAAGTTACCAAAGGGATTAGCTTACTCGCAAATGGAATCCCACAAATCTATGTTCTGGGAAAATTCCCCGAACATAGATTAGTAAACTAGCGACTAGGGCTTATTTTCAGGGTATGGAATTCTGCAAATTTATGTTTGGGGAAGTTTAGCTTAGTCGTGAATAGAATACCGCAAATCTTTGTTCGGAGAAACTCCCCCAAACATAGATTAGTTTACTTGCGAATGGAATCTTGCATATCTATGTTCGGGGAATATTAGTGAACTAGCGACTAGGAACTAGGGTTTATTTTCGGAGTAGGGCTTATATTACGAGCATCTTCCCGGAACATAGATTAGCTTATTTGCGAATGGAATCCCGTGAATCACAACCACAACAAGCGGACATAGTCTTAAATTAGAGGGACAAAGGTTTAAAAATAATATCAGGAAGTATTACTTTACTGAGAGGGTAGTGGATTCATGGAATAGCCTTCCAGCTGAAGTGGTAGAGGTTAACACAGTAAAGGAGTTTAAGCATGCGTGGGATAGGCATAAGGCTATCCTAACTATAAGATAAGGCCAGGGACTAATGAAAGTATTTAGAAAATTGGGCAGACTAGATGGGCCGAATGGTTCTTATCTGTCGTCACATTCTATGTTTCTATGAATCTATGTTCGAGGAAAATTCCCTGAACATAGATTAGCGAACTAGCGACTAGGAACTAGAGCTTATTTTCGGGGTAGGGCTTATATTACGAGCATCTTCCCCGAACATAGATTAGCTTACTTGCAAATGGAATCCCGTGAATCTATGTTCAGGGAAAATTCCCGAACATAGATTAGCGAACTAGCGACTAGGAACTAGAGCTTATTTTTGGGGTAGGGCTTATATTACGAGCATCCCCTGAAAATAAGCTAGGGCAAAGACTGACCATGGAAGCACCTCTAGTGGCCACTCATCAGACACCCACTAGAGATGCTTTCATGGTCAGTCTTTGCATGAAGTGGCGGAACATTCCTAGGTAGTTATGTTCCTAGGTAGTGCCTTTTCTCTGAAAATGCAGTGTTTACATTAAAAAGTCTGCAAGGACAGGCTATAGACACCAGAACAACTACATTAAGCTGTAGTTGTTCTGGGGACTATTTTGTTCCTTTAGTACTGCATTTTGATAGTGATTACGGTAAGAAAGTCAACCTTAACCCTGCTTGAAAGTTTTCTTTATATATTTTTTACTATGTGTTTATTGCCTTTGCACCATAACGATTTATAAAGTCTTCTACAAACAACTCTCCCTTGCTCTAACCTCTTGTCACCTCTGCATCCACAGCACATTTCACTCCCATGTGACTTTTAACAGACGTCATAGCACCTGTTATAAAACTGTCCTTTGGCATTACTGGTCAAAAATGAGAATTCAGAGTATAAAGGTAAAGAGAGGATATCAGTGTGCGGGAGAACTTAGAACAGCAAAGAGTCTGTCTACAAGATGAGAATGCTGTCGATAACAGCCTACTACATGGGTATGCAATCTTTAACACTCTAATGTTGTGGACTACATCTCCCATAATGCTCTTATAGCTTTAATGCTGGCAAAGCATCAGGGGAAATATAGTCCATGACATCTGGAGTACCGAAGGTTGCTTACAGCTGCCCTACTGCTTATCTCGTGTATGACAGCCAATGAAAATCCTTTATATATTGTATCAATGTTCCTTTCAATATAAGAAAACAATAATTCCTTATGCTTATAATTAGATTTACAAAAAAAATAGCAAAAGGATACCGCACTCTTATTGCAATATATATATATATATATATATATATATTATATATATATATATATATATATATTTTATTTAAGATATATAATCCCAGCATAACAATAATAGATAGAGTGTCAATCTATCCCAAACAATGTTAAATATACTTCGCAATGCAATGTCTAACTCACCATAGCTAAAGACCAAAAGAAAACTTAAAGTGCTAAGTGCCAAATCACCATAAATGTTATATACTTATACATGTAGTATAAACTAACAGCAATATAAAATATCCAAAAAACTGCCTAGCGCTAATCCTCTGTTCAAAGCAAAACTTTAAGAGTAAATAGAGGGCATACAGATATCTGAGATCTGTGCAATCAAAGTTCCTGTTGTATAATAGCCTGTCCCAATCTGACTGTAAACCCGAAAAAAGAAAAAAATGGAGAAAAAGCGCAATCTCAAAAAATATATAAAAATAGAAAAAATACGCAAAATAAAAATAGACAAAAATATAAGCCAATTGGATTGGTCTATGTGGGAGAGACCACCAAGCTGGTGAAGGTCCGCATAGCAGAACACAAGAGGAGCATTAGAGTGGCACTGCAGACTGGGAATTGTACAGCACCAGTACCTAGTGTCAGGGTTCTCACCTGTGAGACAGACGGCCAGACGTGGTCGCTCCTGGAATTCCCAACAGGGGACTTGAACCGGGGAACTTATCTATCCTAGTCCTGCTTTCTGCCTCTGAGCCACAGCAGCTTTACCAGAGACTACTGATTCTGGTCTTGTTCATCCTGGCATGGCTACTACACCGGGGGCTGCACCTTGACTTGTCTGTGTCTCACCTGACTCTGATCGATCATCAGCAGGGTATTTAAACCCAGCCTCGCCCTGTGCTCAGTGTCAAGTCTTTGATCTAGTGTCCCTGTGTCGTACCAGTGTTCCAGTTTATCTGCTTCGTATTTTTTACCTCGGCTTCTGACTATGTTTATTCTGACCTCTGGCATCCCTTGACTTCGGCTACTCCTCGTTGTTCCTGACCTCTGGCATCCTTTGACCTCGGCTATCCCTCGACTATCCTGCTGGTTCTGTCCTTGCCTGTCCTGCGTATTTGGTACTGCATCCTGCACAGCCTCCGTGCACAGACCCACAAGGGTGAGCAAAATATCTGCGCTACAGACTCCCAACTCAGGTAAGACCCTGACAAAAGACTTGACCAATATGGAGTCCACAGAAATGTGCTCACCCTCACTCCAGCAAGTGTCCAGCCTGGCCCAAACTGTTTCGGAGTTGCAGCAAGAAATTTTTTCTCTTAAAGGCGCAGTACATCCAGCTCCGGAACCCTTTGTCATCATGCCCGACAGATTTGATGGTAACTACAGGTCCTTTCAGTCATTCAGGATGGATTGCGAGGTATTGTTTTCCTTAAAGCCTCGAACTTACGCCACAGATTTCATCAGGGTCAGAGCGGCTATCAACCTGTTGTCTGGACGCATCAAAGTTTGGTCTTACCAAATGTTGCAGAGGAAGAGTCCTGTCCTTGTCAGCTGGGAATCCTTTATTATTGCTATGGACTCACAGTGCAGGACCACTTAGCCCAAGCCAGCTCCACCTACTAAAAAATCGCGGAGTCTACGTAACCAAGGAACCGAGTACTATCACCACACCCCAGTGATGTCCTCTTATGATCCAGTTCCAAGGAAAACTCCAGAGGTATCCTGTGTTCCACTTGACCCTGAGGAACCTATGCAAATTGGACTTGCCCACTGCAAAGTCACACCTAAGGAGAGGGACCGAAGGAGAAGCCATGGTCTGTGTTTCTACTGTGGAGAAAGTGGGCACTTAATCACGCTTTGTCCTGTTCGCCCTCCTAGACCTCCAGCTCTCCGGCTGGGTAATAATATCCTTCGTCCAGTGTACACCGCATATCAGCCTAAAGAGCTACAAGGGAGCCGTTATTCCTGCCCAGGCATGGCTTCCATGGAAAATACTACACCTCCTGCTCCAGAGTCGTCTGCATCTACTACCAAAGCTACTTCCTGTAGTACCACCACTACTTCCTGTCCACTTGAAAAGGACTTACCTATGGATTGTGTCATTGCTTGTAATGGCACTACGGTCTGTAAAAAAAGACCTAGAAGTGTTCGAAAAGGCACTGCTAGCTACGAGCACTGTTCCTGCCGAAGTTGTGGAAGTTCTTGCCACCTGTACCCGGAACCTAAAAAACCTGGACAGATCGTCAGCCGTACCAGAAGCTGGTACTGGGAAATCCAGAGCTAATAAGGGATTCCATTCTGAGGACTTTCATTATGGGGACTCAATGGATTCTGATAGTTACTCTGGAGATGCGGATTATTTCAATGGAGAACCTACTTACGCCCAGAGGTCGTTTTTAAAGGGGGGGGTACTGTCAGGGTTCTCACCTGTGAGACAGACGGCCAGACATGGTCGCTCCTGGAATTCCCAACAGGGGACTTGAACTAGGGAACTTTTCTATCCTAGTCCTGCTTTCTGCCTCTGAGCCACAGCAGCTTTACCAGAGACTACTGATTCCGGTCTTGTTCATCCTGGCATGGCTACTACACTGGGGGCTGCACCTTGACTTGTCTGTGTCTCACCTGACTCTGATCGATCATCAGCAGGGTATTTAAACCCAGCCTCGCCCTGTGCTCAGTGTCAAGTCTTTGATCTAGTGTTCCTGTGTCGTACCAGTGTTCCAGTTTATCTGCTTCGTATTTTTTACCTCGGCTTCTGACTACGTTTATTCTGACCTCTGGCATCCCTTGACTTCGGCTACTCCTCGTTGTTCCTGACCTCTGGCATCCTTTGACCTCGGCTATCCCTCGACTATCCTGCTGGTTCTGTCCTTGCCTGTCCTGCGTATTTGGTACTGCATCCTGCACAGCCCCCGTGCACAGACCCACAGGCCGGGTGAATTCTTACCTGACCACCTTGGCCTGTGGCTATCTGCAAGGGTGAGCAAAATATCTGCGCTACAGACTCCCAACTCAGGTAAGACCCTGACACCTAGACATTTCAAACAATGCGGACATAACATCAATTAACTGAAATATCAAGCGATTGATGGGGTTCCCCCCTTTAGAAGGGTTGGTAATAGACAAAGACGCCTTATGCAAAAAGAATCCAAATGGATTAGTACTCTGGAGACCCTATACCCGAGGGGTCTCAATGAAGACTACGACCTAAAACACTTTTTATAAGCTTGATTAGCTTTGGGTTCTCGCAGACTGTGTGACATATTAGTATCATCCGGGCTGAGATATTCATATTTACTTACCCTAGTTGTCCAAGAATAGCTTTTTTTACTGTTGTGCATTCTTGTGTTATACCTTCTGCAGTACAAAACACTTTGAAAAATTTGCACTAATTTGTGATAGGTACAATACAGTACGAGTAATGTAATTGCCCCAGCCTAGCTGTTTACTTTATTTAAAATGTTCTCTATCCCCTATATCTTCATAAGCTTTTTTTATCTGAATACTTATAACAATCTGGTAACTATTTCAACTATACATATTGTTGTGCGGTAGTTACCAGTTTTGACCACCATTTGTTATTGGAGCTGTGGAACACGAGAATTTTCTATTCAAATTTTGTAGTCTCGTGGCCACAGTACACCCACTGACGTCATGCACTTGATGATGACGTCACAACTGTACACAGTGGTGTATCCTGGTTTTGTGCTGCCCTAGGCAGGACAAAACTCAGGCGCCCCTCATCCTCCCGCGCCACCCCCACCCAACCTTTCCCCCCGCCCCGCATTCTAAATACACATACACACATTCACTGACAGATACGCATACACTAGCTAACAGAAACACACACTCGCTAACAGAAACACACACACACTAACAGACTCACTCACACTCAGTAACAGACACACACTAACAGACACACACTCACTCACTAGCAGACACAAACTAGCAGACACACACACTCACTAACAAACACACACACTCACAGGCAAACACACACACAGTCAGACACACACAGTCAGACACGCACACTAACAGACACAGACACACACACACTAACAGACACAGACACACACACAAACAGACACAGACACACACACACTAACAGACACAGACACACACACACTAACAGACACAGCCACACACACACTAACAGACACAGACAGAAACACTAACAGACACAGACAGAAACACTAACAGACACAGACAGAAACACTAACAGACACAGACAGAAACACTAACAGACACAGACAGAAACACTAACAGACACAGACAGAAACACTAACAGACACAGACAGAAACACTAACAGACACAGACACTAACAGACAGAAACACTAACAGACAGAAACACTAACAGACAGAAACACTAACAGACAGAAACACTAACAGACAGAAACACTAACAGACAGAAACACTAACAGACAGAAACACTAACAGACAGAAACACTAACAGACAGAAACACTAACAGACAGAAACACTAACAGACAGAAACACTAACAGACAGAAACACTAACAGACAGAAACACTAACAGACAGAAACACTAACAGACAGAAACACTAACAGACAGAAACACTAACAGACAGAAACACTAACAGACAGAAACACTAACAGACAGAAACACTAACAGACAGAAACACTAACAGACAGAAACACTAACAGACAGAAACACTAACAGACAGAAACACTAACAGACACACACACACACACTAACAGACACACACACACACACACACACTAACAGACACACACACTAACAGACAGACACACTAACAGACTCACTCACACTCAGTAACAGACACACACTAACAGACACACACTCACTCACTAGCAGACACAAACTAGCAGACACACACACTCACTAACAAACACACACACTCACAGGCAAACACACACACAGTCAGACACACACAGTCAGACACGCACACTAACAGACACAGACACACACACACTAACAGACACAGACACACACACACTAACAGACACAGACACACACACACTAACAGACACAGACACACACACACTAACAGACACAGCCACACACACACTAACAGACACAGCCACACACACACTAACAGACACAGCCACACACACACTAACAGACACAGACAGAAACACTAACAGACACAGACAGAAACACTAACAGACACAGACAGAAACACTAACAGACACAGACAGAAACACTAACAGACACAGACAGAAACACTAACAGACACAGACAGAAACACTAACAGACAGAAACACTAACAGACAGAAACACTAACAGACAGAAACACTAACAGACAGAAACACTAACAGACAGAAACACTAACAGACAGAAACACTAACAGACAGAAACACTAACAGACAGAAACACTAACAGACAGAAACACTAACAGACAGAAACACTAACAGACACACACACACTAACAGACACACACACTAACAGACACACACACACACACTAACAGACACACACACACACACACACTAACAGACACACACACTAACAGACACACACACTAACAGACACACACACACACACTAACAGACACACACACACACACTAGCAGACACACACACTGACACTAACAGACACACAGACACACACACACATACACACACACTAGCAGACAGACACACGCACTAGCAGACACAGACACACACTCACCCACCCACATTAACACATTTTTTTAAAATTAATTTTTAACACATTTTTTTAAAATTAATTTTTAACACATTTTTTGTAATTTATTTTTAACACATTTTTTTGTAATTTATTTTTAACACATTTTTTTTTAAATTTATTTTTATCACTTTTTTTTTAATTTAACACCCCCCCCCCCAGCCTCCTTACCTTTGGGAATGCTGGGGAGGGGGGGTGTCTCTTCCTCCCTGGTGGTCCAGTGGCTACTGGGCGATCGGGCGGCACTGCCTGGCGGGCGGCCGGCGAGGGAGCACTTCCCCTGAGCTGTCTGCTCAGCTCCCTCGCGCGCCTCAGAGTGAGGCTGGGAGCCGGAATATGACGTCATATTCCGGCTCCGCCTCCCAGACTCACTCTGCGGCTGGCGAGGGAGCTGAGCAGACAGCTCAGGGGAAGTGCTCCCTCGCCGGCCGCCCGCCCGTCAGGCAGTGCCGCCCGATCGCCCAGCAGCCAGCCGGCATGTCTGTTAGCCGCAAGGCTAACAAGACATTTGCCTTGGGCATTTGGGGGCGGCTTTTTTTGCCGCCCCCTGGAAAATGCCGCCCAAGCAAATGCCTTGTTTGCCTCGCGGCTAATACGCCCCTAACTGTACACCAGGGTTATTTGAAGGGAAGTAAAGTCCCGAGCGTGCAGCCTCGGATCTGCTTGCTTCTATCCTGCTACCACAGAAAATCTACCCACAGACATTGGAACAAAAATTTGCTTTGGAAACATTGGGATCTTTTCCTGTTCTCTGGAGACTTTGAAGATTTTTACATTTCAATGCAATTCCATCAGGAGGCCTCCTTGATCCTACATGGGTGAGTGTAACATATTCATCCTCACCTTGCGGTATCTGCAGTAATTGCCTTCCTAATAAATGCTGAAGTGCTGTTCAGTGGCTATGCGTCAATGTATCTGACTCCTGCAGCATGTTGGTGGACACCGGCCGCTGCGGATCCACACCAATTTGTAACCCCAGGTCCGCCCATGGTATTGATGATGTCAGTGTGCGTGTGACGTCACGTAAAGGAGTCGCACGCATGTTCTGGGGTCAAAGGCCGGGTACGGCCAATCGGATCTGAAGAAAATTTATTTAAACTCCTTTTGCCTTTTCCTCATTGCCCTGTCGTGGTTTCCCTTACACCCTGTTCCAAATTATTATGCAAATGATATTTTTCTCATTTACCTAAATAATTGATGTAAATTAATTGATGTGCATAATTCTCATGTTATCAACTATTAAGAGTACAATTCAAATTTTATTGAACAATCCTCCTAAAGATAACAGTATGTTTTTAAACATAAAAAACTTACAATGCACTGATCCAAATTATTATGCACAGTAAGTTTCAAAACACTTAATAGGTTGTCAAGAACTGAAAATTGTCATTTGTTGTGTTTGCAGCATATTTACTGAAATCAAAAGCTATTTCAATCAAACTTATAAAAACATTTTAACTTTTTAAACATTTTAACAGGTCATGTTACATTTTAACATAGGACCCCTTATTTAATAGCAGCTTCACACGTCTTGCATCCATTGAACTTGTGAGTTTTTGGACAGTTTCTGCTTGAATTTGTTTGCAAGATGTCAGAATAGCCTCCCAGAGCTGCTGTTTGGATGTAAACTGCCTTCCACCATCATAGATCTTTTGCTTGAGAATGCTCCAAAGGTTCTCAATAGGATTGAGGTCAGGGGAGGATGGAGGCCACACCATGACTTTCTCTCCTTTTATATCCATAGCAGCTATTGATGCAGAGGTATTCTTTGAAGCATGAGATGGTGCATTCTCCTGCATGAAGATTATTTTATTACATAAAGCATAGTTCTTCCTTCTGTACCAGGGAAGAAACTCCACATACTTTGCAGAGGTCATTTTACACCTTCGTGGACCCTAAAGGGGCCGACCAGCTCTCTTCCCATGATTCCGGCCCAAAACATGACTCCACCACCGCCTTGCTGACGTTGCAGCCTTGTTGGAACAGGGTGGCCGTCCACCAACCATCCACTACTCCATCCATATGGACCATTCAGGGTTGTACGGTACTCATCAGTGAACAGGACTGATTGAAAATTAGTCTTCAGGTATTTTTATGCCCAATGCAGCCGTTTCTGGCCGAATAGAAGGTTTATGCACAGTTGCAAGACTCTGCAGGACTCTACACCTTGATGTCCGTGGAACTCCAGAGGCACCAGCAGCTTCAAATATCTGTTTGCTGCTATGTAATGGTATTTTAGCAGCTCTTGATCCGATGCATGGATCTGGCAGAAATCTTCCTCAATGTGCCTTTATCTGCACGAACCAGTCTGTGCTCTGAATCAGCCACAAATCTCTTAATAGTGCGATGATCATGCTTACGTTTTCGTGAAATATCTAATGTTTTCATACCTCGTCCAAGGCATTGAAACTTTTTCACTATTTTCTTCCCCATTTTGCATGAAAATGGTGCTCTGCTTAATAATGTGGAACAACCTCCTTTAGTAGTTTTTCCTTAAATTGGGCTCACCTGGCAATATCATTATCACAGGTGTCCGAGATTGTTTTCAGTGATCAAAAGTGCCCTGAGACACAATGCCATCCATGAGTTAAACTTAAAAACAAAATATTTAATCTTTGTGACACTTAAATAGAATTTGCATAATAATTTGGAACAGGGTGTAGTGGTTGTCCGAGAGTGTGTTCCTGTCAGGGTACCTGAGGTCTCTACCTCCGAAAGAGGTTTAGACTTAGTAGTTTATCCTTCCGGCAGGGCTGCTTCCTCCATCCCTCGCGGCTCTCCTAGTCACTCACACGCCGGCCGCGAGAGATCCGTCTCCTTTTATAACGTCACGCACAGTGCTCGATGTCATGACGTCAGTCCGGACCGACCTGTCACTCAATTGACTGGAAGCCAGTCAGGACTCGTCGGAGGCGGGTCTAATCACTGATCCAGGGTATTTAACTCTGTTTCTCCCATTCACTCATTGCCCTGTCGTGGTTCTAGTCAGCCTAGTCACACAGTGCTCTTGTATCCTCTTGTCTTTTGGTTCTGACCCGGCTTTGTTATTACTTACCGGTCTTTCTGTTATCCTTGACCCGGCTTGTCTCTCGCTTACCTGTCTTCTCGTTCCCTCGACCTCGGCTTGTCCCTGACCATTCTATACGTAGTTTTACGTTAAGTCCGGCCATTCTAAGGTCCAGTATACGTATCTGCTACTCTTTGTACCCTGCGTGTTGGATCCCTGACCCGATCCTGACATTACGACAGGGCCATGGATACTGCAGGTACAAATTGTCAGCTTGGTTCTCCTGATTCTAGGTTTGACGCCATGGAGCATAGGATGGATCAGATGGCACTAGCACTACAGGCATTACTATCACGTCCTATTAATCCACCTGAGGAGATGCGTAATATTCCTGTTCCTCCCGTGGGTTCAGGGCTAGAGGTAGCTACTGTAGGTGCTTCTTCCCGAGTTACCCCACCTGTACGTTATGCTGGTTCTCCTGAGAGGCGTCGTGGCTTTTTGAACCAGATCAGTATTCATTTCGAGCTACAGCCCCGTTCCTACCCTACTGATAGGGCAAAAGTGGGATTTATTATCACCTTACTCATTGAGAAGGCTCTGAGATGGGCTAATCCGTTGTGGGAGAATGATAATCCATTAGTATATAACTATAATGCCTTTGTAGCTGCTTTTAAAAGAACTTTTGACCCTCCTGGCAGGAAGGTCAATGCAGCTAGATTACTGTTGCGCCTTAGACAAGACAACCGAACACTTGTGGATTACGCACTAGAGTTCAGGTCTTTGGCGGCAGAGGTGAAGTGGAATGAACAGGCCTATATAGACTTATTTTTAAATGGATTATCCGATGTAATACTTGACGAGGTAGCGACAAGAGAGCTTCCCGAGAACTTGGAGGACTTAATTTCCTTTATCTCTCGCATTGACGAACGTCTAAGGGAGAGGCAGAACACTCGAGATAGAACCGGTAGATCTTCCTTTAGACTAGCTCCATCATTTCAAAGTCCTGAAACCAAAACTCCACAGTTTCCAGAACCTATGCAGTTAGGCCTTACTCGCCTGTCAGAGGAGGAGAGACAGTACAGGAGAAGAGAGGGACTGTGTATGTATTGTGGAGTCAGAGGTCACTTACGTTTGAACTGTCCCAGTCGTCCGGGAAACGCTCGCACCTAAGTTTCTCTAGAGGACAGACCTTGGGTGTTTCGATTTTGTCCTCTACTCATAACTACAAAGAACATAGACTCCTGTTACCTGTCTCTTTAACTTGGGAGAGGGGAACCTTAGAGACTATGGCATTGATAGACTCCGGAGCTGCTGAGAGCTTTATCGATCAAGTTTTTCTCACCAAACACGCTATCCCATCCCAGTTAAGGAAGACACCCTTGGCTGTTGAAGCCATTGATGGTAGACCTTTAGTTGAGCCTGTGATTTTCCGGGAGACCACACCTCTTAACTTAACTACTGGTATTCTACACAAGGAGGAGATATCTCTACTACTCATTTCATCTCCTTCTGTTCCCATAGTCCTAGGATACTCCTGGCATAAGAGACATTACCCCGTTATAGATTGGAAATCAGGTGAAATAGTTTTGTGGGGTCAGGGTTGTCAAGAGAGTTGTTTAAAGAAAGTGTCACCTCTCTGTAGTGTTAACACACTTAATAACTCTACCGACTCTACTAAATTACAGATACCGTCCTTGTATCTAGATTTAAAGGCGGTATTTGACAAGGGAAAGGCTGATACCTTACCACCACATAGGCCTTTTGATTGCAAAATTAATTTACTTCCTGGTACTATGCCTCCCAGGGGTCATGTATACCCTTTGTCTACGAATGAGAACTTAGTCTTAGAGGAGTATATTCGTGAAAACCTAGACAAAGGGTTCATTAGGAGATCCTCCTCTCCTGCTGGGGCTGGATTTTTTTTTGTTAAAAAGAAGGATGGTTCTTTAAGACCCTGCATTGACTACCGAGGCCTGAACAAGAGAACCATTAGAAATGCCTATCCGATTCCCTTGATCACCGAGCTTTTTGATCGATTAAAGGGTTCTAAGATTTTCACTAAGTTAGACCTTAGAGGTGCTTATAACTTGGTGAGAATTTAGCAGGGACACGAGTGGATGACTGCGTTCAATACTCGATATGGGCACTATGAGTATACTGTAATGCCCCGGCGGTATTTCAGGATCTAATTAATGAAGTTCTTAGGGAGTTTCAACATGACTGTGTTATTGTATACCTCGATGATATACTTATACATTCCAGGGAGATTGAGACTCACCACGGACAGGTCAGAAGGGTTTTACACAAACTTCTTCAGCATGGCTTGTACTGCAAATTAGAGAAATGCAGCTTTGACCAATCCCAAACTACCTTTCTTGGTTACGTGATTTCTGGAGAGGGGTTTGAAATGGATCCGGAGAAGCTCCAATCCATTTTAGATTGGCCTTTACCTAAGGGTCTCAAGGCTATTCAGAGATTTATTGGTTTCTCTAATTACTACAGACGTTTCATTAAGGGATACTCCTCTATCATTGCTCCCATCACCAATATGACCAGACAAGGGGCTGATACTAAGAATTGGTCTACTGAAGCACTTCTGGCTTTTAAGACACTCAAGGAGCTGTTTGCTTCCACACCAATTTTAGTTCACCCTGATACTACTCTGCCTTTCCTACTCGAAGTTGACGCTTCTGAGACAGGTATAGGTGCCATTCTGTCCCAAAGGTTGGGTGTGGATAAACCATTACATCCATGTGGGTACTTTTCCAAAAAATTATCAGGTACTGAGAGCAGATATGACATTGGTGACAGGGAACTCCTAGCGGTCATCATGGCCTTAAAGGAGTGGAGACATTTATTGGAGGGGACTTTGCATCCTGTTACTATTTTGACAGACCATAAAAACTTATCCTATATTGGGGAGGCTAAACGATTATCATCGAGACAGGCTCGTTGGTCTATATTCCTCACTCACTTCAACTACATACTCACATATAGGCCTGGTTCTAAGAATTCTAAAGCTGATGCCTTGTCTCGCCAATATGAACCTTCTGCCATATCTGAGCCGGTTTTGTCCTCTATAGTACCCAAGTGTAACATTATCGCTAACACAACTCTCAAAATCCATTCTCCGCTTCTTGATCAGATCAGGAGCTTGCAGCATCTGGCACCTAGACTGACTCCTGCGTCTAGACACTTCGTTCCTCCTGAACTCCAACTGGAGCTCTTACAGTGTCTTCACGAGAGTAAGGTGGCTGGCCATCCGGGCGTCCGCAAAACTTATTCCTTGATCTCTAAGGATTTCTGGTGGCCTTCGTTACGGAGGGATATTAAGGATTTTATCGGAGCCTGTGAGGTCTGTACTAAGACTAAACTACCACATTCGCTTCCTTGTGGCCTTCTACATCCTCTGGAAGTTCCAGAGAAACCTTGGTCCTGTGTGGCGATGGACTTTATTGTGGATTTGCCTGTTTCGAAAAGGCACACTGTTATCCTCACGGTGGTTGATAGGTTTACCAAGATGGCACATTTCGTACCTTTACCTAAACCTCCGACTTCTCCTGAATTGGCGGAGATATTTGCTAAAGAAATTTTTCGCATGCATGGGATACCTTCTGAAATTACTTCTGATAGAGGCTCCCAATTTGTCTCACGTTTCTGGAGATCATTCTGTTCTCAATTAGGCATCAAATTGAATTTTTCTTCCGCCTATCATCCTCAGTCTAACGGAGCTGCCGAACGTACCAACCCAAAAATTGAGCAATATTTACGTTGTTTTGTTTCCGAACACCAGGACGATTGGGTCGGTTTGATTCCTTGGGCGGAGTTTGCACACAACAATCTCGTTTGTGACTTTACTCATTCAAGCCCCTTCTTCATGAACTATGGCTTTCATCCATCTATTCTTCCCTCGGTTTCTCCTTCCCAAGGAGTACCGTCGGTTGATGTCCATGTTGCCAATTTGAGGAAGTTGTGGGATCAGACTCGACAAATTCTTCTACACAATTCTATGCTGGTTAAGAGACACGCTGATAAACGTAGAAGGGCGGCTCCGAATTTTGTTCCAGGCGATAGAGTTTGGTTAAGTACTAGGAATATTCGGCTTAAAGTTCCTTCCATGAAATTCGCTCCTCGATATATTGGTCCCTACAGGATCTTGACTCGAATTAACCCAGTGGCGTATCGTCTAGCTCTCCCAGCTGCCTTACGCATCCCGAACTCCTTTCACGTTTCATTGCTGAAACCTCTAGTCTGTAACAGATTCTCCTCCACGATCGCCCCTCCTCGCTCTGTTCAGGTGGAGGGTCAGGAGGAGTATGAGGTTAACTCCATCATCGATTCTCGTATCTCCCGGGGGAGAGTACAATATTTGACTGGAAGGGTTATGGTCCTGAGGAGAGGAGTTGGGTACCACAAGAGGATGTTCATGCTCCTCGCCTTCGCAGGGCGTTTCACTCCCGCTTTCCATCTCGCCCTGGTTCCTTCCGCCCGGTGGGCGTATCTGAGAGGGGGGGTACTGTCAGGGTACCTGAGGTCTCTACCTCCGAAAGAGGTAGAGACTTAGTAGTTTATCCTTCCGGCAGGGCTGCTTCCTCCATCCCTCGCGGCTCTCCTAGTCACTCACACGCCGGCCGCGAGGGATCCGTCTCCTTTTATAACGTCACGCACAGTGCTCGACGTCATGACGTCAGTCCGGACCGACCTGTCACTCAATTGACTGGAAGCCAGTCAGGACTCGTCGGAGGCGGGTCTAATCACTGATCCAGGGTATTTAACTCTGTTTCTCCCATTCACTCACTGCCCTGTCGTGGTTCTAGTCAGCCTAGTCACACAGTGCTCTTGTATCCTCTTGTCTTTTGGTTCTGACCCGGCTTTGTTATTACTTACCTGTCTTTCTGTTATCCTTGACCCGGCTTGTCTCTCGCTTACCTGTCTTCTCGTTCCCTCGACCTCGGCTTGTCCCTGACCATTCTATACGTAGTTTTACGTTAAGTCCGGCCATTCTAAGGTCCGGTATACGTATCTGCTACTCTTTGTACCCTGCGTGTTGGATCCCTGACCCGATCCTGACAGTTCCTGAGTGTTTATTTCTGGTTATTGACTTTGGCTTTGTTTTGACCTCCCTGTATTCTGGTATCCCTGACTTTTGACTTTCCCCCATCGTTGCGTCTCATTCTGCGCCCCGACCTCAGAAAGTATACTGACTATTCTCTGGTACATTAAGTCCGGCCATTTTAAGGCCCGGTAAGACATAGAAACATAGAAACATAGAATGTGACGGCTGATAAGAACCATTCGGCTCATCTAGTCTGCCCAGTTTTCTAAATACTTTCATTAGTCCCTGGCCTTATCTTATAGTTAGGATAGACTTATGCCTAGCCCACGCATGCTTAAACTCCTTGACTGTGTTAACCTCTACCACTTCAGCTGGAAGGCTATTCCATGCTTCCACTACCATCCACCATCCACTAAGTTTTATCCTGCAATCCATGAACCAGTTTAGTAGCCCTTCTTTGAACTCTCTCTAAGGTATCAATATCCTTCTGAAGATATGGTCTCCAGTACTGTGTACAGTACTCCAAGTGAGGTCTCACCAGTGTTCTGTACAATGGCATGAGCACTTCCCTCTTTCTACTGCTAATACCTCTCCCTATACAACCAAGCATTCTGGTAGCATTTCCTGCTGCTCTGTTACATTGTCTGACTACCTTTAAGTCATCAGAAATAATCACCCCTAAATCCCTTACCTTTAGTCCAAGGTGTGATACAGTTCTGCATGCTGGATCAACTAGTAACCCTGACAGTGAGATCTAACCAAATCCTATCACAGAACGTTTTTGCTTATATTTTTGTCTCTTTTATTTTGCAATTTTTTTCTTTTTTGTATATTTCTTGAGATTGTGCTTTTTCTCCACATTTTCCTTTTTTTCGATTTACAGTCATACACTCCAGATTGGGACAGTCTATTAGACTCTAAGAATTATTCTACAGGAACTTTGATTGCACAGATCTCAGATATCTGTATGCAGTGTCGTACATATAGGGGTTGCAGGGATCGTCGATGCGACTGGACCCCCTGGAGTGACTCTGCATTTGCATCATTTTTTTTTTTTTTTTTTAAAGGATCACTATAGGGTCATGAATACAAACATGTATTCCAGACCCTATAGTGAAAACCCACCATTTAGGTGGCTTGCCCCCTGTGATGAACTGAACCTCGTCACTGGTTCTTGGAGGAGCCTGCTTGCCAGCCTCTTACCCTGTGACTATGGCCCCTGCAATAGACCTGGCTAAAATACTTTAAAAGGCTCTGTTCGTGTGAAGTATGTACTTTTGTACTCCAGACAGAGAGACCGACCCTTAGCACTAATTCTCTGGAACTGTTTTGGGCATGGGACCATGTGCACGGTCAGTCAAAAATTGGACTTCCATGGAATTTCTAATCCCCTGAACTGATCTGGGTGATTTTTGGATATCTTGGTCACCCAGATCAGGGATATCAGGGATGTAACATTTGTGTGGTTTTATGTATTTTATGGCACTTTTTGGGTGTTAAAAAAAAATAGTTTTTTCTGTACTTGGAGATAATTGGATTAGAATTAATATAGTTACTGATGAAATTATCTCCCAAGCAGAGAGGAGGGATTGTATGTTTGTTATGGGAGTGTTGGGCATTTAATCACTGTTCTTATTGGTTTGCTTCTTTGTGTTGGAGTCCCCAACAAGATCCATGTGGGTGTACCCCTGCAATGAGGATTGTCCTAAAAGGCCGAGTGTGACTCCCATTAAAGATAAATTTGTTTACCCCTTCATGAAGTCTTGGCACATGTTTGGGGGATTGGAGAACTACATTCACTCTGGGGATTGCTATAATCACAATACTCCCCTGAGTATAATCACTAGACATAAGAACTGTTCCTGCTACACTCTCTGGACTAGGAGAGGTCTACCCACTGTAAGCTGGATCCTGGTCTTGGGTCCAGGGTGGGTGGAGGACGGTGAGAGCCCAACCAAGCTGCGGCGGTTTGTGGGGTTTATGGTGGTTATGCTGTTCCAGTGCAGTGCTTATGGTACTTGCAAGTACTAGGAAGCAGCGATTGATGGAGGTACCCGGTCGGGATGCCAGGCAGTCTGTCACCCCCCTTAGCTCCCCCAGAATGGATTAAAACTCAACTTCATTTTAGTGGCCCTGCCCCCTTGGTGACATCATCAAAATTGGCCATTTTTAGCCAATTCAATCCTTTCCCATGGGAAAAGCATTGGATTGGCTAAAAATGGCAGGGGGTGGGGCCAAACACTGTTTTGGCCAATCAGCACCTCCTCATAGAGATGCATTGAATCAATGCATCTCTATGAGGAAAATTCAGCGTCCCCATGCAGAGCGTGGGGACGCTGAATGGCAGTGCTGCTTACTGTTCAGCCCTTAGCTAGGAAGCTCCTACGGTGGCCATCTAAGGAGTAGCCACTTGGAGATGTCCCCAAGAGCAATGTAAACACTGCCTTTTCTCTGAAAAGGCAGTGCTTACGTGAAAATGCCTGATAGCAATGATTATACTCACCAGAACAACTACATTAAGCTGTAGTTGTTCTGGTGACTATAGTGTCCCTTTAAATAAAAACATGCAATTGTGTTCAACGTTTTCATTACCAAGCTTTAAATTGTTTTATCTTGATGTATTAGCTAATGTATTACCCAGCATAATCCAGAAAAAGGCTAATGCTTTTATTTCTTTCAAATGATTTGTAAGATTTTTTTAGTATAACTTTTCAGAAAGTGGTATTAAAAAGTAGAGTAAATGTACATACATTTTCTGGTATAAAGTTTCAAATAAGCGACGTTATTAGGTATGACCAATCCTATAATCATCAAAGGGAACTGGGCAAAAAACAAACAATAAATCAATGAGATAGTAAAACATAAATAATGTATAGAATCATGTTTGGGAAGTAACCCGTTTACCTTCTGTTACTTTTAGCAACTTGCTGTTTGTCTCTCATTTGTTGCTTACACCACAGTGACATAATTATGTAGCACTGAGGTAAATGCTTGTTCCAAAAAAATATATAGTATTCCATTATTACATTTTCATTTATTTGTTTTTATTGACAGAAATCTTAGAGAGGAGTAACAGATTTAAAATGCAATATGGCATCTTTTATCACACAGAGTTTAACCCCTTAAGGACATATGACATGTGTGACATGTCATGATTCCCTTTTATTCCAGAAGTTTGGTCCTTAATGGGTTAAAATAGAAACATATTGAAGTAAAAACGCAATATTTACACCTACAAATTGATAAATTAAAGTTGTTAAAAGTCCTGCTTAATGGCTTATATAAGAGCTACGGTGGTATTTTTGGGAGTTCAGCTTCCTAAAAATATCACAGAATGAAAAGTAATGGTTGTATGTGGGCATAATGCCTCTATTCAATAAGAACAGTGGCACAACATGTTTGCACTGTATAGGACATCCCAGGCTTCTATTGCTGCCTGTACTGTGTTCAGAGTTGATTCAGAGATACAAGATACCACACTTTCACAGTGAAAACCAGGTGCACCAGAGACTGGGTTGGCAAAGCCCAATTTAGTAGACACTAGTAGAAAGCAGGTCCAGGCACTCAAGGTTTCTTCAAAGAGTCAGATTTATTGAAAACTGAATGTGCAATGTGTCGGCCTTGACAAAGGCCTCTGTGAAGGCCGAAACATTGCACATTCAGTTTTCAATAAATCTGCATCTTTGAAGATACCTTGAAGGCCTGGACCTACTTTCTACTAATGTGTACTGTGTACAGAGACTTCCTTTCCCTTAGTTCCAGGGCAGGAATGCTTCATTCTGTCTACTCTAGGAAGGGCTGAGCCATGGACAGTGCATTTTCAGTAGCAAAAACGTATCTTCAGTGTGTTTTCATGTTGAGTTGACTTTGCCTCCCATGATGCCACGGACATGTTTTCACGCAGTGTTTTTATGTGCCCATGTGCTTTTTATACATCACTGCTAGAGTTCCCTAATTTATATACCGTATATACTCGAGTATAAGCCGAGTTTTTCAGCCCATTTTTTGGGCTGAAAAACCCCAACTCGGCTTATACTCGAGTCAAGGTCTGTATTATGGCAATTTGCATTGCCATAATACAGACTGGGGGGAGAGGGGGGCTGGCAGAGCTGTACTTACCTGTTCTGCAGCTCCTGTCAGCTCTCTCCTCGTCCGCGCCGTCCGTTCAGCACCTCGGTCAGCTCCCAGTGTAAGTCTCGCGAGAGCCGCGGCTCTCGCGAGACTTACAGTGTGAGCTGATAGAAGGAGCTGCACGGACGGCGCAGAGGAGGAGAGAGCTGACAGGAGCTGCAGAACAGGTAAGTTACAGCTCTGCCAGCCCCCCTCTCCCCCCCACTGAACTGCCACTGGACCACCAGGGAAGGAGAGCCCCCCTCCCTGCCATATATCAAGCAGGGAGGGGGGACGAAAAATATATATATATAAATAAAATAAGAAATAATAAAAAAAATAATAAGAATAAAAAAAAAAATTAATAATAACAAAAAAAAAGGGGTATAAGGACCACTATGGGAGGGAGGGGGGTATAAGGACCACTATGGGAGGGAGGGGGGGTATAAGGACCACTATGGGAGGGAGGGGGGGGATAAGGACCACTATGGGAGGGAGGGGGGTATAAGGACCACTATGGGAGGGAGGGGGGGATAAGGACCACTATGGGAGGGAGGGGGGGGGATAAGGACCACTATGGGAGGGAGGGGGGGGGATAAGGACCACTATGGGAGGGAGGGGGGGGGATAAGGACCACTATGGGAGGGAGGGGGGGGGATAAGGACCACTATGGGAGGGAGGGGGGTATAAGGACCACTATTGGAGGGAGGGGGGTATAAGGACCACTATTGGAGGGAGGGGGGGTATAAGGACCACTATGGGAGGGGGTGGGATAAGGACCACTATGGGAGGGAGGGGGGGTATAAGGACCACTATGGGAGGGGGTGGGATAAGGACCACTATGGGAGGGAGGGGGGGTATATGGACCACTATGGGAGGGATGGGGGGGATAAGGAACACTATGGGAGGGAGAATGGGGATAAGGACCACTATGAGAGGGAGGGGGTGGGATAAGGACCACTATGAGAGGGAGGGGGTGGGATAAGGACCACTATGGGAGGGGAGGGGGAAGTAAGGACCACTAGGTGAGGGGAGGGTAAGGACCACTAGGGGAGGGGTGAGTCAGGACCACTGGGGGGGTGGTGAAGGAACACGGGGGTGGGGAGGTAAGGACCACTGAGGGAGGAGGAGGGGAAGTCAGGACATATGGGGGGGGAGGGGGCGGCAAAAATTTTTTTGCCTACGGCGGCAAATATCCTTGCACCGGCCCTGCACACACTGCATTCATGCACACACACACTGCATTCATGCACACACACACACACTGCACTCATACACACACGCTGCACTCATACACACACACTGCACTCATACACACACATACGCACACACTGCATTCATTATACACACACTGTAAATAAATATTCAATTAATATATTTTTTTTAGGATCTAATTTTATTTAGAAATTTACCAGTAGCTGCTGCATTTCCCACCCTAGTCTTATACTCGAGTCAATAAGTTTTCCCAGTTTTTTGGGATAAAATTAGGGGCCTCGGCTTATATTCGGGTCGGCTTATACTCGAGTATATACGGTACTTTTTACACACTGGCTTGCAAAGCCTTTAAATAAAATAAACTATAAATAATTAGAAAATTATTTCAACACCAACTATAGTGAACTTTTAGCTATTAGGTTGTATTTCCGAATTCTTTGCAACCCAAAACTAACCAAAAGTTAAAAAAATGAATTCTAAATGAATCAAAACAAGTTATTTTCAAACAATTCATTTTCATAGGGATCGCAAATTAAGAACTTATTTACTAAGCAATTGAAACAGCAACTTTAAGTAAAGTTTTTTTTTTTATCTTTTATCATTTTTTATCATTTTTGCTCTCTTAGTTGTTTAGTAAATAACACCCTGTTCTGGTATCCTGCCATGGGATTGCCATAATTAATGAAAGCAAATTAGGGACTTAATTTGAGAGGGAAATGGAGCAAAATAATGAAAAGGGCTTTTGTTTTTGTTAGTCTTCAGCTGTTTAGTAGATCGCTCCCTTGCTTGGGTTTGCCATATTTAAGGATAGCGCATTATGAATATATCTATTAAGCAACTGAAACAGCAAAATTAATAAAAGGGACTCTTTCTTCATTTTGCTCTTTTATCAGTTTAGTAAATGTCTCCCTATTTTTATGTTTTTATTTGACTTATTTTCCTTATTTGGTATACATACTGTATACACCTGTACAGTATATATTACAGGATTGGACAGCAACTTGTCCTCATCCTTTTCTTCTGTTTGGTCATATTTTTCCAAATAATAAACAAATTATATTTAAAAAGAAAAAATATACCTCAGCTCAGATTTGAAGTCAGGATCTCCTGTTTACTATAGAGAACCTTTAACCAACTACACTACAGCAACTTATTCCTAGCTTAGGATAGCAATACATTATTGACACACACTCTCAACACAAAATACACATTTTGAATAACCAAATATGTGTTGGAGAAGCCAATATAAAACCATTTCAATAGATCGTATTAATTCCAAGATTGTCAAAAATGTGCCTTTCTATATGTGTACGTGGGACAATGATTTATTTATCTCATGTCATAATTAATCTTTTAAATAAACACTTTCAATTGTTCATACAGTAGCATAAAAGTAGATCATAATCTAAAGAGGGCAAAACAAGTCCTGCTTGAATGATCATCATTTAACCATAATCACCCTGATGCATTTGTTTTATTGCTGTTTGTAAAAGAGATTACACATCAGGTTACAAAAAAAAATTACAACTTGGCAGGAAATTCAATTTAGTGATTTTTTTTTTCAGAATTACAGAGATACTGGAGTGACTGTAAACATTGTTATATTACAGATTCCAAAAAAATGTTTTACATTCTTTATTTTTGTGTAGTGCCTAGCATAACGTACAAGCATTATATGACAATTTCCGATTTTATTAAAGGACACGGAGGCTCATATTATGCTTATCTCTTTCTTTAATATACCTCAGCAGCAAAGAAAAAAGTTTTTAAACATTAAAAGAATCAATTAGGATAGGTATTCCAGGGGTTAACCTAGTATGCTATCCTTAGCCAATAGGAACAGTCCATGTATCCATGTCCACCCATGTGACCTCTCTTCTCCCTCTTTCTTTGCTGCTGCCTCAGCTAAGTATCACCTAATTTTAGCTCTCTGTATTTGAGTTAAATTATTGTTGATTTTTGGTTATAATAGATTGACGTGTGTTCATATTACTGTTTTACATTAATATTGTACATTATTTGCTGATTTCAGGGAGGTAGAAAGAGTGTTTTAGTGTCCCTTTATAGGGATTTCTATAGGTAAAGGAGGGGCAGCCCTGGTGTTTACTGGGGCTTATGCCCCTAACTTCGTACTGTGGACCGGGCTTTTTCCTCCGGTCCAAGTAGCACTCTCCCCCCTCCCCTATCCCGCTGGGTAGATTATTACCCGCAATCTGTCAAGTTTTATTTCCCTCATAGCTTCCGCGGCGGCCGGCTTCAGTGCAGACATTTCACTGGGCCGCCCGCGCATGCGCATTCGCGGTCGCATAGCGCGGCGGCCATTTTCCCCTCTAACGGCAGAAATTTGCCGCGCTTTTCTCCCGACGCTCCCAACCCACTGGGCGGGAGCGCGAGGAAGGGGTAGTGGCTAATAACTGTCAGCCAGCCTAGTGTCCCTTTGCAGCCATTTCGGAGGGAACACTAGGTAAGCTGACAGCTTGTTTGTGCCTTGCCCTATCTCCTCCAATTTTAGTTACCTTTTAAGGTAAATTCTTCCCTGTCCTTGATTAATAATATTAAAAGGACAATATTGTACTGCATCACAGCAGTTATAATTAAATTGTTTATTCCAAGGGCCAATATTACTGTGCAAAATTAGTGACTTTTGGAGCAGACTTAATTATATATATATATATAATGCAGCAGCCTAAGGAACAAGAATGTGCCAGGACGGCTGCGAGCAATAAGGACACCACACATGGTGGGTCCCTTGCCCCACAACCTATCTCCCCTCTAGGGGAAGAGTTGGCGTCTGGGGAACAATTGAACTCTGAAGAGTTCCATTCCTTATTAGATGCAACCATGACTAAATCAGTCACGCAAGCAATCTATACGGCTATGGGGGCGATGTCTGACAATCTGACCCTATCCATTAGTAATGCCATTATGGCGTCTGGTCATAATCACAGAGGCCCCAACTCCAAGGCCCAAGATGAAAAGCCTGCCCCCCTTACCGGTCGCAAGGCTACTAAAAAGACCCATTATATGGGAAAACAAACCTCCAAAACTGATTTTACGGACAGGTTGCGCCCTGTCACTGATGAGGACGTGGGGCCCCCACGTAAGAGAGCCTCCCACCGGGCAAAAACGGTGAGGTCATGGAAATGGGCAAAAGCCCAAACAGAAATATCCGACACTGATTCGGACCAAGAGGAGGTATTGAGCGAGCCAGAAGAGATGGGCTCATTGGAATCGGAGAACTCTTCTCCAGAGCACAGTTTAACTGGCAAAACAGCCAACAAAGGCCAAAAGCCAGCGGATGATTTAATTATTTTAGATCCGCAAGGGGAACCCCTATTTAATCCTGATGACCTCCAACACCCGAGGTCGACCGAATGGTTTCCTGCTGACCATGTGGCCCAATATATAGCGGCCAGAATTAGGAAACCCCTGGACAAAGGTACCAGAAATAAGTTGAGGGCAGAATGCCCACGCCCCACGGTCCCGGATATGGCTTGCGCCACACCGGAATTGGACCCCAAAATTGCCCAGTTTCTGGGTAAATCGGGCTGGAAAGCCAAGAAAGGGCTGGATTATTCTCTGCGCCACTGCCAGGACAAGGTGCTGGATTCCTTAGGCCCCAGTGCAAAAATATTCGACATGGTCGAAGCGGCACTTTCAGGGGACACACCAGTAGACCTTTTGGCCATCAGAGAGTGGGCACAACGCTCTATATGCCTGATTGGCAATTCCAATGCGGCACTTTGTACAGAAAGGCGCAAAGCGGTCCTTATGAAAATCGACCCTAAGCTGGTCAACATGGCATTGTCTGAACCTGGACCGCAAGCGAAAGGCCTCCTTTTTGGAGACAATTTCGTCAAAGAATTAGGCAATTACGTTAATACATTCACAGCCCTGGACAAAGCACACACAAACTTAAAGCGTGTGTTCGCCCCAAAGGTTTTTGGGGGGGCTGGCAGACAACGGGGCCGTCTGTCCAGCCGTTCAGCTAGGAGCTCCTACCGGGGCTACCGAGGCTCCTCTTCACCAAGATTCCCACAGGTGGAAACCAGAAACCCCTCACCCTTCTTCCCTGTCAGGGGCAGGGCATGGCAACCCAGAGGACGCAGAGGCGCCACTTACGGCCGACGGCCTTATGGTGAGTACCTTTCAGAATTCCCATTCTTATACACCATATGTGGGGGGCAGACTATCCCAATTCATCGAGGCATGGCACAGACTAACGTCCGATGCCTGGGTCCTCAACACAGTGGGGGGGTACCACATAGAATTTGTTCAAACCCCAGTCCAAACTTCGGTCCCTCGGCCAATTGTGTTTACCCCACAAGACAGAGAACTCGTGTCAAAGGAAATAGAATTATTAAAGGAGAAAGGCGCGATCTATCAAGTCGCACCTCACTCTCCAGGTTTCTTGAGCAACCTATTTCTTATCCCCAAAAAGGGAGGAGGTATGAGACCAGTGATAAACTTACGCCCACTCAACGCATATGTGCGGTATCGCCATTTCAAAATGGAAGGGATCCATTGCCTGCGAGACCTCCTCAGGCTGGGAGACTGGATGGTCAAATTAGACCTACAGGATGCCTACCTCGCCATCCCCATAGCGGAAGAATGCCACCACTTCCTGCAGTTCCAATGGAAGGCTCAAATGTGGAGGTTTCGCTGCCTCCCTTTCGGCCTGTCATCGGCTCCATGGTGTTTTACGAAACTGTTGAAGCCGGTAGTGGCGCTGCTACGCAGCAGAGGAGTGCGCATGATAGTCTATTTGGACGATATACTGATCATGGCTCAAGACGCACTCCTACTCCAACAACACCTAAATTGGACAATTACACTCTTAAACAACCTGGGATTTCTATGCAACTGGGAGAAGTCAGTCTTGACCCCTTCACAGTCCATAGAATTCCTAGGATTCAACATAGAAGCGGTCCAAGGAACCTTGAAATTACCGCAGACAAAGATCAAAACCATCAAAAGAGAGATCCGCAGAACACTAACTCGCCCAATGCTCACGGTGAGACAACTGGCCAAGATTATTGGACTACTTTCAGCGTCCATTCAAGCAATCTTCCCGGGACCTCTACATTACAGGGCCCTACAAAGATTGAAAGCGGCCCAACTACAATCAGGTCGATCTTACTCAGACTCCGTACAGCTCGATCACACAGCCAAAGAGGAACTCAAATGGTGGCTGCAGCACATGGAAGCGTGGAATGGCAGAGCAATCTTTGGCAACGCTCCAGATTGTATAATAGAGTCCGATGCCAGCACACAGGGCTGGGGAGCGCGTTGTGGTCGTATCTCAACAGGCGGAAGATGGTCCCAATCGGAAAGGATGCTGCATATCAACAGCCTAGAACTTATGGCAGGAGCATTTGCTCTGAAGAGCCTTTTAGGTGCCAAGACACACTGCTCCATCGTATTAAGGATGGACAACATATCAGCGGTGCAATATATCAACCGCCTTGGCGGCACCAGGTCCAAAATCCTAGCAGATTTAGCCACGGAATTCTGGCAATATTGCCTGGACCGCAACATATCGGTACGAGCCGAGTACATCCCAGGCCTCACGAATGTTGTAGCGGACTGGAATTCCAGATATCTGCGGGACGCCAGCGATTGGCGCCTGAATCGCGGAGTATTTCTACGATTACAGGATCTGTGGGGCCCACTACACATGGATCTGTTTGCGTCTCGTTTGAACACGCAACTACCGAAATTCTTCAGCTGGAGACCAGACCCAGACGCAATAGCTACGGATGCGTTCCTCCAGCCATGGCCGACCAGAAAACTATATGCGTTTCCTCCATTCGCTCTGATAGCACGAACCCTAGTACATCTCTACCGTTCTCAGACGACATTGGTCCTGATAACACCATTCTGGACAACACAGCCATGGTTCCCTTCTCTCATGGAGATGTCTATAGATCTTCCCAGACTACTCCCAGAATACCCATACCTTTTGTCGGACCCCGAAGGGAACCCACACCCACTGATGGTGCAAGGGCAACTCAGGCTTTTAGCGTGGCTCCTATCAGGGGACCATGGGTCGTCCCGGAAGTTCCACAGACAACGTTGGAATTATTGGCGGGAGCCTGGGCCCCAGGAACCAGGAGATCCTACAGTCGAGCATGGAACTCCTGGAGTAGTTGGTGCTTGGAACAACAGGTGGATCCCGTATATGCTCCTGTGAATTACCTGCTACGTTTCCTGACATACTTGTATGATCAAGGCCTAGCTTATCGTACTATTAATGTCTATAGGTCAGCAATTTCGGCTGGACATCAAGGCTGTGAAGGAACACCAATAGGGAAACACTTATTGGTGTGTAGACTCTTACGCGGAGTGAGGTTCGCAAGACCTCCACAACCCAGATATGCATCAACGTGGGACGTAAACCTAGTCCTAAATTTATTGGAATTATGGCCACAGAATTCTGACCTTACACTTAAACAGCTATCAGCGAAACTGGCCATGCTCTTCTGCTTGATATCTTGTAAAAGAGTATCCGATGTGAGGGCATTGGACGTGGATGCACGTTCGTTCACCCCATCAGGGGTTACTTTTAATATTACCAGACGGACAAAAACAAAGATTACTACGGTATCTTACCCAGCATTCCCTCACAATACAAACCTATGCCCAATAGCATGTCTTAAAGAGTATGAAAAACGGACGCAACCATTTCGGAACCCTAATCGGCACGAACTATTCCTAGCTATCAACACACCACATCAACCAGTAACCTCGGTTACCATAGCCCGATGGGTAAAATGGGTGATGACATCCGCTAACATTGATACATCCATGTTTGGAGCACACTCCACTAGAGGAGCTATGGCGACTAAAGCATTTAATCTGGGATGCAGGTTGGAAGACCTGTTGCGGACGGCTGACTGGTCAAGGGAGTCCACGTTTAAAGAATACTATTTTCACCCTACAGAACACATAACATCATCAGTCATTGCTCAGCTTTGAACTAGCATAATATGAGCCTCCGTGTCCTTTAATAAAATTACCAGATTTTACTAATTTCATGACGTAAAGTCATGATTTTATAAAGGACACGGAGGCGAATATTAGCCCACCCGGTAAGTATCGCGAAACGAACATAAGTATTCGCGAATCATGATTAGAATATCAAGAAAGATGTGAAATCCCACCCAGTAATTGTATGACTAGTAATATTGTGGGTTGGTATGAAATGTAATGAATGAACTAGAATAACTCTTAAACAATATCGCTTACAGTAGAACATATGGTCTGTAGAGGTTCATATACTATAAGATTTAACCTTCATAACTGCGACACACAGTTGCTAGACCACACATTACCATTTCTTTTTTCTCTCCTTTCAGCTTAACGAATCACAGTAAATGATATGGTTGATCGAGTTTCATCTCAATTCAATTGGTTAAAGTTCATTGTTGGTTATGAAGATGAAGGTCAACGCACAGGTTATGGACCCAGTATCTACGCAAGTTGAGAAATTGAAGCTTCGGCATGATCAAAGAAAGAGGGAGAAGAGAGGTCACATGGGTGGACATGGATACATGGACTGTTCCTATTGGCTAAGGATAGCATACTAGGTTAACCCCTGGAATACCTATCCTAATTGATTCTTTTAATGTTTAAAAACTTTTTTCTTTGCTGCTGAGGTATATTAAAGAAAGAGATAAGCATAATATTCGCCTCCGTGTCCTTTATAAAATCATGACTTTACGTCATGAAATTAGTAAAATCTGGTAATTGTATATAGTGTTCAAATGTTAGGATATCACAAAATGTCAGCAGACTGCACTTTTTAATATATAAACAAGAAAAAAAAAAAAACATGTCAGCAAAAATATAATAAAGAACTGATATTGAGGTAGCACTAACTGGCAATTAAAGTGACTAACGAGAGAGGGAAATAAAACCACTGGGTATTTTAAAATAACTACAGCTGCTGGTCAGTTTGAACACATCCATACAGTAAAACAATTTAGACAATCCTATCTGATCTGAGAGAGGCTGATAGAAAAACAGAGCTGCTGTAGGGAGAAGCAGTAGTCCGCTCAGCCGATGCCCTCACATGGGGATACATGAGGTGGTAGGGTTCCAGCAATAACTAAGGGGTCGCCCCATTGGGCCCACATCTCAGGACTGTTCAGCACAAGGCTCTCTGGCATCCAGCTACATCTGGCTGGGGTGAGTGCTCTCATACCTCCTTCCCCACATATCCACTGTCGCAAATCAGGCATCCTACGCCTAGGAGGCCCATGTGTGTCTTGCCATCCACCTTTCGTGGCGATATAGCTTCGGTGTCACGACAGTCTTTCGTGTGAAGTTTGCTATGGCTCGGCACCTCACGCCCATGAACCCAGGCCTTGAAGGGCATCATCAGCACCTTACATTAAGGGACCTCCTCTCTCCACATTTCAAGCTCTCTAACCAAAGGGTGCTCTCTGGATGCACTCCCAAAAGTCCTGGAAGATTTTGTCAAATTTAGTTTCAAAATGCTCTTTCTATGTCTGGGTATCTAGGCCCTCCTGGGATTGTACAGGCTGTGATGCAGCAGCCATCTTAGGTTCTTGCGGATGGCGGCTCCGTAAGGGATGCCACTGTGGTGTATAGGTGAGTTTCCCAAGTGGGCACCAGGATATCCCCCACCATACCAAAGAGGGGAGGGCTGCAGGGTCACAGGGGTGTCTCCACAGAGACCGTGTCCCGGGTTTAAGGGTCGGCCGCATCCCCAGGGCTCCGGGCCTCTTTTCATGGTAGCCGCATAGTCGGGTTATGCGTCTCCACAGCATAACTGCACAGATCAGGAGTCCTTGTGTTCCTGCTCAGGTACAGGGTAGTGTTCCGGTCACACAATACTTTTGCGGGTGAGGTGTGAGGTTAATAAGCTTAATTTGCGCCTGAATGTGCCGGAGTTGCTAGAAAACACGTCCGGCCATATTGGCTGTCAGGTCCCACTCCCAGATTCCATAATTTAGATGACTCCATTCCTAAAATAAGAGGGGGGGGAAGGGTGTTAAGGTATTTATTATGTTATGGGTGTGGAGTGTTTTGTTAAGGAAATATGTTGTTAAAGACATTCTGATTACAATTTGAGCTGTATTATCATTGTGTACAAGTGTTTGCAAAGATTTACGCCAGGCATTATCACTAGAACTGTGGAATACATATGAAACTATTTACTAAAGTGAATTCAAAGTAAACTTTAAAATTTCCATTTTTTTTTGCCAATCTTTGTTTTATTAAGATGGTTGCATGAAATACACATAGTAGAAAAAAAACACACCAGAATCATGAGGAAAGGTACATTGATACTATACACATAGTGATTTATGAGCATTCCTGGGTGATGGAGCCATCTCTGTTTTTTTTTTAATGAAAAAGGATAATACAGGAGAAATGACAGTTAAACAGGTGTGTCAACTGGTATTGTAAGAGTACAGATAAATAAAATGGCTAGACAAGAGAGGAATTAAGAAAGTATTCATGAGAAGTCATAGCATGCTTAACTACACAGCATACATGTATCTAAGTAGCGTTGTAAAAGATGACAAACATGCCAGCTCTGTAAAGTTAAACTCTGCATAAACACACTTTTAAAACTTGAACAAGAAAATAACCACTAGTACCAACTACCCCACTGCCTCACTGCTGCAATCAGAGGGAAAATATGAGTGAGCAAATAAAAAAGAACATATCAGGGCATGAAATCTAAGACAACAGAAACAATATAAACAAGATGGGGTCCACCGATGTCATGTGGATTCAAGATTTAATTAAGACTACTGCATACGTCTTCTTAAATTTCTCGTTGCTTTCACTTCCGGGTTCCGGCTATCGCACGCTTGGAACGTGCGTTCCAATTCTGACGGTATGCGTTCCACTTCCGGGTGGCGTCGCCTATGTCGGCTTCAGCGCACAGCTGACATCACTGGAATGCATACCGGACGGATCGTGCATTCCATTACGGAATGTCTATGTAATATAATGCAAGCTTGTATTAATTTAAATTATTGCACTCCATATACATTTCCTAATCAATGTATATCGATGCCGGTATGAGTATAAACGCCAGGTTGTGATTCTTCCTCTTAAGCAATTTTTTTGTTTTTTTTCAATTAAAGATTTTTATTGAGTTTTCTCGTATCTTTAGGTGGGGTGGGGTTGGGGTACAGAAGGAAAAAAAGGGGGGGGGGGAATAATAATAACAATAATATGCAGCCTCAGGGTCGCTCCTTCAGTATATAAATGGTTTTTCCACAGGTGACCAGCACGTACAGTACAATTTATTGTATCACATTCATTTACAAAGGTATACGTTTTTCAGATACTCGTTTGTCAGTTACATGTTTGCTAACTCCTTCATGGTTTACCTATCGGTTTCCTAGTAGACACCTGGTTGTCTTGTGGCTATTTGGTGGTGACAGGCAATCTACTGGGCATTAGCCCTATTAGCTGCCAGGTTGTGCATTGTGGCCGAGATAGCTCGCTTTCCAAGAATTCCATATCCCCCATGCCTCTATAGCTGTTTTGGTAATAGGGAAGACACTTGGGTAGCTTGTTTCATATAACTTTTGTGTGTCTATCTCCACACACACCTCTGTGATCCGTAGGGAGCTCGTGTTTTTCCACAGGCGCGCTATTGCTCGCTGTGCTGTCAGGAGAACGTGAAAGGTTAGTTTTTGTACTGCGGTATGGATGCCGGGAGGCAGAAACAACAGTAAGCACGTCTCCGGTGTCTTGGTTACCTGAGTGTGAGTAAGGTCCCTTATTAGTTTGATTATGTCCTCCCAGAAGCCCGAGACGCGGGTGCAGGACCACCACATGTGTAGCACTGTGCCCGTCTGCTGCCCACATCTCCAGCACCTCGGGGACGAGTTTGGATAGAGTTTGTGGATACGTGTGGGGACCATATACCATCTGTACACTGTTTTTCTATGCTGTTTTTCTAGTGTTTCCGATTTTATCACCTTTTTGGGTGTGCTCACTATGGATTCCCAGTCCTCTTTCGTTAAAGTGCACTGTAAGTCTAATGTCCACTGTGCCGCTTGTTTGGAGTCCGCAAAATGTATGAATGACTGGAGGAATCGGTAACACCATGACAGAGGTCTACAGCCCTTAGGTAACCTGCCTCTCAGTGCCATTTGCTCCCACCCTGTCGTCTCTAGTTCGGGAACTGTTCTTGTGGTGTGGGGGGGTTCGTTATCTTTTTTAGCCATGAAGACGCTTAGTTGTATATGTGAGAATTGCGATGCTGTTGGTATGTGGTGTTTGCCTTGCATGTCTTGGAATGATCTCAGCTTATGGCGTGCGATCATATGGGAGAGGTGTGTGACCCCTTTCTCAATCCATGGCTTGGCATTGAATGTTGGTATACAATATGTAACGATGTGGAGTGGTGTTGCTGGTGATAGTGGGGTAGGGCTTTCCATACTGCGTCTCGTTGTGTCCCATACCCGTCCAACCCAGGAGGTCAAATGCTTTTTCAGCATCCAGGGCTAGCAGCAGACCGCCCCGGCCCGACCCCCTCATTGTTTCCATTACCAGGGAGAGTTTTCTGGTGTTGTCCAGGCCCTGTCTGCTCCTAACAAATCCTGTCTGGTCGTCGTCGATGATGGTTGGCAGGATGGGAGTCAATCTATTGGCCAGTAGCTTAGCATATATTTTAGCGTCGGTGTTGAGGAGGGAGATGGGTCGGAAATTTTTACAGCTGTCTGTAGGTTTGTCCGGTTTGGGCAGCGTGACAATCGTAGCCAGGAGCATTTCGGGGGGGGGGGGGGGGGGGGGTTCCCCGTTTCTGCTGCTCTTTGGTATACCTTCAGTAGGTGCGGCGCTAGCGTGTCCACAAACGTCTTATAGTATTCGTTTGAGAACCCGTCGGCCCCTCGGCCCCTGGGGATTTGCCTGGGGGTAGGTGTTTTATGACTGTTAGGACTTCCTGTAGTGTGAATGGTTGGCACAGTGTGTTCACATTGGTTTGGCCGATTGTAGGGAGCGTTATGCCCTGTAAGTATGTCATTATGGGGCTGGCCTCCGGGGTTTCTCTACCCTCGCTTTCTTTGAGGTTATATAGTTGCTTGTAAAAATAGGCAAATTCTTGTACTATGGCCATGGGGTTCATTATTTTTTCCCCTGAGTGGTCTATAAGGTGTGGTATTCTGGTTGCCACTTGTTTTGTCCTAAGCCTGTTGGCGAGATATTTAGATGATTTCCCACTGTTATGGTATGTAGTGGCCCTCAACCTGTGTATGAAGTTTTTTATTTTTGGGGCATTGAGTTTGGTGAGATCTTGGTGCAGGGTTTTCAGTTTGGATGCCAGTTCTGGTGTGGGTGATTGTTTGTTTTGGGCAGTGGTCAGTACTATCTGTTTATGGCATTCTAGTAAGCTAGTTTGGTGTTGTTTTGTGAGGTATGTTGCTCGTCTAATGAGTTGACCCCTGATTACTGCCTTATGGGCAGACCATACAGTGAAATCCGAGACTTGGTCTGATACATTTGTGTAAAAGTAATTTTGAAGGTCTAACTTCAGTTGTTCCACAAAGGGGGCATCTTTCAGAAGGGACTCATTTAGTCTCCACGTACCCTTGCCTTGGCGATTAAGTTGGTCCTTTACGTCCAAGTAGATTGGCCCATGGTCAGACCACGTCATGTCACCTATCGTACAGTTTTCTAGTTGAGCTAGCGCTATATTATCCATATAGAATGTATCGATACGGGTGTAAGTGTTGTGGACGGTGGAATAAAACGAGTTGTCTCTGTCCATGGGGTGTAATATTCTCCAGCTGTCATGTAGATTAAATAGGGACATGGTGTGATTAAAAGTTTTGCAATGTTTCTGTAGGCTTTTCTTTCTTCTGCCTGTCAGGGGAGCGGTTATATCCAAGGAAGGAGACTGAATAGAGTTGAATTCACCCCCCATTATGAGTCCCCCGAGTTTATGTTGGTCTACCGTCTACTTTGTTCAGGAGAGTGTTAAGCAATGCGGGTTGATTGTCATTAGGGAAGTATGTGGCTACTAACGTATACTGTACATTGTTAAAGAGGCCTACTATGATGACATATCTACCTTTGTCGTCTATATGGCTCTGTTGTAGGGTAAATGCTACATCCTTGTGGATGAGGATGGAGACCCCTTTTGTTTTTGAGTCCGACATGGCATGGTATTGCGTGGGATAAAATTTTGTGAATAAGGCCGGCTCTTTGGGTTTTTTAAAATGCGTTTCCTGTATGAATGCGATCGCTACAGAGTGTCATTTGAGATCCTGCAGCAACAGCCTACTTTTACCCGGGGTATTGAGCCCCTTGACATTATATGACATAATTCTCAACATTTTGTGTATTTAGTTCCTGTCTCTGGTCGGCACATATACATGTTGGTACCCATCTTTTCTCGGTTAGGTTCCCTGTGGGGTATAATTTCTGTTGTGCCACCTTGCGTGGAGGAGCATCTGTGCTCGTTAGGCTATGGGCTGTTCGTAAGGGTGACTTGTAGGCTGGGGTCTGCGCGTCATGCGATGGGCTGCGTGGATAGGGAGTGGGAGTGAGGGGTTGAGGGGGTTCGTCTCCACCTGGCTCATAGGGTTTGAGCCTTTGTGCGCCGACCAAGGGTCGTGCACCTCCTGTGGGGGTCGCGGACATAGGACACAACCTGTTAGAGGGAGTCCTACCGCTGGGAGCACATGGGAGCAGATGATCTACAACATGTCTTGCTTTGATGGAAGGTGAGGCGTGACATCGGCACCCTCGGCCTTGTGTATTGGGTAGGCTTTATGCCTGTCTCCAGGCTCTAGTTCCGGTCTCCCTGCACCCTGGCTTATGGGCAGTGTCAGTATCTAACCGAGATTTTGTCTCGCTGGCAGGGCACGCTATAGTATCTATATGTACGAATTAATTAAACATAGAGGAACAGATTGTAACTTTAAAACAGTAGTATATCTATAACCTTTAACAAGGCAGGGGCCTGTGTGAGTGTCTAGTGTAACAGTTTCTTACATACACCTATGCCGTACTCTTCATTCTTTATCGAGTGGACCAGTCCTGCATCAGCCTGAGAATTTTGGCTGGACCCGGAGCTGCCTGCTCTGTCAGAGGAATGCCCCAGTCCTTGAGCATGCGTATGCCTTGTGATGGGGTCATGATGGAGTGGAGGGCTTCTTCGTGGTACACCAACAGCTTAGCTGGATATCCCCATCTGTAGTTTAAACCTTGCGTACGTAGGGCTGAGGTGATCTGAACTAGCGATATGCGGAATTGCAGGGTTTCCGCCGACAGGTCTGAGGATCTTGATATCCCGGAATTTGTCAGGCATCTCCGCATTCCTTGTGGCACGTAGGATCCGCTCTTTGGTATGGAAGAAGTGTATTCTGGCTATAACGTCTCTTGTGGAAGATATAGGTAAGTGGGCAGGTCTCCTGAGACGGTGAGCTCTATCGATGATCAATTGGTCAGGATATGTTTCAGGGGTTAACTGGAGGAATAGCTCTTGCAAATATCTGTCCAGGTCATTGTTACCTATTTTTTCAGGAATGCCCCTAAATCGTAGGTTATTCCTGCGTGACCTGTCCTCCATGTCTGCCACTTTAACCCTTTGTTTTTCCATATTGCAGGTTAGTTCCTTTAGCTGGGCATCTAGGCTATTATGTGCTGCAGAGTGCTCATCCATTCTTGCTTTTAGGTGGGCTGTGCGATTACCAATCTCTTGAATGTCCTTTTTCAGTTCAGCTGTTAAGGTTTTCATTTGTGTCTGGAAACCGAGCTGAATACTTTTTGCTAAGTCTGCCATCATCCCTTGCATTGTTGCCACCGTAAGGTGTCTGTCCCCTGCCTCCATCTCTGGGGATGCGGGGGGCGAGAGAGATGTTTCTCGCGATCTCTGGGCGCCGCCATCTTGGTCCGGTCCTTCCCGTGCTTTTTGCGATGTCGGTTTAGCGAGGAAGAAGGTTGTTTTATCCGCCTTAGCGGATTTCAACTTTTGTCTCTGCGACATACCGACAGGCTGAGCAGGTCACTGTTTGTTGGGCGCTCGGTAGACCGTTTATTTCGTGCTCTCTGTATCCCGATCGGCAGGAGCTACTCCTCCATGCGTCCGTGCAGCTCGAGCGCCAGGCCACGCCCCCCTCTTAAGCAATTTTAATACTCAATTCCCACAGATCTTTTTCCAATAATTACACTGATCGAATTCATATTTATCTCAGAGCTCATTCTAAACATATCATTGTTCATTTTTATTGAGCCTAATGGAATATTCTTTTTTAGAGAGGAATGCCAAATTTTATTTTGGAAAAAAATCATAAAACTGTCATAATTTCAAAGAAGTAATAGTTAAAGTGCCACAGTGTACTGAGTGATAAAGTGCTAAAAACTGAATTAAAAATGTCTTCTTTTTTTATGTGATGAACATATGACAAATAGTTGTAACAGATACCTTCCGTTAATGGACGCTTCCTAGCTTGCGCCGAGGACCACAAGCACCGCACTGGACACCACAACCACCGCAAACTCCACAACCGCCATAGCTTAACTGGAGCCTTGCCGTCTTCCGTCCACCCTGGAATCAGCTTCTGTCCTCCAGGACCGTGTGGGGAAGACCTCTCTTCCAAGGAGAGCGTACCAGGAACAAGCTCTTAAAAGAGCTAAGTGATTAAAGCTCAAGGGAGTATGCAGAGCATAGCAATCCCCAGTGTGAATATAGCTGCTTCCTCCAATCACGAGACAAGACTACTTGTTGAGGGTCAAGAAGAACTGAGGTTTAATGACACACACTCTGCTTTTATGCAATTCTCCCCTGCAAGGGAGACGCCCACAGACAATTATACATTACCCAATCACACAATGGTTACATCCCACACATCTCCTCCTCTTAGCCTGAGAGGTAACCCAATTATCCGTACAGTTTAAAACATACTTTTTACCCAACTTTCATAACTCTAAAACTATACATCCAATATTAATAAATCATCTTATTAATCAGCACATTCCAAATACAAACATATCCAAAAATCATTCGAATCCGTCCAGCCGTTCGGGAGATAGGTATAAGTCACTTGTGACCGACCGCATGCACATTTTCATGCCCAAAACAGTTCCATGGATTTGGGCTGTGCGGTCGGTCTATTTTACACCGAGAAAATGACTAAGTCCCATTCGCAACGAGCGTTCAAATCTTTGAACGGGACTTAGTCTCCAGCTGCGGTGTCGAAGTAGCGTAGAAAGTACGGGCCAGCGGTGTTCGTGCAATTAGGTAGCTGAAAACAGTTCCATAGATTTGGCTGCACACACCGCTGACCGCGTTCGAATAAGTTAAAATGACCGCCACCACGTGTTCGCTTGTCGAATGGCGGCCACTTCGACGACTTCGGCACTTCAACAACTTTGGCACTTCGACTGCATCCGAAGTGCCAGTTTAAAAGTTGCAACACTGCTCCAAAGTAATTAAAGAGCCAGGAACAGCATTATAAAAATCCATTATGCCCAAATACAGTTCTTAAAGGGCAATACATCCCAGGGCCATAGTCGCAGGGCAGGAGGCTAGCCATCAGTCCTCTCCAATGCCCAGTGGCAAATAGCAGTTTGTCACAATAGTTATAAGACAGGAAAGAAAAATAAGTTTAAAAAAAATGACAGACCTCAAAATCTGAGTTTAACCCGTGGGGTATAAGTGTATTAAAATTATAAATACATTTCATTTCTTCTATTCCAATTTTCTTATTAAAATCACCTCCTCTCCAATCTTTTTTTACAAGTTTCAGTGGGCAAAAAAATAAACTCTTGTTTAAAAAAAAATTAAAACTTATTTTTCTTTCCTGTCTTTTAACTATGAATACCCATTTGTCATATGTTCATCACATAGAAAAGAAGAAATGTTTAATTCACTTTTTAGCACTTTATCACTCTGTCACCTTAAATGTCATCAGTACTTTTAGTACACTGTGGCACTTTAAATATTACTTCTTTGAAATTATGCCAGTTTTATGATTTTTTTTCTCTTCCATAATTCCAAAAGAAAATTTGGCATTCATCTCTAAAAAAGAATATTCCATGAGGCTCAATAAAAATGAACAATGATATGTTTAGAATATGAATTCGATCAGTGTGATTATTGGAAAAATATCTGTGGGAATTGAGTATTAAAATTGCTTAAGAGGAAGAATCACAACCTGGCGTTTATACTCATACTGGCATCGATATACATTGATTAGGAAATGTATATGGAGTGCAATAATTTAAATTAATACGAGCTTGCATTATATTACATAGACATTCCATAATGGAACGCATGGTCCATCCGGTATGTGTTCCAGTGACGTCAGACGTGCGCTGAAGCTGACATAGGTGACCCCACCCGGAAGTGGAACGTATGCCGTCACAATTGGAACGCACGCTGCGTTTCAAGCGTGCGATAGCAGGAACCCGGAAGTGAAAGCAACAAGGAATTTAAAAAGACGCTGAGCCACAGGAGAATACTGCAAACCGACTGAGGAAGCCCCTGGTACGGGGCGAAATGCGTTTCGGACATTATTTTGGACTTCTTTGCCAATTGCCAGGACTTTTTTTAGGACTTATAGAGCCCTATAGTCATATGTTATTATTGATATACTTTTATTGTTTTTTTGTTCATTTGATGAGTTTTATATAGTTTTTAACTCCGAATTGTGGAGTAATAAAGTTGTATCTTCAAAGAGATATCATCTTATCTGTAGAGCTTTTATTTATGCTCATCCGGAACAACCACAAGGTTATCTGGAAATAGGAAGGGGACATCCTTAAGAAAAGTCCCACAGCGCTATCCATGAGAGCCATATGTTGTGATTTGGCTCTGGGCTTGTGAGTACCTGACTTTAACTCCTGTTTATATATTATTTGTACAGACAATATTACACTATATTGCTTTGTTTATTTTACAGATACATCCAGAAGTGTGATCCACCTATTGTATTGTATGTATTATATGTTTGCATTTCTTTGCGTGGTGTAAGGGGTTTCCACTCAGGTGGTCTGTGGCATTTAGTGCTACCACACTTATTCCCACTTGTTACTGTATACTTTTGTATTGTTTATTATCTCATGATAAACTTTGAAATACTTTCCTAGTCACAGAAGTTAAGCTCACAGGTCTGTAATTTCCAGGCAAGGATTTTAAACCTTGATTGAATATGTGAAACACATCTGCCTTTCTCCAATCCTCCTGTACACAAGAATATTTAAAGATTAAAAACAGAGGCTCACTTGTTCCCACACTTAGTTCCATAAGTACTCGTGGGTGAATACCATCAGGGCTGGGAGCTTTGTTTATATGAACTTTTTTGGGTTATTGCAGCGCCTTGTCTTGAGCCATCAAATTACAATGTTTCTGCAAGTTTTTATGCAGAATTAATTTGCATATCTATAGCCATAGTTTTCTTAATATATATTGAGGAGATAACATTCCCATCCTGGTTTTCAGTATACCTACACTTTCATTGTTTTACATTTTTTTTTTTAAATGATGTACTTAAAAATGCCTACAAAATCGCCCAATATCCTGCTACTTTGTCAATATCTGTGAATGTATCACTGCACAACAAAAGTAATAATTGTGATGGAAATTTCTATGCCACAGACTTTTGGAGATGCTTGAAGGCAGCCTCCTGCCCACAAACTATGGGCTGTTAACTATGAGGAAGGGATATGGTGTATATTGTACTTCCCAGTAGAACTTGTTGAACTATGGGGATCACCTGGACTAGTCCCACACATTAAGTACCTGATCAGGAGATACTGTGAAGCACACTGGAAATGTTTCTCAGATAGGGACTGTGCTGTGGTTCAGTAAATCTTTCAGCAAGTATCACTTGCTCCACCAACCATCAAATAGACCTCTATTTGGAGGGGAGTTCTGGGATGCAAGGAGGAATCTGAGTATACTTGGGAGTTAAAAGCGTTCACCTTTCCAGAGCTTCTGGAGCACTTTTGTGAGACTGGGACTGGCAGATTGGAGAGTAGTTGCGACCTGTTAAAAACGTAACACACTGTAACTTAGTAGTGAATTCTCTGATCAGGGCGTTATTTGGATATTTCAGGGCATTTAGTGCTAAGCTTTCCAGGAATATATATTGTGTAGGTGAATGGTCCAGGGAAAGGGGGTTCTGAAAGATATTATGTATGTTGTGCCTCTTGGAAAGTGAGAGCACAGCAGGGAACCTACGGTGTTTTCTGGGGGTAAGTTAATTAAGTCCCCAGACCGAGTGGTGCCAGGAAGAAACTATTTTTCTGTGTATTGTATAGATGAGACCCTGCAGAGAGAATCAACACTTCTCAATATAAATAGCATTGTTGTGTACGATAAAATAATTATCCCCTACATTCAGTCTCTTTTAATGTGTGGGTAAACACTGCTATAATCTATTTTACAGGAGAGAAGGTCTCGGGAGTTATAACCACTGCAGCATATTCCAGTGGAAGAAGTCCGCAGAGACCCCTGTCAAACTTCAGGGAGGTAGCAGTGAGGAAGCTGACTTTGAGGAGGTACACTGTCAGACTACATGAGCTCTGTCACAATAATACAAAAAAACTACTCTTTAATAATTAAGCAACTTTTTTTTAAAGTGGAAAAAATATCTGGCCAATTCAACATTGAGAAATGTGATTACGTCTCCAGGTCATCACTGCTATTACAACTACTTATCAGCTCCCTTCCAGCTGATAGCAGGCAGTATACATGTTTTTTGAAGGACTTTGGGTTAAATTATGGGACATAAAGTTTTTGTGACTTGAGTGTGTAAAGATAAAAAATCACCAGAAGAGAGGTGAGCTGACTCACTGTAGCCCGTCAAACAGTTATTTGGAGCAGCATATTGTATCATAAGAAGAACTGAAGGGAGACCTCTGATAACAGACTGCCACACTTTGTATTCATTAGCAACATACTGAAAGCAGTTTCTCAAAAATGTAATATTTCTTTATCCCCTAAAAAAAGTAAAAAAAAAAAAAATAAAGAATAAATATTATTTATAGGAAAAATTATCAGCTGTTGCAGACTCTCTCCTTTTTCCCTACATAGACTAAAAGCCTGTGCTGACAGATTGAGAAATCAGGTTCCTTTAAAACAAGTTTTTTTTAAAATAAATTTCAACATTAAAATTGTTTTTCTGAACTAGCAATTAACTCAAACAAATATATAAATATGGCCATAATTATGTATGGTATATCTCTCTGGCAATCTTACAGGTAAAAGTAATGTGTAAATTGATTGAGGTAGAAAGTTAAAATGTAGGTGTACCTTGAAAATATACCTCTCATTGAAATGTGTCTTGGTCCAAAAAAAGTTGCGAACCACAGTGCAGATCATGTGGTTATGCAGGGAACCACAGTGCTAGATATTTAACCAGATTTCTTTCATTTTGTTACTAGATTATTACTTTACTATAATGATAATACCATTGTTACATATAGTTTACTACTGTAATATTTTGTAATTCAAATGATGTTACATGTAGTTATTAATAATCTGGCTGTTAGAAATGTTTTGCCAAATACTTACTTGTTTATAGCAAATGGTTAGCCTCCTCCATCCCCCCTAACCCCTTCCCTCCCCCACCCCCATTATCCCCTTCTCCTCCCCCTATATACATATAGCAAAGTCTTCCAGCTGTTTGGAACCATAGCCAATCACCTCCTCATTCCCTTCACATGCTATCAGCTGCTGCAGTTATACTATTAACTCTCTCTGCTATCACATATTCAAATCCCTTTGCTACCTCTTGTCTCATCTCCCCATTTTAACCTTTAGATTGTAAGCTTACGGGCAGGGTCCTCTACCTGTTGAATCGGTCTGTTCTTATTGTGTTTGTCTTTTTCCCAATTGTACAGCACTGCAGAATTTGTTGGCACTTTATAAATGCCAGTAATAATACTACTAATAATAATAATAGGTGCTCTTCGATTTCTTATTTGTAACCTTCATCCTTCTGCTGATGACCATGGATAAGATGATAGGTGGGAGAAGGAAGAAGACTCCCGTTACTTTATTAATGCTCCCATTTACTAATGCCACATTAATAAGGCCGCACAACTATTTTGTTGTCATGCCACCAGCTATGACACCAACAGCGGTGTTTTTGGCATGTTGTCCACGGAAGAGGCATCTATTTTAAAACTTGTTTTCCTTTTGATTTTTTTTTTATTAATGACAGAGAGCAGCAGCAGGAGTCATTTTAAATTGAACAAATTACATTAAAAAAAAAAAAGAGAGAAGAAAATCAATGGGCAATTAATGACCTACTCACCGCTTTCATCCTGGGAAGGACAACACTTTCCCACACATCCTGTCAGTATATTTATACTGGCAGACATTTTGTGTTAAGACAGAAATTAAAAGTGTATATTGTAAGGCACCATCAGAACAGAAGTGACTCCATTTTGTAACAGAATGCAAAGGCAGACATGGTTTTACTTCTCTGTAATTCTATTCATTCAAGCCTGAGCTAAGGAATGCAACTAATGTAAACATTGGCAGAGATAAGACATGATGTCTGCAGCAAAGGGGGGTTAAAAGCAACAGCCCAGAGACAAATATATATATATATATATATATACACACACACACACACACACACACACTCATATCCACATATCCACATATAACTAACCATAATTATATTAATCATATATGAATAATACTAAGTTAAATATATAGAATATTCATGGATATAATATCAATGAAGAAATGTCATATCATTTACTAACGTTAGTGGAATATGTGGAATAGACATGTATAAATCACATTACTAGGTGCTACAGTAATGCGAGCTGCGCGCGCATTCAGCCGGTCGCATAGGAAAGCATTTACAATGCTTTCCTATGGACGCTTGCGTGCTCTCACTGTGATTTTCACAGTGAGAATCACGCAAGCGCCTCTAGCGGCTTTCAATGAGACAGCCACTAAAGGCTTTGGGGGAAGGCTTAACCAATTTATAAACATAGCAGTTTCTCTGAAACTGCTATGTTTATAAAAAATTGGGTTAACCCTATCTGGACCTGGCACCCAGACCACTTCATTAAGCTGAAGTGGTCTGGGTGCCTAGAGTAGTCCTTTAAGGACAAAGGAGAGAGAGACACTCAGACACTCACACTTAACATCTAAGATCTGACATCTGAAGCCAAAGCTGTACACACCTAATTATTTGTATCTTTTCCAACTAACACTTAACTTTGAAATTCTTTAAAATTCAGAACTCTGAAAACATTTCTTTTTTTTACCACAATTCTCATCATACTCACATTCACAATTCCTGGGACATATGTTCATGTCTGATAGAATTTCTACCAAGAGCTGGTAATTATACTGGTTTTATTAAATTAATTTAAGTTAATTGATTTTACTAAAAGGCAGAATATACTTGGATAAAAGCTGGTGTTTTCAACATTAAGGAGTCATGATTCGTTAATAATATATAGAATTTGTAATTCCTGCAGGTGGACCAATGAACTCTATATTACTTTTAACTTTAAAAATAGAATATCAGGCAATTATCCAGATATATTAACTTACGTAATTTAGAAATGGTAAATCTTAATTAGGAAAGTTAAAATTCTGCAAACTTAAAATCTGGTTAGAATTATTGTTATTGGATGGACATAGGAATGGTCAAATGATCTAGTATGAGAAATATTGTATTTGTCATTGCAATATAAAAGAATATCTTTAGAATTGCAGCCAGCAGTGAATGAGTTAATTCAGTGTGATTTGACTGTCAGCCAAAGTTTTTATTGCTTTACACTGTGCTGCTGTGAGATGCTATGAGAGGATGTGTTCTGTGTTAAGCTGATTTCAAAGTGAAGTGTCCTGTCGTAAAATCTTGTTGAAAACTGCATACATATCAATATAACTATTGCTATTTAGAGTCTTTAAACTGTGTTAAACCACTGCCATATTGTATACTTATGTTATACCTATATATTCACTGATTACTGTCATGCATGTTACATATAATAATAATAATAATTATTATTATTGTCACAATAAATTATATTTGTATAATTAGTTGGTGATTAACGTGGGAAATAAAAATCCTCTAATAAAACGAATTCCAGGATCTAGGAGAATTAAAAATAGTGGGTCGTTATCAGCTTTAAATTAATATAATCAAGGGATACAGTGACAATATATCAATTATTTATATGATAAAAATTAAATTAATTAATGTTTGATAATTTTTATGAAAATATTATTTTCAATATTTACCATCCTATAAATATCCTAACAATCCAGCCTTAAAATATAAAAATAATAATAATATATTAAATAAATGAAAATAAAATTATTATTTTTATTATCGTTTCCTTTATTTTATCTAAGGACTCTTTACTTAAAACTGTTACTTTACAGCTACCAAGCCACACAAATCTCGGTTACCAATATTCAATATAACTTATAACTATTAGACAAGGATAAAACCTGAACAAAGCATACTAAGGGTTAATACTGCAAAAGTAATCCTTCTCACTAACCGATTGGTGAATGAAGGTCCAATGACTGATAGAGGCGCCCTTTTTAAATTGCTGCCTCTTTAGACTCAGTTCCCCTGGAAGAGCCTTAACTGCGAAACGCGCGTCGGGACTTGTATAGAGTAAATGCTGGTATCACTGATTCGGGACGATATGCTTTAAGATGCACCAGACTTTACCAGCTTTACTCTTTTCATTTATTTATTTAATTTTATTTAATTTATTTTTTTGATTTCCTATCACTACTTACCTGCATATGGAATCCATTTGGGAGATCGCTCTTTCATTATACTAACCTACCACCACGAGATGGACATATAGACATACTATATGTTACAAGAGAAGGGAGGAGGGTTTTATAATTTGTTAAGGGGTGCCCTCGAAGGCACAACAGAGTAGGGAAATTTATAAATTATTGCTTACTGCTTTGTCCCCTACCTGTTAAACGATAAATTCCCTCCCTGACAGACTATATTTGACAACCTATTAGAGTTTGGTAACAAACCTGTATGGAGCGATTGCATTATTAATTATCTCCTTTCTGTACATATTTATTTTTCTTTATTTTTTTCCTTTGTCTTGGGTATTTATATATATATATATATATAAAAATATTATTTTTTTGTATTAATTTGGGTTACACTAATTGCTCTTTTGAGCTATTTCGTTTCTGAACATGCTCTAATAGAAATTTAGAACAGAATAATATAATCCTCTATGGGTTAATCTACAAGTTTAGGATTCTCTTTGTCCTTCTATTTATTGTTATTTATTTAAGTTTTGGATTGGGATATTGACTTTATAGGAATGTTTTAATTAATATAATAAAAGTTAATTAATATAATGAAGTTTTAATTACTTTTTTGGGTTACTCATTGCTGAAAAAGGGTTTACCTACTTAATGATTAACCCAGGTGTTCTCTGCTTTGCTATAGTCACACCACAACACTTAGCCAGGTAGGGTGAAATTACTACAAAGAAAGGATTTTAAAAGGGGGGGGGGGCTTTTTGCACCCCACCCCCACAAAAAAGGATATTTTTAAATTAGTCCCTCCCTTTTAGGGATTAGGATGAGAACTCCAAATCATGAATCAAAGGAAACTGTTTGTTCACACTGTCCATATTGTTTATTTTGTGAAACCACTACAATGAAGGCAAATTTAAACCATTACAAACACCACCACTTATCAGCTTTTGTTTTTCCACAAAAGTTAAAATAAAAGTCCTACCACACTCAGTGCAGACAGGGTTCACGTGTGTAATAAGCTGCACAAACTGTATATTACTGAGCATAATAGCTTGCAATTTGCGAAAATAGGTGTATGTGCACTGGCAGAAGCCATTTTTATTATTAGTTTTTACTTATTTTAATTCAGTGTATGATGAGGAGTCTCACTGTTTCTGTTCAATCTGACAATATCCTCACAATCTTGTGCTATCCTCACATCCCCTCTGCTCTGCCTAAGGTTGATAGATGGTTAGAACTGCACAGAATAATATACAGTACCAGTGAACCTGATGTCTCCCCTAGTACTGTCTTTTTCTGCTTCTTCACTCAGCAATACATACTTGTGGTGTCTTTTTGGATGTAGGTTACCCACACTAGTGAGATTACCCACCACTCTCCCCCTACTTACTTTCTTGCTGCACAAATTGTACTTTTAAAAATGTCTCCTCTTGGCAACACTCAAATGATCCCAAGTGGTGCAGTACATTAGCCTAAACCCTTTCAGCCATTCTGCTGCTGAAGATATGGGTAGAGAATCATCAGTGGCAGTAGAAGCTATTTCAGCACTAACCTCTACACTAGCATGTGATTCTGTAATGCTAATGGAAATGGTGATAGATCTGGTTGTGGGGGTGGTGGCAGTGTCGTTGTTGTTGGTGGTGGTGGTGATGGTAATAATGTCAGTGGGTAAGCTACTTGTGATACTCATAGCAGGTAGTCTTACAACGGTCTCATTTTTTTTAATAAGGCAATTCAAAAGCAGACAATGATGGACATGGCCAAGATTGAGAAGATGCTGGAGAAAAGTGCACACTAGCTAGAGGAAATGGTGGACTGCTTGATGTATGTCCTCCCCCCTCTCCCGTCACCCCTCTTATAATGCCTCTAGCTCACAGTCAATGCTCACAGTCCTGGGAAGATAATAAGCTATGTCTCAGTTGTGTTAGAAAGAATGATACGATTACCAGATTCATCACTACCACCAAGACCAGACATTGGGAACATTACTTTGGTGATATGTTGTACAATTTCAGTAAGGGTTTACTCGTTGCTTCTTGGGGGTGACTGGAAGGACCAGGCTGCTGCAGATCATAATTATTCCAGTGATTCACTAAACTCCAAATTTCCATGAATTAAATTTGAAAGGAAATCTGAAGCAAAATATTCAAGTTATAATTATGGAGATGGAGAATCTATTTCAGCTATATTTAATGAATAACTCTTAAATTTGCTTTCTAATTCCAATGAAACTTCTGAAGATTATTTAGCCTTTTTCTACTTCCTGTAGAACATTACTCCAGTAACACAAGATGTCTGCAGAAGATCTCCATCTCAAAGAAGAACATAATTTATGGAGCTCATGTCATACTCTATCTTTTCCCCAGGCATTGCTTCTATAACCTATAAGAGACACAACCAGTACTCATTTTGCTTCACCCTGGCCTCAACAGAACATTTCTCAATCAGCATCTCTGATATCTCAGCTTTGTATCAACAAATCTTTTTTATCCTGCAAGAAAATTAAATAGTGTCAATGTTTTACACCTCCTTTACTGACTTAGAAACACAGATCTCATTATCAACTCATTACATTTGAATTACTTTACTTGCCATTTCTTTTAACTTAAGAACAATGCTTTTGCACTCATGGGAGAAATGAAATTACTTGTTTGTCCCAAATATGTGTCTGCTCTACTTTTGCATATAACCTGTAATTTTACTTTGGCTATGATTTTCAGAAATTGTAATCATTAACTGGTATTCATCATCTCCTGTAGGATCTCATAGCATCAGAAGTGACAGAAGGAACTTTAAGCGGGTACTGGACACCGTGAATGTTGATATGAAGGTAATAAGGATATATTTTCTGTTCTGTGAGCATTCAATGGCATCATGTAAATAAATACATCAGTTATGCCTATTTTCATTCTTCTGTAGTTTAAGACAGTGCTTTAAAAAATTAAATTGACAAATGTGGTCTTCATTATAATTTATTCATTTTTATTCAATTATATGAATAGTTACATACTTAGCTACATAGTTACATAGGATGAAAAGAGACATGTGTCCACCAAGTTCAGCCTTCCTCACATCTCTTTTTTTTCTTTTGATCCAAAAGAAGGCAAAAAAAAAAAAAAACAGTTTGAAGCACTTTCAATTTTGCAACAAACTAGGGGAAAATATCCTTCTTGACCCCAGAATGGAAGTTAGATTTATCCTTGGATCAACCCTATAGTTGAAAAATTATATAATTGAATATTGTGATTTCTGCAAGTATGCATCTTGTTGCTGTTTAAACATCTGTACAGACTCTGATAAAACCACTTCTTCAGGCAGAGAATTCCACATCCTTATTGTGCTTACAGTAAAAAAAACTTTTTCTTTGCCTTAAACTAAACATAATTTCTTCCAGTCTAAATGCATGTCCTTGTATCCTATGTATAGTCCTGTTTGTGAATAGATTTGCAGACAATGCTTTGTATTAGCCCCAGACATATTTGTATAATGTCATCATATCCCCTCTGAGGCGCCACATTGTATTAATTTAAATAGTTTTGTGTCATCTGACAACACTGAAACATGACTTACAATGGTTATTTCAAGATCATTTATAAATATGTTAATTAGAAGCTGTCGCAAAACAGAACCGTGGGGGAAACCACTTACCACTTCTGTCCAGCTTGAAAATTTACCAATAATAATAACTCTCTAGAATTTTCATCTAGACCAATTTCTTTGAGTTTGAACACTAATATATTGTGTGGAACTGTATCAAATGCCTGGGAAAAATCCAAGCAGATCACATCCACTGCAACACCCTAATTTATTCTTCTACTTATTTCTTCGTAGAATGCAATTGAGTTAGTTTGACATGACCCATGTTTCAAAAAACCATGCTGATTTTTGCTGATTACCACATTCTTTTCAATGAATTCCTAAATATTATCCCATGTTAACCTTTTAAATACTTTCCCAGTCACAGACGTTAAGCTCAGAGGTCTATAATTTCCAGGCAAGGAGTTTGAACCCTTTTTGAATATGTTAACCACATCTGCCTTACTCCAATCCTCCTGTACAAAAGAATATTTAAAGATTAAAAACAGAGGCTCACTTGTACCCACACTTAGTTCCTTAAGTACTCGTGGGTGAATACCATCAGGGCTGGGAGCTTTGTTTATATTAACTTTCTTTGGTTGCTGCAGCACCTTGTCTTGAGTCATCAAATTACAATGTTTCTGCAAGTTTTTTTTGCAGAATTCATTTGCATATCTATAGCCATAGGTTTCATTGTTTTAATTTTTTTTTTTTTTAGAAATGATGTACTTAAAAATGCTTAAAAGAAATCACCCAATATCCTGCTACTTTGTCAATATCTGTGAATGTATCACTGCACAACAAAAATAATAATTGTGATGGGAACTCCCATGCCACAGACTTTTGGAGATGCTTGAAGGTAGCCTCCTGCCCACAAACTATGGGCTGTGAACTATGAGGAAGGGATATGGTTTATATTGTGCTTCCCAGTAGAACTTGTGGACCTATGGGGATCACCTGGACTAGTCCAACATATCAAGTACCTGATCAGTAGATACTGTGAAGCACTCTGGAAATGTTCCTCAGATAGGGACTGTGCTTTTGTCCAGTAAATCTTTCAGAAAGTTCCACTTGCTCCATCAACCATCAAATAGACCTCTATTTGGAGGGGAGTTCTAGGAGGCAAGGAGGAATCTGAGTATACTTGGGAATTAAAAGTGTTCACCTTTCCAGAGCTCCTGGGCACTTTTGTGAGACTTGGACTGAACTGGCATTTTTGGAGAGTAGCCGCGACCTGTTAAAAGCTTAACACACTGTAACTCAGGAGTGAATTCTCCGATCAGGGAGTTATTTAGACATTTCAGGGCATTTGGTGCTAAGCTTTCCAGGAATATATATTGTGTAGGTGAATGGTCCAGGGAAAGGGGGTTCTGAAAGATATTATGTGTGTTGTGCCTCTTGGAAAGTGAGAGCACAGCAGGGAACCTATAGTGTTTTCTGGGGGTAACTTAATTAAGTCCCCAGACCGAGTTGTGCCAGGAAGAGACTATTGTTCTATGTATTGTATGGAAAAAAAACAACACTTCTCAATATAAAATAGCATTGTTGTGTGCAATAAAATAATTCAGTCTCTTTTAATGTATGGGGGAAAAATGCTAAAATCTATTTTACAGAGGAGAAGGTCTCTGGAGCTATAACCACTGCAGCATATTCCAAGGGAAGAAGTCCGCAGAGACCCCTGTCAAACTTCGTAAGGTAGCGGTGAGGAAGCTGACCTGAAGGAGGTACACTGTCAGACTACAAGAACTCTGTCACAATGATACAAAAAAATACTCTCTTAACAATTACACAACTTTTTTTTAAAGTGGAAAAAATATCTGGCCAATATCAACATTGAGAAATGTGATTACGTCTCCAGATCATCACTGCTATTAATACTGCTACTTATCAGCTCCTTTCCAGTTGATAATAGGCAGTATACATGTTAAAAGGACTTTGGGTTAAATTATGGGACATAATATTTTTTTTTGTGACTTGCGTGTGTAAAGATAAAAATTCACCAGAAGAAAGGTGAGCTGACTGTAGCCCGTCAATCAGTTATCTGGAGCAGCATACTGTATCATAAGAAGAACTGAAGGAAGACCTCTTAAACAGACTGCCACACTTTGTATTCATTAGCAACATACTGAAAGTAGTTTTATATCTTGTCTGTTAAGCTAAAGTGTAGTTTTGCTAGGGAATCAGGCTGGTGTTTCAAAGTTTGGAAATCAGGCTGTTGCATAAAGATATGTGAGGGTCAGATAGGCTTTCCCCAATACTGCTGTAGGAAAGTCTGAGCTGAAGGGCCCTGGATCGGGAGAGACATCACCAGCTGCTAGAAGCAGGAGGAGAGAAAGTGCAGGATCGAGTCTTAGTGTGGTCTTCCAGAAGGCTACCTTTGCTTATTGCAGATGATCAGCTGATGGAGCTCAGACTTTCTTACAGCAGTATTGGGATTTCAACGTTTGGAAATCAGGCTTTGCTTATTGTAGACGATCAGCTGATGGAGCTCAGAATTTCTTACAGCAGTATAGGGGTTTGGAAATCAACAGCCTGATTTCCAAACTTTGAAACCCCAATACTGCTGTAAGAAAGTCTGATACCCGCCCTCCCCTCATGACCCTTATGCTCATTATTACATTTATAGATTGTCTGTCACACACACATTTTAGATAAGTAAAAACAACAGGTGTGCACACTGCCTCTTGTTAGTACACTCCTGCACTTTCTTAACCATAAAATTCCTGCACTTTCTTAACCCATAAAAAGGTATCCTTCTGGAAGACTCTATCCTGCACAGCATCATTTATATTTAATTTAACCACCCTGCACATTTATTTTATACATCCTGTGTGCATTGTATATTTTCTTGCCTTTATATCTTGTCTGTTCTGCTAAAGTCTAGTTTTGCTAGTCCTGTATTTAATTGTTTTATTTACCTACAGGTGATACTCGAAAAATTTGAATATAGTGCAAAAGTTTATTTCAGTAATGCAACGTAAAAGGGGAAACTAATATATGAGATAGATAGCATTACACACATGGACGTACGGTGTGAAGATGATGATGTTGTACCCGCTGCTGCTTCCTTTGCTGAGTTGTCAGATACAAGTGAAGTGGTTGATGATGACGATGTGTCCGTGGATGTCACATGGGTGCCCACTAGAAGAGAAGAAGAACAGGGGGAAAGTTCAGATGGGGAGACAGAGAGGAGGAGGAGACGAGTTGGAAGCAGGGGGAGGTAGTCACAAGGAGCTAGTGGCACAGTCAGACAGCATGCATCAGCACCCGGGGTCAGCCAGACAGCACGCCAATCAACGCATGCTGTTGCCACCACCGGAATGCCGTCATTGCAGAGCTCAGCAGTGTGGCATTTTTTTGTGTGTCTACCTCTGACAACAGCGATGCCATTTGCAACCTGTACCAAAAGAAAATGAGTCGTGGGAAGTCCAACACCCACCTAGGTACAACTGCTTTGCAAAGGCACATGATCGCACATCAGAAACACCTATGGGATCAACACATGAGTACAAGCAGCACACAAACTCAAAGCCGCCATCCTCCTCCTGGTCCAGCATCTTCAGACACGTCAACCACTGCTGTCCTCCTTGCCCCCTCTCAACCATCCGCCACTCCGTCTTTTGCCTTGAGCAGTTCCTGCTCATCTGCCCACAATCAGGTGTCTGTCAAGGACATGTTTGAGCATAAGAAGCCAATGTCACAAAGTCACCCCCTTGCCCGGCATCTGACAGCTGGCTTGTCTGAACTCTTAGCCCCGCCAGCTTTTACCATACAAGCTGGTGGAGTCTGAGGCGTTCCAAAAATGTGTAGATTTTGGGACACCGCAGTGGAAGGTACCCGGCTGAAATTTCTTTGCACAAAAGGCAATCCCCAACCTGTACTCGATTGTGCAAAAGGAAGTAATGGCATGTCTGGCACACAGTGTTGGGGCAAGGGTCCATCTGACCACTGATACCTGATCTGCAAAGCCTTCAATGACATCAGTGAGGACAAGGAACGGGACATGGCTAGCTTGGTATCCAACCTTGTGCAAATGGGGAGTTTGCGTTTGTGCAAATGGACTGTTTGCGGTTGTTTGCGGTGCGTTAAACGGGGAGTTTGGTCTGTCACTGTGAAGCCGGCGTAACCCTTACACTACCTGATCGATACAACATCATACCTGATGTTTTAAAGCACGTTATTCCAAACAATTTAGGAATGTTAGGTGATTTATGCCCTTTATGGATTAAAACCAGACTCTGCATCAACTATGTAATTTTCCATGGGAGTTTTGCCATGGATCCCCCTCTGGCATGCCACAGTCCAGGTGTTAGTCCCCTTGAAACAACTTTTCCATCACTATTGTGGCCAGAAAGAGTCCCTGTGGGTTTTAAAATTTGCCTGCCTATTGAAGTCTATGGCGGTTCGCCTGGTTTCCCCCGTTCGCGAAAATTTGCAGAAATTTGCGTTCGCCATTCGCGAACGGAAAATGTTATGTTCGCTACATCTCTACCAGTCTCCACTCCTTCAAAAAATTATTAAAACCCCACTTCTTCATAAAAGCGTATCAATTCCTCTCTTGCAACTGTCACTAGTCTAGTACTATCCTTACCTTTTGTGTCACTTTACCCCACTCCATCTAGCATGTAAGCTCATTGAGCAGGGCCTTCAACCCCTCTGTTCCTGTGTGTTCAACTTGTCTGATTACAACTACATCTTTGTTCGTCCACCCACTGTAAAGAGCTGCAGAATTTGTTGGGGCTATGTAAATAATAACATGAATAATAATTACTTATTTGTTAACTTCATCCTTCTGCTGATGACCATGGATAAGATGATTGGTGGGACAAGGAAGAATACTCCCATTACTTTATGAATGCTTCCATTTACTAATGGCACATTAATAAGGCTGCACTAACATTTTGTAGTCATGCCACCAGCTATGAAACCAACAGTGGCATGTTTGGTGGGTCCTTTATCTAGTTGACATACTGACAACCCATCCTTTGTTTGACCATTCACCCACTGGTTGCTTGTTCAATCAGCGATTAAAAAGTGCAGAATAAGTTCAATTTTCCCTCAAAAAGCTGGCAAACATATTTTGCAGTTTTGCCTTCTCCTGCAGCAGGTCTTCTAGAAATATATTTTTTATAAATAAATACTTGAGATGAGATAAGCAAACAAATACATTTTGACGAAATTTCAATTTATTACATTTCTGAACTGCAATTTGGAATTCACTGGATTTTCTATATCTAGACTGTATTTGGAGTTTAGTAAATAGCCCTGTTTATCTCGTATTATTTGTTTTATATGTTTTACTTTTATTTTATAGCATTATATTTGAGTACTATATAATTTAAAACATACTTTTTAAAGCATATTTTTCTGCACCTGAGATTCTGAACCCTTTTTTAAACTAAACAAAATTCAACTAGAGAAAAAGTTTCAAAGCACACTCTCTTTGTACTTTCATAACCATCTTATAAATTGCACATTTACTCTAAGCTTTGCTAGAAAGATATGCAGACTTCGAGCGAAGTGACAGATACGAATCCCAGTTTTAAAGCTGACACATATACAAACTAATTTTAAGTAATGCATTCATCTTAATACAGTCGTGAATTCAACTGTGGCACACTGGTTAAAAAAACAATACTTTTTCTATTTAGTATTCAAGCATGTATTCAGAAATACACCTTTCCAGGTGTTCCTTATCTTATTACATTTGTAAAAAAAAAAATAAAACTGTATAATTTTCAATTAACTGCTTCATATTCAAATGATCATACTGTTTAATGAAATATTATATGGTTTATGGATTCTGAATGATTCCAGAAAATTTAAACTTTCACCCATAAGATTAACCACCCCAATTGCAAAATCCTAAAGGCGGGAGCTTTGGGAGACATTGCACAACAGAGTTCCATGGCAAGAATTTTTATTGTTGGAAAAAATGAGGTAGTTGTGACTCATTTGGTGATCTGTGGCTATGATATTTATTTAATACATTGATTATTAAATGCTTCCAGAACTCCTTAAGAGAGGTTGAAAGTTCAATGTGCTTTTTACATTTGTAAATTTTTGATTATTAAATTAATTCAGATTTTCTATTTTTGGTTTCTTATCGGACTATTTACTTAAATGAGAATTGTTGTGACTTCAGAATGAGTTCAGAATAAATGTCAAATTTAATGTCAGAATAGCTGAACTGGAAAAAAAATCAAGTTATCCAGGTTTGCTTCCACTTTTTCTATGTTGGCCTTAAATTTGAAATTCACTTCTCATTTTAGTGAATAACCGGGTTTATGTCGCAAATGGTGTCATCTACATACATTTTTTCCAACTGATGTTTGGCAAGTCATGGGCAGATTATTGTAAATAGGAAAGAAGAGACCCAAGAGAAACCTTTTATATAATCATTTCATAAATTACTCCAATCTGTTAGAAAATTATTCTTTTTAAATGATTTACGTACAAAAATTCCAATAGACTTTATTGGCGATTTCCTGTAGATAAATCCTTTAAAAAAGCTTTTTGTTTTTTTCTCAGGTAGAAATATTTTTTGTTGCTGATTCAAGCTTATTAAATCGAGACCACAGTAAGTAGAGTGTTGGAAACACACAAATGGTTATGTATTATGCAAAGAACTCTCTGTGTCATCAAGGAGTGAAGTGATAACTTTTTCAAATATGATGATCAACTGTGTCCTCAAGACCTTTGGAAAATCTAACTCAAGTCCCGTAATAAATACAAGTAGATTCTGATTTATAATATGACATAAAACAGTCATTACTTTATACCAATGAAGTGCTGATATCTTGGTTAAAATTATTTATACATGACTGCTATGACCAATGCATCTAAATCAGATAAGAAATGATTCACTAAAACGCACCCAGCTACCATGGCAATAACAATAAAATATATACAAAACAATAGCTATACAGAAGAAAGCACGAATGCAAGTGTCATATTGTACACATATAATAGTGCTTTAAAACTACCAATAAAAAAAGAAAAAAAAGATAGCTAATTAGATAGAGACGACGACACACACCTATGCACTTCACCTTTATCTCATTATACACACAGCCCCAAATGTGGATCACTTATTGTGATGAAAGGAACTTCGCCACTGATTTTTGGAGGGGCCTATTTGCCAGCCTCCTACCTTGGGACTATTGTCCCTGTGATAACCAATGTTTAAAAGTACTGTTTCTGTCCCTTGGACTTTTAACTGGAACAGAGTCAAATATGTGGCGGCGGCCATCTTAAATTGTCCAGCAGTGTTTAGTCGTCGAGTGTATGGAACTGTTTTGGGCATGGGACCATGAGTACGGTGGGGCAAAAATAAGACTTCCATGAAATTCCTGAACCCCTGAATTGATCTGGGTGATTTTTGGATATGTTGTTTACCCAGATCATGGCTATCAGGGGATTTTGTGGGGAAATGTTGTATTTTGGGGTACTTTTTGGGGTTTGTAAAAATGTATGTTTTCTCTGTTTTGAGTTAATTAAGTTAGCCCATTGTCTTTGTTAATTGTATTGACCATGTTTTTATTGTTTGTTAATTGTGTGTCCTGTGCCCCACAAGGTTCACCTGGGTGTCAACCTTGTGGGGAAAAACTGTATAAAAACTCAAGCTGTTCAATAAACCTTCAGACCTTCTTACCCTCAACACACAGCCTTGTCTCGTGTTGCAGGTTCTTGCTACATCACACTGGGGATTGCTATACTCTGTATACTCCCATAGATGCTAATCACTAGCTCTTCTAAGAGCTGTTCCTGCTTCGCTCTCTGACGGAAGAGAGGTGGAGCCTGGAGCCTTGCCGTAGGTCTACGGTGGGTAGGAGACGGCGAGACCCCAACCAAGCTGCGGCGGTTCGTGGGGTCTGCAGTGCTTATGGTGTCTGGTGCGGTGCTGATGGTCCTTGGTAAGCACTAGGAGCATCGATTGACAGAGGGTCCATTACACTTATGTACTTAGTATTGTTCTCTCGCTCATGCATCCTCATTAACCCAAGCACAACAGTAAAGATGGGTTGCTGGGGACACGTAACTGAACAAGGAATAGAGCAGCACTAAACAAACTAAGAACACTAGGATGGGAGGCAGCACACCTGATAATAGGGGAATCCCACCAACCCTCTAGAAAACTTGAACAAGTCAAACAACAATATACAGGTAGTGCCAATAAAAATACTCCAAACACAATAGTATATAAAAATAAGAGCAATAAAATCAATAAGTGCAAAAATCGCACAGGATATAAAATGAGTACACAATAAAACTTAAAAGAATAAAACATACCAAATGTTACAGCACAGTCTCAAAGGTAGCAATAGATCATTTAGTCCTGGTATGGGACCTTTTTGGTAACTTCGCATAATAGCATTATATGAAAAGGAAGCAAAAAAAGAGGCAAACCAATAGTGCAATATGATAGTACATGGTAGGACAAACGACACTTAAATAAGATGTCAACTCACATATGGTAGAGCTTTAACCAGCTCTAGGTAAAACATCATGCAGTGTTATACAATTCCCACATGTGGCTTAGTACAGAAGTAAAACAAGAGATTCAAAATGAGAAAAGGGCATTTAAAGCATTTAAATCGGACAAATCAGAGGCATCCTATATAAGATAAGAGGAAGCCAATAATACTTGCAAAAAGGCAAGTAAAGTGGCTAAACTAGAAAATTAGAAATTGATAGCCAAAGAATGCAAAACCAACCCCACATTTTTTTTTCAAGTACATCAATTCTAAAAAAAAACAAAAAATGAAAGTGTAGGTACACTGAAAACAGAGATGGTCTGTTAGTTAATGAAGACCAGGAAAAGGCAGACATTTTAAATAACTATTTTTCTTCAGTATATATTAATGAGGATCCTATGGCAAGAGATAAGCAAATGATTGCTGCAACAAACTTGCAGATAACTTGTGATTGGATAACTTGAGACAAGGTGCTACAGCTATTAAAGAAAATTTATGTTAATAAAGCTCCGGGGCCTGACGGTATCCACCCACGAGTACTTAAGGAGCTAAGTGGGGAAATTAGTGAAACTCTGTATTTAATTTTTCAAGATTCTTTTGTTTCAGGTATTGTACCGGAGGATTGGAGGAAGACAGATGTTGTTCCTATATTTAAAAAGGGTTCCAAATCCTTGCCTGGAAATTATAGACCTGTGGGCTTAACTTCTGTGACTGGGAAATTATTTAAACGGCTATTAAGGGATAATATTCAGGAATTTATTGGGAAGAACTGTGTTATTAGCAATAATCAGCATGGTTTTATGAAACATAGGTTATGTCAAACTAACCTAATTGCATTCTCCGAAGAAGTAAGTAGAAGTATAGATCAGGGTGTTGCAGTGGATGTGATCTACTTGGATTTTGCCAAGGCATTTGATACGGTTCCTCACAATAGGTTAGTCTTCAAACTAAAATAAATTGGTCTAGATGAATATTCTTGTTCTTGGGTAGGACATTGGCTTAAGGATAGAGTACAACGAGTTGTCATTAATGGTAAATTTTCAAGCTGGACAAAAGTGGTAAGTGGTGTCCCTCAGGGTTCTGTTTTGGGACCGCTTCTATTTAACATATTTATAAATGATCTTGAAATGGGCATTGAAAGTCATGTATCAGTGTTTGCAGATGACACAAAACTTTGTAAAGTAATAAAATGTGAGCGGGGGGGGCGGGGCCTAACCGTCATGGCGGCAAGACGTGTCTCTCAGGAGCTCCTGCTCAACGAAACCGTAACAGGCGACCTAAGGCAGTGTCTCAAGGCAAAAACGATGACAAAATATACCCACAGGCTCCCTACAACTGAGGGCATGCAGGGTGAGGGTGAGAGACCCACTCGAGACCCGCCGACACGACGACTGACAGTGCGGCCTAGCAAACAATGGGCGGGAGAGACGGCCGCTCTCCCAACCCGGAGACGCTCGGATGACAGGATGAGCAAGCCCCGTTACCTCCCCTATGGACCGGCGGGGGAGATCCCGGTCCACCCAGCGGAGACAAGTCAAACCAGACCTCGCAAGCGAAAGGCGAGTGCAGATCTTTGCCCAAGATGGAGGACACTGCAGGCGCTGAGAGCCCCACAGACGCTGTATCTGATGTCCTAGCAAGGATCAACGGACACTTTGAACGGTTCTGGAAGCGGCTGGAGCGCAGGCTACACCAACCTACCCCGCCACGCAGCAATGACCCGTTCACACAGAACCCGCGGCCGAACAGGTGGCCGGTGGCTCAGCACCAGGACACCCGTGCAACACCACGGAAGGCAAGTAAGCCTCACGTGCAGCAGAGTCACTCACACGCAAGCTTCAGGCAAGCCATCCAAACTGAGCACAGCAGAAGGGGTCCCTTGGTGGCAACGTCAAGCCCCAGAAATAAAATCTACGTGATGCAACACCCTGATCCTCATCTACAGGGAGAAAGGCTGCAACATGGAGGAGGCCCTGAGTGGAACAGCACGGCCCAGATGGTGAGAATAAATGGCTATCACCGAGCGGTGCCCAGCCAGGGCATTGGGTGAAGACACCATGATAAGGGGACTGCCTAACACCGGGTGGCCGGCAGATGATACGAACTTAACATGCCCACCACTGCATACTGAACGAGGTGCACCACACCTGCCTACTCATGTGACTTTACTTAGGTTTTACGTTAATTCTTAAGCACTTGCTTTCCTTTTATTTTCTTCTATTTTATTAAGCAAGCCTTACTTAGCCGAATGTGATCCCCTATAGATATCCGGTCCCAGGCTAGATTGTTCTGGGTAACATGCATAGCCAGCCTATACTCCTGCTGTACCTAGGCTAACCTCTCTTGTCCATACCACTTTCAGTCCATGTAAGCTCTTTAGAAAAGATTCCTGATGTTTACACTTCCGACACCCTTATAAAGATTGTTTCACTATATTGAACCTACTCTGATATTGCTAAAACTCGTGCTGTTAACTATTGCTATGCAAATGCTTAATATGTATTGTCTCTCTAGCTAGTACTTACTAATGTGGCCCCCAAGCTGGTTTCTAACTCACAGATACACTGTTGGTTTGTCTCTATGCTTAAAAATGTGCCAATACTTAAATGCCATACTTGTAGAAACGCTTTCTCTCAACAAAACTTAAAAATTGTGCAGTAAAAACATAACATAGTGTACGTGTAGCATAGGCGACCTAGCTGAGCGACCAGCATCATTACTTAATTTTATCTTACTTGGACAAATCAACTGTTTAGTTAATCTGTTTAATATAAAATTTGTGCAAATTATCATGCCACTGTCTACCTTGAAAGAAACTTGAATTACGCTGTTGTGGCGCTTGTTTGAAATACTGTGTTTATCTGCACTACAAAAATAAAGAATGTAAAAAAAAAAAATGTGAGCAGGATATTGCCTTGCTGCAGAGGGATTTGGATAGATTGGGGGCTGGGCACTAAAATGGTAGATGAAATTTAACGTAGAGAAATGCAAAGTTATGCACTTCAGGGTTAAGAATGCACAAGCAATTTGCACCGTAAATGGTAGTGAACTAGGGATAACCACACACGAGAAGGATTTGGGAATTGTTATAGACAACAAATTAGGCAGCAACATGCAATGTCAATCTGCCGTTGCTAAGGCCATTACGTTTTTGTCATGTATAAATAGGGGCATAAATTCTCAAGATGAAAATATAATTTTGCCACTTTATAAATCGCTGGTTAGACCACACCTTGAATATGCTGTGCAATTTTGTGCACCTGTTCTAAAGAAATATATCATGGTACTGGAAAAAGTGCAGAGACGAGCTACAAAATTGATAAAAGGTATGGAGCATTTTAGTTATGAAGAAAGGATAAAAAATGTAAATCTCTTTAGTTTGGAAAAACGGTGCCTGAGAGGGGATATGATAACATTATACAAATATATTCGGGCCAGTACAAACCATTATCTGGAAATCTATTCATAAGCAGGGCTATACATAGGACACGAGGTCACACATTTAGGTTGGAAGAAAGGAGATTTCATCTAAGGCAAAGAAAAGGTTTTTTTTTACAGTAAGAGCAATAAGGATATGCAATTATTTGCCTGAAGAAGTAGTTTTGTCAGAGTCTATACAGATGTTTAAACTGCAATTGGATAAATACTTGCAAAATCATAACATACAGGGATATAATTTCTAATTAGTGGGGTAATAGCTGCTTGACCCAAGGAGACATCTGACTGCTATTTTTGGGTCAAGAAGGAATTTTTTCCTAGTTTGTTGCAAAATTGGAAGCGCTTCAGACTGGGTTTTTTGCCTTCTTTTGGATCAACAACAAAAACATATGTGAGGAAGGCTGAACTTGATGGACGCAAGTCTCTTTTCAGCTATGTAACTATGTAACTATGTAACTATGTAACATGCAGGATATCCCTCTGGTTTTGGTACACACAACTGATGGCAAATCACAACTGTATAACGATGAGGTAGATCATATGGAATGACAAAAAAGCAGCCAATAGTGCTCTCTATATAGATAGGTAAGTGTCAATAAGGTAAATTAAAATATACTTACAATAGAGTGAGCAGACTAACCGCTCTATGTAAGCCTGGGTGGTATAATCCCCACCAATGATTTATTTGGTTGGTTATCCACAGTAGGTAATGGGTCCAGATGTCAGGTAAAAGTATAAAAATAAATAATATGTTCTAAAAATATATGGCTAGAAGGCAGGTAGTGAGGTAGCCAAAATAATTTATTTTAACAACAGCATAAAAACCACAATGCATTTCTCCCCTTAGTGCTTTCTCACTTTTTTACCACTTCAGAATGCCCTAAGGGGAGGGAGGGTTTGAAGAAGAACCGAGTGTTCAACAGTATCAAAGGCAGCATTGAGGTTGAGGAGAATTAAAAAGAGTAGATTTAACAGTGAATATGTTAGTCACTTTTTCTAAGGACAGTTTCAGTAGAAAATATAGGGAGCCGAATCCAGATTGCAGAAGATCAAGGTCAAGTATTGAGTAAGTATTAAGAAGGTGAGTACAACCCACTCAATCTGATTAGAAGTTAAGAGGACAAGATACATTGAGAGACCTCCAACTCAGAGGCAGCAGGAAAGGAGTTAAAAGTAAAAGAAGGTACAAAATGGTAGCCAAGTATTGGAGGGCAGGAGAAAAGAGGGGATAATGCATTCCTAATTTGGTTCCTCTTGTCAGTTAAGTGACATGCAAAATCACTAGCTGTGAGGTTAGTTAATGGCGGGGTTGTAGTGGGATGAAGAAGGGATGTAAAGACTTGAAAGAGGTGTTTGGGATCATAAGAGTAGGTGGAGATGAGAGAGTTACTCATGCTTGACAAGAAAGAAGACAGAAATATAGAAATGTAGCATGAATTTGTAATGCATGAAGTCAGTTGTGGTGTGAGACTCTCTTAAACTATGTTCAGCACTTCATGAACATCATTGGAGATAGCAGATGAGCTTGCTGTACCATGGTTTAAGGTGTGGCTGATGCTTAGCGGGCACTTTGATTGGTGCTGCCATAACTAGAGCAGTAGACAGAACAGAATTATAGTATGAGGTAGCTTGAGAGGGACAGGAGAGAGTTGACATAGGAGAAAGTGGAGACAAGAGCGAGTAAAAGAAGTGGCATGAGATAAACAAGATTGTTGAGTGAGAGGCACATTGACAGTGCAGGTTAGAAGATGGTGGTCATATTGAGGGAAAAGTATGTTAAGGAAGTTTGATGCAGAAGAAAGGTTAGAGAAAACAAAGTCAAGGGTTTTATAGTATTATATTTGTAAGAGAGTTGGTCCATGGATTATGGCCAAAGTAAAAGATTATAGATAGAAGACCAGATGCTGTTGAATTGTTAGGTTCATTAATATGTTGTAGTCACCAAAGATGAGAGAAGGAATGTCAAATGAGAAAGTAAGTAAGCCAGTCAGAAATGTACTTAAGGAAGAGAAGAGGAGAGCCAGAATGGCAGACGATAATAGTGACACTAGCAAAGATTAAAGACACGGATGGAAAGAACCTCAAAAGATGAAAAGACAGAGATGAAAAAGGGGGAAAAGGTTGGAATGGCCTGGTGCAGTTGGATAAGTGCATTTCACCATAAGATAAAACATGGGGTAGCAGTGTCAGGTGAAGAGAGGCAGGTTTCTGAGACTGTAAAAGAGAAGAGCTCAGAAGATAAAATAGATACAACCAGGGCAGGTGCAATAATTGTTGGCACCTCCAACCACCCCCAAAAAAATGCATTTTAGCTGTGTCTCATAATCCCCCTTTTGAATATCTTACTCCTTTTAGTGTATTGTATCCCCTTCGAATGTCTCTTACAACCGTCTTGGGTATCTTTTTCTTCCCCCCAGCCCACTTGCGTTTCTCTTTCTTTCCCACAGCCCTTTTCTTTGGGTCTCTCTCCTCAGCCGTTTTGTGTGTCCCTCCTCCCCCAGGGTCCTTTTCATTTCTTTTTCCTCCCAAGCCATATAGACATAGATATATAGCAACATACGTAACCATACAGGCACACAATCAAACACAGTCATAGAGGCACACACATACAGGTACACTGTTATACAAACACAGACATACATACAAACACATAGACATGCAGACACTGTCATAGAGAAAAATAAAGACAGTCATGTAGAGATATGCAAACAGACATACAGTCATGCAGAGACAGAGACATAAAGATGCATGCATAGAGTGACATATAGAGCAAAGCATACAGAGACATACAAAACAAGGCATACAGAGACACATGGCCAAAGTCATGCATATACATACATACACAGACATATAGTCCACATAGATATACAAAACAAGGCATACAGAGACATAGAGATACAGTCATACAGAGACATACATAACAAGGCATACAGAGGCATACAGGGAGTGCAGAATTATTAGGCAAATTAGTATTTTGACCACATCATCCTCTTTATGCATGTTGTCTTACTCCAAGCTGTATAGGCTCGAAAGCCTACTACCAATTAAGCATATTAGGTGATATGCATCTCTGTAATGAGAAGGGGTGTGGTCTAATGACATCAAAACCCTATATCAGGTGTGCATAATTATTAGGCAACTTCCTTTCCTTTGGCAAAATGGGTCAAAAGAAGGACTTGACAGGCTCAGAAAAGTCAAAAATAGTGAGATATCTTGCAGAGGGATGCAGCACTCTTAAAATTGCAAAGCTTCTGAAGCGTGATCATCGAACAATCAAGCGTTTCATTCAAAATAGTCAACAGGGTCGCAAGAAGCGTGTGGAAAAACCAAGGCGCAAAATAACTGCCCATGAACTGAGAAAAGTCAAGCGTCAGAGACATGGCCAAGGTAAGAAAGGCTGAAAGACGACCACCACTGAACAAGACACACAAGCTGAAATGTCAAGACTGGGCCAAGAAATATCTCAAGACTGATTTTTCTAAGGTTTTATGGACTGATGAAATGAGAGTGAGTCTTGATGGGCCAGATGGATGGGCCCGTGGCTGGATTGGTAAAGGGCAGAGAGCTCCAGTCCGACTCAGACGCCAGCAAGGTGGAGGCGGAGTACTGGTTTGGGCTGGTATCATCAAAGATGAGCTTGTGGGGCCTTTTCGGGTTGAGGATGGAGTCAAGCTCAACTCCCAGTCCTACTGCCAGTTTCTGGAAGATACCTTCTTCAAGCAGTGGTACAGGAAGAAGTCTGCATCCTTCAAGAAAAATATGATTTTCATGCAGGACAATTCTCCATCACACGCGTCCAAGTACTCCACAGCGTGGCTGGCAAGAAAGGGTATAAAATAAGAAAATCTAATGACATGGCCTCCTTGTTCACCTGATTTGAACCCCATTGAGAACCTGTGGTCCATCATCAAATGTGAGATTTACAAGGAGGGAAAACAGTACACCTCTCTGAACAGTGTCTGGGAGGCTGTGGTTGCTTCTGCACGCAATGTTGATGGTGAACAGATCAACACACTGACATAATACATGGATGGCAGGCTTTTGAGTGTCCTTGCAAAGAAAGGTGGCTATATTGGTCACTGATTTGTTTTTATTTTGTTTTTGAATGTCAGAAATGTATATTTGTGAATGTTGAGATGTTATATTGGTTTCACTGGTAAAAATAAATAATTGAAATGGGTATATATTTGTTTTTTGTTAAGTTGCCTAATAATTATGCACAGTAATAGTCACCTGAACACACAGATATCCCCCTAAAATAGCTAAAACTAAAAACAAACTAAAAACTACTTCCAAAAATATTCAGCTTTGATATTAATGAGTTTTTTGGGTTCATTGAGAACATGGTTGTTGTTCAATAATACAATTAATCCTCAAAAATACAACTTGCCTAATAATTCTGCACTCCCTGTACAGGGGGACAGGGACAGTAGAGGGGAAGACAAGGGCAGTAGGGAAAAATAGAGACATACTGACACAGGCATACATTCACAGTCATACACAAACATATTGTCATACAGACACAGGCATACAGAGCAGGGGCAGATCCAGAACCTAATCTCTGAAGGAGGATTCATAGTGAATTGTAGTGGGGTGATAGGGGCTGTATTGTAGGGTTAGAGGATGTAATTAGTGGCTTAGGAAATGTAGTGGTGGATAGGGGCTGTTGTAGGTTGATGGCTGCAATTAAGGAAATGGTCTGTAGTGTGGGGGATATGGACAACAATTGGGGGAGAGGGGCTGTAGTGGGGAGGATATGAGAATGTAGTGGGGGTAAGGACTATAGTGGGGGAAAGGTCTGTAGTAAGGGGATAGGGACTGTAGTGGAGTCATAGGGTGTAAAATGGGGGTTAGGGACAGCATGTGGGGGAGTAAAGGCTGTAGTGGAAGGGATATAGGGGAGTAAGGGGCTATGGTGGGGGAAAAGGGGCAATATAGTGGGGGCAAAAGAGGGGGGACAGGGACAGTAGAGTAGACAGGGGCAGTATGATAGGGGCATAGGATCTGTAAAGGGACAGGGGCTGTAGGGGGTAGGTGCTATAAGGTGGGACAGAGGCTGTAGGGGGAAAACAGGGGTGGGACAGGGTATTTAAAGAAGGGCGGGGCTTAAGAGTGGGAAAAATTGAATGTAGACTGGGAGCAGGGACTTTAGAGGGGGACAGGAGCTTTAGAGGGAAAGGCAGGGACAGTAGAGGGGGAACATGGTCAGTAGAGGTAAAGACAGGGACAGTGGAGGGGGCACAGAGGCAGTAAAGGGGGGCACAGAGGCTGTAGAGGCGAACACAGAGGCAGTATTGTGGGGCACATGGATTTTAGAGGGGAGACAGGGGCAGTGGATGGGGGCACAGGGGCAGTGGAGGGGGGTACAGAGGGATTGGAAGGAGGTACAGGAGGATTTCTGGAGAGTTCAGGGGGTTTAAAGGGAAGGGACAGGGAGGGGGACAGGGGCAATAGAGGGGGGACATGGGCAGTAGAGGGGGACATGGGCAGTATTGTGGGGACAGGGTCTGTAGAGGGAGGGACAGGGGCAATACGGTGGGGACAGGGGCTGTAAAGGGAGGAACAAGGGCAGTATTGTGTGCACAGGGGCAATATGGCAGGGGCAGGGGCTGTAGAGAGTGGCTGCTAAAAAAAAATTTGATTAAAAAAAACCAAACTAAAAGGTTCCACCCTCCTTGGCCCAAGGTAAGCCTCTTACCCCTTGTGGTGGTGTGGAAGAAGGCTAGACAGGAGTTGGAGCTGAAGGCTGGAGCTGCAGATACATTCAGGACCGCTGGGGAGTCTTGGAGCAGTGGAAGTCACACCCCCTCCTTCTGACATCATCAGAGGAGGCCAGCTGACTTCACTGCTAGGCTCCTGCTGTATGCTGGCTGCAGGGAGAGCGAAGTGAGTTGAAAAATATGAGTCCCCAGCCAGAGGCAGGGGATTCAGATTTTTGCGCCCCCCCTGCTCTGGCGCCCCAAGGCGGCCACTTGTGCAGTCTTATAGAGGCGCCAGCCTTGGTATAATTTGGGAAGAGGCAAGCTCTAGGAATTAATGGTCCATAGAGCTGACAAGGAACAAATAGAGGCCTGGTGACACAGATACTAGGAGTGAAATATTCTATTGGTAAACATGCAACAGACAATTCTAGTACAAAAAAATATAAAACAGAAGAAATAGCAAATGGCAAAAAGAGAAAAGAGCAGATGTGTGTGGGGTGATGAGTAAATGTAGTATCCCAGGTGTACCTTGCAGCTCTTAAAACAAAGTCAGTCTCTGAAATGCTTAATGGTAGGTGTCTTGATAACTAGTTCTCAGGAGCACTTGTGAGAGTGTGTTGTTACAGGGCTTGTGTGCAAGAGTTTCAGGCTTGCCAATTTTATGATCTCTCTTACCTTTTATTGCTCCATCTTTTCTATAAAGAATGAACATGAAAATAAATCCTACTGGGATTAACAAAGCAGTGGAGAAAAGTAAAAACTATTGTATCATATGTTGATACTATAATGAAAAAGTTACTTTTACACTAAATTGTTTTACTAAACATTTATGTTTATTTTTGAAGTTGTGAGAAAGTAAATAAAAAGACTTAGCACAATTCCCTCCAGTTCTTTAACTTGAAATGTATCCAAAACGACACTCCACTGTCCAAATACAACCATAAATAAAAAGCACGGTTTAGTAGATATGCCCCAATGAGAACATACTTGCATTTAATTATGCATTTTTTTCTTTGAGGGTATATCAAAAAACAGTTGTCAAAAGCTGCAGATCTCTTGTCTGTAGTCTTTGCAAGCTCTCCCCTTCTATCCAGCCCAATTGCTGCCTCTTAAGTTTAGCTCCACCGAGCTTAACAACCAGGAAGTACCAGCCCCAGTTATGTGATTGACAGTCAGATGGGTGGAACAAGGTTAATTTTCAAAGGTGGCGATTTCTATTAAAATCTGCACATTTTGTAAAATAAAAAAATAGGACACAATCTTCAGTCATAAGGCTCTCCAGCGAGATTTGTAGAGCTCATTTGCATTTGCATATATCCATGAATAAAGTGCAAAAATTTGCTTCTTTGTTGAGCTCATTTGCATACGCCTACCCAGACTCCCTTGGTAAAAGCAATATTTCTGTGGTAAAAGCAAGTCTGTGTGTATTTGTGTTTAACATTGCATTAACTATCAACTTATTTCAAGTAGAATGGGTTTTCATCCACACTATTTTTCCCCACCACAACTTATTTAATATGTACTTAACTTAACAATTAATGTCAAGCCTCCATAGCAAGACAGTGACCTATCTCATGCTGATGAGTTGAAACAACAGCTGTCCATGAGTGATTAACTGCCATTGCACCTCTTTCTGAGTTGTGGAAGAGGTAACCAGAACTAGTGAAAGATTATATATGTTAAAACTCAATATTTAATAGATTTTAAAAGTGCAATAGGACAAGAAAAAACAAGATACATCACACTAAAAACTCAAATAGTACTATGTATAGAAAATAATTCATAAAAAACAGCCAAAAATAAATGAAAATAATATATATACATATGCGGCTACAATTAGCCTAAATAAAATAGAGGAGAGGTATCAAGCCTCTATATCCATGAAGAATATGGTGCTTATGTCTGTATGGATATATAGACCAGCACCTTCACACGCTTTCTTAAAAATACAAACTAGGTGGTAGAAAGGGAAGAGGTATCGAACCTCTAAATTATTCGTAGTATAGTGCTGTGTCTCTATAGATATGATGCTAAGAGTAATGTGCTCATTCATACTAGCAAAAGGGCAGGAAAAAAGAAAAGTAATGCCTGCTAAAATAATCCTACTAAATAATCCCACTCACTGTGTCTTATAGTTATGGTATTAATGGGATGTTTGTAATGTCTCCCAATGTGGAATCAATTTTAGTAATAACCATTCAAATAATTTGGCAAGTAGGTTTGAGCAAAAAGATATTGTAGGATTAAAGTACTCTGTCCTTGATACAGAAAGTATCTCAAGGATTAATATAACATGTTATCTACAGAAGCCATTGGCAACAATGTCACTGAGCTCGCTTGCGATGTATCATAGATAAAATGTTGCAGATATCTTATTTAGATACCAAGATTATTGAATTGAGCAATTGACAGGCTAATAGCTATACATGGTGGATGTAGAATAGTGTTATTAGATACTCTATTCATATAAAGGGGCGAATACCAAAGTGGAGTAAGTGGGTGCTAGACAAAATAAGATAGGCGCTGGGTATATACTATCTCACCCTGTTGTGCCTTCGAGGGCACCTCTTAAACCCACCAACAAAAACTCGCCCTATACTTATAAAAGACAGACAGCCCCCTCCCAAAAATGCAAAGGGTGGTGGATAGAGTAGAGAAACACTCACACATAAGATCGAAATACCGTATATACTCGAGTATAAGCCGACCCGAATATAACCCGAGGCCCCTAATTTTACCCCAAAAAACTGGGAAAACTTATTGACTCGAGTATAAGACTAGGGTGGGAAATGCAGCAGCTACTGGTAAATTTCTAAATAAAATTAGATACTAAAAAAAATTATATTAATTGAATATGTATTTACAGTGTGTGTATATAATGAATGCAGTGTGTGTATATGAGTGCAGTGTGTGCATATGAGTGCAGTGTGTGTGTATGAGTGCAGTGTGTGTATGAGTGCAGTGTGTGTATGAATGTAGTGTGTGTATGAATGCAGTGTGTGTATATGAGTGCTGTGTGTGTATGAGTGCAGTGTGTGTATGAGTGCAGTGTGTGTATGAATGCAGTGTGTGTATGAGTGCAGTGTGTGTATGAATGCAGTGTGTGTATGAATGCAGTGTGTGTGTGTATGAATGCAGTGTGTATGAGTGCACAAAAAATTATTATTTCATATATATATATATATATATATATATATATATATAGGAAACATGGGGGGATGGTTGCACTCACCTAAACATGCTTAAATGGGGTGCTGCTGGGGGCCATATTATACAATAAATACACAAGATCCAGCGCACTCTCCTATCTACTAAACAGCAACTTCAATGTTGACAGATTTTATTAGTTTGTAAAAGTTTTTTTTAAAAACACCTAATCTAGGCAAAAAAAAAAAAAAGGGGATTTAGTTACATTATATGATCATACATTGCATAAGCCTGCCACAACGTCAATGTACCCCATCTTTGGCAGGTCCTACTCTCACAGTCTAATGTCTGCTCTTATGAGATTAACCACTTACTTGGGAAAAAATTCCATCTGAGGCTCTCTGCAGTACAAGGCTAAATAGGGACCTGAGATGAGGCACCTGTAACAGGGAGGGGTGCAGAACCAAGGAGTTGGCTAGACTCCCAAATATATATAGGAAACATGGGGGGATGGTTGCACTCACCTAAACATGCTTAAATGGGGTGCTGCTGGGGGCCATATTATACAATAAATACACAAGATCCAGCGCACTCTCCTATCTACTAAACAGCAACTTCAATGTTGACAGATTTTATTAGTTTGTAAAAGTTTTTTTTAAAAACACCTAATCTAGGCAAAAAAAATATATATATATAATCTTATCTTTAGAATTCCTGGTAGCAATATACTAAAGTTGCTAGTATCGATGAGGTACCCCTAGTCTCCCTGATGTGCGTTTCACTGTTTAGCTCATCAGAGGGGAAACGGTTGACTGACATTTCCTGGATTAGATAGGGGATACAGTGATCAATTTGGTTAGAGGATATTTAAATGTACCAATGGTATCGCTGTGTGTCAAGAGAAGTGGTCATGCTTGTTGGATGGGAGATCATAAATACACGGAACGGATAAAGGTAAATATGTCAGAAAGATGCTGAAAATTGTAAGAATATTGAACAAAAATCTTAGTTAAATTGTATGATATACAAAAAAGAAAAGAAAAATCGAAACGAATAATAAAAACTTGATAAAGAACATATATTGCTTAATGTGTTTTTTCAGTAAGGGACTTGTCTATTAAATGTTGTATAAACTAATAAGTGATCAATATAGTTAATGATGAAGCCTTCCATAGTTGGCTGATGGTGTCAAAGAATAAATAGTATATGGACCAATTTTTTATGAAAAAAGTGCAGTGATTAACTATACTATTTCATCACTTTTATTACTAGATATGGTCCTTGCTTTATAAACTTAAAGTAATAACTGATTACTGAATAGTGGAAACATTGTTCTAGTTAATAAGGACTTTATTCCCAAGAGATTATAAATTGGCTGTTTGAGCTGAGGGTGATAACTTATATTACTAAGAACTGCATACTAGATAAGTGGAATACAGTAAAGAAACCTACGGTAATACTTTGTCTATGGAAGAAATGCTGACAGGCATCCCGTTAAGTAAGATAAGTAACAGGTCGTGAAGCCTGAAAATACTATAAGAATATGGCCATTTTAATTGTAGTTGTAACCTACTCAGGGTAACCATGTTTTTAGTGCTGCAAGTAGAACATTTGAATGTTCCGCTCAAATGGTTACCCAGATATTGTCTCCATGCTGACCATCCTTGCCGTATTAGACCTATGGAGTAATGATAATTAAAATTAAAATAGTACTGGGGAAATGTATATATCAAAGTACGGCATGAAGTATACATTCACAGATCATAAGTCTGAATGTGGGTTGAACAATAAACCTCAACATAGGTCAAATTTCTACTTAATATTTTATTAAAATATTGGGACACGTATTACAGTATAAGATAGACAATTGTCAACTGTTTGAGTAAGTGGTTAGAGAGAACTTTAGAAAGCTTAAGAATTCTGGTAAATTGAAGATTAGTCGTGAATGAAGGGAGTGAACTGAAACTCCTCATTTAGACCTTGGGGTGCTAATGTCTGGAATAGGTGTATCTATTTCGATTCTTGTCTCAGAGTGATAAGTTCAAGTGTCTGAAATTTCAGATTGGAAAGATCACTATTATGTACTCCTGATGTGGTTGGCTACTGGGATAGTAATGTTCAAATTAGTAACTGTATTGACATTCTGTAGAATTCGTCTTCTAAATTGCTGATAAGTTTTGCCCACGTATTGTATTCCACAGCTGCATGTGATCACATACACCACTTTGGTGGAACTGCAGTTTATGAATTGTTTGATGGAAAATTGTGTTTTAGTTTGGGTACATTCAACGATTTTAGATGGTTTGACAAAATCAAATGCCTTACAGTGTCCACACCTATAGGTGAATTTGGTGGTGGTAAGCCAAGTTCGAGGGGCCGAGACAGGTTCCATATAGCTGTGTACCAACATGTCTTTTAAATTTTTAGGTCTGCACGCTGTAATACTCGGAAAGGGCAATAAATAATTAGCCAGATCCGTATTGTGTGTAAGTATTGGCCAATGATTGCAGTAAATCTGTTTTATTGGATCCCACAGTTGAACAAATGTGCCGATGCATCGTATAGGTGTTTTTTCTTGTTCAGGTCGACTAGTTCTAAAACATGCAGTTCTCTCCATAGAGACCACCCTTTGGAATGCTCTTTTTAGTACTTTATTTGGGTAGCCCTGGGCCTTGAAGCGTATTTTCAATTCTCTGGCTTCCTTAAAGAAAGATTCATTGTTGGAGCAGTTTCTTTTTGCTCGGAGGTATTGACCATACAATATTCCTGCTTTTAAATTATGCGGATGGTGGCTGTGCCAGGGGAGCAAATTGTTGGTCGCAGTGGTTTTTCTAAACAATTCTGTTTCCACTGAGCCGTCAAGACCCAAGGAAATTTTTAGGTCCAAAAATTTCTAACTCTTTGTCGTCAATGACATAAGTATGTTTTAGCCCTATATCATTCTGATTTAAGGTCTGTACGAGTTCTTGAAACCTACCAATGGACCCTGTCCAAAATAAGAGAACATCATCATATCTATGCCATTGAAGGATGTGGTCTTTGTAGTTAGTTGCAATCACCTGATCTAAAGTGGTCTCTTCCCACCACCCTAGATATAAGTTGGCATACCTCGGAGCACATGCTGTGCCCATGGCCGCCCCCCTGTTTTTTTTTTTTTTAATTGTTTATTTTTATTGTGCAAAGAGTTAACATACATGCTTGTTATGCCACGATAGCTGTAGCAAGCTGAGAATAGACAAGCAAACATAGGTCAGGATCATGGCATACATAGATACTGCACATTTTCTTTTTATAGTGAGGTTGCTGATTAAAGACATTAACTAAAGTCCATAAGTGTTGGTCAGCAAGTTAACATAACTGTCTAGTATGCAGGCTAAATTGACTGACCGGGTCTGGATTACTAAACAAATAACTAGTAACAGGTAGGCATGTATTTCAAGATAGTTGTTGAGGACAATGGCTTACATGTCAATAATATGCACTTTTTTTAAATAAGTGAATTCTATCAAGTGTATGTCAGATTATATGCAAGATGAACTAATAAAACAAGTGTGCTAGACTAGCTTACAACACAGAGTAGAGTACACAAGGTGAGGCCCGCCAAGTGAGTTTACTGTAAGAGTTAGTGCTTAGTTATTGAACTGGCAAGACTTAAACATAAAATAACATAGTTAAACTATGGATATACATAGCTTGGCTAACATAATTAAATTACCACTGGATAATGTTATTAGGCTGCAGCATAGCATGCAAGGTAACTGATAAGTGTCACCAATCCCCCCACCACATCAAGAGAAGCAAGGGAAATGTTGACTAGCAATTAAAGAGTAAGCAGGTGTAAAGGGAAAAGGCTTTGATTTATACGAAAGAAAGAGTCACCCGACTCCCATAGTTGGCAAACGAAGGAGGCAAGCAGGCATTCCGTTTGGGCTCCAAGACAAGTAATCCCACCTGTTCCACGCAGTGGTGAGGGTGAGCTGCATCTCCTGACCGACTCCGGTAAGCTCAATGTCCACATCCGTCCCCAACTGAGGATAGCTGTAGGACCTGTTGTATTTAACTCTCTTAGGCTGCGCTGCTACTGTATGGGAGTGCCCCGGTATGCTTTGTTTTAGTCCGGCTGTGGTTGCCCTTAGTGATGCTCCGGGTCTTTGGTAGCGGTGTGGTCGTTCTAAGGAGCTCGTAGGGCCTGGGGAGGGAGCTTGCGGTGCATGCCGGGAGTCTCATTTGGGCCTCCCATTCTGGGTCTCATGGATTGTCTTCCGGTTGGGTCCCAGGTTCCGTGGGCCACATGAGTTTTTCCAGCTGCTCCCTGAAGGCGTTAAATATGCAGGTGAGTTGAAGCTCCGTGTCTTGCTCGGCCTTGGAAGGTGCTGAGGTGTGTGCACCATCCGCCATTTTGGCAGCCATATTGGCGGCCTCCACCCCGCCCAGCCTTTCCATCGGCTCTTCGCTTTTCAAGGGGGTCGTGAGGGGGTGGACCGGGATGACCCCCGCCAGTCCAGGAGACGAGGAACGAGGGCCCTGAGGTCGACTCCTGGCTGGTGCAGGCAGCAGGAAAGCGGCCGTCTTCCCTGCTCCCGCCATGCTGGTAGGCCTCGCCACAAGTTTGGGTGCATCTGGGTGACTATGTCACTGGGATGGTATCTGTGTGTGTGCCCCAGTATCACCTGTCTCCTGGTGGCCTTTAGGTGTTATTTTTGTGCCATTTTGGTATCTGTAATCCGCTTTATTTGCCCTAAGTTTCAGGAGCTTGTGAGACATGCTTCCTCACAGTTCAGTGGTCAGGCCCCGCCCCATCTGCCCCCCTGATTTAACCCCTTAAGGACCAAACTTCTGGAATAAAAGGGAATCATGACGTGTCAGGCACGTCATGTGTCCTTAAGGGGTTAAAGGTAATAGACCCCATTGTACACAAAATATTTGTGTGTTAGTATGAAACAAAGTAGTCTCAGAATTTATTCTTGTCATGTCATTATGTCATGTGTGTTTAAGAAATATTCAGTTGTTATAGAGGGACACGACATCTAAGCTTGCCAGTAGGGTGGGACCACCAGGTTTTCCATAATTAGTAATGCCTGCTTAGTGTCCTGAACCTAAGATGCTAATTTTGTTACATACGGATGTAGCATTTTTTTCATAAACCTACTTGTGTTTTTTGGTTAGAGAGCTATTTTTAATACAGTAGGTCTCCCCGGTTTAATGTTGTTTATTTTTGTGCACCTTGGGGAGGCAGTAGAATATCTCAATCGTTGGATTAGGTAGAATGTATTTAAATTCCTCATTGATAATTATGTTGATTTCTAAAGTCTTGTTTAGGGCCTGTTTCAGTTCTTCCATATTTGCCATAGTAGGAGCTTTTGAAAGTTTCTCAGAGTCGGTGACATGATCTATACACATGGATATATATGTCTCGATTAAGAAGGACGGTGTTGCCACATTTATCAGATGGTTTTATAATGAGATTTTTGTTCTTGCGTAATTCAGGTAGGGCTCTTTGTTCGTTAAGAGATAAATTGTGGTTTTGTATTACCGGTATTTTTAGTGGTTCAATCTTATTGGTGGTCATCTGGACAAACAGATCCATATTGGTCACATCCTTAAAATTTGGAGTATACCAGCTTGGGGGTTTTAGATTTGTGAGGGGAGGATCTTGTTTTTTCTTGTCCTATTTGATTTTAAAAATAATCTATTAAATATTTAGTTTTAACATATATAATCTCTTTCACTAGTTCTGGTTACCTCCTCCATTCCTCTTTGTTCTCCTGTTGATCCAAACCGGAGTTATCCCCCAATAAGGAGAGGCTGTAATGCTCTGGCTCCACTCTTCTTCCATTTCCTCTCTCTATCTTCCCACATTAATTATATTATCTATAGGGTTTTAATACCTGCTATTTCCTTCCTTTGAGCCAACTGGTAAAATCACCATACCACTATCATTTAATGTCCTCACTACTAACAGAAGTAATAAATCCTGTCATAAGCCCTGGAGACCTGAACAATCTGTTCTCATTAGAATCAAGGACTAAATCTGATACAAATGACATCAACAACTAATGTTTCTCTATACAAAGTCTGTAAAAATCACAAATTAAAGGACATTGGGAAATAGAAAGTCTACGTCACTATATAGAGCAATAACTGGTCCCTAGGGGGCTACGACCAGAAATATCCACTCCAGTTAAGTTAGACACTGATGACAAACTACAAAAATGGAATTTAATCCTCTTGGACTGCTAGTATAAATTGATGCAGTTTCTAATAGAATTGGAAGAAGATGGTTTCAACGAAGTTAATCAGAACTAACGGGTGGAAATAAATAAAGTGAAAATCTTTCAGAACAGTTCCAAATACTCTCTCATGGAGACTAAATTACAAAATAACCTTGAGTCATTTTAATCCTACATAAAGTATAAAAAACATCAAACATTTAGAAACATAGAAACATAGAATGTGATGGCAGATAAGAACCATTCGGCCCATCTAGTCTGCCCAATTTTCTAAATACTTTAATTAGTCCCTAGCCTTATCTTATAGTTAGGATAGCCTTATGCCCATTCCATGCATGCTTAAACTCCTTTACTGTGTTAATCTCTACCACTTCAGCTGGAAGGCTATTCCATGCATCCACTACCCTCTCAGTAAAGTAATACTTCCTGATATTATTTTTAAACCTTTGCCCCTCTAATTTAAGACTATGTCCTCTTGTTGTGGTAGTTTTTCCTCTTTTAAATATGGTCTCCTTTGTAAGGGACCATAACGATTTTCAAGAAGGAAACATTTTTCGTATTAAAAAACAACCCAGGAAACGTTTTGCCAATAGGCCAAACTCCACAACCATGTATACAGACGGCTCAGAGACTGACTCCAGTTATACCAGTAATAGGTAGCAAAGGCATCCTTAGAGGACAGGATACATCGGTGTCGTTCTTAGAAGCCCCACCCCCTATTGTCCCCTCAACAACCATTACATCTTCACCTTTTTTAGAACAGGAATGGCCGACCCCACAGAGAGGCAGACTAAGGGACAAAGAAAAATGGGGATACAAATCAGATTGGGCCAACAAAAGACAATAGGCAATGGGAATAAGGATGATGAGGATAACAAAATAATAAACATCAGATTTTGCAATATTCCATGATCATATTTCACTGTTAAAGAAAGAGATATCGTTTGTTAAAACTCCAGGAGCTAATAGATTTGATTGGTTTAAGGATGCTAATCTATTTGGCAGGAAATTAGCTCTATGCTCATTGCATAAACAAAAAGAGCACACATTATGCAAAGATATCGGCATTTCGGATGATGATCATCCTCATTTACAATCTTTAGTGCAAATTCTGCAACTGTCACTAGTCTAATACTATCCTTACCTTTTGTGTCATTTTACCCCACTCCCTTTAGCATGTAAGCTCATTGAGCAGGGCCCTCAACCCCTCTGTTCCTGTGTGTCCAACTTGTCTGGTTACAACTACATGTCTGTTCGTCCACCCATTGTAAAGCGCTGCGGAATTTGATGGCGCTCTATAAATATCATAATAATAATAATAATAATAATTATTAGAAGAACAGGACATAAGTCCTCCCCTCACGAATCTAAAACCTCCAAGCTGGTACACTCCGAATTTTAAGGATGTGACCAATGTGGACCTGTTTGTCCAGATGACCACCAATAAGATTGAACAACTAAAAATATTGGTAATACAAAACCACAATTTATCTGCTAACGAACAAAGAGCCCTATCTGAATTACTCAAGAACAAAAATCTCATTATAAAACCATCTGATAAAGGTGGCAACACTGTCCTTCTTAATCGAGACATGTATATATCCATGTGTATGGATCATCTCTGTTATGAGAAACTTTCAAAAGATCCTACGATGGAATATACTGAAACAGGCCATAAATAAGGCTTTAGAGAACATAATTACTCTGACGGTTACCCCTATAGAGTAGGGGTATCTACCGCCTGGACATCCTTCTTCCCATAGCTGGAGAGCACTGCAGAGTTCCAACCCGATATCCTGAGGAGCTAGTAGAGCTGTATAGCTGAAGAGAGAGCTCTTACCCTACAACATGAGATGAGGCTGCGAGTTGAGGGTAAGAAGGTCTGGTTAAATGAGCACAAATGCATTTCTTTTATACTCATTTCCAGGACAAGACACACCCCTTGGACCTGATGGGACAAAGGGACAAAAGGGACACAAACGAATAGGAACAATAATTAACACAGTAACACTCCTACATACAGTCAGCAATCCCTCCACTCTGCCTGTGATATAATTAAGCTAGCTAATGGAATAACTTAATTATCCACAGGCAGAAAATATGAATTTTTTACCCAGTTCAGAAATACCCCAAAACTCAAACATGCCCACATAAATACATCCGTGGATAGCTCTGATCTGGCAAACAACATCAGAGCAGGGGTTCAAAAGTTTTATGGAAGTCTCTTTTGACCGACTGCACGCATGGCTTTTTAATGCCCAAAATAGTTAGCCGGTCTATCTTCTCATTCACATAATGTACAATTTGCACGAACGGCTCTGTCCGTGCATTACTCCATTGGATGCATCTCGTTCGGTAGATTGCCCTCAAGAAATAGCGCTCTGTTCATGTGTATTTAGCCGAACGCATGGAAGGTGGAAGTCTCAGCGGTGTTCGTGCCTTTGAGTGTCCGATTTTAGTTCCAGGCGTTCGATGCAAAACACCGCTGAGTGCGTTCGGCTAAACAAAAGGGCCGCCGCCACATGTTCGTTCATATGAATGCTGACCACCCAGCCGTTCATCAATTAGGCTTAGGGTGGTTAACCAGCAGCACACTCCACGTGCAGGGTGGTCGATCGTTCGACACTTGGTTAATATGATCTGGTTCGTGATAAAGTTTTTATTTACCGAACCAACTAACGAACACATCAGGAAGCATACAAAATCCAGCCATGACAAGGGAAAACAAACTCACTTTTCAACGTGTACTTTGTTTAAATGAAATATTAGGAGGAAGACCCACACCATAATCACTGTAGGAAGGGATAAAACCACCATGACTACTGCAATCACAGAGAGATTTTGTTACAATTACCAATGAGGAATTTAAATACATTCTACCTAATCGCAATTCAACGATTGCGACATTCTACTGCCTCCCCAAGGTGCACAAAAATAAGCAACATCCACCGGAGAGACCTATTGTATTTGTAAATAGCTCTGTAATCGAAAACGCAAGTAGATTTATTCAAATATTGCTACATCCATATGTAACAAAATTAGCATCTTATGTTTAGGACACTAAGCAGGCATTACTAATTCTTGAACACCTCGTGGTCCCACTCTACACCCTACTGGCAAGTTTAGATGTGGTGTTGCTCTATAACAATATTCCTCATGAGATGGGTCTGAAAGCAACTGAACATTTCTTAAACACACATGGAAAGCTTGCACTTTGTAAAAAAGAATCTATTCTGAGACTACTTTGTTTTGTACTAACACACAACTATTTTGTGTACAATGGGGTATATTACCTTTAAAACAGGGGGGCGCCATGGGCACAGCATGCGTTCTAAGGTATGCCAACTTATATCTAGGGTGGTGGGAAGAGACCACTTTAGATCAGGTGATTGCAACTAACTACAAAAGACCACATCCGTCAATGGCATAGATATAGTGATGATGTCCTCTTATTTGGTACAGGGTCAATTGGTAGGTTTCAAGAACTCGTACAGACCTTAAATCAGAATGATATAGGGCTAAAACATACTTATGTTATTGATGACAAAGAGTTAGAATTTTTTGGACCTACAAATTTCCTTGGGTCTAGATGGGTCAGTGGAAACAGAATTGTTTAGAAAAACCCCTGCGACCAACAACTTTCTCAACTGGCACAGCCACCATCTGCATAATTTAAAAGCAGGAATCCCGTATGGTCAATACCTCCGAGCAAGAAGAAACTGCTCCAACAATGAATCTTTCTTTAAGGAAGCCAGAGAATTGAAAATATGCTTCAAAGCCCAGGGCTACCCACATAAAGTACTGAAAAGAACATTCCAAAGGGTGGTCTCTATGGAGAGAACTGTATGTTTGAGAACTAGTCGACCTGAACCAGAAAAAAACACCTATACGATGCATCGGCACATTTGTTCAACTGTGGGATCCAATAAAACAGATTTACTGCGATCATTAGCCTATTCTTACACACAATACGGATTGGCTGATCATTTATTGCCCTTTCCCAGTATTACAGCGCACAGACCTAAAAAATTAAAAGACATGTTGACACAGCCATATGGAACCTGTCTCGGCCCCTCGAACTTGGCTTACCACCACCAATGGCATCTAAAGGTTTGGACACTGTAAGGCATTTGATTTTGTCAAACCATCTAAAATTGTTGAATGTACCCAAACTAAAACACAATTTTCCATCAAACAATTCATAAACTGCAGTTCCACCAAAGTGGTGTATGAGATCACATGCAGCTGTGGAATACAATACGTGGGCAAAACTTATCAGCAATTTAGAAGACGAATTCTACAGAATGTCAATACAGTTACTAATTTGAACATTACTACCCCAGTAGCCAACCACATCAGGAGTACATACTAGTGATGTTTCCAATCTGAAATTTCAGACACTTGAACTTATCACTCTCAAATCCAGGTAGGGCTATTTTATTCTAAAATGGCTGAGACAAGAATCGAAATGGATACACCTATTCCAGACATTAGCATCCTGAGGTCTAAATGATGAGTTTCAGTTCACTCCTTTAGTTCAAGACTAATCTTCAAATTTAGCAGAATTCTTAAGCTTTCTAAAGACCTCTCTAACCACTTTCTCAAACAGTTGACAATTGTGTATCTTATACTGTAATACATGTCCCAATATTTTAATAAAATATCAAGTAGAAATTTGACCTATATTGAGGTTTATTGTTCAACCCACATTCAGACATATGATTTGTGAATGTATACTTCTTGCCGTACTTGGATATATTCAATTCCCCAGTACTATTTTAATTTCAATAATCATTACTCCATAAGTCTAATACGGCAAGGATGGTCAGCGTAGAGACTATACCTGGGTTTTGCTATAATCATGGTCCCCCATATTATCATAACCATTTGAGTGGAACATTCAAATGTTCTACTTGCAGCACTAAAAACGTGGTTACCCTGAGTAGGTTACGACTACAAGTAAAATAGCCATATTATTATCATCTTTTCAGCCTTCAAGACCTGTTACTTATCATCTTACTTAACGGGATGCATGTCAGCATTTCTTTCATAGACAAAGTATTACCGTAGGTTTCTTTACTGTATTCCACTTATCTAGTATGCAGTTCTTAGTAAAATGAGTTATCACCCTCAGCTCAAACAGCCAATTTATAATCTCTTGGGAATAATCCTTATCAACTAGAACAATGTTTCCACTATTCAGTAATCAGTTATTACTTTAAGTTTATAAAGCAAGGACCATATCTAGTAATAAAAGTGATGAAATAGTATAGTTAATCACTGCACTTTTTTCATATAAAATTGGTCCATATACTATTTATTCTTTGACACCATCAGCCAACTATGGAAGGCTTCATCATTAACTATATTGATCACTTATTAGTTTACACAACATTTAATAGACAAGTCCCTTATTGAAAAACCACATTAAGTAATATGTGTTCTTTATCAAGTTTTTATTATTCGTTTCGATTTTTCTTTTCTTTTTTGTATATCATACAATTTAACTAAGATTTTTGTTCAATACTCTTACAATTTTCAGCATCTTTCTGACATATTTACCTTTATCCATTCCATGTATTTATGATCTCCCATTCAACAAGCATGACCACTTCTCTTGACACACAGCGATACCATTGGTACATTTAAATATCCCCTAACCAAATTGATCACTGTATCCCCTATCTAATCTAGGAAATGTCAGTCTCCCGGTTCCCCTCTGATGAGCTAAACAGCGAAACGTATGTCAGGGAGACTAGGGGTACCTCATCAATATTAGCAACTTTAGTATATTGCTACCAGGTATTCTTAAGACACGATTACCACAATGGCTTTTTAGGAGCCATTATTCGCTAACTATGGTGATATCACACATATTAACTAACTAGCTATTTTGATCTTATGTGTGAGTGTTTCTCTACTCTGTCCACCACCCTCTGCATTTTTGGGAGGGGGCTGTCTGTCTCTTATAAATATAGGGTGAGTATTTGTCGGTGGGTTTAAGGGGTGCCCTCGAAGACACAACAGGGTGAGATAGTATATACCCAGCGTCTATCTTATTTTGTCCAGCAAACACTTACTCCACTTTGGTATTCACTCCTTTATATGAATAGAGTATCTAATAACACTATTCTACATCCACCATGTATAGCTATTAGCCTGTCAATTTCTCAATTCAATAATCTTGGTATCTAAATAAGATATCTGCAACATTTTATCTATGATACATCGCAAGCGAGCTCAGTGACATTGTTGCCAATGGCTTCTGTAGATAACATGTTATATTAATCCTTGAGATACTTTCTGTATCAAGGACAGAGTACTTTAATCCTTCAATATCTTTTTGCTCAAACCTACTTGCCAAATTATTTGAATGGTCATTACTAAAATTGATTCCACATTGGGAGACATTACAAACATCCCATTAATACCATAACTATAAGACACAGTGAGTGGGATTATTTAGTAGGATTATTTTAGCAGGCATTACTTTTCTTTTTTCCTGCCCTTTTGCTAGTATAAATGAGCACATTACTCTTAGCATCATATCTATAGAGACACAGCACTATACTATGAATAATTTAGAGGTTTGATACCTCTTCCCTGTCTACCACCTAGTTTGTATTTTTACGAAAGCGTGTCAAGGTGCTAGTCTATATATCCATACAGACATAAGCACCATATTATTCATGGATATAGACGCTTGATACCTCTCCTCCATTTTATTTAGGCTAATTGTAGCCGCATATGTATATATATTATTTTCATTTATTTGTATGTGTGTTTTATTTATTATGTTCTATACATATTACTATTTTAGTTTTTTAGTGTGATATATCTTGTATTTTTTTTGTCCTCTTGGACTTTTTAAATAATCTATTAAATATTAAGTTTTAACATATATAATCTCTTTCACTAGTTCTGGTTACCTCCTCCATTCCTCTTTGTTCTCCTGTTTATCCACACCGGGGATATCCCCCAATAAATAGGGGCTGCAACGCTCCGGCTCCACTCTTCCCTTTCCTCTCTCTATCATCCCACATTAATTATATTTTTGAGTTGTGTTCAAAGCTGTTGTATGCAGCTGACATATACTCCAAGGAATCCACGTATAAAGTGAAATTATGAGGCAAAAATGTGGTTCTTTGTTGCGCTCATTTGCATACACCTACCCAGAATGCCTTGCAGTAGTGAGAGCACTGTTAAAGGGAGATTTATGTGGTAAAAGCAAGTCTTATGACTTGCCAGGTGTGTGTATTTGTGTTTAACATTGCATTAACTATATATATACATATATATATATATTATGAAAATATATTATCTTTATTATCACCAAAACCCAAAATTTACTGTATCCTGTAATTGAAAATAGCCCTTTTTCCTAATGAGTCAATAAACACAAAGCTGACCTTTGCACCTAATAAAAGCATTTCAATGCATGTGTTGACTATATTAGCAAATCTCCCTTACTGTCACCTCTTGTCACCTATGTGTACACCTAGCCCATCCCTCCCTGATCAGCCTGAGCTGACGTCACAACACCCGTTATAAAACTGTTCTCTTACATTGCATAGCAGTGGAGTTGGTGGCAACAGATGATACAGAGAGAAATAATAGAGAGCACCCAAGTGATAAAGAACCAATAAGTCGAGCTTGGAATACAGAGTTTAACTTCACTAGAACTCCAGTATAAGGATGCTATGGAAAAGTCTTATCTCAATGCTGATCCCTAGTCTTGTAGCTTGTAAGTAGAGTTTAGTGCTTTTCATGTGCCTCTTTGCTTAATGTTTTGTATTATCATTTGTTAGTATTTGGCTCTTTTTTATACACCAGCACACAATTCTGTTAAAGTTCCAAATATTGCTTCTTTACAATGCAGCATAATGAAGTGTTAATGAATGATACTGTTTTACGTATAGTAATTTATATCTGAAAATTTGTTATAGATGTTAAAGTGAGGTGGGCTAAAATAGACTCAACTATTGTGTCAATAAAATATTGAATAATCAGTATGATGCAACTGAAATGTGTTTAAACTGTTTCTATGTCAGATGATGGATGCATAGTCCACAGCATGTGATTGGAAGAACTGAATATAATTACAATAGCAGACCTAAGTGTTTCAACATAAATCTTATTGAGTTTTAGAATTTCATTTAGAATTTTTATTAAATCAGAGAAAGTAATTGATCATGTCAATGGGCAAATCGTATTTTTAAATCATTCTGTTAGAAAAAAAACACCTTTCAAACAATGTATATACAAAAAGTCCCCCTAGACTTTAACCCCTTTAGGACACATGACATGTGTGACATGTCATGATTCCCTTTTATTCCAGAAGTTTGGTCCTTAAGGGGTTAATGGTGGCTTCTGTAGATAAATCGTTTGATTATTAGATTTTTTTACAGAATGGAATAATTTATGATTCGAACAAATTTAATTAATACCAACGCTTTGATGGTGAGATAGCTCAGTTGGGAAATTTCCTGACGGCAGAGTCTGTTCAAAAATGCAAGGTCACAGGATCATATCCCAGCAGGGTCAAATCAGCCCCTCATCCTTCTGAGGACAAGAAAATGAGTACCAGCAATTGCCAATTTGGTTAATTCCAAGAGCATGTGCTTAAAATGGCTTTGAGTCTCACTGGGAGGAAGGCACTGTATAAATACTATGGTGGTGCCCCTAAACCTGAAAGTTATAAGACAAATGAGGGACTGAAGAGACAATGCAATCTTGTAAGATCCTCTCCTATCAAATCACAAACAGGGACATATAAAAGAAGACCATGTTACTTTAAAAAAAATACGTAATGCTGGTATGTACATACTGAGAAATATTACCATCTTAGTTTTCTGAAAAAAATCCATACACACCTTGACCTTTGTCTTGTGGTTTATTATGATAACTTCAGAAATACTTCATGACATTTTTTCCCTATAATACACGGTTTGCTAATATCCATTTCTATATTGTTCTAAATTGTTATGGTACCAACATATTCTACGGTACTTTCCAGTTTTATATTGGTATAAATGGCAAAAAAAAATATATAGTCAATTGAAACGTGATGAAGAAAGCTCTGTACAGAGTGACAGCAGAGAAAGTGTGTGCGTGTGTGTTTGCCGTGTATACAGGAAAGTCTGTGTTTGTATGTATTTTATACACATATGTGTGGATATTTAGGAGGTGTGTGCACCCGTGTTGTAGAGACCATAAGTGCATACATGTGTTTTGAAACTTGTCTAGTTGGGGGAGTGTGTGATTGTGTGCTTACAGACATACACACATATACATGCACAAGTGTTTACACAACTAAGCTTGTTGCACCACAACAGATCCAAGGAATCTAGAGTTTTACAAATTCCTAATTTTTCTGTAAATTGGTCTTTTTCAAGCTTTGACTCTATCTACGACAAGTCACATAAAATGTAGAGGTAGAAAAGTGGATTGCAGAAAAAAAAAACTTTTCCTAAACACTGACAAAACTGTGACAGTGTACTTTGGAGCAGTACCTAAATTAGATTAATTACACAATTCCCATTTATGCATCTTAAGAAAATCAAATAGCACATTGACCGCAATCTGTTCTTTCAAGTACCTAGGTATGTTGCTAGACCCTTATCTATCTTTTGACATCCACATTGGAAAACTTTAACCAAAACTATATCTATAACGAGCAGAATGCTCCCCCTAGCAGTTCCCATCTCTTATAACTTCTGATCCAGGACCAGCACTTTATTTAGTCTAACGCAATACAAAAATAAAACCTAATTTTTCTACAGAGCACAGCAATTATGGACACAGTCAAATCTTAATAATCACTAATATTTTATATTGCATATAAGCAACACATGCCTTGCCATCATTTTACAGGAACATTTTAAAATGTGGGCAAGATATGCTGGGACTTTGGGCATGCAGGTCGCATTGCGGCTTAGTTGGTTAAAGTGCCCGTCTAGTAAACAGGAGAACCTGCGCTCAAATCACAGCAGAACCAATTGCAATTTTAGTTCTATACTCATCTCTTAACACATACAGAAGGGACTGCACATGTTTCTCAATATTGAATCCCAACAATTTGGTGCCTCTCAGAGAAGGGTGGTGACTGCCTGAACCAGAGATCTGTAAGAAATGTCCAGGGACATACTTGGATGATCCAAAGCAGACTTTATTAACACACAGGGTTAGCAATATTTTCACCTGAGAAATATTCCTTGGGAGTTGAAACGTTGTTAACCCTGCCTCACAAGAAAGTTTGCTTTGGATCATCCAGTTGTTAGCTCATCTAATCGTCTGTTTTAAAGGAATTATGAGATTGAGTGATTTTACCCTTCATTGTAAATAAATTGTGTTGGATTGGATCTTTCTTGGTAGATATGTACCTGTCTGTCCTTCATCTCTCCCTTATGAAAAAAATGGGAATTGGGGCACAATCAGAAAATGTATTTCTACGTAGTGGTGCTGCTGTAAAGACCAAAATATATAGTCTTGTAAAATGTCAAACTGTATTTTTGTTTTTGTTTGTGTGCTGTTCCTTTAACTGTATTTTTCATCAATGCCTTTAAAGGATTTTAAACTTGGCGTGACTTTTTATTAAGACGAGAGTTGTGCCAGCTAAGTTTCAATATATATATATATATATATATAAACAATAGCAAACTTGGCACTCTCCTACCAAAAAACAACAAACGTACAAACTAATATAGCCTAGGAGCAACCCGCAAAAAATAATAAAAAATAAATACAGAGGGTGCACTCAGAGGTCTTCTTAAGGTACCCGTGGTTTAATGTTCAAACAGTCAAATTTAAAGGACGCTGTAGGCACCCAGACCACTTCAGCTAATTGAAGTAGTTTGGGCGCTGTGACCCTTTTGCACTTAGTGCTGCAATGTAAAACATTGCAGTTCCAGAGAACTGCATTGTTTAAATTTCAGTTCTAAGTCTGTCCTCTGTGGCTGTCTAACAGACAGCCACTAAAGGGCTTCCAGAATACACATGGACTTTCAGTCCGTTATCTGATGCTGGACGTCCACACGGACCTCTAGCATCAGATTTTCCCCGCAGTAAAGCATTCAATAATGCTTTCTTATGGGAAAGTATAATGCGTGCAGAGCATGGGTGGAGCCTGACACAGCGCCGAGGGACATTCAGGTAAGTGACTGATGGGGTTTTAACCCCTTCAGCACTGTGCAAGGGGGGCCCTGAGGGAGAAGGGCACTCCAGGGGCCTATAGTGCCGAGTTTGTTTTCCAGGCACTATAGGATCTCTTTAAATAAATGTGGACGATCGACATTTTGACCATGCAAGTCTTTTTCAAGATCACACGGTAATAAAACAAGTTAAAACCACAAGTACCTTAAGAAGACCACTGAGTGCACTCTCTGTATTTATTTTTTATATTAATATAAATTATAGGTGATGCACTCAAAGATCTTACTAGTACAAAGATCAATGTTTAGGCACTTTATGCGTACTTTTTTAAGATCAAACTCTGTGCTGTTTGTCAGTATAGATAAAATAGGTATGTTAGTAAAGCAGTATTCTAATACGGAACATAAACCCCCTTCCCCCTTTTTGGCTCCTGGTTTATGATTTCGACTTCCATTTATGATTAAGTAAGGTGTCTGAGTCAGATGACATTTAGGAATGGGTGTGACTGTCTTCTGACATTAAGTGACTCAGGTATGACAGCCAAGTATCAAAATAAATTATGAGATAGAGATATGATCTGGCACAGACTTTACATATATCGGCTGATGAGTTTAAATATTAGTCAGACAGGAAAATTGAAAAATGTTTATATATTATATGTAAGAAGATATAAATGTCATTTAGGCAATCTAATCATTATGCACTTTGTTAAACATTTAGCAGTTGCCAGTGATGCCCTCTTACCAGTGAGAGGAGATAATAATACAATTAAAAAGTGTGTGCTTTGTTTAGAAGCCAGGGGGATTTTCCTGTTTCAATTATAATGTCCTAAACATGCAATGCTTGATGTGTTCTACTGTGTATATACAAGGTGGTAGCGTTTATTTATTTATTTGTTTTTTATTATTTGATTGTAATTTATTTTTGTTTTATTACATTTATATAAATATAATCACACTAAACAAGGTGTTGTATTACCTTTGTTATTACCCTTGTGCAATCTTCCGCCTTCAACATAAAAGTAAAGTTAGAGAGCACTCATGGCTCTTGAGAAAACTTTGCTATGATTTTATTCCAATAAAGTGCAAACTCAAAGTTTGATACCTTAACCCTAGACTTTTCCCGGACCTGCTTCTGTGAGCTCTCTATTGTGTGATTGCAGCATGAGAGGAAGCTCTCCTCTCAAGTTGCAGATTCATGCTTTCCTAACCAATCAACGTTTGACACTGGACTGCATGCAGTGTTGCCAGTAAGACATATAAACATGAATTTCCTCTACCAGAGAGGATCTCAGAATCCAGTTGTTCAACCATGATTATTTAAAGTACCTAGTGCAGCCATTCTACTCACCAGTCAGTGCATGTCCCCAGCTGACAAAAGTCAGCACTAGATATCAACTGACACCTGCATCTCCCTGGTGGGGAGAGATATTTAAACCTGTTTGCCCCTAAATGCGAGTGTTTTATGCCATCCTAAGGCACTTTAAACTAATTTTAGAATGGCATGAAAAACCCTAAGAACATTTACGTGTTAAAGCAATGTAAGCATATGGACATCTGAAGGACGGTAAGAGCTGCCCTCTATCTATCATGTGTGAGTGATTATATTACATAGCTAATAATTTGTGATTTTGCTTAATTTTAAGAATGTCTGTTTGGAGTAAAAAAAAGGGATTTGTGCTTGTTGGTTATGACGGGTGTAAGGACAAAATGTTTTTTTGTTGTTTTTTTCATTTTTTTTTACTATGTGTGTACCTGCCTTGAATATTTTTAGCCGATGCTTCTGTATTTCAGGCATTGGTACTCTTGTCATCATAAATATCACCTAAATATCTCCTTCTCCTCTTTCCCCTTAGGTATCGTATTCTTTCTTAAAGGGACACTATAGTCACCTGAACAGCTTAATGAGGTTGTCCAGGTAAGAACTATAGCTCCCTGCAGCTTTTCTCATGTAAACACTGTATTTTCTGAGAAAATATTGTGTTTACATTGGAAGCTAGGAACACCTCCAGTTGCAGTCACTCAGACTGCCACCAGAGGGACTTCCGAGTTCATCAATGCCTAATTCGCTTTCATCACGTTTGACGTCTTCACGCTTTGGTGAAGACATCAAACGTGCTATCAGCAGACAGGATACAGGAGGCACTGTGAACGCGCCTCTTATGTACTGTAGTAACCCCATTCAATGCCGCTCTATGAAGAACGTGATTGGTGCAGTGCAAAGCCGCGCATGCGCACCAGATCACAATTACGCTTCTCTTAGAGAAGTGTCTGATTGAGCCCTGCTACTTAGTCATTTTGACGAAAAAGGAGGTGCAGCCTGACGAGGAATTTGGCGCTGGAACGGAGGTAAGTTTATATCATAAAAAGGACTCGAAAATTAATTAATTAATAAGGGGAAGTTCATATAAAAGCAAGGAAGAAGGCTTGGGGACTTATCTTTCTTGCTTTTATATGTTGACTATAGTGCTACTTTAATCTTCTCCATTCTTTACTTCTTAGAATTTTAAGATGGTAAGAGACGAAAGGAAACAGAAGCGATTGACTTAATTCTTGTTTGTTAATCTTTCTTTCCCTGCCTGTCTTTGGAGAGAGAGAGAGAGAGAGCGCACCTTACGCCTAGTGTAATACAATTGATTTTGTAACTCTGCTTATTTGCCAGTTCACAAATATACCCCTTTTTGCCTTCCATATGACTTGTGTTATGGGTCGCCAAATTAGCACCTTTTGCCCCACCTTAAAGCTGCGGTCTCTGGCTCCCTTATCGTACCTTATCGCACCATCTGCGCTTCCTGTGTTGGGCCGCCTGGAGGTTGTCGCGTACGTTCTGGGTCAGCATCTCCAGGCGGTCCCTAAACTCTAGCACATAGGGTACGATGGGGGTGCCGCTAACAGTCTCAAGGGGGCCACTCACTCTCCTCCCAAATAATAGTTCGAAAGGAGAGAACCCGTTGTATTCCTCAGGTACTTCCCTATAGGCAAACATCAAGTGGGGTAGGAACCTTTCCAAGTCTGAGTGTCTATGAACGTACGGATCATCTGTTTAAGTGTTACATTAAACCGTTCACAGAGCCCATTGGACTGGGGGTGATAAGCGGAGTTCAGTATTTACTGAACCCCACATATCTTCCAGAGTTGTTGTGCGACTTCAGCGGTAAAATGGGTGCCCCTATCCAAAATAATTTCCTTGGGAAATCACACCCGGGAAAATATTCACATCAGGGCATCCGCTACCGTCTCTGCATGCACATTAGTCAAATCTATTGCTTCTGGGTACCTGGTGGCATAGTCCACCACGGTCAGTACATATTTCTTGCCGGAGGGGCTGGGCTTGGATAGGGGTCCTATAATATCTACCGCTACCCTACTGAATGGTTCCTCAATTATGGGAAGAGAACGGAGCCGTGCTTTGTATCAGTCTCCCCTCTTCCCTACCCTCTGGCAGGTATCACAGGTCTGGCATTATCGCCTGATGTCCTGTGAGATACCTAGCCAGAAGAAGTTCTGGGTCAGCCTGTGCTTAGTACGGCTGATCCTTAAGTGCCCAGACAGGGGAATGTCATGTGCAATGCGTAATAACTCCAGTCTATATTTTCTCGGCACTATCAATTGCTTTATGGGTAAGGGAATGGATCCGGACACTATTTTTTCTACAGCAGCCCCTTGTCCCAGGTGTACCTTTCCCCTTCTAATCCTGCCTGGTCTTTATTAATATGATCTTTGTAGATCTGCAGGGAGGGATCAAGGGCCACTTCAGAACCGAATTCTAGGGGGGATGTCCAGGGCGTGACATTGGGCATGGGGGGTACATTACTTACCTGAGCCTCAGAGTCGTTAGGCGGAGCTGTGGTGCGGGCCTGCTGCCAGGTCGCAACCGGATATGCCTCTTGTACTGCCTCTTGTACTGCGGTTTGAGGAACAAAAGCTGAAGTCAGACCCCCCAGGTCGTTGCCCAAAATAACGTCAGCGGGTAGGTCCTGCCTGCCCCACCTCCACGTTTCCGTGCCCCGCTCCACAATTCAAACTTTATAAATGGCTCCACCTGCCACCCATACAGCAACACAGTCTCCAGTTAGGAGGACCGACCAAGCATCTTTTTCTATCTCACGGTTCCTAAAATCGCTGCCATATACACGTCCACTGATAAGGGACGCAACAGGGATTAAACTGATAAGAATAGTACTACTTAACACACCTTATAAAAACGCAGAGAGAGGCAACGCAGAGAGAGGAGTCTGAATAAGAGGAGTCAGAGGAGGAAGGTGGCTTTGAGGAGGTGGAAGACCAAACACAGCAGGCGTCCCAGGGGGCTTGTTGTCACCTTTCGGGGACCCTTGGTGTTGTATGTGGCTGGGTGGAGGAAGAGACCTTCAATGACATCAGTGAGGACAAGGAACGGGACATGGCTAGCTTGGTATCCAACCTTGTGCAAATGGGGAGTTTGCGGTTGTGGAAACGGACTGTTTGCGGTTGTTTGCGGTGCGTTAAACGGGGAGTTTGGTCTGTCACAGTGTGGGGGCGGGGGGGGAGGACAGTAGACAGTAGGTCCCCCCATTGTGATTTATGCCCCCCACCCACCTTGCAGGGGTGGGGGCCGGGGGGGAGGACAGTAGGTCCCCCCCCCCCTTATCCTTATTTACTGAATATTCCCCTATATAACAATGTTTGTCATTTAGTGAATATTCCCTATTCTTATGTGTTGTGAGCTATTTTAGACTCAAATTTCTACAACCTACTTATTTTAGAAGATTTATGATTAATTAGAAAACATGAATTAACTGGTGTTAATTTGTAACAATTTAACTTTTATTTTTACAAAAATAAATATATTAATTATTTCCCTTCTAGCTCAATGTCAGAATGGAGGTACATTTGATGGAGTTAAGTGTAATTGTCCTGACAATTTCTTTGGGACTTATTGTGAGGATTCTGCAGCACGACCTACCACACGTAAGTATCAAAACTACAGTTCCTTCCATCAGTTGTGTTATTAGGCAGATTAGGCGTTTATACTGACCTTCTGATTTTAGAAAAAAACTATAACCTTAAAAGAAGTTTGGAACCAATCTGTTTGAGATGGTCCACCACAGAACCATAAGGTTTAGCCCTCTGAAATAATACTGTGGAAAATGTGGTGTAACTGTAATTAGAAATTCACTTTTGACGAACAACCTATCCAAAAGGAACATATCTTCTAAACAAAGGAATAAAAATCTCCCATGATCTTCCCACACATTAAAAGAGAAATGTAAGAAATAGTAAAAGAGATAGTGAACCATAAGAGAAAATGATGTTCTATTTAGAACGGTATATAATTTGTATCAATAATGTAATCCATTTGGTAAAAGGAATTGCCGTTTATACACTGTTCACCAGGGATCACTATCCCCATCGTTAGTTGAAACCCATGAATGCGAGCCATTTCATATTCAAATTTCTACAACCTACTGATTTTAGAAGATTTATGATTAACAAGAAAACATGATTTAACTTGTGTTAATTTAGTAACAATTTAACAATATATTAATTATTTCCCTTCTAGCTCAATGTCAGAATGGAGGTACATTTGATGGATTTAAGTGTAATTGTCCTGACAATTTCTTTGGGACTAATTGTGAGGATTCTGCAGCAAGACCTACCACACGTAAGTATCAAAACTACAGTTCCTTCCATCAGTTGTGTTATTAGCCAAATATACCTACTGCTTTTAGAAGGTTCACTGCTAGCTAAGGTGGTAAGGTGTCAAAAATACTTAATAGTGGGAATGCAGGAATTGCATAGACAGAAGATACCTCTCTAAGTGCACTTGTCATTTAAAATACCTAGAATACATGGCCAGTTACAAGTAGATATATACATTTAATCTATAGCAAAATATGACCATATATTTTTGGATGGAAATGGGAAGTGGTGTCAAATGTTTATGAGGTATTTAGTATTATTGGTGCCAAAATAGTATACAATAATGTTAGGAGCAATTGATGCTTGTTGAAATTTACATTACACGTTGTATAACATATCAAAGCATGTGTGCATATTAAATATGAAAATAAAAAATACAGTGTAAGATGTACCTGTTTCCAAGGAAATTAAACTGTAGCAATAGTTAATAAGACTGTTCTATAAGTTCTGAGAAAAGGCAAAGTCCAGAAGAAGGATTGCTAACCCTTAAGTAGTCTGGTCTTAAATACTAATGGAACAAGGGAATTACGAGGTTTGCAAGATTTGCAACAATTAATCATTCAGGGAAATAATATAACGTGTAAGAGATGTCCAGTATCCAAATCTGAGGTTTGTAAAAGTAAAGAAGTATTTTATAGAAATTAGAGGTTGAAAGGTAGAAAGGTGTGATAATGCAGGGTCTGTACGTTTATTTCTGTCATGTGTCCAAGCATACCACTTGTAGAAGTTAAGGAAAGAGTGTGTGTAGTGTGTAGACAATTATTGAGCAACCGGGACCTGATTAATCAGATTTAAATAGGAGATCTAATTGATTTCAAATATTTCCATAGGAAAACACCCAATTAACTCTTGAAGAAAAGGACCATGTGACCTTTGCATGTCCGGCAAAGAAGATAAATGTAATTGGGAAGTGGGTGCAGGAGAGGATTTGAATTGTGGTGAATGCATAGGAAAGCAGTGTATGTGGGAAAGGGTGAAAGAAGAGGGATATGATTAGTAGGGGCATAGCAGAGGAACAAAATTCAAAAGGTAAGCAGAAAATAGTGAATGAATTAGAAGGGGGTAAAACAGGGAGAGGGAATTGTAAAATAGTAAAAGGAGAGAATGAAATTAAGAAATGGGAGTAGCAGAGGGAATAGATGGTGTGTACAATGTTATTAGTACAAAAAAACTTAATTATTATAAATATTAAATACCTGATATGAAATTAAACTCAACAGGAACAACAACCACAGCAAAATCAAGTAACACAACAACACATGAATCGTCCACTGCATCAAACATAGCCACAGACTCACTCTTCAGTTCACATCAATCTACCACTAAACCAAATATCAGTCCATTTGAATCAACGTCAAAAACTCTGATCAGTTCAGCAGAATCAAGCAAAGATACAGTAACAATTCCATCTGAATTATTCCCAATTTCAACATCATTTCAATCTACTACAGAGGAAATTAAATCTGAGTCTGTATCATCTACTGCAAGTGAATCAACCACATACTCACAATCTAGTCCATCTGACTCAACCACAGATAAGTTAACAAGAGAATCTCAATCAAGGACACAATCAAATTTACCTGAATTAAGCTCAATCTCACTTTCAAGTTCACCTGAATCAAGCACAGATGTGTCATCTTCTACAACCCAATCAACCACCTACTCAATGTCAAGTTCATTAGAATCAACAACAGAGATTTTGTCTGATCTATCTGAATTAACAACTAATGCTCTGTTGAGTTCATCTGAGTCAACCACAGAAACCCGATCAAATACTATTGAATCAACAACTTCAACTTTATCTGAATCAACTACAGTTTCAGCGTTCAATCCATCTGAATCCAACACAGATAAATTGTCTAGTCCATTTCAATCAACAACAATTGCACAGTCTATGCCATCTGACATAACCACAAATTCACTCTCATTTCCACCTCAGTCTACACCAGAATCAAGCACAGATGCATTAACAAGTCCATCTGAGTCAGAACCACTTTCAACTTCAACCTCCTTTGAATCTACCACAGAGAACTGGCCCAGCACCTCAGAATCAAGTATGGATATATCATCTACTGTAAGTATATCGACCACATACTTACATTCCAGTCCATCTGACTCAACCGTAGATATATCAACAAGTGAATCTAAATCTAACACACCATCAAATTTACCCGAATCAAGCACAATCTCACTTTCAAGTTCACCTGAATCAAGAACAGATGCGTCATCTACTACAATCCAATCAACCACCTACTCAATGTCAAGTTCATTAGAATCAACAACAGAGAATTTGTCTGATCTAACTGAATTAACAACTAATGTTCTATTGAGTCCATCTGAGTCAACCACAGAAACCCGATCAAGTACTATTGAATCAACAACTTCAACTTTATCTGAATCTACCTCAAATGCATCATACACTGTTTCTGATTCAACCATAACCACACTAGCCAATACACAAGAAACAATCGCTGATTCATCCTTTAGCCCATCTGATTCAAACACCAATAAACCATCTAGTCCAATTGAATCAACAACTGGTTCATTTTCCAGTGCATCAGAGTCAACCACACTCACCCTATCAAATTCGTATATATCTACAACTCTGGAAACGTCATCACCATTTAAATCAACCACCAAGACATCATCTGCTGAATCTGAGTCAATAGCATATACCCCATCAAGTCCAGGTGGATTAGGTACAGACACCTCATCAACATCATCTGGAACAACACCATTTGACTTTTCTAGTCCTTCTGAATCTACCACAGATGCATTGCCCATTGAATCTCATTCAACCATCACCACACAATCAAATATAACTGAATCAACTACAGATTCAGCGTTCAATCCATCTGAATCCAACACAGATAAATTGTCTAGTCCATTTCAATCAACAACAATTGCACTGTCTATGCCATCGGACATAACCACAGATTCACTCTCATTTCCACCTCAGTCTACACCAGAATCGAGCACAGATGCATTAACAAGTCCATCTGAGTCAAAACCACTTTCAACTTCAACCTCCTTTGAATCTACCACAGAGAACTTGCCCAGCACCTCTGAATCAAGTAAGGATATATCATCTACTGTAAGTATATCGACCACATACTTACATTCCAGTCCATCTGACTCAACCGTAGATATATCAACAAGTGAATCTCAATATAACACACCATCAAATTTACCTGAATCAAGCACATTCTCACTTTCAAGTTCACCTGAATCAAGAACAGATGCATCATCTTCAACAATCCAATCAACAACCTACTCAATGTCAAGTTCATTAGAATCAACAACAGAGAATGTGTCTGATCTATCTGAATTAACAACTAATGCTCTATTGAGTCCATCTGAGTCAACCACAGAAACCCGATCAAGTACTATTGAATCAACAACTTCAACTTTATCTGAATCTACCTCAGATGCATCATACACTGTTTCTGATTCAGCCATAACCACACTAGCCAATAAACCAGAAACAATCGCTAATTCATCCTTTAGCCCATCTGATTCAAACACCAATAAACCATCTAGTCCAATTGAATCAACAACTGGTTCATTTTCCAGTGCATCAGAGTCAACAACACTCACCCTATCAAATTCTTATATATCTACAACTCTGGAAATGTCATCGCCATTTAAATCAACCACCAAGACATCATCTGCTGAATCTGAATCAATAGCATATACCCCATCAAGTCCAGATGGATTAGGTACAGACACCTCATCAACATCATCTGGAACAACACCATTTGACTTTTCTAGTCCTTCTGAATCTACCACAGATGCATTGCCCATTGAATCTCATTCAACCATCACCACACAATCAAATATACCTCAATCAACTACAGATTCAGCGTTCAATCCATCTGAATCCAACACAGATAAATTGTCTAGTCCATTTCAATCAACAACAATTGCACTGTCTATGCCGTCTGGCATTACCACAGATTCACTCTCATTTCCACCTCAGTCTACACCAGAATCAAGCACAGATGCATTAACAAGTCCTTCTGATTCAAACCCACATTCAACTTCAACCTCCTTTGAATCTACCACAGAGAACATGCCCAGCACCTCTGAATCAAGTAAGGATATATCATCTACTGTAAGTATATCGACCACAAACGTACATTCCATTCCATCTGACTCAACCGTAAATATATCAACAAGTGAATCTAAATCTAACACACCATCAAATTTACCTGAATCAAGCACAATCTCACTTTCAAGTTCACCTGAATCAAGAACAGATGCGTCATCTTCTACAATCCAATCAACCACCTACTCAATGTCAAGTTCATTAGAATCAACAACAGAGAATTTGTCTGATCTATCTGAATTAACAACTAACACTATATTGAGTCCATCTGAGTCAACCACAGAAACCCGATCAAGTACTATTGAATCAACAGCTTCAACTTTATCTGAATCTACCTCAGATGCATTATACACTGTTTCTGATTCAACCATAACCACACTGGCCAATACACCAGAAACAATCGCTGATTCATCCTTTAGCCCATCTGATTCAAACACCAATAAACCATCTAGTCCAATTGAATCAACAACTGGTTCATTTTCCAGTGCATCAGAGTCAACCACACTCACCCTATCAAATTCTTATATATCTACAACTCTGGAAACATCATCGCCATTTAAATCAACCACCAAGACATCATCTGATGAATCTGAGTCAATAGCATATACCCCATCAAGTCCAGATGGATTAGGTACAGACACCTTATCAACATCATCTGGAACAACACCATTTGACTTTTCCAGTCCATCTGACTCAACCGTAAATATATCAACAGGGGAATCTAAATCTAACACACCATCAAATTTACCTGAATCAAGCACAATCTCACTTTCAAGTTCACCTGAATCAAGAACAGATGTGTCATCTTCTATAATCCAATCAACCACCTACTCAATGTTAAGTTCATTAGAATCAACAACAGAGAATTTGTCTGATCTATCTGAATTAACAACTAACGCTCTATTGAGTCCATCTGAGTCAACCACAGAAACCCGATCAAGTACTATTGAATCAACAACTTCAACTTTATCTGAATCTACCTCAGATGCATTATACACTGTTTCTGATTCAACCATAACCACACTAGCCAATACACCAGAAACAATCGCTGATTCATCCTTTAGCCCATCTGATTCAAACACCAATAAACCATCTAGTCCAATTGAATCAACAACTGGTTCATTTTCCAGTGCATCAGAGTCAACCACACTCACCCTATCAAATTCTTATATATCTACAACTCTGGAAATGTCATCGCCATTTAAATCAACCACCAAGACATCATCTGCTGAATCTGAGTCAATAGCATATACCCCATCAAGTCCAGATGGATTAGGTACAGACACCTTATCAACATCATCTGGAACAACACCATTTGACTTTTCCAGTCCATCTGACTCAACCGTAGATATATCAACAGGTGAATCTAAATCTAACACACCATCAAATTTACCTGAATCAAGCACAATCTCACTTTCAAGTTCACCTGAATCAAGAACAGATGCGTCATCTTCTATAATCCAATCAACCACCTACTCAATGTTAAGTTCATTAGAATCAACAACAGAGAATTTGTCTGATCTATCTGAATTAACAACTAACACTATATTGAGTCCATCTGAGTCAACCACAGAAACCCGATCAAGTACTATTGAATCAACAGCTTCAACTTTATCTGAATCTACCTCAGATGCATTATACACTGTTTCTGATTCAACCATAACCACACTGGCCAATACACCAGAAACAATCGCTGATTCATCCTTTAGCCCATCTGATTCAAACACCAATAAACCATCTAGTCCAATTGAATCAACAACTGGTTCATTTTCCAGTGCATCAGAGTCAACCACACTAACCCTATCAAATTATTATATATCTACAACTCTGGAAACATCATCGCCATTTAAATCAACCACCATGACATCATCTGCTGAATCTGAGTCAATAGCATATACCCCATCAAGTCCAGATGGATTAGGTACAGACACCTTATCAACATCATCTGGAACAACACCATTTGACTTTTCCAGTCCATCTGACTCAACCGTAAATATATCAACAGGTGAATCTAAATCTAACACACCATCAAATTTACCTGAATCAAGCACAATCTCACTTTCAAGTTCACCTGAATCAAGAACAGATGTGTCATCTTCTATAATCCAATCAACCACCTACTCAATGTTAAGTTCATTAGAATCAACAACAGAGAATTTGTCTGATCTATCTGAATTAACAACTAACGCTCTATTGAGTCCATCTGAGTCAACCACAGAAACCCGATCAAGTACTATTGAATCAACAGCTTCAACTTTATCTGAATCTACCTCAGATGCATTATACACTGTTTCTGATTCAACCATAACCACACTAGCCAATACACCAGAAACAATCGCTGATTCATCCTTTAGCCCATCTGATTCAAACACCAATAAACCATCTAGTCCAATTGAATCAACAACTGGTTCATTTTCCAGTGCATCAGAGTCAACCACACTCACCCTATCAAATTCTTATATATCTACAACTCTGGAAATGTCATCGCCATTTAAATCAACCACCAAGACATCATCTGCTGAATCTGAGTCAATAGCATATACCCCATCAAGTCCAGATGGATTAGGTACAGACACCTTATCAACATCATATGGAACAACACCATTTGACTTTTCTATTCCTTCTGAATCTACCTCAGATGCATTGCCCATTGAATCTCAACCAACCATCACCACACAATCAAATATACCTGAATCAAATACAGATTCAGCGTTCAATCCATCTGAATCCAACACAGATAAATTGTCTAGTCCATTTCAATCAACAACAATTGCACTGTCTATGCCATCTGACATAACCACAGATTCACTCTCATTTCCACCTCATTCTACACCAGAATCAAGCACAGATGCATTAACAATTCCATCTGAGTCAAAACCACTTTCAACTTCAACCTCCTTTGAATCTACCACAGAGAACTTGCCCAGCACCTCTGAATCAAGTAAGGATATATCATCTACAGTAAGTACATCGACCACATACTTACATTCCAGTCCATCTGACTCAACCGTAGATATATCAACAAGTGAATATAAATCTAACACACCATCAAATTTACCTGAATCAAGCACAATCTCACTTTCAAGTTCACCTGAATCAAGAACAGATGCATCATCTTCTACAATCCAATCAACCACCTACTCAATGTCAAGTTCATTAGAATCAACAACAGAGAATATGTCTGATCTATCTGAATTAACAACTAATACTCTATTGAGTCCATCTGAGTCAACCACAGAAACCCGATCAAGTACTATTGAATCAACAACTTCAACTTTATCTGAATCTACCTCAGATGCATCATACACTGTTTCTGATTCAACCATAACCACACTGGCCAATACACCAGAAACAATCGCTGATTCATCCTTTAGCCCATCTGATTCAAACACCAATAAACCATCTAGTCCAATTGAATCAACAACTGGTTCATTTTCCAGTGCATCAGAGTCAACCACACTCACCCTATCAAATTCTTATATATCTACAACTCTGGAAATGTCATCGCCATTTAAATCAACCACCAAGACATCATCTGCTGAATCTGAGTCAATAGCATATACCCCATCAAGTCCAGGTGGATTAGGTACAGACACCTCATCAACATCATCTGGAACAACACCATTTGAATTTTCTAGTCCTTCTGAATCTACCACAGATGCATTGCCCATTGAATCTCAACCAACCATCACCACACAATCAAATATACCTGAATCAACTACAGATTCAACGTTCAATCCATCTGAATCCAACACAGATAAATTGTCTAGTCCATTTCAATCAACAACAATTGCACTGTCTATGCCATCTGACATTACCACAGATTCACTCTCATTTCCACCTCAGTCTACACCAGAATCAAGCACAGATGCATTAACAAGTCCATCTGAGTCAAACCCACTTTCAACTTCAACCTCCTTTGAATCTACCACAGAGAACATGCCCAGCACCTCTGAATCAAGTAAGGATATATCATCTACTGTAAGTATATCGACCACATACTTACATTCCAGTCCATCTGACTCAACCGTAGATATATCAACAAGTGAATCTAAATCTAACACACCATCAAATTTACCTGAATCAAGCACATTCTCACTTTCAAGTTCACCTCAATCAAACACAGATACATCATCTTCTACAATCCAATCAACAACCTACTTAATGTCAAGTTCATTAGAATCAACAACAGAGAATGTGTCTGAGCTATCTGAATTAACAACTAATGCTCTATTGAGTCAATCTGAGTCAACCACAGAAACCCAATCAAGTACTATTGAATCAACAACTTCAACTTTATCTGAATCTACCTCAGATGCATCATACACTGTTTCTTATTCAACCATAACCACACTGGCCAATACACCAGAAACAATCGCTGATTCATCCTTTAGCCCATCTGATTCAAACACCAATAAACCATCTAGTCCAATTGAATCAACAACTGGTTCATTTTCCAGTGCATCAGAGTCAACCACACTCACCCTATCAAATTCTTATATATCTACAACTCTGGAAATGTCATCACCATTTAAATCAACCACCAAGACATCATCTGCTGAATCTGAGTCAATAGCATATACCCCATCAAGTCCAGGTGGATTAGGTACAGACACCTCATCAACATCATCTGGAACAACACCATTTGAATTTTCTAGTCCTTCTGAATCTACCACAGATGCATTGCCCATTGAATCTCAACCAACCATCACCACACAATCAAATATACCTGAATCAACTACAGATTCAACGTTCAATCCATCTGAATCCAACACAGATAAATTGTCTAGTCCATTTCAATCAACAACAATTGCACTGTCTATGCCATCTGACATTACCACAGATTCACTCTCATTTCCAACTCAGTCTACACCAGAATCAAGCACAGATGCATTAACAAGTCCATCTGAGTCAAACCCACTTTCAACTTCAACCTCCTTTGAATCTACCACAGAGAACATGCCCAGCACCTCTGAATCAAGTAAGGATATATCATCTACTGTAAGTATATCGACCACATACTTACATTCCAGTCCATCTGACTCAACCGTAGATATATCAACAAGTGAATCTAAATCTAACACACCATCAAATTTACCTGAATCAAGCACATTCTCACTTTCAAGTTCACCTCAATCAAACACAGATACATCATCTTCTACAATCCAATCAACAACCTACTTAATGTCAAGTTCATTAGAATCAACAACAGAGAATGTGTCTGATCTATCTGAATTAACAACTAATGCTCTATTGAGTCCATCTGAGTCAACCACAGAAACCCGATCAAGTACTATTGAATCAACAACTTCAACTTTATCTGAATCTACCTCAGATGCATCATACACTGTTTCTGATTCAACCATAACCACACTGGCCAATACACCAGAAACAATCGCTGATTCATCCTTTAGCCCATCTGATTCAAACACCAATAAACCATCTAGTCCAATTGAATCAACAACTGGTTCATTTTCCAGTGCATCAGAGTCAACCACACTCACCCTATCAAATTCTTATATATCTACAACTCTGGAAATGTCATCGCCATTTAAATCAACCACCAAAACATCATCTGCTGAATCTGAGTCAATAGCATATACCCCATCAAGTCCAGGTGGATTAGGTTCAGACACCTCATCAACATCATCTGGAACAACACCATTTGACTTTTCTAGTCCTTCTGAATCTACCACAGATGCATTGCCCATTGAATCTCAACCAACCATCACCACACAATCAAATATACCTGAATCAACTACAGATTCAACGTTCAATCCATCTGAATCCAACACAGATAAATTGTCTAGTCCATTTCAATCAACAACAATTGCACTGTCTATGCCATCTGACATTACCACAGATTCACTCTCATTTCCACCTCAGTCTACACCAGAATCAAGCACAGATGCATTAACAAGTCCATCTGAGTCAAACCCACTTTCAACTTCAACCTCCTTTGAATCTACCACAGAGAACATGCCCAGCACCTCTGAATCAAGTAAGGATATATCATCTACTGTAAGTATATCGACCACATACTTACACTCCAGTCCATCTGACTCAACCGTAGATATATCAACAAGTGAATCTAAATCTAACACACCATCAAATTTACCTGAATCAAGCACATTCTCACTTTCAAGTTCACCTCAATCAAACACAGATACATCATCTTCTACAATCCAATCAACAACCTACTTAATGTCAAGTTCCTTAGAATCAACAACAGAGAATGTGTCTGATCTATCTGAATTAACAACTAATGCTCTATTGAGTCCATCTGAGTCAACCACAGAAACCCGATCAAGTACTATTGAATCAACAACTTCAACTTTATCTGAATCTACCTCAGATGCATCATACACTGTTTCTGATTCAACCATAACCACACTGGCCAATACACCAGAAACAATCACTGATTCATCCTTTAGCCCATCTAATTCAAACACCAATAAACCATCTAGTCCAATTGAATCAACAACTGGTTCATTTTCCAGTGCATCAGAGTCAACCACACTCACCCTATCAAATTCTTATATATCTACAACTCTGGAAATGTCATCGCCATTTAAATCAACCACCAAAACATCATCTGCTGAATCTGAGTCAATAGCATATACCCCATCAAGTCCAGGTGGATTAGGTACAGACACCTCATCAACATCATCTGGAACAACACCATTTGACTTTTCTAGTCCTTCTGAATCTACCAGAGATGCATTGCCCATTGAATCTCAACCAACCATCACCACACAATCGAATATACCTGAATCAACTACAGATTCAACGTTCAATCCATCTGAATCCAACACAGATAAATTGTCTAGTCCATTTCAATCAACAACAATTGCACTGTCTATGCCATCTGACATTACCACAGATTCACTCTCATTTCCACCTCAGTCTACACCAGAATCAAGCACAGATGCATTAACAAGTCCATCTGAGTCAAAACCACTTTCAACTTCAACCTCCTTTGAATCTACCACAGAGAACTTGCCCAGCACCTCTGAATCAAGTAAGGATATATCATCTACTGTAAGTATATCGACCACATACTTACATTCCAGTCCATCTGACTCAACCGTAGATATATCAACAAGTGAATCTCAATATCACACACCATCAAATTTACCTGAATCAAGCACATTCTCACTTTCAAGTTCACCTCAATCAAACACAGATACATCATCTTCTTCAATCCAATCAACAACCTACTTAATGTCAAGTTCATTAGAATCAACAACAGAGAATGTGTCTGATCTATCTGAATTAACAACTAATGCTCTATTGAGTCCATCTGAGTCAACGACAGAAACCCGATCAAGTACTATTGAATCAACAACTTCAACTTTATCTGAATCTACCTCAGATGCATCATACACTGTTTCTGATTCAACCATAACCACACTGGCAAATACACCAGAAACAATCGCTGATTCATCCTTTAGCCCATCTGATTCAAACACCAATAAACCATCTAGTCCAATTGAATCAACAACTGGTTCATTTTCCAGTGCATCAGAGTCAACCACACTCACCCTATCAAATTCTTATATATCTACAACTCTGGAAATTTCATCTCCATTTAAATCAACCACCAAGACATCATCTGCTGAATCTGAGTCAATAGCATATACCCCATCAAGTCCAGGTGGATTAGGTACAGACACCTCATCAACATCATCTGGAACAACACCATTTGACTTTTCTAGTCCTTCTGAATCTACCAGAGATGCATTGCCCATTGAATCTCAACCAACCATCACCACACAATCAAATATACCTGAATCAACTACAGATTCAACGTTCAATCCATCTGAATCCAACACAGATAAATTGTCTAGTCCATTTCAATCAACAACAATTGCACTGTCTATGCAATCTGACATTACCACAGATTCACTCTCATTTCCACCTCAGTCTACACCAGAATCAAGCACAGATGCATTAACAAGTCCATCTGAGTCAAACCCACTTTCAACTTCAACCTCCTTTGAATCTACCACAGAGAACATGCCCAGCACCTCTGAATCAAGTAAGGATATATCATCTACTGTAAGTATATCGACCACATACTTACATTCCAGTCCATCTGACTCAACCGTAGATATATCAACAAGTGAATCTAAATCTAACACACCATCAAATTTACCTGAATCAAGCACATTCTCACTTTCAAGTTCACCTGAATCAAGAACAGATGCGTCATCTTCTACAATCCAATCAACCACCTACTCAATGTCAAGTTCATTAGAATCAACAACAGAGAATTTGTCTGATCTATCTGAATTAACAACTAATGCTCTATTGAGTTCATCTGAGTCAACCACAGAAACCCGATCAAGTACTATTGAATCAACAACTTCAACTGTATCTGAATCTACCTCAGATGCATCATACACTGTTTCTGATTCAGCCATAACCACACTGGCCAATACACCAGAAACAATCGCTGATTCATCCTTTAGCCCATCTGATTCAAACACCAATAAACCATCTAGTCCAATTGAATCAACAACTGGTTCATTTTCCAGTGCATCAGAGTCAACCACACTCACCCTATCAAATTCTTATATATCTACAACTCTGGAAATGTCATCGCCAATTAAATCAACCACCAAGACATCATCTGCTGAATCTGCGTCAATAGCATATACCCCATCAAGTCCAGATGGATTAGGTACAGACACATCATCAACATCATCTGGAACAACACCATTTGACTTTTCTAGTCCTTCTGAATCTACCACAGATGCATTGCCCATTGAATCTCAACCAACCATCACCACACAATCAAATATACCTGAATCAACTACAGATTCAACGTTCAATCCATCTGAATCCAATACAGATAAATTGTCTAGTCCATTTCAATCAACAACAATTGCACTGTCTATGCCGTCTGGCATTACCACAGATTCACTCTCATTTCCACCTCAGTCTACACCAGAATCAAGCACAGATGCATTAACAAGTCCTTCTGATTCAAACCCACGTTCAACTTCAACCTCCTTTGAATCTTCCACAGAGAACATGCCCAGCACCTCTGAATCAAGTAAGGATATATCATCTACTGTAAGTATATCGACCACATACTTACATTCCAGTCCATCTGACTCAACCGTAGATATATCAACAAGTGAATCTAAATCTAACACACCATCAAGTTTACCTGAATCAAGCACATTCTCACTTTCAAGTTCACCTGAATCAAGAACAGATGCGTCATCTTCTACAATCCAATCAACAACCTACTCAATGTCAAGTTCATTAGAATCAACAACAGATAATTTGTCTGATCTATCTGAATTAACAACTAATGCTCTATTGAGTTCATCTGAGTCAACCACAGAAACCCGATCAAGTACTATTGAATCAACAACTTCAACTTTATCTGAATCTACCTCAGATGCATCATACACTGTTTCTGATTCAGCCATAACCACACTGGCCAATACACCAGAAACAATCGCTGATTCATCCTTTAGCCCATCTGATTCAAACACCAATAAACCATCTAGTCCAATTGAATCAACAACTGGTTCATTTTCCAGTGCATCAGAGTCAACCACACTCACCCTATCAAATTCTTATATATCTACAACTCTGGAAATGTCATCTCCATTTAAATCAACCACCAAGACATCATCTGCTGAATCTGAGTCAATAGCATATACCCCATCAAGTCCAGGTGGATTAGGTACAGACACCTCATCAACATCATCTGGAACAACACCATTTGACTTTTCTAGTCCTTCTGAATCTACCAGAGATGCATTGCCCATTGAATCTCAACCAACCATCACCACACAATCAAATATACCTGAATCAACTACAGATTCAACGTTCAATCCATCTGAATCCAACACAGATAAATTGTCTAGTCCATTTCAATCAACAACAATTGCACTGTCTATGCCATCTGACATTACCACAGATTCACTCTCATTTCCAACTCAGTCTACACCAGAATCAAGCACAGATGCATTAACAAGTCCATCTGAGTCAAACCCACTTTCAACTTCAACCTCCTTTGAATCTACCACAGAGAACATGCCCAGCACCTCTGAATCAAGTAAGGATATATCATCTACTGTAAGTATATCGACCACATACTTACATTCCAGTCCATCTGACTCAACCGTAGATATATCAACAAGTGAATCTAAATCTAACACACCATCAAATTTACCTGAATCAAGCACATTCTCACTTTCAAGTTCACCTCAATCAAACACAGATACATCATCTTCTACAATCCAATCAACAACCTACTTAATGTCAAGTTCATTAGAATCAACAACAGAGAATGTGTCTGATCTATCTGAATTAACAACTAATGCTCTATTGAGTCCATCTGAGTCAACCACAGAAACCCGATCAAGTACTATTGAATCAACAACTTCAACTTTATCTGAATCTACCTCAGATGCATCATACACTGTTTCTGATTCAACCATAACCACACTGGCCAATACACCAGAAACAATCGCTGATTCATCCTTTAGCCCATCTGATTCAAACACCAATAAACCATCTAGTCCAATTGAATCAACAACTGGTTCATTTTCCAGTGCATCAGAGTCAACCACACTCACCCTATCAAATTCTTATATATCTACAACTCTGGAAATGTCATCGCCATTTAAATCAACCACCAAAACATCATCTGCTGAATCTGAGTCAATAGCATATACCCCATCAAGTCCAGGTGGATTAGGTTCAGACACCTCATCAACATCATCTGGAACAACACCATTTGACTTTTCTAGTCCTTCTGAATCTACCACAGATGCATTGCCCATTGAATCTCAACCAACCATCACCACACAATCAAATATACCTGAATCAACTACAGATTCAACGTTCAATCCATCTGAATCCAACACAGATAAATTGTCTAGTCCATTTCAATCAACAACAATTGCACTGTCTATGCCATCTGACATTACCACAGATTCACTCTCATTTCCACCTCAGTCTACACCAGAATCAAGCACAGATGCATTAACAAGTCCATCTGAGTCAAACCCACTTTCAACTTCAACCTCCTTTGAATCTACCACAGAGAACATGCCCAGCACCTCTGAATCAAGTAAGGATATATCATCTACTGTAAGTATATCGACCACATACTTACACTCCAGTCCATCTGACTCAACCGTAGATATATCAACAAGTGAATCTAAATCTAACACACCATCAAATTTACCTGAATCAAGCACATTCTCACTTTCAAGTTCACCTCAATCAAACACAGATACATCATCTTCTACAATCCAATCAACAACCTACTTAATGTCAAGTTCCTTAGAATCAACAACAGAGAATGTGTCTGATCTATCTGAATTAACAACTAATGCTCTATTGAGTCCATCTGAGTCAACCACAGAAACCCGATCAAGTACTATTGAATCAACAACTTCAACTTTATCTGAATCTACCTCAGATGCATCATACACTGTTTCTGATTCAACCATAACCACACTGGCCAATACACCAGAAACAATCGCTGATTCATCCTTTAGCCCATCTAATTCAAACACCAATAAACCATCTAGTCCAATTGAATCAACAACTGGTTCATTTTCCAGTGCATCAGAGTCAACCACACTCACCCTATCAAATTCTTATATATCTACAACTCTGGAAATGTCATCGCCATTTAAATCAACCACCAAAACATCATCTGCTGAATCTGAGTCAATAGCATATACCCCATCAAGTCCAGGTGGATTAGGTACAGACACCTCATCAACATCATCTGGAACAACACCATTTGACTTTTCTAGTCCTTCTGAATCTACCACAGATGCATTGCCCATTGAATCTCAACCAACCATCACCACACAATCGAATATACCTGAATCAACTACAGATTCAACGTTCAATCCATCTGAATCCAACACAGATAAATTGTCTAGTCCATTTCAATCAACAACAATTGCACTGTCTATGCCATCTGACATTACCACAGATTCACTCTCATTTCCACCTCAGTCTACACCAGAATCAAGCACAGATGCATTAACAAGTCCATCTGAGTCAAAACCACTTTCAACTTCAACCTCCTTTGAATCTACCACAGAGAACTTGCCCAGCACCTCTGAATCAAGTAAGGATATATCATCTACTGTAAGTATATCGACCACATACTTACATTCCAGTCCATCTGACTCAACCGTAGATATATCAACAAGTGAATCTCAATATCACACACCATCAAATTTACCTGAATCAAGCACATTCTCACTTTCAAGTTCACCTCAATCAAACACAGATACATCATCTTCTTCAATCCAATCAACAACCTACTTAATGTCAAGTTCATTAGAATCAACAACAGAGAATGTGTCTGATCTATCTGAATTAACAACTAATGCTCTATTGAGTCCATCTGAGTCAACGACAGAAACCCGATCAAGTACTATTGAATCAACAACTTCAACTTTATCTGAATCTACCTCAGATGCATCATACACTGTTTCTGATTCAACCATAACCACACTGGCAAATACACCAGAAACAATCGCTGATTCATCCTTTAGCCCATCTGATTCAAACACCAATAAACCATCTAGTCCAATTGAATCAACAACTGGTTCATTTTCCAGTGCATCAGAGTCAACCACACTCACCCTATCAAATTCTTATATATCTACAACTCTGGAAATGTCATCTCCATTTAAATCAACCACCAAGACATCATCTGCTGAATCTGAGTCAATAGCATATACCCCATCAAGTCCAGGTGGATTAGGTACAGACACCTCATCAACATCATCTGGAACAACACCATTTGACTTTTCTAGTCCTTCTGAATCTACCAGAGATGCATTGCCCATTGAATCTCAACCAACCATCACCACACAATCAAATATACCTGAATCAACTACAGATTCAACGTTCAATCCATCTGAATCCAACACAGATAAATTGTCTAGTCCATTTCAATCAACAACAATTGCACTGTCTATGCAATCTGACATTACCACAGATTCACTCTCATTTCCACCTCAGTCTACACCAGAATCAAGCACAGATGCATTAACAAGTCCATCTGAGTCAAACCCACTTTCAACTTCAACCTCCTTTGAATCTACCACAGAGAACATGCCCAGCACCTCTGAATCAAGTAAGGATATATCATCTACTGTAAGTATATCGACCACATACTTACATTCCAGTCCATCTGACTCAACCATAGATATATCAACAAGTGAATCTAAATCTAACACACCATCAAATTTACCTGAATCAAGCACATTCTCACTTTCAAGTTCACCTGAATCAAGAACAGATGCGTCATCTTCTACAATCCAATCAACCACCTACTCAATGTCAAGTTCATTAGAATCAACAACAGAGAATTTGTCTGATCTATCTGAATTAACAACTAATGCTCTATTGAGTTCATCTGAGTCAACCACAGAAACCCGATCAAGTACTATTGAATCAACAACTTCAACTGTATCTGAATCTACCTCAGATGCATCATACACTGTTTCTGATTCAGCCATAACCACACTGGCCAATACACCAGAAACAATCGCTGATTCATCCTTTAGCCCATCTGATTCAAACACCAATAAACCATCTAGTCCAATTGAATCAACAACTGGTTCATTTTCCAGTGCATCAGAGTCAACCACACTCACCCTATCAAATTCTTATATATCTACAACTCTGGAAATGTCATCGCCAATTAAATCAACCACCAAGACATCATCTGCTGAATCTGCGTCAATAGCATATACCCCATCAAGTCCAGATGGATTAGGTACAGACACATCATCAACATCATCTGGAACAACACCATTTGACTTTTCTAGTCCTTCTGAATCTACCACAGATGCATTGCCCATTGAATCTCAACCAACCATCACCACACAATCAAATATACCTGAATCAACTACAGATTCAACGTTCAATCCATCTGAATCCAATACAGATAAATTGTCTAGTCCATTTCAATCAACAACAATTGCACTGTCTATGCCGTCTGGCATTACCACAGATTCACTCTCATTTCCACCTCAGTCTACACCAGAATCAAGCACAGATGCATTAACAAGTCCTTCTGATTCAAACCCACGTTCAACTTCAACCTCCTTTGAATCTTCCACAGAGAACATGCCCAGCACCTCTGAATCAAGTAAGGATATATCATCTACTGTAAGTATATCGACCACATACTTACATTCCAGTCCATCTGACTCAACCGTAGATATATCAACAAGTGAATCTAAATCTAACACACCATCAAGTTTACCTGAATCAAGCACATTCTCACTTTCAAGTTCACCTGAATCAAGAACAGATGCGTCATCTTCTACAATCCAATCAACAACCTACTCAATGTCAAGTTCATTAGAATCAACAACAGATAATTTGTCTGATCTATCTGAATTAACAACTAATGCTCTATTGAGTTCATCTGAGTCAACCACAGAAACCCGATCAAGTACTATTGAATCAACAACTTCAACTTTATCTGAATCTACCTCAGATGCATCATACACTGTTTCTGATTCAGCCATAACCACACTGGCCAATACACCAGAAACAATCGCTGATTCATCCTTTAGCCCATCTGATTCAAACACCAATAAACCATCTAGTCCAATTGAATCAACAACTGGTTCATTTTCCAGTGCATCAGAGTCAACCACACTCACCCTATCAAATTCTTATATATCTACAACTCTGGAAATGTCATCTCCATTTAAATCAACCACCAAGACATCATCTGCTGAATCTGAGTCAATAGCATATACCCCATCAAGTCCAGGTGGATTAGGTACAGACACCTCATCAACATCATCTGGAACAACACCATTTGACTTTTCTAGTCCTTCTGAATCTACCAGAGATGCATTGCCCATTGAATCTCGACCAACCATCACCACACAATCAAATATACCTGAATCAACTACAGATTCAACGTTCAATCCATCTGAATCCAACACAGATAAATTGTCTAGTCCATTTCAATCAACAACAATTGCACTGTCTATGCAATCTGACATTACCACAGATTCACTCTCATTTCCACCTCAGTCTACACCAGAATCAAGCACAGATGCATTAACAAGTCCATCTGAGTCAAAACCACTTTCAACTTCAACCTCCTTTGAATCTACCAAAGAGAACTTGCCAAGCACCTCTGAATCAAGTAAGGATATATCATCTACTGTAAGTATATCGACCACATACTTACATTCCAGTCCATCTGACTCAACCGTAGATATATCAACAAGTGAATCTCAATATCACACACCATCAAATTTACCTGAATCAAGCACATTCTCACTTTCAAGTTCACCTCAATCAAACACAGATACATCATCTTCTTCAATCCAATCAACAACCTACTTATTGTCAAGTTCATTAGAATCAACAACAGAGAATGTGTCTGATCTATCTGAATTAACAACTAATGCTCTATTGAGTCCATCTGAGTCAACGACAGAAACCCGATCAAGTACTATTGAATCAACAACTTCAACTTTATCTGAATCTACCTCAGATGCATCATACACTGTTTCTGATTCAACCATAACCACACTGGCAAATACACCAGAAACAATCGCTGATTCATCCTTTAGCCCATCTGATTCAAACACCAATAAACCATCTAGTCCAATTGAATCAACAACTGGTTCATTTTCCAGTGCATCAGAGTCAACCACACTCACCCTATCAAATTCTTATATATCTACAACTCTGGAAATGTCATCTCCATTTAAATCAACCACCAAGACATCATCTGCTGAATCTGAGTCAATAGCATATACCCCATCAAGTCCAGGTGGATTAGGTACAGACACTTCATCAACATCATCTGGAACAACACCATTTGACTTTTCTAGTCCTTCTGAATCTACCAGAGATGCATTGCCCATTGAATCTCAACCAACCATCACCACACAATCAAATATACCTAAATCAACTACAGATTCAACGTTCAATCCATCTGAATCCAACACAGATAAATTGTCTAGTCCATTTCAATCAACAACAATTGCACTGTCTATGCAATCTGACATTACCACAGATTCACTCTCATTTCCACCTCAGTCTACACCAGAATCAAGCACAGATGCATTAACAAGTCCATCTGAGTCAAAACCACTTTCAACTTCAACCTCCTTTGAATCTACCAAAGAGAACTTGCCCAGCACCTCTGAATCAAGTAAGGATATATCATCTACTGTAAGTATATCGACCACATACTTACATTCCAGTCCATCTGACTCAACCGTAGATATATCAACAAGTGAATCTCAATATCACACACCATCAAATTTACCTGAATCAAGCACATTCTCACTTTCAAGTTCACCTCAATCAAACACAGATACATCATCTTCTACAATCCAATCAACAACCTACTTAATGTCAAGTTCATTAGAATCAACAACGGAGAATGTGTCTGATCTATCTGAATTAACAACTAATGCTTTATTGAGTCCACCTGAGTCAACGACAGAAACCCGATCAAGTACTATTGAATCAACAACTTCAACTTTATCTGAATCTACCTCAGATGCATCATACACTGTTTCTGATTCAACCATAACCACACTAGCCAATACACCAGAAACAATCGCTGATTCATCCTTTAGCCCATCTGATTCAAACACCAATAAAACATCTAGTCCAATTGAATCAACAACTGGTTCATTTTCCAGTGCATCAGAGTCAACCACACTCACCCTATCAAATTCTTATATATCTACAACTCTGGAAATGTCATCGCCATTTAAATCAACCACCAAGACATCATCTGCTGAATCTGCGTCAATAGCATATACCCCATCAAGTCCAGATGGATTAGGTACAGACACATCATCAACATCATCTGGAACAACACCATTTGACTTTTCTAGTCCTTCTGAATCTACCACAGATGCATTGCCCATTGAATCTCAACCAACCATCACCACACAATCAAATATACCTGAATCAACTACAGATTCAACGTTCAATCCATCTGAATCCAATACAGATAAATTGTCTAGTCCATTTCAATCAACAACAATTGCACTGTCTATGCCGTCTGGCATTACCACAGATTCACTCTCATTTCCACCTCAGTCTACACCAGAATCAAGCACAGATGCATTAACAAGTCCATCTGAGTCAAACCCACTTTCAACTTCAACCTCCTTTGAATCTACCACAGAGAACATGCCCAGCACCTCTGAATCAAGTAAGGATATATCATCTACTGTAAGTATATCGACCACATACTTACATTCCATTCCATCTGACTCAACCGTAGATATATCAACAAGTGAATCTAAATCTAACACACCATCAAATTTACCTGAATCAAGCACATTCTCACTTTCAAGTTCACCTGAATCAAGAACAGATGCGTCATCTTCTACAATCCAATCAACCACCTACTCAATGTCAAGTTCATTAGAATCAACAACAGAGAATTTGTCTGATCTATCTGAATTAACAACTAATGCTCTATTGAGTTCATCTGAGTCAACCACAGAAACCCGATCAAGTACTATTGAATCAACAACTTCAACTTTATCTGAATCTACCTCAGATGCATCATACACTGTTTCTGATTCAACCATAACCACACTGGCCAATACACCAGAAACAATCGCTGATTCATCCTTTAGCCCATCTGATTCAAACACCAATAAACCATCTAGTCCAATTGAATCAACAACTGGTTCATTTTCCAGTGCATCAGAGTCAACCACACTCACCCTATCAAATTCTTATATATCTACAACTCTGGAAATGTCATCGCCAATTAAATCAACCACCAAGACATCATCTGCTGAATCTGCGTCAATAGCATATACCCCATCAAGTCCAGATGGATTAGGTACAGACACATCATCAACATCATCTGGAACAACACCATTTGACTTTTCTAGTCCTTCTGAATCTACCACAGATGCATTGCCCATTGAATCTCAACCAACCATCACCACACAATCAAATATACCTGAATCAACTACAGATTCAACGTTCAATCCATCTGAATCCAATACAGATAAATTGTCTAGTCCATTTCAATCAACAACAATTGCACTGTCTATGCCATCTGACATTACCACAGATTCACTCTCATTTCCACCTCATTCTACACCAGAATCAAGCACAGATGCATTAACAATTCCATCTGAGTCAAAACCACTTTCAACTTCAACCTCCTTTGAATCTTCCACAGACCACTGGTCCAGCACATCTGAATCAAGTTTGAATATATCATCTATTGCAAGTGAATCAACCACATTCTTGCAATCCAGTCCCTCTGACTCAACCATAAATATATCAACCAGTAAATCCCAATCAAGCACACTATCAAATCTACCCAAATCAAGCACAGTCTCACTTTCAAGTTCACCTAAATCAAGCACAGATGCTTCATCTTTAAATACAACATCTAAACTTTCAACGTCTTTGAGTGCTCTTCCTTCCAAAAGCACCATAAGTAGTTTTGATCCAGGTAAGTTTTTTCCTTTTTCCTGTTCTACTGTGCTGCACATTCAACAATTTTCTCACTGGAATAGTTTGCATATAGTGTTTTTTTTTATTTGATAAGTGAGACTAAATATGAGTATATTGCATTGTAGATACATTAATTGACATTTAGAGAGGAAAATAAATCTCACTAGTAAGTTTTTTTTCCCAACTTTAGTTCAACAAACTGGTATAAAATTTCAAATTTAAAAAAAACAATTGCCATGCTTTGTTGAAGACTTTTTCCAAAAATGTTTATTTTGATCTAAGGATTTAAATTCCCAGACTTTTAACTCTAAATATATCTAATTTGTTTTTAGTTTATAGTTAGGGAATACATAATTGGAATAGGTATATACTCTATCACATGACCCTGTTATTTACTTGAATTTCAAATTTAAGGCCAGAGAATTTTAACTGCAAGCATAGCTGACAATTTTCTCATCTATTTTTTTCTAATTTAATTTTTAATTCTCACTTTAGTGAATAACCTAGTTAGTAAAATATATATTTTTAATAAGAGTATTTATACTCAAAATATAACACACTAGAAACTCTAATTAATAAAATCAATAGTTAATCTGAAATTGAAAGCCAAAATTGTTTCCAAAATATAAAAATTCTTTGTCAGTTCTCTAAATTTCTTATCATGGTGAAAAATTCCATCTGTGTCTTGTTCTCTCTAGAAAGTTGAACAAAACAGTGTAACATCTAAAATGTATTACATTTGTAAATCTGAAATCAACTTCCATCATATTTATTAGTACATCTTGTGCTTAGAAAAAGATTATATGTTAGCTATTGATATTTTTTAGCTATTACAAGAATTCTTGGCAGGTATATTCACGTCGCACACTGTCAAGTCAACATAACTAGTGAAAAAATAGAATTATTCACTAATGTGAGAACTATTTGGAATTCAAAGTTAATTTATAGTCAAATTCAAATTTTAAACTAAAATAGCTTAACTGGATGCCTAGCTGACTCTATTCACTATTTCGACTTTACATTTGAAATTCACTCTCTATCCTCACTTTACTTAATAATTCTGGCAGCATTAGGATCAATCTAAGGGAAACAGATAGTCATAGGATTTAAACCCCAAAATAAAACTTTATGGTGGGTAAATCCCTTAGTTCATCTGGTATATATGAGCCTCCATTGCAATTTCTCTGCTTTTCTATGGGAGTTTTTAAATTTATAAATGGGTTTGTTTCTGATGTAGTAGCTGATATATTCATATTAGTAACGCTCCTTATGGGGTATGTCTTCTGCGACGTCACATCAGGTGCTTGTGAATTCATCTGTATATGTGCAGTTTACTGTCCTTAGTAAGGTTTAAGCCATACCAGAGTATTAAAATCCCATTGCATACACAATTGTAGCAAAATACTCAACATATTTCTTTGAGGTCGTGAATTCTTGTTATTAAATATTATTTATGCTATTATTTTATCCTGAAATAGATGCTCAATGTAACAACAATGGTTACTATGATGGCATCAAATGTATCTGTGGAGAAAACTTCTATGGAAGTCGTTGTGAATTCATTGTGAATGAGATCCGACCAGGTAAGCGAGTAGTAAGGCTGGACAGATATTACAGTTAGAATTAATGGTATCTTCACATGAATACATCAGATTTTAACAGAACTATTTGTTGGGTCACATAGGGTTATTTTTGCTATTGGAGTTAACTTAATTGCCATGACCTTTAATGTAAAGCATTTTTAGATAATTGACCAGATATCAGCCTTGAGCACAGAGAACAAACTGCAACCAGTTGAACTTACACTGATAAGCATATCTTTATGATTTACACCAGTTTTACTACCTGATATTGTCACGTTTTCTCTTTACTCATATGTATAACAGAAAAAATAAATAAAAATATTTTGGAGAATACCGTAATAACCATAAAAACAATATTATAGAAGGGCTTGATATGCCTATATTCACGGCATATTCCAATTATTTGGGAAAGAGCAAAATACCTATTATATTATTGTTATAAAGAAACACTAAAGGGTCTGTAACACAAATATATTTTCCTAACCCTAAAGTATTAAAATCACTATCTAGCCCCCATGCCCCCCTTCCCCCTTGCCTCCCTAACTATTGTAAAAATATTAACTTTATTCCAGTCTGCTGGTGTTGGCTCTGCCCATGATTAGTCTCCTTGTCTGTGATGATTTGAGCCAACCACAATGCTTTCCCACAGGAAAGCATTGGATTGGTTGAGCTTGTCAATTCTGATAATCTCAGCCAAGGAGGTGGGGTTGGGGGCAGAGCCAAACTATGCCATGGCCAATCAGCATCTCCTCATAGAGATGCATTGAATTAATGCATATCTACATGGAGAGTTCAGTGTCTCCATGCAGAGGGTAGAGACACTGAATATCAGCGACACTGTGCAGCACTGTCCTAGGAAGCACTTCCAGTGTCCGTGTTATTAGATAAGCGTGCATTGTGATGTGAGCACGGCTCTCTGCATGTTGCACACTGAGTGAGTCCAGTTAGAAGGCCATCAGTCAGCCTGGCATGTATTCACATAAAACTGACATGCTCCTTTGGTGTGTCACCAGTGACAAAAGTGGCTTATATGGCAAGCCCCTGTAAGACTGTCCTCCCCCTGAGTGCATGCCTTCCAATGTTGGGGGGTTGTTTCTCTGTAAGTTTGATGTTATGTGTGTAGCTAAATACAGAGTTAATAATTACGGAGTGCAATGTGTGCTTTTATTGATTATTGCTGGCTAAAGCAATTATAGACTCACACATATCAGCATTTTATCTGTTCAGCCTAGTGCAGATATCTATGAATTGACATATTAAAGTGAAAAGTGTGATGGATCTTTACTGTTTATGAAATTACAGATAAACTCAGAACTGCAGTAAATATCACTGTGAAAGTGTGGAATGAGAAATTCATCCAGGACTTGGGGAAAAAATCATCAGAAACTTATGTGAAATTTGAAAGAAGGTTTAAGCAGCAGGTACGTGATTTGAGATCGAGGTTATTAATAATCTCATTAATATTACTATATTATCTGACTGTCGGTTAGTTAAGAAACAAATCACCAATAAAACACACTCAAGTGTGTAAAACAAGGAGTTTCCTGCCAGTCTGAAATAGCTGTCAACATTATAAAATGTGGGGATTCCATGAAATGAGAATGTCAATAACACTGTGAAGGTAGTTAAAAACAAAATACACCAAAATAAGTCCTGCGCTCAGACTCACACTACTCCTGGACAGCAGCAACGACCATAGTACACACCAGCTTCAATACATACAATAAAAACAAAGGTAACTTTTTTCTTTGGTTTTAGTCCTTAAAAAATAGTTCCTAAATCACCAGTGTACAGTATTATATATATTACGAATGATCCAGTTGGACCAGTTCCTGCCATTGACCACCCACTTATGGTACCTGGAAGGACCTATTCAGGGCTATTCATTAAATTGAGAATTTTTGGAAATTCCAAGTAAATTTCATATTACAGACCAAAGCATCCAGACTGGTAGCAAAGCTGATTTATTTTCCAAATTGGCTAAATTTGAAGTTCACGTTGAGTCCTCTTTGAATTGGGAGGTTAGAGGGGGTTCTGGGGTGTACAGCTGCTCCATAGCTTTCGAATAGTTTTATAATACACCTTTGAACTATATGTGTCCATAGCAGCTTTATCTGTATGTTTGATACATTACTTAACTCCAGTGTTAATGTCAATGACTGAGATAACGGAATGTCAGTTACGGTAAAAACTCATCCATGTGATTATTCTTCTATGCTCTGTCCTGCAGATGGCCCTTGTGTACACAAAGGAAAAGATTCCCAGCTTCGCAGGTTTAGAAATAATATCTATCAGGTAAAGTCCAGAGGGTTTAACCTCAGCCATGAGGCTTTTAGATTCCATTTTGGTTATTTGGCTTGTTCATGGTGAAAAAAATGTGTTTTGTCTGAATCGTTTTATCTGGATTTTATTTTTATTTTTGGATGAGCCAAGTTTTTTTTCTTGTGATGTTGGGAGGAATTTTGTGTATGTGATTATTTCGGGCGTTTTTTCAGTGCACTACAAAATATAACTATTATGTGTATATTGTATAGCACACAGGCACATTTTTCAGCTATTCAGTTCTAGTTTGAGTGAAATAAAATAACTTCCAAATTACAAAACAATGAAACCAACTTTATCATTGTCTATTTCATTTGTTTCGTGATTCATTGTTTAGCGTTTCAGAATTCAGAGTTTCGAACCTACAATCACCCAAAATTCAGATGAATCACAATTCGTATGAAACAATGCACAAGTGTGGTAGTTAAGTGTGACATCATTCAGGGCAATTATAATAAATGAACATACATTCTTCAAGAACCTTTACTGCCAGTCCCACGTGCCCTCTGATTTTACAAAAATTAAGTAGTTAGTCAATTTGTTATTTCAGTAGCACGTTGGGTCGGACTGAGATGAGTGAAGAAAAAAATGGATTCAAGGAACGGTAAAATAAGCAAAGACAACCCACTCAGGAGACTTAGACATGAAAGATAGTATGGAAAAAGCATTGAAATTGGAGTTTGGGTCAAGACAATGCTTTTCTTAGGACTGGAATTATGGTTGAATATTGAAAAGGAGTAAGAGACAGCAGAGGAGTGAGATCGAATATTTTAGTTAGAAGCAAGTGAATGGGTAAGATGATGGAATTGGGTTGTGAGAAAAGAAGCAAGTGAATGGGTAAGATGATGGAATTGGGTTGTGAGAAAAGAAGCAAGTGAATGGGTAAGATGATGGAATAGGGTTGTGAGAATAAGGGATAGTGTGGGAGGACAGAAGAAGAGTTAAGAATCTTTCTTGTGTAGTGTATATGGGAGACCTCTAGAAAGAGTAAAACATAAGGTGGAGGGGAGTGTGAATGTTAAAATCCCTTACTTGACTGCAGCAATCTTCTTTGCCCATGCTGGTGTTAGGAGATCTTTGCTTAAGTTATTATTATTATTATTACTATTATTATTGTAATTATTATTTTGATATATAAAAGTGGCAATATATGCAGCAGCACTGTGCAATACAGAAACTATAAATACAGCTTATTATATTTGAATAGTAATAACAGATGCTACAAAATGGTGGTGGCCTAACGAAAGTGTGTAAAGGACACTCACTGTGTCCAGTTAAAGTGTTTGTGATTCTGTCCCGTGCATACAACATATTTCAGTATATTATATAGCTGACAATCACTATGTAAATATTCAAGTGTAACCGTTTTTCTTTTCTTTTTCTAGCAATGGAAGTATTGTTATTGAGCACATGGTTTTACTGGACATTTATGCAGAAGAATATGACTCTATTGTAAATGAAATTGCTACAATATTAAATAACACTAATTGTACAAGCTACATAAATGCAGGTGAGAAGATGAACCTCTTCAAAAATCCAATTCACATAGATATACATTTGTAAAATTAAAATAAATTTCTTAATGTAAGCACTGCCTTTTCAGAGAAAAGACAGTGTTTACATTACTGCCTAGTAGCACCTCTAGTGATAGTCACTCAGCTTGTCACTAGAGGTGCTTTCTGGATTAGTGCTGCACAATATGCAGCACTGACTAATCAAGCTTGATAAAGATCCCTGGAGGGATCGAAACATTGCTGTATCTGTCATGTTTTTCCAATTAATCTGTTGATATATGAAGACCTTGAGTGCCTGGACTACTTTGCTGTAGCCCATATCCTCCTTACCAGTTCTCTCATGCTAGAGGCCTAAAGACCAATTATAATCTGCCACAGTTGCCAGGCCTCCCTGGATTGATGCCAAACGCTATCAAATGCACTGTTATTGTACCCAGCATGTCCATCGTGAATGGAAATTGGTAGCTGAGGAAGGTCATACAAGGAGATGCTGCAAGACAACATGGCATGTGGAAACTACCCTTTGCAATATCCTTTGAGATCCCTTAGGGTATTTGGTTACCTAAACTCCTCAAGCTTATGTGCAGTGTAACTTTCCCAGACAAAAATATTTACACAATAACAAATATTACATTTAGCACATTTACATTGTAGTGCATGCACAGCAATACAATGCCGTGGGAAACTATATCTCTGCCTCTATTTAAGGGAGCTTTTTGTTTTACAGATCTCCTGTGCTTTGTCCAAAACAGCACTAAAATTGTAAAGCAGGAACTAGATTTAACAGGTAAGATTACATCAACTATGTAAAACAACACAATCGTGTATTCTGCAAATCCCCTGTCACTAACACTATCTTGTTGTATGTTATTAAATATATGTGAAGACACATTATTCACCATCATAGACATGATGAGGGTGGGCTTTTCTTTGACATACCTGTGAGATTTTCTTAACTACAATGCAGGTTGAACTGGAAGCTTCTTAGCTCCCATGCAGTTCATTAGATGTCCCCGGGACATTACTCAGGTCCCAATATGTTGAGTATATTCATCAATTTATCATCAATTTATTTCTGTACCACAGTTAGAAAGTTACTTCTTTTTATATTTATTTTATTTGTAATTTTTTTTGTTTTCCTTTATAGATATGTCCAATATTCAGTAATTATACAGATTTTAATATTGCAGCATTAAAATAGTTCTTTTAAGTATCCATAACATTGAGTGTATTTCACAATCCAACAACAAAGAAAAAAAAAAAAAAGGGGAGGAACATATCGGGTTTCAGTTATAGGGATCATTACATAGTCAGTTCAACAATTCTCCCTTATATAGAGCATATATTTCTCGAATTGAAAGGTATTTATAGATTTACATCTTATATTAAACCTTTATCTATTTTGCATTTGGTCCTTTCCCTATTTGCCATATTAGTCATCTATAATTTATATAAGTTCCAAAAGGAAAAAAAAAAAGTTACTTCTTATCTACTTTGCTTCTCTAAGTTAACTTGGCAGAGAGTCATCACTGAAACCAAACGGTGCATTTCTTAAAATGTTTTTTTTTTTGTTAAGTTAGATCGGCTTAACAAAAATCGCCTCATAATTCCACTGCACAAGTCTCATTCCAAGGAGGCATGCCTAGTTATGTCATTATGTACATTACTAGATGGTCCATGCATTGGAGTATTACATAGAGCATTGCAGGCTGCCACTGCTACCTACAAATAATCTCCAGGCCTTAGTAAATCCATAATCCATAGTTACATAGTAACATTCCTCACATTTGGTTTTTGCTGTTGATCCAAAAGAAGGCAAAGAACCCAGTTTGAAGCACAATTTTGCAACAAGCTAGGAAAAAAATTCCTTCTTGACCCCAGAATGGCAGTCAGATTTATCCTTGGATCAAGCAGTTATTACCCTACATTGAAAGATTATATCCTTGAATATTCTGTTTTTGCAAGTATGCATCCAGTAGCTGTTTGAACATCTATAAGGACTCTGATAAAACTACCTCTTCAGGCATAGAATTCCACATCCGGATTGTTCTTACAGTAAAAAAAAACTTTCATTTGCCTTAGACGAAATCTTCTTTCTTCCAGTCTAAACGCATGGCCTCGTGTCCTATGTAAAGTCCGGTTTGTGAATAGATTTCAACACAATGGTTTGTATTGGCCCCGAATATATTTGTATAATGTTATCATATCCCTCTCAGGTCATCCATAGGTCATCGAAAGCAACCATGTAGTTTGACTTACAAAGGTAGCTGTGCTATGGTTGGGTGATGGTACATTTACAATTCCTCTGCAGATATGCAGAGGTAAAGAAGGGACCTCTGGCTTTAGGGATAAAGCTTTGTTTTGCATTGCTTTACAGTGAGAAAAAAATTTAATCCACGTAAATAAGTGGTTGATAAAAGGGGGTTAAAAAGTTAATGCTATGTCATTTTGTATTCATTGTTATGTAATTTACTGTTAAATTAAAGGAGAACATTTAGAATTATAAGCTGACATTATATCACCGAATGTGACTTAGACATTTTTTTTTCCCCTTGTAGATATCTGTTTAAAAAATGTAAACATCCCTGAAGAGGTTCGACACAATTATTCACCAACGATGGTGTCTGGAATTCTAATGTGTGTGTCCAACTGCAGTATCAAAAGTGACTATTTTGTCAACTGCAACAAAGGCCAGTGTTTAGTTACACTACAAGGGCCACGATGCTAGTGAGTAAAATTCATCCATATTTTGTCTTTTTTTTATTTTTTATTATCCTTACTCAACTCAGGTTACTTGTACATATTTACATAGAAAATACAACAGACTGGGTGAAAATAAGGTAGAAAACCATAAAAATTCCAGGTGACATTCCATGTATCTCAAATGTTACATAGATAAGGTAAATCAGTGTCATGCACACACAAGGAGTAGCCATGTGAATTTGCTTTCAGATGCAGCAATATTTTACTGAATGTTACATTATTTGTGATTTAACCAGCAAATAGAAACATAGAAACATAAAATGCAATAACAGATAAAAACCATTTGGCCCATCTAGTCTGCCCAATTTTTTAAATACTTTCATTAGTCCTTGGATATAGTTAGGATAGCCTTATGAACTTCCCACACATGCTTAAACTCCTTTACTGTGTTAACCTCTACGACATCAGCTGGAAGGCTATTCCATGCATCCACTATCCTCTCTGTAAAGTAATACTTCCTGATGTTATTTTTAAACCTTTTTTCCCTATAATTTAAGACCCTCTCCTCTTGTTGTGGTAGTTTTTCTTCTTTTAAATATAGTCTCCTCCTTTACTGTGTTGATTCCCTTTATGTATTTAAATGTTTCTATTATATCCCCCCTGTCTCGTCTTTCCTCCAAGCTATACATGTTAAGTTCCTTAACCTTTCCTGGTAAGTTTTATCCTGTAATCCATGAACCAGTTTAGTAGCCCTTCTCTGAACTCTTTCCAAAATATCAATATTCTTCTGAAGATACGGTCTCCAGTACTGCGTACAATACTCCAAGTGAGGTCTCACAAGTGTTCTGTTCCATGGCATGAGCACTTCCCTCTTTCTACTGCTAATGCCTCTCCCTATACAACCAAGCATTCTGCTAGTATTTCCTGCTGCTCTATTACATTGTCTGCCTACCTTTAAATCATCTGAAATAATTACCCCTAAATCCCTTTCTTAAATATTCTATACACTGCCTTTGGATTTTTACGCCTAAGATGCATTATCTTGCCCTTGTCCACAATAAATCACAGTTACCACAGCCAATGGCAAACAAATTCTTCTTTTATGTGATGTCCAGGATCTCTGTCCAATCTCGTAGGTCTTGCCTATAGATCTGGCCAATCCCTTTCTGGCTTTGTGCAGCAGAGGAAAACTTAGTTTCATTAGAGACTAGTTGATTGATGTAATGGTCACATAATGTTCAATACTGCTACTATGTGTTTGTAATTGGTCATTGAAAATTTAGAAAGTTACGGGCCATCATATACAACTGAGCACATCAAATATACTCATCACATCAAATACACCGTATTATTAAGTGCTAAATATTATAATGGCTTTAAATGTCTATGGATAGATGTCCTTAAATTATTTTATCAGTGTTCCATTTATTACTATTATTATTATTATTATTATTATTATTATTAGCATTTATATAGCGCCAACAAATTCAGCAGTGCTTTACAATTATAGAAAGGGGATATCAGACAACAAGTGACTGACATACATAATAAAGACAAGAGTTGAAGAAGGCCCTGCTGAAATGAGCTTACAATCTAGAGGGAAGGGGTAAGGAAACACAAGAAGAAGAATAGCATGTTAAAGGGAAAGAGGAATTGACCGAGAAGATTTCTGTGTCCAAATAAGCTGGTAAAAATGGTATGCGTATGAACCAAGCAGTGGAAGGAGAGAATGTGAGCTGGGCTATGGAAGCAAGGGAATTGAGGAGGGCAATTGTAGTGAGATAATTGTGTGGCGTATTTTCAGTGACTTCTTGAAGCACCGGAGTCTAGGGGAGTGTCTGATGGCACAGGGTATGGCATTCCAGAGGAATGGGTGAGCCCTTAAAAAGTCTGGTAGCGGATGACAGGTTAAGGTAATTTTAAAGTAAATAGAATGAGAAGGGGTGTATTGGTAGAATAAAGAGAAAATGTAGTGGCTGTGTAATTATTAAGGGTTTTTACATTTAGTTTTAGAAGTTTGAATTGTATCCTAAAGAGGCAATGCAGGTATTTGGAATACAAATGACTAGTGAGTTGCAATATTAAAGTTTGGAAATGGTCAGTGCATCTTAGTTGTATCTTAAGTTAGAAGAGGCATATTTAAAGGTGAAAGATTCTGTAGACAGACTGGATGTGAGGAGGAATGGTAAATTATGTGTCAAATGTGACTCTATGGGAGAGAGCTAGAGGGATTGGAGTAATAAGTCTTTATTTGACATGTAAGGAGTTAGATGGAGGTGGACTATTTGAGCAGGATGCAGATAAGAAGTCCAGGTTTAGTAAGATTAAGTTCAAGAAAATGAGAATACATCTAGACAGAGATGGAGGAAAGGCAGTTTGTGATACGTTCCAGGAGAGCATGAGAGAGGTCATGGGAGGAGAATTAAATCTGAGTATTGCTAACACATAGATGGTATTGCAGTCAAAAAGAGTTAATAAGGTTAACAAGAGAGCCAGTGAAAATAGAAAATAGGTCCAGAGCCCCTACTGACTGTCTGACAACCACTTGAGGTGTGAGAATTGCAAAATGTAAACAGTTCAGATACTGCACAGCTCTCATTTACAAGACTGCAGCGCTATTATCAATGCCTCAAAAGCAATGGTGGTTCTTAGAGTGTCCTCTTAATATTTAAAAAAACATACAACCAGGGTTATTTCCTAAAGTGAAAAGTCAAAGTGAATTCATTTAAAAATAATAAAAAAAAAAACCTCTAAGTCGGCTATGCTTTCAGTTGAGCTACTCTGACCTTAAATTTGAAATTCACTTTGAATTCACTTAATTCTCATATTTGTAAATAATCCTGAGTGTGTGTGACATTTCCCCCCCTATGATATTTTGGACCTTATTGTTTTATCCTTAGTCTTTTTTCCCCCAAAACACCTACTCAGTTGTTTTCTCTTATTCTAGTTGTGAGACGTCAAACCAGTTCTGGTATTCAGGAGACAGATGCCAAGTATCTATCAGTAAACCCGGTGTGTACGGAGGAGTAGCTGCCGCACTGTTTGTTCTGCTCATTGTTATTATGACTCTGGCTATAATCCTGTTGAGACGGAGATATCGACCATTAGAGAAGTGAGTAACTCTATCTTCAGTAGCCAAACCTAGCTGGCTTGGAGAATATATCCAGTTCAGCTATATTGACCTCAAATTCACATTTACATTGCATTCTCAGTGAATTTTCACTTTAGTGAAAAACTATTTATTAATTGATACGTTGTTAAAAATTAAAATAAAAACTAATTATTTTCACAGTTTTGCTTATAATATTTTTTACAGATCAAGTACTGTAACAAAAAAGAACTCAAATTAGATTTAAGTATCAATACAGATTGTTGAATGCCACACCTGTCTAGGATTTAAATAGATTTTTGTTAGTTAGATTTAACCCGATACCAATCTTACCCTTATCCTTATGCCATCCTTACCCCTAGCCCTATGATTGCCCTAACATCCCCTAAACTTAGCTCTAACCTTAACCATGCACTATCCCTAATCCAGCACTAAATCTAATCTAATCCACATTAGCAGTAATCCTAACCCTACACTATTCCTACTCTACACATTTCTTAATCCTAACACAGAGCGATTCCCTCTGTACAGATCAGTATGTACATCAGCAGAGGGATTTCCCAGCTTGCACAGTACAGAGCGCTCTATACTATGTGATTGCAGCACGACAGGGAGATATTCCTCTCATGATGTCCCTGTGATCGATGCTATATTTCCAATTTGAGCAGGGATTTAACCCTGTTTGATAAGTAATGAAATGAAAAGTAATGGGTGTTCAATGCAGTTCTAAGAGCTTTCAAGACCATTAGTTTCACAACACCATGAAAAATCCAAACAAGAGGTTAATTGAATACAAGAAATCTGCTGAGAAAGCTCAGTTGGTTAATACTTCAAGTGTAGAGCTTTCTCACTGCTTGGGAATTTTGGTTCTATAAGTTAAGTATTTGTAAGAATCACATCATCTTATACCTCCACCCAGATCACTAAAATAGGTACCATTACTTTCATTACCACGTATACACCATGAGATTCTCGAACATGACCAGAAAATTATATATTTCCCTCTAAGGTTATTTTTAAATCATACAGAGAATGTTTCAAAAATAATCTGACCATCCCAATTCTGCCTCCCTCCACCCCCATGTTTCAGATGAAAACACAAGTAAAATTTTAAGTTACTAAGCTATGTTTTCTATTTTCCTCTTTCTCCATATCCTCATTCTTATTTATTGTACTCAGGCTGATAGACACAGATATTCGCTGGTATGAAGATGGCTGGGAAGCAGAAGGTAATGATAAAAAAGTAGTTTTTGCAGAACATTCATTTTTGTAACTATTTCCGACTGAACTGCAATTGCAATACATATTAAACTTCCCCTTGTAACCAAACACTATCTCTTTGATTCCATACATATTTATACAGTTACCACTCCTTTAGTCCCTATCAGATTTGAGGAGAGTATCTTTAGTCCCTTAAAGAGCCTTCATGAAAAATAAAGTTTCATTTTCGATCAGTTTTTTTCTTCTGCTCTGTAAATTAAACTTTAATTACATACAGTAGTCTACTGAGGGGTCTAGCAAGCTATTAACAGAGCAGCAGATATGACATTCTAAATTAAACACAATTTGAAATAAAGGAAGTGTAAACATTAAATAATGCTTTTCAGGAAGTGTTTAGGAAGGCTGTGTAAGTCACATACAGGGAGGTGTAACTAAGGCTTCATAAACAAAGTGATTTAACTCCTAAATAGCAGAGATTTGAGCAATGAGACTGCAAGGGCGTGATATATACACCAAAACTGCTTCATTAAACTAAAGTTGTTTTGGTGACTATAGTGTCCCTTTAAAGACCAATGATGGATTCATATAATCATAACAACCCATCTTAATAAGATTTGACATAAGAATTGAGTATTTTGATACTCAACAATTGCAAGGCTGTATACAGCTGGGACACACAGTCTTTAGGGATCAGATTGTGATTTTTAAGGATTTATGAATTTGTTTCTTAAGGGCTCAATAGTACTGCAGTGCATCACTTATTATTCCTTGTTTAACTTCTGTAAGACATCTCTTGCAGTCCATATTAGACTATTGTAGTATATTGCTCTAATGAATGTTAAAACATTTATCTGCAACTTCTAAAAAGCTTTCAATATCTCCTATAATAGTCCTAATATCTCATTACCTATGTGAATGTTTATTGCATCCTTTTCTCTCTCAAAACTAGAGATATTATGAATATTGATAATTATTACTGTAGTATCAGACCCTGTTACTATACATATCACTCCTACCAATCTTCTTCCATCCTGCCATCCTGAGAACATTGGTCTTGCATTTCTTACAAGACATATCCAAGCATTATTCCTTTTGATCCGTATGGGCTTTAGCCGGACATCACTCTATTGACTCCTTCCTTACTCCTCCAGAGCATCATTCACTAAGGTTCTCTGTCCTGAATCGTGCCCATATACCAACTATTATCCCATGGCATAAAGAGCATCACCATTTAACTCCACTTATAAAATCTAGAAATGCATCATTAACCTTCATTGCTTAGTATTGATGAACATGTCTACGTTATCCATTCATCTGCTTTTGTCTTTCATAGGATCTCAGAGCTCCAATAGTGGAGCAAGTAACTTCCAGCTGGTACTAGACAACCTGAGTGCAGATGTTAAGGTAAGGAAGTGCAAAGAACTTTGATATATATATATATATATATATATATATATATATATCCTTGTTTGAAGTGCACTCACATGACTCGGAATTATTTCAAATCGTGCTGTTTATTCAAAGCATCAAATTTCCAGTAAATGGTGTCAACATATCAGTCCTCCAGGGACTTTTCTTAAGACAATTGGATAGTGTAGCTCATTACATTTAAATATACATTGTGAAGAGTTGATTGGAGGGTGAAAGGATGAAAGCGAGGTTCAATGAATCATATGGAATGTGTATCACATGTGTAATCATGAATTGCAAACAGCAATAGCTGTTGCTAAAGTGAATAATTCATTAAATACTTGATATAGAGTGAACTACTCAAAGCAAATCAAAAAAAGAAAAATATATCTATACATATATACAACATATTTACAACGAAAAAACAATGTTATTAACCCCATATAGCGTACACGTAAGGGCTCAGAGTGATAGGTGCAGAATGCATGACTTATAATCTAGTATATAAAAAAAAAAATCTCAATCACAGAAAGTCTATTAACACCCACACTCCGGGTCCTAAACGTGTAACAGCATCAGGGATATAGCTCCAAACCAGGGTAAACTATAATGTAACAACACAAAATATGACACTAGCACTAGATGCATAAGTCTGGCAATTTTCTAGTTCTGGTGTCATATTTTGTGTTCTATACAATGACTCATCCCTGCCTCCTGTATTTAAAAAAAAACCATCCCGTTATGAGTTACAGAAAAGGGAAAAATCTGAGAGACTATTTGATGCACACAGATATAGTGTCCACAACACAGTCATTACAGAAAGTGACAAAAGCAGGATGTTTTCGCTGTTTGAACTGTCTGGCGTGCAATTCTATGATACCGGGTAAAACCTTCTGTCACCCAAAATCTGGAAAGGTGTACACAATTAAACACCAGATTAGGTGCAGGACAACACATGTTGTGTATAGAATTATATGCCCCATGTGGTCTCACTTACTTGAGCAAGACATCTAATGACCTAAGGGAACGCATGCGAGGTCACAGGTCTACTATAAGTTCAGCACTTCTGAGCGGTACTGCGAGCACTCCAGTCGCCGCCATTTCCTTGAGATGGGACAAAGCCTGTCCTCACTTCGCTTTATGGGAATAGATCACATACCCATCTCACCCAGAGGAGGAGATCGTGATAACCTGTTACTCAGACGTGAGGCTTTCTGGATATACACGTTGGAAACATTATCACCATCTGGTTTAAATGAGAAGAACTCATTACCGTATATACTCGAGTATAAGCCGACCCGAATATAAGCCGAGGCCCCTAATTTTATCCCAAAAAACTGGGAAAACTTATTGACTCGAGTATAAGACTAGGGTGGGAAATGCAGCAGCTACTGGTAAATTTCTAAATAAAATTAGATCCTAAAAGAAATATATTAATTGAATATTTATTTACAGTGTGTGTATAATGAATGCAGTGTGTGCGTATGTGTGTGTGTATGAGTGCAGCGTGTGTGTATGAGTGCAGCGTGTGTGTATGAGTGCAGCGTGTGTGTGCATGAGTGCAGTGTGTGTGTGCATGAATGCAGTGTGTGTGTGCATGAATGCAGTGTGTGTGTGTATGAATGCAGTGTGTGAATGCAGTGTGTGCAGGGCCGGTGCAAGGATATTTGCCGCCGTAGGCAAAAAAAATGTTGCCGCCCCCCCCATATGTCCTGACTTCCCCTCCTCCTCCCTCAGTGGTCCTTACCTCCCCACCCCCGTGTTCCTTCACCCCCCCCCCCAGTGGTCCTGACTCACCCCTCCCCTAGTGGTCCTTACCCTCCCCTCCCCTAGTGGTCCTTACTTCCCCCTCCCCTCCCATAGTGGTCCTTATCCCACCCCCTCCCTTTCATAGTGGTCCTTATCCCCCTTCTCCCTCCCATAGTGTTCCTTACCCCCCCCCATCCCTCCCATAGTGGTCCATATACCCCCCCCTCCCTCCCATAGTGGTCCATATACCCCCCTCCCTCCCATAGTGGTCCTTATCCCACCCCCTCCCTCCCATAGTGGTCCTTATCCCACCCCCTCCCTCCCATAGTGGTCCTTATACCCCCCCTCCCTCCCATAGTGGTCCTTATCCCCCCCCTCCCTCCCATAGTGGTCCTTATCCCACCCCCACCCTCCCATAGTGGTCCTTATACCCCCCCCTCCCATAGTGGTCCTTATACCCCCCTCCCTCCCATAGTGGTCCTTATACCCCCCCCCCTCCCATAGTGGTCCTTATCCCCCCCCTCCCTCCCATAGTGGTCCTTATCCCCCCCCTCCCTCCCATAGTGGTTCTTATCCCCCCCTCCCTCCCATAGTGGTCCTTATACCCCCCTCCCTCCCATAGTGGTCCTTAACCCCCCCTCCCTCCCATAGTGGTCCTTATACCCCCCTCCCTCCCATAGTGGTCCTTATACCCCCCTCCCTCCCATAGTGGTCCTTATACCCCCCCCTCCCATAGTGGTCCTT